>NC_073626.1:98303481-99553481 GCF_029407905.1 Bubalus kerabau
TAACAAGCTCGGGGGTGCAGCTCATGGTTCCTTTCTATGGTGCTCTCCTTTGCTCAGCATTGCAGAGATTAGTTCAGCAACAAAACTTTCAAGCTTTTGCTGCTCCTTCCTGCATTCCCTTGCTTTTAAGGATGTCTTTAGGCTCCTACAGGATGGACCTAGAAGCTTCTGGTATTTTCCTTCCTCTAACTCATTCTCTTCCTCTCTGCCCTGCTACTCGCTCACCACTGCTCTGCAAGAAGGGGAGAGTGGTTGACTGCTCTTTTTGTTCTGGATACTTTCTTATCACACAGGTGCTATACAAAGAAAACCTGGGCACAGGAATCCCAGTCTCCACCACTCCAGAAATGCAGAGAGTCAAACTCAATCAAGAGAATCTTAGCTCGGTATTTTGGAAAGAAAGGGAAAAGATGATGTCATTTAACCTCATAAAGAAATTGATACTTAACATTTTTTCTTCTTTAAAACCTACTTCCCTTCCTTTGCTTCTAATATACCTCGCTTAGCAAAAGGACGTTTCTCATTTCTGTGGTACTACTATGGATCCTTTTTCTAATTCTGATTTCTATTCCATCTGGCATTTAAAAATTTTTTTAAAACCTCTTTTCTTTTAGTTTGCTTGGATAACAACAAAACCACATTCTAACAGTCTCAAATCCTCATGTGATTATTTGGGAAGGTAATTCCACAGCTTTTCCCCAGCAGCTAAAGACCCTAGATAAAGTCAGTCTCCTTATCCCAAGAATGGCTATCGTTAAAGTTTTTGGTGGCATCTTCTCAGCATATAACTCCTGCCTCCTTGGATTATTGTGTCGTTTGATAACAAGGAAGTTGAACTCACCCTTAAAGTCTCACAACAAATGAAATGTTACTTACGGTTGTTTTTCTGGATGCTTTCTCATCACACAGGTGTTATACAAAGAAAACATGGGCAAGGGAACCCCTTTACCTGTCACTCCAGAGATGGAGAGAATCAAACACAATCAAGAAAATATTAGCTCGGTACTTGCGGCAAGACAAAAAAAAAAAAAAAACCAAAAACCTACTTCTTTAATAATTTAAAATAATACATATTAATCCTACTTTTTAAAGATAACTGAAATTTTGTGAATTTCTTAATCACATTTATCCTTCTTCCTTCTTTAGGGCTACTCCTGGACTTAACCTCAGAATAACAAGGTTGCTTTAATCCATTATTTTAAAGTTCTAATATCAGGAAGTAACAGATTTTCCAATAAGTCATCCTTTGCTCCTCTCTCCCCAAACTTAACTCTCTATCCATTATCCCCTAAGGTCTCTTTGTTTTATGTATTTGTGAAAAGTGGGGAGTGGAGTAGTAGGTGTGACAGGATTCTTTCTGGAACATCAGAATTGCGATTTTATTTGTTTGGGTTTTTTTTTTTTTGCAGCTGACTTTAGGTTATAATTTATCCCGTCAGATTTGGACAAAGAGACCTTGGGAAAAATAACCCCTACCCTCTCCTTCAGGCATAATGACATAAATTAAGATCCAGTAGTGGTTTTGCCAAATCACTGTCCATTTACTTTAAAAGGAGTGTCATTTGAACTATTTTTTGTTTTACCAATTTTAGTTCTTTCTGTTCTTTTGTCTATCATGGTCTTTAAATGCTTATTTTAGTAAGCCACTTTTTGTAAGCCTGTGTTCTGTGATGTAAAGAGATTGCTGTGGGTTGGGGTTTGTGTGGGGACATTACCTTACATACTAGAGAGGTTCCTCCAATACTGGAACATGGGACTACTGAGACTTTAGTGTGCTTCAGGGTCACTGGGACCCCAAGTCTCAGTCTCTTATTCTGTAGATCTGGCATGGGACCAGACATTTTGCAATTCCAGCAAAGTCTCAGGTGATGTTAACCTTGTTGTCCAGGGACCTCAACTTTGAGAATCAGTTCTTTGATAGAATTTTTCCTCTTGAATGCCATAGCTCGAATCTTCTGTGACATCAAGAATGACACGTGACAGGGAGGCTGGGAATTTTTCACAACCCATTACTGTTGTTTCCTATTGACTAACCCTATTAGTGATGTAATTCCTGAAGACATTTTTACTTACTGATAAGTATGATGATGTTCTGAATTAAAGCAAGAGGTAGAACACAGATACATTTCCCTGATGTGTGTGGCAAAAGGGTCCAGTCTCCCATTCTGATTTAGGGAGCAGCCTCCACCTTCTGTGCTATTCATGTGCCTGCTCCTAAGTATTCAAGCACCTTCTCCTATGCGTGACATGCATAGGTTAGTGGTAGAGTAAAGGTGGTCTCCCATCTGGGCCCTGGAACTAGGCACGAAAAACTATAGTTCTGTCTTTTAGGCCACAAGGATTTCAGGACAGGGTTCTGCTCTGGAAGTGTGCTGTAACTATTATCAGCTTGCTTTGGAAACATGTTTCTTTCCATCTAATCTTACTGCCCAAATAGTTTAGCAACGTGAGCCTCCTAACAAATGATCTGTTCTGTTTAATCTTTTGTAACTGTCATTCTTTTTTTCTTTTTGGATCCACTGGACTCACATAGGTTTTGTACAAAGAAAATGTGGGCAAAGGCACCCCAACCCCTGTCACTCCAGAGATGCAGAGAGTCAAACGCAATCAAGAGAACATTAGCTCGGTATTGTCTTGAGAAACAAAAATGCTTTTAATTCTGCAAAGTAACCCCTGCCGTTTGACCTGCTCCTAACTCCATCCCAGGTTAAAAAGAAAAAAATGCCAGTTTTTTTAGAATCTCCCCTAAACGACATACTACATTGACTGTTGCCATTAACTGTTTTTTTAAAGCTTTTTCTTGAGTTGTTCTCACTAATAGTAGTAGATAAAGCCTGGGTTTTCTCCCCCAAATCGCATTACATTGAATAGCCTGACTACCACCTCCCAGTGACTTTCGGGTCCAACTTTGTATCTCACAGGTATTATACAAAGAGAACCTGGGGAAAGCCACCCCCACACCCTTTACTCCTGAGATGGAAAGAGTCAAACGCAATCAAGAAAACTTTAGCTCGGTATTTGAGAGAGGGAAAAAGAGATGGTGACACTTTTAACAAGCCTGGCAAACATGGTTATACCACTAATTTACCTCTCAGTTTCCTCCAAAATTTATCTTTTAAAATCCTTCTTTACCCACTTAAAAACCATACCAACCCTGCCAGCTCAAACTGATTTCTTTCTTCACCTTTTGCTTTATACCATAACATTTTAATGGCTTCTCTTCGTGAGGTGTTATAGAGTGTGACATAATTGAGCCATAACAACAGCTAGATGGTGGTTTTCAGAATTGGGTTTCTGCTCTCTGATATTTGGATGCTCTCTTGGCTCCTCTAGGTGTTGTACAAAGAGAATATGAGAAAAGCAACTCCGACACCGGTCACTCCAGAGATGGAGAGAGCTAAGCGCAACCAAGAAAACATTAGCTCGGTATTCTCCAGGACTAAAAAGGAGTAGTGCAACAACTTAGAAAATAACAATTTAACATCATCAAGTGTCTTTCTCATTCAACTGAAAAACACACTAAAACGAAAAGAGAATCGCAACATCTTGAAAATAACATTTTAACACCATAAAAATGTGCATTTTTTTATCCCACTGAAAATTCACACTAAAATTAACACAACTATGCTTTTAAATCCCAAATGATTGTACTAAGACATAACAAGTTAATTGCCAATGTTTTCCCTTTTACTCTGAGGTAGTCTTACATAACTGACTGTAACATATTGACTTCCTAACATTCTCAATCTTAAGCAATTCTTTAAGATGCTTTATGAAACAGGTAATACTATGAAATGGATGCCTTACTCTGACTTTGATATTTTGGGTTTTTCATGTCTGAGACTTTGATTTCTGTATTAGCACACTGGTTTATAAAATCTGGACATAACCCTTCAAAAAATGATCACTTATTTTAAAGGATAGTTCTTTCAAATATATCACACTTAGTGCCATATACCACCCAGTGTACTGGTGCTACAATTCCCAGCAAATTCAAGAACGATTTTTTTTTCCTTTCCTTTCAAAATTATACTTTGCCCCATCTCCTTTGAAAATGAAAGTTATGTTTTCAGAGTCAAAACAAATCTCATTCAAGCCCTGCCCATCTACCCTCTTGCTAGCAGTTCTGCTGTCACGGGCTTGCTGGGAATTTTTAGGTGACTCATGCTTGCCTCCCCAGCTCCCTTCACTTCCATCTGTTGGAAAGATTTTGAGACTTCAGAATTAGAATGGTACCATAACTTGCCCTCATCCATGGTTTCTCCTCCGTCAGGTGCTTTATTCTGATAGCTTCCGGAAACAAATACAAGGCAAAGCTGCCTATGTCTTGGACACGCCAGAGATGAGACGGGTGAGAGAGACCCAGCGCCACATCTCAACGGTGAGTCAGGAATTCCTCAGATGGGGTGGGCAGCCTGTTGGAACAAGTCAAAAAGTAAATGATTACACCATCCTGTTTTCACCAAATGAATTCATGAAATTTCAGGTGAAGTATCATGAAGACTTTGAGAAACACAAGGGTTGCTTCACACCGGTGGTGACAGACCCCATCACTGAGAGAGTGAAGAAGAACACACAGGACTTCAGTGACATTTGCTACCGGGGTATTCAGAGGAAAGTGGTAGAAATGGAACAGAAACGGAATGACCAGGATCAGGAAACCATTACAGGTCACTGGGATCGGGGCGGGGGCGGGGGGGCCGGGGGGGGGGGGGTGGAAGCAGCTTTAAATTATTCAATCTGCCTGTGGTTGTTTAGGTTCATGTTTCAGTCTCCAGATTATCAGAGTGAGAACACCTGTGCTGACCCTTAATCTCACTTTCAGGTTTACGCGTCTGGCGTACCAATCCTGGCTCAGTTTTTGACTATGATCCAGCAGAAGACAATATTCAGTCCCGAAGCTTACACATGATTAATGGTATGTGATGCTGCAAAAGGCTTACAACATAAACACCATGATTTAGTGGGCTAGCGCCAGGGGCGTTTAGGCTCAAAGTTCGTCTCCTCCAGGGCTTTCAATTTCCTGAGTTGCTCATTCAGCATAAACACATCTCCTTGACTAGTGGGCCAAGCTCACTTTCTAGACAAGTTCAAATTAGGAAAAGATTGTTTCACTGCCTCAAGGTAAGTCCCCTTCGGTCCCCATTGTAATTTTTTTTCCTTAAGAAAAACAGGTAGTAAATTTTTCTGTTGGAGAAATAATAACAATAAAATACGTAAATAAAGGGAAAAAATGGGGTTGACTTCTAGCAACTTTCTGAATTCCCTTATGTCAAGGAAGATAGTCATTCAACAAGAGGCCACATGCCTTCATACCCTTTATTCATGTTAAAAGTAAAATAATATGTAGTGCCTATAAATCTCAAAGAATTTATACTCTAGTCTGATGAAGAGAGACCAGTAAATCAGTAGTTATACCCTGACATGAACAGTTTTAAAGGTCTTCAAACAGATTGTGGAAACAGAGAGAGCATCTAAATAAATTTGGAAATCAGGGGACTTTCTGGAGAAGTTGAAAGGTGGAATTTGAATATGAACATTACTACCTGTTCATTTTGGTGAGCCAGGAAAATGAGCAGGCTAGAGGGAAGAAATAGTGGTCAAGGACAGACTCAGAGATTGGAAGCCTGGCTATACCACTGAATGGTTAGGGGGCCTTGGGTGATTAAACTCTCAACTGGAAAATGAGGACCACCTTGTATTATAGAGTTTTGAGGGTTTAATCCATGGAAATCTACGAAAAACTGTTTGATAATGAACAAAAACCAACTGAGATTCAATTACCATTAGGGATTACTCCTAGGAAAATTACATTTCTGCCCACTCTCTGATGGATCTTGCCTCCTTCAGCACAAGCTCAGCGCCGGAGCCGGGAGCAGTCTCGATCAGCCAGTGGGCTGAGCATCAGTGGTGGTGAGGAGAAGTCTGAGCATTCAGAAGCTGCCCACCTCTCTACCTACAGTGATGGGGGCGTCTTCTTCTCTGCAGCCTCAACAGGTACAAGTGGATGGCCTTGACCTCGATAGCCATGGGAGCCAGTTCACTGGATGTTACTGTAAGAGATGCTTTGAGTAGAAACAGAAAAAAATCTGGACCTTTTCTTCTAATGAGTCTAAAATTGTGGAGAGGTACATGCAGTTAGCTATTTAATTTTCATTCCTCCTTTCTTGGAAATCATTCTTTTTAAATTAGGGGGGAAAGACACTGCTGCTCAGTTGCTAAACACAGAGTAAATGATATCTAGTCACGTTTTCTCCTAATGCTATTTTCCCCTTTCCTTTCAGGTTACAAACATGCAAGAACCACAGAGCTCCCACAGCAACGATCATCTTCGGTTGCTACCCAGCAGACAACGGTATCCTCCATCCCATCCCATCCATCCACTGCTGGAGTAAGTAACTCAAGTCCTCCTCCTTTTTTGATATGTGAAATAATGGTTACAGGTGTGCTGATCTTTTTTTTAAACCCAAACTTCTATTTTGTATAATGTTAACAGTAATAAATTGGAGAAGACAATGGCACCCCACTCCAGTACTCTTGCCTGGAAAATCCCATGGATGGAGGAGCCTGGTAGGCTGCAGTCCATGGGGTCGCTGAGGGTCGGACACGACTAAGTGACTTCACTTTTCACTTTCATGCATTGGAGAAGGAAATGGCAACCCACTCCAGTGTTCTTGCCTGGAGAATCCCAGGGAAGGGGGAGCCTGATGGGCTGCCATCTATGGGGTCGCACAGTCAGACACAACTGAAGTGACTTAGCAGCAACAGTAATAAATATCAGAGAAACTTCATTAACAACTCTCATAACTAAAGAGCATTATTCAGTGATTTAAAACAAACACATGGATACACACAAAACACACAGAAAAACTAAAGCAAAATAATCATTGTGGGCTCATTAGACCCACCCACCATCTTAAAGCAAAGCATCTGTTGTTTGGAATCATTCTTCCATAGTATATGTGTGTGCAGATGTCACATGTAATCTAGTTATACCTTATATGTACAAGTGAAAGTGAAGTTGCTCAGTCGTGTCCGACTCTTAGCGACCCCATGGACTACAGCCCACCAGGCCTTCTGTCCATGGGATTTTCCAGGCAAGAGTACTGGAGTGGGGTGCCATTGCCTTCTCCATTAACAGCGGCAAGGCATATTATATTTACTTGGAGCTGGTATACTTGGTGACAGCCTTAGTGCCCTGGGACATGGCGTGCTTGGCCAGCTCCCCAGGTAGCAGCAAGCGCACGGCAGTCTGGATCTCCCTGGATGTGATAGTCGAGCGCTTGTTATAATGCGCCAGGCGTGATGCCTCGCCAGCGATGCACTCGAAAATGTCGTTGACGAAGGAGTTCATGATTCCCATGGCCTTATGTACTATATGTACATGTGTACATATGTACATGTCCTATAGTACAAGAGATAAGTCAAATCATGCTCACCAATTCACCAGACTATCTTAAAACTCAGTTTAAAACCCTGGATCTCTTGGGACTTCCCTGCTGGTCCAGTGGTTAACTCTCTCAGCTCCCAAAGCAGGGGGCCCAGGTTCGATCCCTGGTCAGGGAACTAGATCCCACATGCTGCTACTAAGACCTGGTGCAACCAAGTAAATGAATAAATATTTTTAAAAAACCCTGGATCTCATTTCATAATATTAAAACATAATAACATAATTCTTTTATGATTGAAATGAACAATATCTGTATGAAGAAAACCTTTACTAAAGGACATAAAGATTGGTAAGTATTAAAACCTATTATAGTTCAGGAAAGGAATCTTGCAGTCATTTCTCCAGAAATCAATCCATAAATTCAAGGCAATTCCAATCAAATCCTAGTACAATAATTATAAAAATTTTATACATTAATCCTAAAATTTATTTGAAAGAGTAAAGATGTAAGATCAAGCAAATTTTGAAAATGACAATAGGAAAGGACTTAACCATAAGAGTAAAATACACTAGAAAGCTATTATAATTAAATATGAATTTAGCATGAGAATAGATTTTAAAACAAGTCCAAAAACAGACCCGAAAAGAGTTACAAATAAGCAGAGGAAAAAAAACAAAATTGTAAAATACTACAGAAAAAGACTATTTTTACAATACTGGAGATGGGAACATCTTCCTTGGCAACTTCAAAAACCTAGGAATGTAAAGGAAGACTGTAACAAAAAGAAATGTGAAACTGGGAGAAATTATACATAACAAAAGATTAATATCTAAAACCGCATAAAGTATCCAAAATTCATTGAGGTCATTATTCCCCTTCCCTTCAAAATGAGGCCTGGAAGAATATGACTAAACCATCTACAATAAAAGAAATACAAATGGCCAAGAAAAAGAGGTTCACCATGACTACTAGCCAGAAATATACAAATTATAACAAAGTATTCTATTATAGTAGCAAACTTTTAAGAAAACTTAAAAGGCATGTTAACTTTGACCTAATACTTAAGACACCTGAAGACAAACACTATGGGGTTAGTGGACGAATATAGAGTGATGGTTAACTATCTAGAAATACAGAAACAGCTAAATAACTTGTTATTATTAAAATATGGATTTCTCTTCAGAATAAATCTATATACAGACAGACCTCCAAGCTATATCAAATAGAAAGAACCAAGTATTGTTTATAGTATTCCACTTATGGGGCGGGGGGGCTATCCTTGAATGTGAATGTGTGTTTCAAAATGCTAGGGAAAAATATGTAGGTTTCATGCCAAATAACTAACCAATGGCTGCTCCTATGAAGAAAATTTGGGCACTTTCAAATTTTATTTGTATTCAAGGTTGAGTTGTCTCTAGAACAGCAGATCTCTAGCATTCATTCATCTTGCTTAACTAGAATTTTTGCTGTTGATTAGCAACACTCCATTTTCCTTTCTCACCATACTGTATTTTTTGTTTTCACCACTGTTTAGATTAGCTTTCCAGAAAATTTTATTCCTGGTATGCTCCTAAATTCTCAAAGTGAGAGAAACATGCATTATTGCTGATTTTTCAAATTCTTTTTCTCTAATAAAACATTCAGTTCACTTGCTCAGTCGTGTCCGACTCTTTGCGACCCCATGTATCACAGCACGCCAGGCCTCCCTGTCCATCACCAACTCCTGGAGTTCACTCAAACTCACATCCATCAAGTTGGTGATGCCATCCAGCCCATCTCATCCTGTCATCCCCTTCCCCTCCTGCCCCCAATCCCTCCCAGCATCAGAGTCTTTTCCAATGAGTCAACTCTTCACATGAGGTGGCCAAAGTACTGGAGTTTCAGCTTTAGCATCATTCCTTCCAATGAACACCCAGGACTGATTTCCTTCAGAATGGACTGGTTGGATCTCCTTGCAGTCCAAGGGACTCTCAAGTCTTCTCCAACATCACAGTTTCAAAAGCATCAATTCTTCGGCACTCAGCCTTCTTCACAGTCCAACTCTCACATCCATACATGACCACAGGAAAAACCATAGCCTTGACTAGACGGACCTTTGTTGGCAAAGTAATGTCTCTGCTTTTGAACATGCTATCTAGGTTGGTCATAACTTTCCAAGGAGTAAGCGTCTTTTAATTTCATGGCTGCAATCATCATCTGCAGTGATTTTGGAGCCCCCCAAAAATAAAGTATGACACTGTTTCCCCATCTATTTGCCATGAAGTGACGGGACCAGATGCCATGATCTTAGTTTTCTGAATGTTGAGCTTTAAGCCAACTTTTTCACTCTCCTCTTTCACTTTCATCAAGAGGCTCTTTAGTTCTTCACTTTCTGCCATAAGGGTGGTGTCATCTGCATATCTGAGGTTATTGATATTTCTCCCGGCAATCCTGATTCCAGCTTGTGCTTACTCCAGCCCAGCATTTCTCATGATGTACTCTGCGTAGAAGTTAAATAAGTAGGGTGACAATATACAGCCTTGACGTACTCCTTTTCCTATTTGGAACCAGTCTGTTCCATGTCCAGTTCTAACTGTTGCTTCCTGACCTGCATATAGGTTTCTCAAGACGCAGGTCAGGTGGTCTGCTATTCCCATCTTTCAGACTTTTCCACAGTAGAGATGGGAATACCAGGCCACCTGATCTGCCTCTTGAGAAATTTGTATGCAGGTCAGGAAGCAACAGTTAGAACTGGACATGGAACAACAGACTGGTTCCAAATAGGAAAAGGAGGACATCAAGGCTGTATATTGTCACCATTTATTTAACTTATATGCAGAGTACATCATGAGAAATGCTGGACTGGAAGAAACACAAGCTGGAATCAAGATTGCCAGGAGAAGTATCAATAACCTCAGATATGCAGATGACACCACCCTTATGGCACAAAGTGAAGAGGAACTCAAAAGCCTCTTGATGAAAGTGAGAGTGAAAAAGTTGACTTAAAGCTCAACATTCAGAAAATGAAGATCATGGCATCTGGTCCCACCACTTCATGGGAAGTAGATGGGGAAACAGTGGAAACAGTGGCTAACTTTATTTTTCTGGGCTCCAAAATCACTACAGATGGTGACTGGAGCCATGAAATTAAAAGACGCTTACTCCTTGGAAGGAAAGTTATGAGCAACCTAGACAGCATATTCAAAAGCAGAGACATTACTTTACCAACAAAGGATCGTCTAGTCAAGTATATGGTTTTTCCTGTGGTCATGTATGGATGTGAGAGTTGGACTGTGAAGCAGGCCGAGTGCCGAAGAATTGATGCTTTTGAACTGTGGTGCTGGAGAAGACTCTTGAGAGTCCCTTGGACTGCAAGGAGATCCAACCAGTCCATTCTGAAGGAGATCAGCCCTGGGATTTCTTTGGAAGGAATGATGCTGAAGCTGAAACTCCAGTACTTTGGCCACCTCATGTGAGGAGTTGACTCATTGGAAAAGACTCTGATGCTGGGGGGGGATTGGGGGCAGGAGAAGGGGACAACAGAGGATGAGATGGCTGGATGGCATCACTGACTTGATGGACGTGAGTCTGAGTAAACTCTGGGAGTTGGTGATGGACAGGGAGGCCTGGCGTGCAGCGATTCATGGGGTCTCGAACAGTCAGACTGGGCGACTGATCTGATCTGATAACCACTAATGTAATTTCTACGTGTTTGCCTATTTAGGACATTTCATATAAATGAAATCATGTAATATGTGGCCTGCTGTGACTGGCTTTATGTTTGATTTATCCAGTATCATTTATCAGTACTAATTCCTTTATATTAGCAAATATTACTACATTGTATGAAAATGTTTCCTTCATCAGTTGGTGGGCATTTGGGCTGTTTCCAGTTTTTAGCTATTATGAATAAGGGTATACAAGTTATTGTGTGGACATACGTTCATTTCTCTTGGGTATATACCTAGGAGTACAATTGCTAGGTCACATGGGAGCTATCTAAAATAGAAGAAATTTCCAAAACTGTTTTCCACAGTGTCTGCACCATTTTCCATTTCTATCAGCAGTTTATAAAAGCTTTCAATTTTCCCACATCCTCCCCAATACCTTTTTTCAATTATCATTCCAGTGTGTAGTGGTATTGCATTGTAGCTTTACATTTTCCTGGTGACTAATAACGCAGAGTATTTTCATGTGCATGTTAGCTCTTGGTTTATCTCTCGTCAACAATTCAGATCCTCAGCAAAGGATCTGAATAGATGTGTGTGTATGTAGTCAGTCAGTCATGTCTGACTCTGTGACCCCCATGGACTGTAGCCCACCAGGTTCCTCTGTCCATGGAATTCTCTAGGCAATACTGGAATGGGTTCCCATTTCTTTCTTCAGGGGACCTTCCTGATCCGGGGATAGAACCTGAATCTCCTGCATTGACAGGCAGATTCTTTACCATCTGAGTCATCAGATAAGATAGACTGTAATCCTTATTAGATATATGATTTGCAAATATGTTCTCCTAGTTTGTCTTTTAGTTTTGGTGGTAGTTGCACATTCTGTTTCACGCAACTTAAATTTCTGGTGTCATAAGAGACTTTAAAATTAGCTGTTTAGGTTAATTGTTGCAAATCTAACATTTCCCTTTTTTGTCCTTACCCACAGAAAATCTTCCGTGCCATGTATGACTATATGGCTGCTGATGCAGATGAGGTATCCTTCAAAGATGGAGATGCCATTGTCAATGTTCAAGCTATTGATGAAGGTTGGATGTATGGCACTGTGCAGAGGACTGGCAGGACTGGCATGCTCCCAGCCAACTACGTTGAAGCTATTTAGACACTTCAAAGCATCAATCCTGTCTACATGACCTACAAATCTTGTTAGTATTTCAGTTTAGACTCTCCACTATTCTCCGAGTTCTCAAACTGCCTAATAGTTTTTGTTATGATTTACGGTTGTACCATCCCTTAATTTGTTTCTACACATACCTAAGTAATTCACCAGTGTATTAGTACAATTAATTTATCCAATTATTAAACTAGACTTACCTCTATTTTCTGGACTTGCACATAAAACCTGAGACAACATTAAACCCATAGGTTTTTTTTTTATAATTAAAATATTTTCTTTTGGGTTTTAAATGATTTCAGCAGACATTTTTAGAAGTTTCTGCATTATTATTGCTGTATCAACCCAGAGTCTTTCTCCATTACTATGTTTAACAGTATTTCTTTTCTAAATCAAGAATTCTAAACATGTTAAACAGTTTTTAAAAATGGCAGATACTCACCTTTTCCTTGCTTATTGACTGCTGATACTTTTATTTCTAATCCAGTTCTGAAGTTATGAAGCTGATAAGTCAATATAAACTGGTGTTACACTAGTGTCTAATAAAATCTATAATTCTGCAACAAACACCACTGATGGAATGAGCATTACTTTTTAATAGTTTTAAGATCTACAAATAAAAACTTCAACAAAGCAAATCTATGCTAGACTTCACCACAAAAACTAAACTTAAAAATGCACAAGACACAACTCTGAATATCAACTCTATTTCAATTAAAAAATATGAACAAATGTTGGACTGTGTTCAGCAAGCTTTCCTTATGGCTTGGCTTATAAAGTTTTAGAAATAGCTGTGGGATCCAATCTTCAAGGGATCTTCCTCATCTGGATCCAGTAGGCTGGCAGTTTGTGTCAAAGGCATTAAATGGGCAATAATGGCTTGTTGCTTCAGTGTACAGAGTATCTTTACTAAAAAGCAAAAGATCTGTCACGTTATTTTATTGCTGTAGTAATAATGTTCTCCGTAAGCTTCTTAATTTGTGTCTGGAGACACAGAGCAAAGAGCACATGTAAAAATGAAGGCAGAGACTGGGGTGATGGAAAGCCAAAAATTGCTAGCAAACCACAAGAAGCTAAAGGAGAGGCATGGAATAGCCTTCCTCACAGCCTTTAGAAGGAACCAACCCTTGCTGAATCTTATCTCAGACTTCTAGCCTACAGAACCAAGACAATAAATTTCTATTATTTAAGCCTTTCAGTTTTTGATTTTTACAGAAGCCATAGTAAACTAATGACAGTAATCTTACACTTTTCTTAAAAGTATGAATTTACAGTCTTCTAAGCAAAATAAAGGCAAAAATAAACAAATGGGACCTAATCAAACTTTAAGCTTTCACACATCAAAGGAAAACCATCACATAATGAAAAGACAACCTCACAATGGGAGAAATATATTTGGAAACGATGTCACCTATGAGGGCTTAAGTTCCAAAATATACCAACAGTTCATGCAACTCAATATCAAAAAAACCAAACCACCCAATCAAAAAACTGGCATAAGATCTGGACAGACATTTCTCTAAAGACAACATGTGGCCAACAGGCACATGAAAAGATGCTCAAAATTACTAAGTATTAGAGAAATGCCAAATCAAACCTACAATCAGGTAGTGTGTAAATTATATATATATATATATAAATCACACACAATATTACTCAGCCATAATAAAGAATGTAACATTGTCATTTGAAACAACATGGATGGACCTAGGAAATATCAAAGTCAGTCAAATATCGTCTTGCATGCAGAATCTATAAAATACAAATTAATTTCTATAAAAACAGACTCATAGGCATAGAAAACAAACTTATGGTTACCAAAGAGGGAAAGGAGGAAGGGGGATAAACTTTAAGTATAGGACTAACGGATAAACACTACTATAAGACAGATAACAGGTAAGCAACAAAGATTTACTGTGTAACACAGGGAACAATATTCAGTATTTTCTAATAACCTATAATGGAAATAATCTGAAATAAAATATATAAATATAAAACTGAATCACCTTGCTGTATACCTGAAATTAGCACAATATTATAAACAAACTATTTTTCAATTTTTTTAAAAGTATGATATTTAGAAGTGTGTGGAACCCTTGAAACTATGAATAAAACAGAGAGATCCTCTCTGGTTAAAAACAGGCCATAAAAGAGGGCAAGAATATGAACGGTTCATATCATCGTGGAGGAATACAATACTCATTTTTGGCTGGTGTCTGAACCATTTAATTAATTTCAGGAGGTCTCATTGAAACAAAAAAAAAATTAAAAACTCAAACACCAAAGAAAAACAAGTACCAGAATTTACTTTTTTCTTTTTAAATTTTATTTCAGATTAAAGTGCATTTCTTTAAAAATGTTTCAATATCCAGTTTCGATTGGCAAAGTGGTAACAGTCAACTCTCAATAGATCATGAAAGTTTTACTGTGGATCAGACACAGAATTCTCTCCTTCAACCAGTCAAAATGAACCTGAAAATACAACTTTAGTCTAGGTGCACCTGCTTCAAACATTGTATAAACATTAAACAAAACTGACTGTACCCTTATTTCCCATCTGCTAGTATAGGTAATCAAGGAATGAACACATACTTCTGTGAAGTTTCAACTTAAATCATTCGACTTATCAAATATAAATACTTTTTGAATGTAAAACTAAGCTCTCTTAGATTTATCAAGTGATGAAAACAAAAATATTATAGGGCTAATAAATGACTGATTTGGCTTCTCTCAGTCCTCTTCTAAGTGCATATTAGTCAAGTCTATCCACAAGAGGTAGTGTTTAAGATTGAAAGTAACTGATTACTCACCAACACAGAAAGCAAACTCCCAACCCCTCTCCCAAATTTGTTTTACAGGTGTGATTTAACCAATTAGTGCCAGATGCCTTTCTTTCACATATCACGTACCTTAATATCCATGGCAAATACATAATAATGTTTTAAGAATTTAAGGAGAAAAAGGTATACCTAAAAAATACTAGTTAAGCAACAGTAAGACATAAATGAAATCAGGGGAACTCATTTTATAAAATAAAATCTAAATAATGGATATAGAAATTAAATTAAAAAACCCTATTCTGCCAGCCAGAAGTAACCAAACTGACAACATGCTATATATGAACAAAACAACTGCATATGTCAAGGACTGGCACAATTTAAGGGTCAGCGAGTAGTAAATATGTAATTATGTTCATTATTACAGGCCACCCAGTCTTCAGACTACTCAATTCTGCCACGATAGCAGGAAAGCAGCCAAACATGTAAATAAGCACCGCTGTGTCCCAGAAAAACCTGATTTACCAACAAAACAATTTTATGCATTGTCAGAAAATATTTTCTTTCCAACCATTAGAAAACATAAAATTCATTCTCAGTTCCTTAAATGTAAAAAGAAGTGGCAGGCTATGGTTTGTCAATCCCTCCCTGCTCTTTAAAAACTTATTAAAGACTGCTGTCTTTTGTTTCCTATTATCAAAATCAACTATTAATTCCATTTTTCTATAAAATTTCCATTCCATAAAAAATAAATTCTTCAGACACCTGTTAATTATTCAATTAAGTATCAAAACAGCTATTATTCTATATTCCATTTTCAGTTTCATGACACTATTTTGAAAGTGAGCTTTCTACTTCTATGCAGTTCATCCATTTAAGAAATCAGTCTTTTGTTGGAATTATTTACTGATGGGAGGTGGAGTATAAAATAATATATTTCTAAATAACTACCCAAGGGATTAATAAACTATTATGATACTGTGTTATATATAGAATAACTCAGGGACCATTGGCTGTCAGCTACTTTCAAAATATAAAGATAACTGTTTCTCTATACTTAATGGTCTAATTCTTTATTGCTATTTCAATCGATCTTTCTCTTCTCTTCATCATTTATCAGTGCATCAATCTCAATCATCATGTAAATTTGCTGATAAGCTTAGTTTCATCCAATTATAAAATGGTACACTGTGACATAAAGGTATTGTTCCCTCTCTTACATGTAGAAAACCAAAAGCTACGGAGGTTCTTTTCTTCCATGTGACATCAATTTAAAATACTGTCTTTAATTTTATAATCACAGGTAAAGGGAGACGTTAACTTTTATTCTAATGACATATTTCAGGGGAGTAAGCCTTTACAGCTTGGCACTTAGTTTTAACTGTTCTTTGGTTAAAGGCTTGGCACAGAAAGAAAAAAAATGGTAAAGATCACACTGTAAAATTTAACATTCTATTCCAAGAACTAAATGAACACTCATAATTGTATTCGACTACAGATCTAATTTACAGATCTTCAAATCAAAATGACTCAGATTTTAATGGAACTTTCAAAGAGCAATATACAAAACCTGGCATATAACAGACACAATTAACCGGGCCATGAAAAACCACAAAGACCAGATTTGTTTTATAGATTGAACAATCAATAAATTTTGATAATCAGTTTTTAAAACCCATTACTTCTGACATTTCCTTAATTAAGTGCTTTAGACGAGGGCAGTTCTTACAATAAAAGTATTTTTAATAAATATGAAGGAAAATATCATCTTAAAAGAATGCCCAAAAAACCCTCATTTTTGAAGATCAGACTACTCAACTCTTTCAACTCCCTTTTACAACAAAATAGGAAGTTTCGATCACATACTGTCACAGCACTCACCAGAGGTCTTCAGTAAACTGAGTATCAAGGCACACTTGTCAGAATGGACTCATTACAGCACTGCTAACTCCACTGCCAAATTAACCTTTGTTAGGGGTAGCCTATTTTCAATGTTTATTAATAAAATAATGAAGTCCTATAACCTAGAAGCCAAGATTTAGAGACTAAATTCATCTCTAATATTATGAAAATTTTAAAAGTCAGAACATAATTCATATATACTCATAAGACTCCACATGGTCCGAACTGCTTAATCAGCTTCTTGGTAACATAAAATACTTATCTTCTATATTAAAAGGCCCCATATTAGGCAAAATTCTACCTTTAACAATTTTATTTAAAATTTTTAACTTTAATATGAAGCCTTCAAGACCAGTCAGAATCCTCAATTCAGACATCTGAAAAGGTTTCTTAAAAAAAGACTAGTTGTTATATTTTGTGGCAATAATTTTAAGGATATAAATCTGCCTGGGTTACCAAAAGCTAATTTGGATCTTGAAGCCTCTTAGACCTATGACCACAAATGCAGTACACAGACATCAGCATTTGTACGGATCACATGGGAATTCTTGGAAATGAACTATTAGGCCCTCATCACATACATAATGAATCAGAATCTGCATTTTAACAAATACATGTAGGTTTGAGAAGCACTGTAGTAATTAATAAAGTCAGGGCTTCACCCTAATGTTTGCATACAAAGTATAAGACCTTTCTAATGGCTTAGGGATAAAATGGACATGTGTTGTAATAACAAGCAGGCAGCTAACTCCCCTGACTCAAGCCCCAGCCTAATAACGTTAACAACTGCTTTTTTTAACGACCTCTAACCCTGGATAACAAATAATCTCCCAGAAAATCAGTTATGAAGAATACTAAGTAGAAACTAGGCTTTTCTTAGTGGATTATAAAGTCGACGTCAGAAGGAATGGCATTAAAAGAAAATGAGTTAAGTTTTCACATCTTTTGTTAAATTTCAACTAAGCCTGCCTTTAAAACAGCACTTTTAACTACTCATCTCTTTAAAAATCAAAACAAAACTCTACCTGTATATTTTCCACATACCCCTCCCATTTTTCCAATTTCCCAGTCTTCCCTCCCACCTTTAGTCAAAACATAACTGAATTTTCTTGACATTTTTATGATTCTTAAATGTAAAACACTGACTACTACCAACCTGCACATAAACAGAATCATGGGAAATTCATATTCAAATCTTATTTTTGACTGTTACCCTACTGCATTATTAACCTAAATCATCCTATAATCGACAAAGAAACTAGAGCAAAAGCTCTCCACTATTCAACAATGGCTTTCAAACTTGTTCAAACTGCACAGCATCTTTAATTATGTGCTCACTGAGATACTGGAAATTCATTTTTGAACATCAAAAATTATACTATGGTTCTACATGCAACTATATTCTTTATAAATGCATAAAATTAAAAATGACATTTGAGTGTTCTTAGTAACGTTTGTCATGTTTTATTAACCATTAGAAATTATTTGAAAAAACTTATTTCACTTTAATGGTAAAAAGACACACACTGGAGCTGATCGTGGAATATTAATGCTTTTTGCTCTTCCAGAAATACTCAGGAAAAAAATCTGCAGAAAGTTTTAAGGCAAGAATATTGAAAATAAGGAGCCTAAATAAACACATAACTTTATCACCAACTGAAGATTTAGCAAATTGGTTTTTAAATATTTTAGAATATATCCTGGTTAAACCAGGATGTTCTAAATTTAGTATCTGCACTTGTATCAAACTTGTGATTTAAGTAAATGGTGTTCATTTTGGTCACATTTTCTGCTATACTGTCCGCCTTCCAGGAACTTCAGTCCACCAGCAGGTAAGTTTAGCTCACACAAATATTAAGATATGAGGTTGCGAAATGAGTTAATTCTGATTCCTCTCAACATACATACATATCCCTTCTACTAACACCTGTTCAATTAAAACGTGCCTATTTACTCACATAGAACTTGGGGAATAAATGACAAATTAAACCAAAATTATAAGTGTTTAAATTCAAGCTACAATCCTTCAGGTTCAATGGTCCCAGATTTTCTTTTAAAACCATCCTCAGCATATAAATATCAAACTTAGACCCCAAAATATTTAAATGTAATGATAATGGATCATGAAAATGAAACCAACTTTTATCGTGACTGGGTGGCAGTCCCCTTCCGAATATAAAGCTAACCAAGACACAAGGATTAAACTTTCCATAAGTTGTTAATGAATGTGTGCTTTTTCAAGTAGGGGTTACTTCTGAATTAAGTCTAAAACTGAGATTACTCATTCTATTTAGAAAACAAGTGAGATATTTGTTAAAAAGATGAAACAAATATGGGAAAGGCAGGCACTAATACCAGTTGGTAAAACTAGAAATGTTTTAATTACATACACCCTATTTTTTTTAACTCAATAAAACATACATATTTTAAAGAACAGTTTTCAGATTTCTCCCAAGTTTGCTTTAGGTATAGGTGGAAAGAGCAGATAAGCTCTAGGTTTCTTATGATCCAAGTTATAATGAAAATACTCAAGCTAACTCCCCATTAAAGAGAAATGTTAACGAGGCACTATTTCTAGTGGCTAATCCCCTCTTTCAAACCAAAAGGGGGAAAAAAAAGGTTATGGGAATGAACAGCAAGGTTGTCATGTAACACTTTCTCATTTCTAGTACTTGTTCTGCTTACTTTAGAAAATAAACTCATGTTTAACTATTAACTAAGTACAAAACTTTTTGTTGTTTTATTTGTAGATACAGAATCCTACAAATATCTGCAGCAATTCCACGAAGCACGTCTATTATCCATACTGATATCTCAGTATTCAATATATACAAAATTATGTTTCTATTAAACAAAGGTATTCACAAGAGGCTACAGAAAAACTCATGCAACTAACGAAGACTGAAATTTATAAATTAAAGACTTAATTATACATAATGTACAAACAGTCGTGCATTTTTAAATGAATAGTATGTATCTCATAAGAGTATATTTTCACAGGCAAATGCTGCTGCACAAGTATTTGCTAATGCAAATGAATGGAATCACTAAATTCTGCTTTAATATTTAACCCCTAAAGTTGAAACTTTTGATTATTTTTCTTGAAAGCTGTCCAAATGAAGCTGCTCTGTCTGTGAAAAACATTCCAAAAAATTCTTTTGCCTCTCATTTGGGGTGTTTTACCAAGAACATATTTCTTAAACCTCAAGCACCAAAAAAAAAAAAAGAAAGTATAAACATCTTATCAGTTAAGCAAAAACTTCAAATAAAAAATTTCAGTTTTTCTTACTTAGAAGAGGTATATTACATAAAATGTTTCATTAAAATATGCATGAATACGTAAAACAAAATTTATGCTTTTGCTTGTAGTTTCTGCTTTCACATTTCAGTAAACTACTTTAAGTTCTGGAAAAACTATGCATAGCAGCCAAGAAAATATGTTATACAGGAAAGATTGCTCTCACTCACAAAATTAACTTAATAAGCTACTGTTCTTTAGCATTTGAAATTACCAACTTTGCAAACATTCAGTCCGAAATTGTGCTATATTTCAGAACTTACTTTATGAGTCAACAAATCCAGTGATTTAAAAAAAAAAAATTCAATTTTCTCTTAAAACACTAAAAAGAATTTTCATGGGCTGGTGACCTCCAACGTGACTGCAGATTTTTAATTATAGAGTTTGCCATGCTACCAAGTTTCTCGTGCATTTCAAATAGCTGGCTTCCTGAATAATTATAGAGATCTTCTGAATCTAGTTGAAGAGCAAGTGCACTAATCTGTGCCACAAGATTTTTAGATAACGGAGCTTCTAAAGCAACAGGATCAATTAAATCTAAAGGAAAGAGAAGAAAATAGCACTATTAAAATCTATTCCAGATACATCTTAACTTGCATTTCCTTCTAAGTTAATAAAAAATTTAAGTGCCTAGGTTTCAAATTAAGAGTGCTTGCTGAGGTAGCCCCTGCTCAAGATCAAGAGAGTGAGGCTACAGAAAAATCACCATAGCTTATTCTGTGCCACTAAAGAAATCCTGACTACTTCATTTTCATGAACATAACTGGATCGCAATGTTTATATCCTGATTTTATATCTTGATAGAATAAAAGTTGTCAATTAGAGAAAAAGCAACTGGATATACTTGAAGTCAGTTATTTTTTCATGTTATTTGACAACTATCACATAAAAAAATTCACAGAGCATGCTCAAATTAGAACTAAAAGCAGAATAACAAAATATTTCTTCAATAAAGTCAACCAATCTTATAAAACTGTCCCGTTTTGTTAAAATATACCTGAGGCAAGTCTTTCTTCATCAGGAGAGATAGATTTATTTTCCATTCCATTTATTGTTTTTTCAGAAATATCAAAAACTGGAATCTCTTCTAGTCCACGAGACTTCACCTTGATTTATGCGTTAAGATAAGTAAAAATAAAAACAAAAGTGACAAACTGAGTTATTTTTAACAGGACTAATAATAATAAAACCACTAATACTGGAAAAGAATCTGACATACTATGTTTTACAGTCTAGCTAATACTGTTAAGAACCGATGGTTCTACTAACACAAAAACAGAACTATGTAGTGGTTTTTCAAAGAGATGGTTAAGGAATTTATATTATTTCTTAATGAATTTGTCCAGAAATATAGCCGTGGTAGCCAAGAAAAATTACATTTTAGTCTCCAGGTTTGGGAACATGGGAAAAGCAAGTCTAAGGCAGACATTTTCAAGCTTAAACATATGGACTTCTTTTTTTAAAAAAAGAACACAATTTTCAAAGCTCTGGGAACAGGGCTTATTGATTGCTGATTGAGAAAATGCTACTTTCAGATTGTTAGTTTCTGCTGTTTAGTCATCAGATCGTGTCCAACTCTTTGCAACTCCACGGACTGATAATTTCATCCAAAAAGAAAAGACCCCTGAATTCAATGACTTAAATTTATCAAATTTTGAATTTCCCCTTCCTCAACACCCATAACCATTCCCACAACTTAGGTTTATAAAAATGTGAAGGGACACTACCTGCAAGATTTGTAATCTGGAGAATAAAATTAAGGGGTTATACTTAGCTGCTTAAAATCACTGGGGGTTGTTTATATACAACTGACTCTTTTGGCCACTCCATGGACTACAGCCCACCAGATTTCTCTATTCATGGGATTTCCCAAGCGAGAAAATTAGAGTGGGTTGCTTTGTCCTTCTCCAGGGGATCTTCCTGACTCAGGGATCTAACCGGCATCTCCTGCATTTGGCAGGCACATTCTTTACTGCTGAGCCACCAGGGAAGCCAGAGTTCCCGTATGACCCAGAAATTAGATTCTGTTACAGATATACCTAAGAAAAATAAAAAACATGTCCACACAAAAACTTGTATATGAATGTACATAACAGCATATTTGTAATAGAAAAGGGTGTCAACAACCCGAATGTTCACTAAGTGATGAATGGATAACCAAAATGCTGTACAGTCATAGAATGAGGTATTATTAGGTTGGTGCAAACGCAATTCTAGTTTTCACAGTTGAAATTCATCATTTGATACTGAAATACATTCCAAAATAAATGTGGTTATGTTATACATCATTTTAATGAGCATTTCTCGCTTTATGTTTTTTTGCTAATGACTTATTACTTGCTATTTATATTTATTTAGATTATGGAAATGATATTACACAAAAAACAAGTGTGAGTAATTTTCTTATTTGAGTTCAAAATGAGTCACAAAAAGAGCAGTCAACTCGCAACATCAGCAACGCATTTGGCCCAGGAACTGCTCATGAACATACAGTCCAGTGGTAGTTCAAGAAGTTTTGAAAAGGAGACAAGAGCCTTGAAGATGAGAAGTATAGTGGCTGACCATCGCAAATTGACAAAGACCAAGTGAGAGCCATTATCAAAGCTGATCCTCTTACAACTACAAGAGAAGTTGCCCAAGTACTCAACGTCTACAGTTGCTCCGTGTTTGAAGCAAATTGGAAAGGTAAAAAGGCTTGATAAGTGGGTGCCTCATGAGCTGACTGCAAATCAAAAAAATATCATTTTTAAGTGTCGTCATCTCTTATTATACACAGTAACAACAAAACATTTCTCAGATTGTGACACGCAATGAAAAGTGGATTTTGTACAACAACCAGCAATGAACAGCTCAGTGGCTAGGCTGAGAAGCTCCAAAGCACTTCCCAAAGACAAAATTGTACCAAAAAATGGTCATGGTCACTGTTTGGTGGTCTGCAGCCCATTTGATCCACTACAGCTTTCTGAATCCTGGCGAAACCATTACATCTGAGAAGTATGCTTAGCAAATTGATGAGATATACCGAAAACTGCAACCCCTGCAGCTGACATTGGTCAACAGAATTACCCCAATTCTCCTCCATAATAATGTCTAGCCGCATGTTGCACAGCTAACACTTCAAAAGTTGAACGAACAACTTGGGTTACAAAGTTTTGCCTCATCTGCCATATTCACCTGACCTATCGCCAACCAACTACCACTTCTTCAAGCATCTCGACAACTTTTTTCCAGGGAAAACATTTCCACAACCAGCAGTAGGCAGAAACTACTTTCAAGAGGTTCATCGACTCTCAAAGGATAGATTTTTACACCACAAGAATAAACAAACATTTCTCACCGGGAAAAATGTGTTGACTATAATAGTTCCTATTTTGATTAATAAAGATGTGTTTGAACCTAGTTATTCATATAATGTTTTAAAAGTCAAGGTCTGAAACCACAATTACTTTTGCATCAACCTACTATTTAACCATAAAGAAGAATGAAGTACTAATACTTGTGAACCTTGAAAACACTATGCTCAGTTAAAGAAACCAATCACAAAAGACTATATACAGGTTATAAGAACCCACCTTTTATGAAATGTCCACAATAAGAGAGACAAAATTAATAGTTGCTTTGGGGGTGGAAATGCAGTGACTGATGAATGGGTGAGAGGTTTTTCCGTTTTTTAAAAGAATAAAAAATGTTCTAAAATTAGGTCTTGGTGAAGGCTGTGGTACTTTGTGACTGTACTAAAAAACCACTTGTGTGCTTTGGGGGGGCAAATTTTATGGTATGTGGCTGTACCTCAATAAAGCACTTTCAACTCTTCATCTTACAAAAATGCAAATTACTAATAGTTTTTGTTTTTCTTGAACTGGTTAAATGTTTTAAAAGATCAAACAAAACTAATAATAAATCAAGGACTTTTAAGAATACTGAAGTCTTCAGTAGCCTGCAAACTCCAATCTCAGAAATTCTAACAGAACACCGTTTTCACTCTTAACATACTCCATTTTTTATTTATTCACAGTTTTGCCTATCGATGAATACATAAAAGGTTTCTGAATGGGTTTCAGACAGTTTGTAAATTCTTCTGAAATGATATACAAAATTTTCTACACGTATTTTTAGAGGGAAAAGAATCTCGGTTTTCATAAGAATCTTAAGAAATGTCCATAACCTGAAATGTTTGTGTGTTAAAAGTTGATAGGAAGAACAAGTTAAAAAAAAAATGATCACAACTGCCTTGGATATCAAAATCAAAATACTGTTAACCACAAATCTGCAAGATTTTTTGGGGGTAAATGTTTAGATCTGAACATCTAGGTTTTAGAAATAGCAGCCAGGAAACCAATCACTTATTTGGTATACATAAAAGACGAGCTAGAAAAGTAGAATTCAAAGAATAAAGAGGTGTAATACACAATAACAGTACAAAACAAATAAGTAAACTTCTCTGTGGAATTATAAATCAACCTTTTAAGTTACTCTTGACTGCAAGGGAAAGGAAGTTAAGGCAACATATAAAATGAGCTTTTAAAGCAATACTTGAAATGCAAACTTTTGGAGTTGTACTGTTTCATCATTTACTCATACACAATTTAACATCTATGTCTTTACCTGCTGCTCATGATATATTCTGAGAGCCTTTTTTACATTAGACACTTTTGGAGAACGGATAGGAAGAGTTTTTATTTCAGATGCTGTAAGGGTACTCAAATCGCCAATTGTTTTTATATTCTTGGCTCTAATGAGCTGTCCCAGTCCTCTTGCCCTAAAGAGATAAGAGAAACAGGAAAAACGTCACAAAGTTTTATATTTTCTATTTGTAAGGGCCTATCCAATTGAATTTTCTGATTTAAGCGCAATCATAACAAAATTTACGTAGACACACCTATCCCACAGAGGACGGACATACGTGCATTTACAACAAAATTTGAATCTGATGTATATGCCTGGCTCAAGCAAGATCAACCGGTCAATACTTCTATTACAGCCCTATCTCAACCATCTTCCCAGCTGTATTTTCATTTACTTCTAAAATAAAATGTGTGAAAGTATGGATAAATTAATTCTAAACATGAGAACCCTGATCATTTAAACATCCCTGTTAACAAAGCGGCATCTCTAGGTATAGGCCAGAGATCAATAACCACTTACCACATGTTGGATGTAATCTGAGGTAAGATGATTTCAACTGGTGCTACACAGTTCACCAAAGCAGGGTAAACACTTTCTGTTGGGCATGGCACCGATTCCTTAGCCATTTCTGCAATCTTAGAATAAATTTCAAAAGCTGTTAAACAGAGGTCACCTAACTGAACATGAAAATATAAAGTTGCATGAAAACTAAAGCACTTCTTACTAAACACTTCTTTGAGCTCTTAAATTTAGAGCTACGTGATCCTGGGGACAGAAATCCTTTGGCTGAAGTGGTATTATGCTAGACAGAAGAAAGGAGAAAAAAAACTCAGAACCCTAGATTTACAAGTTTATTTTTACAACTGACAGACTGCAGTCATATCTTACAATTTTCAGAAAATGTAAAATGTAATACTACTACTACTGGATCAATTACTGGCTGGCTCATCAATGCTTCTTACCACCTTAAGCAGACAAAAGAAAAATACATCCAAACGAAGTATGCTTTGTTTCTTAAAAAGACAAATTACCCGATGCAATTCTGTGTTTGCATATGTATTTTTTAAAGCCTACAGCTTACCTTAGATTGCACAGTAGGTGAAGTTTTAACACTTTTTACCATGAGAGAACTATTTGAAGAATGGCACCTAACAATAGAGCATCGCCTATCAATGTCATCTGCCAATCCTGCTTGGTATATAGGATCTGCAAAGGAGACACGGCGAACCTGAAAACATTTAAGTCATGTTTTTATTTTTAAAAAGTTTTAAAAAATACCATAAACTCTCATTATAAGGTCAGCCAAAGATAGCATGTATGTTTAGAGGCCTAATTTATCTCAACTGCACATACTTGCAGTTGTTCCTGATGATTGTTTTTACAAATATTACTCAAGACCAAAGGTCACTCCAAGTATCCATGGTCTAAACTGTCTACAAAGTACAGCAACGAGGAGAATGAAAGGATAGTAGCAGAAACTTGATGAAATTGCATGTGACAGTTAAAAGTATACAAATTTCTACTAACCTCATAGGCTTACTACAAACCATAAAGAACGAGGTAAAGAGGCAGAGACAGTACTAACTGGCCTTTGGTATACCTTAATAATCTTAGTTCTTAATTCTTTGAGGGTAAGAGAGTCACAGCAATGGGGTGGGATTTTTTGTTAAACAAAAAACAAAAGCTTAGCCCAGCTTGAAGTTATTTTGGCCTTTTCTAAACTCTTTATTCAGCTACTCAGCTATCTGATAAAAGTATCCAACGGGGCATGCAAAACCATAATATGTATATAAATGTCTTATTCCCAAAATATTGGGAACTTTCTATAAATATCTGCTATAGAAAACTATCATATGTAAATAAAAATTAAAAATGAGCTACTATCAAACAAAACATGACTCTAGTTAACTGGCATTAACAATCTAAAGTATACTGAAGACATCATTTCATCTTCATAAATTTTTCAAGAACTTCTATGGCCTATTTAAACCTAAGATTAAAAAAAAAAGGTAAAAGATTCAAAAGCAAAGCAAGACCAAACCCAAAACCCTCAAGTGTTAAGTTTCCTAAGAACTAATCTTTGAACTCTCAATATAAAAATTTTTAGTATATTTTGGGAAAGTTTTCACAATGTGCTGGCTAAAGGCAAAATTACGTGTCAGTATGATTTTATCTATATATACATGTTTGTATACATAAACACATATATTCCACAGTAAATGGTAGGTCCAATTTCAAAATTAAGGAATGCCCATACAGTACCTTTATAAAATAGCTAGTTATAGAGGACAAGTGGAGCTATGTAAAGCACATGCAACTTTTCCTTTCTAAACTATGTGCAAGTCACAGGGTCAGAGACTAAAGCAGATACATAGGTAATCCATATGTGTACAAACTACAAGAATTAAATGTAGTGAAGAAGATGGGGACGTTAACAAGATTAATTACAAATGAAATCATATGCAGAAATTAATGAAGGCATAGCCTAAATAAATTTTTAATTGTTAAAGGTCTAAGTTTATATAAAGACATGCGAAACAGACAGCATAATGTCCTAGTACACAGTAAGTGCTAACTAAAGCTCCTTTATCGGTTTCTAAGTGTTTCCTTGTGTATTATATAGCAGAGAAAAAATCACCATGAGAGATTATCAATTTTGCAAAATGTGAAAAATGGTGATGGTTATATAAAGATTTATAGCTAAGTGTTAGGCTTCCCTGGTAGCTCAGTCAGTAAAGAATCCACCTGCAGTGCAAGGTACCCAGGTTTGATCCCTGGTTCGGAAAGATCCCCTGGAGAAGGAAATGGCAAACCACTCTAGTATACCTGCCTGGAAAATCCCATGGACAGAGGAGCCTGGCAGGCTGCAGTCCATGGGGTGGCAAAGAGTCGAGCACAACTGAGCGACAGACACCAGGTCCTGAAATAAAGGAATACCTAAAGGGCTTCAGTCTTTTTCTCAACGTCCGCGTTCTGCCTGCCCTTTTCCCTATCATAGCATATATTCATAACGAATGGTCATGTACACCCAATATCCCATCATTCACCAAGAGTCAGCAAGTGGCCAAACTCTCCCAATTAACCTTGGACTCATGAACATTCAGCATCCATCCCCCTACCTTGTGGACAGGTGACGAGATTTCATCTTCTTGGGGTCTTTTTAGTCCTCTCTTTAAAATGCTGGTGGATGGAGAAGCCAAAGGAGACCACACACAACGTGTGTGCATGCCACTAGGACTCTCGTTTGCTGACATGAGTAAAGGATCAATATCCTTTAATTTTTGAGGAGATGTATTACTGTCTTCTGATATAAGTCCAGAAATACCTGTTTCAGATGTCAGAGGTTGTGCTATCTCCTCTACTTTCTCTGAAGTATGGTGAACTTCCAGTAAAGTTTCATTACTTTCCACTACCATCTGATTGTCATCTAACTGTGTTTCCTCCAATTTATTAGGTTCAGTATTCGTTTCAGTTTTGTTAGGGTCAACCTTTCCTTCTTCAGTGATCATCTCAAGTGTGTCGGGAACAAAGCGATCGACTTCTACATCTAACTCCTTTGTTTCAGCTTCTATAGGCAGAGAAGCTGTGGTAGTTAAATCTTCGTCTTCTGTTTCAGTGACGTGGTCGGATTCAGTAGTCACCTCACCAACCGCTGTTCTTTCACAATTTTTCATTTCAGCGTTCATTTCTTCAGATGAGCCTGGATCAGATTCATCACTTCCTCTGCCTAGCTCCCCAACCGCTATTTGTTCAGAGATCTCTACCTGAGCATTCACTTTTACAGGTGTCAGAGTATCCAAATAATCAGTAGCTAAATTAAATTCCTCAGTTACTGCTTCATTGGCTTTCAGTTTTTCAGGTGTATCCATTCTTTCACTGTTTTCCTCTGTTACTTCTTTCCCTGAAATACTAGTTTTGACATTCTTTTGTTCAGAGAAGCCAGCTTCAGACTGATCATTTTCTACATTCAATTCCATAGCATCTACTTCTTCAGGATTTGATTCTGCATTTGATTCAACAATAACAATGTTCTCTGTACTCAATTTCTCTTTCGGAGCGGCCTCTGACTTTTCTTCTTTGGTCTCCAAAGAAAAACATTTCAGTGAAATATCTTTGGAAACATCTAAATGTGGGTCAACAGTTTTACATTTCTTATTAGATGGCTCCTGGGTTTCTAGAGATATTGCTTCCTCAGAATCCCTACGAGAAGTTTCTTTAAATTTTACCATTTCAGAAGGAAGAAAGCTTTGAGTAGTATTTTCTTTTAACTCAGTTTCAGATATAATTAATGAATCATTAGTAGTATCATTCTCCTCCTTGAGATCCAAATGAAAATTCACACTATGATGCTCATCTAAAAGTTTAACCTCCGAGGACAGATCAGCTTTCGAAGTTTCTGAAATAGATACAGGTGTTTCCCCATCTGTCTTTTTTGTTTCATTGACTTTTACATCGTAATTTTCTGTATCCTTTAACCCAATAAATGACTTTTCCTGAGACTGTGATTTTTCTCCACAACAATCACAACCTTTAGATCGCCTCACCCTCCTACTTCTCTTGTGCTGGCATTCTACTGTCTGAAGAGTTTTTTCAGAAAGCAAAGGAATGTCTGATGTCCCTATTTTTGAGGATTCCCCCATGCTATTTTCTATAGAATCCCGCTTATGTAACCTCTTATTGGCATTTCTAGTCCTTAGATTTGATTCTGGCACAGAAGGATTTGAAAAGGAATGGTCTGCATCTTTGTTACTTTTACTTTTTCCCTCAGAAGTACTCAATACATCATCATAAACTTGTAATAAATCTGGAGATACGGTAGAATCTTGAAGAGTTACAGTATTACTTTCATCTCCTTTTTCACCGATTTGAGATTTTATATCTTTGTCTACTTCAGGATTCTCTTTATAATCATGTGCCTGATTTTCAACTTTTATACATTCCTGTTTTACCATTTTCTCTTCTTGATCTTCAATGTCAACATTGTCGCTGCTTTTGTTCTTCCATTTTCCAGATCTTTTCTTTTTAGAACCTTCTTCTTTTGCCTCAGAACTATCAGATTCTGAGTTTTCAATGCTGGAAAGTAAACCCTGGGATGCTCTTCTCGTTTGGTATCGTGTTCGTCCCCTTACTGGTTTCTCAGAGGATTTATCTGCAATGTCCTGCACACCATCTCCTTCAGATTTAGTATTCTCAAGATCTGGCTTTCTTCTATTTTCATCAATTTCAGCATTAGCACTGGTCTCCCCAAAAGCCTTCTCATGTAAATTATTTCCTTTGTCAACTAAGTTTTCCTGTACACTTTGTTCAGAAAACAATTTTTGCTTAGGTAAAACATCATCTTTTACATGTAACGGACTCTTCTGCGGAGTCTTTTCTCTTTTTTGATGATTATTTTCTTTATCTTGGCTATCAGTGGTTGGTTCTGCTGTTTCTGAACGTCGCCTTAAAGATCGCCTAAGAGTTTTCTGATTTGGAGTTACCTGAATATGACTATCCTCATTTACTGTCTGATCCGTTATTATGGCTGGGGGTGTGTTTTCTTTGGATTCCAAGTTAATTTCTAAGGTTCTCTCTTCTACAGTATTGTTTTCTAATACAGTATTCTCCACTGTTGATTCAAGCATTGTATCCTCATACTCCACTGTAGATTCAGAGAGATGAACCTGATTATCTAACACACATTCTGTCTGATTAAGCAAGCCAGGTGGGTTATTTTCTAAGGCTATTGTGCCATCAACAGATTCTTGAGTACTTTTCTCTTGTTCAGATCTCATTAAGGGTTTAGACTTTTTACTCCCTATTGGTTCAGATTTACTCAACCTTCGGCTTGATCTCTTAGTCCCATGTGTTATTTTTTCAGAATCAGATTTGGGAAGAGCCACTTCTCTTTTCTTTGCTTTTGATGGGTTATCTGTTTTAGCCATGCCTTCCTGGTTACTTTTCACTATTACAGTTGACGACATATTATTCAAGGGTGACGGACTAAAAGGTCTATTTTCTGAACCATCAAACTTTTCCAAAGTAATAAAGGATTGCCTTCGACTTGTAGGCTGTAGGGGAGCTCCAGAAATGGTGGCATTAGAAACCGAGCTACTGCTGACACCAGATGGATTTTCTGTAGTAGATGCACATTCTGTTGGTTTACTTGAAGCAATTAAAGCTTTTTTCCTGGCATCATTATTACTGCTCAGTATTTTTGGACTGGTTTCCTCAATAGAACCACACTCATTATTCAAAAGGGAAGCCTTTTCAAGATGTTCATCCATACCGCAGTTTTCCATGACATGTTGAGGAACGACAATGTCATTCTCCTTTTGTTCCTCCTGCACAAAAATGTACACATACATACAGATTAACCAGCAAATAAGTCTGACTTTCTGGAGAAATTCTGTTTAAAACTTTAGCAAGTCAAAGGGCAATCTGACTTTCAACATTTTAAAAATATTCCAAAGGTGATGGTAGATGCTCATTAATTTGTGTTTCCAATTTAAGTATGTGATAAAGCCAAATACATTTAAACAAACATGCACTCACACAGATACAGATCCACACATAAAACAACTATAATTCTGCTAAAGACTGCTAAGGAGAGTTAAGATATTACAGAACAAATCTTAACGTTAATATAAGAGACTCAATAATGGAAAGCTGATTTGAAAAACCCCAAAATATGAAAATAACAATATACCTTAAATATCATCTTGGAGTCTTCTTTTGATTTTTCAATTAAAGTAGATATTTCCCTGAAATAAATAAGTGTGCAAATTAGAATACTGTTAATAAAGAACCAGAAAATCAGTTACTTCAGCAATTTCTATACTTACATAGATTCTTCCTGACTATACTGAGAAAATAAAGTATCTTGTGAAACATCCAGATTATTATACATGGCAGGAATATCACACCTGAAAAAGATTTTAAGACTAACTTTAATATTGTGTCTATTAAGTTTCTCAATCGTGTCTGACACTGCATCCACATGAACTGTAGCCCTCCAGACTACATTCCTCTGTCCACGGAATTCTCCATGCAAGAATACTGATTTCCTTCTGCAGGGGATCTTTCCGACTCAAGGATTAAACCTAGATTTCCTGCATTGCAGGCAGATTCTTTACTGCTTGAGCAACCAGGGAAGCCCCTTGAGAGTACCCTGAAAAGCAAGGAGATCAAACTACTCAATTCTAAAGGAAATCAACCCTGAATAGTCACTGGAAGGACTAATGCTGAAGCTGAAACTCCAATACTTTGGCCACCTGATGCAAACAGCAGACTCACTGGAAATGACCCTGATGCTGGGAAAGATTGAGGGCAGGAGAAACAAGGGGCAACAGAAGATGAGATGGATGGATGGTATCAACAACACAATGGACATGACTTGGAACAAACTTGGGGAGAAGTGAAGGACATGGAAGGCTGGCGTGCTGCAGTCTTTGGGGTTGCAAAGAGTCAGACATGACTTAGCCACTAAACAACAACTTCAATATTTGATATTCTTACAATTAAGCTTACAATTCTACATCTAGTTACCTTTTAAGAACAATATAAAATCAAGTCTTAGATGCCTATTTCCCAGATTTTCCATGAAACCATTTCCCTGATCTTTCAAGACCTTAATAAAGGGATTCAGTTTAGGAACATTTGGTGCATTTCAAGATAGCCCGACACACTATGAAATATGGCTATGTACAATCTTTTTGACATTTCAAATACTGTACAATATACCAGTATCTTAGTTCTAAACTCAAAATTATGTTTGCTGCATGAAATCTAAATGTAAGTACAGAAAATTCAATTCAAGATAAAAGTACTACAAACCTCTTTGTTTTGAGTACTTCTTTCTGGTGTTCAGTTAGTATTCTTTCCTTTGTTTCTTTTACTTCTGGAGGTATAAACACAAAGTCAGTAGACTTTTCTTCTTCTAAAGGCATTTCACTCTTTGCTTTTGGAGTTGAAGACTCTAGCTGCAACTGGAAATTGAAACAGTAAATGCACATTTTGAGTTTCTAAATTATTTTCCAATACATCAATCAATCTCTCTTTGGCACTCTGATAATGGTTTTGGATGATGACTAGGAAGTTTGAAGCTCAAACCTATAGGATATTCCTGGATAATTATAATTAGTACCATGTCCCTAGCTTTCTTTTCATTCTGCTTGTATTAAATACTCAGAAAATAAAATTACACCTCTTTAAGAAGCAGGCAAATGTGTGCTTACCAGGGAAGCATGGTAAAACAAATATGTTTTTCAGCCCAGCACGCACAAATCAAGTGGTTTGGCAGGAAAAAAAGTACATCTGTGATTTCAAGTTGAAGCACAAACTACTCAAGTAAAAGTTGCCAAAATCATATGCCCAACATACTAATATTGGTACCCAATGCCACTTTTACACAATTTCAGCACAGGTGTTTCCATTTTACTTTATAATGCTACAAGACTGTGTCAAACTTATTCTTTAAAAATATTTTTCTTTCATTTTTCCAGAGCCATGGTCTTAAGATTCTAGAATAACCTCTTTACTGGAGGTCCTAGAAGAAAGACTATCTGAAACTTGGTTAATTTGCCACTAGCTACTAGATATCTAGTTTTATATATGAGGTTATGACAAATGTCTTATGTAGGCATTCTCTTTCTAGTCAATAAAGGAAGCTCTAAAATATTCTACTTTCATCCTACCTAAGTTATTCAAATCTAGTTTCATTCTATCTGAAGAGGGTTACTGCCTGGAGTAATTATACTAAATAAACACTTAGTATTATGCAGATTTAACTTTACTAAGAAGTAATCATCTCCCAAAGTGTCAAGATTTCCATACCATCTTAATAGTCTTTCTAGGCCAAACTATATTTCCCTATAATCCCATCTTTTATTTAGTTTTTAACAGCTTTTTCTTCCAGTTAGAAGTTGTATGTTCTCAAGCTGGTATATATATTAATCTTAGGAGTTCTATTAAATACACTTTGGAAAAACATACTTTAGCTGGTGGTTTCATACTGTCTTTTGTATCCTTTGTTTGTGCCAAAAAAGAATCTCTTTTTCCACTTGATTTTCTTTCCATGCCACTTATCTTCATATTTAATTGGGAATTTTCTGTCTGTTTTTATAAAAATAAAACAATTTCATTATGTGCAAATGTTTATTTATCCTTTTCACACTGGTAATTACAGTGTAATCAATATTTATTTCAAATTTGAGTATTCAAATCTACTAGATCATGTCAAAGAAAACAAAGCCATTGTCTAAAACAGTAACAGCAAATAGATTTGGTGTCTCCAACTTACACAGCATTAGCTTTGCATCATTTAATTTTATAAATTCTAAAATAAGCTATACCAAATAAATATTCTAAAAACAAATTACGGGATTCAAATATCCCACTTATTACTGGAAACTTTTTTAACAGAAAAACCCAAACCATAACACTTTAAACAATAAAACATACATGACAGAAAATACTATCAGGCCCCCCTACCAGAATATATGGTTTTTTTGAGCCATATTACACTGAATGAGTCTCAAACAGTCTAGATAATTTTCTGATGAGAATTTTAATTTTATCCAAAAAATAAAACTAAATAGAGTACTTAGCTATAATGTATTCTCTTACAGGTTCTAAACAAATAATAGCTAGACTCTTTTGTTGTTGAATAGGAACAAAGTGCCTAAGAGTGTTCTACCTGATGAGTATATAGTACTTTTATCTTTACTCCTTAATCTTCATAGTCATCTAGTATTATTAACTACAGTAACCTTGTTCCAAATGGAAAATGTGGTATCAATGATTTGTTTCTCTAACAGAAGGAATGCGATTCAATGAAAGAAATGAGAAAATGAAGTGTAGCTCTTAGGTGGGGAATAGTAACTAGAATTCCTAGTTTATACAAAGCAACATTTAACCATATCTTAATAATACTGACCTCTGTAAAGCAATACATGAGGTGCCAGTTTTTTAAAATAAAAGATCATTAATGAATAAGAATTGAGTATTATTTACATGAGAACCTATGGTGAAATTTACTGCCTTTTAATTTTGTAAGTTTTCCAGGCCACACAACTAACTGTATGCAAAACCCCTATGTTGTGGAACTCTTCTGTTCAGGTTTTATCTCTTCAATCAGTCTTAAGCTTCTGTCCTTTTTAAAGTTACAATGATATCCAATAAATCACTCAAACATCATATAAAAGTAAACAAAAACGCCCCTCCCTCAACTTACCATATCTGAATATGGTCCACTGGATTCCTCCATAATTTCAACATTTTCCAAACCAGGCAATAAAAGCAGAGATTTTTGTTTGGCTTGTTTTAGTATTGGCCTTCAAATATAAGTAAATATACTTTGAATTAAGTAGTACTGTTGGCATTTTAAGAACAGTTCAATTACAATTTTAAAGTGATAAAAACACATCCAGCTTAGACTGTTTCTTACTCTACATACATAAAACCAGGATAAATTTACAGACAATATTAGAATTTTTCACTAAACTCTTCAGTTTCTGAATTTTATTCTTTAAAAACTTCTCAAACTTTCACCATAAATTTCAAACAAGAGCAGACTGTTACATTAAGTACATATCAGGTAGATTTAATAGCCATCAGCTTCCTGCCCCTTGTTGGAAACTCCTTTTGTTAAGCATAATTTGAAACTGCTTTTTATGTTTCTAAAACTAAGTTTATTCTAAGGACCAAAGCAAAGGGTCAAATAATTTTAATAATTACCATGTACTCCAAACAAGAATATTTTAACTAGGAAATCCTCTACAGTGATTCTACATAAGGATTTATGTTAAAACCAAAATGTCAATTTACATAATCAGAACAGAGTAACTATATAAAGTTTTATTGTTAGCATACTTTAACTCCTCAGGATAAATCAACATCGTCACTTTAGCAAATGTGGCATTCCAGAACTGAGCACTTTGTTTTCTTATCTGTTTGTTCTTGTGTGAAAATATTATGCATAATAATGGCGAGATCTGTTCAAGAAGTTCACTGTCATAAGTTCCAGTGTAGCTGACATGTAGACAAGCAATAATTTCTCCTAGTAGCTTTTCTAACTAGGAAAAAGAAAAAGTTCATTAGGGTAACACTTAGAAATGTTACTTTTCAGAGAGAAAAAATAAAAGCACAATGCATACTAAACAACTCACAGAGTATGTTATCATTTCAATTTTTAAAACTCAAATGACTTTAAAACAATTTTTATTGATTTTTGGCTGTGCTTCGTCTTTGTTGCTGCACAGGCTTTTCTCTAGCTGCACAGAATGGGTGGGGGCTACTCTCTAGTTGTGATGCTTGGGCTTCTCATTGGGGTGACTTCTGTTGTGGAGCATGAGCTCTAAGGCACACAGGCTTCAGCTGCTGCAGCACACAGGCTCATTAGTTGAGCTCCAGGGCTCTAGAGCACTGGCTCAGTAGCTGTGGCATGCAGGCTTCTATGTTCCGCAGGATGCAGGACCTTCCCAGATAAGGGATAGAACCTATGTCGTCTGCATTGGCAGGCCACCAGGAAGTCCTCAAGTGGCTTTTTAAAAGCTCTCATCACCTTCAATATACAATACTCTCTATAAGCTGACAAGAACTTACTTTATTGATAGAACAGCTTGAATTCAAGCTTATTTTCCATTAACAGAAGAAACTTGTTTTCACATAAATTGTGAGATTAATAGTTGCCTAACCTTGGAGCCAATTACCTTCACACATAAAAGAATGAGACAGGAGTAGTTGAGTTATATGAATTTAAGGCAATATTATTAAATCATGAATGATCCTTGGATTATACCCATTTCATATCAAAAGTTCATTAAAATTAAAGCATAATGATATCCCTTTAAAACAATCAGCAGAATTATATTGAAGGGAGACATTTAAATTCTAAAACTTTTCTTCATGAAAGTATGTTTTATGAACAATGTCTATTTGTACCTTGTTGTTCATACAACTATACACTTTAGGAACTTCATCAAGCCTAGAAGAAAAACAAAGAGTACCGTTTATATTTTAGAACATAAACCTAGAAACACTGTAATGCAGCCCAAAACTGAGACGTATAATGATATAAAAAGGTGCCCAAAGACTTAACAAAAAATGTCAAACTGCAAACATTAAACATGAAACAAACATGTCTTTTAACACAGGAGTTAAAGAAAAACATCTGGAATAGACCTCAAAGTATTATTACTAGTCACCTGTTTCTATGCTTTTTAATGAAGTTTTTAAATATGAAACAAACCTGTCTTTTAACACAGGAGTTAAAGAAAAACACCTGGAATAGATCTCAAAGTATTATTACTAGTCACCTGTTTTTATGCTTTTTAAAGAATTTTTATGAAGTTTAAGGACTAAAAAAGACTTGCAAAAACTTAATAAATTTGAAGTTCCATTAAATCTGTTCCTAAAGCTTCCTCTGTGTTTATGAAAAGCAGACTGTATTATTACTGAACCACATAAGCTTGCTATAAAGAACACTGATGAATTCTCTCAAAATACTTCTTTAAAATATGTTGGGATTTTTTTCGTGGTTTTTCTCTTATATACTGCTTGCTTTGGTTCAAATGCAAAAGGTAATATAAAACAACACAAACTTCTGAAGAGTAATTCAGAAATTTAAATGCACATACTTTTTGAACCAACAATTTCATTTTAAGCCCTGTTCTGCAGGAATAGTGGCAAATGATTTATGTACAAATATATTGACCTGTGATATTGTTAGTTATGAGAGCAAAGACTAGAAAACATGTCCAACAGGAAATTGGGTAAAGTGTCATGGAGTCCTATGCAGACATTAAAAACAATGAGATACTTAGGTTAAGTGAATATCATATACTTAACTGCTAAGTAGTATGTCAAGTCATATACATTATATATTTAACATGTAAGCTTTTTGTATTAACAATTCTGTAAAGAGATGCACTAAAGTAAAAATTGTGCTGGATTAAGAATGAAAAATAAAGGGACTTCCAATTTCTACCTCATATTTTATTATTTGAGCTATCTTTTTAACAAAAGCATAGTTTCATATATCATCCACTCCAGTAAACTTTAAAGATTAAGATCTTTAACAACAAAGCTGATATGACAACAAGTTTGCTACCCATATCTAGTTATATATGTTTAAGTCTAAGAGCTATTAAGGCAAAATACTTACTTTGAGTTTTCATAAAATAATGCCAGAGGTCTTGTTAAAGCTGCAAATATTTTCCGGATCATAGAAGGCAGAGAAATACGTCCAAATACATTGGAAAGAATGCTGGTGATTGAGTTGCCAATAGTGAGGAGAGTATCAGAATGTACTTCCTTGAGGCTCAGTGTGTGAAAAGAATAGATCACTCTCACAATAAGTTTAATTAAAGAAGCCAACTTCCCTAAAGGTTCCTTCTTCTTTTTGGACCAATCTGTAGGTCTCTGTGGTGCTAAGATAAAACAGTGACAGCTTTTAGAATTAATGGTAATTAAAGCAAACTAATGTAATTAAATGAAACAGTATGATCCACTACTTTGGGAAACTGTTTTAAGCAAGAAGCATCAATGGATGAGTAACTCATGAATCAAAGTATGCTGAGTAACAACATATTTACGAAGTCTCCAACAACTTGCCACAAAACATTAATTTATTAACTGTGTTTCCTAATGAATTTTATAGTGCAAAACCGACAGATATGATCTTAACCAAACAGTAAATGTTATCATTATCAATAGTGGGACAAACTGACTTGTGTACCTGTTGACATAATGCACTGATGAGAAAACACCGAATTACTTCTCAGCAGCCCCATAAAGAAACAGAATCTCAATCTAATATTGAGGAAATACGATAAACCCCCATTGAGAGACCTTCAAAATCTAACCTTGCCTTTACTTCACTTCTAATGGTCATGAAAGACAAGACTTGAAAAATATTTTAGATCAAAGACTTGTCTTACAAGTGCTGTGAAATGTTCTAGGAAATAAAAGTAGAAAAGGGGGTGGGGGTGAAAACAAGGCAAAAGCATCAACTGATAACTGAGGAACCCTAGTAAAAAGTAGTGTCTGTGTTTAATTTTTGCAAAGTTTCTCTAAAACAAATTATTACAAAGTAAAAATTATCAAAAACTCTCAAAGTGATCCTTATGCATATTTATGAATAACAACAATTTTATTTCAACTATTTGTAAATTTTGTTTCCTCTCAGCTTGTGCTGGCAGTTTTTAGATTTTTCCCCTAGTTTCAATACATTTAAATAACCAGGAACACCTCTTGCAAGACAAGGATTGAAAACAAAAAACATTTCTAATTCTGGGTTTATAGATCATGGATAGAGATGATATTCAGTTAATTCTAATTTTTCATAAGTTAACAAAACATGTAAAACTTTCAACAACGGGATCATCATCTATGCCTTATCAAACTTCAGGGGCTTAAAAAATATATTCTGATATCATTTGCTATATAACCTTTCTATATTTAGAGAATTTTAATTTTCCTGACAAAGAGGTAATTAGATTAAGTATTGTTCAGTCTGAAAGGGGACTAAGACTAAAGAAAAAATCTATTTCTGTGGCTTGAGGCTGGGATGCTTTAATTACCAAACAAGTTTCTCTGTATTACTGTAAAAATGAAACACCAAAAAACTACCCCCACCCCAAAAAGCCCTGCAAATATTTTATGTTCTAGAAATCTTTACACTAATGCAAAGAAAGATCTTATTCAAGGAAAATTGAGTATGTTCCCACTCTTTAAACAGGAAAAGTAACCTTTAAACAAAATACTTTTTGTAACTAGAAGGTTCTTTTCTATTCAGTATGATCATATATAATCACTGGTAGAAAATATATAATTTCAAAGAACCAATTAGTACATTAACAGCTCATAATATAATTTAGAATTAATCAAGGCATATAGTTATGAAAATAAGATTTAAGATTTCAATTGTCAAATTTTATACAGTAAAAACTGTGTTACACTTTTAGAGTCATTTTACATTTCCTATAAAACCATAACCAATTAACCATTGCCATGATTTTCTATGCAATTTAACATCAAATCAATGATCATTTCAGATAAGGCTATCAAATAAGAACATTTTAACTAAGTTCAAGCTTTTTGTCCAGATAATCCCTTGTAACCAGATGGAGTAAGTAAAATCATCTGTATTATTAGGCAATCTCTACATAGGACAAAATTTGTTTCTGCATCATAAAAAGGAGTTATACATTGCAGGGGTGGGTGAGAGAGATACATGGAGAGAGGGAAAGAGAGCAAGCATGTGAACTAGCAAAATAACATGGTTATATAACATTAAAAGTAGGTAAAATTAGATGGGAAAAGCTATTAGGATTTGCCCTGATACAGTTCAGACAGCCTTGTTTATACTGAATGAATAAAATACTTACATTTAGTTTTGGGTTGATATTTAATATTATATGGTGAAAAGTCGATGCAATCAACCATTACAGTAATAATATGAGTGATCCTATCCAAGAACAATAAATTCTGGAAAAGAACAGTTAGGTATTGCATGACAACCTTTTAACTAATGGCATGGTTTATAAAACTTGTAAGCATGAATAAAAAATATAACACTTTAACTCCCATGTATGACATATAGTAACACACACCATAGTTTATGTCATTTAAGACACATTAACTATATGTGTGTGTGTGTTAGTTCTTAGTCGTGTTCAACTCTTTGTGACCCCATGGATTGCAGTCTGCCAGGCTCCTCCACCCACGGAATTCTACAGGCAGGAACACTTGAGTGGGTTGCCATTTCCTTCTCCAATTAACTATATGGTTATGACTATTTCCCAGATATCTGCTGTGTGCCAAGTATTCAATACTATACCTTTTTTTCCCTCAATACTGAAATGGAAGTGTTCACTAAACCCAGAAAAACCAAACATAAAAAAGTTGCTAAGCTCCCTGATGTTCTTTCCATCTCCTTCCTCAGATTCAAATGAAACAGAACAAAGGAAATCCCAGTACCACCAGTCAAGAACATCTCAAAACAAAACAAAAACACACAGTGAGCTTTCATAGAAGAAACTGAGTAACAAGACACAGGGAGGGTTCTGAGAAAAAGATCTGATCGTTATTAGAAAAACCATATGGGTAAAAGACTACTGAAATTACAGTTCTATACATTTGCCCTTCCTTTATTCTCCAATACCGTTCACTTCTCCAATTAACTGGACTAATTCGCAGGTCTGCCAAAGACAACCTTCCTCAGTGGATGTTAAGAACCAAGAAGGGGAAGGGAGAGCCCTGCTGGCCTGTTAACCTATGAATACCACATGGAAGGTTCAGTCCAAATGACAATCTACACACCCATACAGAAAAGACATGAAAGATCTAGATGCTTCAATTTTGATCACAATTACAAGGCAAAGCTTCCTTATAACTACAATTCGCTATCAAAGCCAGATAAACAGGAGTTCTCTCCTGGGTTAAATACGAACAGAACTAATCAACAAGGAAAGAGGCAATAACAGAAACACAAGAAAATAAAATACTCTCAAAGGTAAGAAGAAATCATATTCACTTAAAAACATTAAATGTAAAATTAAAATTATAAAACACTTCAGCATTTAAACCGAAAGATGGACACAGAAATATCAAGCTCCCAGAAAGCAGGACCAGAAATAAAGCAAAACACAGAGAGATACAGAGAAAGAAGAGACACAGAGGATGACACCTGAAGACCTCAGCACTTTTTCCTCAGATGAAGGCACAGCTCCTTAAACTGAAAGGATCCACCAAGTACTTAACAGAACGATTTTAAAAGATGCCTCAAGACACAACCTTGGTGAAATGTCTAAATTCCAAAGGTAAAAAGAAAATCCTAAACTTAAACTAAAAAACAGGTTGATAATAATAAAATTAGTATCAAATGATGAATTTGCAACAGCAGCAGTAACAAAAATAACAAGTCTTAGATGTGTATTTTGTAGAAAATGAAAAACTTTACAGAAAAGGGAACAAATGAGCCTATAACTTCAGAGCTGTGATAAAAAATTTTCTGGAACCTAAAACTTGTAACTAATTGGTTATATATTTGACAAGATGTTATTAGTCACATGTTTATCATTACTACAATATAAAAATTGGACAATGAGGAACTCCAATCTCACAAATGAAGGTATCTGCAAAAAATCTTAAAACACTAATCTACAATGTTTTAAAAGAATTTCACTGTGACCAAGAAGAGAATCTCAAGGACACAAAATTGGTTTAATATACAGAAATGTATATTGACAAGAGATTTCATATATGCCTGTAGTAACCAAGTACAGGCAGGGAAGAGACCATTTATACTAGATAAAACAACTATAAAACCCCCCAAATCAAGCAAGCTAGGTTCAGTTTAGAACTAAAAAAAATATTTCTGAACAGAAAAACTCAATGTTATAAAGATAGAAATTATTTTCCAAATTAATCTCTGAATGCAATATAACCAATCATGCCAAGCAAAATCCCAACAGGGTATTTTATGAAATTCAGGAAGATTCTAAATTTCTTCAGAAGAGAACAAAATTAAGTCCATCCAAGACAAGAATTTAAAGGCAAAAACCAAGGGTCAAGCTTTTCCCTAAAAATCACAAAAACATTCAACAAGTTCACTGTCTCTGTGGCCAGTAACAGCACACTTTTAAAGCCACTCTGCCAAATACTATGATATCAAAAGTCCATAATCAGAACTGACACATTATAACTATCTCTATTCTTCTCAGCAGGGTAACCACTATCAAGGACTAGAAATCTTTTCAAATAAAAAAAATGGCACACTTCAGAGTAATAAATAAAATAAATTTCAACTGGGAAGAACACTGTATTCACATATATATGTGCATATAAATATGTAACTTATTGGTTTATTCTAGAATGATACATATCAAACTGCTGACGCCAGTTATTCTTTTTATAGAGTAAAGGAAAGGTGTGAATAGGAACCTACATTTTTAAGATCACAAACTTCCAAAGGACAGACTTTAAAAAGCTAATATGTATATTAAAGACCTAAACGAAAGACCCATTATGAAGGAGATCAACCCTGGGATTTCTTTGGAAGGAATGATGCTAAAGCTGAAACTCCAGTACTTTGGCCACCTCATGTGAAGAGTTGACTCATTGGAAAAGACTGATGCTGGGAGGGATTGGGGGCAGGAGGAGAAGGGGACGACAGAGGATGAGATGGCTGGATGGCATCACCGACTCAATGGACGTGAGTCTGAGTGAACTGCGGGAGTTGGTGATGGACAGGGAGGCCTGGTGTGCTGCGATTCATGGGGTCGCAAAGAGTCGGACACAACGGAGCGACTGAACTGAACTGAACTGAGATGTAAGAGCAGAAACTATAAAACTCATAGAGGAAAACATAGGCAGAACACTGTAAGACAAATAAATCACAGCAAGATCCTCTATGACCCACCTCCCAAAGTAATGGAAATAAAAACAAACAAGTGAGACGTAATTAAACTTAAAAGCTTTTGCACAGCAAAGGAAACTATCAACAAGATGAAAAGACAACACTCAGAATGGGTGAAAACAATAGCAAATGAAACAACTGACAAAGAATTTCCAAAGTATACAACCAGCTCATACAACTCAACACCAGAAAAACCCAATCAAAAAGTGGGGAAAAGACCTAAACAGACATTTCTCCAAAGAAAACATATGGATGGCTAATAAACACATGAAAAGATCCTCAACACTGCTCATTATTAGAGAAATGAAAATCAAAACTACAATGAGGTATCACCTCACATGAGTAAGAATGGCCATCACCAAAAACTCCACAAACAATAAATGCTGGAGAGGGTGGAGTGAAATGGGAAGCTTCTTAAACTGTTGGTGGGAATGTAAATTGATACAGTCACTATGGAAGACAATATGGAGACTCCTTAAAAAACTAGGAATAAAACTATCATTATGACCCAGCAAACCCACTACTAGTCCTATATCTTGAGGAAACCAAAACTAAAAAAGTCACATCTACCCCAATGTTGTGAGAATTGGACCATAAAGCAACTCGAGCGCTGAAGAATTGATGCTTTTGAACTGTGGTGTTGGAGAAGACTCTTGAGAATCCCTTGGACTGCAAGGAGATCCAACCAGTCCATCCTAAAGGAAATCAGGCCTGAATATTCACTGGAAGGACTGGTACTGAAGCTGAAACTCCAATACTTGGCCACCTAATGCAAAGAACTGACTCATCTGAAAAGACCCTGATGCTGGGAAAGATTGAAGGCAGGAGGAGAAGGGGATGACAGAGGATGAGATGGGTGGATGGCATCACCAACTCAATGGACATGAGTTTGAGTGAACGCCAGGAGTTGGTGATGGACAGGGTGCAGTGTGCTGTGGTCCATGGGGTCACAAAGAATCAGACACGACTGAGAGACTGAACTGAACCCCAGTGTTTACTGTAGCACTATTTACATTAGCTAGTACAAAGAAGCAAACTAGATGTCCATAGACAGATGAATGGATAAAGAAGCTGTGATACATACTTCTTCTCACTGCACATGGAACATCCTCCAGGACAGGCCACATCCTGGACCACAAATCAAGCCCTGGTAAATTTCTAAAAAGTGAATAATTTCAAGCATTTTTTTCTGATCACAATGCTGTAAGATTAGACTATCAATTACCAGGAAAAAAATGTAAAAAACACAAACATGGAGGCTAAATAACACACTTAATAAGGATCACTAAGGAAATCAAAACAGGCATAGAAACAAATGATAATGAAAACACAACAATCCCAAACCTATGGGATTCAGTTAAAGTGCTAAGTGGGAAGTTCATAGCAATACAAAGGCTACCTCAGGAAACCAGAGAAACATCAAATCAACAACTTAACTTTACAGTAAAAGCAACTAGAAAAAGAACAACAACAACAACAAAAAACCCAGTTAGTAGAAGGAAAGATATCATAAAATTCAGAGCAGAAATAAATGGGAAAAAAAAAAAAAGGAGACTATAGCAAAGATCAATAAAACTAAATGCTGGTTCTTTGAGAAAATAAAATAGATAAGCCATTAGCCATACTCATCAAGACAAAAAGGAAAAAAATCTCAAATCAATAAAATTAGAAACGAAAATGGAGAAATTACAACACAGAAATACAAAGGAACCTAAGACACTACTATGAGCAACTATATGCCCATAAAATGCACAACATGGAAGAAATGGACAAATTCTTAGAAAAGTATAACCTTCCAAAACTGAACCAGGAACAAATAAAAAATTTAAACAAATCCCAAGCACAGAAATCGAAACCGTATCTTCCAACAAACAAAAGCCCAGGACCAGATGGCTTCACAGGTTAATTCTACCAAAAATTTAGAGAAGAGCTAACACCTATCCTACTCAAACTCTTCCAGAAAATTGCAGAGGAAGGAAAACTCCCAAACTCATTCTATGAGGCCACCATCACCCTGATACCAAACAAAAGATGCCACACAAAAACCAGAAAACTACAGGCTGGTATCACTGATAAACACAGATGCAAAAATCAACAAAATTCGAGCAAACAGAATCCAACAACATATTAAAAGGATCATACATCATGACCAAGCAGGCTTTATTCCAGAGATACAAGGATTCTTCAATATTTGCAAAATCAATGTGATACACCATATTAATAAATTGAAAGATAAAAACCACGTGATTATTTCTATAGATGCAGAGAAAGCCTTTGAAAAAATTCAAACCCATTTATGATAAAAACTCTCTAGAAAACAGGCACAGAAGGAACACACCTCAACATTATAAAAGCCAGATATGACAAACCCACAGCAAGCATTATCCTCAATGGTGAAAAAAAGGAAAGCTTTTACTCTAAAATCAGGAATAAGACAAGGGTGCCCACTCTCACCACTACTATTCAATAGTTTTGGAAGTCCTAGCCACAGCAATCAGAGAAGAAATAAAAGGAATTCAGACTGTAAAAGTAGTAGTAAAACTATTTGCAGATGACATGATCCTCTACATAGAAAACCTTAAAGATGCCACCAGAAAATTACTAGAGCTAATCCACAAATATAGTAAAGTCACAGGATATAAAATTAATACATAGAAATCCCTTGCATCCCTATATGCTTATAATGAAAAATCAGAAAAAGACATTAAGGAAACAACACCACTCACCACTGCAACAAAAAGAATAAAATACTTGGGAATAAATTAACTTAAACAAAAAACCTGTATACAGAAAACTATAAAACACTGATGAAAGAAATCAAAGATGACACAAACAGATGGAGAAATATACCATGTTCTTAGATTGGAAGACTCAATATAGTGAAAATGAATATACTACCCAGAGCAATCTATAGATTAAATTCAATTTTTTTTTAAACAAAAAAATTTCACAATTTATATGGAGACACAAAAGACCCTGAATATCCAAAGCAATCCTCTAGGAAGAAGAATGGAGCTGGAGGAATCAACCTTCCTAACTTCAGACTATACTACAAAGCTACAGTATAGTACTGGCACAAAGACAGAAATACACATCAATGGAACAAAACAGAAAGTCTGGAGATAAACCGATACACCTATGGACACCATACCTTTGACAAAAGTGAAGTCGCTCAGTCATGTCCGACTCTTTGCGACTCCATGGACTGTAGCCTACCAGGCTCTGAGGAGCCTCTCAGTCCATGGGATTTTCCAGGCAAGAGTACTGGAGTGGGTTGTCATTTCCTTCTCCAGGGGATCTTTCCAACCCAGGGATCGAACTTGGGTCTCTCGCACTGCAGGCAGACGCTTTACCGTCTGAGCCACCAGGGAAGCCTTTGACAAAGGAGGCAAAAGTGTACAATGGAGAAAAGACAATCTCTTCAACAAGCGGTGCTGGGAAAACTGATCAACTGCATGTAAAAGAATGACACTAGAACATTTTCTAATACCACACAAAAATAAATTCAAAATGGATTAAAGACCTAAATGTAACACCACAAACTCTAAAACTCTTAGAGGAAAACAAAGGCATAACACTTGATAAGATAAATCACAGCAAGATCTTCTATGACCCACCTCCCAGAGAAACAGAAATAAAAACAAAAATAAACAAATGGGACCTAATTAAACTTAAAAGCTTTTGCAGGAAAACTGTAAGCAAGGTGAAAAGACAGTCCTCAGAATGGGAGAAAATAACAGCATATACAACTGGCAAATAATTAATCTCCAAAATACACAAGCAGCCCAATACCAAAAAAAATGAACCCAATCAGAAAGTGGGCAAAAGACCTAAACAGACATTTTTTCAAAGAAGACATACAGATGGCTAATAAATACATGAAAGATACTCAACATCACTCATTATTAGAGAAATGCAAATCAAAACCACCATGAGACATCACTGCACACAGATCAGACCTGCCATCATCAGAAAGTCTACGAACAATAGATGCTGGAGAGGGTCTGGAGAAGAGGAAACCCTCTTACACTGCTGGTGCAAATGCAAACCGGGACAGCCACTGTGGAGAACAGTGTGGAGACTGCTCAAAAACCTGGGAACAGAACTGCCGCACGATCCAGCAATGCTACTGCTGGGCATATATTCTGAGGAAATCAGAATTGAAAGAGCAACCTAGAGTCCTTTGGCAGATGAATGGATAAGAAAGTTGTGGTATACAGACACAATGGAGTATTACTCAGTTATAAAAAGGAACGCATTTGAGTCTGTTCTAATGAGGACGACGAACCTGGAGCCTATTATACAGAGTGAAGTCAGAAAGAGCAAAAAAACATTCTATATTAACACATATATATGAAATTTAGAAAGACAGTATCGACAATTCTACTTTCATGGCAGCAAAGACAACACAGATGTAAAGAAGAGACTTTTGGACTCAGCAGAAGGCAATGATTGGATGATCTGAGAGAGTAACAATGAAATATATACACTACCATATGCAAAACAGATGACCCATGCGAGTTTGATGTATGAAGCAGGGCACCCAAAGCTGGTGCTCTGGGACAACCTAGAGGGACAGGGTGGGGAGGGAGGTGGGGGCGGGTTCAGGATGGGGGTGCGGGCCACACGTATGGCCAATTAATGTTCATGTATGGCAAAAACCATTGCAATATTATAATTATCTTCCAATTAAAAAAAAAGAAAACTAGGAATAAAACTACCATATGACCCAGGCAATCCCACTACTAGGCATATACCCTGAGGAAACCAAAATCAAAAAGACACATGTAACCCAATGTTCTCATTGCAGCACTATTTACAATAGCTAGGAAACAGAAGCAAACTAGATGTCCATAGACAAATGAATGGATAAAGCTGTGGTACATATATACAATAGAGTACTACTCAGCCATAAAAAGGAACATAATTGAGTCAGTTCTAATGTGGTGGATGAACCCAGAGCCTATTATACAGAGTGAAGTAAGTTAGAAACAGAAAAACAAATATCATACATTAATGCATATACTTGGAATCTAGAAGATGGTACTGATGAAGCTATTTGCAGGGCAGTAATGGAGATGCAGATGTAGAGAACAGATTTATGGACAAGGGTGTGGGGAAGGAGAATGTGGGATGAATGGAGAGAATAACATGAAAACATATATATTGTGCTAAGTCGCTTTACTTGTGTGCAACTCTTTACAACCCTATGAACAGTCTAGGCCCGCCAGGCTCTGTCCATGGGATTTTTCAGGCAAGAATACTGGAGTGGGTTGCCGTGTCCTCCTCCCAGAGATCTTCCTGACCCAGGAATCAAACCACGTTTCTTACATTACATGCACTAGCAGGCAGGTTCTTTACCACTAGCACCACCTGGGAAGCCCAACATATACACTATCATATGTAAATTAGATAGCCAGTGGGAATTTGCTGAATGACTCAGGAAATTCAAGAGGGAAAAGACCTATGTATACCTATGGCTGATTCATGTTGAGTGTGGCAGAAACCAACACTGTATTGTAGAGCAATTATCTTTTAATTAAAAGATTTAAACAAAAAAGCTAACAGGTATGAAAAAAACAAGATATAGGATGTCAAAGTCCTTGTACTGTTCATCTAGAATGGCAAAGGCACACCAGAGTAGTAAAAGCACATCACCATCAAGTGGTCCTGATACATGGACCTTAGAGTCCAATGACACAAAATTGTCTCACAAAGCTGTTACCTGTTTTATACCTTAACTTCATTACTTATAAACTAAAAGCATTAGTTAATGATAGTTCATAAATATTATCTCTATTTACTTGAAAAGAATTTACTTTAAATACAAAAAAGGTCAGTATCAGAATAAACTCACTGAAAGGCCTTCATCTTCCAAACTGGACATTATCTTGGAACAAAGTTCCTCACAGCATAAATTCTCTTCCGCAGTTGCCACCAAAGCTGCACAGCGAGCAAATGCTCTATATAATTCTGACCAAGTTTTAAGTAAGGTCTTCATGGTGACCTAACAATAATAAAAAAAAATTTAGAAAATGTGTATCTATATATCAAATAACTTAATAGAACACATCTTTAACATTTTAAAAACACAGTAACACTTAAGGTGTCAGAAGAGACTAGCACAGGGTAATAAGTCTGCCCACGTTCCCAGAGCTCTAACCGAAGAACTGTAATAATACCACAATACCAGCAATTAACAAAGGTGAAGAGGAACTTCACTCTCTTCACCACTTTCCTTTCTCCTAAGCTGATTATAAGTCATAAGAAAGTCTTATAGAAGTTCATTACAAAGAGTAACATAATATTTAAAAACCGCCAATTCCTCAAGTAAAAATTTGCCTTACCATTGGAATTTTTTGTGCTGGAAAAATATGGTTTATTGGCAAAATCAGTGCACCATAGATAGCACTAAAATTATGTTCTAAGGCATCCCCTTGATTCACTTCATTGGTCTGAAAAAAGAAAATTAATGAAGTTAGACAAATCACCATCTAATTCTAGTCCTAAATAGTGACATCTTACCACATGTAGTAAGAATCATGTTCCCCAATGTCGAGATGTTAAAACAGATGGTGAACTCCTAACCTCTGTAATCTTTGAAATTAGGGTCCTTGCAGATGTAATCATGCAATAAAGAAGTCATGCTGACTTAAGGCACGCTCTAATCCAATAACTGGTGTCCTTATAAAAGAGGAAGTTTAATAGAAGATACTTGGAAGAACGCCATGTGACGATAGGCTGAGATTGGAGTGATGGATTCACAACATCAACAATTGCTGGAAGCTAAGAGAAGCATGGAACACACTCTCTTTTACAGCCCCAGAAGAAACCAAATCTGCCAACATCTTACTATTGAAATTCCGGACCCAAGAGCTTTAAAAAATAAGTTCCTGTTGATTTAAGCCACCAGTTTGTGGTAGTCTCTCAAGCAACCCTGGGAAACAATATACTGTGTTTTAAGTCCTAAAAAAGAATCCCAGAGGTGATTCCACAATCTTTTACTATACGTAGAAGGTAAGACTCAAGCAAGGACTTATAAAAATGGCCTCTGCTGCTGCTGCTAAGTCGCTTCAGTCGTGTTTGACTCTGTGTGACCCCATAGACGGCAGGCCACCAGGCTCCTCCGTCCCTGGAATTCTCCAGGCAAGAACACTGGAGTGGCTTGCCATTTCCTTCTCCAATGCATGAAAGTGAAAAGTGAAAGTGAAGTCACTCAATCGTGTACGACTCTTTGCGACCCCATGGACTGCAGCCCACCAGGCTCCTCCGCCCATGGGATTTTCCAGGCAAGAGTACTGGAGTGGGCTGCCATTGCCTTCTCCAAAAATGGCCTCTAACAGACCTCAAACTGTAGGAAACCATTTAGGAACATAAATCTTGTTCTTCGAAAGGAATATGTTTAATGGAGTGTTGGCTCAAGTAGCTAAAATAAGGACTACTGTATAATCACATAATTCTTCAGAGTCCTCACTCCATTTGTAAGTAATAACAGACTATTTCACAAAGAATAATTCCATTAAAGATTGATAAAGCTGCTAATGAACTATTAACAGTGACAGAACTTGAGCTCCATACCTTGCCAATATTATCACTTTTTTAAGTATTTAAATGTAAAGGTCAGTCAACTCAAGAATTAGAGGTTTAGGAACTACTATATGGCTTTGAGGTGTTCACCAACATGATTTGCCATAAAAATCTAAGAATATATAGTTTAGTCAAGACATTCATATTATTCCCCACAGCACAAATGCAAGAATCCAAGATATAAACAGGGAAATCCATATCTATCATGTGAGCCTTCTGGCTTTCTAATCATAAGAGAAAATGGACTATTTAGTCCCCATTAAGTTACACTTTTTTGAATAAGGCAGAAACACAACGAAAAGAAATCAAGTAATTTAAAGAACAGAAAATGAACCAATCCCACAGATAAAATATGTAATATCTACCATTCAAATACAAATTTCTATTCATATACTCATGTACTATATAACAAAGAAAGAAAAAAAAGGCAAGGTACTAAACTTGAGAGAAAACATGCAGCTGACTTATATCATACCTGATTAATCAATTCTGTTAATGGGGTGACTATAATACTCCACATTCTCCAAAGATGCTCCTTGTTGGCCAACTGCTTTGCATTTTGATTGACAACATTTAAGACAGAGTCACTGAAAGCTAGTGGTGAAGTTGGACCAGAAAGAACACAGCCCACAAGTGTTTCCAGGTTGAGAAAAAACCTGATGGAAAAAAAATTTTGAACTATGCATTAACTGTTCTTTTTGTAAAAATAAATTACATTATAGCAAAGTTACCCCAAAAATGAATCTCAACTTTTTTAATTTTTAAAAAAATTTATAATAGTCGAACTCAAAAGAATATCATTCAACAAACTTTCCAAAATAAACAAAATAGTTTGTTTAAAATTACCTTTCGTCTTCCACACCACATTCCAATAGATTATTATTGAAAATTAACTGAATTAAGAACAAAGCAGGGGTTCCCTGAAGAAAGATGGGAGATGGCAATCAATCTTCTTGTTACCAACAGTACACTCTTCTTGTTACACTTGTTTTCTACAATTATTTGAAATATGACCCTTTTAAGTTTGAGGAATTTTGAAATTACTTAGGATACAACAAAAATGATAGCAAATGTACTTCCATAAACTACACACAAAAATCAAGTTCTTTATTTTAATTATAGCTGTTCCATCTAGTCAAGCAATTGAAGAATATTAAAAGATTCCAGATATAAACACTGACTTAAAACTTGCTGGATCAACAATACCTACCATCCAGCAGATATTAAATATATTTCACTATAACTAAGCCAGTGTTACAAAGCTTCCAAAACTTGTAACAGTAATAACCAAAACTACATTTACATAAAAGCGAAGAGAAACCTTTTATTCTAGAACCCTTTAATCCAGGAAAATAGTTCCATTAATATGCCATTATTTAATGCCTCACAAGCACACTTCATTGTATTGTGCTTTGCAGATACGGCATATTTTACATATTGAAGGTTTGTGGCAACCTTGTTTTAAACAAGTCTACTGGAACCCTTTTTCTAAATAGTATTTGTTTACTTTGTCACATTTTGGGTAATTTTCACGATTTTTCAAACTTAGTATATGTCCTGACTGCTCAATGGACCAGCTATTATTTTGTCTCCTTCCCTCTCCTCTGGCCTCCGCATTCCCTGAGACACAATATTAAATTTAGACTAATTAACAACGCTCAAGTGGCCTCTAAACATTGAAGTGAAAGGAGCTGCACATCTCTCACTTTCAACCAAAAGCTAGAAATGATTAAACTTAATAGTGAAGGCATGCTTAAAGTCAAGACCAGGGGAAGTAACTACAGATGTGGTAGAAATAGCAAAGAACTAGAATTAGGAGTGGAGCCTGAAAACATGATTGAATTGTCGCAATTTTAAGATAAAATATAAACAGATGTGGAATTGCTCCTTATGGATGACGAAAGAAAATGGTTTCTTAAGACGGAATCTACTCCTCGTGAAGATGTTGTGAAGACTGTTGAAATGACAACCAGATAAACTTAACTGATAAAGCAGCATCAATATTTGACAGAACTAGCTCCAATTCTGAAAGAAGTTCTACTGTGGGTAAAACACTATCCAACAGCATTATATGCTACAGAGAAATCATTTATGAAAGAATCAATCACAGAAAACATCACTGTTGTCTTAAGAAATTGCCATGGCCACCCCAACCTTTTCAGCAACCATCATTCTGATCAGTCAGCAGCCATCAATACAGAGGCGAGACCCCCAAGCAGTAAAAGATTATGACTCAGTGAAGGCTCAAATGATTAAGCAACAATTTTAGCAATGAAGTACTTTTAAATTAAGGTATGTACATTGTTTTTTTAAGCCATAATGCTATTTACTTACACTCAGTAGACTATAATATAGTGTAAACATAACTTTTACATACCCTAGGTAACCAAAAATTTCATGTGACTTGCTTTATTCTGATATTCACTTTCTTAGCAGTGGTTTGGAACTGAACTTGTAATTATTTCTGAGCCACACCTATACTTTGTCTATGATTTTTTTCCTTTAATATAATCAGTATATTGAAATTCAATTCTTTTCGAACTTTGCAATCTAAGTGTCTCTAACTTAAAAAAACATGGATTTTTGGCTAATTTAATCATATCATTACATCTAAGATACTTGCATTAAGAATATCCATATTAGCAACCTGATATGCTGGAGAACCTAATACTTTCTGAGGAAGTCCTTTAATTGTAATTTCCATGAGAACCTAAGAAAGACAAAAGGTTTTACTGTACATTAGTCATTAGTATTCACTATAGTTGTAACAATTTATTATAAGTAATGTTCAGTCATTAATGTAAACACATTCTTATTAGCTTAAAACATTCAAGTACAGAAATACAAAAAATAAAATAAAAAGGTCCTTCCTTATTTCCAGGAATAATCAATGCTGTCAGTCTGGAGTTTTTTTTAGACCTAATTTTCCATATAAAGTACATAGAGAACATAACTTCCTGAGCTGGCTGTCATGTATCTATTCTTTTATGACATTATTGATATTATACTATGAGATACTTTGAACTTTCTTCACCTGACTGAAACAGTTTTCAGTCTACAGACATATTAACTGATAAATGAATATGCATAGCTTATTCAAATTTTTTAAAAACTAATGGCCCTAGAGGCTATTTTTTATACTACAAAAAGAAATTCTGCAATCAATTACATACTCACTAGTGCCAGAAGCCAATATTCAAAGGACTTCTAACTAAAAGCTGGATCTAAGACACATCTCTCAAATGTGACAGAGCCTATCAAACTGCCATCCAAATGTATTAATACGCAAGTATTAACCTGAAGTATATAACAGTGACATGACAAAAATTAGTGAAAATGGTTTCATATACTCTCATTTTCAACAGAAACTAATGATAATTATGCATTCATAGACACATTTATTTTGTTCCAGCCCACCGTGCTCTGCATTTATCAACTCATTTAATTATAAACTACTACGACATCTCTTCTTTATAGAGAGGCAAGGGAATAGATCAAGTATCCAAGTTCACTCAGTCAATAGTTAGGCTGAGGTTCAACCTCATACTAGAGCCTGGCTATAACCACTATCCTCTACTGTCACAGCAGATATCACTGTCATGCACATAAAGGAAACAGACTCAAAGTTTATGTAAGGGTATGATTTGTTCCATCTGCAGATTATTTTGCGAAACTCATTATTACAAAAAGTATTCCCAATTTGCTTTCTTTTCTCTATTATATCGGTCACAGTTAAAATGCAAAAGCTCTACAAGATTATTACTAGGTATTTTTTCAAATGTACAAAGTAACAATTAGTGGAGCCCAGCAATCTTGTTACAAAATTAGTGTTCATCTGAGTTTCTTCAGTTCAAGTTTCACACTTATCTCATTTTCTCTGTACAGCCTATGCTTTTTCTCATCATATTGGAAGATGTGATGAGAGTTGCCATTGTCTTCATTTACTTTATTAAGGTTTCAAATGACTGCAAAACCAATGGGACAGCATTTATTTCAGTGCTAAATTGCTGATAAATACTTGATATAAAATGTCTTCCCAAATCTTGATCTGTGCTAGTACCTTCAAAATAAAATTCAATTTCAGAGTATGGTTTTAAAATTCCAGCATACAGGTATTGTACTTACCAGTGTTTTCAATACAGGAAATACTTCTGAATTCACTATGCTTTCCAAAGATTTTAATAAGAGAGTCAAAACTTCAGAACCTGGTCTCTCTTTTTTGTTACCTATCCAAAAGCACAAGAAGGGTTATAGTTCTAAAGATGTATCTTTAGGAGTGAAAATACAGTAAATTCAGGAGTAAAAATATATACTCAGAGAGCTATTAAAAAGTAATTTTTAAAAAATAATTTGATTAAATAGAAGTCTAGAAGATACAATACTTTAAGTGATTTCAAAATAAATTTTATATATGAAAGCCAAAAAATTCACTGGCTGCTATAAAAGTCTTAATCATTACAGTGCTTACCTGATTCAATAACTGACTTCACCAAGCTAATTAACTCCTTCCAAATAGCATTAATAACTACATCTGCCAAACAAAATAAAAGGTACTTTAGAATGAAGTATATATAACTACAAAGGCTCCCCCTTTTATGCTTATACTACTGAAATAAACTGAGAAATACTTTGAAATACAATTCTCCTTGTAATAGTCAACCTTTTAATTCAGTTTATAATATACTATCACCTCATTTCTGTTTAGAGAAATATATTTTCAAATGGACTAACACTCTGGGTAATTTTCTTCTATCAACCATATTTTCTGTTATTGAACACTTTTTATTTTTGATACAAGGAAAAAACAAGATTCAGAAGGATATCCGAAAGCCACTAGAAAAAAATCTTCCAGCAAGTTAAATAGCAAACTATCTTATTTTTGAAATGTGTCATTATTTGATAGGCTTTAGAACACAGGAGGTTTAGGTATAGATACTAAAATCACAAAGCCCAGGTTTGAATCATAGCTCTATCACTTACTACGTAACCAGGCACAAGTTACTTACTTCTCTGTACAACACAATCCCTTATCTGCAAAATGGGCTAATACAGAATAAGGTTACTATTAGGATTAAACCAATTATATATAAACCTCTTGTAGAACAATCTAGAAGCAAGTGGCACCATATAAATATTTATTTTATTTTTAAACACAAGTTTAAGCAATAAAAATCTTCTCTTAAATATTCACCAGAAGCATCTTTTCCAACTGCAACAAAGCTATCATGAACAGCAGTGATAAGTGTATTTGAGTGTTTGGAGAAAAAAGAAGAGCTGCTGATTAATGGATGTTCAAGTGGTTCTAAAAGAGAAAAAAAAAAAGTTATTCAAAACCAAAGCTTTATGAAATAAATTTCCCAATATAAAATGTTAGGTGGTCTGCTATGTTTTCTATTAAAAGACATAAAATTTCTTCACCCCAATTACAGTGTTCAGAATTGTTTTAATAATTGAAATTATTTTTAAAAAAATTAAATACCTAGGCTCAGTATAAGTTTGTTTTGCTTAGCAAAACTCACGACTTCTGGACCCAACAAAAAATGAAGCAACATTTCAAGCCTCAAAAGTTGTATAGAGGGGATTGTGGCCATTCCAAAATTTGAATTCAAGTTCATCCGAGGGGTTACAGGAGTTCCATATGGAGAAGCACCTTCAAAAAACAAAACAGCTAAGTTATGCATGATTAGTTACTCAAATGTATTTTACTTCATTTCAATGCAATGTACCTTTAAGACTAAATAATGTGTTTCTCAAATAAAAGTTGAAGAGTTTTTGTTTAAAGCTCATAACAGAGTTCCTAATACTAATCTTACTAAGGACTTCCCCAGTGGTCCAACTGATTAGACTCTGCACCCCAGCAGAGTGCAGGTTCGATCCCTGGTCGAGGAAGTCACAACCCCAAAACAAAATTAAACATACCAGGTTAAGAAGAACAAGATTAGAGTCCTACACACACAGAAGATGAGTGTCATACACCATTTAAATGAAAATAAATCTCAGGCATTTACCTATACCCTTAAAATATTAACATGCAGGCATTTCTAAAAATATTGACTCAGAATAGACCTGCTACTTTTAATAATAACTCTTAAGATTCTAAAAACAAACCTAAGGATCTAATGCACTTCACATAATGTCATGGAAAAAAGTTGTCTTATCCAACTATAATAATGCAATGACAGCAGTAGACAGTAATTGGATTTTTCACCACCTGAGTCACCAGGGAAGTCCTAATTCATACAGAAAACAAAACAATTTTGTGATATGGGAGCCAAAATTATGTGATTAATTTTATGTAAATTATATGGAACAAAAACTTGATTCAAAGTCTTTTAAAAAAAATACAGGGAGAAAAAAACAAAAAACAAGTAGTTCTACCTCTTACCTTTGTGTATTGGGGTCATAGGGCTTAAACCTGGAGTAGTAGCTACACGAGATGAATTCCCTTGAGGTGAAGCATTAGAATCAATGCTTATTGTGCTTTGAATCAGAGGCACACAAACCTATTGGAATTAAGTAAAAAAGAGACAGGGAACTGTATCTGTAAACTGCATAAATGTCATTTTTAAAAAAGTCTTACAAAATACAGTTAAATTTCCTTAAGAAGCAGTATCAATTGTCTTAGTATGTTGAAATTTTATCAGCCTTGATACACAAGGTAGAAACTGAAATCTGGAAAAGTGAAAAATCATATTACAATCATATTTGCCCTAAATATATATTATTTATAAATTTCAGTACTACATTCCAGATGGAAAATTATACACGTAAAGAGCTTTTACAAATAACATATACATGAGTTTTAATGTTACTGGCAGATAGACCATTTTAAGCTTTTTTAAAAAACACCTTAAAAAATACGAACTAAGACAACTTCAAGCTCATTTCTAAGATTATTCCAAGACCTGTCAAATCTAGCCAGTAAGCAGATTATGCCAAGGAATGGATGGGACAATTGGGTAAGATTAGCCTACAAGGAGGGCATCCCAAGTGGTGCAGTGGTAAAGAATCCTCCTGGCAATGAAGGAGAAGCAAGAGATGGGGGTTCAATCCCTTGGTCAGGAAGATCCCCTGGAAAAGGAAATGGCAACCCATGGAAAGAGCCTGGTGGGTTACAGTCCATGGGGTCAAAGAGTCATACATGACTGAGCACACATAGCCAACTAGGAACTAATTATGGTAGAATTTGGAAAAATTATGATCCCAATCACATGCTAACAATCAATGTCCAATTTTAATTAGTTCATGCTTTAAGCTGAAACTCGAATACTTTGGCCACCTGATGCGAAGAACTGACTCATTTGAAAAGACCCTGATGCCAGGAAAGATTGAGGGCAGGAGGAGAAGGGGATGATGGAGGATGAGATGGTTGGAGAGCATCACTGACTCAATGGACATGCGTTTGGGTGGACCCCAGGAGTTGGTGATGGACAGGCAGGCCTGGCATGCTGCAATTCATGGGGTCGCAAAGGGTTGGACACGACTGAGCAACTGAACTGACCATGCTTTAACAAATTTAAAAACTTCAATATAGTAAGCAATTAAGCATTTAAAAAGAACTTGCTAAAAAAGCCCAAGTATACTTGAGGAAGAAATGATAAACGAATTCAGCAAGGTATGCACGATACCAGGTTAACACACAGAAATCTGCTGCACTTCTATTCAGTAATATCATCAGAAATGGAAAGTAAAAAATCCCTTTTAAAATCACATAAAAAAATACCTAGGAATACTCTTGATCAAGGAGGTAAAATTCTTTTATTCTGAGAACTACAAAACATTAATAAAGGAAACTGAAGATGATTTAAAGAAACGGGAAAGTCTGTGCACAATTACTGAGCCTGTGCTCTCGAGCTCAAGTGCTCCAACTAACGAGTCCCACGCCAGGGTCTGTGCTCTGCCAACAGAAGCCACCACAATGAGAAGCCCGTGCACCGCAACAGAGTACCCACCACTCCTCAAAACTAGAGAAAGCCTGAGCAAAGTAATGAAGAACCAATACAGTCAAAAATAATTAAAAATTATAAAGACAAAAAAAAAAAAAAAAGAAATGAGAAGATATCCCATGCTCTTGCACTGAAAGAATATTGTTAAAATAGCCATACTACCCAAAACAATTTAATGGGATTGCTATTAAATTAGCCATATGGAACCATCCCAGAATTGCCAAAGCAATCCTGAGGATAAAAATAACACAGGAGTATAACCTTCCCAGACTACTACAAAGCTACAGTAATCAAAACAGCGTGATAACTGGCACAGGAACAGATATATGGATCAATGGAACAGAACAGACAGCCCAAAAATAAACCTTGTGGTCAATCTTTGACAAAGCAAAGAACATACAATGGTGAGAAGACAGTCTCTTTAGTAAGTACTGTTGGGAACGTTGGACAGCTGCATGTAAATCAATGAAGTAGAACACTCCCTCAGAGAAGGCAATGGCACCCCACTCCAGTACTCTTGCCTGGAAAATCCCATGGACAGAGGGGCCTGGTGGGCTGTAGTCCATGGAGTCGCTAGGAGTTGGATACGACTGAGTGACTCACTTTCACGCACTGGAGAAGGAAATGGCAACCCACTCCAGTGTTCTTGCCTGGAGAATCCCAGGGACAGGGGAGCCTGGTGGGCTGCCGTCTATGGGGTCGCACAGAGTCAGACACGACTGAAGCGACTTAGCAGCAGCAGCAGAACACTCCCTTACACCATACACAAAAATAAATTCAATGTGGCTTAAATACTTAAATATAAGACAGGACACCATAAAATTCCTAGAAAGTAACATAGGCAAAATACTTGCTGACATAAATTATAGTAATGTTTTCTTAGGTCAGTCTCCCAAGGCAATAGAAATAAAAGCAAAAAAAATCCCAAATGGGACCTAATTAAATGTACTCAGTCCAGTAAAGGAAGGCATAACAAAATGAAAAGACAATCTACCAAATGGGAGGAAATATCTGCAAGTGATATAATCAACAAGGGCTTAATTTCCAAAATGTATGAACAGCCCACACAACTCAGTAATGAAAACCCAATCGAAATGGGCAGAAGACCTAAACAGAAACTTTTCCATGCCTATAGGCACATGAAAAGATGCTCAATTTCATTAACTGCATTAGAGAAATTCAAATCAAAACTATAAGGAGGTACCACCTCACATCAGTCAGAATGGCCATCATTAAAAACTCTACAAACAACAAATGTTGGAGGGTGTGGAGAAAAGGGAACCCTCCTACAATGTCAGTAGGAATGTAAATTGGTACAGCCACTATAGAAAACAGTATGAAATTTCCTCAAATAACTAAGAATAGAGTTGCCATCTGATCCAGTAACTCCATTTCTGGGCATCTATCTGGACAAAACTCTATACTTTGAAAAGATACATGCACCCCTATGTTCACAGCAGCACTATGTAATAAATAGCTAGGACATGGAAGCAATGTAAATGTTCATCAACAGATGAATGCATTAAAAAACATGGTATATGTATACAACAGACTACTACTCAGTCATAAAAAAAATGAAATATAATAGCACCTGCAGCAACACGGATGGACCAACAGATTATCATATTAAGTGAAGTCAAAAAGAGAAAAATACCACATGGTATCAACTTATATGTGGAAATAAAATGACACAAATGAACTTATTTTCAAAACAGACTCACAGACATAGAGAACAGACTTGCGTTTGTCAAGGGGGAGGGCAGGTGGGGGTGGACTCCACAGGGAACTTGGTTAGCAGATACAAATTGTTAAATACAGGATGGCTAAACTACATGGTCCTACTGTAGAGCACAAGGAAATATATTCAGTATCCTATAATAATGGAAAATATGAAAAATATGTAACTAAATCACTTTGCTGTACACCAGAAACTAATACATGTAAATCAACTACACTTTAATAAAAAATAAATTAAGGACTTCCCTGGTGGCAGAGTGGATAAGAATCTGTCCCCAAAGAAGGGGACATGGGTTCAATCCTTGGTCCGGGCAGATTCCACATGCTGTGGAGTAACTGAGCCCATGTACCACAATTACTGAGCCTGTGGCTCGAGAGCCCGCGAGCTGCAACTACTGAAGTCCACTCGTCTAGAGCCTGTGTTCTGCAATGAGAGGCCTCTGCAGTGCAAAGTCCACACACCAAAGAGTAGCCCCTCCTTGTTGCAACTAGAGAAAGCCCATGTAAAGCAACGAAAATCCAGCACAAAAATAAAAATAAAATTATTAAAATATAAATTAAAAATAAATAAGAGTAGTTATCACAGCTACCCTTTTTTAACTTAGACAAAATAACAAGTTTAAATGCCAGCAAAGATATCAAAATCTAAAGGAATAAACTCATGTGTAACAATGAAAAGCTACAAGGGTATTAAATGATTGGTTATCACTACATAGCCTAGAAAGAGATTTAAAAATTAGAATTACTCCAACTTTGTATCATCTACCCAGTGTAGCACATGATTTCTATTTCAGTAATGCTGACTCTACTCTCAATTATATTCCAAGTCATATGCAATTCCTTTAAAAAATCTTTCATAATGCCTCTAGAGTAAGGACAGACATATGAGTGTCTACTGATTAAAAAGGCTGTAGAGGCCCATTTCAGACATCTGGAGAATATCCTTTAAGGAAAATGACCTCAAGTTCTGTGTCAGGGTGAAAAACATTTTTTATATGTAACATGGTCCGCTGGTCTGCTAAGCACTGAAAGTTAGACTGGTAGGATTTTAAGAACATACTACTAAAAAAAACACATCAAGTATCATAATCAACACTTGTAATGTTACCTGTTCAAAATTAGCAGGAAGATGAGGTCCTAGTCTCATCAACAAATACCACCAGACTTCTAGTTTTGTCAGCGCTAGAGTTTCTGTTCTCACATGGATAGAACTCAAAGGCTGCATCAACAACTTCAGTCTTTTTGCACTACATAGTATTTCTTAAAAGAAAAGAAACACCCAAGTGAAAACACTGAAGAGCTAAAGATTAAACTTTAAGAATGACAGCATGCAATAAGTCTTTTACTTTAGCAAGAGAATTAAAAAATTCTTTAGTCAGTGGCTATTCCTATTCGCCCCAAAATTTTCATGCTGACATACAGTTAGGTCACAATACTTAATAAGACTTATTTAAAAGAAACAAAAAAACAGTAATATTTATATTTATTAGATACCCTATGCCAGGGCTGATTTTCCCACCATTCAGCAATGTCTGCAGTATTTTTGGTTGTTCCAACTGGGAGGCAGGGATAGAGAGCGCTACTGGTATCTAGTGGGCTGCATCTAGGAATGCTGCTGAACTTCCACTGACACACAGGGCAGTTCTTCACAACAAACTGCCCAGCCTAAATGATAAAATGTTCAGTAACTCTTAACTGCTTGAGTATTCTCATTATCCCCATTTTACAGATCACAAAATATAGCGTATTTTTTACCTCATAAAAGGCTGTCATTTAAAAATTTTATTAGTTTTTTTTTAAGTTTTTATTGAATTTTTTTTTTTTTTTTACAGCACTGCTTCTATGTTTGGGTTTGTTTTTTGGCCACGAGGCAGGTGGCATGTTAGCTCCGCGCCAGGGATCAAACCTGCATCTCTTGCATTGGAAGGCAAAGTCTTAATTCCTAGTCCACTAGGGAAATCTCAAAAAATCTACTAGTTATCTCTTTTATCAAACATTTTAACTGTTGGTGCCAACAGTTAAAATGACTTAGGATATATTATCTAAATATTCACAATTATTTAGAATTAGGTGTCTACTTTTGAACTACTTTATCTAGTCTCCCATTTAGCCACTCTCCCAGTGAGATTTAAGCAGAAGTGTATGTGGAATTTCTGAAACTTTGTTTATAGATTGTTGATTTCTCTGGGAAGAAGTTTATTTTTGCCCCTTCTGCCTTCCCTCCTTCCTATAGGCTGCAACAAAAGCATACTGACAACCACAAGCGAAAGACAAGCATCTGATTCCTTAATGAGTTCATGAATACACAGTATCAGTCAGACTCTCTAGATCTTGACCTATTTCAAATCAGATAGCATTTTATTGATCTTCAAGTCACTCCCATTTTATTCTTTAACTCAAAGATACACAATTTCAGTAGATTTAATCCTCAACAATACAGTACCTCACACTGAGAGCTTATCAACAAAGGTGACATTTCCAATTAAAATATATGCCTGCCAATATTTTCAAATAAAAGTAGTTGCAGTTAATGCAAATAATGCACATTTTCAAAGGGAACAAGGATTATTAATAGTCTTTGCAAGGGAAAACAGGATGAAATCAACATTTCTTAGCATATCTTATAAACTATCAATTACATCCAAGATTAACTACAGTTACACAGGCAGACTCATACTTCTCACTTATGGGAAAAATACTTTCTCATACGTATATTAAACACTTTCAATGGACAATAACAAGATAAGGGTAAGAAACATCAAAAGGAATCACTCCTATATATTAATGTTAACCCACTATTAGGTGCTATTCTTAAAGGTCCTGAAAAAAAATTCCTCTGTTACTGATACTCGTATTCCACAGCAATCACAACTGTTTGCTGTAGTCTACTGGCTTTGTGACTTTTGATAATACTTAATCGTTCTGAAAGTGTTACTATTTACCATCTGAGGTCTATTATGATAACTGAGAAGTACATAAATGCTCAAGTAAGTGCTGGAATGTACTAAGAAAACCACAAATGGCATGTCACTTTGTTCAGTTTTTGAAATAGTGTAAATTTTATACCTATGATTTTCAATAATGCCTGACCTTTACAAACTCTATTGTTAGCTACAAATTTATTCCCCTAAAATACTCAATGATAGGTAAATATTCAGTATTAAGTCCAAAAAAAAAAAAGAAGAGCTTTTTCATCTTGCTTAAGTAAAACTCATAACAAAAATCAGTCTTAAAACATTACTTACCTGGATTTAAAGCAAAATTATCTATTAAACTCTTCCAAGCAATAAAAGCTATTTTTTTAATCATGGGTGCTCCACTACGAAATCCCAGTTCTTCTAGCTGTAATAGAGAATTAATGAAACTCCCACTTCGATGCAAGGTCTAAAAAGGAAAAATCATTAAGAAGTTTTTTACTTGCCTGAAACAATTACAGGCACTATTAACATTCGTCTAATGTATTCCAATAAAAAATACACAGGATAGAACATTAACAGTCACAAGTGATTACAATCCACACATAATCTGAACAGAATATAAATAAAAAACTGGCTTAGAAATTCACAAAAACTGTTAAGAAAGCCACTAGAGCTAATAAAATACTTTCAGCAATGTTGCAGAGTACAAGCTGTTGTTTAGTCACCAAGTCTCATTTGACTCCTTTACGACTGTAGCCCGCCAGGCTCTCTGTACAGAATACTAGACCAACACACAAAAATCAGTTGTTTCTACACAAAAGCAATGAACAATCTAAAAAGCAAATTAGGAAAGCAATTCCATTTATAACCTAAAAGAATTAGCACCTAAAAGAATTAAATACTTAGAAATACATTTAATCAGAGATGAAAGACTTAAACTAAAGGCTACAAAGTACTGTTGAAATTTGAAAAGACCTAAATAAATGGAAAATCATTCCGTGTTCATGAATAGGAAGATTTAATATCATTGTAACAGCAATATTATCCAAAGTAATCTACAAGTCCAACGCAATTTCTATCAAAATTCCAAAGTCCTTTTCCAACTGAGAAATAAAAGCTTACCCTCAAAAATTCATTATGAAAGAATCCCCTTTAGCCAAAACAATTTTGGGAAAAAAAAATTACGAAGTTGGAAGACTTAACTCCCTTGACTTCCACGCCTACTACAACACTACAGTAATTAAAGCGTATGGTAGTGAGGACTTCCCTGGCAGTCCAGTGGTTAGGACACCATGCTTCCAAATCAGTGGGCATGAGTCTGACCCCTGACTGGGGAATTAAGATCTCTCATGCCACATGATGCAGCCGCCAAAAATAAAGCTATGGTAATGGCTTAAGGAAAAACATAATAGACCAATGGAAAAGGGATTCCAAAAACACTCTCACATATACTGTTAACTGATAACCAATAAGAATTACCCAGATTACCAAGAGCATTCAATAAGAACAGTCTTTTTAACAAATGGTGCTTGGAGTATTCACCTGCAAGAAAATGAAGCTGGATCCTTGTCTTATTTACATACAAAAATAAACTCAAAATGGAACCAAGATCAAAACTTATGAATTAGCAAATAAATTCAGAGAGAAAGCAGAATAGAGGTTACGAGGGACTGCAGGAAGAGGGGCAGAGGGAGCCACTACTTATTTAACATGTACAGTTTTTGTTGCGGATGGCAAAAAAGTTCTGGGTATAGACAGTGATAATGTTTATACATCTGTAAATGCTTTTAATATCACTAAACTGTATACCTTAGGATGGTTATGATAAATATTATGCTTATCACACACACAAAAAATCACAACTTCCCCCTCAAAACCAGGCTTAAAGAAAGAATATACAGTCAATTCTTATTATTCACTAGTTATGTTCTATAAAGTTGCCTTGATACTGTATTAGCAAATTCTGTGCCATGGCTTCTAAGGAAAATGCAGGATTAGGTTCCTACAAGCCTCTGATCACATTTTCATCAATCATCTGACACACAATCTTGCTTCATGTGTGTTTGGTTTAAAGACAACTTATTTAATATATACAGTTTGACTCGCTAACATTGAGCTCACAGCAGACAGCACTATAACTCACGCCTTTTCTCCTAAGGCACACAACAGACTTCCTCTACTTAGCAACCAGAGAGCACTTCAGCACTACACTTGGGGGCCATTTAAAACTGACATCTCCAAGAAAAAGTGCAAAACATGAAAAATGTGGCACCAAATGTATCATGAAATGGACATCTGTTTAAAGGACATTGAGAATTAAAGCAAAAAAAGCAGAACATAACCCTGGCTCAACCTCGGACTGGAACATGCATGCTTACATGTAAGACTCAAATTTGCTGCCACTCTACATGTCTACAATTGACTGCAAAAGCAGCACAAATACTGACACTGGGTTTACAAATAAATTTTAATAAATAGGTCAATTTTCATATATATGGCACACATGAATAATGAGGATCAACTATACTATGTTAAGAAAATAAAAGGTCTGGTGTGTATAAAAACCTTAACTGTGAACTTACCTTCCCAAGAAGTTTGACAAATAAAGGCCATAATTTTAACACGTAAGTCTCATTTTTACTCATAAACAGTTTCTGGAGTTCTGAAAGTAATTTCTGAAAACAAAAGCAAAAGTATTTACCAAAAGACTCCTGAAAAGAATGCAGTATTAAATTGATTGTCTCAGCCAAGTAATTTTTCCCAATATTTTATCAGGAAGTTTCACACATATAGCAAAGCTGACCGTTTATAGTAAATGTCCAAGTATATGCTTGGACATTTTTACTATGCTTGTCAGGCCATTCTTCCATCCATCAATATAGCTTTCTTTTCCCCTACCAATATACTTTCCCCTAAACACTTCAGCATGCATATCATCAGAGTTCAAATGATAATGTTTTAACTTCTCTATTAACTTAAAAAATACATTAATAGCTTCATGGGTAATACATCTGAGAAAATTTGAGTTCAAATTTATTATTAAGAACTTTATACAGTGGATGCTTGAATAAAGTGTGTTATTACTGTGTGGTCCACTTACACCTGGGTATTTTTCAGCAGTAAATACCACAGTACTACAGTCCGTGGTTGGTTGAATCCAAAGGCGCAGAGGAACCACGAATACAGAGGGTCAATTATAAATTACACACGGGTTAAACTTGAGCTGTTCAAGGACTGCCTATATAAGCTCTTAAAAAATTAATAAATTTATCAGCTAAAAATCTCACAAGAACATTGGAGTTGCTTTTAGCTCAGGCATTACCATGAGGAATCCTGAATTTTAAAAAACTAAACAAACAAAACCCCAGGTTTTAGAATGTGGACATCTCCCCCTTTGCCTGGATTACTGTACTATCTCCCAACTAGGTTCCCTGCTCCTATGCAACCCCTGCCTAGAATTTCTTCAACATAGGCAGAGGGATCCCCTTAAAAGCCAAGTTTGTACATGTATCACTCATAGACTCAAAACCTTCAAATATGATTTTCAATATAATCCAGATGCTTTAAAACCAAGCAATAAAGCAATAAAAGCCAAGTGCTTACAATGGTCTACAAGGTCTTATGTGGCCTGGCCCTGTTTCTGACATCATCTTCTACCCTCTCATCCTCATTCACTCTATCACACTGCCCAGTGTTTGATGAACACAACCTAGCACATCAGAACAAGGCCTTTTGCTTCCACGGTTCCTCCTAACTTGAATAAGTTTACTCCTTATCATTCAATTAGCTAACTCCTATTACACCTTCAAATCATCTATTCTTTTTCCTTCCCTGACCACATCACCCTTCCTCTTGGAAAGCCCTTTCATCCAGTCCCCGTTGTTTCCCATAATCTCTTTCCTAATGTACTACATACTTTATTATTGCTCCCACTAGAAAATAAGCTCCAAAACAAATTGCTTTTGTTCACTGCTATATACACAGTACCTAAACCAATGTCCAATATATAACAGGTACTCAATAAATGTTACAAGAAAGACCGAAAAACCTAAAACTTTGGGCAAATAATAAAAGGAAATTGTACACACTACATGCACTTTTATGCCTTAAATCTGTAGCTCCTGGGATTATGCTGTAACAATCCAGATAGCGATGAATCAGATAATGCTCTCCGTTTTCCAAAAATGCAATTTCTTCATTCTTTAGGGATGAAATAAAACGCCTGGATTGCAGTTAACACTGAATAGACAGCTCCTTTCCTTACCGTAATTAGAAGTGGGTGATATTAATTCAAGCAATTCTTAAATTTAATTCAAAGAGGAACTTCCTAGATCATAGTGCAATTACACCAATATGAGTCCTATGCTTGGTGCAAAACCTCACAGTGCAATATCCAAAAAAGTATTACTTACGGTAGTCATAAGCTGCTCTGTGATAGATGCTATTTCTTGCTGTTTCTGAAGCAACAAAGGCATTCCCATCTCTAAAGCAGTGGCTCCCCGCAAATGTACTTTTTGGGCTGAATGAACCAGTAAAGGTATGACCAATTTTGCCCACCTAATTGACTCTTCTCCCATTTGAACTGGGGCTTGTTCAATTAGTCTGTAATAGAGAAATCAATGACTAAATTAGTTTAAGTAGTTTTATTTCTAAACTACCTTTATGTCTAAACTACCGGGAAAGTCAACAGTACACAGAAATATGCACAGTATGGTCCATTTATTTTAGAATATTATCTACAATACATACACACACAAATAGATCTAACGTAACTTAATTTGTAGACTTCCCTATTTTAATAAAATTTTCAAATAATGAAAACACATCATCTTTCTTCAGATTAAAAAACTTTAGTAATTATTTTTACACAAATTATATTCTTACAGGAGAGAACAGCTAGAGAACCATGATATACTGTGAACATCAATCAGGGCATCAGAATACTAGTTAAAGCACATAGCTCAACAACTAAAGAACAGTTTCAACTAAAGAATGAAAAACAAGTTAAGATAAAGCACATCAATAGTTTGTGTTGTCAGCATACCCATTGTGAACAGCAAGGATGGGTAGGAAGAAGATAGAAGATTTCCCTGTTCCCCTCATCCGCTGTTAGAAATTGTTTTAATGCTTTCCTAAGTACCTGCTACCGGGTTCCCTGGTGGTAAAGAATCTGCCTGCAATGCAGGAGACCCAGGTTCCATCCCCAGGTCAGGAAGATCTCCTGGCGAGGGGGATGGTAACCCACTCCAGTATTCTTGCCTGGAGAATCTAATGGACAGAAGAGTCTGGCAGACTACAGTCCATATGGTCACAAAGAGTCAGACACGACTCAGTGACTAACACTTTCACTTTCAAATTACCTGCTATAGCCAACTTAGAAGTCTCTATTTTTTAAACTTTTGCAAAAGCTTTAACAGAAATATTTTTAAGACTATTTCAGTAAAAATAAAAAACCTAGTAACTTAATGCACATCTACTTTCCTCTTCCTATTACTTTGAGAATTTTAGTCTAGAAGACATTTCCTTCTTTCAATGTCTTATTCAATTTCAAGTCCCAAAAGATTACTCCTTCAATTCTAAATTAATGAAACTATTCTAATTTGTATAGTATCCAAACTCATACCTTATAATGACATTTAATGCTTCATAATCCACAACAGCAGAATGCATCTCTCCTCTATTAAATACTATTTCTAATGAGTCAATTATACTAGAAACCTGAAAGACAGAAACAAACAAACACAAATCGAGTAAGCCTCTATTTTTTAAGTGGCATGTAGTTAAGAAGACATATACAAAAACCATACTCACTACTTTGCCAACAACTTCAGTGGGAAACGTCTGCTTGGATATCACCCAAAGTGCCCTAGTACGTACATTTTTATCTGAACTTTTAACAATATCATTCAGTTTTGAAAGCAGTTCTTGAATATTTATCTCTGAAAAACAAGCAAAAAAAATTTTAATTATGCAGAATCTTTTACATCCTTTAAAATCCCTAACAGATAAAAATCATTGTCATTGTCATTAAAATTAAATGCATATCCAGAGAAAAGGACCAGAAAACTTATGCTAATAATCAAACTTTCCCCCAAAAACACAAAATTCTGGTCAGAGAGAATGTATACTCAGTGAAAACAGATAGTAGACTTGAAATCAATAATTTTTCAACCAAAATATTCCTATAGGATCTTATTATTAGGTTTGATGCTTTCGAACTGTGGTGCTGGGGAAGACTCTTTAGAGTCCCTTGGTCCGCAAGGAGATCAAACCAGTCAATCCTAAAGGAAATCAGTCCTGAACATTCATTGGAAGGACGGATCCTGAAGCTGAAACTCCAACCCTTTGGCCACCTGATGTGAAGAACCGACTCATTTGAAGAGACCCTGATGCTGGGAAAGACTAAAGGCAGGAGAAGAGGATAACAGAGGATGAGATGGCTGGATGGCATCACCAACTTGATGGACATGAGTTTGAGCAAGCTCCGAGAGTTGGTGATGGACAGGGAAGCCTGGCGTGCTACAGTCCATGGGATGGCAGAGTTGGACACAACTGAACTGACTGATTAGGTTTGAACGTACGAGTCAATTTTTGGCAATATGTTATAAATCCTGTATCTCTGCTACAAAATGAACAACTCCTACTTCAGATTGCTAACATTTCTGTATATTAAATAAGTGGAAACTTTTCCCTCGGAAAAAAAGATGGTAACACCTTTCTGATATCTTTATTCCCTATTCCTAATTATCCATCTCTAAAGATCATCCCCATACCTATACTACGAGAAGCTACTTATAGAGCCAACAATTAGGATTACAGTCCTCCCCTGATATCCATGGGGGATTGGTTCTAGGACTTCCCCTCAAGAATATCAAAAACCAGGAGATGCTCAAGTCCCTTACATGAAATGGTGTAGTACTGAGATCTCCATGAGTTTTGCATCCAAGGATGCAGAGGGTCAAGGATGCTATAAAACTCAGAAGAGCATCAGATCCTGTGCTTTCATTACCACTTTTAGCTCCAAATTATCTAATTTACCACTATGTAAAAGAACTTTTCTAATAGTAAATTCCTTAACACATGCTTGTATAAAATAAATGACCCATCCACCTCCCAAAATTAATTCTATCTAATTATAAACTTCCAAAACAGGTATGTTTATTATCAAGATGGTTTCTCAACATTTTAAAATAGGCTTACTGTATTTTCTTTTAGAACAAATTTTATAGTTATCAAAGCTAGAGCTATGTCTAAGAAATTTTACTACAATGATATAATCTAATGATATAATCTACAGACTCATTCTCAAAAGCAAACCCTAAACTACAGGTTGTGAAATTGAGAAGTAACAGTACTTTTAACAATATCAAACTATAAACTCTAAAAATATTCCATCACAACAAACCTACCTGATAATCCAGAGGCAATTTTGGGATTATATAAGCAAAACCCCAAGGCCTGTAGAGCAGCACTACTGAGCTCTGAGTTTTGACTGGCAATGTGAGTCTACAAAAACAAAACCACATTTTTACAAATAAGTACAACTGCAAATGAATTTTTAGATGGAAAAGTTGATTAAAAACAAAATTATATTTTAATGGCAAAAATCAGCAAATCCTTGAGTAGATTAAAAGGGAGTAAGATTAAGAAGCCAAGCTTCAGCAATACGTGAACCATGAACTTCCAGATGTTCAAGCTGGTTTTAGAAAAGGCAGAGGAACAAGAGATCAAATTGTCAACATGCGCTGGATCATTGAAAAAGTAAGAGAGTTTCAGAAAAACATCTATTTCTACTTTATTGACTATGCCAAAGCCTTTGACTGTGTGGATCACAATAAACTGTGGGAAATTCTGAAAGAGATGGGAATACCAGACCACCTGATCTGCCTCTTGAGAAATCTGTATGCAGGTCAGGAAGCAACAGTTAGAACTGGACATGGAACAACAGACTGGTTCCAAATAGGAAAAGGAGTACGTCAAGGCTGTATATCATCACCCTGCTTATTTAACTTGTATGCAGAGTACATCATGAGAAACGCTGGGCTGAAGGAGCACAAGCTGGAATCAAGACTGCTGGGAGAAATATCAATAACTTCAGATATGCAGATGATACCACCCTTATGGTGACTGCAGCCATGAAATTAAAAGACGCTTACTCCTTGGAAGGAAGGTTATGACCAACCTAGATAGCATATTCAAAGGCACAGACATTACTTTGCCAACAAAGGTTCATCTAGTCAAGGCTATGGTTTTTCCTGTGGTCATGTATGGATGTGAGAGTTAGACTGTGAAGAAGGCTGAGCGCCGAAGAATTGATGCTTTTGAACTGTGGTGTTGGAGAAGACTCTTGAGAGTCCCTTGGACTGCAAGGAGATCCAACAAGTCCATTCTGAAGGAGATCAGCCTTGGGATTTCTTTGGAAGGAATGATGCTAAAGCTGAAACTCCAGTACTTTGGCCACCTCATGCAAAGAGTTGACTCATTGGAAAAGACTCTGATGCTGGGAGGGATTGGGGGCAGGAGGAGAAGGGGACGACAGAGGATGAGATGGTTGGATGGCATCACTGACTCGATGGACGTGAGTCTGGGTGAACTCCGGGAGTTGGTGATGGACAGGGAGGCCTGGCGTGCTGCGATTCATGGGGTCGCAAAGAGTCGGACACGACTGAGTGACTGATCTGATCTGATCTGACCACCCTTACGGCAGAAAGTGAAGAGGAACTAAAAAGCCTCTTGATTAAAGTGAAAGAGAGTGAAAAAACTGGCTTAAAGCTCAACATTCAGAAAAGGAAGATCATGGCATCTGGTCCCATCACTTCATGGCAAATAGATGGGGAAACAGTGGAAATGGTGTCAGACTATTTTTTTAGGCTCCAAAATCACGGCAGATGGTGACTGCAGCCATGAAATTAAAAGACGCTTTACTCCTTGGAAGGAAAGTTATGACCAACCTAGGCAGCATATTCAAAAGCAGAGACATTACTTTGCCAACAAAGGTTCATTTAGTCAAGGCTATGGTTTTTTCAGTGGTCATGTATGGATATGAGAGTTGGACTGTGAAGAAGGCTGAGCGCCAAAGAATTGATGCTTTTGAACTGTGGTGTTGGAGAAGACTCTTGAGAGTTCCTTGGACTGCAAGGAGATCCAACCAGTCCATTCTAAAGGAGATCAGCCCTGGGATTTCTTTGGAAGGAATGATGCTAAAGCTGAAACTCCATACTTTGGCCCCTCGTGTGAAGAGTTGACTTATTGAAAAAGACTCTGATGCTGGGAGGGATTGCGGGCAGGAGGAAAAGGGACGACAGAGGATGAGATGGCTGGATGGCATTATCAACTCAATGGATGTGAGTCTGAGTGAACTCCAGGAGTTGGTGATGGACAGGGAGGCCTGGCGTGCTGCAATTCATGGGGTCGCAGAGTCAGACACAACTGAGCGACTGAACTGAACTGAAGATTTAGAGACCATGGATACAGCTTGACAAAGAAAGAGGGAAACTATGTGGAGATCAGCTAAGAATTTTCCTTAAAAAAAAAAAAAGGGCATCTCTGCATACCTGAAAGCAAAAAAAAAAAAACAAAAAAAAAGGCGGAGGGCAACAAATGGAAGATGGTGAAGACACTAGAAAAGAAGTAAAAGTAGGAGCAAAACTTACATAAAGTAAGCAAAGATTCAAAGGCAAAAGCTGACATTCAGCTATAGAGTGGAACAACACCTCTAACAGAGAGGGAAGGAGTTAGAAGTAACATTCACTAAGTAGCTGAAGCGCAAGTGGCTTTAAATGTCATCTCAATACTTCAGATAGAAGATTCTGAATCCATGACCATTTGGAGTTCAAAGCCCAACCCCATATTCTACATGTAAAAGCTATAAAATCTCAAATCTGTCAAACGCAAAAGTCTTGCCATTTGTTCCTAACCCTACATTTACTTGTAACCTTGCATCTTTCTTGGCATCATTTCCTATTCCAAACTAATGTATCTTCAGGTCTCCCCCTTGCTTCTAAAATCAGATATCCAAGAAATCTTCAACTATTTGCTATGCTTGACTAGGAAGAATGGTAAATGTTAGCAGTCATATATAAGAACAGACACTTCCTTGGAGCACCCATTTTATAATTAATCCAACCAAACATCGAAAATACTAAACCCTGAGATACATGGGATATTAAGGCAATCAGTTCAGATAATCACAAATAGATGAAATCTTACACACTGAAGACTATGAGAGCTAATACTGTATCTCCTAAATAGCAGCTAGCATATGTGTGATCAACTTTTGATCATCCTATCATTAACCATCCACAGGCTTCTAAATAATTATTCATCAGGCATTTTAGTTACCAACTCTATTTACAAACAATGCAACTTGATTCAAATTGCATGTAAATGATTTCCTGATCCTACATACTCTCAAATACCAAATAGATGATACATGTCATCATCACATCAAACAGTACTGGAATGTGAAAATGACAAAGAAAAATGGGATAATACCATTAACATTGTTTACTTATTGCTAAGTCTTGAACTACTACACAGTGAAGTTCCTCCTTATATGAACAAAAAGAACTGAAAGCTGTAAAAATATTTAAGGTTAGGCAAGGCAGTATCCCCAGTGCCTCAATATTTAGACAAAAATAATGCTTAAGTGTGCAATAAACATCTTTAGACTACTTCCATGTAGAAGCACAAAAACAGGGTCATAAAAATAAGAACTCAAAGGGACTTTGGAGATTTAGTTCAACCTCTTCATTCCAAAAACAAGGAAATTAAGTTAGGTGTTTAGGAAAGCCACAAAGCCACAGTATACTCAAACGAGGACAAGAATATATGTCCTCAGTTTGATGCAAAACTACACAACCTCCCTATAAACAAGCAAACAAGATAAGCATAATAACTGTTTTTTAACCAAGCAAGAATGGCAGAAATATGGGTGAGTGAAGATAAAAAAATGAATGTTACCGACACAGTAGATCAAAGACAAAACTACAGAATCATTTAGAAGCACTGTTCTATTAAGAGTGAAAGTTTTGGACTCAAGTGGTCACCGCAACTAAATTTACACACATTAAACCCATTTCTTCTGCAAAGTGGGGTTTAAAGAGGAGCCTCAGCTGGACAGGGAGGATTAAGAGAAAACAAGAAAATTAGACAGCACTTGATACACTGCAAGTCCTCAAATAGTACTATAATAACCCTGTTATTTTATTTTAGAGTCAAAGTTTTTGAGTTAGTTAGCAAAATCTTTTTCCCTCCACAAAGTAAAAAAAACTATTTACTATTTACAACACAGATACGTACCTTTAAAACTTCAAATAGCTGAGGAAGTTTTTTCTCAATTTCTGTAATGATTTCTTTTCCATCTTCTCCAGTCATACGACTTAAAAGCAGAAAGAGCATTAAGTTTATGCAAATGGCAAATACAAAAATGAACTATGAAATATCTGCACAATCTTTTTAAACATCATGTTAGAACACTGGCAAATTGATGCAGTACTTAAGATACTTAAGAATATTTAATGCGATATACATCTGGAAAAGTGAAGCTTCCCTGATGGCTCAGCAGTAAAGAATCTGCCTGCCAATGCAGGAGACGTGGGTTCGATTCCTGGCTCGGGAAGATCCCCTGGAGAAGGAAATGACAACCCACTCCGGTATTCCTGCCTGGAAAATCCCATGGATAGAGTGGGCTACAGTCCATGGGGTCGCAAAGAGTTCGACACAACTTAGCGACTAAACAACTAAACGCGAATAAACCTCAGAATAACTTGTGCATCCACACAGTACACGTTTTGACAGCTTCACTAAGTGAAGAGGAAATAAGGAAACCTATCGCTAGTTACAAATTTACTAAAACTTACTCAACATTTATCGTTTTGTATCAATTTCCAAACAACCGACAGATAAGTCGGAAAAATACAGTCTGCGAAGCACTTGCGGTTAAATAAAACTCGAGTTATTGCTCTATATTAAAAAACCAATTCTGGGTTTCCCCACTGTCCCGAAATACAGGTGGCTTACACTGAAAAACCACTACTCTGGCCAAATCCCTCCCAAATTTTTCTTAATCCTCCTCTTACAAGACACACGTGCAGGCTTCCTCATTCCAAACAGACACCGTAAGGGCAGCAGCACCTGCACCCCGGAATGTCACCCAGCACGCACCCTCCACCCCACCTCGCCTCACTAGCGACCCCGGCGTCCCCCAACAAGCTGCAAAGCTTCTTGAATACACAAACTCGCTCGGCGTGCAGCACTCGGACTGTCTTCCCCCTACGACCCACCAGGGCGCCCCACCCCCACCCGCCCCCAACAGGCCTCACCTGGTCAGGGTCAGGTAAGCGTCGGTCTGCTCTCCAAGGGAGGCGGAAGGGTCTTCCAAAGTCTCCAACAGCGGTGCCAGGGGGCTCTGATCCGCGGCCGTCATGTCGGCCACCCTGAGGCCCGGACCGGAAGAGGAGACAATCCGGTGACCGATGGAAACCGACCCGGGCGGCCCGGCGTGAGTCCGGGCCCCAGACCCGCGCTCCCGACGCGGGCTCACAGCCCCACCGCGTCCACACCGGGGCCTCTGGCACACAAACCCAAAGGCCTAACCTTCCCCTGAGCGCCGCAACACGCACCCAGGGCCACGCCGCGATCCGGTCCCGACCCGCTCCCGCCACCACTTTCCCGGGCAGCTTTCAACAGGGGGAGGAGACCAGCTGGGGGCGGGAGAAGCCCGGGGAACGAGGCGTCTCGCCGCGAGGGGGCGGAGATTGATCAGGCTGAAGGTTCCCCGCCGCCTAGCACTGACACCCCAGCATTCACCCCGACGTACGAGGACAGGCCTGCGTCGTCTCCGCCGCTGCCCTGCAGCACCCGGACGTGGCCACAGCTCCACTTTCCCGGTTCGGGCTGTTTACTCCCGCGTGCGGCCCGCTCCCTCCTCGACCAAGATGGCGGCGGGGGCGGGCCTCGGAGCGCGCGGGAGTAAAACAGGCCTAGCGGGAGAGGCTCGAGCCAATCCAACAGGGGGCGGAGTGCCCAAATCATCGATCGCCTTCATTCCCCGCCTGTTGTCCCGCCCTACCCCTCAGGTCACCTTGCGGGGTGGGGAGGGAGGTTGGGCCCAAATTTTACCATCTAGAAACTTGAAATTCAAAATGTAAGCGGATCGCCAAGTTCACCAGACTAAATTTAGTGGATCTTCAAACTGCAAGTCCAGTATTTGTTGAAGTATTAGCAACAAATCATTTAACAACAGGAGATAACTGTACTCTAATATTTAAGAGCAGCGTTTAGATTGGTCTAGATTCCAACCCTACTTCCGCCTTACCTTGGCAAGTTAATCAACGTTTTTATGCCTCAACTTCCTCCTGTGTAAAATATGGATGATAATAGTACCGACTTCAGGTGAAAGCCAAGTGAGAAAACGTTGAAGAGGCCAGAGGCTCTCATGTTTTAAGTGTACATAACAATGGCCGGGAGCATATTCATGATTCAACTGCCTGCTTCTGCCCCCCCACCCCCTACCGCCTTAGATATTTTGATTCAGTCGATTTAGGATCTACATTCTTCTAATTGGCCTCAGGTGTTGAAGGGTGGGACTTGATTAACACTTAACTCTTGGGAGACTTAATACTTGAAGAACCTACTTATACCCTTAATGAAAGTCATTGAAAGTGAAGTCGCTCAGTCGTGTCCGACTCTGCGACCCCATGGACTGTAGCCTACCAAGCTCCTCAGTCCATGGAATTTTCCAGGCAAGAGTACTGGAATGGGTTGCCATTTCCTTCCCCCTGGGGATCTTCCCAACCCAGGGATCGAACCCAGGTCTCCAGCACTCTTTACCGTCTGAGCCACCGAGGAATGAAAGTCGTTACCCTTTTTATAGACCTCTGAGCACTTCCCGCTGCGCTCAAAATTGTATCTACTTCAAAATAGCATCCAAGGCCCAAGAGCAACTGGTCTTTCCACCCTGGTCTCATGGGTGCAGGCACCCGGCTTGAGCCTCTACTTATCCACACTGTACAACTATCAGCTGTACTGAATTCAGGGCTGTGGTTTTGCCCTGCTCTGTGTTATCTACACCTAGCAACTGCTACTGCTGCTGCTAAGTCACTTAAGTCGTGTCCGACGCTGTGTGACCCCATAGACGGCAGCCCACCAGGCTCCCCCGTCCCTGCGATTCTCCAGGCAAGAACACTGGAGTGGGTTGCCATTTCCTTCTCCAATGCATGAAAGTGAAAAAGTGAAAGTGAAGTCGCTCAGTCGTGTCCGACTCTTAGCGACTCCATGGACTGCAGCCCACCAGGCTCCTCTATCCATGGGATTTTCCAGGCAAGAGTACTGGAGTGGGGTGCCATTGCCTTCTCCAGCACCTAGCAAAGCGTCTACCAAAGCAAGCTCTCAGAGCGTGTTTCTTAAAGAAAAAGATGAAGGAAGAGAGAGGAGACACACAAGTCCTTGTGAGCCAAGCTGTGGAAATTAAAGATTTTAAGAAATAGTTTAAAGCTGTGTCTGGATGAAATGTAGAGACACTTTAGTCATAATGGAGGAGAAAGCTTTTCAATGCAGTCTGGTAGCAAATCCTTAAACATTTGGAGGGGAATTTGCTCGTTTTCTGCATTTTGGCAAAACACAGATACTTAAGAAGGGAAAGAGGTTATTAGACTGAAATATATGGACAGCATTGCATTGGATTGAGATCTCAGTATTGTGGAGCTCTTGTTTTGGAAAGAGAGAGGATCTTGAAATCCTGTTATTTTTTATGAAGGGTGTGAGATTAGTGGAAAAAACATTAACTTTGTCTTGAGACAAGTATTCAGTACCTCCACCCAATGCTGGTGTGCCTCGCTCAGCTTTTCTCTTCTTTCTAACGCTTATCACACTCTGATATTTCATTGTGTATCTATTTTTTTATTGTCTGCTTCTCCCCACTAGAATATCAATCCCTTGTGTGTAGGGCCTTTGTTCTACTCTTTTTTTCCCCCTAATTCCTCATTTATAAAAAAGAGGTTGGGGTGGTCATCTTGCTCCTCTTTCAAGTGTGTACAACCATGCTCTTCCTGAAATGTTTTGTAATTTATCATTGTCACTCTCACACCCGAGATCCTTTAGCAGTTCCCATCAATCACAGGATGAATTTCAAAATTCTTGGCATAACATGCAAGCCTATTATTGGGTCACTGCTTCACCTCCAGCCTGAGCCCCACTTCAGCCAGGTTCTAAACAATCTGCCAAAATCTGTAAATTTTCTGTGCCTTTGAAGGTCTATGTTATTCTTTGTGTTTAAACCATTAAGTCAATTTTTCAAGTGTGGTAAATGTCAACTAAAATATACCTTTTAATGAAATCCTTCTCTTTTCTACTTTATCCCAATGGAGAATTAAATGTTGTCTCCCTGCTGATAGCTCTTTGTATGTAAACCTGTTAAAGTATCTTACATATGCCTGAAGTGGAAGAGTTGCAGGTTAGCCTGAGGGGCATTAGTTCCAGCCATTATCTCAATCATTGCCTCCTCCCTGTTCTTTGGTATTTGCTCAGTCTGATCTAAAGTATCAATACTAAGATACAGAGTCTAGACAAATCTCATTCATCACATAGACCCTTCTCCAGACATCTTTCCAACTAGATTGCTATACCCAAGCTTCTCTTTTATAGGAATTCTGAAGCGACCACCATGAACCGGCTCCCACTGAATTTTATATTACCTGACACCCAATGAATATTTTATTTTAGTTTATCAATTTGTCCATGTATTAACTCATCCATCTTTCATCTATTCATTCAACTAATTTCTATCTTCTTTGCCTCTCCAAATCCTGTATCTCTGTTTCCCCTCAGAACATAAAAGTCTTGCACCCTCAATCCAATGACTTCAGTTCAGTCGCTCAGTCGTGTCCGACTCTTCGCGACCCCCATGAATCATAGCACAACAGGCCTCCCTGTCCATCACCAACTCCCGGAGTTCACTCAAACTCATGTCCATTGAGTCGGTGATGCCATCCAGCCATCTCATCCTCCGTCATCCCCTTCTTCTCCTGCCCCCCAATCCCTCTCAGCATCAGGGTCTTTTCCAATGAGTCAACTCTTCACATGAGGTAGCCAAAGTATTGGAGTTTCAGTTTCAGCATCGGTCCTTCCAATGAACACCCAGGACCAGTCTCCTTTAGGATGGACTGGTTGGATCTCTTTGCAGTCCAAGGAACTCTCAAGAGTCTTCTCCAACACCACAGTTCAAAAGCATCAATTCTTCAGTGCTCAGCTTTCTTCACAGACCAACTCTCACATCCATGCATGACCTCTGGAAAAACCATAGCCTTGACTAGACGGACCTTTGTTGGCAAAGTAATGTCTCTGCTTTTTAATATGCTATCTAGGTTGCTAGATTCATTTACAGAAAGGCAGACTTTGAGATCTTTTTAGCTTTTTAAATCCTATGTTACTCAGAGATGGACTTTTCAATAATTAATAGATGGAAAAATATTTAAAGATTATTTTATCCCATTATTAGTTCCTATACAATAAAAATATAGAACTAACAACATAACCCATGACCATCATGAAATCTACTACCCTTGCATTCAGACCTACTACACAATGTTATATAATTATATTAACTAAGAGGTGTTTTAATCCTTTAACAGACCAAGAGCTTTATCTGTACATGTAACTACACACTTTCCACTGAACTGTGCAGAGGGTTCCTGCCATTTAAGACCAAGTCAACTCCTTTTCAGATGAGAAAATTGAGTTCCTTCAAGTTAAAATGAAAAGAGAGGGGCAATATAGTATGACAGCGGCTGATTACTAGGGTTTAAATCCTGACCCTACAACTTCTTAACGATGTGACTGGCAAGTCACTTGACCTCTTGTGCCTCAGTTTCCTTTTCTGTAAAATGGGAGTAATTGCACTTGCCTCATAGGCTTATGCTGTTGCTGCTGCTAAGTCGCTTCAGTCGTGTCCGACTCTTAGCCACCCCATGGACTGCAGCCTACCAGGCTCCTCCATCCATGGGCTTATGAGGTATATGTAAATCAATACATGAAAAATGCTTAAACAATGAGTGGGTACATGCTATAAATATTCAGAAAATATTAGCCATAGAAACATTGGTTTCTCAGATTTAAATAAAACATGTTAGAAAACCATGAATACTCTCTCAACAACAACAACAAAACACTTTTTCCTTGAAATGGTTTTTCTAGCCCACATTAAAAGTATGAGACTACAGTTCATCAATAGTTATTTAATGCTATATTTCTCAAAATGTGGGCTTCTTTTGTGGCTCAACTGATAAAGAATCCGCCTGCAATGCAGGAGACCTGGGTTCAATTCCTGGGTTGGGAAGATCCCCTGGAGAAGGAAATGGCTACCCACTGCAGTATTCTGGACTGGAAAATTCCATAGACTATATAGTCCATGGGGTCACAAAGAGTCGGACACGACTGACTTTGACTTCAAGTCTCAAAATGTGGTTCCAGAATCATTGCATCTCTCTCAGATCTACTGAATCAGTTGTTCTTGGACAAGTCAAGTAGTCTACATTTTTAATATGCCCCTGAACTATTCTTTTCAGAACCAAAGTCTGAGATTCCTACTGTGCTCCAGGCACAAATTTTCTATAACTTTTATAGGACAGCTTTTAACTATTAATATTATTTGCAATTGAAATACAAATATCTGCTTTTGAAAGGACCCCTCGGTATATGGCAGAAATCATTTGCCTATATTTCAAAACATATTTACAGAGGGAAAACAAGTCTTTAGAAGCTCAAGAGCTACAAAGATAATTGAAACTGACAGTCTTGAGCAGCCAAAAGGAATAGTGACTCATTGTTATGCTTCAGGCCTTTGTGGAGAAAGAACATAACCATAAATTTAGAAAATTAATCCAGTTTGAATTCATAACCAGGGCTACTCATAGGCAGGATTACATGTTCTACTTTTCCTGATCACTGGATCAAGGAAATTTTTCTTAAACTGCCTATTCTAGTAAAATAATACAATCGGAAATTTAAGTCCTCTAAATGTACTATGGATAAAACAGAATTTGGACCTAAATTTGTAAGCTTCGTTTTTGGCCCTCATAATACTGTTAGAAATGTTAATTGGTACAATCTCTAGGAAAGACAATTTGCGGTATTTATCAAAGTTACAAATTCTTTGATGCAAAAATACCACTTCTAAATGATTATCCTACAAATATGCTCATTCATAAAGTTTGGAGACATTTCATTGCCGGATTGTTTGATTTAAGAAAAAAGATTAGAAACAACTCAATGAAGGCATGTTAAATAGATTAGGTACAACTATATTGTAGAATACTATGCAACTATCTATGTACTTACTAATATGTAGTGAAATCCAAACTACTTTAATGGGAAAAAAATGTTTCACTGAAAGGATCCAAATATCCTTAGAGAAATGACTAATACCAGGGCTGTGTTGAGAAAGTATAAGAAGAGCCTGGAATATCTATTTTGTGTCAGAAAGTAACAAGTACTTTAAAAATGTTGGGAATATGTTTAAAGGACACAAGAGCCAGCTTAAAGGGCTCCCACTGGCTGAATCTGGAACAGTGGAATCATAGGCCATTGAATAAAATAAGAATCATGAGCCTATACTGATACTAAAAATATTAGTAAATAAAAGAAAGAGAATGACAGAGTTAAGAAATGCCATTTTGCAACCATGATAATTGATTCAGGCAATAATTATCAGTAATGTTAAAACCATTGAGCAAAAGTCTAAGGAGGAGCACAGTCTCAAAATATCTCCTCATAAGATACTTAGTAAATAAGAGATAAATGGTAACCTTCCAGTGGAGACAACTATGAAAATCACCAAAACTTGCACAAACTAGTATCACTGAGGTTCCATGAAGTAATTCACTGGGGTAACAACATCACTTCTGTGATGTGCCTACCAATAATTTATAAACTAAATCTATCCATTAAGAAAGAATCAGAAAAATCCATTTGAAGGGTGTTCTATAAAAACCAATGTCAAACAAAAAGCTGGCCCATGTTCTTCAAATAACAAGGTCATGAGAAACAAAAGCAGAGGAACTGTTTCAGAATAAAGATGATTCAAGGGCTATAACAACTAAATGCATGCATGATCATGGATCAGTAGGGACTCTCAGGAGTTTTCTCCAGCACTACAATTTGAAAGCATCAATTCTTTGGCGCTCTACTCTTTCACCCTCATCAAGAATCCTTTAGTTCCTCTTCGCTTTCTGCTATTAGAGTGATATCATCTGAACATCTGAGGTGGTTGATGTTTCTCCCGCCTATCTTGATTCCAGCTTATAACTCATCTAGTAAATCAACTATGCTTCAATTGAAAATTTTTTTGCTCTAAGGGAGTAGTGAAATTTGAACAACGACATGTTATAACAAATATATTTGATAACTGTCCTATGGTTCTATAAGAAAATCAGAATGAGAAATTCTCACAAATTTAGAAAAAGATGAATTTTTCTGCAGCTATAAAACCAAGTCAGGCTTCTCAGGTGGCTCAGTGGTAAAGAATCCACCAGCCAATGCAGGAGATGTGGGTTCCATCCCTGGGTCAGGAAGCTCCCCTGGAGAAGGAAATGGCAATGCACTCCAGTATTCTTGCCTGGGAAATCCCATAGACAGAGGAGCCTGGTAGGCTACAGACCATGGGTTTGCAGAGTCGGAACTCTGCAAACTCTTTGCACAACTTTGCACAACTGAGTGACTAAACAAAAATAGAACCAAGTCACTATGAGAACACATTCAGCTGATAAACACAACTCATCTCAGTGAACATGCTTTTGTAAGCCAACTGATCATCATTAGCCTTTTGCTTATAAAAGTCAGCTAATCAGGGATAAACTCAATCCAAAAATTATGCCTTAGAGTACCAACTAATCAACAATAGTCACTTGCGTAACCAAGCTTTTAAGGATCATGCCACCCCTTCTATGTCTCTCAAAGCCCACCCATCCTGAATGCCATGCTTTCCAAAGACTCTATGACTCCTGCAGTTAGGTTTGCTCAGATTCTGCCTGATCAGTGTAGTTCTCCATTACTATGGTAAGAAGTAAATTCAGCTTTGTCTTTGTATTTCAGATGGCAATGGAAGTCTCATTATCCCTTGGCAATTCTGGAATTTCCACTAAGATTGTTTTAAAAGCTGATTTTGCATTATTCCAGGTAAGCTCTGGATCAACAGGTGCTCTTACTGAGCTCTCGTGTCCAAACTTTGTCAGGTCAGCTCCCAGATGAGTGAGTTTCAGTAACCACCTGAGCTCTACTTTCATTGACTTCTTATTACTGTGTTTATTGTTTTAGCCTGGGATGTTTAAGTTTTTGCATAAGGTTGTTACACTTAGGTCTTTGTTCTAAGTAATTAGACCTTTTGGTTTGGAATAGTGTCATTTGGTAGCTACATGGAGGAGTTTAACAAGGTTACTAGACCTTTTGCTTTGAAGCTCTACCATTTGAACATGTTTGCCATTGACCTGCATATTCTCCTGCTGCTTGCTTTGGTTTTGTTTTGTTAGAAATTTTAAAACATTTACTTTTAAAATTCATTTAAAAACAAAAACAAGTCCACTATGTGTTAGTATAAATAATATATTTTAATGACAAGATTTTATGAAAATAATTAGAAGTATAGCATTATGTTTTACTTTTTTGTTTGTCTTAACAGAAGACAGCTGAGTTCTCAGAAAGTATTCTGCCTTTAATTTATTGTGCTGTGTTGTTTTGTTGAAGAACAGGAAGAAAATCCAGCCTGGCATAGGGAGGTAGTTGGAAAAAGAAACAGTGTTTTTATAGCCTCTTCAAATAATTGTGGATATTCTTCTTTTATGTAACACCAAAACTTGACAAGCAATAGTTTCTTAAAGATTCATTGCAATGTGGAATCTGAAATCAGGTGAACTTTTTATATTCTGTTACATTAAAGTACATTAGTGTATCTTGAATTTTGAATGGATCTTTTAATCATGCATGATTTTGTATCAGTTTGCATTGGTCATTTGAAAAATATTGAGTCATTGAGTAATTTGGATCTTTCAAATGTTTACACATTTCAGCATGCATGTGTTCACTACTAATCTCATCAGAAAGTTCTTTCTATTGGTATATACTTACTGGAATTTCTGAGTCACAGGAAATAAGAACATAAGGCAATGACAACTTGCTTTCCCAAGTACTGTTCCTAATTCATAATTCCACAAGCAATTTTATAGGAGAGCTCAATATTTTTTTCCTAGAACTTGATACTTTTGAACACTGGTGTAAAAGAGTATCTTGCTGTGGTCTTGATCTGCCTTTTTCTGATAATGAATTTGAGTAACTTTTCATATTTATTCTTTTATGTGAAATAAATGTCATATTTTTCATTCCTCCCTTTTTTCCCAACAGCTTTATTGAGATAATTTCCATTCCTTACAATTTACCCATTTGAAGTGTACAATTCAGTGGCTTTAGTATAGTCACAGATTGTGCAACCATTACCAAAAGGATATACAGATAACAGATACATCAATTACCTGATGTCTTCATGCTAAAATAATAGCTGTCATAAAGCTAGACACTCATAGTAGAGATATTACAAAAGTGAGTATACTATTCTATAGTCACTATAGAAATACTTTGCATATACTATATAAATACATTTACAGATTATCATGCTAAATAGATTTCCCTGATTAAAGTCATTATACAAGGACATCATTAAATCATCAAAAACAAAAATAAGAACAATAAATTCATGTACAAGTTTAAAGAGTTCATCATAGATGGATAAAATCCGAATACCCAAATTCTGAAAAGAAATACTGGGGATGATTAAGGTATCCAATTTATGAGGATAAAGTCTGGCAAATCCATAATGGCCATCTGACAGCACCCAGTAACACCCCAAATGAACATTTGTGGAATCTTCCATGAAACAGCCCATCATAGTAGGGACAAATTGGCCACAGAATCAAACCATTATGTGAACACTTCCAGGAACAGAGGACTTAGCCAGTTCATGCCCTATTACAACATAAATTAACCTGGAAAAATTGTGAAAATAAGGCAAACACTAAGATCATGCCCTAAAAGATCCTTTGAGATCACTGAAGGAATTCTAGCAATTGGTTCCCTCTATCATTCTGCGAAGAGTTGACTCATTGGAAAAGACTCTAATGCTGGGAGGGATTGGGGGCAGGAGGAGAAGGGGACGACAGAGGATGAGATGGCTGGATGGCATCACTGACTCGATGGACATGAGTCTGGGTGAACTCCAGGAGTTGGTGATGGACAGGGAGGCCTGGCGTGCTGCGATTCATGGGGTCACAAAGAGTCGGACATGACTGAGCGACTGAACTGACTGATCATTTATGAATATATACTATTAATAGTACATTTATTTTCTGGATAAGTTAAAACATTTGCCTGTTGAAAGCCACAACACTCACAATGGTTAAAATACTATTAGATCTTGAATTTCCTATATAGAATGTTTCATTTTATTTATCCAGCAATATGGGGTAAATTTTAGTTACACAGGATTCTGTTCTTTACTCCAAAACCTTATTGTCTATATCACTGACAATCCTCTAGAAAAATATAAAGACCTTAACACAACTGAAAAGTTACAGCTATTGGAGATTCTGAACTGACATTCTCCAGAGACCCTCCAGTAACTGATGTTTCCTGAAAGTGGGTTGCTGATTCAAGATCTTAAGAATAAGCTGGTAGCTACACACTGAAAATGTGTTTTCCCAAGACCTCTGGGGGATTTCCCTAGTGGACTAGCTGGATTCTGGGCTTTCACTGCCATGGACTGGGTTCAATCCCTGATTAGGGAAATGAAATCCTTCGAGCTATGTGGCCAAAAGAACAGAAAATCAGAAAAAAAAATCTATAATTCCCAAGACAGTGGGAGCAATACTCTTCTATATATCACACTCCTTCTTAAATACTTTTACATAATAATACTTTTTATTCTATACTGATTGAAAGTTTGTATTTTTTATTCAGTCTATCATGTTCCCCTAACCAATAATAATGATGTGCTTAGATGTAAACTTTACTAAAAAAAACCACCACCTCTCCTCGGTAAAACTGGAAAAGAATAAAATTAAATAAATAAATGTATTTTTTAAAGCTGGAAAAGAAAAAATTAAAAATAAAAACAATCACTTTTCTAAATCTGTAATTTAGTTCTCCTAATTGGAGAAGCAATGGCACCCCACTCCAGTACTCTTGCCTGGAAAACCCCATGGATGGAGGAGACTGGTAGGCTGTAGTCCATGGGGTCGCTAAGTCAGACACAACTAAGCAACTTCACTTTCACTTTTCACTTCCATGCATTGGAGAAGGAAATGGCAACCCACTCCAGTGTTCTTGCCTGGAGAATCCCAGGGACGGGGGAGCCTGGTGGGCTGCTGACTATGGGGTCACACAGAGTCAGACATGACTGAAGTGACTTAGCAGCAGCAGCAAGCTTTGCTAATACAGCCAGGTTGAAAAGGAATTAAAGGTATGTTACATAATAAAAATTAAATATTTTAAAAATTTATATAATATTGTAACATACAGTATTATAATATATAATATGGCTTATATATTAATAACTATATTATGTAATACACTGCTGCTACTGCTGCTAAGCCGCTTCAGTCGTGTCCGACTCTGCGATCCCATGTGTTAGGGGAGATAAAACTAAAGTTGAAAGAAAAGACAAACTGACTAAGGTAAACTCAATGAGCTGTTAGGCCTTGTTTTGTTCCTCAGTCTTGCAAAATCTTGGTACATGGTTATGGCGTGTCTTCCTTTCCCTTTTAATAGTACAGGAACTTCTCATTTTATTTGTTGTGTCACTGTTGTTCAGTGTCTGTTGTCCAAACTTTTAAATGATTCCACCCAGCCACTGGGCTAACAGTGACTCAGCAAATGATTCAAAGATAAAAGCAAGATAAAATCACAATGATGAATGTGCAAATTGAAAATCATATCTCCATAAAGGGAACACTCAGGAACAATCAACAAAAATGGTGGTAAAAATCTGGACATTCGGTCGCTCTTTCAGCTTTGACTGAATGAGGATGAAAAGAGAGGACTGATTATAAAAGGATCCCCACAAATGCTGGAAAACACTGCTTGCTCAGAAGCCATAATTAAAAGTAACCATCAGAGCTGTTCTTAAGCCTGTTTGATTGATCAGCAGCTCACCTCAGTGAACACGGATTTTAAAAGCAAACTAATCAGCATCAGGGCCTCACTTCTTAAAGTCAGCCCATCAGGTATGAACTCAGTCCAGTAAACATGATGTGGAGTGCCAAACAGTCAACAGTAGCCTAAGTCACCAAACCACAATTAATGACGTTAACCCACGGATGCTTCCAAAAGCCTGCCAATCCCAAAAGTTCTATTTAAAAAAACTCTTTTCTATAGGAAACAATCAATTCGATACTGTTATATCAAGTGTTGATCCTATCATCATTTGACAAATATCATCCTGTTTTAAAGAATACACATGAAATATTTAGAGTCAAACATGTGTCTGTAACTTAACTTCAGATGGTTCAGTGTTTGTTCATAAGAGAGACAGAGAGATAAAGCAAATGTGTGAAAATATTAGCCATAGTTTTGCTGGTCAATTTAGGTGAGTGTTCATTATAGTAGTCTGAACTTTTCTGTAAGTTTGAGCTTTTCAAAACTGAAAAATGTAACAAGGGCAGTGATAGCAAGAAGATGGTGGAATAGGAAATTCCAGGCCTTTGTTTCCCATGGAGACACTCACTTAATAACAGTAGGACTTCCCTGGTGGTCCAGTGGCAAAGAATCCACCTGCTGGTGCAGGGGACACAGGTTGGACCTCTGGTCCCGGAAGATTCCACATGCCCTCGGGGCAACTAAGCCCGTGTGCCACAACTCCTGAGCCAGCACCTCCTAGAGTCCATGCTCCAAACAAGAGAAGTTACAGCAATGAGAGCCTACACACCACAACTAGGGAAAGTCCAAGCGCAGCAAAGAGACATCGTGCAGCCAAAAAACAAAAAGATAAATATCTAAAAATTTAAAAAACACAATATAGGTGCCAAATTACCTTTATGAGAAAGCAGTTAAGAGGCTGCAACAGATCAGATCAGTTGCTCAGCCGTGTCCGATTCTCTGCGACCCCATGAATCGAAGCACGCCAGGCCTCCCTGTCCATCACCAACTCCCGGAGTTCATTCAGACTCACGTCCATCGAGTCAGTGATGCCATCCAGCCATCTCATCCTCTGTCGTCCTCTTCTCCTGCTGCCCCCAATCCCTCCCAGCATCAGAGTCTTTTCCAATGAGTCAACTCTTCACATGAGGTGGCCAAAGTACTGGAGTTTCAGCTTTAGCATCATTCCTTCCAAAGAAATCCCAGGGCTGATCTCCTTCAGAATGGACTGGTTGGATCTCCTTGCAGTCCAAGGGACTCTCAAGAGTCTTCTCCAACACCACAGTTCAAAAGCATCAATTCTTTGGCACTCAGCCTTCTTCACAGTCCAACTCTCACATCCATACATGACCACAGGAAAAACCATAGCCTTGACTAGACGAACCTTTGTTGGCAAAGTAATGTCTCTGCTTTTGAATATGCTATCTAGGTTGGTCATAACTTTCCTTCCAAGGAGTAAGCGTCTTTTAATTTCATGGCTGCAGTCACCATCTGCAGTGATTTTGGAGCCCCCAAAAATAAAGTCTGACACTGTTTCCACGGTTTCCCCATCTATTTCCCATGAAGTGGTGGGACCGGATGCCATGATCTTCATTTTCTGAATGTTGAGCTTTAAGCCAACTTTTTCACTCTGCACTTTCACTTTCATCAAGAGACTTTTGAGTTCCTCTTCACTTTCTGCCATAAGGGTGATGTCGTCTGCATATCTGAGGTTATTGGTATTTCTCCTGGCAACCTTGATTCCAGTTTGTGTTTCTTCCAGTCCAGCGTTTCTCATGATGTACTCTGCATATAAGCCAAGTGCAAAGCCAAGAAGAGACATAAAGAAGCAAGTAGGAAAGATCTTCCCATTTGCCTATCTTAGCTCCTCCGTCTCCCCTGCCTACTCCCCAGTAAAGCACCGGCACTCCCAACTCCTAGATTCTCCCTGGGAAGGGAAACAAAAAAGTGAATCTAATGGTCTGGTTTTTCTACCCAAGGGATTGATTTCTGTCTTGTCTGATTCAGTGTGCTGATGGGAAAAGAATGGATGTGCACATTAAATGCTGGGTTGGGGGAAGCCGAAAAGGATGCTGTACAGCAGCTTGTTATATCAGGCAGAATATTGGAGATACCAAGAGAACATTTCATGCAAAGATGGGCACAATAAAGGACAGAAATGGTAAGGACCTAACAGAGGCAGAAGAGATTAAGAAGAGGTGGCAAGAATACATGGAAGAACTATACAGAAAATGTCTCAAAGACCTGGATGACACAATGGTGTGTTCACTCACCTAAAGCCAGACATCCTGGAGTGTGACGTCAAGTGGGCCTTAGGAGGCATTACTATGAATAAAGCTAGTGGAGGTGCTAGAATTTCAGCTGAGCTATTTAAAATCCTTAAAGATGATGATGTTAAAGCGCTGCACTCAATATGTCAGGAAATTTGGAAAATTCAACAGTGGCCACAGGATTGGAAAATGTTCAGTTTTCATTCCAATCCCAAAGAAAAACAATGCCAAAGAATGTTGAAAAACTACTTTACCATTGCTCCCAATTCACATGCTAGTAAGGTAATGCTCAAAACCTTCAAGCTAGGCTTTAGCAGCACATGAACCAAGAACTTCCAAATGTACAAACTGGATTTAGAAAAGGCAGAGGAACAAATTGCCAACATCTATCACATCATGGAGCAAGAGAATTCCAGAAAAACTTCTGCTTCATTGACTGTGCTAAAGCCTTGACTGTGTGGATCACAACAAACTGTGGAAAATTCTTAAAGAGATGGGACTATCAGACCACTTTTACCTGTCTCCTGAGAAACCTGTATGCAAGTCAAAAAGCAACAATTAGAATCAGACATGGAACAATGGACTGCTTCAAAATTGGGAAGGGAGTATGTCAAGGCTGTTTATTGTCACCCTGCTTATTTAGCATATATACAGAGTATATCATGCAAAGCAAAGATGGGCTCAATAAAGGACAGAAATTGTATGGGCCTAACAGAAGCAGAAGATATTAAGAAGAGGTGGCAAGAATACACAGAAGAACTGTACAAAAAAGATCTTCATGACCCAGATAATCTCGATGGTGTGATCACTCACCTAGAGCCAGACATCCTGGAATGTGAAGTCAAGTGGGCCTTAGGAAGCATCACTATGAACAAAGCTAGTGGAGGTGATGGAATTCCCAGTTGAGCTATTCCAAATCCTGAAAGATGATGCTGTGAAAGTGCTGCAGTCAATATGCCAGCAAATTTGGAAAACTCAGCAGTGGCCACAGGACTGGAAAAAGTCAGTTTTCATTTCAATCTGTAAGAAAGGCAATACCAAAGAATGCTCAAACTACTGCACAATTGCACTCATCTCACACGCTAGTAAAGTAATGCTCAAAATTCTCCAAGCCAGACTTCAGCAGTACGTGAACCGTGAACTTCCAGATGTTCAAGCTGGTTTTAGAAAAGGCAGAGGAACCAGAGATCAAATTGTCAACATCTGTTGGATCATCAAAAAAGCATGAGAGTTCCAGAAAGACATCTATTTCTGCTTTATTGACTATGCCAAAGCCTTTGACTGTGTGGATCACAATAAACTGTGGTAAATGCTGAAAGAGATGGGAATACCAGACCACCTGACCTGCCTCTTGAGAAATCTGTATGCAGGTCAGGAAGCAGCAGTTAGAACAACAAACTGGTTCCAAATAGCAAATGGAGTACATCAAGACTGTATATTGTCACTCTGATTATTTAACTTATATGCATAGTACATCGTGAGAAATGCCGGGCTGGATGAAGCACAAGCTGGAATCAAGATGGCCAGGAGAAACAGCTGCTGCTGCTAAATTGCATCAGTTGTGTCCAACTCTGTGTGACCCCATAGATGGCACCCAACAGGCTCCTCCGTCCCTGGGATTCTACAGGCAAGAATACTGGAGTGGGTTGCTACTTCCTTCTCCAGAAGAAACAGCAATACCCTCAAATATGCAGATGACACCAGCCTTATGGCAGAAAGTGAAGAAGAACTGAAGAGCCTCTTGATGAAAGTGAAAGAGGAGAGTGAAAAAAGGTGGCTTAAAGCTCAACATTCAGAAAACTAAGATCATGGCATCTGGTCCCATCGCTTCATGGCAAATAGATGGGGAAACAGTGGAAACACTGTCATACTTTATTTTTCTGGGCTCCAAAATCACTGCAGATGGTGATTTCAGCCATGAAATAAAAAGACGCTTACTCCTTGGAAGGAAAGTTATGACCAATCTAGATAGCATATTCAAAAGCAGAGACATTACTTTGTCAACAAAGGTCCGTCTAGTCAAGGCTATGGTTTTTCCAGTAGTCATGTATGGATGTGAGAGCTGGACTATAAAGAAAGCTGAGTGCTGATGAACTGATACTTTTGAACTGTGGTGTTGGAGAAGACTCTTGAGAGTCCTTTGGACTGCAAGGAGATCCAACCAATCCATCCTACAGGAGACCAGTCCTGGGTGTTCATTGGAAGGACTGATGTTGAAGGTGAAACTCCGATACTTTGGCCACCTGATGCAAAGAGCTGACTCATTTGAAAGACCCTGATGCTGGGAAAGATTGAAGGTGAGAGGAGAAGGGGATGAGACAACAGAGGATGAGATGGTTGGATGGCATCACCGACTCAATGGACATGAGTTTGAGTACACTCTGGAATTTGGTGATGGACAGGGAGGCCTGGCGTGCTGCAGTCCTTGGGGTTGCAAAGAGTTGGACACGACTGAGCGACTGAACTGAACTGAACAGAGTGTATCATGTGAAATGCCAGGCTGGATGAACCAAAGCTGGAATCAAGATTGCTTGTTGAAATATCACTTTGCTGACAAAACCATGGTTTTTCCAGTAGTTATATATGGATGTGAAAGTTTGCCCATAATGAAGGCTGAGCGCTGAAAAACGGATGCTTTCGAACTGTGGTGCTGGAGAAGACTCTTTAGAGTTCCTTGGACTGTGAGGAGAACAAACCAGTCAATCCTAAAGGAAATCAATCCTGAATATTCATTGGAAGGACTGATGCTGAAGCTCCAATACGTTGGTCACCTGATGTGAAGAGCTGACTCATTGGAAAAGTCCTTGATGTTGGGAAAGATTGAGGGCATGAGGAAGAAGGAGCAACAAAGGATGAGATGGTTGGATGGCATCTCCAACTCAACGGACATTTGTGTGATTCGTCGCTCAGTTGTGTCCGACTCTTTGCAACCCTATGGACTGTAGCCCACCAGGTTCTTCTGTCCATGGGATTTCCCAGGCATGAATACTGGAGTGGGTTGCCATGCTCTCCTCCAGGGGATCTTCCCAGCCCAGGGATTGAACCCAGGTCTCTCGAATTGCAGGCGAACCCAATTCTCCCGCATTGCAGCTAAGTTACCAAGGAAGCCCCAGTGGACATGAGTTTGAGCAAACTCTGGGAGATAGTGAAGGACAGGGAAGCCTGGTGTGCTGCAGTCCATAGAGTCGCAAAATGTGAGACAGAACCTAGGGACTGACCACCACTACCCAGCCAGAGAGACTGCAGTACCTCAGACAGACACTAGAGGGAGAAGAAGAGTATGAGCTCCAAGAAGCAGCAGAGGCAAACAAACCTCTTTGGGAAGTTACCTGTACAAGTCCAGAGAAGATCCTTACCCAGAAAAGTTTTCACAGGTCCCCAAATCTCTAGCTAAGCTAGTTTGCAGATGCCCAAATCTCTAGCTAAGCTATTTTTCAGATGCCCGAATCTCAATAAACAAGCGCAAAACAAAGAAAAGGAAACATGGCCTATTTAAAGGGAAAACAACAATTAAAATGAGAGAATAACCAAAACAAATTTGTAAAATAAGCAGAAATTTGGAGAACTTTCTGATTTCAAAACTTATTATAAAGCTTCAGTAATCAAGTGAAGGTGGTATAAAGATAGACCTATAGATCAGTGGATCACAGAATCCAAAAGTAGACCTATACATGTATAGTCAATGGAATTTGCACCAAGATGCCTATGCAATTTAGTGCGAGGAAAGAAAGAAAGATGACCATTTGCCATTTAGAAAATTAAGTCATATTAACTGGCCTAAATGTGAAAATAAAACCTATGAAATTTCTGGAATAAGATATAGGAGAGAATCTTAATAACTTCGGAGTAAGTAAATATTTCTTAAATGGACTTAAAAAACATAAGCTATAAAGGAAAATGATACATTAGACTTCATTAAAATGTAAAACATGCTCTTCCAAAAACTACTGTTAAGAGAGTGAAAAAACAGACCAATAGATATATTTGCAAAAGTACATCAAAGGACTTGTATCTAGAACAAAGGATTCTTCAGTTCAGTTCAGTTCAGTTGCTCAGTCGTCCCCGACTCTTTGCAACCCCATGGACCACGCAGCATGCCAGGCCTCCCTGTCCATCACCAACTCCCAGAGTGTACTCAAACTCATGTCCATTGAGTCGGTGATGCCATCCAACCATCTCATCCTCTAAGGTCCCCTTCTCCTCCTGCCCTCGATCTTTCCCAGCATCAGGGTCTTTTCCAATGAGTCAGCTCTTCGTATCAGGTGGCCAAAAGTATTGGAGTTTCACCTTCAACATCAGTCCTTCCAATGAACACCCAGGACTGATCTCCTTTAGGATGGATTGGTTGGATCTCCTTGCAGTCCAAGGGACTCTCAACACCAGAGTAGTCTTCTCCAACACCGCAGTTCAAAAGCATCAATTCTTCAGCACTCAGCTTTCTTTATAGTCCAGCTCTCAATCCATACATGACTACTGGAAAAACCATAGCCTTGACTAGATGGACCTTTGTTGACAAAGTAATGTCTCTGCTTTTGATTATGCTATCTAGATTGGTCATAACTTTCCTTCCAAGGAGTAAGCGTCTTTTTATTTCATGGCTGCAATTACCATCTGCAGTGATTTTGGAGCCCAGAAAAATAAAGTCTGTCACTGTTTCCAGTGTTTCCCCATCTATTTGCTATGAAGTGATGGGACCAGATGCCATGATCTTCGTTTTCTGAATGTTGAGCTTTAAGCTAACTTTTTCACTCTCCTCTTTCACTTTCATCAAGAGGCTCTCTAGTTCTTCTTCACTCTTACAACTCAATAATAAAAAGACAAGCAAATAAAAGTTTTAAATGTTCAAAAGATTTGAACAGACACATTACTATAAAAAGTATAAAGAATGCAAATATACACATGGAAATGTGCTCAACATTGTTAGCCATTAGGGAAATACAAATTAATATCCACTCAATGTTTGCTAGAATAGCTAATACAAACAAACAAAAACAACAACACTATACCAAGTATATGATGATATGAACACCTAGAATTTTTATTCATTGCTGGTGGGAATGCAAAATAGTAGACATTTTGAAAGCAATAGGCAGATTCTTAATAAGTTAAATGTAAATTTACTATACAACCTTGGAATTTCAGTCCTAAGTATTTTTTACACCTAAGAGAAGTGAAAATATCTGTCAAGACAAAGCTTGTACATGAATGTTCATGACAGCTTCTTTCATAGTAGCCAAAAACTGGAAAAAGCACTTGTCCATCAACTGATGAATACCAACAAACTGTATGCAAAGGAATACTGCTGCTGCTGCTGCTAAGTTGCTTCAGTCGTGTCCAGCTCTTCGCGACCCCATGGACTGCAGCCTACCAGGCTCCTCCGTCCATGGGAGTTTCCAGGCAAGAGCACTGGAATGGGTTGTCATTGCCTTCTCTGAAAGGAATACTACTCAGCAATAAAAAGAAATTATACAAACAGCAACCTGAAGTAATCTCAAAAGAGCTATGCTAAATGAAAAAAGCCAGACACAAAAGACTACATACTCTATGACTCCATTTCAGTGAAATTCTAATAAAGACAGAACTCTAGTGGAAAAAAACTCAGTTATTGTCAGGGGCCAAGGGATGGCAGGAAAAGATTGACTGCAAAGAGGCCCAAGGTTGCCATTTTAAAAGATAGGCATATTCTATACCATGTTTATTGTGTCAGTTATGTGAGTGTATGCATTTACCAAAGCTCGTTGAATTGTACACATAAACTTGGTAAATTGTGTTATTTGTGTAATATATCATAAATGAAGTTAATTAAGACAGAGATGAGTGTATATAATATGCTACTAAAAAAGTGGAGTGGGGAAGAGAAAATAGAATATATGTATCTGTGTGCAAATATATATATTTGCATTTATGTAGGAGACTTCCCTGGCGGTCTGCTCTGAGACTCCATGCTCCCAATGCAGGAGGCATAGATTCAATCCTTGGTCAGGGAACTAGATCCCATGTGCTTCAATTAAGAGCTTGCATGTGGCAACTAAGAGTTCTCGTGCCGAAACTAAGGATCCCGAGTGCCACAGTGAAGAGTGAAGATCCTGAGTGCTGCAACTAAGATTTGGTGCAGCCAAAAAAAAAAAAAAAAAAAAAAATTAAAGTAAGTAAATAATTGTTTAAAAAATATATATGTTTATGTAGACTGTTTTTTGAAGGCTATCCGAGATACTGGAAATAGCTCTCAAGGAGTAGAAATGAGTAGATGGAGAAACAGGATCGAAAGAACAATACTCATATTACATCATCTGTCAATTCTTAAGTTTTATTAATATGAGCTGATAAACTAGCCCCAAGTTAAATTAAATTGAAAACAAAAAGAAACAGAAGTCTTAGTTGACTTTTATACCTCTAGAAAATAGAAGATCCAGTGTGCTGCACATACTGCCATTTAGGCAGCACGTTCTTTTTCCCCATAGCAGTGAAACTGTAGCCGGAACGCCAGCATTTATCTAGCACTGCATTGTCCTCCATAGCATTCTTAAATTTAATGACATATAGCTTTTAAATTGAAAAGAAAAAGTCAGCTCATCACACTTCACAATTCTAATCATTTTTATCTTCTAACCTTGCTCTTTCTGGTTTTGCAAGAAACAGCTCATACTGGGGCAATTTTTCCTACTTCTGCCTACATGTGAATTAACTGTTGATGAGGCATACTTATTAGGTATAAAAATATACATAGAAAAAATTGATTTCAAATGCAGCCAATGGTCTAGACTCAACCTGCTGTGTTTTGCTAATCACTCTGGTCTATGCACCCCTCCAAATCTGATTCTCTGTGACAGCTTGTTTTTTTTTTTTTTTGGCCGTGCTCCAGGGCTTGCAGGATATTAGTTTCCCCATTAGGGACTGAATAGTGGCCCCGGCAGTGGAAAGCGCCAAGTCCTCACACTGGACAGGCAGGGAATCCCCCTCTCTGTAACATTAAAAGCCTAATGCTATTTTATATTTTCAGATTGACTTTAGGGCAGGAGCTATGTCTTATCTATCTAGAATAAACTCTTATAAAGGGGAAACTGTGGATTCTATTGGGAAATACTTTTAAGCTTAACTTTTATTGAGAATACTTGAAAGAGAATGTTTGAACAGCTTAAGAATACATCAAACCAAATTCAAGTTCAGGCAATTTTCATGCCTAAAATCCTTAATGGGCCTAAGTTTTCCTATAATTGACGTATCTTAGACTTTTGTTCAAAGTGTACTGCTTACTATTTTAAGATCTTATTATTGTAATTCAAACATGAACACTTCCCAGCAAAAATGACAACGTAAGACACATTTGTAATTGCTGCAGTTAATATTAAGTGTTTCTAATTCTTAAGCCTTTCATCTTTTTACCTTTGAATTTATCATTCCTGAGCAGCTCACTAAATTTATCAATATAGCTATCACTTATAACATTCAAATGAATTTGTCCAGACCTTGAGCATAGATGATGTTTTTACTTTAGGAAGTCCATGTATTCTGAAGGCCTGTATATTTCAGATGGTACTTCTGTGGAATAAAATGTTTGCCTATACCATACTGCTGCTGCTGCTAAGTCACTTCAGTCATGTCCGACTCTGTGCGACCCCATAGACGGCAGCCCACCAGGCTCCCCCGTCTCTGGGATTCTCCAGGCAAGAACACTGGAGTGGGTTGCCATTTCCTTCTCCAACGCATGGAAGTGAAAAGTGAAAGTGAAGTCGCTCAGTCGTGTCCGACTCTTAGCGACCCCATGGACTGCAGCCTACCAGGCTCCTCTGCCCATGGGATTTTCCAGGCAAGAGTACTGGAGTGGGGTGCCATTGCCTTCTCCGGCTTATACCATACAGTCTCCTAAAAATATAGGTTTCAGGTAGGAAATATGCATTTTTCCAAATATTCAAGAGTATGTAAAATAGTACCATTTATTATAGTTTTAGGAAATAGATATTGTGCTGGTATTCAGTTCATTTCTTTTCGGTTCTAAATATTTCATTGCCTGCTCTGTGGAAATGGAGATGGGCCCTTTAAAATTGATCCTTTATGAGACTTCCCTGGTGGTCCAATGGTTAAGACTCTCTGCTTCCAATGCAGGGGGTACAGTTTTGATCCCTGGTTAGGAAACTGAAAACTAAAATCCCACATGCCATGGGGTGCAAACAAAATAATATTTTTAAATGAATAAATAAATAAAAAGAATAAAAAAAGAAAGAATTTGTTAGGTAATAAAATATATGTTATAGGATTACAAATATTCCATCATACATGTGAATAAAAAAAAGAAAAAAATTTTTAAAGTTTATCATTTATGCATCTTTGCACGATGTTAAGCTTTGTCAGTGGAGAGCACTGGAGAGATGGGGGAGGGGCTTTCTGCTTTCCCTCCTGGTTTTACAGTGCTTGCTCAGCAAGTTCTTAGAGTACACTGGGCTTCATCAACATCCAACTCCTGCAGTGCTTCAAGACCAACAGCACCCAGGTCTCCTTAGCTCCCACATCAAATGATTTGAGTAATGTAGGGTCTTCCACGAGACACCGCTCTATGAATAGTTTTCCCCAGTAGGGTGCTTTCCAGAAATTTCCACATGCACTGTCCTGTTACAAACTGAACTTGGGTTCACTCGCATGTTGCACAGCAAAGCCAATCTACTGACTCTGGATCATGGTGATGAAAAGTACAACATTTATTTGCAGGGTACAACCCACTCCAGTATTCTTGCCTGGAGAATCCTCATGGACAGAGGAGCCTGGCAGGCTACAGTCCATAGGGTCACAAAGAGTCAGACACGACTGAAGCGACTTAACATGCATGCAAGTAAGGATAATCGGCAGCTAATGTTCAAAAGACCTGAACTCCCCAGTGGCTGTCAGGCAAGGATGTTTACAGGCAGCATTATGACTAAGGGTCACAGGGTACATGGTCAGCTTGTAGACATTCTTCTGATTGGCTGGTAGTGAGGGAGCAGGTTGATGTTTGTTTCAGGAATCTTAATCAGTCTTCTGGTTCCAACCAGTCTGGGGTCTAGTGCTTTTATCTCAGTATCTTCTTTCACAGAAATCCACTGTTTTTTTTGTGTGTGCTCCATCGTGTCTGATTCTTTGTGACCCTGTGGACTCTAGTCCACCAGTCTTTTCTGTCCATGGAATTTTCCAGGCAAGAATACTGGAGTGGGTTGCCATTTCCTACTCCAGGGAAACTTCCCAACCCAGGGATCGAACCCACATCTCTCGTGCCTCCTGCTTGGCAGGCAGATTCTTTCCCACTAACACCACCTAGGAAGCCCTGGGGTCTAGTGCTTTTGATCAGCACATAATCGACATCCTTCACTGTGTGGAGGGTGGGTAGGGGTTTGGCTTCTGCAAAATCATTCAGAGATACACATCAGATTGTTATCTATATCCCTTGAGGAGAAGCTAGGAATCCTGTGATTCTGTTTATCACTGAACTGTTGTTCAAGCTAGTATTACTTTCCTGGCTTGATTGCTTTTCCTTACTTTCTGTATTCTCTCACTTCTCTAATCATTAATTGTTTGAGTGTGCTCTTTGGAACTCAGGGAAGGCCTAGGATACTAAAGCTTTTTCCTATAAATAAGAAGTGGGGACACAGAGGGGCTTGTACTTGGGAGGACCCTGCAGGGTCCTGCTTGATTTCCACTGTGACTTCTTTGCCACCCAGGAGCCAATGTTACCCTCTCCATCAAGGTCTGGGTCTCAGTCCTGGGGGATTCCATCAAGGATGCTCTATCTTGTAGAGCTCATGGCTCTATGTACCTATGCTGATATCTCTTTATATTTTTACTTTCTGCAAGCCCATATATTGCTGCTTGTAAAAAATCTCTTGCAGTAGTTGATAATTCTTTATGTAAACCTGCCTTGTTCAAATTTTAATACTATGTGGTTTCAAGTCTCCTGACTGGACCCTACTGATACAGTGTAAAATATACACTTTCTATTACCTGTATGCAGGTCAGGAAGCAACAGTTAGAACTGGACATGGAACAACAGACTGGTTCCAAATAGGAAAAGGAGTACTTCAAGGCTGTATACTGTCACCCTGCTTATTTAACTTATATGCAAAGTACATCATGAGAAACGCTGAGCTGGAGGAAGCACAAGCTGGAATCAAGATTGCCGGGAGAAATATCAATAACCTCAGATATGCAGATGACACCACCCTTATGGCAGAAAGTGAAGAACTAAAGAGCCTCTTGATAAAAGTGAAAGAGGAGAGTGAAAAAAGTTGGCTTAAAGCTCAACAGTCAGAAAACTAAGATCATGGCATCTGGTCCCATCACTTCATGGCAAATAGATGGGGAAGCAGTGGAAACTGTGGCTGACTTTATTTTTCTGGGCTCCAAAATCACTGCAGATGGTGATTGCAGCCTAAAATTAAAAGATGCTTACTCCTCAGAAGGAAAGTTATGACCAACCTAGATAGCATATTCAAAAGCAGAGACATTACTTTGCCAGCAGGTCCGTCTAGTCAAGGCTATGGTTTTTCCAGTGGTCATGTATGGATGTGAGAGTTGGACTGTGAAGAAAGCTGAGCGCCAAATAATTGATGCTTTAAACTGTGGTGTTTGAGAAGACTCTTGAGAGTCCCTTGGACTTCAAGGAGATCCAACCAATCCATCCTAAAGGAGACCAGTCCTGGGTGTTCATTGGAAGGACTGATGTTGAAGCTAAAACTCCACTACTTTGGCCACCTGATGTGAAGAGCTGACTTGTTTGAAAAGACCCTGAAGCTGGAAATGATTGAGGGCAGAAGGAGAAGGGGACCTTAGAGGATGATATGGTTGGATGGCATCACCGACTCAATGGACATGGGTTTGGGTGGACTCTGGGAGTTGGTGTAGGACAGAATGTAGGACGGAGGCCTGGTGTGCTGCAGTTCATGGGATCGCAGACTCGGACATGACTGAGCGACTGAACTGAACTGAACTGATTACTCAATTCTTGGCAGATGGTAAGAATATTCATGATAGCCCACACCTTAATACTTTTTCCACTTGACTTTATGACTTTGTTGTTTTTGTTTGGGTTTCCCAGGTAACACAGTGGTAAAGATTCCACCTACCAATGCAGGAGAAGCAGGAGATGTGGGTTTGATCCCTGGGTTGAGAAGATCCCCTGGAGTACAAAAGGACAACACACTTCAATATTCTTGCCAGGAAAATTCCAGAGGAGCTTGGTGGGCTACAGTCCATGGGGTCACAAAGAGTCTGACACAACTGAGCATGCATGCATGCACCTGTTGTTCAGTTACTAAGTCATATCCCACCTTTGTGACCCTATGGACTGCAGCACGCCAGGCTCCTCTGTCCGCTCTCTCCCAGAGTTTGCTCAAATTCATGTCCATTGAGTCAGTGATACTATCTATCATCTTCTGTTGCCCGCTTCCTTTGCCTTCAATCTTTCCTAGCATCAGGGTCTTTTCAAATGAGTTAGCAATTTGCATCAGGTGGCCAGCGTCAGCATCAGTCCTTGCAATGAATATTCAGGGTTGATTTCTTTTAGGATTGACTGGTTTGATCTCCTTGCAGTCCAAGGGACTCTCAAAAGTCTGAGTGGGTTTCCACTTCCTTCTCCAAAGAATCTTCTCAACCCAGAGATGGAACCCATGTTTCCTGCATTGGCATTCTTTACTGCTGAGCCACCAGGGAAGCCCTTATGACTTTTAAGCAAGTTATATTTCATATACTGTATTTCATTCTAGATAAAAGGCTAATACTAATACATTCCTTCATTTAATTGAGGATCTTCTATGTGATGGCTCTTTTGCAGGGCCTATAGATAGAACAGTTAAACAAGCAAATAAAATCCTAGCAAAAGTCACTGTTGCCATGGAGCTTACATTCTAGTAGGAGATCAAACCAAGATAAATAATTAAATATGTAAGTAGCAATAACTTCTAAGGATAAGAATAAAGTAGGGAAAGGAATATGAAATTTTAGGGAGAAGATGTTTAGAATAAAGAGCCCACTAAGGATATCAGTGTAGCTGGGATGAAATAATGATGGATGAGCGGTGAGGGAAGAAAAAGGAGATGAGATGAAAGAGTAGGGAGGGGGCCAGATCATGACTTAGGCGGGTCTTCTAAGTCACGGGAATCATTGGCTTTTCTTGAGTGAGATGCGAGGCTGTCACCACTGGCGTCATCAGTACACTGTCATTTATTTTATTTGGCTGCACTAAGTCTTAGTTGCAGCATGTGGGATCTAGTTCCCTAACTGGGAATAGAACCCAGGCCCCCTGCACTGGGAGCATGGAGTTCCAGCCACAAGAGAAGGACCACAAGAGAAGTCCCAGTACACTGTTATTTTAAGTGTTCTTGTTTGTATTTGAAAAATGTTAATTACTAAAATACTTGGTGTTTTATAAAAGAGAAGTAAAAAGAACACTATAAAAATTGTTTCGTGATACTCATTCACTGTAGCAAGGATAATATTTCAAAAAGCAATGTGAACATTATTTTTTGTACTGTATTCTACATGTAATTTTATTTTAAATGAGTGTCTCGATTCAGTTAAATCTAATACCATGTAACTTTTCTTTTGACATCATGAGAACAAATGTAAAGTTATTAATACTTAGGCAAGTAATAGTCCTGTTTATAGTTGTTTGACAGTCAAATTTTAATTTTTTTAAAGAATATTTTTAAAATACTCTTAAGGATGTGGCTTTCCCAGCAGAGGCCCAAGAGTTTGTGTTTTTAGGGAATCTACTTTTATATATTGAGGTTTTGTGGGATGTGATTTCTTCTTGTGGTTTTCTTTGCTGGGCATTTGTTCAGAAGGAAATTAAACAGCTGTAGATATATATTTTAGAAATTTAAAAACAATACCAGACATGAAAACAACTTCCCTTCAAAATAAACAGAGCCTGGAAGAAAATTTTTTTTGAGAGGAATGAGTTATAAAACATATTCCTAAAAAACTTCCTTTGCAAAAAATTTTCTTCAAAAAAATATAAATTTGAATGCTATGTTAAATAAAATACTGAATATGTATACATATAAATATTAGTAAATTTGTTTTATTGTCAGAGAATGATATTGATATCAGATCACATTCAATTGAAAGTAAGTAAAGCTTAAAAAAGAACCTCCCAAACCCACACATAAACATGACAAAGAAAAAAAATAGAGAAACAATCTACAAACACATCTGAACAGGTATTAAGTTGAAAACATTCAAATAAAGTGAAATTTCTAGAACATAAAAAATATTAGATTAGAAATACAAAAGACGCTGAATTAAGAAAATCATGTTTTAAAAAATGCTCTATGTCAGTTTTTCTTTTACTCATTTTTTGTACTAAAATTTTTGCTAAAAATTATCTATATATAACTCTTCTTTTCCAAATATTTCTATAGATCTTAGAATATGATCATAATGTATCCTAAATCTCAGTAGAAAGGTTTGTAAATGATTCAGCCAAATCTGTAGAAGTCATTATAACCTGTCTCTGATGGTGTATAATCTTCTCACTATACCATTTGGATATAGGGGAATCTAGGTCAGTGTGATAATGCCATGTATTAAATAGAATATTTAGAATATCATTCTAAATATTTTACTCATTGTAATATTATTTTCTGGAAAATTTTAAAGGATTTATATTTACCACGATTATCATCAATAATAATTCCTTATATCCTAGACAGCATTATAATTTTCAAATGTTTACACATTCTTTGATTTATTATTTAAATTCCTATTCATGGTACAAATACAATCAATAGTATTCCTTTGCCAACAAAGATCCATATAGTCAAAGCTATAGTTTTTTCAGTAGTCATGTATGGATGTGAGAGTTGGGCCATAAAGAAGGCTGAGTGCCAAAGAATTGATGCTTTTGAACTGTGATGTTGGAGAAGACTCTCGAGAGTCCCTTGGACTGCAAGGGGATCAAACCAGTGAGTCTTAAAGGAAATCAACACTGAATATTCATTGGAAGGACTGATGCTGAAGCTGAAGCTGAAGCTCTAATACTTTGGCCACCTAATGCAAAGAGCTGACTCATTAGAAAAGACCCTGATGCTTGGAAAGAGTGAAGGCAGGAGGAGGCGGGGACGACAGAGGATGAGATGGTTGGATGGCATTACTGGCTCAATGGACATGAGTTTGATCAGGCCCTGGGAGATGGTGAAGGACAGGGAAGCCTAGCATGCTGCAGTCCACGGGGTTGCAAAGAGTCGGACATGACTGAGCGACTGATTAACAACAACTTTGTATGGTGACAGATGATAATTAGACTTAAAATGGTTATCATTTTGTGATGTATAACAATATCAAATCACTATGTTGTACTCCTGAAATAATATAATATTGTTATTCAATTATCCTTAAATTTCTGAAAACTATGGGAAAAAAGACCAAAAAGCCTATGGACGTGAGGGAAAATTTTTTTTAAAAAAGGGTGAAAAAAAATCATGAGTAAGGAAGTGGAAAAGTATTAGATGTAGTCAGGAGAGCATATGAACAGAGAAATGATATTTAGGTAAATAATATTTACCTAAATTAATTTTGCTGAGTTTAGAGAAACAACACTCTTCTGTTTACAACTTCTTGTGTATGCCTTCTTATCTAGAAATAGACTTTTATTCTTGTGTCTAAGCCTGCATGAAATTGATTAAAAGGTATATTAGCTTTCTATCACTGCTCCCCTCAAAGTATAGCATACCCAGTGGCTACAAACACTATGAATGTATTATCTTATAGTTCCATAGTTCAGAAATCCAGTGGGGACTCATTGGGCTAAATCAGTGAGTCAGCAGAGATGCATTCTGTCCAGAAGCTCTAGGGGAGAATTTCTTTCTTCGCCTTTTCCAGCTTCCAAAAGTCACTCACATTCCTTGGCTCATGGCCCCTTTCCTCCATCTTCAAGGCCATCAATGTTGCATCTTTCTGGCCTTGCTTCTCTTGTCACATGTTTTCTCTGACTCTCTTTTCTTAAGCTTCCTTCATCTACTTTTAAGGATACTTGTGATCACATTGGGCCCACTCGGACAATCCAGAATAATATCCCATTTTAAGATCCTTGACTTAATCACTTGTGCAAAGTCCCTTTTGCCAAGTAAGGGAACATATTCATAGGTTTAGGGGATTAAGTTGCATACATCTTAGGGGGAGCACTGCTTTGCCTATCATAAATTTAATGTCTCATTCTCAGACCACAACCTACTATCTCTCCAATGTGTCCCCTTTCATACTGATTCGACAGCCCTTTAAGCCCCTTTGAGACCTTTACTTCATTGAGTCTACTACTTTTCTACTATTCCTTATTTCCTGTCTTCTCTTCACTCTTTATGAATCTAAATTTCCTGAGTTATCATTGCAATGCCGCCTGACCTACATCCTCTATTCCCTTAACCCTGTCTTATCACACTCACTTGGCAAAAGCCCAACTCTGGTGATTCCTACTCTCTCACTAATCTGTCCTTGTCCTTATATAGCTGAACATGGTCAGAGAAAAATAGCCTTGCTGACCCATCTCCAATTAAGGTCCATACTACAGGGAATTCCCTGGCAGTCAGTGGTTAAGACTTCCACTGCAGGGGCACAGATTCTATTGCTGGTCTGGGGACTAAAAAATCTTATGCCATGTGGGGTGGCCAAAAAATTTAAAAACAATTTTTTTTAGTTAAAAAAAGAAAGGTCCATATCGCAAAGTTCATATGTGCCCTTCAGTTCAGTTCAGTTCAGTTCAGTCACTCAGTCATGTCTGACTCTTTGTGACCCCATGGAATTGTAGCATACCAGGCTTCCCTGTCCATCACCAACTCCTGGAGTTTACTCAAACTCGTGTCCAGTGAGTCGGTGATTCCATCCAACCATCTCATCCTCTGTTGTCCCCTTCTCCTCCCGCCTTCAGTCTTTCCCAGCATTAGGGTCTTTTCAAATGAGTCAGTTCTTCGCATCAGGTGGCCAAAGTACTGGCGCTTCAGCTTCAGCATCAGTCCTTCCAATTAATGTTCAGGACTGATTTCCTTTAGGATGGACTGGTTGGATCTCCTTGCAGTCCAAGGGACTCTCAAGAGTCTTCTCCAACACCACAGTTCAAAAGTATCAATTCTTTGGCACTCAGCTTTCTTTTAGGTGGCTCAGGGGATAAAGCATCTGCCTGTAATGCAGGAGACCCGGGTTCAATCCCTGGGTTGGGAAGATCCCCTGGAGAAGGAAATGGCAATCCACTCCAGTACTATTGCCTGGAAAATCCCATGGATGGAGCAGCCTGGTAGGCTACAGTCCATGGGGTTGCAAAGAGTCAGACACGACTGAGCAACTTCACTTTCACTTTCAGCTTTCTTTATCGTCCAACTCTCACATCCAAACATGACTACTGGAAAAACCATAGCTTTGACTAGACAGACCTTTGTTTGCAAAGTAATGTGCTATCTAGGTTGGTCATAGCTTTTCCCCAAGGAACAAGCATCTTTTAATTTCATGGCTGCAATCACTATCTGCAGTGATTTTGGAGTCCCCAAAAATAAAGTCTATCACTGTTTCCATTGTTTCCCCATCTATTTGCCATGAAGTGATGGGACCGGATGCCATGATCTTAGTTTTCTGAATGTTGAGTTTTAAACTAACTTTTTCACTCTCCTCTTTCACTTTCATCAAGAGGCTCTTTAGTTCTTCTTCACTTTCTGCCATAAGGGTGGTGTCATCTGCATATCTGAGGTTATTGATATTTCTCCTGGCAATCTTGATTCCAGCCTGTGCTTCCTCCAGCCCAGCGTTTCTCATGATGTACTCTGCATATAAGTTAAATAAACAGGGTGACAATATACAGCCTTGACGTACTCCTTTCCCGATTTGCAATCAGTCTGTTGTTCCATGTCCAGTTCTAACTATTGCTTCTTGACCGGCATACAGATGTCTTAGGAGGCAGGTAAGGTGGTCTGGTATTCCCATCTCTTGAAGAATTTTCTACAGTTTGTTGTGATCCACACAATCAAAGGCTTTGGTGTAGTCAATAAAGCAGAAGTGGATGTTTTTCTGAAACTCTCATGCTTTTTCAATGATCCAATGGATGTCGGCAATTTGACCTCTGGTTCCTTTGCCTTTTCTAAATCCAGCTTGAACATCTGGAAGTTCACGGTTCACATACTACTGAAGCCTGGCTTGGAGGATTTTGAGCATTACTTTGCTAGCTTGTGAGATGAAATGTGCCCTTGCTGCTGCTGCTGCTGCTAAGTCGCTTCAGTCGTGTCCGACTCTGTGCAACCCCATAGACGGCTGCCCACCAGGTTCCCCCGTCCCTGGGATTCTCCAGGCAAGAATACTGGAGTGGGGTGCCATTGCCTTCTCCAATGCATGAAAGTGAAAGATGAAAGTGAAGTCGTGTCTGACTCTTAGCGACCCCATGGATTGCAGCCCACCAGGCTCCTCCATCCATGGGATTCTCCAGGCAAGAGTACTGGAGTGGGCTGCCATTGTCTTCTCCAATGTGCCCTTAGTGTGCCCCTTAAAACCTACTATTTTCCTAGTCCATTCACTTTCTAGCTTCCCTAGAAGATACCTTCTTCTGCTGAGAGAGTATGGCCCACCTGCCACCCAGCCTACCACCCATCCCATTCGGTGTCATAAAGTCCAGCTGATCTACCTCAAAATTTTTTTATTTTAATTAATCTCTGACTCAGTAATTCCACCTCTAGGACCCTATCTTGAATAATGAGAGGGATGTCCAAATACATATATGTTCAAGGATGTTTATTGAAACAATATTTATAAAAACAACCAATAATTCCCACAATAGAGACAGGTTTACAGAAAGTATGGGACAATCATACCATGGACATTTTACAGTTATTCAAAATCATGTTTTTGCAGACTACTCAGTGATAGGGGAAAATGTGTATACCATATAGTTCAAGGTTAAAAATATTCAAGATGTCAAACTGTACATAGAGTAGGATTCAATAATTTGAAGTATGAATACATATAGATGCATATATACATATACCACAAATTGAAAAATGACTAAAAAGTATGTATAAATTTAATGCTTGCTATTTTTATGCAAGGAGATTATGGGAGATTTTATTTTCTCATTCAGAGTTTTCTGTATTTTCCAGTTTTCCTTAAATTATCAGGTAATGCTTTTACATTTAGAAAAATAATAAATAAATGTTAATAATAATAATATAAAAGTGAGATCAAAAGTGTTCCAAAAGATAGAAACATAAATACGGAATGTCTTTTTTTTTTTTTTTTCTTTTATAAATGGCTGAATCTTCCAGCTAATAAGTTTTTATTTCCAGTAGAAGTAGTACTTGTAGTACTTGCATTCTTTCCTTGACTGGATTTGGATAGAGGATCCACTGCGATGTATTTGATTTGGAAACCTCCTGCAGTCACTGAAGCATCACTTAGGAACTTCAATGTCATGACATTTCCTGGGGAGGAGGAAGATGCAGAAGAACCAAGATGTTACTCTCCTTCAATTTGGCTGACAGTTCAAAGACTCATCATTCTCATATGGAGAATATAAAAATTCATGAACAAGATTCCTAGAATTCAGAACTATATTTTCAAGTTGTTGAGTCTGTAGTATCATTGCCAGGTGAAGCAAGGACTTCCAGATTTTTCCTGTGGCTCTCTAATCTGTCCTACAGGAAATTTTGTCTATTCTGTTTTAAAAGGTTTTCTATATAGAAGGAACATCCATAGAATTACAGGAGAACAGCAGGCAGTTCAAACCAGTGAGATATAGATGGGTTATTTACTAAATGATGGCAACAAACCTTGCATTTGTTAAGAAAAAGAAAAAAAAGCCACAAAGCTAGATCTCTCTTTTAAACAAAGCACGTAACTACATTTTACCTGCATTAAAGACCAACATGTACCAAAAATAAAAAATAAAAACTTCATTATATGAAATATGTAGGGATATTTTTCTTTTTCATGTGGGTAAAGTCTTCTTAATCCAAATCACAAATCCAGATTTCTTTGCAAAACCCCATACTCACTAAATGCTAATGTTTGGTTTTGTCAAGCACAGCTTTAAGTGTCTTTCATCTTATTTTCCACAGTAACATGATGAAGTGCATACTATTAAAATAGTCATTTTATAAATGAAATTGAGGCACAGAGAGCTTGAGTAGCTTGCCCAAGGCCACAGGGTTTTAAATGGCAGAACCAGGTTTGAACCTAGAGTTCATGCTCTGTCTACTGCACTCTTCTCAAACTTGGGAGAGCTGCTTAAATGAAAAAAAGATATGTTTTCTTGTAGACTACTCAACTGGTTAAAATAAAAACGGGCACAGTGGGGCCTACTGCTAATTTGCTGGCATCTATCCACATCTATGGCTTCCCACGTGGACAGTAGTAAAGAATCCGCCTATCAATGCAAGAGACACAGAGTTGTGGATTTGATCCTTGGGTCAGGAAGATTCCCTGAAGAAGGAAATGGCAACCCACTCCAGTATTCTTGCCTGGAAGTTTCTACGAACAGAGGAGCCTGGTGGGCTACAGTCTGGGGGTCGCTAAGAGTGAGATTCGACCGAACATATACACATGCACACCCCTAAGTGTACATTACTTGTGACCCCAAAATTTCACTTTTAGGAATTGACTCTTAAAAAAAATAACACTAACAAGTAGAAGTATGAAAATATCTAGGGGACTTCCCTGGTGGTTCAGTGCCTAAGACTCTGCACTCCCAATGCAGGGAGCCAGGGTTCAATCCCTTGTCAGGGAACTATATCCTACATGCCACAACTAAGACCCAGCACAGACAAATGAATAAATATATATTTTTAAATGTCTAGTGAAATGTTGAATAGCAAAAGACAAAAAAATCAGCAACAACTGCCTTCAGGATGTTAAATATTGGTGTATGACAAATTATGGCACCTATTAAGAGTCATTAAAAAAAATTCGAGTGATCTAAATATACAGGGCTTCCCAATTACACTGTGACTTTGAAATAGCTCCATAGTCTCCATGTATGTAATGTTTGTTACAGGAAGACATCTGGAAAGATGGACACCACATAGTTGTCTTTCTTGGGTAGGGAGAGGTGAGAAGAGTGGGCACTTTCTTTCCTTATATACCTTTTATTAAAGTGGTACAACTATGGGTAGTTTTTAGTTTATTTTCTGTTTTTGTTTTTTAATATAAATATCCTGGGGTGAGTAAGCATGTATTTAAGAAGAAAGCTAGATCAAAATGTTAACAGCAGTATCTTGACTGAGAGGATAGTACTTTAAACTTATTTTATATATTCTTTTTCTATTACTCTGTATCAGTGTGTATTCTTCCTGCTGTTTTGCTAAATCTTTGGCATTTTATTTAACTATGTTCTTTCTGTTGATTTGTTTTTTCTTTAAATAATAAATTGTGTGGGTTTTTGTTTTTTTAGTTTCTTGCACTTGTGCCAGAAAAACACTGATTTGGTGTTACATTTGGAGTCTGTTTTAGACAAAATAAGAAAAATGTCAAGTTTCAGGCTTCCTTTGGATTCTCCCTCTGTTTCACTTTTTTAAAAATAGAATTCTCACCCCCCTCCCAGCTACCCTCCTACATCTCATAAAATGTCTTCTTTTAGTTTTCTGTTAACATGAAATATGTTCTCAAGTAAAGAATAAGAGATAAATAAAAAGTTTAAAAGATTACTCTTCTAAGGAGATTGTGACAGAGTAATGAATTAATAAACTTTAAGCATTAATCATTCCAGTATTGAACAAGAATTTCTATCTCTTGTAATGATTCATCAATGAAAATTGCAGGCACTGCAAAGCTAGGGTGTGGGACTAATTCAGCCTGTAGTATCTCAGTTTAAGGACTGTTTGGAAACTGCAATTCAATGTAGCTTTGGTGTTTTTAGTTGCAGAAGTATTGTGATAATTTTTTTTTTTTTAATGTTTCGGAGGAAAACAAGCCAGAATGCAAATTACTGGTGTGAGTGATGAAAATAAAGAGAAAAATGAAGACATCGAAGTAAAAGTTGTTAGCCAGAAAGTAGCAGTTTGAGGCAATAGCAGTGGTATTGCTCATTGCAATAAATGTATGCTGCTCCTGGAACATTTCTTGGTGCACATTTCAAGGAACAGTCTCATAAAATAATTAGCAAGAGGAAAAAGATCTGGAAAACATTGCTCTCACTATAGTTAGTCTTTTAAGATTAACTATGCATAATTAGCATAGTAAAAGTTCTCTAATGTCTTCTAACAAAGAAACCTGTTTAACCCAATGTTTCCCCAATTTACCTGACCTTAGAGCCCTTTTATCATGTAATATCTATTAGAAACACCTAACAGATCTGTGATCTTCATAAGACTTCCTTGGGATTGCTGTACTAATGTGAAAATGCAATAAATACAACTTAAATTTTTTTTCAGTGATGAAAGATATTTTTAACAACATGACAAATTACTTCAATCCTTTATAGATGAAAACTTTGGGCCTTTTGTTACCACATTTTATGGGAATTATAAGATACAGCAGTATTTATGGATTTGCAGACTCAAGACTATTTCAGACTGCATTTCCTGCAAGTCACCAGAGACTACACACTTTTTAAGTTTAAACAGTTCTTTGCCTTTTACAAGCTAGCAAGCCATGTCTGTCTTCAGTTCTCAACTTTAAAAAGTTATGTAGTAATAACTGTTGGATCCTTCACTTTCAGTGACACTGAGAAAGCAAATCATAGTTTTGTTCCTCGATTTAGAGCCATTACCTGTACTAATGATGTCTTCTGGAAGCTCATCTCCACAGTATCTGAAAGAGAATTTTTAAAAAGGAGAGGTCACATGAATGATTATAATATAGCTCTTGCAAGTGACTAACATAATTGATGTACTTTATATTTCTCCTAAGAGGTGCGTGTGTGCTCAGTCATGCCTGACTCTTTGCGACCCCATGGACTATAACCCGCCAGGCTCCTCTGTCCATGGAAATTTTCCAGGCAAGAATACTGGAGTGGGATGCCATTGCGTACTCCAGTTCCTCTAAGTAATGGCTCTGCTGCTGCTAAGTCGTTTCAGTCGTGTCCAACTCTGTGAGACCCCGTAGACGGCAGCCCACCAGGCTCCCCTGTCCCTGGGATTCTCCAGGCAAGAACACTGGAGTGGGCTGCCATTTCCTTCTCCAATGAATGAAAGTGAAAAGTGAAAGTAAAGTCGCTCAGTCGTGTCTGACTCCCAGCAACCCCATGGACTGCAGCCCACCAGGCTCCTCTGTCCATGGGACCTTCCAGGCGAGAGCACTGGAGTGGGGTGCCAGTAATGGCTCACTTTTCTATTATTTACAACATTTTATTGTTTATTTTTACTAGAATTTATAAGAGAACCTGAGTGAGTGCTAAGTTGCTTCAGTATGTCTGACTCTGTGTGACCCGATGGACCGTAGCCCACCAGGCTCCTCTGTCCATGGGATTCTCCAGGCAAGAATACTGAAGTGGGTTGCCATGCATTCCTCCAGGGAATTTTCCCGACCCTGGGATTGAACCCAAGTCTCTTACATCTCCTGCACTGGCAGGCAGGTTCTTTACCACTAGAGCGCCCTGGAAAGCCCTTGTAAGAGAGAAGAGAGGCTAAAATATTGTTTGAAATAGACTTCTTGCAGTATTGAGATTCTTAGGAAAGAATTTGTGGCATTTCTACTCTGTGTGTCTACAAAGTTTTTGTGTGGTAGACAATTTGAATCTATTTGGGAAATTTAAAAAATTTGTTTCTGATTAATCTCATGAAGTTTTCTTCACAGTTAAAGAAGAATGGGGGGTATGACTGATTTAAAAAGGAAAAAATTACGTTGGACCTTATAAGATGATGTGATTTTTATCTGAATCATGGCTTGAAAGGAATTCCCTTGCACATAATTATATAAAAAGTAAGGGGTTTTGTTAGTTTCTAATGAAAAAGTAGTTTATTCCAGAGAAGGAGAAAGTCTATCATAAAGGTAAATCACACAATATAATCCAATAAATAACAAATTAGCCTGTAGATTAAAAGTCATTTTATCTAGAACTGTAATTGATTTCTGAAACTAGATTTAGAATAAAAATGTTATCTTAAGTCCCAAGGTAGGAGGTCCGTTCTTTCAAAAAAGACTTTGTTCTTAAGTCCTCAGATCCTACTTCTAGTCTTCTTCAAACTATTTTTTAAAACTATTTGTATTTCTTTCCATAGTAGTAGTCTCAGCTAAAAAACAAAACAACAGCAAAAAAACACTTTCCATCCAAAAACTGCTATTCATTTATGCAAGAAATACCTTTGTTTGTCTTTCTACTTAAGTTACAGATATCAAAGTCAATAAAAAGATATTGTCTATTATTTTAAGTTATCCCCACTACTATTTTCTTTCATTAAATTACTACCATGGGTAATAGAGAATTGATAACCAATAATCCATTGATGATAGATATTTTAAAATACACATTAAGTGGGGACCTGAATATATAAAACACCTAACTGTGCTCTCTTTAATTTATAATATTTCATACAATGTTGCAAAATTTGTTGTAAAATGTAAACTATATTAAAGATACTGGGTGAGAACACGCACCAAAAATATTGTGTCCCAGCATGTTGAAAAACCAGGAGAGAAATACTGAGGAAAGGAACATTTGTGTTTTCATGGCAAAGAAAGCTATTTTTAAGAAGATACCCACTGTATAATTAGCTGAACTGTATGAGAGAAGGGGCTCTAGAGTACTTGTTTACCTTATATCCTTAATGCTTAGTACAGTGCTTTGTACACAGAAGAAAGGCAACAATTACTGAATTTAGGTTGACAGAAATCAGAACACTTAAAAACCCCAACAAATTTCCCATCCTACATATCTTCTTTCTCCTGTTAGTCAGATCTTGAGGTCTGCCTAAATAGAATATTTAACTGTTACAACTTAACAAATCAAAAAGTAGCTATCACTATTTTAATCATAAGTAGAGGTAGCAGCTGACTATGGCTTGTTAGGACTAACAGTGGAAAGAAAAATCTTGGTTAGGAAAGGAAAGAATGTTGCAGGGGAATAGATAAACTGGAAAATCAATATTGTAGGGGCAGTTGGGGAGAAATTAAAGAAGCATCATGCAAAATATCAGATGTTCATTAGCTTCCTGTATGGAGAAGCAACACATACCTTCCCACAAAGCCATGGACATCATCGTAACTGTCGTATACTTCAACATAGTCAGCCAAGCAAGCTGGGTCATCTTCAAGGTCAAAGTCCAAAAAACTCAGGTGAATGCGCTGACCATACTTGAGTCTAATGTGCCAGTAGCAGATTTGGTTATCATCATACTCATTTGGAAAGCCTGGAGATTTAAAAATTCTCTTTGGATCTGTAAACACACCACCACACTCCTTTGCTGAAATGAGAAAAGAAAAAAATAAAGCATTTAAAAAGATGATTCCTACTCTAAAAAGATATTCATTTCTTAGTGTCCATCTATTTAGTACTTTTTATGAAATAAAAATAAAGACATGAATAAATATATAGCCTCCATAGTATATTGTGTGTAATTGTAACTGAAGAATAACTATTATTTTGTTAATAGTTGCTAAATTCTCAAAAATAAACATAGACCACTTGTGATTTTTTTTTTAACAAAGTAAAGTAGCAAAAAGAAATAATTGTGCTCCTGTTTACATTTCTTGCTCTGTTCACATTTTAAGCATAGAGCACACATCTTAAGTGCACACTTAAATGTGTTTTGACAAATCTTGATACATATACCTACCTGTAATACCAACATATACCTACTTCACCAACATATATCTATATCACCAGCTATGACAGGGATTTTGTCCTGTGGTGTCACCGCTGTGTCTTCAGGGACTTGAACACTTAGACTAATGCATCCAATAAATTCTGTTTGGAAAATCCTTATAAAGACCACTAGGGAACTTGAAGGTCATTCTAATCCAGTTAAAAGGAAGAATTTATAATCATTCTATACTCCTTTTACTGGTTTAAATTAGCAACTTAATTCTAATACAATTTGAGGATTTGGTAGAGATATCTATGTTGATTTTTTCAAGTCATTTACCATTTCATAGATTTCTGTCATGTCCCATAACCTCTTACAAGAGCGAACAATCTCTACCAGAACAGTAATTTTGCAGTATGACCTAGAAGGGAAGCTATAGAAGGGTCCCAGTTCATTTTAATTCCATATCAACTAAATGTCTAGTGTCTTAAAAAAAAGATGGAAACTGGAAATTCAAAAATAATCTGAGTGATGGTGTGGAGGTGGTGACTTTGGTAGTATTCAAAGATATTTTTATTGTATCAATTAGAGGCTTTTTATAAGAATATTCTTCTTTAAAATAACTATGATAAAAAATTGTGCTAGAATCCTTAACACCATAGAGGTTAAGGAGCTTGTGTCTCCAGGGCAGAATAGGCTCTTAGAAAGGCTAGGGAGTGACAAGGAAGGTGAGCAACCTAGTCTGAGCTCGGTGACCAGTCTGTACCTCAGTGTCTTCATTGATAAAATAAATGTAGTCATGCCTCTTCTGTTACCTCCCTCATAGCACTATTCTGAGGATAAATATAGAGGATAGCTTAATGGTATTATGCAAAGTGTAAGCTATTCATATTGTTATTAAATATTATAAAATATATAGTGTTTATGTGCACATAAGGGGCTTCCCTGGTGGCTCAGATGGTAAAGAATCTGCCTGTAATGCAGGACACCCAGGTTGGATCCCTGGGTTGGTAAGATTCCCCTGGAGAAGGGAATAGCTACCCACTCCAATATTCTTGCCTGGAGAATTCCACGGACAGAGGAGCCTGGTGGGCTACACAGTCCATAGAGTCTCAAAGAGTCAGACGTGACTGAGTGACTAACAAGTGCCTACTTTGGGAGTGATTTTCCCTGTCCCATAGCATCCTACATTTACATATATATAATATCTATATATAAATAATATTTACATATATATATATATATATATACACATCCCCGTGTCTTGCGGTTTGCACTATATTACATCCCCATCCAGGGATTGAAACCACACTTTGGCAGTGAAATTACGAAGTCCTAACCACTGGATCGCTAGGAAATTCCCAGCCTCCTGTATCTTTGATGTGTATATCACTAGATTAGGAAAAAATCCAAATATTGAACTACTTTGGTTGTATATTTTAGCTATATCTATCAGCTCTATATTTCATGTTATATATAACTATTGCCTCATCTCTGGCTTATTTAGGAAATGACAGATTTATGAAGCAGACTTCTTAAATCTGACTTTATAAATTTGAGGACTGACTGCTAATTGGTTAAGAAGTGTTTATGCAGGAGGGAGTCAGCATCATGCTACATGGTCAGAACTTGAATGAGCAAGGTTACTTCTGAACACTTCTGAATGACCCTGGTCTTCCTTGCTTTAAGCAGCTGTAACTTGGTAATACTGATTAATTAATAATGATTAATTTATTTTCCTGATACTGTTATGATTTTTTTTTCATTCCAATCATTTTTCAGTGAAGTGTGCTTCTCCCATTGCTAGTTCAGGCAGCCCCCAGTCCCCTTCAGGTTAACCACGTCCTAAATAATCAGCATGTCACTGAATCTAAAAGTAAGCTGAGAATTGAGTAAGAACAAGTCTCCTAGGATTCTGTGCACATTTTCCCAGAGTGAAAAGTATTCAGCCTCTATGAGAAATAAATACAACTTACAAAAATTTGTAAGTTAATTTGGCATTCTTATAAAAGAGCAATGAAATGTACAGAATCCTAGGAGACTTGTTCTTACTCGATTCTCAGCTTACTTTTAGATTCAGTGACATGCTGATTATTTAGGATGTGGTTAACCTGAAGGGGACAGGGGGCCACCTGAACTAGCAATGGGAGAAGCACAGTTCACTGAAAAATGATTGGAATGAAAAAAAATCGTAACAGTATCAGGAAAATAATGATTATTAATTAATCAGTATCTCCAAGTTAGAGTAAAAAGAGAAATGCCTGTATAAGTATATTTAAGGAAAAGGGGGAGTTCCCTGGTGGCCTAGCGGTTTGGATTCTGGGCTTTCACTTCCTTGGCCTGGGTTCAATCCCTGGTTGGGGAACCGAGATCCTGCAAGCAGTGCAGCACAACCAAAAAAAAAAAAAAAATAATAAAAGGAAGAGAGGAGGGGAGAGAGAGGAAAAGGAGGAATGTAAATTATTAACAATGACTAAATATAGGACTAAATGTTGTATGTGTGCTTGCGTGCTCAGTTGTATCCGATTCTTTGCGACCCCATGGACTGTAGCTAGCCAGGGTCCTCTGTCCGTGGAATTTTCCAGGCAAGAATACTGGAGTGGGCTGCCGTTTCCTACTCCATAAATGTATAGTATAGTATAGGCTTAATGTATGTCAAGTGGTTTGAAAGAGTCTATATGAATGCACTGTAAGTATTTATTCATATTTTGTCTCAAGTGGGAGTAGGTGATAGCTCTAGACAAAATTCTTTTCTACCAGAGTACATATTATTTTGAGATATAGGTTAGCTACAAATGTGAGAAACTGTTCTCCAATGACTAATATTATTAAACGGTAACAAATTCTATAATACTATGCTAGAACTTCACTGTAACTCTCCTACTGTGCTACAGACTTTCTCATAAAGTAGATCCAAATGGGATACCACCTGAGGATGTTTATGATCATAAATGTAGGAAATAGTTTGTGACATGTTGTAACAGTTTGTAATATTATCCTGGGGGAAATAAATCCCCAGTCTACTTTTTCTCTAAGAGCATGGAGCAAGAATTACTCTTCATAGTAATTATGATGAGTTAATTTTCTCTTTAAGGTTTTCCTGACTACAATCAACCATGGAAACAGAATATGAGTAACATATACTATATAATAATAACTAGAATATCCAGTATATATTCATTTAAAAAAACACAGAGTGGGAAAACACAGAGTGGGAGTTGCTTAGTTTGGAAGTTTAAGAGTTTATACACAAAAAGAAATTAGGAAAAACAATTTGTTTATTCTGTCTCCTTTTTCTCATTCTATTAAAAAGATAACTTTGAACAGTTAACATTTTGTAGTATTATACTACATCATAGTTTTAGCTAATTCACTGTGATAAGTTTATAATCTGCTTTTTTTTTTTTTTCCTTTGTGCTCAGGAAGTTCCCTGGCACAGAAAACTAAATTTGAGATCTCACTTGCCTACTAATTATCAGCTGTCTGATCTGGGGAAAGTACTTAAGTTCTTGAACTTTCAGTTTCCTGAATTCTAAAATGAGTATAACAATAACTCCTTGAAGAGTTGTGAATATTAAGTGACAGTGTGGATGAAGGGACATAAGTCAGCGTTTGGCCCAACATAATCATTCTATGAATGGTAGTTGTTATAATAATTATCATTACTGGGGGCTTCCCTGGTGGTGCAGTACTTAAGAGTCTGGCTTGCAGTGTAGGACCCACAGGTTTGATCCCTGGCTGGTGAACCAAGATCCCACATGCCATGGGGCAGCTGAGCCTACACGCTGCAACTAAGACCTGATGCAGCCAAATGTATATTTAAAATTTTTTTTTAAATTATCATCATTGAATTGATTTGTCTCTGGAAAAAGAAGACATTTCTTTTTCATAACATGTAACTGTTTTTGTATAGTATAAAATTACTGTTTTCCACAAACCATGTGGGTTGTAGCAATATGCGTCCCATCTTTCACTTCTATTGAGACGGATTCCATAATCGATAACACCAGTTTTTCCAAATCCACAGTTGGGCCCTGGCTTCACAATAGGGTATCCAACTCTGCCCTTGGCCATCCACCCAGCAGCACAGACATGAAATCCTGCAAGAGAATGAAAGGGTAATGGCTTAACTTGTATATTCCCTCAGCTGAGCAAAGGTCATCTCAACCAAGATGGCCCCTCCCAACAGGCACAGTGTCTTAACTGCCGAAATCCAGTTCATATATAAGGGGAAAAACGGTTTTCTTAAAAAATAAAGCTTAAACACATATAAAAGTTCTTATAACATCTGACTTTTACTAGAAAATGACATCTTGGCAAAAAAAAAAAAAAAAAAGATGGACTAAGAAATAATGGATATGAAAAATGGATATGAAAACGATCCAATTTCAGAGCTGGCTTCTTTTCACAAATAACCCTACTAGTGCCATGAGAGGAGAAGGCAATGGCACCCCACTCCAGTACTCTTGCCTGGAAAATCCCATGGGCAGAGGAGCCTGGTGGGCTGCAATCCGTGGGATTGCAAAGAGTTGGACATGACTGAGCGACTTCACTTTCATTTTTCACTTTCATGCATTGGAGAAGGAAATGGCAACCCACTCCAGCGTTCTTGCTTGGAGAATCCCAGGGACAGGGGAGCCTGGTGGGCCGCTGTCTATGGGGTCGCACAGAGTCGGACACGACTGAAGTGACTTAGCAGTAGCAGCAGCAGTGCCATGAGATAACTAAAATTATCACCAATACTGAAAAAAATTTTTTCAAATGATTGTGTCTCTTTCAGTATCAATTAAGATATTGCTAATATTTTTAAAAATTTGAATAAAGATAAAAGTACTCAACATTTCAAACAAAGCCTCAGCCCTGTTTTCCTTGCTCAGCTTTGGAGGCTCTTTTAATATTTGCCAATGCCGTTCAAGAACGATTTGACTACAAGTCCCTGGTGGCTAGTAATGGCTCTGGCTTTTGCATGCATCATTCCAGTTACTGTGTCACACACAGCCCTGTGGGTATAGTCTGAGCCGTCATCTGGGGAAGACTCTGGGCCATCTTTGAAAACTCCTTTATTTTTGTCTTGGGTAATATAAAATATTTTCATGAGCTTTGCCAGGTATGTTTCTATAAGCAAAGGGATTTCTTTAATGGAGAAGATAATTCTGAATGGAGGTGGCCTTTTGGATTCTCCTGAAAGTCCAGGAGAGACAGTAGCAGCCCCCTCGCTCTCTCCCAACCCCTAGCTTTTATTATAAAGAAGCAAACAGTATTTGTTAATTACTGAGTTTTCACCAGGTGTCCTGACATCATCTTCCCAGTATCTTTCATCTGGTGCTTTACAACTCTTTTCCTCATGGCTTTTGATCCTAAAATACAAATGTATTCTCCCACTTAATGTCAAAAAAGAAAAGGAAAAACTTGAAAAAAAAAATCACTAAATTCACTGTTTCTTCTACCAAGTGAATTTCTCTGTAAGATTCAACATAGTAACATCATTTAACAGCTGAGGAAACCCACAGAGACCAAGAAAAGATAAAATGGTATAATATTAAAAATGAATAGCAATGGCTTAGAATTAATGAGGAAATTAAATGACATCGAGATGATATCTTCATTTTCTTTTGACTTTAATTTATTTGCTCTGAATGGGAGGTGACCCCAACTCAGTTGCTTGTTTTAGAAACTGTCCACCATCTAGCTCTAGGCAGAGAAAATGGGAGAAGCCAGAGGAACTATTAGCAGAGGTGGAGAAGTAAGTCTTACTAAGTGGTTGTAGGAAAGTTGGAAAAAATTTTTTTCCAAGGGTGAAAAAGAAGAAATATTATATTCAAAGCAGTTACCAATTTTTCTGGCTGCCTCTAACTGCTTGTAGGTGGCAAGATGGCCACCTTCGTATTCACACACCGCCTTCGCTTCTGCGTAGGTGAGCTTGTATTTGCCGGACCGCGCTTCCCTGTGGTAGACTCCTGCTGCTTGTTCTGTGAATTCACAAAATGTCGTAAATGCATTGTTATCATTCTTGTTGAACAAGGGGAATTTTGTGGCCTCATCTGGAAGATTACATCAGCTGTTGTTCCTGCCAAAGGGTTCCCTGGGTCGGCTGCCTTGAGTGGCTGAGTTTTCATTGTTAGAAAGCTTTGGGAAACATTTTGAATGCGGGGAATTTTGGGGGGATACAGAGAGAAACTCGAGACTAAGTTATGTTTTTGAACTGAGAGCCTGAAAGAAACTTTTAATACAACCTTGTATTTCTGCACTATCCAAAGGTGATAAAGTTTTAACTTGTTTTTTTGGCTTTGTTTTAAAAACTTGGAAAGGTAAACACTAGGAAAAGAAAAGGAATGAAAATTGAAAAGAAAAGCCAGTGAAAATTGGCTCATAATGAAGGAGAAAAATAAGCCAAAATATCCATTTGAGGGAAATGAGTAATGCAATGTTGTTGAGAATTTAGTAAACAAATAAAAAACTGAGGAACAGTTTGAAAGAATACAAAGGCACCAAATAGTGCATTAAAGAAAAGAAAAATAGATATAACTACAGCTGAGAAAAAGTGGAACACACCTAACTACCAGTTCCTAAGTTCTTTACCTGGTTTGTCTTTTTTTAGTTCACATTTGTTCCCAGCACATTTTAGATGGTATTAAGTCACACGTGAGCCGTCTCCTAGTAGATTACTGTTGAAATTGATTGTTTGGAGTTTGGAGTGCATTTTGCCATAGAAACAATGTGAAAAGATTCCCAGGACAATAATCATAACATAGCTCTAATAGTCTGTGTAGTCTGTGTAGACTACACATAGTCTGTGTAGACTATCAAGATAATTGTTAAGTCTTTGTACCCCAACCTGTGTAATCAGCCACTGTTAAGACCGTTTCCAACAAGAATTTATATTTCTAGCCTTGTAGCAAGATATGAATCCAGCAGTATTAGAAATACTGTTCCTTACTCTCTACCCAAAGCTGAAGTTGACAATGTGAGTTCAATAGGAGATGCTGCTTGGCATTTTCCCTGCTTTTCTAGACTCATGAGATCCTGCTCTTATACCTTATATGGTAAAAGCCTATCACGCATACACAGTGCCTTAGTCTGATACTTAGAGGTCAGAAAACACAAGGAATATCAAAGTCATTTGCCCTTTTGAGAGTTACCTACTTTCCAAGTGTCCTTCATAGGTAAAGCTTCATTGACTCAACCTTTACCAGTTTCCAATGTAGCTGTTTTAAGAATTTACCATGAGGTACTTTGCTAGGTTCTGGGGAATCAAGCCCTGTTCTTAAGCAACTTGGGCACTAATGGGCAAGGCAAGTACATCTATTTTGAAGTACAGGGATACTGAGGCTTTTAGTAGAGAAGAGGGACATGTAGTACTTACTAATATATGTGATGGAGATGATTGTTACTTTTTAAAAATGTTAGAATTGTATTTGTTCTCTAAAAGATCTTTATTTGAAAAAAAAATTGATTATTTTGTCTGCCCAGATTTCTCAAACTAAAATTTTCTTTATATTTTACTCCCCAAATAAAAATCTGATGTATTAGAAACAAGACAGCAAGGTAAGTCCCACATCACCAAATGAAGACTTAAGTATAGTTTCAGCTTACCCAGAAATGGAATCTTAAACCAGTCAGTCAGAAGACTCCTGATCATCACTAGTTAGATCATCTGCCTCATAGACTGCTGCTATCCCCTAAAGGAATGTAACTTAGCCATCAAAAGCCTACTTTTTTGCTGGTAAAACTTCCTTATGTCTGCTCCTTTCTGCCTATGAAAGTTTTGCATTTTGTACCACTCCTTGGAGCTCCTTCGGTTAAATTGGATGCTGCTGAATTCAAATGGATTGTTGCTCAGATAAACGCGAAATTTTAAGTATGCCTCAGTTTTTCTTTTAACAGAGGTTTGGAGGTGAAAAAAATAAACAGAAAGATTAAAAAATAATTTAAGTTTTCTTCCCAGTAGTTTTTCTTAAAACTTTGGTACCTCTTGAAGCTTGTCTAGTAATAAGATAGTAACTTAAATAGCAGCAATGTCTATACTATAATTTTTAATTGATTAAATGATATTAATATTCCACATTGTTCCTGAAAGAGACCCAAACTTGCCATTATCTTGCCTTATGAATAAGTTGAGAACTCTTGGCATGTGTACTTGAATATTTTAAGCACAGATTTATTTTAAAGTATTTCTTAATTCAGAATTTATACTACTAAAATGGTCCTTTGAATAATGAGTCTTAATCTAAAGAGTTTCACCTTTCAGAAGAAGTAATAATTTATTAATTTTTCTAGTTGTCATTCGTTAAAATTGAAAATCTGCTTAACCAATAATTTCCTTTTCCTTTTATTAATACTAAGTGGTAACAGTAGCAGGTTGGCTCTGATTTCTACTTCTGGTTCTGTGGTAGACCAGTTGTGTGACCTTGTATAAATTACTGCTTGAACCTCAGTTTCTTCATTGATCAAATTGGACTAATGATAGTTATTTTTTGGAATATACAAACCATGAAACCTATAAGCATTGCTTCTGGATCCTAGTAGGAGCTCATGATAATGTTACTTTTCCCTTCTCCTTTTTCAGATTCGAAACAATGTTTAAAAGGAATTGCTTATTTGTACATTTTTAAATTTTCCATTTAAACTAGTTGGAGTCACTTGTCCTTGTGTGTCTTAAAATTTACTATCTAAGAAATTAGAGTATACAGGAGTTAAAAATAAACCTTAGGGTCCCTTACTTCAGATTTCTCATTTTACCAGCATGGAACTGAGACCAAGAATTTTAAGTGCTTATTCTTGATAGTTGCTAGCAGATTCCTGCCTTATAATTCAACTCTCTTCCCCCTCTAAACAGTTTTCTAATACTACATTGATCTAACCAACTATAAACAGTTTATGCCAGGCTGACTGGTCAATAATTTGTCCTACTTTGAAGCAATATGCAATCACTCCAGGCCACAGATGTGCAGCATACTATTAACAAATATTTGGGTTTGCTTCCCTGTACCTCTGGGACAGAACTTCTATTGTCCAGGTTTCTATGTTGGTGATATACAACATCACTTAAAAAAAAACAACCCAAAACTACATTTTACTTCATCATTAGAGAATTTGACAGAGTTTCAGTTTATCCGTTTGGGTTCAACTCTTACTTGCTTTATGAGCCTCTTTTTCATTTCTGACAAATAGGTGTATGTTTCCCAAGTTCAATGGTGTGTAATGAAAATAAACAGAAAGACTTGCTCATTTCTCTAGTAAATTCCAGACCCCATCTTGGCCAAATGGATTGCTCTGTTCAGCATGAAAGTAGTTCGCTGGCTCAAGCTGAAAAAAGAGGCGGTAAGGCTGTGCATTGCAAATTGAGCTTTTTAATGAAATCCGCATGGCTGTAGTTATTACCAGAAAGAAATATGCTGAAAGGGAAGATATTCTACAACTCTGTGCCGCTTAGTAAGCATAAAATCAAGATCTAGGTTAATTTTGCTTTCTCTTTATTTCTTTGTTTTATATAAGGATCTGTGGATTCTCTTCTTGAGCAATTAAAATTCACCATCAGATACAACAGTGAACATAAAGCAATAATAATCTGTATCATGAGAATTAAAACATTGTTTAGAGTACTCTATGGAGCATTTGGGGTTTTATCTATTTAGTTTTTTTTTTGGTCTATTGTTTATATTCTCAGTTAGGCCTGTGTCATTTCCTTACATTTAACAAAACAAAACAACAAAAAAACTTTACTTGTCTAACAGAAGAGGTAGTAAAATATTTAAATGGCTAGCTCAAACAAAAGAAATCAAGTGATAAGAAATACAAGCTTTTTTCATTTTTTCTATATTACAAGATGGTTTTGTAAAACTAGTTGAAAGATGTTTGGAAAAATATGAGCTATACTACAGGTCAGAGTACACAGAGCAGTGATTGTAAAATTACTTTATATTTTAATTTACCTGTTATAATTCTCTTATGGTTACCTGTTATGAAATCTGACTGCAAATGCATTGAAATAAGAACAAAATAATGTATTAGTAACTTTATTTTGTTAAAGACACTTTCCCCATTATACTACCACACCTGCTTTGAAAATTTTAAAGGGCATATTCATATGGACTATAAATATTAACCTCTATTTTATACTCAACAGTTCACTTTATAAAAAGCTATTCTAAAATTTTAGAAGGCAGGAGCACTTAAAAAAAAAAAGTGATATATACACTCCATCAGCTGTTTTTCCCAAACAATTTTCTTAGAAACCATCAGCCTTAACTAGAAGAGAAAAATTTACAGCTTTGATTCACTTCTGTATGAATTCAAAGAAGTGATTTCCCCAGCAAGAAGCTCATGAGTGAAGTTTCTTACCAAGCCATATGGAGTTATGAAAAATTCCATTCTTGAATCCCCATCCGTGAGCCTCTTCCCATAGCAAGACAAATAAGTAAATTAAGATGATCATATCTCAGTCGTAGAGAAGGAATGTCCTGTTAGGGGCTGCTCGGGATAAATTCTCAGAGCAGAGGCTGAAATGTGCCTGAAACATCTGGTTTCCACATCTTTTAAATGTTTTTTTTTTTTTTTTTTCAGCTGTGAGGTCAGCAAGCGCTCTCCAATGGCATTTTCTGCTGTAGAGTTACACAATTAACTCACTGTCTGAGGCAAATCCTCTGACTCATTTGCATTGGCAACTCAAACTAAGAATATAGAACGATCATCTACATTTTAAAATTCACTTACTTGGAAAGGGGATCATTTATTCTGTCTGTCACGGACACTCTTCTGTTAGGAAGTTCTCTATAACTTGGTGCAGATTCAGCAGTGGTTTCAAAAAACAAGAGATTTTAAGAGAAACCCTGAGTATCTCATTTGCAGTAAGTCAAATGCAGTATGGGGTTTGGGGTTAAACACTAATCTTGAACTTGACCCTGGTAGTATTACTGATACTTCAGTTTCCCCTAAACATTGTCAAGCTTGAATAGAAGGTTTGAAACATAAGTGTGCATAGTTGGCCAATTCTGAACTGTCTCCAGTGTTGTAGGATTTCTTTACTTTCTTTTCTGTCTGCTTCTGTCTTAGGGTGGGGTTTGTTGCAGTCCTTAGATTATTGTGGTCCAAGGTAGGTAAATACATCATTTTTCAGAAAAGTAGTTCAATTTCAGATGTTTAGGACATTCCAGCAGTTTGGGGCTATCTTATTAGAACACAACATTTTCCAGGTCACAAATCCTTGTTATTTTGGGAGGAAGGTGGGTTAGTAGATTGTCATAAAGTTAATTAAAATACGGTGCTAGCTTCCCCACTCTAACTTTGAAGATTATCAAAATAATAGGTTCAGTTAACATAGTGAAGTCACCATGCCTTAAAATACCCAAACTTTCCTCTCCTCTTGTGCAGGGTCCTTGGGTAACCTGTTTGTTAATACCCCACTGCTCTGATGCTCCCTGGCCTTTCCTGTTGATTGACAGCCATTCGGGGAGGGGCAGCTTTGACATCTCTTTCTCATTGGTCATTCTTTGCTACTTATCCTCTCTACTCCTGCTACTAAACTGCTTCCATTTGTTCCTATTATATTCATTTCTCTCATGCTTTCTTAGTTCCTCCTTTGATATTTAATCTTTGGAAACTGTCAGCTTTCTGGACTTGCTCTGATCTAAAGTTAACTTGAATCTCTTAGGCAGCTTTGCATTGTACATCAAAGGCTTGCCCTGATCTCATCTCCCCTGGAAAGAGCAGTTGTAGGAGGTAGGCTGAGGTTACAGAATTTACTACACACTCACTGAGGTTGGATAAAGCTGTCAGGATTCAAAAATCTCTACTTTGGATCCAAAGCAAATGAGAGATGAGATGATTATATACCAGCTCACCCACAGAATTTTGAGGGTTTAAGTTTGGTGCCAAGAAGAATCTAGTCTAGACCAGGTAGGTGTGACTATGAAGACAGGTATGGTCAGCGGGAATAGGATAAAGAGATAGTTGGAAGGAACAAACCATGATATTTCTCTGGAAAATGGAATTATATGACTATTTTAAGCCATGGTTTAGGAAGTAAATATAACTTTACTTGCAACTTACGCAAGGCAACAACTGAACCGTCACAGCTTTTCCCATTCTTTGCCTGGTCACATTCTCTGCTCATGTGCTTTCTGCATCTCTTGAAGGCACTTAGTCCCATCTTGTCCTTATTTATAAAAAATTATTACCAGGAAAGTGTTGAAAATTAACCTTTAACTAGGCCAAATAATGAACAAGAGATACCCTTTATTCATCTTATTTATTTATTCATTTTAACAAACTCAAAGTATGACAAGGAGTAAATGTTCACCTTATTTTAGCATAAACATTTAATGATTACTTTAATGGATTAACCCAATCAAAGGGGGAGGATTTCTTTCTCCTCCTCCCATTTCCCCTGAGCAATTCCCCCCATCTCTGCACAGTGTTTGGAAACCCTACATTAAGCAAAGAGGAAACACTGCCTAATCTTGTGGGTTCTGGTTTTGAGGGGGTGTTCAGTTCTACTGTGGAAGAAGAAAGGAGAATGAGGGTTTTGTGTGGAAAAGATGCTGTGGGTGTGGGTGGGAATTCAGGGGGGAACCAGAGGGAGAAGGATAGAGGAGAGAAAGAGTTTTGTTTGTGAACTTAGCTTGAAAGTTGCCCAAGAAAATAAACCTTCCCTGCCCACCCCTCCCCCCCAGTACACACTACCCATGATGTATTTGAGGAGTTGAGAGAAGATACACTGATGAAAGTTCCTTTCAAAGGCTAGAAGACTTTGCTAGTCCAGTGTTCAGCCTTTAGGGATATGTCACCTTACCTCCCGTACTCCTTCCATCTCTTAATTGCACTTGCCAGTCACTGACCGAAAGCCCAGCAGGACCTTTCTTTTTTTGGCAGAGGCAGCTTCCCTTTCAACCGCTTTCCCACAGTGTTTCAGTGCTCATAAGCCCAATCCCTTCTAGACACCTAAAGACAAGGTGGGGAGATTGTCATACTTGATTTAGGCTAAGAGTGCATTGAACAAGCTTTAAGACTGCCTCAACTGGCATAGTGGTATGGTGATGTCACTATTCCACAAACTTTAAAAAAAAAAGAGACTCTAAAGATAGACAGAATTTCAAATGTCAGAGGAAGAGAGGAGATATTTAAAATCTTTTCGATATGTTCAACCTCAGCTAACAGGGAAAAGCTACGGAGAAGTGTCAGGTGGGTGTGGGTCAAGCGGTAGAGAGAAGAAGAGAGGAAAAAGAAACACGTTCTAAGAAATCACATGTCTAATTATAATAATCTAAAAGGAATACACTTGAATAGCTAGATATTGTGGGGAAACATAATTGTTTGGCATATAGTATTAAAACTAAAGCATAAATTATATAATTTGTTGATTATATCATGTATTTTGTAATCTTGGGAAGTGAAGGAAAGAGCAAGAGGAGAAGATAAGAGAAGAAAAAGGTGGAGCTCAGTGAATTACAAAATATGTCAGTAGAGGACATAATTAAGAACATTGCCAGTAAAGCCATGAAATTACAGTAGAGGAATTCTCCACCCACCCCAAGAGCTTCATATAGACCAAGATGTGAATGAAGGCAATAAAAGAAATAAAACTCACTTCCCTCATGCACAATTTAAAACAATTGGAGAGAAATTCTAATGCATGGCATAGAGCAAGTTTTAAGAAACATGTGGCTTCTTAAACTCATTTATTCAATAAATAAATATTGAATAAATTTAAATTTCCACTCATTTATTCAATAAATACTTAATCTTCAAGTGGAGATTCTCAATCTTCAAGTGCTGCAAACTTTCACAGCACCAGTGAACTGAATGGAGTCTATGTAGAACAATGGGAAATATATGGAAAAGTGAAATATTTAATTATTTTATATCAAAAAGCTTTTTAGAAACTGAATATGACACTGAACAGAACAATGTGCTTTCAAGTTTATGGGAAAACAGATGTCAGAAAGAGATCTGAAACTGACATTGGACTTCCTGTAGGCATATGGTGTGACAGTAATTAGTAAAACCTGCCAAGTATTTCTTGTTCTTCACCTTCTAGCAGCACTTTGGTAGCATTGTACCCTATGGTTTGGTGAGATCATGTGACTATTTCTGGCTGGTGACATATGAGCAGAGATTTGATGTGTTATCTCAGAGATGAGCATTTGATTGCTGATTCTCTAGAGCTGTCTTTCCCTCCGGCATGGAGGGAAATGTTTGAATAGTGGCTGGTCTATCACTTGGATCCCTGACTGAGTCTGATGTTATGTGTGTGTGTGTGTGTGTGTGTGTGTGTGTGTTTAGTTGCTAAGTCACATGTTGTGTCCAACTCTTTGTGACCTCATGGACTGTAGCCCATCAGGCTCCTCTGTCCATGGGATTTCCTGGACAAGAATACTGGAGTGGGTTGTCACTTCCTTCTCCCGGGGATCTCCCCTTCTCAGGATTGAACCCATGTCTCCTGCATTGGCAGGTGGGTTCTTTACCACTGAGCCACCAGGGAAGTCCCTGATGTTAAGTAGCATGAATGAAATATAAATCTTTATTGTTTTATGTCATTGAGATTTGGGGGTTGTTCATTACTGTTAGCATGCTTAATCTGTCCTAGTTTATAGGAAGCAGTGAGTATATGTGTTGTGCTGTGCTGTGCTAAGTAACTTCAGTCGTATCCGACTCTGTGTGACCCCATGGACTGTGGCCCGCCAGGCTCCTCTGTCCACGGGATTCTCCAGGCAAGAATACTGAAGTCAGTCACATATCTGTATATGGGTATTCAAAGCAAAGAATTACTTCAGAATTTTGGAGATCTACGGACATTCAGATACAAAAGTTAAAGCCAGAAGAAGAAAGAGGAAGAGGAGAACAAAAGATAAGGAGGTAATGATTAATATGCTTAATATCCTTCCTCTCCCCACCCTGCCTCCTTATAATACACAACACCCCAATTTGCGTATGATCTGTCTTCCAATTTTTTTTTAATTGGAGTATACTTGCTTTACAATGTTGTATTGGCTTTTGCTGTACAAAGAAGTGAATCGGCTATATGTATACATATATCCCCTCCCTGTGGGACCCCACTTCCACCCCACCTCCCACCCCCATCCCACTCCTCTGGGTCATCACCCAGCACCAAGCTGAGCTTCCTGTGTTTTACAGCAGGTTCTCACTAGCCATCTATTTCACACATGGTAGTATATATACGTCAATCCTAATCTCCCAATTCTTCCCACTCTCACCTTCCCCTCATGTCCACATGCCCATTCTCTATATCTCTATCTCTATTCCTGCCCTGAAAATAGGTTCATCTGTACATTTTTCTAGATTCCATATATACGCATTAATATATGACATTTGTTTTTCTCTTTCTTACTTCCCTCTGTATGACAGACTTTCGATCCATCCAAATTTATTGATCAGTACTCCCCATATGTATTCATTACCATCATACAGTTCCCTGTACCTCTGGTAAATCTTGAAAACTCTTGCTTCCTCCTCTCTACCTCTTATCTTCCCTTACTCTAGATAGAGAATAACAGAACTCACTTTTGGGGACTTAAAGATTAACTGGTTCAAATTCTACCTGTGTTGTAAATCCCTGCTACGCTGCCCTTACTTATATTGACCTGAAACCCTTTTAGTTAAATTTTGACTCATTTGTGTTATTGAAGTCCATAGAATAAGTGTTACCTATATCTGCTTTTAGGAAAAATTACTATGATGTGTGAAGCTGGAACAAAGAACACATATTTGAAAATAAATTTAAAACATTCTCACTTGGAATTTGCTTTCTAAATACTTTTTAAAATATAGGTGCAGAAATATTAAGTTCAGAGTGATCCTACCTTGATAAAGGAGGGATATGTATAAATATATATGAAATATTAAGTCCAAAAGGGTATACATACAGATGCCAAATATCTCTGCATGGTTGGGTTATAAGCATTTTATATTTTCTTCTTTTTGTTTTTAGTTTTGTATTTTGTAAATTTTTGTTCAAGAAATATGTATCATTTGTATAATGAGTGAAAAAGTTGCGATTCATATACATAGATTTTAAGACATTAACTTAATTGACATGACAATGAAATTGATAGAGAATACCAAAAAAAAATCATGACTAGAACAGAATATTAAATTTTTACAAGTTCTTAAGAAAATTAAGCATTTTGCGTCTAACTAGATAAATGGATGGTTTATTAACATCTTTCCAAGGAAAATGAGATCAGTCATAATGGGATCAAAACTGAAGCCAAATCATAGTTCATAAACTTGTACTGAGGTCCTGTAGTATACTTGCTTGCTTTCAGATAACGTGCTATATATAACCAATCTTGACCTTTAGCCTACATATAAGTATTTAATTTTTTACAAATGTTTACAGAGGGCATCAGATCAGATCAGATCAGATCAGTCGCTCAGTCGTGTCCGACTCTTTGCGACCCCATGAATCGCAGCACGCCAGGCCTCCCTGGCCATCACCAACTCCCTGAGTTCACTCACGTCCATCGAGTCAGTGATGCCATCCAGCCATCTCATCCTCTGTCGTCCCCTTCTCCTCTTGCCCCCAATCCCTCCCAGCATCAGAGTCTTTTCCAATGAGTCAACTCTTCGCATGAGGTGGCCAAAGTACTGGAGTTTCAGCTTTAGCATCATTCCTTCCAAAGAAATCCCAGGGCTGATCTCCTTCAGAATGGACTGGTTGGATCTCCTTGCAGTCCAAGGGACTCAGAGGGCATAGTTTATGTTAAGTATTATGCTGTATACTAGGTTTGGATATAAAGATTTAAAAGGTGACTTCAAAGAGTTCAAAATTTCCTGTTAAAAAGTTATCAAGTAGGCTTGATTCTTCACCTGGGAGTTTGGGGAAGGGGTGTAGCTAAAAGTAATACTATACCCATTGTCTTTGCACATCCTCTGACTCAGTGAAGGGAAAACCCACCAGGAAGATTTTTGATCTTAGCATCTTCAGTATGAACAATGCTGGTAAGACTAGATGCTGCTTGCTGCACGAAGACTGATGGCCGCTCACTTAGTATTAGGTATAATTAGCCAGGTGAGTACACCCTTCTTCAGGGAAATACATTTTTTGAAAAAATTTTATTTTATTTTTAAAGTTTACAATATTGTATTGGTTTTGCCAAATATCGAAATGAATCCGCCACAGGTGTACATGTGTTCCCCATTCTGAACCCTCCTCCCTCATCCCTCCCCGTACCATCCCTCTGGGTCATCCCAGTGCACCAGCCCCAAGCATCCAGTATCGTGCATTGAACCTGGACTGGTGACTCATTCCATATATGATATTATACGTATTTCAATGCCATTCTCCCAAATAATCCCACCCTCTCCCTCTCCCACAGAGTCCAAAAGACTGTTCTATACATCTGTGTCTCTTTTGCTGTCTCGTATACAGGGTTATTGTTACCATCTTTCTAAATTCCATATATATGCATTAGTATACTGTATTGGTGTTTTTCTTTCTGGCTTACTTCACTCTGTATAATAGGCTCCAGTTTAACCACCTCATTAGAACTGACTCAAATGCATTCTTTTTAATGGCTGAGTAATACTCCACCGTGTATATGTACCACAGCTTTCTTATCCATTCATCTGCTGATGGACATCTAGGTTGCTTCCATGTCCTGGCTATTATAAACAGTGCTGCGATGAACATTGGGGTACATGTGTCTCTTTCCCTTCTGGTTTCCTCAGTGTGTATGCCCAGCAGTGGGATTGCTGGATCATAAGGCAGTTCTATTTCCAGTTTTTTAAGGAATCTCCACACTGTTCTCCATAGTGGCTGTACTAGTTTGTATTCCCACCAACAGTATAAGAGGGTTCCCTTTTCTCCACACCCTCTCCAGCATTTATTGCTTGTAGACTTTTGGATTACAGCCATTCTGACTGGAGTGAAATGGTACCTCATAGTGGTTTTGATTTGCATTTCTATGATAATGAGTGATGTTGAGCATCTTTTCATGTGTTTGTTAGCCATCTGTATGTCTCCTTTGGAGAAATGTCTATTTAGTTCTTTGGCTCATTTTTTGATTGGGTCATTTATTTTTCTGGAGTTGAGCTGTAGGAGTTGCTTGTATATTTTTGAGATTAGTTGTTTGTCAGTTGCTTCATTTGCTATTATTTTCTCCCATTCTGAAGGCTGCCTTTTCACCTTGCTAATAGTTTCCTTTGTTGTGCAGAAGCTTTTAAGTTTAATTAGGTCCCATTTGTTTATTTTTGCTTTTATTTCCAATATTCTGGGAGGTGGGTCATAGAGGATCCTGCTGTGATGTATGTCGGAGAGTGTTTTGCCTATGTTCTCCTCTAGGAGTTTTATAGTTTCTGGTCTTACGTTGAGATCTTTAATCCATTTTGAGTTTATTTTTGTGTATGGTGTTAGAAAGTGCTCTAGTTTCATTCTTTTACAAGTGGTTGACCAGTTTTCCCAGCACCACTTGTTAAAGAGATTGTCTTTTCTCCATTGTATATTCTTGCCTCCTTTGTCAAAGATAAGGTGTCCATATGTGCATGGATTTATCTCTGGGCTTTCTATTTTGTTCCATTGATCTATATTTCTGTCTTTGTGCCAGTACCATACTGTCTTGATAACTGTGGCTTTGTAGTAGAGCCTGAAGTCAGGTAGGTTGATCCCTCCAGTTCCATTCTTCTTTCTCAAGATAGCTTTGGCTCTTCGAGGTTTTTTGTATTTCCATACAAATTGTGAAATTATTTGTTCTAGCTCTGTGAAGAATGCTGTTGGTAGCTTGATAGGGATTGCATTGAATCTATAAATTGCTTTGGATAGTATACTCATTTTCACTATATTGATTCTTCCAATCCATGAACATGGTATAGTTCTCCATCTGTTAGTGTCCTCTTTGATTTCTTTCACCAGTGTTTTATAGTTTTCTATATATAGGTCTTTAGTTTCTTTAGGTAGATATATTCCTAAGTATTTTATTCTTTCCGTTGCAATGGTGAATGGAATTGTTTCCTTAATTTCTCTTTCTGTTTTCTCATTATTAGTGTATAGGAATGGAAGGGATTTCTGGGTGTTGATTTTATATCCTGCAACTTTACTATAATCATTGATTAGTTCTAGTAATTTTCTGGTGGAGTCTTTAGGGTTTTCTATGTAGAGGATCATGTCATCTGCAAATAGTGAGAGTTTTACTTCTTCTTTTCCAATTTGGATTCCTTTTATTTCTTTTTCTGCTCTGATTGCTGTGGCCAAAACTTCCAAAACTATGTTGAATAGTAATGGTGAAAGTGGGCACCCTTGTCTTGTTCCTGACTTTAGAGGAAATGCTTTCAATTTTTCACCATTGAGGATAATGTTTGCTGTGGGTTTGTCATATATAGCTTTTTATGTTCCTTCTATTCCTGCTTTCTGGAGAGTTTTTATCATAAATGGATGTTGAATTTTGTCAAAGGCTTTCTCTGCATCTATTGAGATAATCATATGGTTTTTATTTTTCAATTTGTTAATGTGGTGTATTACATTGATTGATTTGCAGATATTGAAGAATCCTTGCATCCCTGGGATAAAGCCCACTTGGTCATGGTGTATGATCTTTTTAATGTGTTGTTGGATTCTGATTGCTAGAATTTTGTTAAGGATTTTTGCATCTATGTTCATCAGTGATATTGGCCTGTATTTTTCTTTTTTTGTGGGATCTTTGTCAGGTTTTGGTATTAGAGTGATGGTGGCCTCATAGAATGAGTTTGGAAGTTTACCTTCTTGCTTTCTACAAATCTGAATGATTGTTCAAAAGCATAAATCAGAACTTGTAACTCTCCTGCTTAAAAACCTAAGTTTTCCTGTGGCACAAAAATAGCCTTAATCTTCTGATTTTGGTTTCTAACTTCCCCATGTTCTGGGTCTTGTTCACTTCTCCAACCTCACACACTGTGCTCTAACTTGAGTATGCAAAACTCATCCCCACCATAGAGATTTTGCAAAAAAAGTGCCTTTCAATTCACCTCTTTCCTTACATTCAAATCTCAACTTAATTACAACCGTCTAGGTAAGGCTGTTGTACAACCCAAAGCAGTCTTCTGTAGCTTTTTATTATAGGATCCTATTTTTTAAGGTCAAGTTTTTCAAGATTTAATTTACATATGGTGAGTCACCCTTTATAAGGTATACCATTCTATGAGTTCTGACAAATGCACACAATTGTGTAACCACCCTAAGGAAGATGTAGAGCATATCAAAGACTGGATATATGTATATTTGTAACTGATTACTTTGCTGTTCACTTGAAAGTAACAGCATTGAAAATCAACTGTTGCAAATTTTTTTTTCTAAAATATGTAGAGCATCTCCATCACTTCCAAAATTTCCCTTAATATCCCCACTTTAAATCCATCACAACCTAATATTCTTAATACACTTATTGCAATCTAATATTTTTTCTTGTTTATGTATTTGTTTATATTTTGACTCCTTTATTTGTTTTATTATTTGTCATCATCTGCTAGGATATAGATCCATGAAAGCAGGGACCTTACCTCCTGGTTTACTTCTGTTTGCAGTGCTGAGAATAGTACCAGGTTCATCACAGATTCTGAACAAATATTTGTGCAAGGAAGGAAGAAAGAAAGGAAAGAGAATTTTTTGAGTCTTGCTCGACTCATGTTTTCACATGTCCAACAGGGATATGTAATATTATCCCTTTTGGAGTACTCATGAGGACTGCAGGAGAGGTTGATTCTAAGCGCCCCTAGCACCATGCTGGCATTTAGTAGCCTTCAGTACGGAGAGCTCCTGTAGCATCTGAAGTCAGTTCACAGTCTTCCTTGGCCTGTTTGGCACTTTCAGCTGGACTGGTCTTCTTACTTCTGCTTTTGCTATTTTGTTCTGTGGTGCTGCCCTCCATGGATCTAGGGCTTCTCTCTCACTAGTGGCATCTCTTCAGGTCAGAGTGGTCACTGACCTCCCTCTGTGGCCTCCACAGTAGCTGAAGAGAGAAGCTTCCAGATTCCTTCCTGCTCTGGCCAATAATTACACATGTTTCTTTCACAAGACCCAGAGGGCTTTATGAGGAGCAAGATAAGGGATTCTCTGTTATCTCCTGTCTTTATGGCTCCAGTGACTCAGCAAATCGAGTAGCTCACCTTGCTGTGAGGTTCCGGGTTCTCTCAAGGATTTACTCCCCTCTCTAAGCCCTCGTCAGTGCTCATCCTTGGCCCAAACCTCAAGAGAGTCAACACCCTACATATCAGCCCTGACATCCTTTTCCAAGGGACGGCTGCCCACAGCTGATATTCACCTAGCTCCAGGTTACAATTGTCAGACTTCAAGGGAAAGTGCTTTGTCGCTCTTCTGAAGCTTCCATCTCTAGGGGACTTTTATCTGCATGCACTGGAGACCTTTGTTTTAATGCTTCTTAGCCAATTTATTGGAGAAGGCAATGGCACCCCATTCCAGTACTCTTGCCTGGAAAATCCCATGGACATGAGGAGCCTGGTGGGCTGCAGTCCATGGGGTCGCTAAGAGTCGGACAGGACTGAGCGGCTTCACTTTGACTTTTCACTTTCATGCATTGGAGAAGGAAATGGCAACCCACTCCAGTGTTCTTGCCTAGAGAATCCCAGGGATGGGGGAGCCTGGTGGGCTGCAGTCTCTGGGGTCGCACAGAGTCAGACACGACTGAAGCAACTTAGCAGTAGCAGCAGCAGCCAATTTATGGTGGGAACAAAACTCAGAGCAGACTTTTTACTGTAAGTAAAGCAGATACATTAGAAAATATGCAACTTCTTACCAGGATGTTCCCGCTAACATTCTGTATAATAAGACAAAAAAATAGAAGTGACTGTGATGTACATCAGCAAAGGAATGATTAAATAAATGATGGTCTGGCAATATCTTGGGGGTACGGGGCAGCAGTGTAAAGAATGAGAAGGAAGAATTCTGAGGACTGGTGGGAAACATTTTTCTATTAGTGTTATTTGAGAATTTTAATAATAATGTTGGTTACTGAGTAATTAAAATAATTCAGAATTAAAAAAAAACAAATTTATTTGATCTGCTACTAAATTTGAAACCTGGGAGAGAGGTGAGGGAGCACCTTTCTAGCACCCTCACGTAGAGGATGCATCCTCAGTGTAGAAACCGAGGCTGAGAGAAATTAAATTGTCTTGGTTTGTCAAATTCATATTTATCAGAATCTGGATTAAGACCCAAGTCTGCTGAATCCTGTTCACACATCATTACAGAAGTCAATAATGTTATCATTCTTATCTCCCAGAGAAGGAATAATAAGGTGTTTCTGAAAGTCTTTTTACCTATCTAATACCCTGTCACTGCACAGCCAAGGCTCCAGAGATATTGAAGGTCTTAGGATCAATGAGAGGCTGACACGTAAATCATGCTCTGGCATCCTTGAAAAGGAAGATAATGTTGCATATCATGGGATGAAACATGGTAGCTAATCGTAATAAATACATTATCAGTTGGAGTCTTTAAACAAAGAATTATCTTTAAACAGTGTTAATATTTGGATGTGAAAATCTTGCCAGGGCCAAAATGTTTCAAGCAAAGGAAGGCTCAGAAACTGAAACAGCTGATAAATTTGGAGAACAGCAAGTTCTCCAGTTCAGCAGGGAAAGGGGCATAGTAGATGGGGAAGTGATCAGAGGTGAGGCCAGAAGGAGGCCAAGCCAAGTCTTCTTTGCAAACCTAAGGAGTTTGAATTTTATCCTGAAGTTATAAAGGGTGCCTTTTAAGGGCCAAGAAACAATCTCCAACATGTTTCTTTCCTTAATTCTTTCAAACTTCACAACTCTTTTTCAGGAGTCCTCTAGTTCGTAAACTTCTATGAATCCTTGGTTGAGTTAAATGCATTTATTTGAGAGAATTAAGGACTGCAATCTGTTTTAAAGGAAGAGACTTTTTAATTGAATGGCAAAGTGTGTTTGTGTGTGTATGTGTTACCATATATTTAGTATATTTTGCCATTAGGTACTATTGGGAGAATACATAGAAATAAATACATATAGGAACACACACACACATAATATTTTTTTGCCGCATCATTACTGTATGTGGGATCTTAGTTCCCTGAGCAGGGATTGAACCCATGCCCACTACGTTGGAAGCACAGAGTCTTAACCACTGTCTTAACCACTGCCAGGGAAGTCCACAAGAACAGACACATATATACAAATTTTTGAAATAATTATTTACTCATGTTTCAATAGCACTCAATGGCATATCATTGATATTTGAAAGTCTCTGTAAAGTCAGACAGAAAAAGACAAATATCATATGATATTGCTTATCTGCTGAATCTAAAAAAAGATTATACACATGAACTTATTTACAAAAGAATAATTTTGTAATAATAATTTACAGAAACAGGCTCATAGACTTAGAGAACGAACTTATGGTTGCCAGGCGGAGGGATGAGGGGAAGGAATAGTTAGGGAGTATGGGATTGACATGTATACACACTGCTATATTTAAAGTGGATAACCAACAAGAACCTACTGTATAGCACAGGGAACTCTGCTCAATATTACATAACAACCTAAATAGGAAAAGAATTTAAGTCTCCTCCATAGGAACAGATTGTAGCCCTGAAATCTCTCCTATAGAGACATTCCACAGCAGCCACAAAATAAGAAAATTAAGAGAAAAATATATTCATAGAAGGACTAAAAATCAGGGAAAATGCCATCATTGCACAGAAATTTTGAAAAATTCCAAAGAGAAACACACAGGATTAGCTAACTAGAGGAAAATACATAAGCAGGAAGGCGCTTCTGCCGAAGGTGGGACTGGCTCCAGGATTGCTCTGAACACGTAACAGTGACTGTAAGGAATAGAAAGGATCTCTTCAGCAATCGTTAGTATGATTAAGGAAGCATCCAGAATGGTCAACCAGGTCAACCCCGGCCCAGCGAGAGGAAGGCAGCAGAACTGTCCCCTCCTAACTGGAGCAGTGGGGGTGAGCACTTGAGTCCAAGGCAGGGCAGTATCCTGGTGATTTTTACCCTCAGAAAGGAGCTGGTATTTCCAGAAGATAAACTACTGTAAACAGGCATCAGATTCAACTGTTTCCTGACGATAACTGATGCAGACTCTGTTGAACAGAAGCAGAATTCTCAGACAGGTAAATGTAGGATCTCAAATACACAGAGGAACTGAAAACCAAAATCATCAACCATTAAAGGAAAAATCACAACCACGAAGAGAAACATTAAACCCAGCTAACATCTACAGAGACTGGATTTATAGAGCAAGAGGTAAGAGTGGATTGTAACCATGAAACAAGAACAGAATATTATGAAAGAGAATCAGTGAACAATGATGGCAATGAAAAATATGATCATTGAAACGAAAACTAGATGAGCTGAATAGCAGAATGGACACAACTGAAAACTGAATAAGACCTGGGAGACAGAAAAGAAGAATTATCTTAGAGCTTAATATTGCAAAAGGATAGAAATGTGAAAAGTATGAGAGACATTGAGAAATATCTTGTAGCCCCACAGTTTTCACATTTACTTAGGTAAATCCTAAAACAATGAGATTGAATATAGTCTCATAGGCTTGTTGATCATTCGTATTTCTGTCTCTGGAACTTCATTTTTATGTTAGGCTGAACTATTAAAACTGGGTGAATTTTAAGAATTGACAAGAATAATGACTCAGACTTCTTTGAGTTACCTTTGCACAAGGTCAGGGAAACAGTTGTGTAGTGATGCTCCTTTCTAATGCACCTCATAGTTAGCATGAAAGTATGTCTGAGGTTTGGTCATCTCTGCTACCTGTAAGAATGTGTAATTCTTCAGATCAAGAGATCCCAGAATTGTGGGCTTTTTATCCCCTTTGGCTTTGTTTCTGTTGTTGCTATTCAGTCGCTAAGTCATGCCCGAATCTTTGCAACCCCATGGACTGCAGCATGCCAGGCTCCTCTGTCCTTCACTGTCTCCCAGAGTTTGCTCAAATTCATGTCCATTGAGTCAGCTCAGGGAAGAAGAAATAAAAATCAGGAATGTTAGCACTCATGATTCTACTTTACAATCATTTCAAGTATTACAAGGACATATTTACAAGTTTCATTTTCACAGTTCCCCTGGATCTGCTCAGAGTTTCAGTGTTGGAGGCCTGCAATTGCTTTTCACACGAACTTTGTCATTTTTGGGTGTTGACATTTGGCATTTCTAAATGTACCACATACGTCTATGTTGCCCCTTCCTCCACTAGAAAAAAATTTATTTGTAACTCAAAATTTTGTTCCCTCTCCTTTATGAAAGTTTCCTTTATCTTCCCTAGGTAGAATGAATTTCTCTGAGACTATCTTAAGAGTTCATTCTTGTGATAGTGTTCTCTGAATTAAAAGTGATTTCAGGACATCATTGTCACATTGGTAATGTTTGTTGAGCAAATGAACAAACATATTCTTGAAAACAAGCCTGTTTTGGAAAAGCCCTGCCACAAACATAGCAGTTATTCCATTGAATTCACCTTCAATCTGAGAAGCATAGCCATTATAATAATAATGATAATTCATAAGAGAGAGACAGTATGGTACTGAGAAGAGAACAAATTTGAAGCCAGACGAATTAGCTTTGTGACCCTGAGTGTGTTTTATCTCATTGAACTTCAGTTTACTTCTCTGTAATATGTGAGTAAATAGATTGCAACATTCCTGTGAGATTTCAGTGAGCTAACACATGAGAAGTACTAGGCACATAACAGGCACTCAGTAAAGGCTAATCCCTTTGGGGCTTTATATCACATTTTTCAAAGAAGTCTCTGTTGATTATTCCACTAGAGTATCACAATCCAGATAGCATTTTTAATTTTGGAAAATTAGTTATGCTACATGAATGCTAGTCCCAGGATACATCATTTGAATTAAAACATAAATTTGTATTTTAAACATTTTAAATTTTATTTACTTATTTATTTTTGGCTGTCTTGGGGTCTTCATTTCTGTGTGGGCTTTTTTCTCAAGTTGTGGCAAACGGGCTACTCTCAAGTTGCAGTGAGGGTTTGCCACTGCGGTGGCTTCTCTTGTTGTAGAGTGTGGGCTCCAGGGTGCGTGGGCTTCGGTAGTTGCAGCTCTTGGACTCTGAAGCATAGGCTTAATAGTTGTGGCACACGGATATAGTTCCTCCCATATTGGGGATTGAACCCATGTCTCCTGCATTGGCAGATGGATTCTTCACCACTGAGCCACCAGGGAAGTCCTAAATCTGTATTTTAAAAGGTCTTCTGAGAAAAAAAGTCTTCCACTTAAGTTGTCATTGTCTTCGTACCTCTCCCCCTCACCACTAGAGCAGGGTGGCAGAGAAAGCAGAAGCGCAAACCAAATTGGCAATTGAACAACTTCAAATTCCCTCTCCCTCCCTCCCACTCTCCATCTTTTCCTCCTCTTCCTCCTTCTTCTCTGTGTCTCTCTCTCTTACACACACACAGTTTGCTTAAGGAAATAAAGCGAAGAAAGATATTCCAAGAAATAGTGTCCATTTAGGATTCTCCAAGTAGAGTTTCCTCTCTTTCCCTTCTTGGCTTTTGTCCCTCTCATATATGTACACAGCTGGATGTGAGGAGCAGGAGAGTCCTCAGGGGCACTGTGAACTCTGACACTGCCCCATCCCCTTCTCCGCCTGGGGTTTCCCAATTAAGAAGCAATGAGGAGATGGAAAAAGAGATTTTTGGCGAGAGGATAAAGAAGGTTACTCTAAACCCAGGGAAGAGGAAGTGGGGAAACTCAGTGCAGACAGACATCTGCTACTCTCTTTTCTCTTAGTTAACATCAGTTACTGCCAACTGTCTCCTGCTTTTAAAAAAATTTATCCCAAATTTTCCTCATTTCTGTCACTCTTCTCCTGTGCTTGTGGTTGAATGGTTATAGAAGTTCATTTGTAAAAGTGGCAGACACGAATTCTTTATCAAAATTGAATTTTTCCAAAATAATCAATATATTAAATAATCAATAATCATAAAAAAGGCTGAGCAAGAAAGGATTGATGCTTTTGAATTGTGGTGCTGGGGGAAGACTCTTGAGAGTCCCTTGGAAGGCAAGGAGATCAAACCAGTCAATCCTAAAGGAAATCAGCCCTGAATATTCATTGGAGGGACTGATGTTGAAGCTGAAGCTTCAATACTTGGCCACCTGGTGAGAAGAGCTAACTCACTGGAAAAGACCCTGAAGCTGGGAGAAATTGAAGTAGGAGGAGAAGGGGATGACAGAGGATGAGGTGGTTGGATGGGATCACTGACTCAATGGACACGAATTTGAGCAGCCCCAGGAGTTGGTGATGCGGGAAGCCTGGCATGCTGCAGTCCATGGGGTCACAAAGAGTCGGATATGACTGAGCAACTGAACAACAACAAAATCAATATATTTATTTTAAAATATGGTTATTTTATCCTTAAATATTGAATATAATTATAAATGGTAGTGTGGCACTTCAGGCTACTTGCCACTACTTGCTCATATCCACTCCTTGCTAACCTGCCTGCCCTTTTTCTTGAAATAAGTTCCATATTAGCTTCTTAAATATTTATCTCTATGTTTGGTGGTTGAGGGGTGGGGAGTACTGCAGATGAGCAACTGCTTAACTTGTTCCTATGTTATGATTTTAAAAAGCAATGTCAGGAACTATCTCCCACCTCTCTAGACATATGGAAAGCCTCACTTTGATGAGTATGTTTTTCCATGCTGCTAAGGTTTTTCATCAGGTCAGGTTCAGGTCAGTCACTCAGTCATGTCCGATTCTTTGTGAACCCATGTACTGCAGCACGCCAGGCCTCCCTGTCTATCACCAACTCCTAGAGTTTACCCAAACTCATGTCCATTGAATCAGTGATGCCATCCAACCATCTCATCCTCTGTCATCCCCTTCTCCTCCCGCCCTCAATCTTTCCCAGCATCAGGGTCTTTTCAAATGAGTCAGCTCTTCGAATTAGGTGGCCAAAGGATTGGAGTTTCAGCCGCCACATCAGCCCTTCCAATGAACACCCAAGACTGATCTCCTTTAGGATGGACTGGTTGGATCTCCTTGATGTCCAAGGGACTCTCAAGAGTCTTCTCCAACACCGCAGTTCAAAGCATCAATTCTTTGGCCTCAGCTTTCCTTATAGTCCAACTCTCATATCCATACATGACTACTGGAAAAACCATAGCTTTGACTAGATGGACCTTTGTTGGCAAAGTAATGTCTCTGCTTTTTAATATGCTGTCTAGGTTGGTCATAATTTTCCTTCCAAGGAGTAAGCATCTTTTAATTTCATGGCTGCAATCACCATCTGCAGTGATCTTGGAGCCCCCAAAATAAAGTCAGCCACTGTTTCCATTGTTTCCTCATCTATTTGCCATGAAGTGATGGGACTGGATGCCATGATCTTAGTTTTCTGAATGTTGAGCTTTAAGCCAACTTTTTCACTCTCCTCTTTCACTTTCACCAAGAGGCTCTTTAGTTCTTCATTTTCTGCCATAAGGGTGGTGTCATCTGCATATCTGAGGTTATTGATATTTCTCATGGTAATCTTGATTCCAGCTGAGGTTTTTCATGGTGATGCATAATTCTTGAGGAGTGTAACTAACTTCTGAAATGTTTCTGTGTAAAAGATGAATATTTATTCTTCAAAATCTTATCAGAATGCCCTCTCTTGTGAAATTATCTTGCCTTCTCTTAAAGAGTTAATTTCTTGACTCTTCTACTTCTCTGTTCCCATAGCACATGGAACACATCTCTACTATTCATCAGTTCAGTTCAGTTGCTCAGTCGTGTCCGACTCTTTGCGACCCCCATGAATCGCAGCACGCCAGGCCTCCCTGTCCATCACCAACTCCCTGAGTTCACTCAGACTCACGTCCATCGAGTCAGTGATGCCATCCAGCCATCTCATCCTCTGTCGTCCCCTTCTCCTCCTGCCCCCAATCCCTCCCAGCATCAGAGTCTTTTCCAATGAATCAACTCTTCCCATGAGGTGGCCAAAGTACTGGAGTTTCAGTTTCAGCATCATTCCCTCCAAAGAAATCCCAGGGCTGATCTCCTTCAGAATGGACTGGTTGGATCTCCTTGCAGTCCAAGGGACTTTCAAGAGTCTTCTCCAACACCACAGTTCAAAGGCATCAATTCTTTGGTGCTCAGCCTTCTTCACAGTCCAACTCTCACATCCGTATGTGACCACAGGAAAAACCATAGCCTTGACTAGCCCGACCTTTGTTGGCAAAGTAAAGTCTCTGCTTTTGAATATGCTATCTAGGTTGGTCATAACTTTCCTTTCAAGGAGTAAACGTCTTTTAATTTCATGGCTGAAATCACCATCTGCAGTGATTTTGGAGCCCCCAAAAATAAAGTCTGACACTGTTTTCCAATCTATTTCTCATGAAGTGATGGGACTGGATGCCATGATCTTTGTTTTCTGAATGTTGAGCTTTAAGCCAACTTTTTCACTCTCCTCTTTCACTTTCATCAAGAGGCTTTTGAGTTCCTCTTCACTTTCTGCCATAAGGGTGGTATCATCTGCATATCTGAGGTTATTGATATTTCTCCCGGCAATCTTGATTCCAGCTTATGTTTCTTCCAGTTCAGCGTTTCTCATGATGTACTCTGCATATAAATTAAATAAACAGGGTGATAATGTACAGCTTTGATGTACTCCTTTTCCTACTTGGAACCAGTCTGTTGTTCCATGTCAAGTTCTAACTGTTGCTTCCTGGCCTGCATACAGATTTCTCAAGAGGCAGGTCAGGCGGTCTGGTATTCCCATCTCTTTCAGAATTTTCCACAGTTTATTGTGATCCACACAGTCAAAGGCTTTGACATAGTCAATAAAGCAGAAATAGATGTTTTTCTGGAACTCTCTTGCTTTTTCCATGATCCAGCGGATGTTGGCAATTTGATCTCTGGTTCCTCTGCCTTTTCTAAAACCAGCTTGAACATCAGGAAACTCATGGTTCACATATTGCTGAAGCCTGGCTTGGAGAATTTTGAACATTACTTTACTAGAGTGTGAGATGAGTGCAATTGTGTGGTAGTTTGAGCATTCTTTGGCATTGCCTTTCTTTGGGATTGGAATGAAAACTGACCTTTTCCAGTCCTGTGGCCACTGCTGAATTTTCCAAATTTGCTGTCATATTGAGTGCAGCCCTTTCACAGCGTCATCTTTCAGGATTTGAAATAGCTCAACTGGAATTCCATCACCTCCACTAGCTTTGTTCATAGTGATGCTTTCTAAGGCTCACTTGACTTCACATTACAGGATGTCTGGCTCTAGATGAGTGATCACACCATCATGATTATCTGGGTCGTGAAGATCTTTTTTGTACAGTTCCTCTGTGTATTCTTGCCACCTCTTCTTAATATCTTCTGCTTCTGTTAGGTCCATACCATTTCTGTCCTTTATTGAGCCCATCTTTGCATGAAATGTTCCCTTCGTATCTCTAATTTTCTTGAAGAGATCTCTAGTCTTACCCATTCTGTTGTTTTCTCCTATTTCTTTGCATTGATCGCTGAGGAAGGCTTTTTTATCTCTTCTTGCTATTCTTTGGAACGCTGCATTCAGATGTTTATATCTGGTATCTTTTTCATATATGTCTCCTCCATGTAGACTGTAATGGGTCTGAAACTTTTTAAGGACTTTTAATACATAATACCAGCTTACTGTCTAGCAAAGTTCACATTCATACATGCCACCTTCAGTATGAGTACCACTTTTCCTCCATGCCAACAAGTACTAGATAACATAATTTTAAAAACCTTTGCTAATTTGATAGACCAAAATTGACCTCTTGTTATTATCAAATTTATATCACATTGTGATAATACAATATGTTTTATCACATATCTCATTGTGAACAATATGTTTTATATAATATTGGTTATTTGATATTTGAACTAATTGTATTTTGAGATCAATTCAATTCTATTATTTTCCTATTAAGTGCCCCACCCATCCCAACCTCTTACCCCATTCTATTTAGCACATCTGGGGATTATAGTACTTATGTTGCCAAACATTGCACTATGGTGATCTGATTAAGTTCCTTCATGGGAAAATACTGTTATAGTCATAACATTTTCCTGGAAAATAGTAGTGCTGACTTAATTCTGTGTGGTCATCCCTGCTTAGTCACATTACTTCTGAGTTACATATCACTACCCGTAAGTCCAATAAAAATTTATTACAAGTGACATATCCCTAATAAATCTGGAAAAAATTTGAAAAGTTCCTGGGAGTCAAGAGAAACTTTTTCTATGCTAATAAAATTTATTATATATTTTATGTGTTTGTGTTGAAGAAACTTATCAGGGAAAGAGGAAAGGAATTTAGTAAACGATTAGAAATTTTGTCAGTATTTGATTTCATGTGACTTTTCATAGTTCCCTGTTAATGATGATAATGATAGTGAACAAATAGTAACAACAACAATAATGGGTAAGATATATTGAGTGTTTAAAAGGTGATGATCAGGGACTTCCCTGGTGGTCCAGTGGTTAAGAAAGTTTGGTCCCTGGCTGGGGAACTAAGATCCCACATGGCTCAGAGCAATTAAGCCTGCACACCACAACTAGAGAGCCCTCAAACCACAACTAGAGAAAGCCTGCATGCCATAATGAAGACCCAGCGTAACCAAAAATAAATAAATAGTGATGGGCAATATTCTAAAGACTTTACATATTTAAACAAATTTAGTCTTTATAACTTATTCACCCTGTTTTCACTTTTCTTAGTTTGCTGGGAGTTGAGGTTTACAAACAACACTGTTAGAGTTCCTCATCTTCAGGGTGTCTGGTTCATGGAAACAGGCAGGAGACTGGAGGGAGGCACGGGGAGGGAGGTTGGGGCCTTTATTTCCTGGCCTCCTTCCTGTCAGCTTGAGACAATTATCTGCATCCTCTCCTAAAGGATGCAACCCTTGTTTTACGACCCTCTGCATGTTAGTAATTCCTTCTTCTCTTTGTGCCCTGGTGGTAATAGGCTCTGTTTGAACCTTCACAATCAGTCCCTTTATTCAGCCTTCTCCATTATCCTCCTGGAGGGCACCCTCTTCCTGACTGATATGCTTGATTGATAACTTATAGATTTCTCAGTTAGAAATTACCTTCTTCAGAATTATAATGACATTGCTTCTGAGATTTTGATTCCTAAAATGCCTGTCTCCCCAAGCCCAGAATCTCGTTAAATCTTCTCTTTTTCTCTGGTGCTATGAAATTTCACAAAGTTGTGTCTTCTTTGAGAGACTTTTCCCATCATTGTCTTGGACAATGGGATCTTAGAATCTGGAATTTTACTCCCTTGAACACTGGGAGTTTTTCTTGACTATTTTGTTGTCTTTTTCTGTGTTTCTCCAGTTCTTTCTTTCTAGCATTTCATATTACTATATAGTAGATGTTAGAAATTCCTTTCTTACCCTCTAGTTTTCCTGATCTTTTATTCTGTCTTTCATACTTGTCTTTTTTGTTGACTGAGAGATTTACCTAACTTTACCTTCCAACGCTTCTATTGAACTTTTCATTTTTGCCATCATTCCTTCCCTGCCCCCATCACTCTTATTCTCCTGGAATGAATCATTTTAAAAGTTGATATTTATATTTCGTGGATATACTATCCTTTTTAACTATGTGAGGATATTGGTTTGTTAGATTTTTGTGTTAGATTTTGAATTTTGTTCTCTCTGCTTAGTCTCCGTTTCCTCCACATTCCTTTCATTCATATATTTTCATCATTGTTTTCGTATTGCATACTTTCTCAATTCCTGGTAACATTTGAGTGTTTGTTCATATTTAAGAATTGGAAGTAAAAAAAGGAACAGAGACCTAGAGTGCACAGGTTAATCTTGTTGGCCATGATCTTCATTTTAGGGTGACTTGGCTGAGCTGTGTTTTTGTGAAACAGAGCTTAGGTCTGAGCTTTTAGACTGGTCTTATTCCCCAGATGGCTTCCCAGGTGGTACAGTGATAAAGAATCTGCCTGCTGATGTTGGAGACGCAATTTCAATCCCTGGGTCAGAACAATCCCCCTGGAGGAGGAAATGGCAACCCACTCCAGTAATCTTGCCTGGGAAATCCCATGGACAGAGGACCCTGGCAGGCTACAGTCCGTGGCATCACAAAAAAGTGAGACACAACTGAACAACTAAATACCAACAGTTCCCCAGATAAGAATCTTCCAATGATTTACTTTGGAGAGACAGTCTGGCTGCCATACCTAAAAGCCAAGTAGGGAAAGAAGCCAGGGCTTCATCATTCATTATGAAAATATCCACTTAATCGCTCTGTTTTAAGTACATCATGTCTACTCTCTATTGTAATTGATTTTTTTCCCCTATCTAGACATCTTCTACTTTGCCCTCTTCAAAGGGGAAAAAATGCAAAAACCAAAAAGACCTTGAGTCTTCTACAGGAGGAGAATGGTGGTTAAGTTGATCAGCACTGGGTACAGATCTGGGAGTTATGATGATTTCTCTACACTCTTTGAACCACTTCTCACTGTTTTACCACTTATGCAAGTATATGGCACTATCAATTTTTGAGCTTTTTTGTTCTATGCAGTGTAATTGTTGCTTCTCAGCTTCCCTCACTATTAAGACATGATTTAGTTTCTTCTTTTGCTAAGGTAGTTGCACTCGCACATCTGCTTTCCAGCATCCAAAATCTTCATATTAGATAAGGATCTTTTAAAATCCATTTAGGGAATTTCCAGGCAGTCCAGTGATTACGACTCTGTGCTTTCATTGCCGAGGGTGAGGGTTGAATTCCTAGTCTGGGAACTAAGATCCCACAAGTCTAGAGGTGGGGCCAAAATTTTAAAATAAATAAAATAATAAAATACAAAAGACATTTAGTGTCTTTTAGTGGGCTTTTGGGGCTTTCCTAGTGGCTGCTGCTGCTGCTGCTGCTGCTAAGTCGCTTCAGTCGTGTCTGACTCTGTGCGACCCCATGGACGGCAGCCCACCAGGCTCCCCTGTCCCTGGGATTCTCCAGGCAAGAACACTGGAGTGGCTTGCCATTTCCTTCTCCAATGCATGAAAGTGAAAAGTGAAAGTGAAGTTGCTCAGTCGTGTCTGACTCTTAGCAACTCCAGGGACTGCAGCCTACCAGGCTCCTCCATCCACGGGATTTTCCAGGCAAGAGTACTGGAGTGGGGTGCCATTGCCTTCTCCATTCCTAGTGGCTAAGTTGCTTAGATCTGATAGATGAGTGCCTGATGAACTATGGAATGAGGTTTGTGACATTGTACAGGAGACAGGGATCAAGACCATCCCCATGGAAAAGAAATGCAAAAAAGCAAAATGGCTGTCTGGGGAGGCCTTACAAATAGCTGTGAAAAGAAGAGAAGCGAAAAGCAAAGGAGAAAAGGAAAGATATAAGCATCTGAATGCAGAGTTCCAAAGAATAGCAAGAAGAGATAAGAAAGCCTTCTTCAGCGATCAATGCAAAGAAATAGAGGAAAACAACAGAATGGGAAAAACTAGAGATCTCTTCAAGAAAATGAGAGATACCAAGGGAACATTTCATGCAAAGATGGGCTCGATAAAGGACAGAAATGGTATGGACCTAACAGAAGCAGAAGATACTAAGAAGAGGTGGCAAGAATACACAGAAGAACTGTACAAAAAAGATCTTCACGACCCAGATAATCATGATGGTGTGATCACTCACCTAGAGCCAGACATCCTGTAATGTGAAGTCAAGTGAGCCTTAGAAAGCATCACTATGAACAAAGCTAGTGGAGGTGATGGAATTCCAGTTGAGCTATTTCAAATCCTGAAAGATGACGCTGTGAAAGTGCTGCACTCAATATGCCAGCAAATTTGGAAAACTCAGCAGTGGCCACAGGACTGGAAAAGGTCAGTTTTCATTCCAATCCCAAAGAAAGGCAATGCCAAAGAATGCTCAAACTACCGCACAATTGCACTCATCTCACACTCTAGTAAAGTAATGCTCAAAATTCTCCAAGCCAGGCTTCAGCAATATGTGAACTGTGAACTTCCAGATGTTCAAGCTGGTTTTAGAAAAGGCAGAGGAACCAGAGGTCAAATTGCCAACATCCGCTGGATCATGGAAAAAGCAAGAGAGTTCCAGAAAAACATCTATTTCTGCTTTATTGACTATGTCAAAGCCTTTGACTGTGTGGATCACAATAAACTGTGGAAAATTCTGAAAGAGATGGGAATACCAGACCACCTGATCTGCCTCTTGAGAAATCTGTATGCAGGTCAGGAAGCAACAGTTAGAACTGGACATGGAACAACAGACTGGTTCCAAATAAGAAAAGGAGTATATTAAGGCTGTATATTGTCACCCTGCTTATTTAACTTCTATGCAGAGTACATCATGAGAAACACTGGACTGGAAGAAGCACAAGCTGGAATCAAGATTGCTGGGAGAAATATCAATAACCTCAGATATGCAGGTGACACCACCCTTATGGCAGAAAGTGAAGAGGAACTCAAAAGCCTCTTGATGAAAGTGAAAGAGAGTGAAAAAGTTGGCTTAAAGCTCAACATTCAGAAAACGAAGATCATGGCATCCGGTCCCATCACTTCATGGGAAATAGATGGGGAAACAATGGAAACAGTGTCAGACTCTATTTTTCTGGGCTCCAAAATCACTGCAGATGGTGACTGCAGCCATGAAATTAAAAGACGCTTACTCCTTGGAAAGAAAGTTATGACCAACCTAGGTAGCATATTCAAAAGCAGAGACATTACTTTGCCAACAAAGGTTCGTCTAGTCAAGGCTATGGTTTTTCCTGTGGTCATGTATGGATGTGAGAGTTGGACTGTGAAGAAGGCTGAACGCTGAAGAATTGATGCTTTTGAACTGTGGTGTTGGAGAAGACTCTTGAGAGTCCCTTGGACTGCAAGGAGATCCAACCAGTCCATTCTGAAGGAGATCAGCCCTGGGATTTCTTTGGAGGGAATGATGCTAAAGCTGAAACTGCAATACTTTGGCCAGCTCATGCAAAGACATGACTCATTGGAAAAGACTCTGATGCTGGGAGGGATTGGGGGCAGGAGGAGAAGGGGACGACAGAGGATGAGATGGCTGGATGGCATCACTGACTTGATGGACGTGAGTCTGAGTGAACTCCGGGAGTTGTTGATGAACTGGAAGGTCTGATGTGCTGTGATTCATGGGGTCGCAAAGAGCGACCCCATGAATCAGTTCACACTGAGCGACTGAACTGAACTGAAGTTGCTAAAGAATCCACCTGCAGTGCAGAAGACCAGGGTTCAATCCCTGGGTTGGGTAGATTCCCCTGGAGGAGGGCATATCAACCCACTCCAGTATTCTTGCCTGGAGAATCCCCATGGAAAGAGGAGCCTGACAGGCTGTCGTCCATGGGGTCACAAAGAGTTGGACATGACTGAGTGACTAAGCACAGCACAGCACACACAGTGGGCTTTTGGGAGGGAGAGAATAGTAATGCGTCTGTTAAATCTACCATATTTACCTATTTAAACCTAATTATAACTTTCTATAGCTGAAGAAAAGAGATCCATAATAGCCTGTTGTTTGCCATCTATGTATTTTAGAGCACTTTCTTCTCCAATAATTGGCTGTTTATTCATTGCAAATGAAACAAGACCATTTTCCACTTCACAATTATTGATACTGGGAAGATATATTATTCTTATATGAAAATCAGTGATCCCGTAAAAAGCAGGGTAATTCAACAACTGTGCTTTGATGTTATTGTGAAAATACCATTTGTTGTTGTTCAGTCAGGAAGTCATGTCTGACTCTCTGTAACCCCATGGACTGCAGCATGCCAGGCGCCTCAGTTCTCCACTATCTCCTGGAGCTTGCTCAGATTCACGTCCATTGAGTTGGTGATACTATCTAACCACCTCATCCTCTGCTGTCCCCTTCTCCTTTTGCCGTTACTCTTTCCCAGTGTTGGGGTCTTTTCCAATGAGTCAGCTCTTCGCATCAAGTGGCCAAAATATTGGGGCTTGATGATACTACATTAACAACTTAATAGTAGTCCACAATTTTGCCTTTAGCCATGGCCACCATGCAAACTATTTTGTTCTAGCACTCTCATCATCTACCTTGTGAGATATCTCCCAATACATGGGTTTTCAGTGGGAGACAGTAACCATCTTGGTCTTGACAGATTCAGGGGACATATAGCTTTGGGTCTCCCTATTGGCTGCTGTCCTACACTTTGTCCTGCAAGGTTGTGAAGTCAGGTTTATCACAGAGGCAGCAGCCTCATCCTCTGAGTGACCGTTGTCATGGTTTCTGTTGCTCAACCTGGTCCAACAGTCTACTCTGAGATTATTCTCATTTCTCAAGTGGGGCCATCTGGACTCTCATCAATTTGGTCAGCTCTGATGACCTTATAATACATTTCTTTTTTGCTTAAGATAGCCAGCTGTTTTGGTTGCTTTCAGACAAAAGCTTTGACTAATAAACATGGCAACCAAAAGAAGGGTATTTACAAGTGCCACTGGAGGCTGCTGGCAGTTGGCATGGATGGACACAAATTCAACAGGTCTTCAGAAAATAAATTGAAAATTCTTACCCCATCAGGAATAGATGGCCAGTATACCCTGCCTACGGAAAAAATGGTCGACTTTTTATGCTGCTGGTTACAGTCCAAGAGTAGATCAATGCTCACTTCTGTGCCTCTGAAATCCCATGTTTGCTTTATGAGAGCCAAAGACAATGACTCACTAATGAGCACCAGATTTGCCTTTGTCTAAAATGCCAAGGGAGTTGTTTAGTAATATTTGGGATCAATCCCTGAAAAATAGCATAAATCTAAAGAGTCTAAAAAAATTAAGTGGGAAACAAAGTCACTGTTGGTCGACCAGCATTATATTAGTCCTATGAGTGGTGGTTTAGTCGCTAAGTGGTGGTTTAGTCTGACTCTTGAGACCCCATGGACTGTAGCCTATCAGGCTCCTCTGTCCATGGGATTTTCCAGGCAAGAATACCGGGGCGGGGGGTGCCATTTCCTTCTCCAGGGATCTCCCTAGGTTGGGAAGACCCAGGGATTGAACCGAGTCTCGTGCATTACAGGGAGATTCTCTATTATTAAGTCACCAGGGAAGCCCCATATTACTCCTATGCTGCTAAGTCACTTCAGTCTTGTCCAACTCTGTGTGACCCCATGGATGGCAGCCTACCAGGCTCCTCCGCCCATGGGATTTTCCAGGCAAGTATACTGGAGTGGGTTGCCATTGCCTTCTCTGATATTACTCCTATACATTCAGTTAAATAGGTTCAATTTGACTTATGATAAGAGTTACTTGAGGTTGCAGAGTGAAAGTAAAGTCACTCAGTCGTGTCCGACTCTTTTTGACCTCCTGGACTGTAGCCTACCAGGCTCCTCCGTCCATGGAATTTTCCAGGCAAGAGTACTGGAGTAGGTTGCCATTTCCTTCTCCAGGGGATTTTCCCGACCCAGGGATCCAACTCAGGTCTCCCGAATTGCATGCAGACACTTTACCATCTGAGACACCTGGGAAGCCCTCCCATACATAGTGTATGTGTTATCCCTACGTATCTTTACACACATTTGTAGGTCTACATTTTTACATGCTTGTAGCCTTATTATATATGTTACTCTGTGACATGTTTTCATTTATCCAATACACCTTAGAGATGTTTTCATGTAAATACCTAGATGTCCTCCATTGTTTTTAATGACTACAGAGTGTTAAATAATATGGCTAAACACAATTAACTTGGTGAGTTCCACAGTTATGAACTTGTTTCAATTTTTCTCTGTTATGAAATGCTAACTTGGATACGCTGAATTTTACATTTCTTTTTTTAAAAAAACGTATTTATTTATTTGGCTCCATTGGGTCTTAGTTGCGGTACATAGGCTCAAAATTTTAGCTGTGGGATGTGGGATGTAGATCCCTGGCCAGGGATCAAACCCCAGCCCCTTGCATGGAGAGTCCAGAGTGTTAACCATGGGAGCATTAGGCAAGTCCCTATATTTCTGTACACGTTTATGTTTTCTGTAAAATAACTATTTCCAGAAGTAGCTGCTGCTGCTAAGTCGCTTCAGTCGTGTCCGACTCTGTGCAACCCCATAGATGGCAGCCCACAAGGCTCTGTGCATGTTTAGCATTTTGAAAGATCCTGCCCCCTCAAAGATCTCCTATGACTTTAATTTGTGTTTCTATGCTTTTAATGAGTTTATTAGATATCTTTATTAGATATTCATTCATTTTTGTGAGATTGTTTATACTTTTTGTGCACTTTCCTGTTGAGTTGGTTATCTCTTTCTTGTTAATTTGATTGAATAACATATTTATAGTAAACCACGCATGCACGCATGTTCATGCTAGGCACTAGAAGTCTATAAACAAATGGCCATTTCACCTCCTTACCCCCATTAATTGAAGCAATATAAAAACTTAATGGCTTACTCAACTTTTTAAACTATAATGCCAAAGAGTCAATCAGTACCAGCTATAGGCATTAATCCTACTTGTACTGTATGTCTCAAAATAATTTAAAAAGACAAATATATGACTCAAATAGTATTCTCTACATAGCTTTTTGGAGAAGGAAATGGCAACCCACTCCAGTGTTCTTGCCTGGAGAATCCCAGGGACGGGGGAGCCTGGTGGGCTGCCGTCTCTGGGGCCGCACAGAGTTAGACACGACTGAAGCGACTTAGCAGCAGCAGCAGATAGCTCTTTTAGAATTCCTAGGTGGTGCTGGTGGTAAAGAAACTGCCTGTCAATGCAGGAGACATAAGAGACTCAAGTTCAATCCCTGGGTCAAGAGGATTCCTGGGAGGAGGGCATGGCAATCTACTCCAGTATTCTTGCCTGGAGAATCCCATGGATAGAAGAGCCTGGAGAGCTACGGTTCATAGGGTTGCAAAGAGACACGACTGAAGGAACTTAGCATGCATGCAGATAGCTCTTTTAAATGATATACATTTAATTAATTTAAAAATTAGGGTATTTGTACACCTCAGTAAGTTTCTTAGTTAAGTTTATTCTAAAATTTATATGGAAAAATGTTGTTGTCATTGTTATTTAGTGACCCCATGGAGGAGCCTGCCAGGCTCCTCTGTCCACAGGATTTCCCAGGCAAGAATACTGGACTGGGTTGCCATTTCCTTCTCCAGGGGATCTTCCCCACCCTGGGATCTAACCCAGATCTCTTGCATTGGCAGGTGGATTCTTTACCACTGAGCCACCTAGGAAGCATATGGAAAGACACAGGTCTTAAAATAGCTAAAACAACCTTGAAGAAGATGCATAAAGTGAGAGGAATCACACTACCTCATATAATTTGCCCACCAAGTAGCTCTAATGATCAAGACAATGTGGCACTGGCTGAAGGGTAGACACATAGATAAATAGAACAGATAGAGAAATAAACTCAAATATGTCCAAGTAATTTTTGACAAGCATGAAATGTTAATTCAGTGCAGGAAAACTAGGAATAGACTTTTGTTACTGAACCAGGTTTATCTTGCCTGAAGTACAACAAGGTTTGCAGCAAAAAGAGGGTTTATTTGCAAGACAGACCAAGGAAGGAGATAGGAGAACAAATCCCAAATCTGTCTCTCTGAAGGTAAGGGGCTTAGGGCATTTATGGGATAAAGGTGGCTCAGTGGTAAAGAATCCACCTGCCAATGCAAGAGACCTGGGTTTGATCCCAGGGTGGGGAAGATCCCCTGGAGAAGGAAATGGCAACCCAGTCCAGTATTCTTGCCTGGGAAAGGCGATGGACAGCGGAGGCTGGTGGGTTACAGCCCATGAGGTTGCAAAGAGCCGGACATGACTGAGCATGCACAGTGGTTCATGCTGGGATAAAGAATAAAGCAACAGGGCAGTCGGAGGCATGGAGAGCATGGGGAAAGGTGTTGGGGAAAGTGCAACAAAAATGGTTCTGCGTAGGCTTGTCTGAGCTACAGGACTCTGTGTGTCCCAAAGGTCACTAAGTGGTCATTCTTGAGGGCCCAATTGAAGGGTTGGTGATCTCATCCAGCTTTAAGCAGCTCAGCTGGAACTACACACAGCTGACTCTTTGCTTAGCTCAAGCTAAATGAAGATGACTCCAAGTTTGTGGAAAAATTGCTCAGGCAACATCATATTGTTTAGGCTATGTGCAGCTTGGAGGACAAGTCTTTTGTAGCCACAAGTAAAATGACATTGGTTAGTGAATGCAGCTTAGAGGGGAATTGGATTTAACTAATGATTACTCACCAAAGGGCTTTCCAGGTGGTGATAGTGGTAAAGAACCCACCTGCTAATGCAGGAGATGTAAGAGATGCAGGTTTGATCCCTGGGTTGGGAAGATCCCCTGGAGGAGGGCATGGCAAGCCACTCCAGTATTCTTGCCTGGAGAATTCCATGAACAGAGGAGCCTGGCGGGCTACAGTCCATTGGGTCACAAAGAGCTGGACACGACTGAAGTGACTTAGCATGCATGCATGCATACCCCCCAAATGGTGCTACAGCAACTGAATATCTGTAGGTGAGAAAAAAAATCAAGACTTAAACCTCACATTTTATTAGAAATTAGCTCAAATGGATTATGTACTCAACGTAAAATGTAAAACCAAAGCTTCTAGAGGAAAAAAGAAAAAGGAGAAAATCTTCAGAATCTGACTAGGCAGAGACTTCAGGATCAAAGGACTAGGTCTTAGATTGGACCCCAAAACACTATCTGTTAAACGTAAATGCTAATGAATTGTCCCTCATCAAAATGAAAAAAATTTTTTTTCCTTTGCTCTAGGAAAAATTCTGTTAACAAAATGAAAATACAAGCTACAAACTGGGAGAAAACTTTGAAATTCATATATCTGAGAAAGGACTAGTATCTAAAATAAAGAACACTCAAAACCAAAATAGTCCAATTGGAAATTGGGCAAACATATAAGTAAAATGTATAATTCACTGAAGAAAGTAGATAGCTGGCAAATAAGCACATTTAGATGTTCAACATCATTAGTCATTAGAAAACACAAAATTAGAATATCATGATGCATCTATCAGAATGGCTAAAATTAAAGAAAATGACACCATTAATTCTGATGAGAATGCATAGAAAATGGAACACTCATACATTGCTGGTAGGAATAAAAATGATAAGCACATTCTAAAAAACAGATTGGTAGTATCTTACAAAATTAAACATGCAAAGACAACCCTCGAAATGGAAGAAAATATTTGCAAAATCCGATAAAGATCTAGTATCCAAAATATATAAAGAACTCTTACAACTCATCAATAAAAAGACAATGCAGTATAAAAAAATAATAAAAGGATCTGAACAGGCATTTTTCCAAAGAAGATATACAAATGGCCAATAAGCACATGAAAAGATGCTCAGTATCACTGGTGATCAGAGAAATACAAATCAAAGCTACAATGAGATACCACTTCATACCCTACCAGCATGGCTAGAATTAAAAAGTCAGCACTCTTAATTAAAAAAAAATTTGGGGGGGGGGGGGCTGCACTCCACAGCTTGCAAGATCTTAGTTCCCCAACCAGGGATTGAACCTGGGCCCTCAGCAAGTGAAAACACAGAGTCCTAACCACTGGACCACCAGTGAGTGAAAGTTGCTCAGTTGTGTCCGACTCTTTGCGACCCCATGGACTGTGAAGTCCACAAAATTCTCCAGGCCAGAATACTGGAGTGGGATAGCTGTTCCCTTCTCTGGGGAATCTTCCAAGCCAGGAATCAAACCGGGGTCTCCTACATTGTGGGTGCTTTCTTTACCAGCTGAGCCACCAGGGAAGCCCAAGAATACTGGAGTGGGTAGTTTATCCCTTCTCCAGCAGATGTTCCCAACCCAGGAGTTGAACCAGGGCCTCCTGCATTGCAGGTGAATTCTTTACCAGCTGAGCTACCGGGAAAGCTCTTGGACCACCAGGGAATTCCCTACATTTAATTTAAAATTTTTATCAGAGTTTGCAAAGTCAGTTCTGTAAGACAAAATATAGCAACCTCTTGTCTGACCTCTCTTTAATCTGCCCCACCCATTTAATTTCTACTTCATGTCAATCATTTTAGATTCTTTCAATAGTTTCTTTAGGTATTTATACCTCTGCATTTCTGTTATAATATGCTTATAGTACTATTTCTTAATTTTTAACTTTGTTATTATCCACTGGTTTTCTACTATGAAAAATAAAGATTTAGGTCTCTTGTCTCCTTCTTATCATCTCCACACTTTCCCACCCTCATCCTCCCAATATAGTTGAAGTATAAACATTTATTTAAGTGCTAATACTACTATGACCATGCATATACGTAAATGGCTCTCTTTAGCTGAGTCAGGTAAGTATACTATGATTACGCATTCCTGTATAAGATGGATATTTTCTCTGAAGATACTATCTCTGAAGGTAGTATTTGCCCTTTTCCCCGTTTGTTCAGTTTTCTCTGCCTATATTGCTATTTCAGCTCTAAACCTCCTGCAGAATTAAATGGCAGCTTTCCATGTAGGCAAACATGTTCATGAAGCTATCTGTTCACATTTGCTTGGAGATATCTCTAAGGCCCTTTGCAGAGGAGGAGGGTCTATTTCTTGGCTGTGCAGGGTAGTGAGGCAATCCAGTGGTTGAACTGCTTTTATGCCAACCACCAGCCACTCCTCTTGTTTACAGCTTCATCTGCTTCCCCTGTTGTGGGAAGACAATTTGTGACTCTAATTTCTGGGCTTTAAAGGATCTGGTGACTCAATCCACTTGCTTCTTGGCATTCTCTATCCTCACTCTTACTGCACATTTCATTTCTTCTTCCTTTAGTTTGCTAAGTTGTCCTGTCTGTTTTGTTGATGTCTCTTAGCAGCTATTATCTCCTCTCCCACCCTCTCTATGCTTGTAAATTTTTGAGGTTTTTCTTCTAAGCATTTTTCTACCATGATTCCAGTGAGATTTTTGGGTAATGACAATGAGGGTCAAGAGGTGTTTTTGCTTTGCCATATTGGAATGGCAGTCCAAACTTCTTGCACTCTAATATAAATAGAAATGGCAATTATTTCCCAATGGTCAAACTTATGGAGCATCAGAAGAAATTGTGATCCCTTCTGCTAATTGTCCTCCACTAATTTTTGGCCAATCAAATACAAAGAATTGATGAATACTAATTCTGCTACTTGGCATATGGACATTGACAACATATATGAAGGAGGCACCCTAGAGATGGCAGATCAACAATGTAAAAAATCTGAATCCTTGACACTGTGATGCGGTCACACCCTTGTGCTTGCAAAGTTTTGTGGGAGAGAAATTAACTTCTATTTTATACAAACTCCTCTTACAGCTGTTTGTTTATTTGGTTGGTTGGTTTACAGTCACTAAACCGGTATCTTACATAATGAACAACAATATTTTTTGTTAATGAAATCAAGATATGAGAACAACCATGAAGAGGAAGGTTGAAAAAGAGAGGAAGAAAGAAAAGAAAAATATTAAGAATAAGTTTTTTCCTCTGAGTGATTTTATACTTCATTAAAATAAAACAACACTCCTTTAAAACTTTGAGTATGAAATTTCTTATTCTGCTTTTGGAAATCTTTCTAAAAAGATCTTCTGTGCACCATGAAACTTTGAGTTTTTTCTTTAATATGAAAATGTTGGAGAAAAAGTAACATTATGTTCTACTTGGTAGTTGACTAATCTTAGGTTTATTTTTATTATTAGTGAAAAATGGAACTCTTTCCTCCATTCCTGTATTCTAGTCAGACATGATATCATGCAAGCTGGTTGCATTAAAATAGTTTTTCTCTGGTGATTCAGAATCTTTCTCATTTCTTGCACCACCATGTCTAAGGTCTTGGGTTGGAAGAAGATGATGTTAGACTGATATGTTTTGTTTAACATTGATTAAAAGAGTTCAGAATGTTGACAACTTTTGTTTTTAAGAACTAGGCCTAGATTACTTTTTAAAGACTTATTTTTTACATTTTTTCTTTATTATTCTTTTAGTAGAGGTATAATTTACATAAAATGCACAGACTTTAGATGGTTTGTTCAATGAGTTTTGATTAAATAAGACATAGAACACTTCCAGCTCTCACAACTTTTCCTGTTGCTCCTTTCCAGACAATACCCTTCAAACAACCAGACGTAAGCATTGTTCTAATTTCTGTCATCACAGATAAGTTTTGCTTATTTGGGACTGTCGTTTAAATGGAATCATATAGTATATTTTCTTTTCCAGTTACTTTCTTACGATATGTTAGATGTATTATTGTTCTAATGACTTGCTGCCTGAATGGATGCAAGGAACCCATGAAATAACTTCAGCATTCACAGGTTGGAAAATGTGGTTCTGAATAAGGTTGGCAGCTAGGTTCTTTGTTTTCTCAAAGTGTTCCTGTTCATGCTGTTCTTGTGCTTTAGTGCAAAACCTGAGCCAAGAATTCTGGCAGGAAGTGCAAAGAAAGATGTGCTAAGAAGTGCAACGCTGCTTGAAAGCAATCTTTCCGGCCAAGTTAGGGAAGTTTTGTCTCCAATCACTGTCAATGTAATTAGGTTACCAGTTTATTTTAAAAGGGTATAACTCAGAAATAGCCAGATGATAGAGATATATAGGACAAAGTTTGTGAGAAGGGGCAAGGAACTTCCAAGCTCTTCCCCGGGTTCCATTTTCCCTGAACCTCCACATGTTTACCAACTCAGATACTCCTTAGAAAATTCTTGACAACTATCTCCTCACATGCTTCTTTTTCCCATTCTTTCTGCCTTCTTTATGGGGATCCAGTACATATAATATATGTTAGATCATTTGTTGCTACAAATCTTGGACTCACTGTTCCATTTTGTTTTCTCTTTTTTCTTTCTGTGTTTTCACCTGTGCTTGAGTTGATCCTTTCCTCTGCTCTGTGCAGACTTCTGTTGAGCTTGTCAAATTGATATTTCTTGTTTTTTGTTTCAGATATTTACAATGAGTTCTTTTTGATAGGTTCCATCTCTAAAGAAATTATCCATTATTCATGCATATTATCTAATTTGTCCACCAAATCACTGAATATTTTTAACATAGTTACCTTAAAGTTCTTGTCTCTGGTTTGTACTTTCAACTTTAGGTTTGCTCTCTTGACTGCATTCTCTCTTAAAATTAGGTCACATCTTGCTTCTTTACGTGTCTTACAAATAAATTTTTATTGTATGACAAAGATTTTGACTGGAGACTTCAGTTGAGACTGAAGTAAACAAATTGCTTCCTCTGTTAGGCTGCTAGTCTAGTTGACTGCATCAGTCTAATCTATAACTTTCTCCTTCTCTCTCTCGTCTGCTAGTAATGAAAGCAGCTGTGAGTCTCATCTCTTCTAGAATGGGCTTATTACTTTCTATAATTTAATTAACCTAAGGGATATTTTTGGGGGGTTGTTCTTAGTTCTCTGATATATATATATATATATATATATATATATAGTATTCATTTCAGGTGTTCTGATTTTTTTTTTTTTGAACTATAGTTTTGTAGCTAATACCTTGTTCTCACCAGTAGAGTAGAAGCAAGTGTCTCTCAAGACTTTGTAAATTTTAATTTGAAATAGAAATTTCTGTTTGTTTCTTAATATATTTGTGGAAATACAGGCAAATGTGGATACATTTGTGGATACATTACATAGTTCAAGAATCAGTTTTTATCTCCCTTAAAAGATCAGAAAATAATGTGAAACACTTTAAAGTGAGCAAAAGTTTACTGGTAGCATTTTCAATGGAAAATTAAGTATTGTATATTGTGCTCTTTACTTGTACCACAGCTTTGTCTAGCTCAATGAAACTTTGAGCCATGCTGTGTAGGACCACCCAAGATGGACGGGTCATGGTGGAGAGTTCTGACAAATGTGGTCCACTGGAGAAGGGAATGGCAAACCACTTCAGTATTCTTGACTTGAGAACCCCATGAACAGTATGAAAAGGCAAAAAGATATGACACAGAAAGATGAACTCCCCAGGTCAGTAGGTGCCCAGTATGCTACGGGAGATCAGTAGAGAAATGACTCCAGAAAGAATGAAGAGAGGGAGCCAAAGCAAAAACAGCTCTCAGTTGTGGATGTGACGGGTGATGGAAGTCAAGTCCAATACTATAAAGAACAATACATCATATGAACCTGGAATGATAGGTCCATGAATCAAGGCAAATTGGAAGTGGTCAAACAGGAGATGGCAAGAGTGAACATCGACATTTTAGGAATCAGTGAACTGAAATGGACTGGAATGGTGAATTTAATTCAGAGGACCATTATATCTACTACTGTGCACAAGAATCCCTTAGAAGAAATGGAGCAGCCATCATAGTCAACAAAAGAGTCCGAAATGCAATACTTGGATGCAATCTCAAAAACGACAGAATGATTTCTGTTAATTTCCAAGGCAAACCATTCAATATCGCGGTAATCCAAGTCTATGCCCTGACCGATAATGCTGAAGAAGCTGAAGTCAAATGATTCTATGAAGATCTACAAAACCTTCTAGAACTAACACTCAAAAAAGATGTCCTTTTCATTATAGGGGACTGGAATGCAAAGGTAGGAAGTCAAGAGCTACCTGGAGTAACAGGCAAATTTGGCCTTGGAGTACAAAATGAAGCAGGTCAAAGGCTAACAGAGTTTTGCCAAGAGAACACACTGGTCATAGCAAACACCCTCTTCCAACAACACAAGAGAAGACTTTACATGTGGACATCACCAGATGGTCAATACTGAAATCGGATTGATTATATTCTTTGCAGCCAAAGATGGAGAAGCTCTATACAGTCAGCAAAAACAAGACCAGGAGCTGACTGTGGCTCAGATCAAGAACTCCATATTGCCAAATTCAGACTTAAATTGAAGAAAGTGGGGAAAACCACTAGACCACTCAGGTATGACCTAAATCAAACCCCTTATGATTATACAGTAGAAGTGACAAATAGATTCAAGGGATTAGATATGATAGACAGAGTGCCTGAAGAACTATGGACGGAGGTTCATGACATTGTACAGGAGGCAGGGATCAAGACCGTCCCCAAGAAAAAGAAATGCAAAAAGGCAAAATGCTTGTCTGAGCGTTAAAAATAGCTGAGAAAAGAAGAGAAGCGAAAGAGAAAGGAGAAAAGGAAAGATATACCCATTTGAATGAAGAGTTCCAAAGAAGAGCAAGGAGAGATAAGAAAGCCTTCCTCAGTGATCAATGCAAAGAAACAGAGGAAAACTATAGAATGGGAAAGACTAGAGATCTCTTTAAGAAAATTAGAGATACCAAGGGAACATTTCATGCAAAAATGAGCACAATAAAGGACAGAAATGGTATGGACCTAACAGAAGCAGAAGATATTAAGAAGAGGTGGCAAGAACACATAGAAGAACTGTACAAAAAAGATCTTCATGACTCAGATAATCACGATGGTGTGATCTCTCACCTAGAGCCAGACATCCTGGAATGTGAAGTCATCTGGGCCTTAGGAAGCATCACTACAAACAAAGCTAGTGGAGGTGATGGAATTCCAGTTGAGCTATTTCAAATCCTGAAAGATGATGCTGGTGAAAGTGAGGCACTCAATCTGCCAGCAAATTTGGAAAACTCAGCAGTGGCCACAGGACTGGAAAAGGTCTGTTTTCATTCTAATCACAAAGAAAGGCAATGCCAAAGAATGTTCAAACTACTACACAATTAGACTCGTCTCACATGCTAGCAAATTAATGCTCAAAATTCTCCAAACCAGGCTTCAAGAATACGTGAACTCTGAACTTCTAAATGTTCAAGCTGGTTTTAGAAAAGGCAGAAGAACCAGAGATAAAATTCCCAACATTTGCTGGATCATCGTAAAAGCAAGAGAGTTTCCAGAAAAACATCTATTTCTGCTTTATTGACTACACCAAAGCCTTTGACTGTGTTGCTGCTGCTGCTGCTAATTCGTTTCAGTTGTGTCCGACTCTGTGCGACCCCATAGATGGCAGCCCAGCAGGCTCCCCTGTCCCTGGGATTCTCCAGGCAAGAACACTGGAGTGGGTTGCTATTGCCTTCTTCAATGCATGAAAGTGAAAAGTGTAAGTGAAGTCGCTCAGTTGTGTCCGACTCTTCACGACCCCATGGACTGCAGCCCACCAGGCTCCTCTATCCATGGGATTTTCCAGGCAAGAGTACTGGAGTGGGGCGCCATTGCCTTCTCCCTTTGACTGTGTAGATCATGACAAACTGGAAAATTCTGAAAGAGAAGGGAATACTGGATCACTTGACCTGCCTCCTGAGAAATCTGTATGCAGGTCAAGAAGCAACAGTTAGAACTGGACATGGAACAACAGACTGATTCCAAATCGGGAAAGGAGTACATCAAGGCTGTATATTGTCAGCCTGCTTATTTAACTTATATGCAGAGTACATCATGCAAACTGCTGGGCTGGATGAAGCACAAAGTGGAATCAAGCTTGCTGGGAGAAATATCAATAACCTCAGATATGCAGATGACACCACCCTTATGGCAGAAAGTGAAGAGGAACTAAAAAGCCTCTTGATGAAAGTGAAGAGGAGAGTGAAAAAGTTGGCTTAAAGCTCAACATTCAGAAAATGAAGATCATGGCATCTGGTCCCATCACTTCATGGGAAATAGATGGAGAAACAGTGGAAACAGTGTCAGACTTTATTTTGGGGGGCTCCAAAAATCACTACAGATGGTGACTGCAGCCATGAAATTAAAAGATGCTTACTCCTTGGAAGAAAAGCTATGACCAACTTAGATAGCACTTTACTTTGCCAACAAAGGTTTGTCTAGTCAAGGCTATGGTTTTTCCAGTGGTCATGTATGGATGTGAAAGTTGGACTATAAAAAATTCTGAGCGACGAAAAATTGATGCTTTTGAACCGTGGTGTTGGAGAAGACTCTTGAGAGTCTCTTGAACTGCAAGGAGATCCAACCAGTCCATCCTAAAGGAAATCAATCGTGACTATTCATTGAAAGGACTGATGATGAAGCTGAAACTCCAATACTTTGGCCACCTCATGCAAAGAGCTGACTCATTTGAAAAGACCCTGATGCTGGGAAAAATTGAGGGCAGGAGGAGAAAGAGATGACAGAGGATGAGATAGTTGGATGGCATCACCAGCTCAATGGATATGAGTTTGAGTAGGCTCCAGGAGTTGCTGATGGACAGGGAAGCCTGCTGTGTTGCAGTCCATGGGTTCTCAAAGAGTTGGACACAACTGAATGACTGAACTGAGTGCATAACTGATTGTCTACTCTAACAGACATTATAGATATTCTTGTCTTTCATTATCTGTGAGCTATTTCACAACCTTGTAAATTAAATAAAGCTGACAGTAATGTAACTTATTCTCTTCCATACAGATGTAAGTAAAGTTGTCCAATGGAGATACAATTATTGTCCTGTGGATATTGGTCAGTTTTGTGTCTATTAATTAATTAATTTCAGCATTTCTGATGCTCTATATCTTGTGGGATCTCAGTTCTCCAACTAGGGATGGAATCAGGCTCATGGCAGTTAAAGCACCAAGGCCTAACCACTGGACTGCCAGGGAACTCCCTATTTGTTTTTCATTTTTAGCATTTTACTGCATTCCTAATTAATTAATGAGTTTACAATGAAATATGTGTTCATTTTATATTTAATTGAGAACTATGACTGTATCCTTTATAAAAATTACTTTTTAACATGAGTCACTTTTCTCTAGAAATGTTGGCCTGAAATTTTGTATTCTCTCTGCTGCTCCAAGTTACATGTGAACCATGACTCAGTTTGCTACCATTTTCTGGGCTTTTTGGCACAGACTTTCAATAACATGCTATTTGCTCTTGCTCTGATTAAGTGGGCTACAGTCCATGGGTTCGTAAAGAGTCGGACACAACTGAGCGACTAACACACACACACACAAGCGTGTGATAAGCCTCAATTCCACTTAGAGCTCTTTTCCTTTGTTTGCTACAACATCACCACTTAAGGTCTTAAAATGTTTTTATACTTTACTTAAGGATTTGGTAGATAGCAGATATCTGTTAGGGCTTCCCTTATAGCTCAGTCTGTAAAGAATCTGGCTGCAATGTAGGCAGACTCGGGTTCGATTTCTAGGTCGGTAGAGCCCCTGGAGAAGGAAATGGCAACCCACTCCAGTATTCTTGCCTGGAGAATCCCATGGACAGAGGAGCCTGGCAGGCTAAAGTGCGTGGGGTTGCAAGAGTCTGTCACAACTTCACAACTAAAGAGAGAAAGATATCTGTTATTTGTGACTAACTGGAATTTTTGAACACATTCTTCATGTTTTGATGGTTAGCTATGGTAGAAATCTTGCCATATTAATGGACAATCCAAAATCATAATTTCCAGCTTCCTTTCTGCTTGGTGAGTATGGAAATCACACCAATTAGATGCATTACACGAGACTGGCACAGAAATACTTACTAAAACAGGCAGGATACAGATCATCTGTTTTACTGGCATCAAACTAAGAAAGAGCAGTGTTGTGTTGGGGCTGGCTGCTGCGGTCAGCTTCTCAATCATGACAGATGCAGCAATGGCGTATTTTACACAGGGGTGAATGAGTGCGATAGATTATTATACTAATGACCTTCAATGAATCATGTCTCTCCGTTTCTATGTCCCTGTGTGATATGACCTTGCATTCACTTCCTCAGGAAATGAGTCTCTTTCTTCACTGTCTGGGACCTGGTTAGCCTTGATCATCATAATGTGAAGATATTCAGATTAGCCTAGTGGAGAATGTGGGATTGCATAGAGGAAAAACAAAGCTCCCCTGTCAACAGACAGCATGATGTTCTCAGAAATGTGTTGAGGTCTTCTTGGACTTTCCAGGCCAGCCTGGCTTCTGCTTGGAAAGAGTCACATGACCAGCGGCCCATAGGTCAGGTGAGACCAGCAGCCCATGGTCAGGTGAGACCAGCAAAATCATCCAGCATGCCAAACAGTGAAATTATAAGAAATAACAAATTATTAGGGATCTCCTGATGGCTCAGAAGGTAAAGAGTCTGCCTGCAATGTGGGAGGGCCGAGTTCAATCCCTGGGCCTGGAAGGTCCCCTGGAGAAGGCAATGGCACCCCACTCCAGTACTGTTGCCTGGAAAATCCCATGGATGGAGGAGCCTGGTGGGCTGCAGTCCATGGGGTCACAAAGAGTCGGACACAACTGAGCAACTTCACTTTCACGCATTGGAGAAGAAAATGGCAACCCACTCCAGTGTTCTTGCCTGGAGAATCCCAGGGACGGGGGAGCCTGGTGGGCTGCCATCCATTGGGTTGCACAGAGTCGGACACGACTGAAGCAACTTAGCAGCAGCAGCAACGAAAAGGTGTCATAAAATAGAGAAGAACTAAAAAAGGAACCATTTTATTTGCAAGCAGAATGCAGAGGAAATGTGGACAGCCCGAAACTTGCTAGCAAGTGCCACGCATCCAGTATTTCCTATGTGAATCTATCTTCCTCTTTCTAAGCCTACCTGTATATTGGTAATACATACAGATACAGTAACATCAGATGCCCAAACTGGAAACTGGGACTGACTTTAGACTTTGCCTTTTTTAATTCATGTATCTGTTTATTTATTACGAACTTATATACTTTGTGCCAGCAGATATAGTTGTGTCTATCAATCCTGCATCCTCTCAGACCTCATAACCTGAAAAGCTCTAATTGGTCCCCAAGTTCCACTACTTCTGCTCCCTAAATATCCCTGAAATCTGTCCTTTCCTCTCCATTCTCTCAGCCCCTACTTTAGTTCAGTTGTCATCCTCTGACTATTCTGTGTTCTGCCACATTTCTGCCTTCTATTAATTTGTTACTCTGATACAAGAGTAGTCTTTTTACATGCAAGTCAGAGAGTGTCCTCCCTTTCTTAAAATCCTCCAGAATAAAGTTTAAACTCTGCAATTTGATAGCAACCTATATTTCCACCCTGCCCAAAGGTGCCATTCTTTTTCTTAACTGTCTGTCATTTGTCTCTTCTCTCTGAAACACATTTGGTGAATTCATTCTTCAAGATGATTGGATCTCTCTGGTGGTCCAGTGGTTAAGGATCTGCCTTCCAATGCCAGGGGTACGGGTTCAATCCCTGGCAAGGGAACTAGGATTCCCACCTTCTACAGGGCAACTAAGCCTCATGCCTCAACTAGAGTGCTGTGGAACCCAGGCTCTGCAACTAGAGAAAGCCCACTCACCACGTCGAAGAGCCCACATGCCCAATCATTCTATGCACATTTTAAATATAGCACTTAGGATATGATATTATAAATCTTTTCTTGGTTATATTCCCTAGGTTTGAGTATAGGAATTCTAAGTATCCAGGAAGGTAAGAATTTGGTTATATTTGTCTTTGTTTTCTGAAATACTACCTGGTATATAACTAATTCAATAAATTGTTTTTGAGTAAGTGAGTGAATGAATGAGCCTGTGTAATGGGTATAATATTAAGCTCACCAAATCTACAATTGTTTTCTCTTACACATTTAGCAACTGTATTCAGCACTTACATGTTTCATGTCTACTTTGTGCCAGACATCAATCCCAAAACATTAATGGATAAGACATTAAAAGTTACTGCTTTTGTGGAACTTATATTCTAGAGACAGTGACAGATTAATAAAGCAATAAATAAATAAATGAGAAAATTACCAGATAATGATAAGTGCTTTGCAGAAACAAAGTAAGGTGATATGATAGAGAAAGACTGGGAAGCTTCCAGAAAAGAAAGTCAGGAGAGGCCTCTCTGGGGAGGTGAAATTACAGCTTAGATTTGAATGAGGTGAAGAAAGCATCAGGCAAAGATCAATGGCCAAGTGTGCCAGATAGATTGAAAGGCTGGAAAATACGCTCTGGGGCAATTATGAACTTGGCCTCTACTCCAGGGACAGAAAGGAGACCACGGTGATGGAACTGAATGAGAGGGGAAAAGCAGGCAATGACCAGTACTATGTGGTTATGGAAGTCACTTCAGCAGTATAGTCTAGTGTACACCCAGTAGGAAGCTGTTGGTTGTTAAGCAGGAGATGTCCTAGGTGGTGCTAGTGGTAAAGAACCCACCTGCCAATGCAGGAGACATAAGAGATGCGGATTCCATTGCTAGGTTAGGAAGATGCCCTGGAGGAGGGCATGGCAACCAATGCCAGTGTTCTTGCCTGGAGAATCCCATGGACAGAGGAGCCTGGCAGGCTACAGTCCATAGGATTGCAGAGTTGGACAGAGGCAACTTAGCAAACATGCAAGCCATGATTTAATCTACGCTTTAGCAATATCCCTTTGGAATCTATTCAGAAAATAACTCATGGTGGGTTAAGAAGGAAAACAGGAAGTCATGTAAGGAGGCCCTGCAGATGTCCAGAGAGAGAAATGGGATAGTGTCATGGATAATGGTAGCAACTCTAAAGAAGGGGAAGAAGTGTGTTGACTTGGGAATATTTTGGTTTGGAGGTTTGCTCCTGAATTTGATGAACAGATGAGAGGATAAGAGGTTTCCAGTGTAATTTGATTGAATCTAAGTCTTTTGCTCACCTTTGTTACTAGTTTTTTCTTATATTTATCACGAGAGGAAAGGGTGTAGAAAGAGATTCAAAGATCTTGCTTATGGCTATTGAACAGAAAGTCAAGGTGGAGAAGAGTGTGTTTTTGGAGAGAGGGCATCCCTCGAAATACTGAGTCCTTGAGGAAGAGAGTGCTCAGGTTACAAATATTTAATAATTTTCCCTCTCTGTCTGACAGACAGTGAAGGAGAAGTGTCATATGACATCCCTTATTGTGGAATCTAAAAAGAAATGATACAAACAAGCTTACTTGCAAAACAGAGATTCACAGACATAGAAAATGAACCTCATGTTTCATTTAAAATGGATAATTAACAAAGACCTATTGTATAGCACATGGAACTCTGCTCAATGTTATGTGACAGCCTGGATGGGAGGGAAGTTTGGGGGAGAATGGATACATGTATATGTTTGGCTGAGTCCCTTCATTGTTCCCCTGAAACCATCACAACATTGTTCAGCAGCTATACCCCAATACAAAATGTTTCTGGTGTTAAAAAAAATTAACTTAAAAAAACATAAATATGTAATAAGTCCAGGCCAAAGCTCACCAAAACAGATCAGTCGGGGGTGCATGAGATCTGCCCACACCAGTGATATCAGAAGTTGAAGATGCCAACACAGAAAGAGCTCCTGGGCTTTTCCTGTAGGTAACTGTGAGGTGTGCAGAGACAATGGATGTGGTAAACCGCAGTTTTTTCTTTTTTTTTTTTAACATTTATTGGGCTGCACCAGGTCTTAGTTGGGGCACAGGAGATCTTCAGTTTTTGTTGCTGCATGTGGAACTTTAGTTGCAACATGAGAACTCTTAACTGCAACATGTGGGATCTAGTTCCCAGACCAGGAATTGAACCTGGGCTCCCTGCATTGGGAGTGAGGAACGTTAGCCACTGGACCTCTAGGGAAGCCCCTAACCAAAGTATTTCTGAAATCACCTTCGAAGACAGCATCAGGTTGCCCACTGGAGCACTTTTCTAGCCAAACAGGAAAAGTGCGAGTGCCTTGAGAGCAAGGATTGTGTTTTAGTCATCTTTGAATTCCTACTCAAGGCTTAACACCAGGTGTGACATAAGATAAACCCTAAGGTTCCACATGTATTGAATAAAGGAGTGGGGTGGAGAATCAAGCAGAGAGGAAAATGACAATTGTCTCAGATAGTGCCTAGTCCCCTTTGTATTGTGTTATCTTCAACATCAAATTTATGTATTATGGTTTAGTTTTGATCCTATGAATATTAATCTCTCTGTCCTTGGAAACAGAAGGCCATCACCAATTCCTTCACTCCATTTGTTTGATTACACTCAATTCTTCCAAGTACATTTCAAAGTTAATTCATGTTTTTTGTTGTGTTGCAAATATTGTATCATTATATAACTAATCACCACTTCAATTCTTTTCACTTACACGAATAAACACACTTTATAGATACTTTCTTCTTTATTGAAAAAATAAACCTCAGTTGAATAAAAATTACAAGATACAAATAAACAAAGGTAGAAAATAAAGAGTATCCATGACTTTACTTGCACAGAAACTATATATTTCTGTGGGGACTTTTTACTAGGTATACACAGACACACATTTGGGAGGGGACAAAAATGGGATCACTACAGACTTAATGTTTTGTAATTGGATTTTAATATTCTTTTAAGATAAAATTAATAAGTAATAGCACCCCACTCCAGTACTCTTGCCTGGAAAAATCCCATGGATGGAGGAGCCTGGTAGGCAGTCCATGGGGTCGCTAAGAGTCGGATATGACTGAACAACTTCACTTTCACTTTTCACTTTGATGCATTGGAGAAGGAAATGGCAACCCACTCCAGTGTTCTTGCCTGGAGAATCCCAGGGACGGGGGAGCCTGGTGGGCTGCCGTCTATGGGGTTGCACAGAGTTGGACACGACTGAAGTGACTTAGCAGCAGCAGCAGCAGCAGCAAGAAAAACTTGACTTTTAGTTTAGAGTGTGCTTATTTCTTTTTGTCCTGAAAGTAGTTATTTTGTAAGAATAGTCTTTGAGCCCAACTTAAAAAAAAATGAGTGAGAGATCCACTGAGTAGGATGCCAGCCCTACTGAAGGAACAATTGTGTAAAGAGGATTCAAGCATCTGGCTAACAGTTGGACCACATGACCTCTGAGTTCTCCACCTCTGAGATTCTGTGAATGAAGAGAGGAGACAGGAATTTCTAAGGCTAACCAGACTGAAATGGCTGAAGGAACTAATGTAAGGGAGTTCTGGGAAATTAGATTGGAAAGTCAGATTTCAACTTGGTTGCATTTATATCTTGGATCCAAAGCTAGGAACATAGTGTGTGTGGAAGCTTGTGGGAGTGAATTTGTATGAAAGTGCCAAGGTCAGGAGTCATTTTCTTCCTTTTCTTCTTCCTCCTTCCTCTTTTGTCTTCTCTTCTGTTTTCACAGTATGATCAAGTTCTTTCAACATTCTGAGTCTCCTCTTTCTTGAATTCCCGTATGAGAAATAAAATTAGCTCACTTCCCAGATACATGAGGAATTTAGTACCAGGTACACAAATCAGTCTTCTTTTTATCCCATCGATCTGGAAATGGTAAAACGGTGGTTGATTTTACTACATCATTTTACAATGTTATACAAAACTAACATGCAAATAGGACTACAATTTTTAACTGTGGTAAATAGAATTTTGTTATTGTTGTTGTTTAGTTGCTAAGTCATGTCTGATTCTTCACAACTTCATGGACTGTAGTCCACCAGGTCCTCTGTCTGTGGGATTTCCCAGGCAAGAATACTGGAGTAGGTTGCCATTTCCTTCTCCAGGGGTTCTTCCCAACCTGGGGATCAAACCCACATCCTGCGTTGGCAGGTGGATTTTTTACCATTGAGCCACCAGGGAAGCCCAAGTAGAATTTCCCAGTAAGCTTACATTTCAGTGGCATCAAGTACATTCACACTGTTGTGTAATCATCATCCATCTCCGGGCCTTTTTATCATCCCAAACTGAAATGCTATATCAAACTCTCCATTCTCCCATCCCCCAGCACCTGACAGCCATGTTTATACTTTCTGTCTCTACAAATTTGACTATTCTCAGTACCTCATATAAATATTGAATCATACAATATTTATCCATTTTTGACTAGCTTATTTCACCTTGAATAATGTCAAGGTTCAGCCATGTTGTAGCTTATGTCAGAATTTACCTCCTGTTTAAAGTGATAACTCCATTGTATATATTTACTGCATTTTATTTGCCCATTCATCTTACCATTTTCTAATAGTAATCCTATAGCCCATAGTTAAGGCCTTTTACTACTATTTCACTTGAAAGTTTCCCAACATTTCCAGATTTTGGCAGCCTAAAATTCTTTGAGTTGTTTTTTATTCTCAGACATAGCTGCTGTTCTCCCCGGGAGCAGGTCATCTTAGGGCCAGGGCCATGGTGTAAATAGGTAAAGAGTGTGGTCAAGGCCATGAGTTGATTCATATTACCTTATTCAACAAGTATTCCCAGGTTGCTTCTGTGCACAAGGCAGCCCCTTAGTCATTCTTCTGATAATGGCCAGATGGCCATTTGGTGGAGAGAATGGGCAAGAGTGCTAAAACAGTAGGCTTAATACTACCTCAACCCTGTGCCCAATAACCAAGACAGGTTGTTGGAAAGAAGTTGCGTGTTTCACTCATTGCACAGGGATTGCCGTAAGTCAAGAAACAGCAGAAGACAGTCAAGTGACTCTGCTTCCCCTTCTGCCCACCATCCCATCCTTCTCACCACGACTCCTTGCTTCTTGTAGCTTGGTTTTGAGAGCATGTTGAATTAGCTGCACAAGAGCAGGGGAATTACTTCTCCTGATGCTCATTCCCTCGACCACCCGAGATCCCCTTGATCTCATGCTCTCATCACAGTGTTTGCACTATACAGAATGACACAGAGAGAGAATTCACTTTCTCCTTTTCAGACACTTCCATATCCCATCATAGTTGTCAAAGTGGATGAAAACTAGGGCTGTGCTGAGTCACTGCCTGTTTTATTGCATACCCTCTCTTCGACGTGTGTCCAGAGAACTGATGTAATTTCTCCAAAGAGTTCTTGGAAAATATCTACTGTTTTTTTTGTGTGTCTCTCAGTAATGTTACTTTGGTCTTTGGCCAGAAAAGCCAAAGATTAGCTCTAATTTTTTTTTTTTTTTTTTTTGTCTAAGTGTAGTTGATTTACACTGTTGTGATCATTTCTGCCACACAGCAAAGTGACTTAGTTACACATGTATAAACATTCCTTTTTATTTTCCATTATGGTTTATCACAGGATATTGAGTACAGTTCCTTATGCTATACGGCAGGATTTTGTTGTTATCAATTCTATATATAATAGTTTACATCTGCTAATTCCAAACTCCCACTCTATCCTTTCTGCACTCCCTCTCCCCTTTGGCAACCACAAACCTGTTTTCTCTGTCTGTGAATCTGTTTCTGTTTCATAGTTATGTCCATTTGTTACATTTTAGATTCTGCATATAAATGATATTGTATGGTATTTGTCTTCCTCTTTCTGATTTACTTCACTTAGTATGATCATCTTTAGTTCCATCCATATTGCTGCAAATGGCATTGTTTCATTCTTTTTTATGGCCGAGAAGTATTCCATTGTATATATATACCACATCTTCTTTATCCATTCATCTATTGATGGACATCTTATGTGTGTGTGTGTGTGAATTAAAACTTATTTTAATTTTAATTTTTTTAGTTGGTCCTAATATGTTATCTAATTAATTTTAAAAATTAGAGTATAGTTGATATATAATGTTGTGCTAGTTTCTGCTGTACAGCAAAGTGAGTCAGTTATACATACACATATATCCACTCTTTTTAAGATTCTATTCCCATGTAAGTTATTACAGAGTATTGAATAGAGTTCCCTATGCTATTCAGTATGTTCTTATTAATTATCTATTCTCTACATAGTAGTGTATACATGGGCTTCCCAAGTGGCATTGGTAGTAAAAAATCCACCTGTCAATGCAGGAAATGCAAGAGACACAGTTTCAACCCCTGGGTTGGGTAGATCCCCTGGAGTAGGAAACGGCAACCTAATCTAGTATTCTTGCCTGGAAAAATTCTATGGACAGAGGAGCCTGGTGGGCTACAGTCCATGAGGCTGCAAAGAGTTGAACATGACTGAGAGAGAGAGAGTGTGTATGTATATCAATCTCAATCTCTCAGTTAATCCCTTCCGATTGGCTCTAATTTTAATTGGCATTTACTGCCCTGTTTTTCCATATTATTATCTTCTGGGGTTCTCTTCACTATCCACATCTATTAATAATGTCTTCACACTACTAGTGAGCTCCAAAAACAATCCAAAGATTAATATTAATAGTATATAGATTTTCTACTTTTTTCAAGAAGTAAAGGAAATCAGTGTGAAATTATGAGGAAGTATAATTTTTCTAGATTTTCATGTCTCTACCATAGCAGAGAGCTCCCTTAGAAATAAGTGCTCTTCTTACAGAAAGAAAGAAATTTATTACAAGAGGCTAGTTAACTACCTTGGGGAGCTGATGGAAGTCCCATCTCTTTGAGTCATGGTGCGTAACTCAGTGGGAGTCAATTCCGTACAGAGTTCTAGTGACGATGATCTCACTGTTTTATACTTCACATCTATGTTTTAGTTTATGTGCCAAGTTTGCCTTCCCTGCTGAACAAAATTCTATCTAAGACAAAGTTGATCTTGCCTTTTCCTATGTTCCTTTCCTCCGTAGTTAGATATACTTTGGCCAGTGGTACCTGTTAATGAATTCAAACAAAGATGGTCCCACTCCAGATTGTTACTGGCATTTGTTATCTGACATCTACGAGTATAGCTGGCAATGTGTGCACTTTAGCTGAAACCATAGTCAGCAGTACCACATTTCCGGGGAGACTGGACCATTACGGCAAGCATGTGGGTCCTGCTGCTCTTCTGCCTTCCAGGTAGAGGCAAGGAGATCGGCACTGAGATACTGTGATCCCAGAGGTGACCTAGGATGAGCTTGTCTAAATATTTCTCACTGGCTTACCAAGGAAGCATCCAAGTTAATTCTTTAGTGTTTGTAGGGCCTTGTTGTGGCCTGAGCCATTTGTCCTGCTCCAAGATGCTTCAAAACCTTATTCAAAATAGTACAGATGAACCTATCTTCAGGGAAGGAATGGAGATGCAGACAGAGAACAGTCGTGTGGACACAGTAGGGGAAGGAGAGGGTGGGACGAATTGAGAGAGTGGCCTTGGCATGTATAGCACTACCATGTGTGAAACAGATAGCTGGTGGAGAGCTGCTGTGCAACACAGGGAGCCCAGGCTGGTGCTCTGTGATGACCTAGAGGGGTGCAACAGAAGTGGGGAGGGAGGCTTTCAGGGAGGGGACACACACACACACATATATATAAATGATTATGGCTGATTCATGTTGTTATACGGCAGAAACCAACACATCATTGTAAAGCAATTATCCTCCAAATGAAAAAAAAGGTTTGGATCCCTGGTGAAACCCTACTAGACTCAAGTTTACCAGGAGATTTGGGTAGGAACAAGGTTGATGGACTTCATTGTTTATAAAACCAAGAGTGCTAATAAAAGAAATTGAGCTTTGAAAGCTTCAGGTCCAAGGTCTGCTCATAGTCATCATTAACCAGCTTTACTTGGAGTGCACATTGGGTGAAACGTGGTCTGGCTATAAATGTAAGCAAGTTCTGTAAGACAGGGATATGAAACATTTGTACCCCTGTATAAGGGTCGTTTCCTTATAAATGTACTTAAAAGGTCCATCTAGTCAAGGCTCTGGTTTTTCCAGTGGTCATGTATGGATGTGAGAGTTGGACTGTGAAGAAAGCTGAGCACCGAAGAATTGATGCTTTTCAACTGTGGTGTTGGAGAAGACTCTTGAGAGTCCCTTGGACTGCAAGGAGATCCAGCCAATCCATTCTGAAGGAGCTCAGTCCTGGGATTTCTTTGGAAGGAATGATGCTAAAGCTGAAACTCCAGTACTTTGGCCACCTCATGCGAAGAGCTGACTCATTGGAAAAGACTCTGATGCTGGGAAGGATTGGGGGCAAGAGGAGAAGGGGACGACAGAGCATGAGATGGCTGGATGGCATCACCGACTCGATGGACGTGAGTCTGAGTGAACTCCTGGAGTTGGTGATGGACAGGGAGGCCTGGCGTGTCGCAATTCATGGGGTTGCATGGGGTCGCAAAGAGTCGGACACGACTGAGCGACTGAACTGAACTGATAAGTACATAAATGTACTTATAAGTACAAAACCAAAACAAAATCCAGTTAATTCTTTAGGTTTGTGTTCTGGTTCTATAACATTCCTTTTAAATCACAGACCTTAACCTAGATTCTATGAAGTCCCAGGAATCTCTGAATGACTTTAGGGGATATATGAGACGCCTGAAATTGTATATACAATTTTGTGTGGGTATTTCTGAGAAGAAAGTGTCTAGCTCTTCTCAGAGTCTCAAAGATGTTGGTAACTCCTCACTTCATAAATGAGATCATTTGAAATGACCACATTATGGTGTATATAGTTCCCAGTTTCTCATTTGGTCAATTTTCATTAATAAATATAGGATAAATGATTGCCTAAAAAAGGCAAAGAAATATTTGACATTTAGGAAGAAACAGAGTTACAGTGTAACTCTTGTTTTGGAAAAGATTACCCTCAAACAATTAACAATGCAAGGCTATGAATTATGACTACCTATTAAGTGGTATGGGTGGTGGTGATTTAAGTCATGTCTGATTCTTGCAACCCCATGGACTGTAGCCTGCCAGGCTCCTCTGTCCATGGGATTTTCCAGTGGTATGGGTAAAACATGCTAAAATAATTTAGAGGGAGGTGGGATCATTGCCTCTGGGGTTGTTGCGCAGGAACTTAAGTTGAGCGTGGAGATGCAACAGCAAAGCCTGACTGTTCAGCCACTGTGCCCTGGGTGTTTTCATCTCAGGTGTTAAATAATGAAATATTTCTGTGTCATTGGTTGCAGTGTCCCCCCAAGCCCACTCCAGTGCCGCTACTGCCCTGGCCATACCTCTACCAGGAATTCCCAACAATTTCCCTCTTCCCTCTACCTTCTAGGATCCAGTAACTGTAGGATTGATGCCTGGCCTGGAAAGATCTTTTGGACACCATTCCAGCCTTCTGGCTAGAGCTTTTCTGGGGATTCAGTGTCCATTCTGACCAGCTATTGATATCTTACATATCACCACCTTTAAGGTATGATGTGTGTTTGATAGAAGTTCATGTGTACCATTGTATGACTGAAGTAATTGAAAGGAAAAGGAAAACATCTCAGGAAGGGGAAATGGTGAAAGAAACAAAACCAGTTGGTTGATAAGACTATTCTGGAGTTGGAGGATAGCTGACTAATTTGGTTGGATGTAGAGAAAAAGAATGAATGAACAATAAGTTGAAAAGATGAGCTATAGCCAGCTTGATGAGAAAACAGTTTGGGCCTGGAAGCATGGGAAGGAGGCTGAGTCTTGCACTCTGCAGTATGGGCTGTGTGTATTAGATGTCACTTGCAAATGCTTAAGGTGTGGAATGACATGATGACAGCAGAACTTTTAAAAGAATAATCTGGCAGGGGTGTGTAGGATGAAAGGGTGAAGGAATCATTAGCAAATAAATTCTAGGTGTAAATTAGCCATCATGAAAATTCCCCTCCCTTTTGGCGCTCCCTCCCACCACTCCCATGCCACCCATCTAGGTCATCACAGAGTTCCCTATGCTGTACCACAGGTTCCCGCTGCTGCTGCTGCTACTGCTAAGTCGCTTCAGTCATGTCCGACTCTGTGCGACCCCAGAGACGGCAGCCCACCAGGCTCCCCCGTCCCTGGGATTCTCCAGGCAAGAACACTGGAGTGGATTGCCATTTCCTTCTCCAATGCGTGAAAGTGAAAAGTGAAAGTGAAATCGCTCAGTCGTGTGCAACTCTTAGCGACCCCATGGACTGCAGCCTACCAGGCTCCTCCATCCATGGGATTTTCCAGGCAAGAGTACTGGAGTGGGGTGCCACTGCCTTCTCCAAAGGTTCCCGCTAGCTAGCTATTTTACACAGGGTAGTGTGTATATGTCAATCCCAATCTCCCAATTCATCCCACCCTCTGCTTCCCCACTGTGTCTGCCTGCCTGTTCTCAACATCTGCATAATACAAGAGGGTGTGAAAAAAAAGAGACAATGGCTATGGCACAGAATGAAACTGGGTGGAATATTTGAAGTGAAGTCTTAAGAAACCTGGACCATCTGGTCACAGTGTCCCTAGGAGAGGGCAGATGAGGTTAGTGGCCACAGAAAGGAGCCAGTAAAGAAGAACATGGAAAACTGTATCACTGTTTGGGGTATCATGTGTGTGTGTGTGTGTATTAGTTCCTCAGTTGTGTCTGACTTTTTGTGACCCCATGGACTGTAGCCTGCCAGGCTCCTCTGTCCATGGGATTCTCCAGGCAAGAATACTGGAGTGGGTTGCCATTTCCTTCTCCAGGGCATCTTTTTGACCCAGGGATTAAACTGGGTTCTCCTACATTGCAGGCAGATGTTTTTTTACCATCCGGGCCACCAGGGACCCAGTAGAATAGAGACTAGAGCTCACATACACACAAAATACCACTCAACAATTACTTATCTATCTTATGTAAAGTTTGTAAGGTAACATGAAAAAATAATTGGGAGAAACAGTGAAAATATGAATGAATCTTGAACTTGTTTTTTGACTGACTTGTTCTTACTTGTTCTATGTAATTCTAGACCAGCAAGCAAGCAAATCTTGGCTGTCCACCGTTCCTCCCCAGCAGGGAATGCACATTTCTGGAACACCAGGAGAAGTACAATGAACAACCACTGTGGTTATAGTCATTGCCTTGGTGACCCCGTGAGATACTAAATTATATTTAAATTTTCTACTTATTTCTCCCATCTACAATCACCTCTCATCGCACGATTACCTCCTATTTCACAATTACCTCTGAAAATCAACTCAAAATCCAATATTGATAATATTATTTTTATATCTACTATTCAAGAAGCATTTTTATGTACATTAGCTCACCAAACACCCTATAATTGTTAGGTAGAAGTTATTATCTTAATTTTAAATATGAGGAAACTAAGAAACAAAACCTTAGAAAATTCAAGGAAACAAGATCAGAGCTCACATTTTTTTGATCACCTATTTTGTGTCAGATCCATCACATATGCCCAGATTCACAGAGCTGGTAAGGGTCAGAGCAGAGACTATGCCTAGTTCTCTTGGAGATTTTAAGGTGGTGCAATTTCCACAACAAGCCAATCTACCAGCTGTTGTTCATCCACCTGAGAAAGCTTTGAGTATGGGCAACAAAATTAGAGTTCTTATTCTTCAAATGATTGAAAAATAGCTGAGGTCAACCTCTCAAAGGCAATAATGTTTCTATTCCAATTCATAAAGTCACCAAGCAGATCTAAAGGACACTTCTTTGTTTTGTTTTCATTGGAGATGAAGATGTTTTTCCTTTATAATTTGTCTGGAGGAGTTCAAGCATTTAGAGGGATGAATTATCTCTGGCTTTATGTGTCCAACATCATCAAACTGCCCCATGCAGATATTTTGTTATTAAAATGAGCTCTGTGTGTGAAGTCATTCTATCTTGTTACAGTGGACACCAGGGCAAGCTATTTAGAATAAATTGGAATGAATAACTTAATGAAAGAGAAAAGAATATTCCTTTCAGGATCCCTGGATACACTAGTCCTGTTCTTTTTTTCTGGCTTCTCCTTACTTCTTCTTTCCACTTTTGCATCATTTTGACCCATTCACCCTCATGGCTTATTCCTTCCTTTCCATTTTCAGAGTAGCAGCCTAACTGCACACAAGGAGACTTTGTCCTCCGAAATAGATGGCATGAAAGACAGGAACTGCTGTTGTCCTGTCTACCGTGGACACCAGGAAATGCCTTGCCTCCGACCCATGAACCTAGGCCAACAGGCTGGCAGACAGGAAAAGGTCTGTGTTCCCTGACTGAGCCACACAGTCAGGAGTGCCACTGGAGGGCCCCTTCCACTCCTTCTTTGTTCTTCAGTGAACTGGTTAGTCTATAGCCTTGCTACTCAAAGTATAGTCCAAGGCCTGGCACCATCAGCATCACCAAGCAAGGTTCAAAATGAAGAACCTTCACCCCATACCTGTGGTATCAGGATTTGCATGTTAACAAGATCCCCAGCTGATTTGGATGGGCATTAAAGTTTGAGAAGCCCTGGTATACAGGGCGTTCTCTTACCCACAGATACATTTTCTTTTTTGTGACTTTGAGACATGAGTCAACAGAAATCATATACTACACTGAGATATATCTTAGCAGAAATTATGCCCCTACGTATAACTGGGTACACTAAGACCAAATAGAAAACAAGTTTAACTTAGAACGTTGAGCTCTTTGCCTGATATATTTTTAATGCTCTGAATAGATTGGTGAATTTCCTTGTTGCCATGACTTGACATCTCTTGTAGAGAAATATTCAAACCAGGGGAATAATCAGAAACAACTTATTCAAACACCAACCCAAATCTTGCTCCTTGGCAATTTTTAGAACCTCTCATACAGCTTCTCAGGCAAAAACAAACTATAAATTCCCAAATCAAAAATCACAGATGGTCAAGCAAATTAAATTTCTTATCACATTTCTTTAGCTGTTTCCACTATGTTTATGCACATTCTCTTAACTGCTGAACTCCCTGAGAAACCGCATTGATCTATTTGGATGCTTTGCCCTGTTCTTTCTCATTTGAGATTTTTGGTAATAACATAATTAATTTAGAATTTAATATTTTGATTTTCCCATCATTCCAAAGCTATGTTCTTTTTAAGCACTCTGAAAATCTCAAGGTTCTTTAAGCTTTTCCTCCCCTGGGATCTTAAGTTTAAGCCAAAGGTTGGATTTATCCTCCTATCACTTCACCCTGAGAGAATTCTGTCAGAAGCAGTATTTGCTTCGTAAGCAAAGCAGGAAAATGCCAGCAACATTCTCATATTCCCTTAAAATAATTTCCATAATATAATATTGAGGTTTACTGCTTGATACCTTACAGGCTTGGATATTAAGGATCAGTGTTTATTTCTGAGCATCTATTTCATGAGCAAAACAATTACTTGTTCTTTTCAGCATTGTCCAAAGACAGTAGCTTTAGTCTCTAAATACTTAAACAAAAACCAGAATTTTCTGACTCATCATTTATGTTTATATGGGAAGTTAGTGGCCCAGGCATGATTTAAGAAGGTAATGTCCTTTTTACGTTAATTTTATTATTGTTATTTTACTTGAATTAACTTTTGTTTCTAAATTCTTGATTGATCTCACAATATTTTATGCACTTAGTCAAACTTTCATACACTAACATGAAAACCTATTCAAAGGGGTTATAACATTGGACCCAGAGTATTTGACTCCTATTTCTGTATTTAACTACTAGTTAGAAATAAGTATTTATATTGCATGTACCAAGTATAGTCATTTTACTGTAACTGCAGGTGACACAAAAGAAATAAAAAATGGTCTTTGTCTTAAAAGTCTCTTTTTAGGTAGGAAGACAAAGCAGAAGAAATATACAAGGAAAAAAATTGGAAAAAAAATTCTTGCCCATGTATAAGATAGTAACAGAAGGGAATTCCCTGGTGGTCCAGTGGTTAGGACTCTGCAATTTCACTGCCAGGGCATGGTTTGATCCCAGGTGGGGAACTAAGAATCCCTCATTGTGAAGTGAGGCCAAAAAAAAAAAAGGTAGTAAAGCTACCTTTGACATGTAGCAGTACCTCATTCACAACAGCTCCATTCTACAGAGGAGAAAAATGAGGCTGGGAATGAGGTACTGCTACATGTCAAAGGTAGCTGTTACTACCTTTTTTTTTTTGGCCTCACTTCACAATGAGGGATTCTTAGTTCCCCACCTGGGATCAAACCATGCCCTGGCAGTGAAATTGCAGAGTCCTAACCACTGGACCACCAGGGAATTCCCTTCTGTTACTATCTTATACATGGGCGAGAATTGTTTCTTGTAAGCATCCTCATCTTCTTCAGTTAGGTAATGCATGTAATGTACAAGAGGAGAAAAATGAGGCTGGGAAACTTCAGTAACTTGAAATTGGTATTCAAACCAACAACTCATACCAAAACCATGCTCTTTATATAGTACTGCTTGTCTGATAGTGAGTGAGTGAAGGTCACTCGGTTGTGTCCGACTCTTTGCAACCCTGTGGACTACATGCAGTGCATGGAATTCTCCAGGCCAGAATATTGGAGTGGGTAACTGTTCCTTTCTCCAGGGGATATTCCCAACCCAGGGATTGAAGCTAGGTCTCCTGCATTGCAGGGGGATTCTGTACCAGCTGAGCCTTCAGGGAAGCCCTGCCTGATAGTAAGGGATAGAATATTTATTTTCTTTTACTTTTAAAAAAACCTGTTGTCTACTATTTTATTTATTTATTTTTTTACAGCTTTGTTAAGATACAATTGACAAATAATATTGTGTGTGTTTAAGATGAACAAGGCATACAAAGTATTAATTTGTTACATTTGTACAGTATCAAATGATTGCCATAGATAATACCTCCATCATGTCATGTAATTATCATTTTCTCTTTGTGGTGAGAGCATTTAAAATCTACCTTCTTAGCAACATTCCTTTACTCTAGATATTTCAATTCAAACTTCTTGAAAACCAGAATGATGCTACCTAATTCCTTTGTGGGCTTCCCCAGTAGCCCAGTGGTAAAGAATCCCCATGTAATACAGAAGACTCTGGTTCAATCCCTGGGTGAGAAGATCCCTTGGAGAAGAAATGGCAACCCACTCCAATATTCTTTTTATTTTTTTTGCTGCTTGTTCAATAAGTTTATTACTGTCTTTATCTGAAAAAATCTTGCTAGGGAATTGTGGTTTTGTTTAACTTTCGGCAGCCCGTTCCCAAGCTCTAAGGAAGCTTGCCTTCTTCTGAGCTACCCGATCTTTCTTCTGGACAAGTGACATTTTGGGACTGTTCTTCCTCTTCTTTTTAACTTCTTTCTTAGGCTTCTTCTCATACACTGAATTCTCTCGTATTGGAGCATGAGCTTTCTTATACATCTCCTCCATCATGTCTGGAGTTACGTTCGTTATGTACTGAGAGAATTGTTTCTTGTAAGCATCCTCATCTTCTTCAGTTAGGTAATGCATGTAATCTACAACATTCTGCCCCATGATGTGCTTTCAGTGTAGCACTGAATTCTTTGCTTTCTGAGTCATAACCAGGGAACCGTTTGTACTGTGAGGGATAGACAAGCCTCCATTGACAGCTCCCTTTAGGGCCTCAAAAACTTTATTCCTGGTAGTAGTTCTGGCAAGTCCTGCATCTAGGTAACAAGTGAAAGCACCAGGTTGACCATCAATGCTTTCCACATTGTATTTATCTCCAGTCACCTTGACTTGGCCTTCTTAAATTTTGTCCATACCAAACCTATTAATAAGCCTGCCGGCCAGCAGCAGGCTAGTACAATATGCTGCAGCAAGATTTGTCAGCCCAACCTTCACACCATGTTTTGGGAGTTCATGAGCATAAGCTGCACAAACTATCATATCTCCTTCTATACAGGCATAAGAAATCTGACAAACTCTGTTCTTTACATGAACGATCATTCTGTATTTAGGTGTGTTGTACCTATTTTTATCTTGGATTACCAAGTTTCTGAGTATAGTTGTCAGTTTTGCCCTCTGGCTGTCTTCTGAATTTCACTTTGTATTTCTTGAAGTATCTCCTTGTATCTCTTGTATCCTTGTTCTTGACAACTTTGACAATCCCCATCCTGCCTAACAGAACCCTGACTGGGCGGCTTGCCACAGAGCTGCAGGACCAGCAGGTTTCGGAGGTGGAAAAGCCTGGCTCCAATATTCTTACCTAGGAAATCCCATGGGCAGAAGAGCCTGGCAGGCTACAGTCTGCGGGATCGCAAAGAGTCAGACACGCTTAGCGACTAAACAACAATAACGATTCCTTTGTATCACTCTGTACCCTGCACAGTGCTGGGCATGGACGGTACAAATGTTCCAACTTCCCCAAGCATGAACTGCAAACAGGATTACCAAAATCATGGCAACAGTAGTATAAACTTGGTGTGTTAGACCTTTTCTAAAAGAAAGCGCATAACATAAGAGGTATCAGGTGGTTTTTTTTGTGGTTTGCATACCCACTAAACTCTTGGTGCCTCCCGAATTGTTTCTTTCTTTTGGGATTTTTCACCTGAACTTTGGTCTCAGTTCACTTCCTCCTGCCTTTAAGTGTGTGTGCGTGAGCTAAGTCTCTTCTGCCTTTAAGAGACAGCTCAATCTTCACCTGTTCTGTGGAGGGAACATTCCCTGACTTCTTGAGGTAGAAGGGACTGCTTTCTCCTTTGTGTTCTGTTACTCCTAGTATCACACTTCATAGCACACGTGGGACAGTATGTAACACTGATGTGTTTGTGTGGGGGTGGGGGTGAGGTGGTGCATTTACAGGAAAGCCTGGGAGAAGTTCATTGCCATCTAGTGGGAAGACAAACCTGTAACACAATATACATCTCACATCATGGCTGTGTAGATTTACATGACATGTTAAGATATATAAGTAGGTAGACAGGCAGGAAGATAGATAGAAGGAAGAAGTTTTCCTTGACCTTCATAGGATTCCTGGCTAGGTCTAAAAATGAAACTGACAAAGACAGATGAGCAAGAGAAAAGCACACAAATTTATTTAATGTAAGTTTTACATGACATAGAAGTCTTCAAAAGGAAATGAAGACTCATGAGAATTCCCTGGCCATTCTGTAGTTAGGACTCTATACTTCCACTGCAGGGGACACAAGTTCCATCCCCAGTCCAGGAACTACGATTCTGCATGCTGCGTGGCGTGGCCAATTAAAAAAAAAAAAGAAATGAAGACCCACAGAAATAGTTAGACCTGAGTATTTTTATGCTAGATTTGATGAAGACAGGATAGTCATGGAAGAATATAATAGGTTAGAGAATATGAGGTAATCAAAGTAAACTGGGGAAAACTTGGCAAAGCCGACTTGTTAGGGTTCTTCTCTGGGTCCATTTGTCTTTGGAGAAAGAATGCTCCTTTCTTACAGGTATAGAGAGAGCCCCTCTCACAGGAGGTTCTTTGAAAGGTAATAGTGGGGAGAAGGTCAGAGTAACTGTTTTAGAGCTTCTATCATTTTCTCAAACTCCTTCCACTTAAAATAGTCAATATCCAAGGTACCATATTTTGAGGAATCAAGTCCCGGACCCCATCATTAGTAAAGCATAGTTCAAATTGCCCCACTAGAAACTTTTCAAGATTTAAATAGCTGTTTCCTGAAAAATAAAAAAGAATTTAAAGGTCAAGTTAGTTTGATAAATTCAAGATTAAATAAAGTTAAAATTTTATATGTATGCTTTAATTTTTCCCTGCAATATTTCTCAAAGCTCTTAATGTATGGATGTGCATTGTGAACCTCCCAAGTGTGAATCCAGTATGCGGCATTTCCTAATCATATGTGCCCATAGAATTCCTTCTTTTTTCATGCCCTGTAGAACACAATGTAGAGTTTGATTTCATGGTTGAGAATAGAGAAAGATATTAATGTCATCATGGATTCATTGCCTACATTTGGGATCAGCATGTTGTTTCCTCATCTGCAAAATGGGGATAATACTTATTTCATATTGCTGTTGGCAAATCAGAAAAGGTTTATAAAATGCTTAGGTGTTCTAAGTAGATCTTTGCAATTACGACTATTAACAATAATATATCTGGGATCTATTTATCTTCAGAACCTCAGTGCTTTGCAGAGTCTTGAATCTGAAGCTGAGTTGAGTTCAGACTGTTACACATGGCTCAGCTTCAGCGTGTGGGTGGCCCAATAGCTTCCCTCCTATCTGTATCCTTTGTCCTTTAACAATATTGGAGTCAATCTTAGATGAGTCCCATTGTGTTCACGGTCCTGTTGCTTAGTATCTTCTTATAAAAAACAAAAATAAGATAAAAGAAGACATGAGGTTTGAACTAAATTTCTAGAGTTCATGTTCTCTAAAATTTTAAGGGATGGAATTTTCCTGGTGGTTCAAGGGTTAGGTCTCAGTGCTTTCACGGCTGTGGTCCCATGTTCAATTTTTGGTCAGGGAACTAATATCCCACAAGCTTCACAGTGCAGCCAAAAATAAAATAAAAAATAAAATTCTACGGGAGACCAGAAGTAATTCTCAAGCTGTATCAGGTAGCATTTTGTTGCTCTTTTGACTGGGTAGCACAAGTGTCTACACACCACTTTATTTTTTTCAGTTAGGAAGCCCAACGTAAACTAGATTGCCATCAAAATTCTTGATATAAAGGAATTTGATTTTGGTTAGTCTTTTATCAGATAATATGTCAGTTTTACATATGACTATACAGCCCTATCAACTAGAATTTCTGTCTAGAAGTCATTTTCATGCATCTGCTCCCTGACCTATTTACAGTAAGGTGCAGCTGTGGGGTGGTTCTCTATGTAGGATTCAGAAACACTGCCGTTTTTGAAATAAACCAGATGTTTTCCATTTCAAAGAAAAAGATCACACCTAGTGAAGTATTTGTTTACAAGCTTCACAATAATGCCAAAGATTATAAGAAAAGTTTCAAGGGACATGGATCACAGAAATCAGCTGAACACCACACTTTTCCTGTGAAGTTACAAAAGAAACACACAAAAGTAGACCTTGTGCTGGCTGCGAGGATTTGTGGATTAAGGTTATAGTGACCGACAGATTACAGTGAGAGTTACTGTCTGAAGAGAGAATGCCACTTGGCTTTATTTGGTTTCTGTGCATTTTTCCAAGAACACGTCCTGTGATACATATCCGAAGGAGTGGTTTTTAAAACATGTCCTAAAATGAGTGTTTATGGAAACTTCAGGAATACTTTGGGAGTAGATTTCCTCCAAACAAAAACAAAACCAAAACATTTTAAAAATCGAAAGTGAAAATAGGTATAACTTGTTAGTGACTAATCATTGGAGAACCCAGTTTGGTATTCGACCAGTGACTAGACTGAAAGAAACTCATCCTTTGGTAGTTTTCTTCTTTTATTCTTTCTTTCTTTTTTTTAAAGGAAGCAAACTGTTGATCCGCGAGCCATCCATTTGAAAAAGGCTGAAGGCGCTTCCGGACAAGGGAGCCCCAGCCAGGCCCCGAGGGTTCCAGCGACTAACCCGCGCCGCCAGCGAGGTTTCCGGGAACTTGGGCGCGGCGCTCGGCTGGCCGAGGCGCGTGAGTGGGCGACCCCTTCCCGCGCTGCCGTTCCTGCTCCTAGTGGCCCGGTCTGGAGAGTCCGTGAGTGGCGACAAGGCGGGCTCCGCGGGGCCGGGGACCTCCGGGAGGGTTGAGGGTTGGTGGGGACGCCTGGCGGAGAGTAGCGGGAGGGGGGAGGGGGTCGTTGGCTCTGCGCCCCCTCCCCTGCGCCGCCCTCCGGCGCTGCCCGCTGCCGAGGTCGTGGGGACCACCTAGCCGCCGAGGGGGCGCGCCTGCCCCCTGCCCGCGGGGCTTTCTGCCTGCAGTCCAGGCCTCTGACCCCGTCTCCTGTGCTTTGCTTAATTTAGGAAATTGAAACTTAAAATGGTTTGTGTTTCCCCACTGTTTCTGTAGTGTCTCTGGAGAAAGTTCTTAGGAAAACAGATTCCTTAGGGAGATTTAGTCTCTTGGCAGGCGCAGGGTTTGGCAGTCGCACCTGATTTTTCAGAACATACAGGGATTTTATTTAAAGAGACATCCAAAACAGAATGTGGTGTTTCCCTATCTATGCGACACACATAAGTTAAAAAACAACAAGAAGCAATCGTGTCTGTGCATCTCCACCTCCTTTTTTCCTTCCTTTGCCTCATTTCCTTTGTTTTTGCTGCCAGGCATGCGTATGGGAAGCTTTGCCTCTATCAGTCCTGGCACCACAGTGAATATGTTAGGGAAATAGGTGGTGAACAGGTGGAGGTAATTTGTACTGTTTTTTTCATTTGCTGCCATAATAAATTATCATGGACTCAGTAAAACCTTAAAAGCTACAGATTTATCTTAAAATTATGTATGGGGGATTTCCCTGGCCGTCCAGTGGTTAGACTTTGTGTTTCCATTCCAGAGGCTGTGGGTTTGATCCCTGGTCGAGGAACTAAGGTCCTACGTGCCCTGCAACCTGGCCAAATTACCACAAAAAAAAAAAAAAAAAAAAAAAAAATTCAGTATAAGTCTGGGTGGGCATCGCTAGGTTAAAATCAAGGTGTCAGCGGCTCTGCCTGCCTTTCTGGAGGCTAATGGTGTGAACCTGTTTTCTTGTCTTTTCTGCTTCTATAGATTGCTCATCTCCTTTGGCTCAGTGGTGCCCTTTCTGCATCCTCAAAACCAGCAGCATTGCATCTCTCTGACTATTCTTCCCTTGTCACGTCTCACTCTGATTCTGCTCTTCTGCCTTCCTCTTTCACTTTGAAGAAGGAGCCTGGTGATTACGCTGTTCCCCACCAATAATCCAGGAAGAGGTTTATATTATAAAGTCAGCTGTAAATTAGCAACCTTAATTCAGTCTGTAACCTTGGTTCTCCTTTGCAGTATAACCCAACATTTTCACAGATTATGGGGGTTAGGATGTGGACCTCTTTAAAAGGGCCATTATTTTGCTTACCTTTTGAGTGCATAAAAGGAAAGCTATTACTATACATCCCATTCGTCAAGGAGGGAAAGTATCCAGATACTAGATATGCTGTAACAAGTTCTGGGAATATGATGTAGTAGACCATTTATATGAGTTAAATGTATTATTGAGAGCTTTTATTACAAGCATTTAAGAATAGACTTTAAAAAGCAGTTAAAGAACGTTGCAGTTTCTGCTTTCTGGAAATGTAATGAGAACATTGTATAGAACACTGCATGCCCCAGGTGTCCAGGGCTGAGCAAATACCTGAGTCAAGATACCAGGCAGTCCTATAAACATTAAGTGTTTTCAGTATGTGAACTCATGCTCTGAATGGATACAAGGAAGAGGGAATGTAGTCCCTGGCCTCAAGGTCATGACCATCTTGTCATGGAAAATGACACAAGTACACAAATAAAGCTCCCCAAAAGAGGTAATGGGGGAGAAGTAATATCATCTGGGGGAATCAGAAAAGACTTCAAGAACTTGGGTGGGGAGGGGGGGGCATTTGGGATGGACATTGAAGAACAGTAGGATTTCATTAAGTGGCAATTAAGATTGGCAGGGGGGGGAGGATGTGACATTGAGGGACATGAGGGAGAAGAGAAACCCTTAGATTGTTCAGTATGGTTAAGGAACCTGGTCCAGGAGTTGTCTAAATAAGACTCAGTTCAGTTCAGTTCAGTCACTCACTCAGTCGTGTCTGACTCTTTGCGACCCCATGAATTGCAGCACACCAGGCCTCCCTGTCCATCACCAACTCCCAGAGTTCACTCAAATTCATGTCCATCGAGCCGGTGATGCCATCCAGCCATCTCATCCTCTGCCGTCCCCTTCTCCTCCTGCCCCCAATCCCTCCCAGCATCAGAGTCTTTTCCAATGAGTCAACTCTTCGCATGAGGTGGCCAAAGTAAGACTACTACTAAGTCATGTCAGTCGTGTCCAACTCTTTGTGACCCCATAGATGGCAGCCCACCAGGCTCCCCCGTCCCTGGGATTCTCCAGGCAAGAACACTGGAGTAGGTTGCCATTTCCTTCTCCAGTGTGTGAAAGTGAAGTTGCTCAGTTGTGTCCGACTCTTCACGACCCCATGGACTGCAGCCCACCAGGCTCCCCCGTCCCTGGGATTCTCCAGGCAAGAACACTGGAGTGGGTTGCCATTTCCTTCTCCAATGCATGAAAGTGAAAGTGAAGTCGCTAGTTGGGGTTAAATTGTGTAAAATCTGGGATGAATATGGTTGTAAAGACTCTGCAGTTGTTGATGCAATAAGAACTACTAATATGTATCTTTAAAATTTTTTTTGAACCCTTTCAAACTTACAGAAAAGTTACAAGTAACAACTTTTCTTTTTCTTGAGTTATTTGAGTGTAGGTATCATGACCCATTAACCTGGAAGTCTTGAGTATTTATTTCCTATAAAAAAAAGAAAAGAAAAGGTGTTCTTTACATAACTACAATACAGTGATCAAGATCAGAAAATTAATATAGGTACATTAAAGCCATCTAATCCTTCAATCTAGTTTGAATTTTGCCAGTTGTCCCTGTTATATAGTGTATAACAAACAGTTAAGAATTATGCCTGGTGTTTAGTTACGATGTATCTTTAGCCTCCTGTCTGGGACAGTTTCTCAGTCTTTACTTAGCTTTCATGTGCTTAACACTTTTGAAGAGAACAGGTCAGTGTGTTTCCTGTTTCCTCATTCTTAGATTCAGCTTATGCATCTTTGGCAGGAATATCACAGAAGTCTTGCTGTGCTCTTGGTGGGCCTATCATATGTCAGATAATTTGGATGTATCTCATTATGTACTTTGACTACTTCATTATAGTGGCGTCTGCCTGGCTTCGTCACTAAAATTTACTCCTTTCCCCTTTGAAATTAATAAGTGTTTTTTGGGGAAGTATTTCTTTTGTTTTTGTTTTGTGTTAAGAAGCTTTCTTCATAGTGACCCCCAAACTGAAAACAACCAAATACCCACCACCAGGAGAATGGATAAACCAAGTGTGAACTATCCATGCAAGGAATACTACACAGCAATAAAAAGGAATACGCTACTAATACATGCAATAACGTGAACAAATCCCCAAAACATGTTGAGTTTAAAACTCTAGCACGTATAAAAGGACACATGCTAGATTATTCTACTTATGTGAAGTTCAAGAACAGGTTGCTCAGTGTAAGGAAACTTTAACACAATTTAAAGATATCATTTCTTGAGTACGAACAATGTCCCTAGCATTCTTTTGGTACTGTTCCAGTATCGTTCTGGATGAAGTAGGGCATACTTTCGAGAACAAAACAAAAATCACTGCCCTTGTGGTGCTTATATTCTTGAAAATCAGCTTGATATGTTCAGTGCAAAAGGGCAAGCTGATAGTTAGCCCTGCTGAAGTTGTTGATCTCCTTCAGGTCTGGTGAGTGCCAGAACTGGTGAGTACTCAAAACACCTAAGTGATTGAGATTGCACTGGAATTTGGTTAGCAGTACTTGTGGGTAAGTATTTTAAGCTACTTAAATGGTCCTTTTTTCACGAAAATATCAATCTATCTATCTGTTTTAGTACTAAGTGGATTTAATTATTACTGTCATTTATCTCTATGCTTAATCAATTCCCAAATTTTTCCAGTAAGAACCCCCTCAAGCTGGACTCCGTTCTTGTGACATATTCTCATTATTCTTTGAGCACATCTTGCTTTCTGGCATCATAAGACACTTGTCTTATACCTTTCCTGTCCCAGTTCTAGAAACGGTCATTTCTCTGAATGGCCTTGGTTCCTGGTAGCTGAGAATGGTTTTAGAAACCCAATTCTGGATGCTAAATGTGCTCATTGCTATTGTCTTTATTTCCAGGCCCTTTTAGCAGACAGAATTGGGACATATCACACGTATGCACACTTATACCTATATTTAAATTTCTGTACTTTCCTATCAGTCCATCAGAAATCATGAGATTATACTGATATCTCCAGTTCCATTTCATAGCATTAATTCTATTTTTCTCCCTTTCCATATTTACAGTCACCTTCTCTGACAATGAAGAACCTGGCTCCTATTGTCCTCCGCATTTTTACTTACTTGATAAATCATGTTTATGTACCTTTGGCCACTGGGAGCTCCATGCTCATCTTGTGTATTCCTGCCCTTTTGAGGGCTCCTTTTGCTCAAAGGAGATCCTTTCATTGGAAAATAGATTAGAAGCCAAGATCTAGGTGCTTCATGACTGCTGATGCTTCCTTTTTTTGTTTTTTTTTTTTCTGGTGTTACTGAAAATTAATTGATATACACCACTGTATAAGTTTATAGCATGATGCCTTGACTCACACATATTATGAAATGATTATCATATTAGGTTCGGCTAACATCCATTCTTGTAATATAGATACAATAAAAAGAAAAGACAGAAAAAAATTTCTCCTTGTGATAAGAACTCAGGATTTACTCTCTTAACAACTTCCTTATGTATGTATCATAGCAGTGTTAGCTACAGTCATTGTGATGTATGGCAACCCACTCCAGTACTCTTGCCTGGAGAATCCCAGGGACGGGGGAGCCTGGTGGGCTGCCGTCTATGGGGTCGCACAGAGTCGGACACGACAAGTACATTACATACCTACTACTTATTTATCTTATAACTGGAAGTTTGTAGCTTTTGACCACTTTCCTCCAAAGGAAAGGTAAGCTTAAGACCACTTACCTCTGGTAAGCACAAATCTGGTCTTTTTCTTCTATGAGTTTAATTTGGTTTCGTTTTTTTTGTTTTTGTTTTTAGACTCTATATGTGAGATCATACAATAGTTGTCTTTTTCTGTCTGATTTAACATCATGCCTTCAAGGTCCATCCATGTTGTTGCAAATGGTAGAATTTCCTCATTTTTTTTTATGGCTGAATAATATCACAATGTATATAAATGTATATATATACAATGTATATATACACATACACACAACACTTTGTTTATTCATTCATCCATCCACTGATGGACACGTAGGTTGTTTCCATGTCTTGGCTATTATAAATAATGCTGCAATGAACAGGGGATACAGAAATCTTTTCAAGTTAGGATTTTCTTTTCCTTTGGATATATTTCCAGAAGTGAAGTTGTGAAGTTACAGGACCATATTAAACTAAACAGCTTCTGTGCAGCAAAAGAAACCATAAACAATGTAAAAAGACAGCCTATGGAATGGAAAAAAATATTTCCAAACCACATATCTGATGTATGTATATGTACAGTGCTTTCATGTCAGACTCTTGGCCACCCTTTTGACTATAGCCCGCCAGGCTCCTCTGTGCATGGGATTTTCCAGGCAGGAAAATCCAGTCCATTGGAGTGGGCTGCCATTTCCTTCTCCAAGGGATTGTTTTAATCAGGGATCAAAACTGTGTCTCCTGCGTCTCCTGCATTGCAGGTGGATTCTTTACCTGCTGAGCCACAGGGGAAGCTGCAGTATATCTGATAAAGGGTTAATATCCAAAATATATAAAGAACTCATGAAACTCAATACCAAAATATCAAATAACTCAATTAAAAACCAGGCAAAAGGACTTAAAAAGACATTTCTCCAAAGAAGATATATGAAAGAGAGATAGGAACATGAAAAGATGCTCAACATTACTAATCACTAGTGCAAGGTAAATTGAAATCCCAGTGAGATAACACCTTACATCTATTGGAATGGCCATCATCAAAAAGACAAGAGTTAACAAATGCTGTGAGGATGTGGAGAAAAGGGAACCCTTGTGCACTCCTGATGTGAATGTAAATTGGTGCATTCACTATGGGAAATAGTTATGGAGAATCCTCAAAAAATTGAAAGTAGAATTACCATATGACCAATTTTTTGGACACTGCTTGGGTTCACACTGAGTAAACTAAGCCATAATTAATTTTTTGCTAATCTTCTATTGTATTTTTAAAGAGGAATACCTGTCTTTTCTGTTTGTTCTATAGGAATAGTGAGAATTTAGTCAGTTGAAATCTTGGAAGATTGTGTTGATAGACACATTATTAATATGTTTCTAAAACAGTAAAAATAGTTGTGATATTCCTTGTGTCATGTTTGATCTGGGACTTCTCCATTTAGGTAAATTCATATGCAGGCAAGAGTTCTTAGTCTTTTGATGCCAGTCTGATAAAGCCTATGAGCTTTTCTCAAAAAGTATTTTAAGCAGTCTAAAAGAAAATACAGAGAATTATATAGGAAACCAATTATATTGAAATATGATTATCAGTGTTATTTAAAAAGCAAATTTTTAATTTAGTAATGTATACCAGTATACTGATACCTTCCCAGGTGGCGCTAGTGGTAAAGAACCTGCCTGCCAGTGCAGGAGACCCAAGAGGCTGGGGTTCGATCCTTAGGTCAGGAAGATCTCCTGGAGAAGGGCATGGCAACCCACTCCAGTATTGTTGCCTGAGAATCCCATGTATAGAAGAGCCTGGTGGGCTACAGTCCATGGGGTTGCAGAGTCGGACACTGAGCGACTAACACTTTACTTCACTTTCCACTTGACCAGTATACTACAGTTGATTATAAGACTGTATTATGATCTTCACTGGGTCTTCGTTGCTGTGAGGGCTTTTCTCTGGGTGTGGTGAGGGAGGCCTGCTCTCTAGTTGCAGTGCTTGGGCTTCTCATTGTGCTGGGTTCTCTTGCTGCAGAGCATGGACTCTAGGGCACAAGGGCTTCAGTAATTGAGGCACATGCCCTGGTGACTTTTGTCACGGGTGCTGCAAATACCACGTGACCTGTTGCCTATATTCATGTTTGAAGAGAATGCCATTTCAATCAGAGATTTTTAGCAATAAATATGAATTTTTTTTTTTCATGTTCAAGTGTATGAACTCAGGGGAAGTTTTGTGAAAACCTCTGTTATCATACAGGAAAGGTGTTTGGAGATATTTTCACTCCGTTACATTCTTGGAGTATAATAAGGAGAATTAAATATTTAAATTAAAGCCTTTGGAAAAAGTCTAGAGGACTGAAATAATAGTCTTTTAAAATGTAGCGTCATATCATGATTGAGATGAGAACTACAAAGGAATGTTAATACCTATTATGTTTTATTATGGTATTGAAATGCAAAGGATTTTTAGAACCTTTTAAATATTTATAGATGTGAAAGTTATTTGAAATACAGAATTTGTTTGAATATAATTCACATGATAATAAAGACTTTGGTGGTAGGGGAAAAGATATAGCAAAGAAGAGATGTTTTATCCATAAAAGGGTAAAAGATATTTGTTCTTCTTGACTTTGTATGTATGTACCATTTGTGAAGTATTTATTTATTTATTTTAATTGGAGGCTAATTACTTTACAACATTGTGGTGGTTTTTGCCATACATTCACATGAATCAACATGTGTTCCCCATCCTGAACCCCCCTCCCACCTACCTCCCCATCCCATCCCTCAGGGTCATCTCAGTGCACCAGCCCTGAGCACCCTGTCTCATGCATCAAACCTAGACTGGCGATCTATTTCACATATGATAATATATATGTTTCAATGCTATTCTCTCAAATCATCCCACCCTCGCCTTCTCCCACAGAGTCCAAAAGTCTGTTTTTTACATCTGTGTCTCTTTTGCTGTCTCACATATAGGGTCATCGTTACCATCTTTCTAAATTCCATATATATGCGTTGATGTGCTGTATTGATGTTTTTCTTTCTGACTTATTTCACTCTGTATAATAGGCTCCAGTTTCATCCACCTCATTAGAACTGATTCAAATGCATTCTTTTTAATAGCTGAGTAATACTCCATTGTGTATATGCACCACAGCTTTCTTATCCATTCGTCTGCCGAGGGACATCTAGGTTGCTTCCAAGTCCTGGCTTTTGTAAACAGTGCTGCAATGAACATTGGGGTACACATGTCTCTTTCAATTCTGGTTTCCTTGGTGTGTATGCCCAGCAGTGGGATTGCTGGGTCTTATGGCAGTTCTATTTCCAGTTTTGTAAGGAATCTCCACACTGTTCTCCATAGTGGCTGTACTAGTTGGTGAAGTATTTATTTTTTATAATAATTAGGGAGTCATGGCAGCTGATGAAGATAACAAAGAACAAGTTCTTAAGGAATGTGAGCAAGCTGAAGAAGTTATGAATGATAAACAAAACCAGGTAAAAAGGAAAAATTACTGAGTACTATTAAAAATTGACTTATATCTATTGGTTTTGCAGTGAGGCATGTTTCATATGTCTTTGTCCAAAATTAACTTGAATTTGGGAGAATATTAGGGTTTTCAGTTTTTTGTTTGTTTGTTTGTTTGTTTTTTTTACTTCTAGTATTCAAGACTGACAAGAAGAATCACATTTCTATTCTTTCTCTTGCACAACTCACATTAACTGCTTTTTCACTTCCTCTCATTTCTTTGACTTGCACCTAGAAGTTAAGAGCTTTGTTAACAATTATATGATCAGACCCAAGATGGAATGGAGGCTATGCTTTAAACTTCCTGAGCTATACTGTGGAAAAAAATCTTTAATTGCCCCAGACTAACATATGTCCACAATTACGGTGCAATTTGAAATTCATGTTGGAGTCACAAATAGCTAGGAACGAGTTGGTAGAGCACTGAGCTAAGATTCAGAAGACATGGGTCTCAATCCTTGCTCTACTATAAACATTTCTGTGACTTTGGTCTAGCATGAAAGGTGGTTTCCTTGTTTGTATGATAGAGATAATAATCCTTGGCAGTGATAGGAAAATCAACAGATAATGATGTATAACATTGTACAAATGTTTATTCATGTGATCATATTTATTCTGAGACTATCTAATGTCTTTCTTTGCCTTGTTCAGAGAGAGAAATTTTGCTTCTTTAACTCATTTGGAAAAATGAAGTTGAGGCTCTTTAAATTTGGACTGTTATTTTATTTTTTAGAAATTAATTAGTGAAATTACAAAGGAAAATATTCAGTTAAAGGAGGAGATCCAAAAACTTGAAGCTGAGTTACAAGAAACCACCAGGACCTCCCAGGTACCCCTTTAATTATTTTTGTATCTCATTTTTAACAGATGCTATTTTTTTTCAGAAAAAGAAATTTAATGATACAGAAGTCATTTCTAAGACATTATGATCATTCATGTCACCACTGTTTACAACAGCTCCAAACTGAAAACAACTCAACTGTCCCTCCATAGTAGAATGAATTTATAAATTGGGGTGTATTCACATAATGGAATACTGCACAGCAATGAAAATGAACATGCAATAACTGTATGCAATAATATGGATGAATTTCATAGACACAGTGTTGAGCCAAAAAAGGAAAAAGAGGGCATACCATATGCTTTGACTTAAGTAGAGCACAAAAGCACAGTGTTAGAAGTTAGTATGGTGTTTACTGTTAGAGGCAGGTAGAAACTAGAAGGGAACCCCAGAGGGTTCTGAGTTGTTGATCTTGTTCTGATGATTGATCTGGTTGCTGGTCACAGGTGCATGATCTCTCTGTAAAATTTCATCTTGCTGTACATTTATGCTGGGATTCCCTGTTGGCTCAGATGGTAAAGAGTCTGCGGGAGACCTGAGTTCAGGTCTCAGTAAAGCATTGTGGGAGACCTGAGTTCAATCCCTGGGTCCGCAAGATCCTCTGGAGAAGGAAATGGCAACCTACTCCAGTATTCTTGCCTGGAGAATCCCATGGACGGAGGAGCCTGGTGGGCTACAGCCCATAGGGTTGCGAAGAGTCGGACACGACTGAGCGACTTCACTTTCACTTTTCACTTTCGTGCGTTGGAGAAGGAAATGGCAACCCACTCCAGTGTTCTTGCCTGGAGAATCCCAGGGATGGGGGAGCCTGGTGGGCTGCAGTCTATGGGGTCGCACAGAGTCGGACACGACTGAAGTGACTTAGCATAGCATACATTAGTACAACACACACAGCCCCCCAGTAATGGTCATTATCAATCACTTTTGGATCAAATTCTTGGTCTTCTCGCTAAGTTCTTTCATTGCTCTCCTCATCCAAGTAATAATTTAAGTGAGGTTCACAGTTTTAAAAAAAAATTGGAAGAGTATTTTCACCATTTAAATTCTTTCTTAATTTTTCCTTTGTTTGAATTAGACAGCTCTCACTCCTTTTTTCTTCATCAAAACCCAGATTGTTAAAATACTTACTTTAAAGCATTATCACTTTTTATTTCTGAAGTTGGGGGTAGAATGTTAAATATCAAAAGTGAGGTTTCTTGTGTTTGTGAGGTTTAGAGAAGTCTCTGTTAAGATCCTGCATAATTTTTAGACCGGAGCTAGAATCACTTAATCCTACAACCCAAAAGGGCCTTGGGAACCCAGCCAGCTCAGTTGATCCACTTCACAGAGGACTGAAAACTGGGGTCTAGGGACCCTGAGTGCATTGCTCCCTGCCATGGTGCGCTCAGGACTAGAAGCAGGCATTCTCACTCTCACTGGGGAAAGCTCTTGACAATTCTGGGTATACTGGATGTTTCTCCATTATTGGGAAACTGTCTTTTCACACTGCAGATTGTTTTGAAATCAGACTTACGGTAATCAGAAATTCTACCGAAGTGACATGTCAAATTGTAGAATAAATGTCAGATTAGACCAAATGACTCATTGGCTCTTCCTAATCTCTTCATGATAACACTTTTTCTTGCAACATGTAAAATGACCATGAGAAATAGAAATAAAAACACCTGAGTCATTTGTGCCTTTTTGTGTGATTGTACTGTTTGTTCAGGGCTTCCCTGGCAGCTCAGTAGTAAAGAATCTGCCTGCCAACGCAGAAGACATGGATTGGGTCCCTGGATCAGAAAGATCCCCTGGAGAAGGAAATGACAACCTACTCCAGTATTTTTGCTTGGACAGAGGAGTCTGGCAGGCTATAGTCCAAGGGGTTACAAAAAGAGTCAGACATGACTTAGAGACTAAACAACAAAGACCTGTTCATCCTAGTGATTTTCAGCACCTAAGTATAACCACTTAACTTTATCCTCCAGATTTGGTTTTTTTTTTTTTTTTTTTTTTTTTTTTTACAAATCTTGCTAGTGGTGTCCTTTCACATTTTTATAAACCTAAGTTGTGGGAATGGTTAAAAAGTTGATGGACAGGTGTTGAGGAAGGGGGAATTTAAATTTGATAAATTTTAAGTCACTGAACTGAATTTAGGAGTTTCTCTTTGGATGACATTACCTGAGTTTGCTGTCAAAATAACTGCAGTATGCACCCATGTCTATTTCATACCTCTTTGCAATGAGACCAAAGATACTGTGCAATGATTCCTTTGTGAAACAGCCTATTATTGGCATAGTTGTTTAGAAGATACTTTTCTGTAGGAATGATGTAGGCTTAAGACCCGAACAACACACAATATTGACCAGTTTAAACATTGATTGATTAGAAAAAGTGAGAGACTGTATACTTACAATTTCATCTGTGAAATAATATTAAAGGATCAGCATTTGACTAGATTACTGAGTACTTTTCTGGGAAGAAGCAATTACTAGTGATAATAAATAAGACGACACTCAGTGTTCTGTGGGGTTGTGATGTCAGTGGAGAATGAATTATTGGATGATCAGATCACATTATTATTGGAAGGACTTAAGTTACTTCTTGTGTTGATTTTAATCAAACCTTTCTATTTGAATTAGATTAATGAGGATATTCCTGAAACAAAGATAAAGTTCACATCTGTGGAGAATCCTGAGAGTGACAGCGAGTTTTCAGATATCTTCTATTCATGTCAAGTGAGCTCAAAAGTCCCTTATGAGCTGCAAAAAGGACAAGCACTTATTACCTTTGAAAAAGAAGAAGGTATGACTAATGTTCAAAAACTTGACCGTGTTACCTTTAGAAAGCACTGGGACTTCCAAAGAGTTTTTGTAGATATTGGCCATTGCTTTAGAATTTTTATATCATTTCGTCTCATCCTCACAGGGGTGCCCTGAGGTAGATATGATTATCCCTGTTTTACAGACCAGAAAACAAGACTCTGAGATGTTGAGTGATTTGAACATGATCACTAGCACAGAATATGAGTGCTCTAGAAAGCAAACCTGTGTTGTGATGTCCAATAGCTGCATTTTTATACTTCTCCTGCTACCTGCAAATGATAATACTAGTAATAATGTTTCAAGGTAGCAAAGCAGAGAGTTCTGACAGACATGATCTCATTTTATACTCACATGACTCTGTAAAAGTAATAAGATAGAGATACTATTTACATCATTAAGAAACCAGATTTGCAGATGTTTAAGTGATTTACCTAAGTGCACAAGGCATGAGGGAGAAGGCAATGGCACCCCACTCCAGTACTCTTGCCTGGAAAATCCCATGGATGCAGTCCATGGGGTCGCTAAGAGTCGGATACGACTGAGCAACTTCACTTTCACTTTTCACTTTCATGCATTGGAGAGGGAAATGGCAACCCACTCCAGTGTTCTTGCCTGGAGAATCCCAGGGACGGGGGAGCCTGGTGGGCTTCCGACTATGGGGTCGCACAGAGTCGGACACGACTGAAGCGACTTAGCAGCAGCAGCAGCAGCAGCACAAGACATGAGAATGAAAAGAGCTCTGGAGTCAAAGACTTGGAGTGGGACCTGATGTTTGCCATGGTGTGGAACCCTCTTGAGAACTGGGGACACCTTAATGAGGAGAATCTAGCTTTGAATGCCAGCTTTGCCTCTTTTTTTTTTTTTAACAAAACAAAACAGCACTTTATTTATTTATTGACTGCGTCAGGTCTTGGTTGCATCACTTGGGATCTTTGTTGCGGTGCGTAGGCTTAGTTGCCCCGTGGCATGTGGGATCTTAGTTCCCCAACAGGGAGTCCAACCCATGTCCCCTGCGTTGGAAGGCAGATTCTTAACCACTGGACCACCGACCCTGGGCTCCCTGCATTGGGAACAAAGAGCTGTAGCCACTGGACTGCCAGGGAAGTCCCCAGCTTTGCCTCTTTACAGAAGTGTAGTTTGGGTTGGGTTCTTTATAAATCTCAAGTTTTTATGGCAGGCTTTGTGACAGTGCCTACCTCATGGGATTGCTTTGAATATTAAATAAGAAGTGTTTAAAAAATACTTAGCACAGTATCTGATACATAAAAAACACTTAATAAATGTTAGTTGTCATTGTTGCTCCATGTTAGAAATTTTTCAGCTAAGGAAACAAAAACTTGCTTGCATAGGGTCCATGCAGGTGATAAACAGCCGAGCTGAGAACCAAACCCCGAGTAGCCTTGTCCTTTCTACTGGACCACTATTCCTCTGAGCAGGCCACCGTCTGGGCCTCTGTTCTCAGGTTTGTCAAGTGATGAGTGGGATCAGATAGTCTTCACAAGCCCTTCCAGTGCTCAGGAACTGGGAGTCTATGATTATAACTCATGTCTCCTGATGCCTGGTTAGTTACTATAGCCAGAAAATAAATAGAAAGGCATGCTGGCAGGTCACTATTTGCACACACTCTTTGTCCACCCTGGCTCCACCCCTGTAGCTGTGGATGGAGGGTGAGGGCAAGAGCCCTGTTGGCCGTTGGCAGTGGTCACTGGGATATAACTGGATATAACTGGGATATCACTGGAAGATGGAAGTGAGGCTTTGGAAAGTTGGGATCCCTCATAGGAATTACCTGGGGATGCTGAGATTAAGATTCTCTTCAGAGATAGCTGTGTCACTGCTTCCACCCTTGGCATGACTCTGACGTCCTGCTCCTCTGACGTCCTGCTCCTCTGGGACAACTTTGGGTTCCTACACAAATCAATGGGAGTTGGCTTTTGACAGTCAGAGTCACAAGGGTTGAAACACAAGTAGTGCCTCTCAGCTGCGTCAGATCGCCAGATGTTGGAGGTTTGGGGGGCGAGGGAGAGGTGGGGATTGGGAGGGAAAGGCATCATCTAAGTATTACTTCTAGTTGGCCTCCTCTGTTATTGTTGCCTGTTGTCATTAACAACAACAGAAACGCTGCAATTCAAGTGACAGAGTCATATCATGGTACGAGGCATCTGAATTCCCACATGACAACGCCCTGTTTTCCAGCCCTGTTTCTCTCTTTCTCTGGCTGTGGTGTGCTCTCTGGTTGTCATAAACACATGTGAGGTTTATAAGCCCAAGACTGGGCATCTTTTGTCTTCATGACGTATTAGAATAAACAGCTCCAATATCAACAAGTAAAGTGTTATAAACTCTCATGTCACACAGTTTAAAAAAACACATACATGCATTTTAAACTGACATATAGTTGCTGTTGGATTTTAATGATTTTGGGCAAAATTATGTTACTGAACCTTTCCTATTTGCATGGATAAATTAGATTTGATAGTTTTGTGGTCAGTATACCAAGGCTATTGACTTTTTAATGAATGATCTCAAGAGCGTAAAGTAGAATTCTTTGTTAAATATGACCCGCCATCCAAAAAAAATGAAGACTCACTCTTTGGTATTTAAGTCTATGTGGTCTTTAATATGTAATCTTTGGGAAAGACAGAGATAAGGACAAATATTTATTTCTATGGTGCTTGTAACATATTAAGAAGAAGTGAGAAATGATACAAAGATTAATTGTCAGAATGACACTGATCTACAAGTCTTCCCAGCTTACTCAACCTGGAAGAAATTTCTGGCTGTGCTTTAATGTACTGAGGGAATTCTCTGATAATTCTGTCAACAGTGGAAAGGAAGGGTGTTGACTGTACTGAATTTCTAAAGGATCATCAGGCTTATCTTTTAAACTTGAGAATTTCTACATTGTAATTTTTTGCTGATGTATTTCGACATTAATATATCCTAGTTTGGTGGCAACACCATTATCATTTAGAAATCCTAAGAAAAATGTAAAAATAAGATCCCTGAAAATTAAAGAAAATTTGGGGACTTCCCTGGTGGTCCTGTGGTTAAGAACCTGCCTGCCAATGCAGGGGATGCAGCTTTGATCCTCAGTCTGGAAACTAAGATCCCCACATGCCATGGGGCAACTAAGCCGGTGCATCACAGCTTCTGAGCCCACTCTCTAGAGCCAATGTGCCACAACTAGAGAGGAAGCCCCACTTGCCGCAACTCAGCATCACCAAAAATAAACACCACCAAAAAAACACTTTTTTAAAATAAAAAAAAAATAAAGTTAAACTATCCAGGATTATTTTTTGTTAAGCCAAATGTGTAAAAATGTATTGAAATATTGGAAATTAATACTTCCCAAATTATTTTTCAGTTGCCCAAAATGTGATCAGAATGGAACACCATCATGTGCAGGTACAGAATGAAAATGTGATGCTCACGGCCAACCCAGTTTCATTAAATTCAGGAGTCAAATTCCAGGTAACATGGTGATCAAAGCTTTTTAGAATGCTATTAAGCACGGACACGTCTCATCCATATTCCTGAACATGAAACAATTTCCCAGGTTCACATAGGAGTGTCTAAAATGAAAATCAACGTTACTGACATTCCTGATGAACTGCCAGAAAGTCAGATGAGAGACAAGCTAGAATTGAGTTTCTCTAAGTCTCGCAACGGAGGCGGAGAAGTGGAGTACGTGGAGTATGACAAGCAGACCCGGAGCGCCCTCATCACCTTTGTGGAAAGTGGAGGTATTCCGGCACTGAGAGAGTTAAACAGTACTCTAGCGTTTAAGTTATGCTCTGCCAGGTCTGAAAATATTTCTTTTTCTACTTCTTTTACTTGGAATTATTAGGCAGCATAATAACAGGGATTTTTTAACCTTATAAAATGGTAGTGTCCTGAAAATGATTTTCCTGAATACTGTTAAGAATAAGATTAGAAATAACAAGTCACTCCGTGTTAGTGCCTTCCTATCGCCCGCCAGGCATGGAGCCGGGTGTTTTATACATACATCTCCTCTGATCCATAGCACAACTCTGAATGGAGGTGTTATATTCATTTTAATGATGAGGCAGCTAAGACATATGCAAGATAAGTAGTTTACCCAAGATCACACAGTGGGTGTGTGCCAGAGAAATTTTGCGGCTCCGTGGACTGTAGCCTGCCAGGCAGGCCCTTCTGTCCATGGAATTCTCCAGTCAAGAATACTGGGGTAGTTAGCCTTTCCTTTCTCCAGGGGATCTCCCCGACCCAGGGATTGAATCCCAGTCTCCCGCATTGCAGGCAGATTCTTTACCATGTAGGGCTTCCCTAGTGGGTCAGATGGTAAAGAATCTGCCTGCAATGCGGGAGACCAGGGTTCAGTCTCTGGGTTGGGAAGATCCCCTGGAGAAGGAAAAGGCTACCTACTCCAATATTCTGGCCTGGAGAGTTCCATGGACTATAGAGTCCATGGGGTCACAAAGAGTCGGACACGACTGAGCGACTTTCACTTTCACACATATGTATCTATATGTATGTGTATATATATAAAACTGTCTCTTCCATCTCACTTTTTACCATTGACAAGGGTCTCTTAGATGGAGGGAATTGTTTCCAGGAAGAAAAAGGGGGTATTGGAGAGAAGAGCTGTTCCCTTTTTCAGTAGAAATGGACTTTTAAAATCATCTTAGGGAGGTTTACATTATTATGATTAAAAATGAAAGATTCTCCAGCTGCTTCTGTTAATATGTTCAAGTGACTTTCTTTTTTATTAATTTATTTTTAATTGGAGGATAATTGCTTTACAATATTGTGTTGGCTTCTGCCATGTAACAATGTGAATCAGCCATAAGTATACATATGTCCCCTCCCTCTTGAACCTCCCATCAGTCCCCTACCCCATCCCCCCAGGCTGTCACAAAGCACCACGTTGAGCTCCCTGTGTTATACAGCAACTTCCCACTAGCTATCTAGTTTACGTATCTATTTTATTTTCAGTACTACTGTCTCAATTCCTCCCACCTTCTCCTTCCCTCACTGTGTCCAAAGTCAAGTAATTTTCAATAAGAAAAGTCTCTTGCTCTGGTTAGTTCTTAGGGCTTCTCCTGGGTTTATTACATATGATAGAAATCCAACCATACAATTAAAAGCCATTGCCTGATTGGGTTTTTTCATAATAAAAAATACATGCTTTTTAAAGAAAATTGAAATAATAAGGAACATTAATTTAATAAAAATTGAGACATTTCCTTAAATTTCCAAACTCCCTTTGTCCTGTTATGTAGTTATGGTTAGGTGAATGTTTTTCAAAATCTTTCTGGAATTGCTAGGTAATATGGTAATTCTATATTTAATGTTTGAGGAACCGCCATACTGCTTTCCACAGTGACTGCACCATTGCCTTCCTACCAGCAGTGTATCAGGGTACCAATTCCTCCACGTTCTCGCCAGCAAAGGTCTGCACTCTTAATCACTGTACCACATTGCTGATTCAAGGTGGACTGGTGAGAGGAGAAAGGAAGTGGTCAGATATTCTTAAGAACTGTTTCTGTTAAACTTTATGCAATCTTGACACATTAGCTGTTTCCCCTCTAGGAGAAAAATGCTTCTAAAAATAATTCTGATTATTTTTTATGTTGGAGAAAACCGATGAATTTTTTTTTTTATTTGCATTCATGTTTTCTGGATGACATTCAGCACCCCTCCACCTTTGATTAACATCATTACAGAGGTTTACTGAATGTCATGTATCAGTTACAGTAATTTTATATATATCATAGTAATATAGTAATTTTCTATAAATCTCTCACCTAAAGATAGAGAGTATTCTAATCATATTTTTCATGTATACTTCTTGAAAGATTGGGAAATACTGGGTTTTGTTAGGGTGGCTGGGTTACTTTTTGCAGATGGTTATCCCGCTTTATGTAGCTCACGGTGGGTCTGTCTGAGGACTTTGTAGCACACTGTCCATTGACTGACTAGTAGTTTAAGAGAGATGGAGCTATCTAAGTCTTATTATCATTTGGTCTTATGTTTTTCAAAACTATGTACTGTGAATTGTTTAAAAGGGACTTTCAGTTCAGTTCATTTCAGTTCAGTCGCTCAGTCGTGTCCGACTCTTTGTGACCCCATGAGTCGCAGCACGCCAGGCCTCCCTGTCCATCACCAACTCCTGGAGTTTACCCAAACTCATGTCCATCGAGTTGGTGATGCCATCCAGCCATCTCATCCTCTGCCGTCCCCTTCTCCTCCTGCCAGAGTTTCTTAAAAATTAATCACTCAAGTCACTGTTTACTTTGACATTCTATTTGAAGGAAGTTTTACCTTTGGTTAAAAATATTTATGATAAAGAAGAAAATGTTTATAATAAATAAGAAAATAATTTTAAAAAATTTATTTCTAGTTGCTGACAAGATTTTGAAAATGAAAGACTATCCTCTTTATATAAATCAAAACTGCCATAGAGTTACAGTTTCTCCATACACAGAAACACACTTGAAAAAGTTTCAGGTAAAGTCATCTTTTTTCTTTCATTTTGGAAGCTAATTGCTTGACTCCCCACCCCCACAAAAATAAAAAGTTATGATTCTGTTTTCATTTGAATCTTATTAATGAGGGATATCAAAATAGTCTCTTCATATCTGCTTGGTACAGAATGAATTTTTCTATTTTAAGAATACTTTTTAATGTAAAACTGTACCTTATTTAATTGACTGTGGCAGTATATTTTTGTATGTGAAGACATAACTACATTTTTCTCATATATCTACTATCATTGGGCATTAAAAATGGTTTTCGCTTCTTATTTTCTCTGAATTCATTATCTTTACTGCTGCTTTTTTCTGTTCCTAAAAGAAAGGTCATCTTTTCTGTTCCTGAAAGGTCATCATGATCTACCTAGTCTACCATCCTGAAAACTAGAACTCATGCCTAACTCTTGGTTTAGCGTCACCTCCAACATCCATTTAATCACTCATTTAATCACTTGTCACAATTCTGCCAGAGTTATCTTTCTGAAACTCACATCTAACTCTGATATTCTCCTCCTTGAAAAATCTTCCTGAGGCCCCTTGTCTCTCTTAGGGTAATGTCCAAAATATTGAGCAGAGCTTATAAAATGTAAAGTTTTGTAATTCAAAGTTCTTAGAAAATTGCCATTTATCTTTTATTTTTCTATTTTCCTCCTTAGGTATTTTCAGGAGTATCTAAGAGGACAGTGCTTCTGACAGGACTGAAAGACCTTCAGACGACAGATGAAGAAGTTGTAGAGGATTTCATCAGCATTCACTTTCAGCGGGAGAAGAATGGAGGTGGAGAAGTCGAGGTGGTCAAATGTTCCCTCGGGCAACCTCACACAGCATACTTTGAAGAATAGACTCATGAAATCCTATGAAAGTTAGAGCTTCTGAACCCAACTTCCTGTCAGTGCTTGACAAAAATAAATGTCCCTTTCCTTAAAAAAAATTAAAAATGTAATTCTTTAGTATTCGTTTATTCTTAGATACAAAATATATTTCTGTGATTTTAAATTCTTTGTTTTCAACTGTGCTGCATGTTTACAAATGCAGTAACTGTATTAAAAGTTTTGTTCATAAGTTTTGTGGCTGGATGCCATGTCTGTTGAAAAGAACCACAAGTCATCCAGTTGTCCGCCTGCCACGTTGGCTCCTTCTGTCATAGTCTTGTGGGCTCCAGTCTGTTTTGGCTCTAGGTCTACCATCATGCAGACTTGACTCTTAACATTTCTACAAAGAAATGTTGCATTTAGCAGTTTGTAATTTCTGTAGACTTTACTGACTTCTCAAGGAACTTCAAGTGTCGGGAGCCGTGTTAGGCATTACTGACAAATGGAGGCACAGCCCCAACCCCCTCTCCTCATCTTGCAGGCACGGTCCCAAGATGAAGGAGTTAGGTCTTGTGATTCTGACTTGTTCTTTCCTTTCTTCTGTTGAGTTGGCTGTAAAGAATGTTAAGGTGCTTATTGTTCTTGAGAGAAGCATGAGAAAGCACAAAGCCTTCTGCAGTTGTACCCAGAAAATAATCTATAAAGTAACCATTGATATTTGTTCAAGGATCTTTACAAAGAATGTTCCAGGATGAGCACGTAGGCTGCAGCTTGAGGCCATGGGAAGGATTGTTATCTGAGACCTGTTTGTGAGGGGAATGTTTATGGCAAAGGAAGCTTGCTGAGCTTAGGGTTTAGGAATAATTAAGAATAGCTAGAAGCCTTTTTAGGAGATAGGGAGCTTAGGATACTAGGGGCAAGCAGGATTTAGAAAGATAAGAAATAAACAGGAATGTGGTATGCAGCCCAGACATAAGCATGAGTTACAATGGAATCACAAGTAAACAAGTCGCTGAAGCAGGAACTCTGTTTGAGGGGCAACAAGGAGACAATAAATCTGGGTGAGGGGAGGCTGAAAATGTAGAACCTCTGACCTAATGTTTTTGTCAAAGTATAAAAGAAGACCTGATCCTTGAAATAAACATGCAGTCCTGCACCTTGAGTCAGAGGCTGCATCATTTTCTGCCGACACAGCTCATCTCTTCAGGCCGATTCCCTGGCTGCTGGAGCTGGACTCTGGCATTCAAGAGCAATACTTTGCCACTTTGCCCAGCATTTCATCCCACAGTCCCAAAGTCTTTCTCAGAGCTGAGTGTGGTCTTTCTCTTGAACATTCACCCAGAATGCCAAGTGTCTCCTGATTCCCTTCAAGACACCTCCCCCTCCAAATTGAACTTGTAAATACTGAAATTTTCTTTTACACTTATAATGAAAGTAGTCAGTTTAATGGATTGAAAAAACTTGGAATAGAGAGGTAAGTGCAAAGCTAGTGACTCATCACACATCTTGGAAGATGCTGGGAATGGATGTCTGCACCATACCTACTGGTGAGGGGCTTAAAATTTAGCTGGAGAGAGACTGAGTTTATTTTCATCATGTTGTTTTTAACCTGCAGAAATTAAATGGGAAAATTCAAGGTTCTTATTGAAGAAGGTAAAATTCACTTTGGTAAAGAATATTTGGACAGTTTTAATCCTAATATGTTTCATGAAGAGCCAACAGCAGAATTAAATTCATATTAAAATGATGGCAGAAATGAAATGCTTTTAGAAAAGATTATAAACCTATCCAATGCTACCTGCCATCTAAAATAAATAAAAGGGAAAACTAAAGAAAAAAACTATTGGTTTTGCTTCTGATATTTTATTTTTAGGTTTTAAAGTTGTTATTGTGTGTGTGCTCAGTCATGTTTGACTCTTTTGTGACCCTATGAACTGTAGTCTGCCAGGCTCCTCTGACCATGGAATTTTCCAGGCAAGAATATTGTAGTGGGTTGCCATTTCCTCCACCAGGGGATCTTCCTGACCCAAGGATCAAACCAGAGTCTCCTGCATTGCAGGTGGATCCCTTACCGCTGAGCCATTGGGGAAGCCCTTAAAGTTGTTATAGTACCATCAGAAATATTCATTACTCTCATATTTCTTTTTGGAATAAGAAATGGCACCTAAAAACTGGGCAGTTTATGATAAGTCTTTGTGTTCACCCTTTTAGGGGAAAAAAAGTTCTCTCATTTTGTCAGTTGTTCTTTGGAAATAGTAAGATTATTTCAAGCTTCCCAAAATATTAAGAAGAAGAATTTAAAGAACCTCATTTAATCTCATAGCACAGAGGGTGTCATTTTGAATCTATAACAGACTGCCAATCAGAAATAAATTTTTCCTAATATTTACAACAAAGTTGGACACTGTCACTTTTGTTCCTCTGGGGGCCTTCTTCAGGCAGTACAATTTAAATTTTAAATTTTCACAATGGTTTTGATATGTTACTTATTCTAGAAAATTATACTTTTCCTTTGGGTTCTTTCACCATTTCACCTAATGTGATCTGACTGGAACTCAGAAATCAAGCATTGACGCTCCTGCTTATTTCCAGAGTTTTAGAGATTTTACAAGAGGAAGGTTTTCTTTAAAAATTTACCAGAAAATACTGTATTGACTATTTAATATATTGCATATAGTGTTAAGAATCCTTCAATTGTGCATCCAGGGTGAGCTAACACCGCTTATTAATGTGTGAAAGGATTTTGTCAGTATATGTTAGGAAAAGACAGATATGTGAAGTTACATGTGCATTTTGCTGTTTGTAGACTTACCAGTCCGGAGAGGCTAGGTCACACTCAGATAACACAACCTTCCAAGTCTTGGAGACCTAGCAGAATAAAAGTATAATTCTCACTCAGGCTAAATATCCAGCAGAGATTGGTAAGGGACTCTGTCCTGATCACTTCAGGCCCCATCTTGAGCCACACTTCCAGAATCATCAAGGTGGGGAAGCTAAAGTCTGGAAAGTCTTGCACCAGAAGTTAAATGCAGTGACCTGAAAGTGACCTGTGTTATTTCCTCTCACATCTCACTGGCCAGGAAGTCACATGGCCTCACTGAAACATAAGGGGACTAGAAAATTCTGTCTTATAAAAATGAGACGACCCAGATATAGCTGAGCCCAGAATACTAATAATGGTAGTCTGTGCTGTCCTACTGGTTATCAATATTTGGATCACTCCTCTTCACACACAAAATACACTCATCCCATCTCCAAGGTAAAAAATCCTCAAATTTCACCCAATCATAACATCAAACTCAAGGTGCAAAAACCCTTGGTGATATGTGGAATTTCTATATCAAGTCTGAGAGACCCCCCTCCCCCCACCATAGACAGTAGCAGGACCAGAATAAGATAACTGCTCTCTTGCATTTGGAAAAGGAAAGAATGGGAGGCACAAAGCCATCACTGGGCCAGAGCCATTATGAAATCCTATGGAGTTTTTGATGCAACTGCAACTCCCTGGAAATTTGTCTCTTGCTCATTGTTCTCATAGGTCCTGGACCTTCTTCTTTTTCCATTATTCTCCTGGGCCATATTTAGAATGGACATTCATAATATATTTTTCTTGGAGGCTGAAAAGCTTCCTCACTTGGTACACTTTCTATGATAAATGTTTGGGACCAAGTTTTTAAAGTTTTGAACAGTCATAGTTTCTTTACCTGGGCCAGTGGCTGGCTAGCTGGTATATTTAAAAAACGTAATAGGCTTTTTCTCTATTAAAATAGACTAAAGTCTGGTCAGTTTACCTTTGGTTTTGGTTTTGTTTTCCTAGACTTCTGTTTTAGTTGTGCTCAGTTGTGTCCGACTCTTTGACACCCGCTCTGTCCATGGGGGTTCTCCAGGCAAGAATATTAGAGTGGGTTGCCATGCCTTCCTCCAGGGGATCTTCCCAACCCAGGGACTGGAACTCAGGTCTCCCTCATTGCAGGCAGATTCTTCACTCTCTGAGCTACCAGGGAAGGCCAAGAATACTGGCCTATCCCTTTTTCAGGGGAACTTTCTGACCCAGGAAGCAAAACAGGGTCTCCTGCATTGCAAGCAGATTCTTTACCAGCTGAGCTACAAAGGATGCCCTCTCGTTTTAGAGTAGCTATAATTCTCTGCTTTTTTGGCTCCCTTCTTCTCTCCCTGTCTTCACTTGATTTGAGTCTATCAGGCCACTTATAGTTTCTTTTCCCTGAATTAGTTTGTCTAATTGAAAGTGTTTATTGAATTCCACAACCTTAATTGCCATTTTTACTCTGAGGGACCTTAACTTGTTCAGATTTAAACCTTGATATGATCATTGATTTTATCCTTGCAGAAGATCTAATCAGTCTTTTTTACTCAAAGGTCTTTTCAGTTTTATCATTTAAGAATGAAAAGGATTGTACGTCCAACTCTGCAAGTTCCCATAGTTTTGGACTTTACTCCCCATTTTTCTTGCTTTCAACCTGGCCAATTCTTTTTTAAGCTCATTTCTTTCTTATATTACTTTGTTAAACTCACTGAGACATATGCTACTAATTCTGGTTTTCACACTGTCTTTAAAAAAAAAACAACAAAACTTCAAGCTAATAGGTACTTTATCTGTCTTCCAAGCTATCATGTGTGATGATTTTACCAAATGTTTTCCCACTACATAATATGTGCTACCATTCTAATCTCTCTTTTCTAATCATCTGCTGCTTGGACTCTGAGCCAAAGCCAAGTGTTTTAGATTGTGTTATGGATTGTCTTTTTCTTTTTTGTTTTCCTACAAGATCCTTTGGAGGAGGAAATGTCAACCCCCTCCAGTATCCTTGCCTGGAAAATCCTATGGCCAGAGAAGCCTGTTGGGCTACAGTCCATGGGGCTGCAAAGAGTAGGACATGACTGAACAACCGAGCATGTGCGTGTGCGCACACACACACACACACGCACACACATACAGCAATACTCCAGAATGCCAATTTCTGTATTAATTGTGTTAGAATATGTGATGTTAATGTGATAAATTATCTCTAAGTTTTAGAGACCTAAAACAGCAAAAGTTCACTTACTGTTCATGCTACATGTCCATGATGGGTCAACAAGGGAATGCCCATGGTAGACACTCAGTGACCACCAGCTTTAGTGCTGGATGCAATGCCAGAGAAAAAGAGTTTTGAAGAGTCTCGAACTGACAATGAAATTCTTGGTCCAAATATGTTCCTTCCATTCACAACTGAACTAGAGCTACATATATGGCTCCACCCAACTGTAAAGGAACTTGGATATTCAATCCCATCATATGCTTGGAAGGCAGAAAGCCAAAACTGTATAGTGAATAGCATTAATGATATCTAGTTGATACTTTAAAGGACGCTTATTCCTGAAAAATACACAAAGTATAATGAAGATGATAAAAATCATTAAAAATTTACCCTCACAGATAATGGAAAATATTTTTATGTCCTCTTTTTGAGGTTTTCATTTTTTAATCATGTTACATTTAATCTTATGAATATATCCTAGGCTATTATTCCCCCAATTGTTTGACATTAAGATTGTTTCCATTTTTTTCACACTTAGAAGTGTTAAGTTGTACATAAACCCTTGTATATCTTGTTACACAATATTTTTCTGCAGTGCTGACCTTATTTCAAGGTGATACTTATTAGGTTGATATGTTGAGGATCGTAACTTATGGCTTTTAAGTTAACGTTTAAGGATCTTAACTTATGGCTACAATTGCTTTCTGGAAAGGCAGGCATCAGTCTATACTTGCATAAATTGTGCAACAAAGGACTATCCCACTGCTGCATTTCAGCACTGACGGCTACACCTTTAAAAATAATTTTCTTTCTATCCTATCTTTGGAAATCTTTACAATGAATACCACATCTTAAGAAGATAAGTAATTATCAAGATACAGGTGACATATCTAGTAATAGGCTTTGTTTTTGTTTTCTGGTATCACAGATTAAAAACATTCAGAAAAATGTCAGACAATTTGATTTTACTTAGGCTGTGAGACAGAAAAAAGTGTAGTGAGATAGGGGGCTTTCTAACTGGGCCTATAAGAGGTTAAATGTTTTTCTTTTGGATGTAGTTTTAGTAATAAACTACCAGAACTATTTTGGCCACATTTGGAGTTATGCTTCCTCAGAGACAGTCTGGCACGGTGTAGGAGAAACAAGTTTCCTTAAGCCTCTTAGAGTGCCTGGCTGGATATGGAAATTAACTTGACAAAGATTAAAAGAAGAAAAATATACACATTTATTTAATATCAGTTGTATGTGACATGGGAACCTTCATAAGGAAATTAAGACCAGAAGAAATGGTTACACCTGAGTGTCCCCTTGCTAGAGTTGAAGAGTGATGTTGTAGAAGGAGGGCAATGTTAGGATACAGAGTATTAGCTAAGTGTGCTTCCCCACTGGCTCAGCAGTAAAGAATCTGCCTGCCAGTGTGGGAGACAAGAGTTCAATCCCTGGGTGGGGAAGATCCCTTAGAGAAGGAATGGCAACCCATTCCAGTATTCTTGCCTGGAAAATCCCATAAACAGAGGAGCCTGGCAGGCTAAGTCCAAGGGGTCATAGGAGTCAGAGAGGACTTAACGACTAAACAACAACATCAGCTAAGTATAGTAAAAGGAGGGGAGCTTCAGTTCAGTTCAGTTGACTCTTTGCGACCCCATGAACGGCAGCATACCAGGCCTCCCTGTCCATCACCAATTGCCGGAGTCTACCCAAACCCATGTCCATTGGGTCGGTGATGCCATCAAACCATCTCATCCTCTGTCATCCCCTTCTCCTCCTGCCCTCAATCTTTCCCAGCTTAGTGAAGCCTGTTCACTCAGGTTCCTCTCTGTTTCTCTCTGTCTCTGGAGATCAGAATGTTCCTTTCCCGTGGGTACAGGGAGAACACCTCTCACATGAGGATTTTATGACCTGCTTCGGGAGAAGTTCAGAAAGTCTTTCTGCTGCTGCTGCTAAGTTGCTTCAGTCATGTCCGACTCTGTGCGACCCCATAGACGGCAGCCCACCAGGCTCCCCCGTCCCTGGGATTCTCCAGGCAAGAACACTGGAGTGGGTTGCCATTTCCTTCTCCAATGCATGAAAGTGAAAAGTGAAAATGAAGTCGCTCAGTTGTGACCGACTCTTAGCAACCTCATGGACTACAGCCTACCAGGCTCCTCCGTCCATGGGATTTTCCAGGCAAGAGTACTGGAGTGGGTTGCCATTGCCTTCTCCGGAAAGTCTTTCTAGTACCTCCCATTTCCTTCAGTTTGAAATATTCAATATGTCAAGGAGTCATTTAGTGTATCCGGAATGCTATAAGCATATACAAGTTGGAATAGCTGGCACATACGATGTTAAGGGTCAGTCTAGGCCAGGTTTGATTCCACAGGTGAGTCAGCCCTGCATTGTTGACTCTATTCTGAGATCTCTCATTATTCCCTGGAGAGGAAGGATCCCAACTTGGATTATGGTGTTCATGTCCATCTACAGTTAATCTTTGTTTCCACCTCCAGCCCAAGGCACTGCTTTTCTACTTTCTCTCTTCACATATTTGTCTTTTCTGGTTAAGTGTGGCACTATGTGTCTAGTTTTTTTGTACTTAGCAGGATTTTTTTGAGCTTCATCCTTGTTATAGCATGTATCAGTATTTCATTCCTTTTTATTTCCAAGCAGTGTTACCTTGTGTGTGTGTGTGTGTGTATATATATATATATATCAACATAATGCATTTTATTTATCTATTAAGCAATTGATGGCCATTTGGGTTATTTCTGCTTCTTGGCTATTATGTGTAATGTTATGAATTTTTGCTTGTAAGTGTTTGATTGCATGTTTTCATTTCTCTTGGGGGATTATTCAGGAGTAAATTTTCTTGGTTACATGGTAAATTTATGCTACACTTTTGAAAAACTGATCAATTATATTAAAAAGATGGCTGTAACATTTTACTTCCCCACCAGCAATGCATGAGAGTTCTCATTTCTCCACATTCTTGACATTTGCTGTTATCTGTCTTTTTGGTTACAGTCGGTATGGAGTGATATTTCATTGTTTTAATTTGCGTTTCTTTAATAACTAATGATGTTGAGCACATTTTCATGTGCATATTAGCCATTCATGTATCTTCTTTGACAAAATGTCTATTCAATTTTTGTCCATTTTAAAGTAGGTTATCTTATTTTTGAGTTGTAAGAGTTCTTTGTGTATTCTGAACATAAATCCCTTACCAGATGTGTGATTTGCAGATATTTTCATGGTGCTTTTTTATTCTAGTGGCTTCGATATATTAGTCAGAGTATGCTAGGTGATACTGCTGAAGAAAGGCTCAGTGGTTTTAAACATCAAAGTTATTTCATAATCATGTAAATTTTGTTGTGGGTTCAGGCAACTCCCTCTTGCAGCTGTGTTCTGTGTCGGCTCACTGACACGTGTTCCTTTCAATACATGCTTCTGTGAGCACCAAGGCAAAGAGAGCAGTGGCGGCTCTTAGGCTAAAGCAGTGAAATTCTCCCATCCAAATATGAGACATATCAATTCTCCTTACATTTCTTGGCTGAATGAATCATATGACCATGTCTAGCATCAAAGGGAGAAGGCCAGTCCCTCCACATGAAATTGAATTGAGGACAAGCAGAATATTGGCGAGCAGTACTACTGTTAGGGAAACCATTGAGCAAAGCTGCCCACCCTGGCCAGGCCTGATAGTAGGCACTTGCTTGAGTTATCTTAACTAACAAGCTGCTACCCACCGGAAGAATTCAGGAAAGGCCAACAGGAGAGAGGAGATGCCAGCCCATATGTCCTACCAATCTCCCAGAATCCTTCTTGCTGGATTTCATCTTGGCTGAGCAATGCACAGCATACCAGGAAGGACCCTAAGTCAGAATGATTGGCCAGAGAGCCTGGAAACTAATCCCATCACCATAAAAAACGTGAGACTGTCAGCCACATGGCAGAGCGATTCTCTTGGATTCCCTCACCCTCTCACTCTCCATCCCATTGCCCCTCCCCCCAAAAATCTCTTGTTCTGTCAGCAAGTGTGTCTCCTTGGACAGTTAATTTCTGAGTGTTAGACAAAAGCCGACTCTCCTGCCCTGAAGGGGTCCCCCTTCCTACTACCCTACTATTCATTGTTGGTGCAGGTGACAGGTTAAGAAAAAAGAAACGAAGGTATGAAGATATTTTTAGAAAGAGTTGAGTGTTATTAAGATGGAATAATAACTGGGGACATTACTTTGCTAACAAAGGTCCGTCTAGTCAAGGCTATGGTTTTTCCAGTGGTCATGTATGGATGTGAGAGTTGGACTATGAAGAAAGCTGAGCATTGAATAATTGATGCTTTTGAACTGTGGTGTTGGAGAAGACTCTTGAGAGTCCCTTGGACTGCAAGGAGATCCAACCAGTCCATTCTAAAGGAGATCAGTCCTGGGTGTTCTTTGGAAGGAATGATGCTAAAGCTGAAACTCCAGTACTTTGGCCACCTCATGTGAAGAGTTGACTCATTGGAAAAGACTCTGATGCTGGGAGGGACTGGGGGCAGGAGGAGAAGGGGACAACAGAGGATGAGATGGCTGGATGGCATCACTGACTCGATGGACGTGAGTCTGAGTGAACTCCTGGAGTTGGTGATGGACAGGGAGGCCTGGCGTGCTGCGATTCATGGGGTTGCAGAGTTGGACACGACTGAGCGACTGAACTGAACTGAACTGAATAACTGGGGGGACGAATTTGGACTTGGTGATCAGAGTCTCTCTGAAGAGGGCTCTTTTGAGCTAAGGCTTCAATGAAAGCAATGAGGCAGTTAAGTGAATATCAGGGAGGAGCCAACAAGACCAAGAGGTAGAAGCGGGGCCAGGGAAACCCCCCTTGGTGGGGATGTAAATCTTAATGAAAAAACAATGAAGTGTTGAACAGTGATCAAACCTGATGTACATTTTAAAAATATCTTACTGGGTGTGGTATCCAGAATGAATTGAAGGGGAACAAGGCCGAAAGGCTGGGTTGATTTGGGTGGTAGAAATAAAGTTGGAGAGTGTGCAGTTAATGGAACGTACTAACCCAGCTGGGAAAAGAGGGATTAAGGAAGACAAGTGAGTCTTGAATTTAAGCTCCTTAGTGGATGCTAGTGCAGTTTATCAAGAGGGAAGAATGGGAAGAAGTTCTGATTCAATTTTACATGCTTATCAGACATTAGAGTGGGCTTTTAAGTGTAGGGATCTGAATATAAAATATAAATTGGGAAATCACACATAGATTTACCTCATTGTTTTAAAATCTTCATAGCCATAGGCCTGGCTCATTAAATGTGCCATTGGCCATATAATAAATAGTTATATTCTTGGTTAAACTGGGTGGATTCCAGTGTCTGAAAAAAAATTGTATTACAAGCAATGCACAGTTAAAATTTCTGTACAATATCTTAGTTATTCTTGTGCATGTAACTTCAGTTCAGTTTTGAAAATGGAGTTGCTAATTCTAAGGATTTATGCATTTTAACTTTTTATTTTATTTTGCACTTTACATTTTTGAGAGGGGCCAAAATCCTTAGAAATGTTTATACCTGTCTACGGTTGTAGCAACACTGATGTTTCCCCACACTGGCCAACAATGGGTATTATCACTTTTTAATTTTTGCTAATCTAATCCTCAGAGAAAGGGATCCTGTTCTGATATCAGCTTGTATTTCTTGGTCGTGGAATTGGATTTCTGCATACTAGTCAGCCACCTGCTTTTCTTACTCATGCTCTCTTTGACTCTGAAGCCAAGTATATAGATTCCCTGTGTCCCAGTAGGTGTCTGGCTGAGGAATCTGAGCACAGGGTGGACAGGGTGGTGAGCTCTTTTTTGGCAGGGACAGTGAGCCGTCCATCCTGCGCCCTGCGCACCTGGCTACTGGCCCTGGGTAGGTGACAAGAGGAGAAACAAGCATGGCGTGGTGGGAACAGGGCTAGGGAGATAATAAGGGCGTAAAGAAGGATTATTCAGATTCTATTGCGCACAGGACACAGCCCCGGGGAGAATCCCCGCACTCCCGCCGGGGAATCCTCTGGCCTCTCTCCAGCTTGGTTTCAAAAGTTGCAAAACTACCGGGGGTGTCCTGACAGCCGTTGTCCCAGGTCCGGGCTCCCCTCCCGAGGCCTCCAGGCCGCAGAACCGCGGGGTGGGGTGGAGGGGCGGTCTCCAAGAGAGAACAGAAAACCGAAACCAAAACCTGTCTGCCAGCCCAGGCTCCCCCAGCTCTGGGCCCCGCCGGCCGCCGAAGGCGATTCTCTCCTCCGCCATGGCAAGTTGCTTTTGTTTTGGGTTTTGCAGGGCGGAGTGGTCCTCGTGCCGTCATCCGGTCCCCCAAGATGCGGAGGACGGGCGTGAGTAAGAGGTGACCGGGGGAGGCGCGAGGAGGGACCCCAGAGGCAAACCCAGTCCAGCCTTTCCGCACCTGCAGGGGTGGCATTTCGGCACGCTCCTGAAATTGACCGCGGTTGTGCGGCCAGCTCCGAAGGCGCGCATCGCCGCGGCCGCCTCCCGCACCGAGTGCCCGGGACACAGCTGCTTGGTCGAGGAGTGGCAGTGTTAGGGCTAACTGTTGTCCTCCCACGCTTTGGGGAACAGGAGCGGAGAGAATTGCCCAGAAATGGAGGCCACCGTTTCCTTTGTTAACGGGCCAGCCAGAAGGGTTGGAGCCAAGGACACAAGTTGGGAAAGCAGCCTGGTGTCTTAGCGGGAATTCTTTTCTCTTGTGGCCTTAGTTCTTTCTCTAGACACAAAGGACTTTGTGTTGTCACCATCTTTCAAGAACTGTTAGCAAATTTAAGATTTAGACTTCCGTGTTCTTTCCATCGGGTGGGGAAAATCCCCTGGAGGAGGACATGGCAACCCACTCCAGTATTCTCGCCTGGGAAATCCCATAGACAGAAAGGAGCCTGGAGGTCCAAAGTCCAGGGTGGTCCCACAGAGCGGGACAAGACAGAGCGACTAAGCAGGCAGGCTCCTTTTTTCCATCAAGCTCCTGAAAACAGTGGCAGGGGCCCTCCATTTCAGGTGAGAAAGGCCAAAGCGGTTGTGAGTTTCAAGTGTGATTTTGTTTACCGTGGGCGGTAAAGGCAACGTGAAGGAAACCAATTTTAAGAAAAGGAATGTAAGTCAAGGAAGTGGATAAATTTAATTATCTCTCCCTAGTGCTTTCCTTACAAAAATAAATTCAGTTTTTCTTTATATCTTTTTGCTTTCTGATAGGATGGTCAAAAATCTCTTAAAACGTATCACTGATACAGGGAAAATGCCATCACCTTGATACCTCCTGGTCAGAATGTTGCTCTTATTTCAAAAAAATTGTATCTCCATGTGATAACTATTGAAAGGGCTATCTCCAAGACCTCTCTTTTTCTTCTTAATGGTGGATGGAAGAGACGAATAGCCGTCTGTTGATTTCAAAGATAAACTTCAGACATTTGAATAAAGAAATATGACACTAGTATTGCTGAAGGTAGTGGCGAAGAAGTAAGATTCTCTGAATTTAAGTTGATTGAAAGGTTTTCTTTGATATTGATGAAGGACAAAAAGGATGCTTATTCATTAGGCACTTTAACCACAGACTGTTAGAGCCAGATGCATAGTAAGTCAGGACAAATCTTGTATGAAACAAGATTCCCTGAATGTCTGAATAGTCTGTCATTTTTTTTTTTTTTTCCTCTTCTAGAACTATTTTGAGATAATTACATCTTACAGTTGGGGCCAAGATGGAGGAACACATTTTTATATTTTTCCTGTCTCCTATGCAATCTAGTTGTCCCCAAATATTTTAAGAAACTGTTTTGCTCCATTGAAAGCACCTACCATAACAAAGAGTCAATTATGAATTTCCCTTTTAGGAAACACGCAAGACCTTTGCTTTCTTTGTCTCAACAGAAGCTATTTGCATCCTCCACTCCTGTCTCTTTGTTTTGCTGTGAACTCTGCATTTTTAATTAAATTTGACCATTAATTAAAATTTGACCTCAGCCATCAAGGTCTCTCTTTCATGAAGCCTTCTTTGACTGCTTTAGCCAGCATTAACCTTGCTTCTTAATTCCAAATGGCTTCTATTGTGTGTTTTAGCATTTTCTTGTGAATGGTCTTGTATCCTTCTCACATTTTCGGTTGTTGGTCTATTCTTCTTGTAAAGAAGAAGACCTTCCTCTTTTTGTGTCTACCAAGGACGGCTAAAATGATTTATATATGTGTCTGCCTCCTCCTCACCCGTAAGGGAGGTCCCCTTTGTGTGTGTTTTGGTAATCCTAAAGCCTATCCAGGTGCCCCACACATAATAAATGTTCAGTAAATTTTTATGGTGGAACAATTTCAGGGTAAGGGGTGTTTTATATCTTGTGTGTGTCATCTTTGGTACCCAACATATTGCCAGGGATAGAGCACATGCTTAATTAATACCGTATTAGTTAATTGATCAATTGATTGACAAGATATGATGTATTCTAAGAAATGCAGGTACATTTTTGCCACCCTATATTAATAACTACAGGCCGAAATGTCAAAGGAGATACTGAGAGATCAGTTATCATTGACTTCAGTCATTTTCTATAGAATTCCTGTTGTGATAAATGAGGATTTCACTGAAGTGAACTCTGGCTTTTCCCTTCTTCCAAGTTTGGAAGTTTTAATAGTATTTTAAATTCTTCTATGGACTATTTTTTTTCTTTCATAAAACACTTAAGATTTTGATAGTATTTACATGATTTCCTGTAATATAAGTTAGATTTTTCTTTTTTTCTCAACTTCTGTTAGTTTTGCCTTTATTCTTCTATTGAGAGGGTTGAATGATTCCATATTATTCTGTAATCATATTTAAGTCTTCTGTAATATTGAAGATTTTTACAGAATTCGTCTAAAAGTTTATAAGAGTGTTCATATTATTATGCAAACAGTAAATATTGTATACAGCAGGGTCTAATAGATTCTGTATTACTTTTTCTCCTTTTGGTCCAATGTCATGTGTATTTTTCCTTTTTCCAGTTACAAAAAAATATTCCTAACAGCTGTGTCAAATAGAGTCTTTATTTGTAGTCTGTAATTTATTCCAAACATGCCGTGCTTTAATTTTCTGATGATCTTTAGGCTTGGGCTTTTTCAAATACCAGAAAGGGTGAGAGGGGTGTTGGCTGTGGGGTGCCAGCACCCATACTAGCAGGTCAGACTCCCCCTAGAATGTTCATTTAGTTTTGTCTTGCTGCTAGCTTTTCAACTAATCATTCTGTCCCTTTTTTAATTTCTGAGGTTCTGCCAAGAAGGTTGTCCCCTTTCCATTGCAGCCCCCTCTTCTTTACTCTGGGTTTCCCCTGTCATATCCTTCCACATACTTTTATGTCTTTCCAGTCTTCAAGAAATTTGTTGGAATCTCTCCTGTGCTGCTGATTGCTCCCCTTAACTGGATTTATTCTCTTTTTATTCTATTTTCATTTTCATTTTAATGTACTTTGGGGATAGGACATTGTAAGTGTGCTTAGACTGTTTTCTTTATCAGGGAGGTCAGAAGCAGTTTGCCTATCGCCAGTGAAGTCTGACTCTGAGTATACAGAGTCCTCTGAACTGACAACCGAAACATCTTTGTGATGGATCAACCATGACTTGGACCCGTGAGACATCCTGTCCTCCTTGGGGATAATTTAGGGATATATTATATCTGAGCTCTGGTGCAATCAGGATGGACTACCTATACAAGCATTGGGAGAAGTTTATAGGTTCTTCCCTAAATGAGCTGGGGAATAAATTAACATTAGTATAAGAAGTTAAGAGAGTGTATTATAATCATAATCCCTTATGATTATACAGTGGAAGTGAGAAATAGATTTAAGGGACTAGATCTGATAGAGGCCTGATGAACTATGGACAGAGGTTCATGACATTGTACAGGAGACAGGGATCAGGACCATCCCCAAGAAAAAGAAATGCAAAAAGCTAAAATGGCTGTTTGAGGAGGCCTTACAAATAGCTGTGAAAAGAAGATAAGCAAAAAGCAAAGGAGAAAAGGAAAGATATACCCATTTGAATGCAGAGTTCCAAAGAATAGCAAGGAGAGATAAGAAAGCCTTCCTTAGCGATCAATGCAAAGAAATAGAGGAAAACAACAGAACGGGAAAGACTAGAGATCTCTTCAAGAAAATTAGAGATACCAAGGGAACATTTCATGCAAAGATGGGCTCACTAAAGGACAGAAATAGTATGGACCTAACAGAAGCAGAAGATATTAAAAAGAGGTGGCGAGAATACACAGAAGAAATGTAAAAAAAGAGCTTCATGACCCAGATAATCACGAGGGTGTGATCACTCACCTAGAGCCAGATATCCTGGAATGTGAAGTCAAGTGGGCTTTAGGAAGCATCACTACTAATAAAGCTAGTGGAGGTGATGGAATTCCAGTTGAGCTATTTCAAATCCTAAAAGATGATGCTGTGAAAGTGCTGCACTCAATATGTCAGCAAATTTGGAGAACTCAACAGTGGCCACAGGACTGGAAAAGGTCAGTTTTCATTCCAATCCCAAAGAAAGGCAATGCCAAAGAATGCTCAAACTATTGTACAATTGCACTCATCTCACATGCTAGTAAAGTAATGCTCAAAATTCTCCAAGCCTGGCTTCAGCAATACATGAACCGTGAACTTCCAGATGTTCTAGCTGGTTTTAGAAAAGGCAGAGGAACCAGGGATCAAATTGCCAACATCTGTTGGATTATCGAAAAAGCAAGAGAGTTCCAGAAAAACATCTATTTCTGCTTTATTGATTATGCCAAAGCTTTTGACTGTGTGGATCACAATAAACTGTGGAAAATTCTGATAGAGATGGGCATACCAGACCACCTGACCTGCCTCTTGTGAAACCTGTATGCAGGTCAGGAAGCAACAGTTAGAACTGGACATGAAACAACAGACTAGTTCCAAATAGGAAAAGGAGGCCGTCAAGGTTGTATAATGTCACCCTGCTTATTTAACTTATACACAGAATACATCATGAGAAATGCTGGGCTGGAAGAGGCACAAGCTGGAATCAAAATTGCCAGGAGAAATATCAATAACCTCAGATATGCAGATGACACCACCCTTATGGCAGAAAGTGAAGAAGAACTAAAGAGCCTCTTGATGAAAGTGAAAGTGGAGAGTGAAAAAGTTGGCTTAAAGCTCAACATTCAGAAAACCAAGATCATGACATCTGGTCCCATCACTTCATGGCAAATAGATGGGGAAACAGTGGAAACAGTGTCAGACTTTATTTTTCTGGCCTCCAAAAGCACTGCAGATGGCGATTGCAGCCATGAAATTAAAAGATGCTTGCTCCTTGGAAGGAAAGTTATGACCAACCTAGACAGCATATTCAAAAGCAGAGACATTACTTTGCCAACAAAGGTCCATCTAGTCAAGGCTATGGTTTTTCCAGTGGTCATGTATGGATGTGAGAGTTGGACTATAAAGAAAGCTGAGTGCCAAAGAATTGATGCTTTTAAACTGTGATGTTGGAGAAGACTCTTGAGAGTCCCTTGGACTGCAAGGAGATCCAACCAGTCCATCCTAAAGGAGATAAGTCCTGGGTGTTCATTGGAAGGACTGATGTTGAAGCTGAAACTCCAATCTTTGGCCACCTGATGTGAAGAACTGACTCACTAAAAAAGACCCTGATATTGGGAAAGTTTGAAGGCAGGAGGTGAAGGGGACGACGGAGGATGAGATGGTTGGATGGCATCACCGACTAATGGACATGAGTTTGGGTGAACTCTGGGAGTTGGTGATGGACAGGGAGGCCTGGTGTGCTGCACTTCATGGGGTTGCAAAGAGTCAGACACAACTGAGTAACTGAACTGAACTGAACTGAACTGAAAGTGAACTCAGGGAAGGATCTGCTTGCAGCTGATCCTCTGTGCCCAGGGTTCCATGGTCTGCAATAGCGTGTGCTCTCAGTGGTTGGGTTGTATCTCAGATGTGTGCTGAAAGGTAGGGTTTACTCCACTGCAATCCCAATGTTATTGGTAGGGTTTCATTTATTTATTTTTTTATGGTGACTTTTCCCTAGTTTTGACCAAAAAGAGAATGTATTTCTTATTGTCTTATGTACTTTCAACTCTACATTCAAGAAGACATACAGTCAACTCCAAACAACCACATTTTGTGATTAGCTTGATTAAAAAAAAAAATTTGATTTAGAAAACTCTCTCTTAATTTTTTCCTTTGTGATTACAATTATTTTTAGGTCTTTCTAACATCTGACAAATATTAAGCAGTGTTTTCCATTTCTTAAAAAAAGGCTTTACATTTTCCATTTTAACTCTCAAATTTATATAGCATTTATGATGGTATATGGTGTGAGGCCAGGCTTCTTTCCTTGGTATTTTTCTTTTCAGGTATCTGATCAGTCCCAGAGGGCCTTTATTAAATAAAGGCTTTTAAATAAAATAGCCTTTCCTACTGGTGTGAATATTGCCTATATTAAGTAGAATCATATACTTAAAATGTGTCCTGTTGTTTCTTTCACAGGCATCAGTTTTGAATGTTAAGGAATCCAAAGCTTCTGAAAGAACAATTGTAGTTGCTGGTCTTCCAATTGATCTTGATGACCAGTTAGTGACAACATTAGTGAAGATTCACTTTGAAGATACTGACAATGGGGGTGGAGTTGTTGAAGATGTGACATATCCAACAAGAACTAAGGGAGTTGCATATGTAACATTCAAAGAAAAAACAGGTATTTCCAAATCAAATTTTTATAACCTTAGAAATACTTTCTGGAATGAAATTAAAAATTGAACTTCAGTAGAATAATTCATGAGATGGTTGGATAGCATCACTAACTTGATGGACATGAGTTTGAGCAAACTCTGAGATAGTGAAGGACAGGGAAGCCTGGTGTGCTGCAGTTCATGGAATCACAAAGAGAAGGACACAACTTAGTGACTAAACAACAGCAGCAACAAAGACAACAACAAAATAATTTATGGGGTTGGTAAACTTTAAATTTAAAAAACAGTACTTCTATTCTTGAATATAAAAGTGGCACAATAGTGCGTTAGGAAGAATATATGTGAAAGTGCCTTATGATAGAGTTGTCAGTAACTGAAAAAGTCTTAAAGACTTCTTCTTGTTTTCTGTATTTTATATCCATTTATATCATGAGATAAAGGTGATACATTTTATTGTAGAAAACTTGTAAAATACAGAAAAAAGCCCCACAAAAGCTATCCGTAATCTCATAAACAAGTACTGCTTTATTAATGGGAAAGTTGGACTGGAGAAATGGGGCTTGGATCTGAGGTCACGTCGAGCCATTCTCTTCCTGGCCTACACCTGACATAGGTGAGAAAGTTGGGTTTGTGGAGCTGTTCACCCCTGTAGCCTCATGGATGGTACATACCAGTGCCTTGAGAGAACAGGGAGGGAAGGAGAATTAGTGAAGGAGACTGAGCAGGTCAGCCAGTGACTCAGGAAAACTAGCCGGGATAGTGTGATATCCTGGATTCAGAAAGGTGAAGTCTCCTCATGACCATAATTAACAGAGTGGTGGGGGATTTACTTTTAGGTGTTTGTTACATATGTAACATACATAACATACATGTGTTTTAGATATATATATATGTATAAATTTTAATATGTTAAACTAGAAGGAAAAAGGATTTAAATGCTGAATTTAGAGGAAAAACAGAAAAAATCTTAGGTATTTTAAGAGAACTGAACATCTCTATTACTATTAATTAAAATAATTATTACTGTATTATGCCACAAACCTTTCTGATGGCCCCTCTTCCACTTAGTTGCAGAGAATGTCGTCAGAAAAAAGAAACACTATCTAGCAGGCATGGCTGGATCTGCTCAACTCATAGTCTCCCACTTCAGTGAAAAGGTAGGTTGTGATGCTGAAGCCATGTTGATTGTCTAGATCCCATGTTTTCTGCCAAGTGTCTCCTACACAGGAGGCGCAAAGCACCCTCACCCCATGACTTCTAGAAAAGAAAGTGCAAGGTCCTTAACCTGGGTCAGTGTTAAAGGCCCGTGTCTTGAAAGTTTTTGGTTATTGCTTGCTCTGTTTTCCTGTTTTTCTATGATGCTCTTGATACTTTTAAAGTGACAATGAGCTCTTATACTGTCATGGATGATGTCTGGCATCTATCTGAAGACTTATTTTGTGGGGTAAAAAACCAATTTGGATGAACATTAAAAAGCTTTGAAGACACGGGTAAGGAGGAAGTAAGAGAAAAAAGTAAAATTCAAAGCATTGATTTAAAATTATTCTGTAACAAAGGTAGGGTTCTCTGCAGCCATCCAATGACCTTCTCATGAGGAGGGAGGGCTCTCTCCAGGGACCCCTATCCACCGAGCACCACTGGAACGGTTTATCTATGCATTCTGCTTAAAACTTTGATTCAAAAAACATTCTGCCTCTAAATAATATTTAATCAACTCTATCTGGGGGAATCCATTGAGGAACTGTGAACCCCAAATGGAACACTGTGGCCTTGATAGGTTGTGGGGCCCCTTTAATGGGCAGTTATGGGGAAGAAGCCCAACTGTGTGAGGCTTTGGAGGCCTGGTTAGGGCTGCTGCTGGGCAGACAGGAAGTGGCTAAACAAGAATGTGTTTATGCAGTCTTTCCCCTAGGTGGTGCTGTTTTAACTTCTCTGTTTAATTTTAGATCTTCAGCTCTGTAAAGGCTGTCCTTGATCTTTCTGTTTTTCGGAGTCAAATCCATCTAGAAAGTCTGGTAATGGACCTGAAAAGGGAAATCCCAACGTTATGCTTCAGTCCTTTGGAAGCCAACGGAAGCATCTCCGTTCAAGGAACATTTCTGGCTATCGAGAAGCTCAAAGAATCTTTGCTATTAAAAGCAAGTTTTCTTTTAGAAAACAGTAAGAATAGACAGAGCCCCAGGGGAAGTACACGGAGAAGCAGTCACTCTTTAAAGCCACCCAGGTCATTTACACCCGAGACTACGAAAAGAGGAGAAAGTATTGTTCTTGACACAGATACTTTCCTTTACCTGAAGAAGAGGACAAAATTTTATGAAAGCATACTGAGCAGATTTCATGTTCTATGTCAAGAGACAGTGGATGGTGAAATTACCACACTTTGTATAAAGAATGCTCAAGGTGGTTCTCAGTCAAACAATGAAAAACAGGTAAAAGAGTCCATTGAGAAATATTCACATGTTCTTCACTTTGAGCTTAGAAAGGAGACATTTATTTTGGAAGGAAAGGAAGATAGAGAGAAAGAAAATATTAAGTCGGCGTGTGAGCGGCTAAGTTTGAGTTACCTTCAGGTTCTGGTTAATTTCTATAAGACACACATTGATGTTATAGGATCTCCTCCTGACACATACTTGTTTAAAAAAGAGGTCATGGAATTAATAAGACAAAAAGTTAGGTAATAAAATCCTCAGCAGTAGTGACAAGAAGGGCTGATTGATTCCTTCCCTTACTGAGCAGTGGTGATGTCATGCGTGATGCCAGCTTTACACACATTATCTCATTTAATTTTTTTTTTTGGCTGTATTGCACAGCTTATGGGATCTTAGTTCCCCAACCAGGGATCAAACCTGGGTCCCCTGCAGTTGAAGCGCCGAGTCCTAACCACTGGACTGCCAGGAACTCCCTATCTCATTTAATTCTTGTGACCATCTTTCATCATAGGCATTGCCATTCTCATGCTACGGGAGAAGAGACTAGGATTTGAGAAGGCAGAAACCCTTGTCTGAAGTTATGTAGCTGTCCATCAGTAAGAGTTAAACCCAAAGACAATATCTAAGGTATAAAACTTAAAAAACTCACTAAACTTTGAGGAAACCTCACTTTTTCTGCAATCCCAAATTCTTAGGAAAAAAATAGCCTTCAGTGAACTCAAACTGGGGCTCTGTGACAACCTCGAGGGGTGGGAGGTGGGAGGGAGGTTCCAGAGGGAGGGGGCATGTATATACCCATGGCTGATTCATGTTGATGTATGGCAGAAACCAACACAATATTGTAGAGCAATTATCCTTCAATTAAAAATAAATAAATTTTAAAAAGAGCCTTCATTCTAACATATAAGAAGTTCGAATGATTATTATTATGCCATTGACAATATTTATACCTTTATAAAGTTACATAAGCTTAACATTTATAAAGTTTATGTTTACCACTAACAGAATTAAAATGTTAGCAAAACTTGCCTGAGAAGCTACTTAGATGGTAAGTATTTCTGATGCAGGTAGTCACTACTTGACTAAATCCCATATTGGTATAAGGCTACTGGACATACAGGACATTTTTCCTGCCGCTTACTTAGCCTAACTGCTTATATAAAATGTTGATTCTCTTGTTGAAATTATGTCGTGTCTATATTATAGTTGTAAAAGTAATAGCATTTCAGCAATAGGATGGTGGTGATGGGAATAAGAGCATACACTTACGTGCTAGGCATAAGTGCATCGCACATCTTTACTCATTCAGTCCTGAAAGGAACCCTGTGAGGTAGGCACTGTCTTTATCTTCCTTTCTCAGATGAGGAAACTGGTGCCCAGTGACGTAATGTAACTTGCCCATGCTCTTGGTTAGTGAACTGTTCTTCTCCCTTTCATAGTCTTCTGAATGCTACTTAAACAACTGAGAAATGTTTCCTTAAAGATGACAGAAGGATTTGAAAATTTTTTTACTGAAGAAGGGAAGTAAAACTTGTTAAGTGGGTTGTCTGTGACTGTCCTGCATTTAATTTAGCATTAAGCCAGTTTTCAGTATCTGGGGAACTGCAGAGACCCTCCCAGGATTATAAAACATACATCTTGCTCATCACAATGTAAACAAACAGATTATGATGATTTGAACTGTTTGTAGCAGTAGAAAAGCTTAAGACAAATCTATGTGCTTTCCTTTTTCTTAGCTACCTAAATCCCAACTATGTAAATTACCTCCATTTCTTTAAATGTCTTATTTCATTTCTGTACGGCTAAACTTTTTGTCATGGGAAACTTCTGTTTATATTAAATACCCAATAAAGTCTCTTTAAAAAGGTGTTTGATTTTCATTTTGCTTCTGGGGGTATTGTCTCAGTCTAGTTCCGATCAGGAGAGAGGAGGCACACAGTAATTTGAACAGGCAAAGTTTAAGATAAAGGATTGTTAACAATGACAGGGAATTGGGATAATGAGGGATTGGCTCATAAGAAATAGAGAAAACTCTACCAGATATAGAAATAGCAGATATAAGGAGTTTAGATAGAGCACCCAATGAAGAACCTCCTCCCATCCACCATGCACCCCAGAACTGAAATCCAGACTTCGCTGGAGGGTTTGTGCCAGGGGATCTTGCTAGAAATCCATCCTCTAGGGTACTGGAAGAGTCTGTCTGACCAGGGACCCGCCCTTACAACATGCCTGAGGGGGTTCCTGCTGGCCAGTGTGTACTACAGCTGCTGAGTGCGGGGAGGCCTTCTTTGGGGGGTTTGGGGGGGCTGGACACTCGAGCAGCCGCCCCTGCTGCAGGAGCCTAATGTTGGAGAAGCTGCCTGTGCTGAAGAAGCTGGGTGGGTATTGAGGGGGCACACTGGATTCTGAAGAGCCTGCCAATTTAATCCACTGAAGTAGGAACAACACTTTCTTCCCGCAATGTCTCTCCAGCACCCTCTACTGAAAAAGCCTAACATCTTGTCAGCTACAAGGGGAAATATTTAAAGGGCCCAGATTTGTTGTTACTGAGTAGGCATAGAGGATGAATTTAAAGCTGAGTTAATAAATTGATAACTGGTGCAGTTGTATTTTATACCTGCACAGGTTTTCATTATTACCACAAGTTTAACACCAATAGAATAGCCTTTCAACAAAGAGCTGGGTCAGAGTGATGATCATTCCTTGATTGGGTAGACTGAATGCTGCTAACTGGTTTACAGGTATGAATATTGCATCTCCTGTTTGAGAAGATTATTATTGTTTCAGGTGTTGTACATATTGATGTCCATTTTAGAGTTCATTTAGTGACACTCTCCTTATCATATGCTTGTGTAATCAATTTCTATCCTTAATAAAAACTGACTCTTTAATCTTCAAAATGGTAGTAGTGATTTTTATTAAAATTTATTTTTGAAAGTTACTGATGCCTAGGAAGGTAATGTGAATTCTGATCTGTTGTCAAGCCTAAACCCTCCTATGTGTCTGCCATTGGGAGAAAAACCTATCATTTAATTAGATAGTAAGTTGGTACTTTTCAAAGAGGCTGCAGAATGTGATAAGAGCCATTATCAAATTAAAAAAAGATGTGTGGGTTTCAGCTCATGATGAACAAAGGAAAAGAGTAGGAGAAAGGACTCTGAAATATTTGAGTAAGAAACTCAGGGATATTTTCTGCGCTTGTCCTCTGGGTTCTGGAGGCAACAGTGTGACGTTAACAGAAATGTTCACTGACTCTTTAGAATTCAACGTGTAGTCTGGCGGAGAAAAGATAAACAAGCCGTTACAGCAGGGCTTGCTATACACACACAGAAGCACTTGGGGTAGAGTTGGAGAGTCAGTTCCTACCTATGATATGTTAGTCATTTCCCTATTTTTAGCACACTTCTCATGGAAAAAAGTGTGTTAAAGTTTTATCTACCTTATTATTGAAGAGTAAATGACCATAATGACAAAACTGATTCAAAAAGAACATAAGAAATGAAATTTAAAAGTCAACAGGAGAAAGCATGTTAGTAAAAACTGCTAAATTAGAAACAAAACTTGTCAGTGCAATAAACCTGATTTAGAAGGTTGTTTTCTCAGCTAAATAGAAAATAATCACATCTTAGCAGTTTTTTAAGAAGTTAAACTTCTAATTTTACAGAGTTGTAAAATGTCATTGCCCTAATCAATTGTAATATTAAGTGAAACGGACTTATATTCCTCAAAAGAGATGACCCAAAAGTGGGCTTATTAGAGCTTGTCTAGCATGGCATTAAAAGGTCTCAAAATTATTTTTTGCCTTCTCTTTGTGTTTTGAGTAATTTTCTTCAATAAGTGTCAGGAGAAGCTCCCAGAGCTTATGGATGAAAGCCTATGGATGGATGTTAGTCCAATGGAGGGATGAGAAGGGAGAGCAGGACAGTACTTGGTTTGGTAGTTTAGGGATGGCTGAATTTCTTTTTTTAATGCTTTGTAAAAGAGGTCATTTATTGGATAAAATATAGGAATGCAAACACCGCCAAGTCATCAGTAAAGATTTTACTCCAGTATTTTCTTTTTTTCCAAATAATGCTTATTTACAAATCACAGAATATTTGTGCTTTTTCATATATGAAATTTTTATTTAATATATGGAATTTTAATTTGTAGAATTTTAACTGCATTTAGCTATTCAGAAGTTAAAGTTCTGAGTACATTAATACAATAAAATTTAGCTATAAAGTATGTTGCTATTCAGAAATTAAAAATTACAAATAAACCTTGGACAAATAGTGCATTTTGTATTGCTTTTATGCTACTGCCTTTCTCTGAGAACAGAGAATCTCTCAATTTCCACTAATAACCTATATAGGGACTAACTGGATGGCTCTTAAAAATGCTTTTACATATAAATATAAAATCATACTTCAAAATGAGGATGACTGAATCTTGACAGCTTTAGTTATTATATACAACTTCTAACTTAGGGACAAGATTCTTTGATTCCTCTATAGAAAACTCACATATATAAAGGAATAAAGGGAAGGAAATGTCAAATTTGCCTTGAGAATTTCTCCATCTAAGCCTTGTTAGCAACAAGGTATGGAGCTCCCCAAAGACAGTAGTTTAAGGAATGTAACTATCCTGTCAAAATGTCATTACTCTAGGACCATTTCCTGGAATCCTGGCTTAGGAAACTCAAGTGGGAACTTTTCCATATTCTCCACCCACCCTTTCCCTTTCATCTTTTACCTCCTCCAAAATGAGTGGTTCTGGAAAAATTCCTCACCCCTCTAGCTTCAGTGTTCTCAGTTGTAATCTGAAAATAACACCTATTTTGCAGGGTTCTTGAGTTTTAGAAAACATGTTAAGCAAGAGATGGTCAAGAATAGTAGTTGTAGCAAATTCCCTGGTGGTCTGGTGATTAGGATTCCACATTTTCATTGATGACACCATGGGTTCAATCCCTAGTTGGCTAACTGAGGCACTTTCCTAAGCTGTTCAGTGCAGCCAAAAAAAAAAAAAAAAAGAATAGTGGTTATCATGTTAAGAACTTGGTAACACCAACAGCCCAAGAAAAGCTCCCTCTGCTTGGAATACCTTATCTCAGAGCTGGCACCAACGTGTTACCCAAACTGGAAAACAAAGAGTCATTCTGGGTTTCTTCTCCTTTCCATTCATGTAGCCACCACCTTAGATCAGGCCTAGGTCATTTCTTGCCTGGTCTAGAGAGTTGAGTAGTATTCCCTCAAAATTCACGTCCTCTTGTAACTTCAGAATATGACCTTATTTGGAAACAGGGTCTTTGTAGATGTGGTTAGTTAAGAGTGAGGTCTTAACCCAGTGACTGGTGTTCTCTTAAGAAGGGGAGAGACTCAGAGGAAACAGGGAATGTGCTCTTGTGATGACAAAGGCAGAGGGTGGAGTGACACGGCTACAGGAAGGCCAAGGACAGTAGGCAACCACAGGAACGGGGAGAGGCGAGGAAGATGTCTTCCCTGGAGTCTTCAGATTGAGTGCCATCCTGCCAATACTTTGATTTTAGGCTTCTAGCCTCCAGAACTATGAGGAGAATAAAGTTCTGTTGTTTTAAGCCACCAGCTTTGTGGTAATTTGTGACGGCAGCTCCATAAACCAATACATATGGCTTTCCTTCAAAAAACTCCTGATCCTTGCACTGACTGTCTGTGTGGGACCCTGTTGCATGCTCTATATGCCCCTCTCTGTGATAGGATTTCACCATACTTTTTGTTGGTTTCTTGTCTCCCTTTCCCACTATGTGGCTGTGGACTCCTTGAGGATTAGAAATTTTTTATAGGTTTTTCTTATAAGATTTTTCTTCTTGGCCATGCCATGTGATTCTTAGTTCCCTGAGTAGGAATTGAATCCATGACCCCTGCAGAAGAAACAAGGAGTCTTCCACTGGACCGCAGGGGTATTTCCAAGGGCAGAAATTTTTGTCTTTTTTTCTACTTTATCTATCCTGTTTATAACAGAGTGCCTGGCACAAAGTGGGCATTCCACAAATTAGGAAATATATGAACAATTTCTGCATTCCTCACAGAATTTAGTGCAGGATTTTGTACTGAAATAAATGTCTTATAAATGTGTGTTCATTGGAATTTTCTGTCTTTTTACATAGTTTTCCCACTTGCCAATATCATAAAGCTAATATCTCTAACCCTGTCTTCAGGATGTGTCCTCAATTCTTGTATCATTTCCTTTCATATAGGAAATTCTAGCAAGACGAACTCAAGCAGGTTGGCCAGTTATTGCCCTGGCAGGAAAGCACTAGGCATGTTCTCTGAATTCCCTCCACTTGCCTAGCTCCTGATTAGGTTTCACCAGTAAGACAAAGATCGCTTGTGACTTAATTTGATTGTTATGAAGATTCACTGCGTCTCTCTATGCTGGTATCTGGCTGTTGTCCGTTCTAGGAGCTCATTGGAGAAGTTATGAAGATTCACTTACTTGTGTAAGTATATTAAGAACATCCCACAGTTAACATTGCTTTCTGAGGAAAGCAATAGGAGTAGAATATTAATACCTCCCTTTGATTTTCTATGGATTAAGGATGGGAGGAAATTAGTCTAACAAATATCTCACTGATTCAGATATTATAAGAAGATTAACTTAAAGAGTAGGGACTTTCAGGGAGGGGGTGAGTAGAGGGACATAAAATATAAAAAAGGTTCTTTTTGTTGTTGGAGAAATTTGTTTAAAATGAATAATTTCTTGAGGAGAATAAAAAGATAAAATGTAAAAATGGTAGCCTTTTCCTGGGATGTATATGAAGATTGGGAGGAACAACTTGCTCCTGGTGAAGATAGATGTTTGAGGTTTATCAAAAATGTCAACCAAGTTAGACAGCTCACTCACCTTCTTTCTCCCTGGCAAGGCACCTGTTGGACTGGAAAGCTCACAATTCCCTTCCCTCACCAAGCATTTTGGATTCTATCTCCATACCGTCACTTGCATTTGTTGCCTCTTTTCCATTCTCAGTGGCTCTACTGTAATGAGCTCATACCTGAGCCATTATAATATTCTAACTGGCCTTTCTGGCTCTGCTCTCCCCACCCACATGCCCTCAATCCACCCTGTATGCCACTACAAGATTACTGTGTCTACAACGATTAGTGGAATTTGGGAGCCTTCAACTGTCTGGCTGGTGTTAATTGTCCTACCCTGCAATTTCATTGCAACATTTAATCTTATGTTCTCCTTATCCATTTACAGCATGTGTTTTCTGATAGGTACAGCCTACTTAATGCTCATAAATGATTAGTGTTTTGTCATATATTAACTAATATTCTCTGTTTTTTAAATTTCTAATGTTCAGAAGTGAATACATTTTTCTTTATTTTCTTTTTATAAGCTAGAGCTAGTAGGCATCACTTACAAGCAGCACTGTGTCAGAAGAACACTGCCTATGTGGTAATCAAAAGTACAGAGACTGAGAGCTTGATAGTCTAAGATCGAATTTTAGCAATGCTACTTACTGACTGATGACTTTGGGCCTTCAGTTTTCACATCTATAAAATGGGAATAATAACTCTGACCTCATAAGGTTTTGAGCTGATACAGTGCAATTCCCATCCCAGGCTTGGCTCCTTGTAGTAAATGAGAGCCATTTCTGTCACACCTGTCACTCAGAGGAAAGAATTTGCCTTGGTTCAGAATAAATATAGTAAGATGATTTGAACAGTTTTCCTTATATTTGCTTTTACTTCAAGCCTTTATCTATAATAGGAGGAACATGGGAAGGCTGGTGGCTAGTGGTAAAGAAGGCTAGGTGGCTCAGTGGTAAAGAATCTGCCTGCTTATGCATGAGACATGGGTTTGATCCCTGGGTTGGGAAGATCCCCTGGAGAAGGAAATGGCAACCCACTCCAGTATTCTTGCCTGGGAAATCCCATGGACAGAAGAGCCTGGCTGTCTGCAGTCCACGGGGGTACCAAAGAGGCAAACTTGACTTAGTGACTAAACAGCAGCTTGGGAAGGCACCGCTTGATTTTACAAAATATCTCTTATAAAAGAGAACGCCCTCTTTTGTCTTCTCATAGGTACAAATGTATAACTGAAGCAGGATTCATTGTTTCACAGCATAATCTTGGGAGGGAATATCAGAATGTCTCAATATTTTCCAAGCCCCAGGGAAAGAGGAAGTGGTTTCTGTCTAGGCTGATGACAATAGGAGACTCCACTTCTCACCCTCTAAGACAGCTGAGCTCTGGCTCTATTATGTTAAGGGACGTGACTTTCTGCAGCTTTTAGCCTCCGGGGGCCTTGGACCAGCTAATAGATTCTGGAAGTTTTCAAATTTTCCCTTCGGATTTTTTTTTTTTCTTTTTGTGAGTGGGGAAGCGGGCACGTGAAGAGGGAGTACTGGAGTGTATGTCTGCAGTTAGCTGTCTGTCATCAACCACTATTCATAGCAAACTGCTTTAAACCCCCTTTAAAATATTTTTAAATTTTGGCTGTGCTGGGTCTTTGCTCCTGCACAGGGTTTTGCTGTGTGAGCTTTTCTCTAGTTTCTGCGAGCAGGGGTTATCTTCATTGGAGTGCACCAGCTTCTGATTGCAAGCAGAGCACAGTGCTTTAGGGCACTCTGGCTTCAGGAGTTGCAGCACCTGAGCTCAACAGTTGTGGTTCCCTGGCTCCAGAACCCCGACTCAGTAGTTGTGACACATAGGCTTAGTTTCTCTAAGGCACGTGGGGTCTTCCTGGACCAAGGATGGAACTAGTGTCTCCTGCATTGGCAGGAGGATTGTTTACCACTGAGCCACCAGGAAAACCTTACTTACAACCTTTTAATTTTTATTTTATTTTTTAACTTTACAATATTGTATTGGTTTTGCCATATATCGAAATGAATCCGCCACAGGTATACATGTGTTCCCCATCCTGAACCCTCCTCCCTCCTCCCTCCCCATACCATCCCTCTGGGTCGTCCCAGTGCACCAGCCCCAAGCATCCAGTATCGTGCATCAAACCTGGACTGGCGACTTGTTTCATATATGATATTATACATATTTCAATGCCATTCTCCCAAATCATCCCACCCTTTCCCTCTCCCACAGAGTCCAAAAGACTGTTCTACACATCAGTGTCTCTTTTGTTGTCTCGTATACAGGGTTATTGTTACCATCTTTCTAAATTCCATATATATGTGTTAGTATACTGTATTGGTGTTTTTCTTTCTGGCTTACTTCACTCTGTATAATAGGCTGCAGTTTCATCTACCTCATTAGAACTGATTCAAATGTATTCTTTTTAATGGCTGAGTAATACTCCATTGTGTATATGTACCACAGCTTTCTTATCCATTCATCTGCTGATGGACATCTAGGTTGCTTCCATGTCCTGGCTATTATAAACTGTGCTGCGATGAACTGATCTATTCTGTTCCATCACATGGGGGTATAAAATGGAACTCTTTTAAAATATTTAAATGAATGATTCTAATCCTTATTATTATTATTTTCCATTGTGAGAAGGTCTTTCTTCTTTTTTCTGGGGTCCTCACTGTCTCTGACTCTAAAATCCCAGGGATACTTTCTCAACCAGGAGGGTCAGACCTGAAACAAAGCCAGCTGGTAAGCCCGCCCATTTGCCAGAGGACTTCATCCTAGTTAATTAGCAAATTATCAAAAGAGGTCTGTCATTTCAGTGTGTTAACCTAAATAAAGACGTAAACTGAGGCAAACTCACATCACCAGAAACTGAATTTACTCAAGAATAGCTGAGGAACTGCAATTCGGGAAATGCAAGCTATAGCAAGTGACAGAGCATATTGAGGGTTTGGGGAAAGGAATCCTTGATGATGGGGTGAGTTTCTTGGGGTATGCTCACTGGTCTGCAGATAGGTCTTCGTCTCCTGCCAATCAGGCATTGATGCAATGTCTGTTTCAGCGTGTAGGCGCAGTCTTTCGAGGGCGCATACGTGAAAGCCGCCATGTCTTCTCCTGCGGGCCCAATTTCGATCCACATTCTTTTGTAAGAGCGACCCTTGTCACCCAGGTGGTCAAGAGCAGTGCCCGTAGCAGTTTCTGCGGGTGAAAAAGGAAGGCTGGCTGGTGTCATACTCGGCGGTCTTCACTTCGCTTCAAGGTAGGCCAGCTCCTGAGGAGATGCTTCTTTAGGAACGGACCTTGCTCTTCTCAGACAACACAATCCGTTGTCATTATTCGTGGACTCTGTATTTACAAATTCATCCATGCCGTAAAATGTATCTGCAACCCCCATTCCTGAACTTGAGCGCAAGCTCACAAAGTTTGAGTGGCCCTAAGGGCCCGTTCCCAGCTGAGAGGGGCCAAGGTAGCGCACAGGTTTTCCATTTCAGCTCTGTTGCTGTCGACAGGTGTCTTCTGTATGGTATTCAGTGCCATGTGTTTCACATGTCTGTGCTCTTTTGGGGGTGATTTTGCCTTTTTAAAGTGGCTGCTGTGCTGTGTAGTGTCCGTGGATGTCAGAAGGCTGCCGTGGACTTTACTGAGAAAAGGCATGTGGTTGATAAACTTCGTTCAGGCATGACTTAAATACTGGATACAAATTCAGTGTTAATGAATCAATAGCATATATTAAACTAGGTGCCTTTCAGCAGAAGCTCGTGTAAAACAAGGTTCTGTGTTGATGTGTTGATGAAAGTGTTGTGACCAGAGGCTTGCGGGAATCTAACCCTGTGTTTGCCTGGAAGTCAAGGTCGGACACGACTGAGTGACTTCACTTTCACTTTTCACTTTCATGCCTTGGAGAAAGAAATGGCAACCCACTCCAGTGTTCTTGCCTGGAGAATCCCAGGGACAGGGGAGCCTGGTGGGCTGCCGCCTATGGGGTCGCACAGAGTCGGGCACGACTGAACCGACTTAGCAGCAGCAAAGTTCAGCTGGGCTTCCCAGGTGGCTTAGCGGTAAAAAATCCACCTGTAGTGCAGGAGTCAGAGGAGACGTGTGTTCGATCCCTGGGTTGGGAAGATCCCCTGGAGGAGGGTATGGCAACCACTCCAGTATTCGTACCTGGAGAATCCCATGGGCAGAGTAGCCTGGCTGTCTGCAGTCCATCAGGGTCCCAAAGAGTCAGACACGACTGAAGCGCCTTAGCACTCACCAGGCACAATGGTTCAGTACCATCAGTTATTTCAGTGTTTAGGGCAACTTAATGGGACAGAACTACCCCGGATAATGAGAACTGATAGTCTGGACAGCTCTTTTCCTGAGATGTGCCCATTGTGTCAGGAGGATGAGTCAGAAGTGGTCCTTCTGGAAGGACCAGGCTCTCCTAGTTCCATGGGGTCAGTGCTGGCTCTCTTGCTGTTCTTCATTGGGCTGGACGCAACCTGGGGGATGTCACTTTTTTGTCATTTTTCATTGACATTTGCTTGGGTGGGACAGTGGGGGAGTGGCCTAGAGTGGGAAGGTAACCAGATATATGAGTGTGCAACTTCACCATCCATCATGGGGAGCCTTCCACTAACCCCAGTCCTGTGTCTCTCCTTTGAACCCAGCTGTGGAGGAAATTCCTCATTCTGGCCTCAGAATGAACCGTAGTGGGAATATCCACTGTCTTGCTCTCATTCCCTTCAATGTGTAATTGCAAAAATAAAACAATCAGACACTCATCCATTTCCCCAAGATCTGAGCTATCCAGTTGAAACCAAGGTCACCCTGATAGAGAGTGATGAAAACACTAAAAACATTATCTATTGGTCCTATTTCTATCATTCCTAGAATAAAACCTGAGGCTTCATTGGAGAGTGAAGAATAAATCAAGATTGCCTGCAGTCAAGTCAGGTTTGAGCTGGGCTGGAGATTGAATTCGTGTTTAATCAAAATTATATTGGATTTTATTGTTGAACCTTAGCTTTTTGTGAACAATTCGAAGGTGGCAGTGTTTTCCTAAATTTGGCATTCGCTTGACACAGTTGAAAAGATTTCTCACATGTTTAAGAGACCTGTCTTGAATAGCTAAGTTACTGCTATTCTGAGAATTTCTATATGAAGGACTTTATGGGGGGTTGTTTAACTGGTATTTAAGAGAATGGGTATAATTTGTTCATTTTAATTGGAGGCTAATTACTTTACAATATTGTGGTGGTTTTTGCCATACATCAACATGAATCAGCCACGGGTGTACATGTATTCCGCTATCCTGAATCCCCCTCCTACCTCACTCCCCATCCCATCCCTCTGGGTTGTCCCAGAGCACTGGTTATGAGTGCCCTGCTTTATGCATGGAACTTGCACTGGTTATCTATTTTACACATGGTAATATACATGTTTCAATGCTAGAGAATGGGTATAATTTATGCTTTGCTTCTTTTTCACTTTAATTCAGCTTTATGCTCTTCTTTCAGTAATGCATTTTAAAAAATGGCTTATGGCAGAACAATGGCAGTTTTTAAACATAAACAAAAATATGTTTAAAGCTTAACATTTTGGCAGAAAATGCATGCTTATCCACATACTTAACTCATAGATGTGAAAATTATTCAAGGCAAACAAGTCTTACTTGATTAGGTGTATCTGTTCTTGCTCTTTGTTTGTCTTTTTATATCAATTATAGCACTGTATAATCAATTATTATTTTCAAATATATTGATTTAGCACATGTTGATAAATAGCATCTATACCTCTCTCTTCTGGTGCTGCCTGCTACTATCTCCCAGTTCTAAGGATTGTTATAATAATCTGTTTTTCTTTCATTGTATCTCTTTCTTCTGTTCTATATTTCATTATCCTATGCAACTTCAAAAACAACTATAAGACATCTATGTCTTATATCTTTTAGAGAAATTCCTATGTACCCTTCAAATACAGTAATGTATAGAACAAAACAATAGCAGTTTGAAAGAAAGGTGCTGTTAAAACAATGGGGTGTCTGGGAAATAGCAGCAAGATATTCTGCTATAAATGTACTTTGTAAATGGTAATGTTACTTTGAATGATGAAGTATGATCTTCCATGACAGAAAATATTGTGAGGATTGACTCTGTACTTGGCATTCAGTAACTTAACTTTCATTATCAAAAAGAAGAAATAATTCCTTTCTTATAGGAATCTCTTATAGAAAAGCACATGTGGTATGATATAAGAAACATGCAGCTACAAGGTTGAACAGCATGGAACAATAGTTCCATCATCAGGATTATTTTTCTGTTTCTTAATTGGTTTGAGAATCAGAAACAGTTATAATTTGAAAAAAGCATTAGAGGGCGCCAGAACCCTTTCTGATGAATTGTCTGTCTTGGAGCTAGAGCACAACTCCAGCCCACATTTATATCAGCCTGTAAGCTTGTGAATTTAGTGCTCATCTCAGTCCAGAGATGTGATTACCTGTGTATTTGAAAATTAAAAATGAAAGATTTTAGAGAGTAAATTTTTACACATTAAAAGGGACTTAGACCTATTATTTGAGTGCAGTCTGTGGACCTTGTTTGGGCCCTGATTCAACGAAACCAGCCTGAAAAAGATGTTGGTGGGACAATTAGGGAAATTTGAAGAGGCATAAATGTTACATAAGGGAACTATTGTTAATTTTACTAGGTGTGATAATGGTATCTTGGTAATGCTAAAACATTCCTTTTAAATCCTACTAAAGATACATGAAGAAGAGTCTTTGCTTGAAATTATATGATGTCTATGATTCATTATAAAATATTCCACAGTAAAGTATGTGTGCGTGTATGCGTGTGTGTAATAATAGATGAAATAAGATTGACAGTATCTTGATAATTTCTGGAACTGGAGTTCATTATATTATTCTACTTTTGTGAGTAGCTTGCAACTTTTCATTAAAAGTAAAAATAAAAGACGCAGACATTATTTTCTCACAATTTATATTTATAATCTAATCGATGATCATTTTTGACTAAGGCATCTTTCTTAGGTTACAAGCTCATGCGTGTAAGAAAATCTCATCTTTTCCGCTGCAGGGTAGCAGAATATGTTACTCCAAACTCTGACTTTAGGAGTTTAGGACAATCTACCTCAGAATATGCTGCTTTGGTTTATTGATTATTTTGAGCTGTAGGCACTTTAAAAGCAGCAAGTGCAGGGAGAGGCTTTCTCCTAACTCCCCTTTTCTGCCTCAAGACAGATCCTCCCAAAGGAACTCAACTGTCATAAATCCCCTCCCTGAGAGTTTCATCGACTGAGGAAAACTGACTCTTAGTGCTAGCACCACACCCAGACAAACTTTATCTTGAACTTTTATACCTCCCATCTGCTTTTCAAGGGCCCATTCATCTTTCTTAAAAATCATTTACTCTGCCCCAGGAGGCTTACGTGCCCCTTCCCTTTACCAATTAAGATGGGCTTTTAATCTTGAGTTTTAAGCCATCTTGGGGAGTTACTCACTTTTCCCTGGTATCTCCCAGGTATATATGAGTATATGTCTATTTGTTTTTCTCCTGTTAATCTGTCTTTTATTACAGAGATCTCAACTAGGAGCTCAGAAGGGTAGAGGAGAAATTATTTTTTTCCTTCCTTATACCCTTCATAATTTAATTTATATTTTGAGTTTCCATTCTGTTGTTGTTTAGTCGCTAAGTTGTGTCCGAGTCTTTTGTAATCCCATGAACTATAGCTCACCAGGCCCTTCTGTCCATGGGATTCTCCAGGCAAGAATACTGGAGTGGGTTGCCATTTCCTTCTCCAGGGATCTTCCTGACCCAGGGATCAAACCCTTGTCTCCTGCATTGCAGGTAGATTCTTTTATCGCTGAGCCACTGGGGAATCCCCTGTCTATCAGCTATCAGAAACTAAATATCATTCAACTCAGTATAATCTCATGCTGTGCTGAGACAAACAGTTCAAGATAAACTTAGTTTTGGATTTTCCTACCTCCGTCTGCACAGCAGGGTCTAAATCCAAAAGAACTGCTGAGCGAAAGTCAGTAAGTGGGAGGTGGTAGTGGTGAGGCAGGGGCCGGCTTTGGTTGCCACTTCTGTAAGTGAGACGTCCTGAAAGACCACTTCCATCTTCTCTCCTGTCAGTCTGTCCTCTAGATGACAGTCATGTTGTTGGACAAACTTTTGCAGGGCCCCCCCAGAGCTGCTTCTCCTCAGGGTGGCCAGACCTCTCAGAATGAGGGAAGGGCCCCAGAGGCTGTCCTCTCCAACTGTGGCTTTCCCACCCTGCTTGACCACTTCAGCTCTACTTCTCCAATGCCATGTTTGTCGTGGAAGTTTCTGAAAGGCTTCTCTAGGACACTTGCCACTTCCACAGGCTCTATTTGGGGACAAAAGCACATGTACTTTGCCCTTCCAAAACCCTTTATAAATCTGGGGACTCTGGGACATACTCAGACGAGAGAGATGGCGCAGGCCACCGTCTTAAGAAAAGACACAGTATCTAATATCTCTCCCATGAAGCTGTGGTGTCTGTCTGGTCTGATAGGAAGACCAGCATGTAATCTTCAATAACAATTTCATATGGCATAAACGTGCCCAAATTTTTCAGAGCTCCAGATGCAGAGAAGGGTCAGGGATTAGCAGGAATTATGAAAAACTTTTTCCATCAAATAAATGTAATAAAACATTATCATGTTGAATATTTTAAATCCTAAGTTTACTGCTTGCTTCTCATGCAGAAATGAAGGGAAGCAGTTGGTAAATAATGGTTAAGCCTGTGGATCTTTGACTTAGTTAGACCAGCGTTCTAATTATCTACGTCCTCTAATTAACAGTAGAGATCAGCACGCGTTTGTTAAGGTTTTCAAACTTCAGTTTCTTATGTATAAAGCAGAGGCAGTAATATCTAAAATGTTCTGGGGAGAGTTAAACAAGAGTGTGTATAGAGAATGTGCAAAGAGAATTTAGCCCTTTGTATAAAACCAATACATGACAACCATTTTTATTAAGAATAATAGCACAAAAAGGCCTATATGCAATTTTTGTATCAAGTTAGTGGAGCTTTTTCCTTGGCGTTATTAGATCAGATCTTACAGGACCACATGGGAATTTGGGTGCTGCCCCAGAAAATTGAAACTACTGCAACTTAGAAAAAAATTATCTTTCTGGTGTACAGAGCCTGAATTCTCTTGATACTTTAAGAGTAATGGCTTAGCTTTCATTCCCAGTGTGGCCATCCTTTATGAACTGTCAGGGGAAAGGAAGCAGATGAAAGGAGGAATTCCAAGAGTATAATATCACCATGGCCTCATGAAACAGGGGAAAAGAAACCAAACAGTTCATAATGGGCAAGCTTCCAGATGTTTATTGCCAGGACCTTCTGCTCAGAATGAAAAGAAAATCCAAACAAATGCCAGGTCCCTCTCCTACACTATTAGAAAAAGGAAAGTTACTCACTTTTTTTCTTTTCCCCACTTTCTTTTTTTTTCCCATTCGATTTGGTATTCTGGATTGGACAGGAAGGTAAATTGCTCCTCGATTTTCTTGGAAAGACTTGACAGTGATTCTCTGTTGAACAGATGTCTGATTCCTCTTTGCACTTGGACACTGGATTCCAACCGTTTTGGTAGAGATGTCAAGGTTGGTAACTGACCATTTTCTAGAGGTAGTATGGTGCTGGCAAGGTGCCAAGACTTGGCTTGGAGTTAGAAACTGCAGTCTCAAATATATACAGACCCTTTATTCAGATACAATCTGTTAATTAATATTATGTACCCAGAGTGTTATGTTAAATTTTAATGCTTTACTGATTAAAGTCAGTTCTGTGAAAAAAAATGTGATTCATATTCGGAAATCAGTTGATCTCAAGCTACTATTTAACATAAAGCTCTTAGATCCAGCTAATTTTTCAAAAGTGTCCTGGGTGGGCAGTTGTATTAGTTTCTATTGCTGCTGTGAGCTCTGTGATGGGTCTGTCCAGACAATTTCTCCATCTTAAGATCCTTAGCATAATCTTCTTTACAGAGTGGCTTTTTTCTTATAAAATAGTTGTGGGTTTTGGGGACTAGGAGGGACATCTTTGGGGGCTACTGTTCTATTGTGGTCTACCTTCTATCCCCTTCAAATTTACTTCCGTCCCACACGTTAAATACATTCACCAGCACCTCCAGAAGTGTCAACCCATTGCAGATCAACTCCAAGTCCAAAAACCTCATATAAATCTTATCAGTTCAGAAGTCCTAAATCTCATCAGTTATGGATGAGGTTCTGGGTAGTCATGCGGCACAATTCATCTCCATTTGTGAATCTGTGAAATTGGAAAAACAGATTATTAATACCTGCTCCCCCAAAACAATGGTGGGATAGGCATGGGATAGATATAAACATTCCGGTTCAAAAGGGGAGAAAATGGAAGGAATAAAGGAGTCACCAGTCCCAGGCAACTTCGAAATACATCCATGCAGATTCATCCATCCATGAAATTAGGTTTCAAGGCCTGGGAATAATTCTCTGCGGTTCGCAGCTCCACCCTCTGGACTTGAAGCTCTCCCCTTGGAGTCATCCATCTTCATGAGGGATAGCATGTATTTGCAGATGAGTAGTTTTATTGGCCTGTTTCTTGCCTATACAACTTTGGGAATCTGACAGTCTTCTTTTATTTCATTCTCTTCTGTCCCCCCTTACGGTGCCTTCTATATAATGAAAGTCAGTTTGGGCTGCAAAAACATATTAGGGATTAACACCTGAGGAAGGAAATAAGCAGACGCAGAGAAAATATATGGACTTTGATGCAGGCCTGATAAAACCTTGGCCAACTCGAGGCTAACTGATGCAGAGTTGTCCTATGTTGGGCCAAAATGGTCAAGCTTTTATACCCCTTCTTTGCTCAGCCACAGAATAGGCATTATCTACAGTAAGAGAGCTCTCTTGAGTGGAGGCAGACTGTGAAAGAGCTAACAGTTGGAGACTATCTGCTGATCACACACAGGTCAAGAGAAAGTTCTCCCTTGAAGAGTGATCTGGATCATGCATGAATTTCTCACACATATTGGCTTATGGTGAACATGAGAGAGATTAGAAAGTAGGCCTGTTAGTTCTTGCAGCCTTTTAGGGTTGAATTGGTAGCTTCTCCTGGACCAACTCTGTTTTTTTTTTTTTTTTTTAAACTTAATTTTATATTGGAATATAAGTGAAGTGTTAGTCACTCAGTTGTGTCTGACTCTGTGTGACCCAATGAACTGTAACCGGCCAGGCTCCTCTTTCCATGGGGATTCTCCAGGCAAGAATACTGGAGTGGGTTGCCTTCCTCCTCCAGGGGATCTTCCCAACCCAGGGATGGAGCCTGGGTCTCCTGCATCGCAGGCTCTTTCCCAGCTGAGCCACCAGGGAAGCCCATTGGACCAATTAACAATTTTTGATAATTTCATGTGGACAGCAAAAGGACTCAGCCATGTAGATATATGTAGAATATATCCATTCTCTCCCAATCTCTCCTCCCATCCAGGCTGCCACACAACATTGAGCAGAGTTCCCTGTGCTATACAGTACTGGACCAACTCTCAAGTCCTGAAACAGTAGTGACAGAACCATCATGGTATTTAAGGCAGCCAGGTAGCTTAAGAAAGAGCTCAGTTGTGTTCCAGGGACCAAAGGCCATTACGGAAGTTTTCCCTCTAGGCTGAAGGCTCTCCCTGTTCGAGGTAGGTTGTAGGGGAGTCTAGTTTATTCAGGCTCAGACACAACCCTCTATCTTCATGCCAGTAATCACTGCCATTATCATATTCCACATTGCTGTTATTTATTGAACACTTACTCTGTATCAAGCACTGTGCTAAGGAGTTTACATGTAAACTATCATTTAGTCACTTCAGGATGCCTCAGAACTGTTCAAGGAGTAGTTGTGGGTTAAGTAAAGGAGCATAAAGGTGTTCAGTTCTGTGCTCAGTGATCCTGAGATGTCCTGTCCCAACTCAGCGACAGTAACCTCCTCCTGGTCAGCATTTCCTTCTGCCCAGGTTTCAAGGTTTAACTGAAACATGTAACATGGTACCGTAGGGTTCAGTGAGTTAAGTTGTTTGAGTTCTAGAGCGCCTAGAAACTTTGCCATTCAAAAAACGGATTCTATCCTAGTGAGATCCAGTGTTCTCTAGAAGGTGCTGCCTAGTCTCTTTCATTTTAAATGTAGATTTGGGCCTCTTTCTTGGTGGGTCTAGGTCAAATGGGAAGAAAGATTTGTCATGCTATTTGTACCATTAAAGTTGGATTGCACACTGAAGGTGATTGGTAAGACTACTGGTCTAGAGGCTGTAACTCAAACCAACCGGCCTCATTTTCTCTGGTGCTATTACATTTTTGTGTTTATATTTTCCTAGGCTTGGTAATTATGGTAATCAGGAAAACAAGTCACATTTATAATACATCTTATATAAAGATATTTGCAAACATCTCCACATTTTACATATGATCTGGTGTCTTTTTGAAGTTTTGGGCTCTGCTATGAAAATCTGTTCCATTTTTGTGTAACTAAAATTTTGACTCTTTAAATTTAGACTATGACAGAGTGTCAGTGAAAGGCAAATTAAATCTTCTCATTGTGTAATTTTGGAATTAAATTTTTAGGTCACATGTTTGAAGTCTCTTGCATGATTATGGACTGCATGCATAATTTCCCCTCAGTGCGAGACTCTGCTGAATTCTCTAAAAGAATAAAGAGCTTCCCAAAGCATGTTCCTGTAAACAGGATTTCAAGTTCAAAATGTATATGGGCTTTTAGTTGGTTCTTATCAGGATTCTGAGTTTTCTGGCAGCAAGTAGGCTTGAGACAACAGCTTTATTGTAGAAATAGAAATCACTGGACAAATCATTAACGCAGTCCTTGAGAGAGAGAAGATAGACACAAAAAACTGCAGGTTTGTTTGATGGGACAGGACCTTGACAGTTCATTCTCAGTTAGTGAGTCTCTTCTGCATTACCTAGGGAAAAAATCTTGTAACTAGCCTGATTTTTGTTTTTTGGCCATGCTTGACAGCATAAGGGAACTTAGTTTCCCAACCAAGGATCGAACCCACACCCCCTACGTTGGAAGTATGTAGTCTTAACCACTGCACAACCAGGGAAATCCAGGAGTTCTTGAGCTCAGCCTTTCATCACATCTACCCTGTGTTAGTTTCCTATTGCTGCTGTAATGAATTATCACCAATTCAGTGGCTTAAAACAGCATAGATTGTTGTAATTCTGGAGGTCAGAAATCCAAAGTGTGTCTTATGGGGATAAATTAAAGGCTTGGCAGGGCTGGTCCTTTCTGGAAAGTCTAGAGGAGAATCCATTCCTTGCCATTTCCAGCTTCAAGAGACTGCACTCATTCCTTAGCCCGTGGTGCCACATCACTCGGCACTTTGTCGTATCTGTGTCCCTGGCTCTGACTCTCTTGCTTCTCTCTTATAAGGACCCTGTGATTACATTGGGCCCAGCTGGATAGTTCAGGATAATCTCCCCACCTCAAGTTCCTTAACATAGTCACGTATGCAAAGTCCTTTTTGTGATGTTTGGTGACATATACCAGGTTTGAATGATTAGGTCATGATTCTCTTTGGTGAGTCATTATTCAGCTCACCATGAACCCATTCATATCGAGCCTCCCAACTCAGATCACTCCAGCGAGACATCGTCCTACTTCTTCCAACATCAAATCCAGATATGGGAATGCCTGCTCCTCAATCTGTCTAAATCCTACTATACTTTAAGGTTTGTGCTCAGATTTTGCCTTTTGCCTGAGACTTCCCCTGAAAACCTCACCTTCTTTGCTTTCTTTCTTCATGGTCTTCAAAAGCATTTGAAAATTTTGCACACAAATTTTGTATATGTGTTTATACATACAATACTCAGTTCAGTTCAGTCACTCAGTCATGTCCGACTCTTTGCGACCCCGTGAACTGCAGCACACCAGGTCTCCCTGTCCATCACCAACTCCCAGAGTCCACCCAAACCCATGTCCATTGAGTCGGGGATGCCATCCAACCATCTCATCCTCTGTCGTCCCCTTCTCCTCCTGCCCTCAATCTTTCCCAGCATCAGGGTCTTTTCAAATGAGTCAGCCCTTCGCATCAGGTGGCCAAAGTATTGGTGTTTCAGATTCAGCATCAGTCCTTCCAATGAACAGCCAGGTCTGATCTCCTTTAGGATGGACTGGTTGGATGTCCTTGCAGTCCAAGGGACTCTCAAGAGTCTTCTCCAACACCACAGTTTAAAAGCATCAATTCTTTGGTGCTCAGCTTGCTTTATAGTCCAACTCTCACATCCGTACATGACCACTGGAAAAACCATAGCCTTGACTAGATAGACCTTTGTTGACAAAGTAATGTCTGTGCTTTTCAATATGCTGTCTAGGTTGGGCATAACTTTCCTTCCAAGGAGTAAGCATCTTTTAATTTCATGGCTGCAATCACCATCTGCAGTGATTTTGGAGCCCAGAAAAATAAAGTCAGCCACTGTTTCTGCTGTTTCCACATCTATTTGCCATGAAGTGATAGGACCGGATGCCATGATCTTAGTTTTCTGAATGTTGAGCTTTAAGCCAGCTTTTTCACTCTCCTCTTCACTTTCATCAAGAGGCTCTTTCGTTCCTCTTCACTTTCTGCCATAAGGATGGTGTCATCTGCATATCTGAGGTTATTGATATTTCTCCTGGAAATCTTGATTCCAGCTTGTATTTCTTCCAGCCCAGCGTTTCTCATAATGTACTCTGCATATAAGTTAAATAAGCAGGGTGACAATATACAGCCTTGATGTCCTCCTTTTCCTATTTGGAACCAGTCTGTTGTTCCATTTCCAGTTCTAACTATTGCTTCCTGACCTGCATACAGTTTTCTTAAGAGGCAGGTCAGGTGGTCTGGTATGCCTATCTCTTTCAGAATTTTCCACAGTTTATTGTGATCCACACTGTCGAAGGCTTTGGCATACAATATTAGTCTTTTGCTATTACTTCATTTGTGTTTTTTTGCCTCATTTTGATTATAAGCCCTTTGAAAGTAGGAAAAATATCATATTTATTTTGTATATTGAATCACTCTTAGCATGGTGCTAACGACATGGGAATGTCAAGTAAATATTTACTCGGCCTCATTTGAAATTCTCTTTGGTAGGTCCATGACTGTCAGAAACTTCCATTTAGTATATAATAAAAATGGACCTCAACTTAGTATTTACTGAATAAGCAATAGAGGATTCTATATGGATCTGTTCCATAGACCACTGCAAAGCTCTTTTTTTAAATTTGCATTTAAGATCTGTAGTTTATAATCTTTGTAACCGAACTTTCTCCACATTTTGATAAACTGGCATAGTGTGCAGAGTGCATGCTCTGTCCCAGGTGATTTAGCTCTGTGTGGTACTGTGGTACTCCTTTGGTTTATGGAGGGCTTTGTTACCTTTCCTGAGCAGGTAATGTCCTGCCATCAGAACTTTGTTGCTCTGGCCTCAGAGTGAACCTTTCATGCAAGGGGAACTTTGGATGGCTTGAACACAGAGTGGGGCTTTCTCAAACTTAAAATGATAGATTATGTGATTATCCTTGTGTTTGCTTGCTATTAATTGCTGGTGCATTTGGTAGAATTTTGGCTAAGAATTCTTTTTATTTAATATTCCACCAAGAAGGAAATTGTGGAGAAGGGGAAGGTGCTCCTCTTTATTTATTTATTTTTTTGGCTGTGCTGTCTTCTTTTCTGCGTGGGCTTTTGTCTAGCTGTGGTGAGGGAAGGCTACTCTCTAGTTATGGTGTGCAGGCTCCTCACTGTGTTGGTTTCTCTTGTTGCACAGCACGGGCTCTAGGGCACCGCGGCTTCAGTAGTTGTGGCACGTGGGCTGAGTAGTTGTAGCTTCCTGACTCTAGAGCAGAGGCTCAGTAGTTGTGGTGCACGGCTTTAGTTGTTCCACGGCATGTGGAATCTTCCTGGATCAGGGATCAAACCAGTATCTTCTGCATTGGCAGGTGGATTCTTTACCTGAGTCACCAGGGAAGCTCTCCCCTTTACTTTGAATTCTGGAATCTATTTCAAGGAGATTTTCATCGTTTACCAAAAGAACCTGATGATTGTTGAATGGCCAATTTGGCTTGGATTAGTTTGCAATAATAAACCTAGGAGAAAGATATTATCATTGCCTTCATTTTATTGATGAATGTACTAAGGCATATGACATTAAATGACTGGGCAGTGATGAAGCTAGGATTTGAATCTAGGCAGTCTGACCTGAAGGTATTTGCTTTTATCTTTACTTTAAATAACTGGGGTATGTTTATGTTCATTCAGGGTAATCGGCAAGCCTGATATATGAAGAATATAAACTGACATAGAGTAGGGCAAGAAAATGTTCAAAGACTTGAAAGTGCTGAAATAAAAATGGCTTCTCTTCTAGACTAGAAACATTTAAAAGCAAGGTACATCTTTTGCACATTAAATAGGCTTGTTTTGTTTCTTGCTTCTGTTGCTATGGAAGAGAGGGTAAGTAGAAAGGAACATATTGATTTACTTCAAGGAAATTTAATAGTTGCACTTTACCTGGAAGAAATTTTTGCTCACATTTCCCTAGGTGGTATAGAAGATTGTTGGCCTGTATAGACAAGTGTAATTGTTTACATAGTGATTGATTCCTGAATATATAAACCATATATAGAGAGTATAGGTATATGGAATACATCTAAATGGGATATATAGGGAATATATATTTTTATAAAGCTGTTTGATTAATTTCAGTCAATTCATTTTTCTCTATCTTAAAGTCTCAAATTATAGAACTATTTCACATTTTTTTTAGCCAGAAATACATAGGCCTTCAAGGAATATAAATATTGACTATAATGAAATACCAGCATGTTGCTTCTGCATTTGTAATAATTAGGATGGATATTAAATAAAAATTAATTTTAACCAGAGCCTTTTATCTTGGGGTATCATTTTCAGTAAAATTTATGAAACACTTGACATAGCAAAATAAAGAATTTGGCTCTTAGCAGTAACTACTGTTGTTTGATTTATGCCCTGTGAACAAAATATGACACAGCTAACTGCATCTCTATAGCTTATGGAAAATTAGAATAATAATAAATAACTACTTTTTACAAAAGATTCAACAATGCAAAGTGTCTGTCTTTGAAATTTTTTTTTTACTAGTTGGTAGAGTTATCTCAGCTGGGGAACATCTTTAATCATCATCAAATAAATAAATTCTTGCTGTTACTCATCTTGGAGCAGAATTCATAGGGTTTGCCCACATGAGAAGTAGCCCTATCACAAACCAGTGCCTTTATTATATACATTATTTGTCTTTATAACTTTTGATTTATGGTTCACATTTGGAAGCTTCCGTTTATTTTCTCTATTCAAAGAATTTCAAAATAATATGATTTTTTTTTTCAGATCGTTACTCAACTTAGTATCTTATGCGTCAGTGTCAGCCGTTTTTAAGCATTGTAGTCTGTATATTTGCTGTGTTCTCTGGGTTCTTCCCAAACACGTTTAATGAATGTATATCTTTTTTTTTTTTTAATGTCCAAGTGATTCCAGACATAACTCTAAATTTGATTAAGAGTCTAATTAGGTCTTTTTTGCTTGGCATAGTTATTAAAAAAAACATAAAAATTTAACTATGTAAAGTAGAATGTGAGAAATAGGGACTGAACTACAAAGACAAAACAATAGTAATAATAATAATTAATTCCCAAGTTTGCTGGTCTTTTTACTTTCTTAATGGTGCACTTAAATGAATAAAAATTATAAAATAAAATTAAGTCTAGTTTATTGATTTTTTTTTTTTTTTTTTTTTTACTACTTAGTGCTTTTTATGTTCCTTTGAAAAATATCCTAGCCTGACCTAAGGTCAGGAACACATTTTCCTGTGTAATCTTCTGGGGGTTTTGTGCTTTGCCTTTCATATTTAGGTCTATAGTTCATTTGGAATGGATATTTATATATATGTGGTATGTGGTAGGCATTGACATTTACCACCCACCCCCTGCCTCACCAATTGATCTCGATCCATTTATTGATAAGATCACTTCTTCTCCACAGTATTACAAGTGTCTAGGTCTATTTCTGGACTCAATTTTTTCCACTGGTCTATTTGTCTCTTCTTGTACCAATAACATTTTATTTTCTGTAGCTTTGTAATATGTCTTGATATCTGGTAATGAAGTCCTCCAATTTTGTTCCTCTTCTTGAAGATGATTTTGGCTATTTTATAATCAAGTTAATTACCCTCTAGCCTATTGCTAGCCTACAACTGAAAGACTGAACAACAAGCCTACACCTAAGTGGTAGTGTTTTGATTGGGATTACATTGAATCTATAGATCAATTTGGAGAGAATTGACATCTTTATAATATCAAATACTCTAAAGCATGCCCATGGTACTTTTTGCATAGAGGTCTTGCCTATCTGTTATTAGATTTTGTTTTAGGCATTTGATGTTTTTTTTTTGATGCTAGTGAGAGTTGGCGGAGAAGGCAATGGCACCCCACCCCAGTACTCTTGCCTGGAAAATCCCATGGATGGAGGAGCCTGGTGGGCTGCAGTCCATGGGGTGGCTAAGAGTCAGACACGACTGAGCGACTTCACTTTCACTTTTCACTTTCATGCATTGGAGAAGGAAATGGCAACCCACTCCAGTGTTCTTGCCTGGAGAATCCCAGGAACGGGGGAGCCTGGTGGGTTGCTGTCTATGGGGCCGCACAGAGTCGGACACGACTGAAGCGACCTAGCAGCAGGAGCAGCAGCAGCAGTGAGAGTTGGACTGTGAAGAAAGCTGAGTGCTGAAGACTTGATGCTTTTGAACTGTGGTGTTGGAGAAGACTCTTGAGAGTCCCTTGGATTGCAAGGAGATCCAACCAGTCCATTCTAAAGGAGATCAGTCTTGGGTGTTCTTTGGAAGGAATGATGCTAAAGCTGAAACTCCTACTTTGGCCACCTCATGTGAAGAGTTGACTCATTGGAAAAGACTCTGATGCTGGGAGGGATTGCGGGCAGGAGGAGAAAGGGACGACAGAGGATGAGATGGCTGGATGGCATCACGGACTCAATGGACGTGAGTCTGAGTGAACTCCGGGAGTTGGTGATGGACAGGGAGGCCTGGCGTGCTGCGATTCATGGGGTCGCAAAGAGTCAGACACAACTGAGTGACTGAACTGAACTGAACTGAGTGTTATCTTATCATCTTTTAAAAAAGTTAATTTTCTGATTTTTTTATTGCTCGTTATTGTTCTGTCACTGTTGTATCAGACTCTTTGTGACCCCATGGACTGCAGCATACCAGGCTTCCCTGTCCTTCACTATCTCCTGGAGTTTGCTCAAACTCATGTCCACTGAGTCAGTGATGCAGTCCAACCATCTCATCTTCTATTGCCCCCTTCTCCTCTTGCCCTCAATCTTTCCCAGTGTCAGGGTCTTTTCCAATGAGTTGGCTCTTCACATCAGGTGGCCAAAGTATTGGAGCTTCAGCTTCAGTTATCAGTCCTTCCAATGAATGTTCGGGTTGATTTCCTTCAGGGTTGACTGGTTTGATCTCCTTGCTGTCCAAGGGACTCTCAAGAGTCTTCTCCAGCGCCATAGTTCGAAAGCATCAATTCTTCAGTGCTCAGCCTTCTTTATGGTCCAACTCTCACATCCGTACATGATTACTGGAAAAACCATAGCTTGGACTATATTGACCTTGTCTCTGCTTTTTAATATGCTATCTAGGTTTTTCATAGCTTTTCTTCCAAGGAGCAAGTGTCTTTTAATTTCATGGCTGTATTCACCATCCACAGTGATTTTGGAGCCCAAGAAAATGAAATCTGTCACTGTTTCCATATAAAAATGCAATTGCACGTGTATACCTGTGGTGGATTCATGTTGATGTATGGCAAAACCAATACAATATTGTAAAGTAATTCACCTCTAATTAAAATAAATAAATTTATATTAAAACCCCCCCCAAAAATGCAATTGATTTAGAAATATTGATTTTGTATCTTGTGACCTTGCTAAATTCTTTTTAAAATTTATGTTCACTTTTAGATATATGTATTTATTTTGGCTATTTTTTGTAATAGATATATTTTCAACTATTCTGTTGTGATTTTATATTTCTCCAATCTAAGGAAAATGCCTTTCATTAGTTCTGTAAATTTTTCTGCTTTTGTTTTGGTTGAATATAGCTCATCCATGTTCCTGATTTTTAAATTCCTCTCTTTCAACTAGAGATGTTATTGTAAATTTGCCAAAAACAAAGAGAAAAACCCACAAAGCAACCTGAAAGAAAAGAGATTACTTACAAAGGAACAATAGCTAGACTGGCAACAGATTTTACATTACCAGAAATAGAAGCCCAAGATAATGAACAGTATATTTAAAGGGCTGAGAGAAGCTATCAACTGAGAATCCTATATCAAACTAAATTTTCATTCAAGAGATAGGGTGAAATAAAGACCTTTTCAGAGAAAGACTCATAATTTAATTCTCCTTTGGCATTGCTAAGATTACTAAATGATGTATATCACTCAGAAGAGAGAATGCAGAATAAAACAATATTAGAGAGATGGGAAACTACTGATGGTAAAAGGATTTAAACAAGTATTAGAGATTATCATGAACAGTTTTCTACCAGTGCATTTGAAGCCTTATATTAAAGAAACAATTTTCTAAAAAAATAAACGTTTTCAAATTGGAGTAAAGAAGAAATAGAATACTAGAACAGACCAAGTTTCATTAACAACATTGAATAAAATAGAATCACCCCATGTAAAAAAATACAAAATACACAGATGGTTTAAGGGTAAATTCTAACAACCCTCAAGATACAGATTACCTGTATATAAGTTATTATAATAAATAAAGAGGAATTTTTTATTCTCAAGCTCATTTTATGATATTTGTGTAACTGATAATAAAACAAAATATACAAGGATAATATAAAAAAGCAAAATTATGAAGAGATATAAAAATAAAAAATAAAATATAAGCAAACAAAATTTGCAACTGCTTATCATGATCCAATGCATCATATCTAAGTTAATTTTACTCTAGGAATAAAAGACATTAACATCAGATAAGATGTAATTGCAAACCAGGGGCTCCTCCTAAGCTGAAAAAGCGTGTCAAATGCACAGCAAGTATCATGCATAGTGGTGATACATTTGAAAGAAAAACAGACTACACTCTGCCCATCAGCCATGTTGCTTATTTGGGATTCATTTAGGATGACTGAAGAATGTTTTCATTTGCATCTCAAAGAACTACATATTTCAGAATTTTTATACTGTGATAAACTGCAGTTGATGTCAGAAGAGCTGTGATCTACAAATAGTTAATTCTTTGACATCAAATGGCTTATTCAAGCACTTCCAGATATTAGTGGTAGATGCTTGGTTTTGACATTTAGATAAAGACAGGCTGCTTATATTTTAGAGCATTCCAACTTAAACTTATCCTTGAATCTTATTATATATATTTCCTATAAGATCTTATCCATATGTAAATAAAATACAAATGCATTGGAAAAACCAATTAATAGAGGTATTACTATTAGGTAATAATAATGATTGCTATATAAACATTATACTGAGACTCCTGCTATTATATGCCATAAGAAAGAAATAAAACAGGTATAAGAACTGGAAAACAAGAAACAAAATGGTTGGCATTCATAGGCTATATGATTTTCTATCTGGATAATCCAAGAAAATTAGAACCAGTAATAAAATTCAGTAAGTTACTAGATACAATAAAATTATGGAACAGTTAATGGCATTTTATTCAGAGACAAAAAGCAATTAGAAAATGTAATTAGAATATCGATCTCATATACAGTGGCAACAGCAGTGATAAGGAACCAAGAATAACTTTAAGAAAAAATATGTAAGATCTTATTTCTAAAATTGTAAAATTTTACTAACAATGTGAAAGAATATTTAGATAAATGAGAAGCATTCCCTGTTTATGGATGAGGTTGAACGTGAAAGTGTTAGTTGCTCAGTCGTGTCTGACTCTTTGTGACCCCTTGGGCTATAGGCCAGCTGGACTCCTCTGTCCATGGAATTCTCCAGGCAAGAATATTGGAGTGGGTTGCCATATCTTCCCCAGGAGAAGGAACCCAACCCAGGGATCGATCCTGGGTCTCCCACATTGCCGGCATATTCTTTACCATCTGAGTAACCAGGGAAACCCCATGGGTGAGATTACCCAATGCCATATAACAACTGTCCTGAAATTAATTTGTAAACAATGAAATTCAAATGAAAATATCAACAGTGGGTTTTTCCATGAAACTTGTGATCCTGAGTCAAGAAAATTTTGAGGAATAATAATGACACAATTAATTATTTGTAATTAATATATTACTATAATTAATATAGTAATTAAAACAAATTATCAGTACAAGGATCAACCGATGATTGGAACAAAGTTAAAAGCCCAGAAATATATCTATACACATATGAAAACCTAGTGCATTTATTCATCCAATAATTATTAAGTACTCTGTTTTTTGGGAGCATCTTCAGGTTGTTTTCCAGGTTGTTTTGACATGATCCTAAGAGTCATTGATAACTTCCTTACTATTGGTGACAAAATTTTCCAGCCTCACCTGGTACATTTCTTGCTCTTAACCTGGAATCAGCCATTTCTCCAAGAAGCCTTGCTTTCTCTTATAGGAAATAGAATTTCAAGACCACATTTATGTAATAGGGATGCTCGTCGTTGCTGGGTTGGTCAGTATTTTTAGGCCTTTTCAGCTGACAGTGCTAAAAATTAAATGTATATAACATATGCACTCACACAATGTATCCATAAATATATGCTTAATCTAGATTATCTACATATTAATATATTACATATATTATATGTTAATATATTGTTGTTTGTTGTTTAGTCACTAAGTTGTGTCCAGTTCTTTTGTGACCCCATGGACTGTAGCCCACTGGGCTCCTCTCTCCGTGGCATTTCCCAGGCAAGAATACTGGGTTGCCATTCTCTTCTCCAGGGGATCTTCCCAACCCAGGGGTCAAACCTGCATCTCTTGCATTGCAGGTGGGTTCTTTACCACTGAACTGCCAGGTATAGCTAAGTATATACTATCTATATATTTAAAGATTAAAAGCCTCATGAGTTCATACTAATACTTCCAATTCAAATTCGGAAATACAAAATTTTTACTTATATTCTCATATATTAAATCTTTATCTCTGACGTTTGGAATCATGGTTGTCAAGGACTTAAGAGATGAGAAAATTGCAATATACTTTCATTACTAGTTTGTTTTATACTTTATTACACACACATCTTGGAATAATAATACTAATACAACCAGTGCCAATATGATAAGTGAAAACACTTTGTTATAAATATTGTCTATGGGTTTTTTTTTTTTTTTGCACGTGTGTAGTTGTTTTGTCTGTTTTTATGTGGGGATTAAAATCTATGCTGTTGCTTCCGTGGAACAGAGTACTCTTTTAAAAAGTTTTGACATCTTTCATGGATAATAAAAAATACCTAAAGAGTAATCCAACTGGCTAATCATTGTTTAGTTCAGTCTCGGATGCACTTTGTGGTTTATTTCTAAATGCCATTGTTGTGTCATTATTCTATGTGGTGACCTCTCTGATTAATCCTGCTGGAGATTACAGAATAAGGTTAAAGAAACTATTATAGCAAATCAGGGGGTGTCTTTGGGGTTGTGGTCGGTAGAGAGGACCCAGCTGTGGCTTGGAGAAGCTTAAATAAGCCAGTAATTTTCAGCAACCCTTCAAATTACCCAAATGGAGTTAGAATCGAAGTCAAAGCTGTGCGATGGCTAGTGAAATGCAGCATAAAAAAAATACCCTATTGGGCTTCCCTGGTGGTTCAGTGGATAAAAAACCACCTGCCAGTGAAGGGGATACTGGTTTGATCCCTGGTCCAGGAAGATCCCACATGCCCCAGGACCACTACGGCCCTGTGCCACAACTACCGAAGCCTGTATGCCTAGAGCCTGTGCTCTGCAACAAGAGAAGCCAGTGCGATGAGAAGCCTGTCCACCGCAACTAGAGAGTAGCCCCCACTCTCCGCAGCTAAAGAAAGCCATCTTGTAGCGACGAAGACCCAGCACAGTCAAAAATACAGTAAAGTTAAAAAAGTACCCTATTGTCTCCTTTCAACCAGATTGCTGTTTTTGTGTAGACATTCAGGAGCTGGCACTAGCGGTAGTAGACATATTTTGGGTTTTGGTTCCCTGTCACCAATTTTCCCTGTTTTAGCATAAACACACTAATTTCGTTCTTTTTTTTTTTTTAATTAAAGGTTTATTTCTTATAGCAGTTTTAGATTCTTAGCAGAATTAGGGGAGGATGCAGGTTTCCTGTCTATTCCTTGCCCCCACATATGCATGGACTCCCTCATTACCAACATTCCCCACCAGAGGGGTAATTTTATTACAGTTGATAAACCTACATTGACACACTGGGATTACCCCAAAGTCCATAGGCTACGTTAAACATTACAGTTAACTCTTAGTGTTGTATATTCGGTGGGTTTGGACAAATGTATAATAATAGCATGCATGCATCATTATGGTGCCATAGTATTTTCTCTGCCGTCTGCCTCTTCATCCTTCCTTCTCCCGCTCCCACTGAGCCTTGGCAACCACTGACCTTTATACTGTTCCATTCTTTGCCTTTTTCCCGAGTATCATATATTTGGAATCTTAGAGTATATAGCTAATTTCCTTTTGAAGAATTCTTTCTCCCTCTAGAAATTTTCCTGCCTTTGGAAAATTATCTACCCACTAGGAGTAGGAATGTGTTACTAGCTAGATTAATCAGACCCTTGTGAAGCTTCCAATATTGATTGGACTAATGCAGAAAGGTTGCAAGGTGGTAGATCGTTCATTCCAGTGATGGTATTGTGGTAAGAATGTTGATTAAATCCACTTACTTTGGAACTGCCCTGATTCTTGACCTTTTCCAGCTTGTTTCTCCAATCTTACTGTCAATTTTGTGTATTCTTGGATATACATTTCACACATTCATATTTTGTTTAGAGCTGGTTTCTGTTACTTGTAGCCAAACAACTGTAACTGATTTGGTGGTGATCCCCAGAATATTGAGATATTGTGGGTTCCAGACTACTGTAATAAATATTGCAATGAAGTGGGTCACAAGAGTTTTTTGGTTTCCCAGTGCATATAGAAGTTACATTTATGCTATACTGTAGTCTATTATAAAGTGTGTGATAGCGTTATGTCTAAATAACAATGTATATACCTTAATTAAGAAGTATTTTATTACTAAGAAATGCTAACCATCATCTGAGCCTAATAAGTTGTAATCTTTCTGCAATAGTAATGTTAAAGATCGCTGATCACAGGTCATTGTAACAAATATGATAATAATGTATGTGTGTGTGCTTAGTCGCTCAGTTGTGTCCGATTCTTTGTGACCCTTTGGACTGTAGCCCACCAGGCTCCTCTGTCCATGGGATTTTTCAGGCAAGAATACTGGAGTAGGTAGCCATTCCCTTCTCCAGGGGATCTTCCTTGACCCGGGAATCAAACCTACGTGTCTCCTGTGTCTCCTGCATTGCAGGTGGATTCTTTACCCACTGAACCACCAGGGAAGCCCTAATACCAGGCTCCTCTGTCCATGGGATTTTACAGGCAAGAATACTGGAATGGGTTGCCTTTCCCTTCTCCAAGGGATCTTCTTGACCCGGGGATCGAACCCAAGTCTTCTGCATCTCCTGTATTGGCAAGTAGATTCTTTACCAGTAGCGCCACCTAGGAAGTGAAAATGTTTGAAATGTTTGAAATATTGTAGGAATCACCAAAATGTGACGGAGACACGAAGTGAGCAAATGCTTTTGGAAAAGTGGTGCTAATGGACTTGCTTGATGGAGGTTGGCCACATACCCTCCATTTGTAGAAAATTCAATGTATGAGAAGTGCAGTAAAGCAAAGTGCAATAAAATGAGGTGTTCCTCTATTTAAATTGCAACCTCTCTTTTAATAGTTCTTCTGATCCTCCTTTCCCTATTCTATTAAATATACTTTATAATTTATTTTTTATCTATGTTTTCTCTCTCTACTATAATATAAGCTCTATGAGGGCAAGAATTCTTTATTTAAATCTGTTTCTATGAATCCTGTATCCCAAGTACCTAGGACAAATCCTGGAACATAACAGGTGCTTAAGAAATATTTGTAAATTTAATTAATAATTAAATTGAATCTGCTGTTTTTTTGAATCTGTTGATCATCTAAATGGAGTTGTGCTTAGTCCCAGTTCATTGTAAAATGTTGGCATGCTTTTGCTGCAGATGGTTTTGTTTTGTTATCACTGTGTGGATTGGGAGAAAATGTAATTATATGGCGGTCAGTAACCAGCTGCTGTCCACCACCAAGGAAACGAACAACACTGTGGGCTCCTTAGACAGTTAAAGTTATACGTGGTCTTCCATATCTTGATACCTAATGTAAGCTTATTTTATTTTTAAGGGAAATTTTGAAAATATAATGCCATATTAAGGTAAAAGCAGATTTAATTGAAGGATTAAAAATAATGCATTCATTTTTATAAAAAATATAAAAAATTAAAATTTGCCCTACTGCAGCTAAATGGCATAGCATCCAAATGAGATGTAGATCCAACTAAAACTGAATCAAGAGAGGACCTCAGATTGGAGAGGATGTCTGGTAAGTGGTTGGAGGTGTCATTATAGAAACCAAGTCTCATTAAAATGTTACAGTTGCTAGTGGAAGGTCAATTGAACAATTAATCTTGGACAAGCAAGGGAAATTAATATTTGTAAGCAAGTCTGATCTTTCACATATGGATTATATATATTATTTGACATATGCTTTTCATATGTTTTTCATATTATCCTCAAAATGAACCTGTAACTTGCCACCTTCATTTTATAAACAGAAAAACTGAGAATAAAAAGTTAGTTAACTTGTACTCACATAACAAGAAGAAAGTGTCAGACTTAAAATCTGGCTAAGGTTAATCTAAATCTTCTACTCTTTTCACTATATCACCCCAACACAGGAAATTGAATCTGAAACTGGAAAAACAAGCCATTTTTTTCTAGGTGAAGATAGTGGATTGTATATATACAATAGCCATCACTTGCTTGTCAAACACCAAACCTCTTTAAAACAACAGTAACTATTTTTTTAAAAGAATAAACACACAAAGACAAGAGAACAGGAGAGGAATGAACAACAAACTTTGAGAAGTTGGTAAGTAGGTGGAAAAGTGGGAATTAACTAAGCAGACCTGGGATAACTGAATTTCAAGTCAGCAATAAAGTTGAGTAACAGATGGATTTGCACCATTGTGTCTCTGAGGCTCAAGAATTAGAGCTAATACCCATATGTAAGGTCAAGGAAAGTAGTCTGATTTTGAAGCTCCCAGTTCAGTTGCCAGATTGATATCCCAACACCATAGACCTATATGATGACTTGCTCTTCTCACATTCTGGAAGACTGAAGACGTATTGTCTGGAGAGGGTAACGTAGAAAGTCACTGGAGGACCCCAAGCACCACTGAGGACAGGTGACTTAGCACCCTGAAAGTGGGAAGAAGGAGTTAAAGTTTGCACACCCAACACTGAAATCATTGACTATCTTTCCCTACACACCTCACAGAAAGCTGGCAGCCAACTCCATACCTTTTTGTAAAAGAGGAATTTGGGCAATCATTCTTTGAAATATGAGCAGGCCATGGCTCTCCAAGAGGAAAGCTCTTATGACATTAACATCAGGGATTCTTCACTGAAATAACTTGTCTTACCACTTGGAACTGAAGCCCATGGCAAACCAGTCCCACCTTAGTGCTCAGAGTTTCTAACCAACATTTTAAAAAAGTTAATTTAAATTGTGGTTAAAAAAACGGATAACATAAAATTTGCCACCTGAGTCATTTTTAACTATACAGCTTAGTAGCATTAAATACATTCACATTGGTGTACAGGAGACCTCCATAGCTTTTTCATCTTGCAAAACTAAAACTCTGTACCCATTGAACAACTCCCCACTTCCTTCTCCTCCTAGCCACTAACAGCCATAATTTTTCTGTTTCTGGGTTTGACTGCTTTAGATACTTCATGTCAGTGGAATCATGCAGTTCTTATCTTTTTGTGACTGGTTTAATTCACTTACCATAGTGTCCTCAAGCTGAATCCATATTGTAGCATGTGACAGGATTTCCTTTTTTAAAAAGGTCTGAAAAATATTCCAGTTTTTCTAATCAACTTTGGACTCTCCAGTCTTAAATATGTGCAGACATGTACAATTACCAGGCATCAGAGGAAGCCCTCTTTCATGAAAGACAGACACAAACAAACGTGAGACACCAGACTATTCAGGGATAAGACAACTTCTCAAAACACATCAATTAAAATATTGGAGAATAGAAATATCATACAGGAAGCAAAAATAGGATAATTTTTTAAAAAGAACAATAAAACAATAAAGAAACAAAAAAGAGTTCTTGGAAGAAAACTCAAAGAATGGTGGAATATCAAGTTGGGGAAATGTCTCAGAAAGTGGAGAAAAAAGAAAATAGATGGAAAACAAGAAAAATAAGGTAAAATAATGGTAACAGATAAGAAAATCCAAAATCTAAAATAATAGGTGTCTTTAGGTAGAGAAGGAGAAGGCAATGGCACCCCACTCCAGTACTCCTGCCTGGAAAATCCCATGGATGGAGGAACCTGGAAGGCTGCAGTCCATGGGGTCGCTGAGGGTCGGACACGACTGAGCGACTTCACTTTCACTTTTCACTTTCATGCATTGGAGAAGGAAATGGCAACCCACTCCAGTGTTCTTGCCTGGAGAATCCCAGGGACGGGGGAGCCTGATGGGCTGCCGTCTATGGGGTCACACAGGAGTCGGACACGACTGAAGTGACTTAGCCTAGCCTAGCCTTAGGTAGAGAGAACAGAGAAAATGAAGGGGAGGAAATCAACAGAATAATATACAACCTAGAATGGAAAGGGATGAATTTTTTGTTTGAAGGATCCATTGTAATTCCAGCAAAATAGCACAGCATCATGAACTCTCAGGAACCCAGGGACAATAAGAGCACTCTACAAGTGTTAGAGATAAAAAAATTTAGGAATTGGAATGACATCAGTATTAAAGTAGCAACGCTGGAAACTAGAAGCTAGGGGAGATTTGTGTTCAATGGAAAAATCATCTCCAAAGTAAAATTCTCTACCTAGCTAATTTATTAATCAAGGTATTTAATGAATACTAATTTTGTGAGTGCCGAAGCTATACTTTATCATTTTACTTGTGGGGAGCTGTTGGAGAAATAAATAAAAAAGGAAGACAGGTCACTGCTCTGTACTTTATTGCTGTTGTTTTTAAATAAATGTGTAAATTTAGGATAGTTTCAGATTTACGGAAAATTGTGAAGACAGTAGAGTTCCCATTTCTCCACATCCAGCTTGCCCTATTATTGTCACAATTGATGCACTAGTATTGATATATTATTGTTATCATCTAAAGTCCACACTTTATTCTTATCTCCTTAGTTTTTACCTAATGTCCTTTTCCCACCCTGGGATCCCATCCAGGACACCACGTAACTTTTGGACATAACATCTCAGGCTCATGTGGCTAGGAAAACTTTACAAACTTTCTTATTTTTTTATAACCTTGACAGTTTTGAGGAGTTCAGTTCAGTTCAGTTCAGTCGCTCAGTCGTGTCTGACTCTTTGTGACCTCATGAATCGCAGCACGCCAGGCCTCCCTATCCATCACCAACTCCCGGAACTGACAGGTATTTTATAGAGTGGTCCTCAGTTGGGATTTGTCTGATATTTTTATTATGATTAGACTGTGGTTTTAGGTTTTTGGGAGGAAGACCATGTAGATAAAGTATCATTCTCATCATATCAAGGATGCATGCTATCAATTTGGCCTCACTGTTAATGTTGACCTTGATCACTTAACTGAAGTACTGTTTATCAATCAGGTTTCTCCACTGTGAAATTACTCTTTCCCCCTTTTTTTTACTGTACTTGTTGCAAAGTCACTATGTGCAGCCCACACTTCTAGGGTGAGAGTTATGCTGCACCTCCCTATGGATGGAATATCTACATAAATTATTTGGACTTCTTCTCTGTAGTAGAATTGTCTTTTTTCCTTTAATTTATTTTTTCAATAATTTTGTTCAAGTGAAGTAAGCCAGAAAGAAAAACACCAATACAGTATACTAACGCATATATATGGAATTTAGAAAGATGGTAATGATAACCCTGTATGCTGCTACTGTTAAGTCACTTCAGTCGTGTCCGACCCTGTGCGACCCCATAGACGGCAGCCCACCAGGCTCCCCTGTCCCTGGGATTCTCCAGGCAAGAACACTGGAGTGGGTTGCCATTTCCTTCTCCAATGCATGAAAGTGAAAAGTGAAAGTGAAGTCACTCAGTTGTGTCCGACTCTTAGCGACTCCATGGACTGCAGCCTACCAGGCTCCTCCGCCCACGGGATTTTCCAGGCAAGAGTACTGGAGTGGGGTGCCATTGCCTTCTCTGAATGCGAAGACAGCAAAAGAGACACAGATGCATAGAACAGTCTTTTGGACTCTGTGGGAGAGGGAGAGGGTGGGATGATTTGGGAGAATGGCACTGAAACATATAAGAAACGAATCGCCAGTCCAGGTTCGATGCAGGATACAGGATGCTTGGGGCTGGTCCACTGGGATGACCCAGAGGGATGGTATGGGGAGGGAGGTGGGAGGGGGGTTCAGGATGGGGAGCACGTGTACACCCGTGGCAGATTCATGTTGATGTATGGCAAAACCAATACAATATTGTAAAGTAATTAGCCTCCAATTAAAATAAATAAATTTATATTAAAAAATAATTTTGTTCAATAATTTATATCAGTATTGACTCATGTGTAGTAATTTTGTACTTTGGGTCATAACCCAGTATTGCTAATGTTTACCTTGTATATATATTTTTGTCATACTTATTTCAGAGGTGCTATGTCACAAAGACATAGAATAGTCTAGTTGTCTTTCTTCTAGCCTTATATCCTTTGGTTTGGATCCCAAGCAGGTAAAACTGATGCACTGAAGAAATGTTCTTCTACTTATACACAAGTCACAGACTTTAATTAAAATAAATGTAGTCAGCATTCTCCGTTAGCAATGAAGACCACTCCGTGGAAGGCACAGTGCCTGTGGAGCTTATGTTCCATTCACTTACTGTAATGCCATTTCCCTCAAATTAGGTCTGTTGAGATGAATTTATAGTGTAGTTGACCTGAGCTCCTATGAAACTTGAGGCACTAAAATGCTTCTTACTGTACTGATTATCATCTCACTCATATTCCTGTCAAGCAGTATATGTAAGAAAGTGTATTTTCTTTCATTTTTAGATAACTTTATAGCAGAGAATTCTATTTAGAGAAGTTAGAGCTTCTTTAGCAGGCTTATAAAGAGAAAACAATCCTGAAAAGGTTTAGATACTAAATTTTGAGTATTAAAAATATACGTTTGTTGTTTGAATTTTCTAGCTAGTTTCTCTGTCTGTGCTCCTCATTACCAACTGTACACCTTCAGTCATGAATTACTGTATGCTCAAAATAAGGACTCATGAGAAGTCATTAACAGTGTAGAAAAATATCAGTGATAGAAGTACTTGTCTTATTCATAACTATTAAGTTTCATAATTAAGTATAAGATTTTCTATAGGTTTTTTTTTATAGAAGTTTTTTTTATCAAATTCAGATAATTTCCTTCTATTCCTTGCTTAATGAGATTTTTTTTTTTAAATTGAGAACTAATGGTAAATTTGTCAAACACTTTTAAAGAAACTTCTATATTTTTTTCCTCCTTTAATCTCTTAATGTAGTGATATGTATCAGTAGATTTTCTAATGTTGACCATTCTTCTGTTCCTGGGAAGAATGCTGCTTGGTTCATTTGGCATAGAAATTACCTGTTCTTTGAGGATTTGGTAATGCTTTCTTATAAAAACATCTTGGTACCTTTACTATGAGGGCAGAGTTTTTAGTACTTAAAATTTTTTCTTCTATGTTTATGAATCCATATACATTTAAGAAGTCTTCTTGAGTCAGTATAGTTAATTTATATTTTATAATCACCCATTTTATCTGATTTTCCAGTTCATAGATATGAAGTTGTATCATATTATCTTAAAATTAAAAATATTTTTAATATATATTTTGTATTATATCTCTTGATGCTATATTAATGTTGTTATTTGTGTTTTCTTCAACCATTTTTGGGGGGGTCTACTCCCATAATTGGAGAAGGCAATGGCACCCCACTCCAGCACTCTTGCCTGGAAAATCCCATGGACGGAGGAGCCTGGTGGGCTGCAGTCCATGGGGTCTCTAAGAGTCAGACACAACTGAGCAACTTCACTTTCACTTTTCTCTTTCATGCATTGGAGAAGGAAATGGCAACCCACTCCAGTGTTCTTGCCTGGAGAATCCCAGGGATGGGGGAGCCTGATGGGCTGCCGTCTATGGGGTCGCACAGAGTTGGATATGACTGAAGCGACTTAGCAGCAGTAGCAGCAACTCCCATAATAGGTCTTATATTTACTTGGTTGATTTATTCTTTTCTATTATTGTTATTTATTTTTCTGCCACATCATGCCACATATGGGATCTTAGTTCCCTGACCAAGGATTGAATCTGCACCCCCTGCACTGGAAGTGTGGCATCTTAATCACTGGACCACCAGAGAAATCTTCTCTATTATTTTTTATAAACAAAGTAATACTAAATAATCATTTAAAAAGTTAATTCTTTTTGGACAGAATTTTGACCAGAAATATATTGTGATGAAAAAAAGAAGTCCAAACAAGTCCTGCTTCTTTCCCTTCCCACGAAAATAGAAGTTTTGGGTTGCTTTAATTCTTCTATTCTCTTTTTTCAGTAGGAGAGAAACTTTATAGTGATATTCACAGATGTGTTAGGCTCCATTCCATAAGAATGCTAATGGTGTTGTCTTAACAAACTGACTTGGGTGGGACCAGAATAACCCCATGCATGAAGGATGCCTGCTGTTTAAGTTGTTACTGTAGACCTCTCCATAATGCATACAGCTATGAGTTGATAAGGAGACTGTATAATGAACAGAGGAGCAGCCTGGGTAAACCAAGTTATATAGCAAAATAGGCAAATAGTTTTGCATAAAAATTATGCATCCATTTTGAGCTTGCATCTAAAATGCATAGAAGACTGGCTTTTAGTAATATTTGAAAACAGCTGTACCAGTTCTGTTCTGTCCCTGGGGTCCTTTTATGACTATCCCTTCAGGAAAACTTCAATAATAAGGGAGAAAATGAAAATATTTGCATTTTGAATTAAGTTTTGCCATCATTTTGTCTGTCTCGCTTCTTTATCCTTACTCATATGCATTTTTTTTTCTTTTTTTGCAAACATCAAAGCCAGAATTGATTAGAACAAGAATTCTGTGGTCACACAACACATGCTAAATCAACACTCTTGTCTGGGAGTTGGACATTTATCTTTCCAAGCCAGGCAAACACCTAATTGTCTCCACATTGTGAGAAGTGTAAAGGCCATCATGACAATGGGGCAGAAAGTTTACCCAATTCAATTTATTTAACACCTCATAACACTCTGGAGTTTTCTTCACTGCCCAAGCTTGTAAAATTTATTATGAACTATTAATCCCTACTCCAGCTTTCCTTGGAGTTTTAAAGTGAATGTAAACCAACAACAAACAGGGTGTATAAAAACATTTCCACGGCAGCAGCACGTGCGGCCATGCACATGCTATGACTACAGCTTGAAAAATCTGTTCCAAATGTGTTAGACTTTTCAGACTTTCTTACACAAACTTTGTCTTTCTCTCATGTGAAAGATGTGGACAATAAGTCCATATATATATAGTCTTTTTCAGAATCTTTTCCATTATAAGTTATTAACGACTTTGAATATTGTTCCCTATGCTCTACAGTAAATCCTTGTTGTTTATCTATTTTATTTGTTGTGTATCTGTTAATCCCACACTCCTAATTTGTACCTCCCCACGATTCTTCTTTGGTAACCATAGATTTGTTTTCTATGTCTGTGAGTCCACTTCTATTTGTAAATAGTTCATTTGTATTATTTTTTAGCTTCCACATATATGTGATATCATATAATATTTGTCTTTTTCTTACTTCACTTAGTATGATAATCTCTAGGTTCATGCATGTTGCTGCAAATTATTTTGTTTCTTAGGTGAGGTCTTGTTCCACATTTTAATTTTGTTACTTATTAGCAAGCACCTTGGCTTTCACTTTTTTTTTTTTTTTTGGATTCCAAGGAATATCCAATAGAATGACTGGTAAGAATTTACCAGTATTAAAAAGAATTGAATGATTAGTAAGAAATGATAGTAAGAATTGATAAAGCTTTTTCTTTCTTGATTGATTAACAAAGACAATCACGACTTGCTAAGATTTTTCCATCCTTGCCTCCTGTGTTTCTGTGGGTTTTTGGGTTTTACAGTCTTTTTTCAAAGCCTCTGAAATGACTTTGAGATACACACAGGAGGCCTCCCTGCCTGATTCTGGGAGGTCTGGACTGACTACTAATTCTGTGGCCCAGTTTGCCCAGCAGCCTGTACAACCAAGTTTGTTGATGGTCTCACTGTATTTTCAAAGTCACTGGTTCTATTCCTGAGCTTCTAATCTACTTCTTTTGGGGTATAGTTATAGTAAGTAAGTGAAGTCGCTCAGTCATGTCCAACTCTTTGCAACCCCATGGACTGTAGCCTACCAGGCTCCTCTGTCCATGGGATTTTCCAGGCAATAGTACTGGAGTGGATTGCCATTTCCTTCTCTAGTGGATCTCCCTGACCCAGGGATCGAACCCGGGTCTCCTGCATTGTAGACAGACATTTTATTGTCTGAGCCACCAGGGAAGTAGCGTATCTAATAGTTAGATACTATTAGTTATAGTATCTAATGCTTATTGCTGACACTCAGGAGATATTCAATCTCATACAAATTAATAAAAAAAAAACAGATTTAGAAGAAGATAGGACAAGAGGGAGCAATGATTTACTGTTGGAGAAAAAACTTCATTAAAAGCTTTCTCTCTGATGGCAGGGCTCTTTCCCACTGGAATTTCTTTAGTTGCCTTATTAGGTTTGGAAATGATTCTGTACTCACTCTCCCATCCCCTTCAAAGATGCTGAAGGCAGAGTCCCAGCCTGCTGGGAAGATAGTGGGGAAGACAAATGCTTGAGCAAATAAATTACCATACAGCCTTGTATAAACAACAGTAGGCAAACTTGTGATCACTTCTGGAGATTGTGACAAGCTCTATTAGGGTGGGAGTAGTGAGTGAGGTGGCAACCCACTCCATTGTTCTTGCCTGGAGAATCCCAGGGACGGGGGAGCCTGGTGGGCTGCTGTCTATGGGGTCGCACAGAGTCAGACACGACTGAAGTGACTTAGTAGTAGTAGTTAGTAGTAGTGAGTGAGGTGTGATGTCAGGGCAGATCTTGATCTGGGTTTTGAGAGACTAATACATACGTTATGAAGTGTGGGCATAAAAAGATCTTGAAAGACTTCTATGAGTTAAAAAAAAAAAAATCCCATAATTGAAGTGATAGAAGGTACTGTTAAAAATGGATATGTGTGACTAGTTAAGTTTTTTCACAGAAGGTATGAAACTATGGGTGATTTCTTTATATACCACGTATTTGTATAGTGACTGATCCAAATGGTATTTGAGTGATTTTTGTTGTCTTAATAATTGTAATATAGTTTAATAAGACACTATATTCAATTCGTATCATTAAAAATACATACATAATTACACAAAATATACATTTTTATGACCCACAATTAGATTCTCCTTCTCCTAGTCATCTGTTTATTTTTTAAAACTACAGTTTAGATCTTCATAGAAGCACTATGTTTTACATGATTAGATCTCCTTGGAAGTGTCATATTTTGCAACAAGGAAAGGTCTTTGAGTTGCCCCAAATTCATAAACCTATGTCTAGAGATTTTAACTTCCTTAGTGAAGCACAAAACACATATGCTTAAGTAATTAAGGATACTGATGGGGTTAAAACATATTTAAAGTCCCCAAGCAAATGTGTAAGCACTTTTCCAGAGGACTCCCTGCTTAAGAAATGTTATGCCAATGGTCAACATGGCAGTGATTTGCACCACTGAACTGAGCACCTGATGACTAGCTTTCCTCACCACGTAAGTTTGCTTTTTTAGTTTGATTGTTTTTGTCTCTATGTACTGAGAATGTATTGTTGTACCTGTGGCTTGGGGATATGGTGAGTAAATGACGGAAGAAGAGTTTTAATGTTCCTGGTTAGGATTTCTCACTATTGTTGATGTCGCTATAACTAAACCTAGGGTGTTTTCCTATAATGGTTTGATTTTGTTCTCAGTGATCTGAACCCAGTGGTGGTCTGCATAAATGACTGGCAGATATCGTAAACCCATTTTGCTTGGTGGATGTCATAGTTCTGTACCATGGCAGGAAGTGACTCTGGTCACCTTGGACCAGCTTTTGGACTAAGGTCTTATACCCTTTGGTCAGTTTTTCTAACTTCACTGTCCAGACCCTTTCTTTTCTTTAACTTTTTACCTAGGAGAGAAGGAAGAGATGTAGTATAGCACTACCTTGTGGGAATTGGTACTTGGGGGACCAGTGTAAGAAAAGGCTGATACTCTGGCTACAGCAATTATCAGTAATGAGGTCCTTTATCCCTGATCCAGGAGTCTCCTGTCTTCTGCCAGCAACTGTGAAATAAGTTAGCCTGCAAGTTGGGTAAAATCTCACTCTTCATGGTTTTTGACATTTCTGTCATAAGCCTTTCTGTGGTTTACTTTCTTTGCTCACCTCGTTTAACATGGATGCTTCTCAGAGTTCTGCCTTTGATTCACTGCTTTTTTCCTTCCTTCATACTAGTCTCATGTGTGCAGTTCTAAATAATGGAGGATGCTTTCCAAATCTGCATTAGCCTCAATTTGTCCTATCAGTTCTGGACTCATATATCCCGCTTGGATGCTCAGGGCACCTCAGAACTTAACATATCTTATGCTAACTACCTGTCCCATAAACTCCTGCCTGGGCTCTCATTTCCAGGGGCTCTACCTCTTTTGGGGGGTATAGCCAGTGTCTGAATATAGTGTTGCTCAATAAATGTTGACCGAACAACTGTTGGATTTTAAGTTCCTCAAAATCCATATTGGAGTGGGCTGGAGGAAATAAAGGAAGAGAAAATAGAGATCTGTTTTAGTGACAAAAATTTTTTTAAATCCACCATGAAGTTAGAGATTCTCTTGGGAAAGTAACTTTAAACAACTTACAAGCAAATCGAGGGTTTCTTATTGAGCATTGATTACCTGTAGGGTCAAAGACTGCCTGTGACTTCAACAGTAACATAATGCTGTTTAGTTCCCTCCTAGATATCTATGGAAGGTTTAGGTTTTAATGTGAGGATAAGCCTGTAAACTCAGGGATGAGTGATGGCTGTCATACTAACAAGTAAGATAGGCTGACACTTCAGAAGAATTGTTATTAATCATTATTACTGTTATTTTTGAAAGATTTCAAATGCCTGAGAACACTGTAATTAGTGGTTTTTTTTTTTTTTTTTTTTTTTTTTTTTTGAGGCTTGTACTTAATGCACAGGCATTTTTGTTGCAAGGCAGTGTTTAGTCCATGCACCATATTCTGGGCACCTGAAACTATGGCAACCATGATTTGTAAGCAATTTAATTTGGCTTGAACATTTAGAAGCATTATTTTGTCAGTTATTTCTGGAAATGATTGAAAAAAGACTTCAACGGGCATAAAATTTTGTATTATTTTAGTGCTTTTCTTCTGAACCATTGTCTTGCTTTTCTCTGTTTCCCAGAGCGGGAAGTGATTTACAGCCATAAGGCTGTCCGTACGCTCATGTACCATTTACTTAGTTTTCGAAATTGGGCTCAAAGAATTCAGTGTAGGGCAGAGACAGGTATTATCCTTTAAAGAAAGTCATAATGCCTCTTTCTCATTTTTCTCTGAAGTTAACACTCTGAGGAGGTTCAACTAATTTTAAATCCTAAAATGCAAACTGAGGTAGAGATGCTTTTATGTGTGTGTGACAGAGTAGGATGGTATGATTGTTTTTTACAGCTATTAATTATAGGAGAAAAGTACATCTAAGTTCTACCAAACAGCCTTTTAATCTAACCTTGCATTAGCTTTTCCATGTACTTTAGCTGAATCATCTATAGATTTTAAAGATTGTTATCACACACAAGGAACAGGCTGAGTTTTAATCCTAAAAGCTTGATAACTAATGTTCTTCACAGGTCTCTCACAGTTGGAATTTAGAAGCTTCCATTCAGAATGACTCAAGATAAATTCCCCACATTTGTCAAAATCTGTGGATATGTATGGAAATTTTTCTTCTGTCCAACTGGAGGAAGACGGTTTTAGTTTTGTTCTTTCTCATTGTAGTCAGTGGGTTGGGGAGTGCTAAAACTTCTTGTTGATAAAATATTTATAAGACAGTATATTCAAAGTTATAATCATGGTGGTAAACACATTTATTCAAAATTAAATGAGGCCAAGTGGAGTGTAGTTAAATATCTTCTTAGAAATTTTGGCAAGTTACAATGGAGATAAAGATTCTAAGTCATTTGAAAATAGGATTCAATAATCTGTTATCTTTCATCCCTTTTGTAATTGTAATTAGGGAGCCACACAAGTAATACAGATATTAAGATTACTTATTCAGATATTTGTTTGACTTGCCAATATCTTTACAGCCTATTTTTCTTTGTTCAGACCACAAGCCTGACTACATATTAATTTTTGCATTTTGATATGTGAACTGGGATTTGTTAGTGGTAGAAATATTTTTATAAATAGAAGAAATTTTAAAATGTCTTTTTTCTGTATATAAACATCTATAAGCACAAATAACCCTATATCCTCAACAGTGCTTTGGTACTATGAGATTAAGAAATAAGGCAAACAGTGCGAGGAGTCTTGATTAGGGATCCCTTAGACAATCCTCCATGGGGTTGCTGCTGCTGCTGCTGCTGCTAAGTCGCTTCAGTCGTGTCCGACTCTGTGCGACCCCATAGAGGGCAGCCCACCAGGTTCCCCCATCCCTGGGATTCTCCAGGCAGGAATACTGGAGTGGGTTGCCATTTCCTTCTCCAATCCATGGGGTTGAGATCCTTGCAAATAGATTCTACTAGCAATTGAAATTTCCTTTCTCTGATTTCCAGATCATTCCCTATGTTGTAATAGACTCCCATAGACCTTAAATATAAAGTTGACTGGTGCAAGTTTGCTTAAAAAATTTCACTTTGATTTTTTGAAGCAAGATTGAGGAGTTTTTAATTTAAAAACTGTGCCTGGCTACTCCAGATTTTTAAAAATGCAAAATATGCCTGGCCACTCAATAAGTCAGATTAAACTACGTCACTTTATTGCGAGGGTGCCTGTTGCTCAGTCTCTGAGCCCCGTTAGGCAGTACTCAACATTCAGAAAACTAAGATCATGGCATCTGGTCCCATCAATTCATGGCAAATAGATGGGGAAACAGTGGAAACAGCGACAGACTTCATTTTCTTGGGCTCCAAAATCATTGCAGATGGTGACTGCAGCATGAAATTAAAAGACGCTGCTCGTGGGAAGAAAAATTATGACCAACCTAGACATCATATTAAAAAGCAGAGATATTACTTTGCCAACAAAGGTCCGTCTAGTCAAAGCTATGGTTTTTCCAATAGTCTATGTATGCATGTGAGAGTTGGACTCTAAAGAAAGCTGAGCACCGAAGAATTGATGGTATTGAACTGTGGTGTTGGAGAAGACTTTTGAGAGTCCCTTGGATTGCAAGGAGATCCAACTAGTCTATCCTAAAGGAGATCAGTCCTGGGTGTTCATTGGAAGGACTGATGTTGAAGCTGAAACTACAGTACTTTGGTCACCTGATGTGAAGAACTGACTCATTTGAAAAGACCCTGATGCTGGGAAAGATTGAAGGCAGGAGGAGAAGGGGGTGACACAGGATGAGATGGTTGGATGGCATCACTGACTCAATGGACATGAGTTTGAGTAAATGCTGGGAGTTGGCGATGGACAGGGAGGCCTGGTGTGCTGCAATCCATGGGTTTGCAAAGAGTCGGACATGACTGAGTGACTGAACTAAACTGAACTGAAGACAGTACATACATAGCTGACCAGTGCTGCTGCCTGGTTCTGCTGGTCCTGTTGATGGACTTCTTTTTGGCTGGATTTATGATAAAGAACCCAGTTTTCCTGAGGACTTGTGGCTGCCAAACTGTACCTATTCCCTTAATTTGACCTCCGAACCATTGTGATGTCCTTCCTGGAATGTTGAGAAAGATCTGTTCTCCCCCTCTTTGGCTAGAGGTACTCCCTTTGTTTCCCATTGTATTTGAGAAGTTGGGCAGAGGCATTAAATGCTGCTTGTCATTTTACTTTGCTCTGAAAGTCTGTATTCCTGTGTAGAGGTGTAATTCCTTAGGCAAAGAAGAATCTGCTCTTGACCTCACCTTGGATCTAGAAAATCAGTCTCAAACCAGACTAATACACTCTCCCTGGTGTGTCATTGTGATCTCATCCTATTCATCATCTAATTTCTCAGTTCCCTTCATAATGGGTCAGCTCTTTTCCTTCCGATTTCTATTTGTACATGACATCAGAAGTTATACAGATGATTACAAATTAGGTGGGAAAAATCAAAGCTTTATATCTTTAGTATAACTTGATTTCTTTTAAAGTCGCTGTTCTCACTTGGGAGTGGAAAAACAATCTTGTCACATTCATGTATTCTAGTCAACTAAAATTTAAATCTTGCTTTAGGGTAAATGTTCAGTCAAATTTACGTGATACTATCTCTCATTTAGCTGTTCACAGCTCCTTATCCCTGTCTTCTCTTTCTCTGACTCGCAGTCCTGCTTCTAGTTCTTTGGGCTCTAGGTTCCATCACCTGGCAGTGGAAGGAAGAGAGAGAGTTTGTTTATGGGGATGGTGTATGCTGAGGCAACATAAAGGCTGTCCACTCCCTTAGTCTCATTTCTTACCCAGATGCTAATGCAGTTGATGTTCGTTGTTGACTTTGGAGACGTGGATGACATCCAACATTGACTCATGTGTATTATATTATTATAGATGACCTTTGATGTCCAATGGTTACCCTTTATGGCCTATTGCAGAGGATCCTATGGAGACAGCATTGCTTCCCTTCCTTTCAATTTTTTTTCATTCTTCTAGCAGGCCTCATCTGGGGCTAGCAAGCAGGATAATCATCTCACTAGATACTTCCAGGTACCTACTTGAAGTTCACAAGAAGCCTCAAAACCTCCACTCCACTTGGGAAACCGGAAGTGATGCTTGCCCAGCCCTGTCTGACCTTCCTTCTCTCTGTTGATGTCTTGTCAAGCATCATACTGGGTCTGTTGCTCACCAGACAGATGGTCAACAATTCTTCCTGTCCAGAATCACTCACATTTCTGGGGAGATTCTCTCTGGCACCTACTGTTTCCTTGAGATTACAGTAGGGACTGGGGAGGGTGGTGTCCCAAACATGTTTTTTCTTCTTTTTCTCTGGTGGTGTTTCCCAGCTTGTTTTATATTTTGTCTCCTGAAATAACATATGTTTATATCCACTCCCAGACTGTTTTTCTTTTACAGCTAGCTAGGTGTTCATTGAATAGTTTATGATCTAAATTTTAGTCCACGGTGCGTGTGTGTGTGTGTGGGCATGTGCACATGCATGCACGGGGTGTTTGTTTTGAAAGTGGAGAGTTGTTGCAGGGAGAAGAGAAAACCAGACTTGTTTTCTCTTGCCCAGTGGATGAGAAGAAATGAGAACTCTTAAGAGGTCCAAATTTGGACTTCCTAGATATTTTATAACAAAAAATATATTGTGAGCTGAAAATAGCAATATTCAACCAGCAATGCAAGCTCTTAGATAGTCATGGTTAAGTTTATAGTATATACTGATTTTTTTCTAAACAAAAATGCAGACTTCTCCTATAGTGGCAAATGTTGGTATTAGAGTTGGAAATGCAGATGGAAGATGGACTCAAATAAGAATATAAGACCAGAAGGGCCAAAGTCAGAGCAAGGTTGAAAGTGTCTTAATGAAAATTATGTTATTTCCAAGCCCAGTGAGTTTTTATAACATCATTGACATTGAATAATATTATCACAACTCCCTCAACTAATAAATCATGCAGCAGTCTTCCCTGTCTGAGGTGAAGTGATAAGCTATGTGTATCTGTGCTTTTCTTTCAAGAATGGAAATTATACTTGTTTTACAATTGCAAAAAATTTAGCGTAATTGATCATGCAGGTAAAATACTGGTCTACAAAAATGATTTCATTCTTATCTTAGGAAAAAAGGGGTAACAAATCTCCTCAGGTTTCAAGTGTTGAATAAAGAGTCCTTAATAGACTGTCTACACATAGCAGGCATCAGAAGTGGGTTTCTTTTAGCGAAGGATGTGTTAGACCAATAGAGCTGACACGGGAAGTTTAGGTAGACCCATTGGGAAAGGTCCAACACAGAAGACTGCAGTGTTGAGGGATCTAGTGAGAGACAGTGCTATGCAGGTGTCAGTGAAAGAGAAGGTAGGCAGGAAGCCTGGTGGTGCTGGAGCTTGGAGACCAGAGAGGAGGGTGAATAGAAGGCAGAGGCTGCTATCTAAAGGGCCTGCCTGGTAGGGCCAAGGGTCCAGTAGGGCAGGCAAGCCCAGCAGGACTCACCAGCGGATCCAAAATGTTGACTACAAGTTTGGAGTGGATAAGGAGTAAAGGTGACATAATCTAGGCAAAAATTTCGGTAACAGTTATGGCCATGAGAAACAGTGAAGATCATGAACTCAAAACTTAGGGTTCTAAGCTCAAGACTTTCTGAGACAGAGACCAGATATGGTCTTAGTGTGATGGAGATCAGTGAATATATGTGGCTAAAGCAAGTAATGTGGGCAAGGTATTCCAAGACTCAAATCTCTAGAATATTACACACACACACACACACACACACACACACACACACAGGGCTGAAAAATTACAGAGCCAAACATTCATAAAATCTCTCTTAGAAATATAATAAAAAGAAAATATGGGTGATGTCATTTTTTTGCCTGTTTATGCTTTCTGAATTGTCTACAGTGAACATGTATTATTGAAAACAATGTAAAAATGTTCTGTAAAAAAAAAAAATCTACCCATAGTGAACTCTAGTGTATTTGCAAATTGTTTGAAATTTTGGTATTTTGTACCACGACTGGGTGACCAATCCTGCCTAGGGGGGCCACAGATGTAAGACCAAATTATTGCAGAACACAACAAATTCTCTTAGAATTGGGTAAATATCCATATTCAATCTGCTTGCCTTTTATCTTCTAGGGGAAATTTCTTGATCGACCTGTAAAACAGTTACTTTCTTCCAAAACAGTCATTTAGGCTGGGTCTATTTGGGGCAAAATGAACTAAGAGTTGGAAATTGTTGAGGTGAGGTGATTAACTGGAAGAATTTGAACTGAATAAATTACTGTTGGATCCCAGTCTATGTACCCAGCTGGATGCTTTTTATTGGCCGATTGAGCCTATAATGGGATAATGGAATAAGGAGAATGTTGGGCTTTGTTTTTTAGTTCATTTTGCAAATGAGAAAAGCCTTAGGCAAAGTTTCTTTTATTCTTAATGCCAAAATATTTCACCATTAACACAACAGGAAATGTATTAGATAATAATTTTTAAATAACAGTGGACCAATAAATCTCATAAAATTTAAACGTGTTTCCTGCCCTAAATATTATCATTAACTCCAGTGATGTAAATGGAGCCAAAGCTATCAATAATGAGAAGATAAACAAGTTCTGTTCTCAGTTAAGCTCTTATTCATACCTTAGGAATTGGGTAATAAGAAAAGAAATGTTTGGATGCATGAATGAAATTGATATTCAAATTTGTTACACACACATACGTGTGTATTATAATTGTCTGGCTCAGTTGGGAAAGTCAGTTTAAATAGCAGTCATGATTTTAACCTATTCTTGTTTGTGTGCATCCTCTGAATTTTGGAAAGCCATAGCAGCTTTAGGACAAAATGGAACGGTTTGGCTATAGATTGGATGCGAGATAACTCACGTGCTGTGTCCTTAATTAATGTAAGACTAGTAATGTTTAGCAATGGATAACAAATCGGCCATTGTCAGGTTCAATAGGTTCATATCACTCTTATGGTGACTTGGGTGGATAAAGATCACCAAGGAGTCCATAGGAAATATAATGACACTAAATGGACCCTAAATGTCCCATTTTCCACATAAGCACCGATTGAGGTTGTACTATAGAATTTATCAGAACTCTGCTAATTAAAAATCCTTTTTCACTCTTTACTAGAGTGACATAATGGACCTCGTTTAATATTGTCATTAGCATGCTGTGAGCCTGGTGATTTACTCCTGTACACAAATAGTCTCAGTGACTAGTGACCCCCTATGTGGGTGATGGACATGCATGTTTTTGATTTGACTATTTGCTCTGTCATTAAGTCTTTGGATGAGATAATTCAGGCTGCAGGGAACTTGGATGTGAGGGGACAGGTCTGGGACAATTAGTCCAAAGCACAGCTTCCCTTTAGTGCCTTCCCATCCTTTATGCTCCACTTAACAGATGTGTCTCCTGATGACACCAGCCCAAAGGATACAGATGTGTCTTCTTTTGTTGATCCTACCAATTGTTCTCTCCCACATATTCCCCTGGGCTTTCTTGCTTTTGGGTGACAGTGAGACTGCCTCAGTCACCTCTTTTTTGTGAGTGTGCTTGGGGCCACTAGGCTCAGCCGTCCGCTGCCCAGTGCATCCCTGGCTGCCGTGTTTCACTGTCACTGCGTGGTGGTACTGGCACGTTGCTTCGGCCATGATTTCTGTGCCTGGCACAGAACTTGAGTCACTGGGATGCCTTCCCTACACTTCCATTCCAAAGTGCGATACCCTTTTCTTTTCTTTTCCTTTGCAAGGAGTTTAGCTGCTCAGGCCTTAGGGTTCAGGTTACATGGAATCCTACCAAGGCCTTGGGCCCTTTCTGTGTGATTTAAAAGTATATTCTAAGCAACTGGTGGAACACGACTAAAGCGACTTAGCAGCAGCAGCAGCAAACAAGGTTTTATGCCTTGTTTTGCCTTACACAAGTTCTTTATGCCTTCTCTGTGCCCTGCGTATGTTGGTCCACCCAGGATTAGCTGTCTAGTTCCTTAAACCACTGAATGCAGAGTTGGAAAGAGGTGCCTATAACAGCTTCTTGTGAGCTGCTGTGAGCAGGCACCAGCTCACTGCAGTCTTGGGTATCTCACACTTTGTGTTTGCTCCTAATTACAGTGAGAAAGGAAAGTTAAATTCAGTGGAGTAAACAGTACAGAGGCATATGTTGCCTAATGCAATAGAAATGGCCCTGAAGATTGCACCTGAATAGAATATTCTTAATCATAAGGGAGGTCATTATTTCAGAGAAAACGTAGTAAAGAGCTTAGTAAAGCAAACATTCTGTTTTTGTAAAATTTTAACCATGCTTCCTGATTTATCTGATTCATACATTTGGATTTTATCTTTCAGATTTTTCTTTAAAATAATACATGCATATAAAACTAAAAACAAAACAAAACAAAACAACAGCCTTAAGAGTTTAACAGGGTCCTGGGACTTGAGCAGGACTCTCTCATGATTTTTCCATTTTTTTCTTCAGGATTTCTTCCTTCCTTTCAGATGGAAAAGTGACTGGAATCTTTGGCAACTTTTGATAGGCCCCTGGGAGTCACCTGCAAGGGCTTATTGTCTTCTGGGGAGAATCTGCGTAGTTTAGACTTTCTGTTTTTTCATATACTTTCTCTATTCCTTTGAACAGAAGCATAAGGAAACAGGGAAGTTAGATTAGGGCTCTGGTTTTGAACAGATCAGTTGGCTCCTCTGGGTCTCCTTTTTTCTAATCAGTAAGCTGAGCGGACTATGAGCTCAGTCATGGAGCAGACTATGAGCTCAGTCGTGTCAGACTCTTTGTGACCCTGTGCACTGTAGCCCACCAGGCTCCTCTGTCCATGTGATTTCCCAGGCAAGAAACTGGAGTGGGTTGCCATCTCCCACTCCAGGGGATCTTCCCAACCCTGGGATCGAACTTGCATCTCTTGAGCCTTTTGCATTGTGGGTGGATTCTTTACCACGGTGCCCTCTGGGAAGCCCCAAAATGAGCAGAGTAGGCTTCATGATTGCTAAATTCGCATCTGCAGTGCAATTTTAAGAAACAGACAAACAAGAAATAAATTTTAGAGTCTATCTTTGGAAACACCACCAAATCATGAATTTCTTTATCCATATTCAAATGCTAACTAACTATGAGGGGCACGTGCTTTTCTGAAGGCAATAATGACAGAACTTTTGGAAAACCTGTGTATTTAATAGCGCTAAATGGTTCATGCAGTGGCAAACCACATTCTTGAGTAATGGTGGAATATATTTTCTCAGGTGAGAGCTTAAATTCATTTCTACTGGGGCTTAATTAAGGCATGCTGTCTGTAGTCAAGAACAATTCTGTGGAGTAAAATCACTGAAGAAATTGAAATGCCCCAGAACGCAATGCCAGTCTTTGACATTTGAGGCATAATCTGATATAGTTAGCTTGGGTTTTTTAATTTGAAGGAGATTCAAGGCTCTGTTGAACATGCTAGGGGTGAATCCCAATGGCCTTGGCCTGTTGCAAAGAGCCAGGGAAGTTTATTTTGTGTCTGGGCTGTTGGGTGAGTTCCCGAAACCAATTTTCTGTTGGAAACGGTGTGTATCCTTCTGGCAACAAGCTGCTTGAGCAACAAGCTGTCACATTTCAATGCAGAAGCCTTTTGTTTGGCAATAAGATAATTTTAGTTCTTATTCTATCAGGATTCTATTTAGAATTTCAGCATAAATACATTTGGAGTACACTGGACTCTTCAGAGGGGAGCTGAGGTCCAGGTAAAACCATAACGTGTTTTTTTTTCCTACTTTCTCATCTTCCCCCACTTCTGCATGCCATGTTTTGATATAGGAAAAAGAACACCAGAGGCAACCTTGAAAGCACAGTATGTGCGGAGCACAGGGAAGTATGTATGCAGCAGCATCCACGCCTCGCCTTCCCAGTGGCGGTCAGAGAGTGATGCAGAAGCTGAAGCTGTGTATATCGGTTATACTGAGGTTTTGTTGGCACCTCCTGTCAGGACTTCCCAGGTCGCGCAGTGGTAAAGAATCCTCCTGCCAATTCAGGAGCTTCAGGTTCAATCCCTGGGTTGGGAAGATCCCCTGGAGAAGGAAATGGCAACCCACTCCAGTATTCTTGCCTGGTAAATCTCTTGGACAGAGGAGCCTGGTGGACTACAGTCCGTGTGGTCACAGAAAGAGTTGGACATGACCTAGTGACTGAACCAAACAACAGCTGGCTTTTGGACTTGACAAACTTTATCAGCCACTTCAGCTTTAAACATCTAAGATACTAAAACAAAACTGGAAGTATTGTAAAGGGTGTACTCAAATTCAAATAGCTCACAGGTCCATGAGGATAATCTATCCAATCTCGTTTATTTTTATCTTCAAGTTTTATATATATAAATTGTTTATTTGTTCTTATATGCTATCATAATGGTATTCAAGCAGAGTTTCCTTTTGTTTTGTGATTCTTTATTGCTTATATAAGGGAAAACTGGCATGAGAAACTTACACTGTTTTTAAGGTGGCTTAGGTACATGTCTTGGAGAAGGCAATGGCACCCCACTCCAGTACTCTTGCCTGGAAAATCCCATGGGTGGAGGAGCCTGGTAGGCTGCAGTCCATGGGGTCACTAAGAGTCGGACACGACTGAGTGACTTCACTTTCACTTTTCACTTTCATGCATTGGAGGAGGAAATGGCAACCCACTCTAGTGTTCTTGCCTGGAGAATCCCAGGGATGGGGGAGCCTGGTGGGCTGCCGTCTGTGGGGTCGCACAGAGTCAGACACGACTGAAGCGACTCAGCAGCAGCAGCAGCAGGTACATGTCTGGGGCTTCCAAGGTGGTGCCAGTGGTAAAGAACCTGCCTGCCAATGCAGGAGACGTAAGAGATACGGGTTCGATCTCTGAGTTGGGAAGGTGCCCTGAAGGAGGGCATGGCAACCCAGTCCAGGGTTCTTGCCTGGAGGATCCCATGGACAGAAGAACCTGGTGGGCTGCAGTCTGTGGGGTCGCAAAGAGTTGGACATGACTGAGCGACTGAGCACACAGGTGCGTGTCTTCCAATACAGAGCTTTGTGTAAAATGTAGCCTGAACAGAATAGTGATGTCTTCCTTCCTTTCCAGGAAATCCCTGTTCACTTATCTTTATTTATGTACCAGCAGAGACCAAACTGCAGCTTTTCCTTTACATTTCCTTATATTTGCTCTTTCAATAACCCTTTTGAATTCAACAGACCATGTAATTATTGTACCATATAGAAACAGTTGGGGGAAACAAATGCCATAGTGCAAAGGGTATAATTTATGGAGGTAAGTCATCCAGAAAATCGTGGAAAGAATGTTCAATTTATATTAAATATCTTAGTACTATGGCCTTTCCCCCATTTCAGTTGTGCACATTAAATTCTTTGTGTGACACATGAAAAATTATTAAACATATGCCTATATAAAAATCAAGCAGAAGTTAAAATTAAAATGTTCCAATTTAAATGAAAAGAGAAAACCAGCAGAGTTTAAGGCACTCATTTCCTTGGTTCAAATGTGACTGTACTTGAGTCAAGACATTTTCATTTGTCAGCAGCTCAAATACCTATGCTCTTCAATCTTAGAAAGACGCGAAGGTGAGGTTCCAGCCATACAGAGCATTAGCATGAAGTGTGTGTATGTGTATGGTGGTAGAATGGGTGTATTACTGAAATTTTGATGTTACTTTTATCCAAAAACCTGATGCATAGAATATAGGACTGTAGTCGTGTAACACGAATGCACTCACAAAGTCGTATTCATCACATATATGTTTGTGCCTATGTATGTGTACAAATGTATGCATACCTATCTTGTAAACTTATGAATAGTATACTGACATATTTAATCTGGGTGTTGCTGTTGTTGTTTCATTGCTAAGTCTCTTCACATATATGTTTGCATATATGTATGTGTACATATGTATGCATGCCTATCTTGTAAACTTATGAAGAATACACTAACCTATTTAATCTTGGTGTTGTTGGTTAGTCGCTAAGTTGTGACTAACTTTTTGTGATCTCATAGACCTGTAGACCTCCAGGTTCCTCTGTCCATGGGATTTCCCAGGCAAGAATACCGGAGTGGGTTGCTATTTCCTTTTCCAGGGGATCTTCCCGACCTCCAGGGCTTGAACCTGCATCTCTGCATTGGCAGGTAGATTTTGTACTGTTGAGCCACCAGGGAAGTTCTAATTTTCCAAATAAACAGAAGTAGAAGAAACTGTTTTGGAGTGTTTACTTCAATATTTAGGTTATTTAGCTTCTACGTTAAATCTCCATGCTAACGCTATGTGTCTTCCATCTTGGAGCTCAGCACATCTCAGGACTGGATTCAGGAGAGTCATCTAGGGAACATTAAAAAAAAAAAAAAAAACCTCCACTGCACAGAGTCTATCTGTGGAGATTCTGATTTAATTGGTCTGAGAGTGGGGTTGGGCGTTAGTGATATTTAAAAGCTCCCTTGATGAATGTAATGTGCAGAAGGGTGGATAGCTACTGCATTAGCTGTGTGTTGACAAGCAGCACTGGCAATATGAACAACAACCAAATGGAGATCTGGGGTTTGTTGAGATCTTTCCTGCTTCTTCCTGACTGCTGTTATGACTCAGAAGTCAAGTGGGCCTTAGGAAGCATCACTATGACAAAGCTAGTGGAGGTGATGGAATTCCAGTTGAGCTATTTCAAATCCTAAAAGATGATGCTGTGAAAGTGCTACACTCAATATGCCAGCAAATTTGGAAAACTCAGCAGTGGCCACGGGACTGGAAAAGGTCAGTTTTCATTCCAGCCCCAAAGAAAGGCAATGCCAAAGACTGTTCAAAGTACCACACAATTGCACTCATCTCACACACTGGCAAAGTAATGCTCAAAATTTTCCAAGCCAGGCTTCAACAGTTCGTGAACCGAGAACTTCAAGATGTTCAAGCTGGATTTAGAAAAGGCAGAGCAACCAGAGATCAAATTTCCAACATCCGTTGGATCATCAGAAAAGCAAGAGAGTTCCAGAAAAACATCTATTTCTGCTTTATTGACTACGCCAAAGCCTTGACTATGTGGATCACAACAAACTGTTGAAAATTCTGAAAGAGATGGGAATACCAGACCACCTGACCTGCCTCCTGAGAAATCTGTATGCAGGTCAGTAAGCAACAGTTAGAACTGGACATGGAACAACAGACTGGTTCCAAATCGGGAAAGGAGTATATCAAGGCTGTATATTGTCACCCTGCTTATTTAACTTATATGTGGAGTACATCACGAGAAATGCTGGGCTGGATGAAGCACAAGCTGGAATCAATATTACTGGGAGAAATATCAATAACCTCAGATATGCAGAGGACCACCCTTATGGCAGAAAGCAAAGAAGAACTAAAGAGCCTTTTGATAAAAGTGAAAGAGGAGAGTGAAAAAGTTGGCTTAAAGCTCAACATTCAGAAAACCAAGATCATGGCATCTGGTCCCATCACTTCATGGCAAATAGATGGGGAAACAATGGAAACATTGACAGATTTTATTTTTTTGGGCTCCAAAATCACTGCAGATGGTGATTGCAGCCATGAAATTAAAAGATGTTTATACCTTGGAAGGAAAGTTATCACCAACCTAGATAGCATATTCAAAAGCAGAGACATTACTTTGCCAACAAAGGTCCATCTAGTCAAAGCTATGGTTTTTCCAGTATGGATGTGATGTATGTATGTGAGATTTGGACTGAAAAGAAAGTTGAGTGCCGAAGAGTTGATGCTTTTGAATTGTGGTGTTGGAGAAGACTCTTGAGAGTCCCTTGGACTGCAAGGAGATCCAATCAGTCCATCCTGAAGGAAATCAGTCCTGAGTATTAATTAGAAGGACTGATGCTGAAGCTGAAACTCCAATACTTTGGCCCCCTGATATGAAGAACTGACTCATTTGAAAAGAACTGATGCTGGGAAAGATTGAAGGCAGGAGGAGAAGGGAACAACAGAGGATGAGATGGTTGGATGGCGTCACCGACTCAATGGACATGAGTTTGAGTAAACGCTGGGAGTTGGTAATGGACAAGGAGGCCTGGTGTGCTGTAGTCCATGGGATCGCAGAGTCAGACATGACTGAGACACTGAACGACTAACTGATTTCCTGCTTCCTCTTGATTGTTGTTAATACTCAGAGCTGCTGAGATTTGCAAAGGGTGCCACCTGTTGCTTTAGACAAAAAGAAGCAGGAAATGTGAAGCAATAGAAATGACTTAGATTAAAAGTGAGGTGACTTGCATGAGTATAAGCTGAAATGGTGAACCTGGATCTTCTATAGTGATGTGATTGTGAGTAAGGGCTCTCAAGTCAGCTTGCTGTTGGCTTGAGTGTGTTGGTGCCTGCGTTAACTAGCTGGTTGAGTGATGATGGTCCTGCCATTCATTTGTCAGCCTGGTAAATACTTTGGAATTCAGTCCCTGAGCCAGTTATGTTTGGGGAAGAAAAATATTGCAGCAGTCACAGTCTTATGTGACAGGTCTTAGACACCCTATTTTAGCCAAAGTTTTCATACTTCCAAAATGGAGGTAACTTCCCCGATGGCTCAGTGGTAAAGAATCCACCTGTAATGCAGGAGACCCAAGAGATGCAGGTTTGATCCTTGGGTTGGGAAGATCCTCTGGAGAAGATAATGGCAACCTACTCTAGTATTCTCACCTGGGAAATCCCATGGACATAGGAAGCTGGTGGGCTAAAGTCTAGAGGGTTGCAAAGAGTCCAATACAACTGAGCATGAGCGTGCACACACATTGTTATGCCTACTTCATATGTTGAATGGTTGAGAGGATTAAGTGATGTGATCAGTGTAAACCACTTGTGACAGTACCTCACACAAAATATCTCCTTAGTACACGAGGGTTAGTATTATTGTTATTACTATTATTTTTATTTGATTTCACATGCTATTCTCTTTCTACTACATAATGCCACTTAGATTGTGTATCAGGTCAGATCAGTCGCTCAGTCATGTCCGACTCTTTGCGACCCCATGAATCGCAGCACGCCAGGCCTCCCTGTCCATCACCAACTCCCGGAGTTCACCCAGACTCACGTCCATCGAGTCAGTGATGCCATTCAGCCATCTCATCCTCTGTCGTCCCCTTCTCCTCCTGCCCCCAATCCCTCCCAGCATCAGGGTCTTTTCCAATGAATCAACTCTTCACATGAGGTGGCCAAAATACTGGAGTTTCAGCTTTAACATCAGTCCTTCCAAAGAAATCCCAGGGCTGATCTCCTTCAGAATGGACTGGTTGGATCTCCTTGCAATCCAAGGGACTCTCAAGAGTCTTCTCCAACACCACCATTCAAAAGCATCAATTCTTTGGTGCTCAGCCTTCTTCACAGTCCAACTCTCACATCCATACATGACCACAGGAAAAACCATAGCCTTGACTAGACGGACCTTTGTTGGCAAAGTAATGTCTCTGCTTTTCAATATGCTACCTAGGTTGGTCATAACTTTCCTTCTAAGGAGTAAGCGTCTTTTAATTTCATGGCTGCAGTCACCATCTGCAGTGATTTTGGAGCCCAGAAAAATAAAGTCTGACACTGTTTCCACTATTTCCCCATCTATTTCCCATGAAGTGGTGGGACCGGATGCCATGATCTTCGTTTTCTGAATGTTGAGCTTTAAGCCAACTTTTTCACTCTCCACTTTCACTTTCATCAAGAGGCTTTTGAGTTCTCTTCACTTTCTGCCATATGGGTGGTGTCATCTGTATATCTGAGGTTATTGATATTTCTCCCGGCAATCTTGATTCCAGCTTGTGTTTCTTCCAGTCCAGCGTTTCTCATGATGTATTCTGCATATAAGTTAAATAAACAGGGTGACAATATACAGCCTTGATGTCCTCCTTTTCCTATTTGGAACCAGTCTGTTGTTCCATGTCCAGTTCTAACTGTTGCTTCCTGACCTGCATACAAATTTCTCAAGAGGCAGATCAGGTGGTCTGGTATTCCCATCTCTTTCAGAATTTTCCACAGTTTATTGTGATAGAAAACTCTATTTTTAGTTTTTTTTCTCATGACTTGGAATCTTTTAGGAGCTGGACACTAAATCGAATTTGTCACCTCAGCACTTATCTGAATACTATTCTTTCATTGTTTTTGATAACAGTTCTTTGGATGGCTTAATTTGCCTTTTCTTCTAAGCCAACTAGAGATATTGCTTATTGCCTCCTTTCCTTACGTAGTGGACATTAAAAAAAAGAGGCTAAATGTAAATAGAATTAAAATAAATTCATATAAGTCCCTGAAAATGCAGTTCTAGCCGTAATAATACCAACTGTTATATGGTCCTTACCGTATGCCAGGTATAATTTTGAATGTTTTACATAAAATACTTAAAAAATGTTTTTACTATGGATAATTCCAAACACAAACAGGAGTATCTGTGTATAGAGAGTATATGAACCCCCACATACTCATATTTCATTTTTAACTATTATTCTGTCATGGTCAGTTTTTGTTTGTTTGTTTGTTTATAGGCTTCCAACTCTCCTATCTTAGCCTCTTAAATATTTTTCTCTAAACAGTTCTTTAAAAGACAAAGACCTTTAAAAAAGATCCTCACAATGTCAGTATCACACATAAATGTAACCCTTATAAAGAAACATGATATATTGAGTAGTATTATCCCCATTTTACAAAAGAAGCAGCTAGGCACAGACAAGTAAGTTAAGTTAGACAAGTTAAGTAAGACAAGTAACTCTCCCAAGGCCACACTTGAAATTTGAAGCCAGGTGGTCTGGCTACTTGGTCTGTGTTCTTAATCACTTTGATGTACCAGCTTCTCTAACAAAAAATTGCTCTTGTCCATGAAAACTTCATCAGTCGATCTAAGAAAGAAATGAAAAATTTTGTTCAAGCCAGATTGAGGTTACAACCTGGGAACAGCATCTCAGGAAGCTCTAAGAACTATTCTGCCCATTAGAAGTTAAGGCACAGTTCTGTTAGGTTGGTGTAATTGCAGTTTTGGACCGTGAATTTTAAGTCATTATGGTAGGTTCAAACACATCTTTAGTAATCAAAATAGGAGCCATTACAACCAACATGTTTTTGTCAACAAGAAATAAGTTTGTTTCTTCCAGGAGCATAAAACTCTGTGCTTTGGGATTCTGTCACCAGACTCCTCATCTTCAAGGCTCCTGTTTCCTTTTTGAAACGTCTTGAACGACCACTGCACTGTATGTTCCTTAGCAGTTCCTGGACAAATTGTGTTGTTGATGTTGCCAGTTGTCTCCGCTACTTTAAGACCCATTTTGAACTTGAATAGGAGAATCACTCGAATTTGATTTTTGTCTAATCTTTTCCATAGTCTAAAATAAGCAGCAAATCCAGTTTGTTGCAGCTGATGTGCTTCTGTGCGGTTCAAGAATGGCGGTTGCGCGGGCGCAGGAGGGCCGAGAGGAGCTACTCCACGTTCCAGGTCAGGAGGGGCGGCCGTGAGGAGATTCCCCTCAAGGTAAGGAGCAGTGGCTGCGCTTTGCTGGAGCAGCCATGAAGAGATACCCCACGTCCAAGGTAAGAGAAACCTAAGTAAGATGGTGTTGCGAGAGGGCATCAGAGGGCAGACACACTGAAACCATAATCACAGAAAACTAGCCAATCTGATTACATGGACCACAGCCTTGTCTAACTCAGTGAAACTAAGCCAGGCCTGTGGGGCCACCCAAGACGGGCAGGTCATGGTGGAGAGGTCTGACAGAATGTGGTCCACTGCAGAAGGGAATGGCAAGCCACTTCAGTATTCTTGCCTTGAGAACCCCATGAACAGTATGAAAAGGCAAAATGATAGGATATTTAAAGAGGAACTCCCCAGGTCAGTAGGTGCCCAATATGCTACTGGAGATTAGTGGAGAAATAATTCCAGAAAGAATGAAGAGATGGAACCAAAGCAAAAACAATACCCAGTTGTGGATGTGACTGGTGATAGAAGCAAGGTCTGATGCTGTAAAGAGCAATATTGCATAGGAACCTGGAATGTCAGGTCCATGAATCAGGGCAAATTGGAAGTGGTCAAACAGGACATGGCAAGAGTAAACATCGACATTCCAGGAATCAGTGAACTAAAATGGACTGGAATGGGTGAATTTAACTCAGATGACCATTATATCTACTACTGTGGGCATGAATCCCTTAGAAGAAATGGAGTAGCCATCATGGTCAACAAAAGAATCCAAAATGCAGTACTTGGATGCAATCTCAAAAACGACAGAATGATCTCTGTTCATTTCCAAGGCAAACCATTCGGTATCATGGTAATCCAAGCCTATTCCCCAACCAGTAATACAAAAGAAGCTGAAGTTGAACGGTTCTACGAAGACCTACAAGACCTTTTAGAACTAACACCCAAAAAAGATGTCCTTTTCATTATAGGGGACTGGAATGCAAATGTAGGAAGTCAAGTAACAGGCAAATTTTGCCTTGGAATACAGAATGAAGCAGGGCAAGGGCTAATAGAGTTTTGCCAAGAGAACACACTGGTCATAGCAAACACCTTCTTTCAACAACACAAGAGAAGACTCTACACATGGACATCACCAGATGGTCAACACCAAAATCAGATTGATTATATTTCTTTGCAGCCAAAGATGGAGAAGCTCTATACAGTCAGCAAAAACAAGACCGAGAGCTGACTGTTGCTCAGATCATGAACTCCTTATTGCCAAATTCAGACTTAAATTGAAGAAAGTGGGGAAAATCACTAGACCATTCAGGTATGACCTAAATCAAATCCCTTATGATTATACTGTGGAAGTGAGAAATAGATTTAAGGGACTAGATCTGATAGATAGGTGCCTGATGAACTATGGACTGAGGTTTGTGACATTGTAGAGGAGACAGGGATCAAGACCATCCCCGTGGAAAAGAAATGCAAAAAAGCAAAATGGCTGTCTGGGGAGGCCTTACAAATAGCTGTGAAAAGAAGAGAAGCGAAAAGCAAAGGAGAAAAGGAAAGATGTAAGCATCTGAATGCAGAGTTCCAGAGAATAGCAAGGAGAGATAAGAAAGTCTTCCTCAGTGATGAAGGAATAGAGGAAAACAATAGAGTGGGAAAGACTAGAAATCTCTTCAAAAAAATTAGAGATACCAAGGGAACATTTCATGCAAAAATGAGCTCAATAAAGGACAGAAATGGTATGGACCTAACAGAAGCAGAAGATATTAAGAAGAGGTGGCAAGAATACACAGAACAACTGTACAAAAAAGATCTTCACTACCCAGATAATCACGATAGTGTGATCACTCACCTAGAGCCAGACATCCTGGAATGTGAAGTCAAGTGGGCCTAAGGAAGCATCACTACGAATAAAGCTAGGGGAGGTGATGGAATTCCAGTTGAGCTATTTCAAATCCTCAAAGATGATGCTGTGAAAGTGCTACACTCAATATGCCAGCACATTTGGAAAACTCAGCAGTGGCCACAGGACTGGAAAAGGTCAGTTTTCATTCCAACCCCAAAGAAAGGCAATGCAAAAGAATGCTCTAACTACTGCACAATTGCACTCATCTCACACACTAGTAAAGTAATGCTCAAAATTCTCCAAGCCAGGCTTCAGCAATACGTGAACCGTGAACTTCCAGATGTTCAAGCTGGCTTTAGAAAAGGCAGAGGAACGAGAGATCAAATTGCCAACATCTGCTGGATCATGGAAAAAGCAAAAGAGTTCCAGAAAAACATCTATTTCTGCTTTATTGACTATGCCAAAGCCTTTGACTGTGTGGATCACAATAAACTGTGGAAAATTCTGAAAGAAATGGGAATACCAGACCACCTGACCTGCCTCTTGAGAAACTTGCATGCAGGTCAGGAAGCAGCAGTTAGAACTGGACATGGAACAACAGACTGGTTCCAAATAGGAAAAGGAGTATGCCAAGCCTGTATATTGTCACCCTGCTTATTTAACTTATATGCTGAGTACATCATGATAAACGCTGGGCTGGAGGAAGCACAAGCTGGAATCAAGATTGCCGGGAGAAATATCAATAACCTCAGATATGCAGATGACACCAGCTTTATGGCAGAAAGTGAAGAGGAACTAAAAAGCCTCTTGATGAAAATGAAAGGGGAAAGTGAAAAAGTTAGCTTAAAGCTCAACATTCAGGAAATGAAGATCATGGCAACTGCTTCCATCACTTAATGGGAAATAGATGGGGAAACAGTGGAAACAGTGTCAGACTTTATTTTTTGGGGATCCAAAATCACTGCAGATGGTGACTGCAGCCATGAAATTAAAAGACGCTTACTCCTTGGAAGGAAAGTTATGACCAACCTAGATAGCATATTCAAAAGCAGAGATATTACTTTGCCAACAAAGGTCCGTCTAGTCAAGGCTATGGTTTTTCCAGTGGTCATGTATGGATGTGAAAGTTGGACTGTGAATAAAGCTGAGCGCTGAAGAATTGATGCTTTTGAACTGTGGTGTTGGAGAAGACTCATGAGAGTACCTTGGACTGCAAGGAGATCCAACCGGTCCATTCTAAAGGACATCAGTCCTGGGTGTTCTTTGGAAGGACTGATGCTAAAGCTGAAACTGCAATACTTTGGCCACTCATGCGAAGAGTTGACTCATTGGAAATGACCCCGATGCTGGGAAGGATTGGGGGCAGGAGGAGAAGGGGACAACAGAGGATGAGATGGCTGGATGGCATCTCCGACTTGATGGACATGAGTTTGAGTGAACTCTGGAAGTTGGTGATGGACACGGAGGCCTGGCGTGCTGAGGTTCATGGGGTCGCAAAGAGTTGGACACGACTGAGCGACTGAACTGAACTGAACTGAATGTCATTAGCAAAAAAACATAAAGTGAGAAATGCACATTAAAATATGTATAACATAGCCCCATTTATTTAAGAATGTATTTCAATATCAAGTGGATGATTTCAACAATGCAAAAACCACAATTGCTTTTGCACCAACCTAATAGAAGTGTTTTGAGACAGAGGGTTGTACATTAAATGATGTATTATTGACAGTTTACACACTCCAGACCTTAGTGTCATTTTGGTCCCTTGCAAGATCAAGAAGGAATGTTATCTTTAAAGATTTGTCTTGTTGATGCTAAGAAGACCTGAGTTTGAACCCTGGCTTCATCACTTATTAGTCATGTGACTTTGTGCCCAGTGCTTATCCTCTTGGTTACGTGATGATGTAACAATACCTACGTCATGGAATTGTTGTGAGTTGATGTGTGTAGAGTGCTTTGTACCATGCCTGGTGCATATTGGTACTTATACATTATTATATGGGTACATAAATTAGGCAGCTAAGTGTGTCTAGGAAGACAGGTGTATATTTCCATGTGTATGTTTGGGGTATTTAAGTAGTATTTAAATGATGACATTAACAAGTGTAGTTGTTTTGTTTTTAATTGTTAAAAGGACACAGGGTACTGGATCAGATTGATTCTCATGACTCTAGGGGTTAGGCACAGTCACTTTGAATGGTCAAGAAATGCCTTGATGATGACTTACTGCAACGGGTTTAGAAATACCTTCAAATTTATAGCTGGAAAGCTGCCAGCTTGTTAAATAAAAATAAATGTTATATTAGCTCATGTGAGCAAAGGAGCAGTATTTTCGAGGAGTGATGTCTTTCTCTTTGAGCTACTTTAAAGTCATTTGTCAACATCCATCCTAAGAATACAGTGAAATTCTCATGGAAAATGTGCACATATCTTTTGTTGCCTGGTTTCTTCCACTTCAGTGGGAATGCATACTGTGAACAATAGGATGGGATGTGAAGAATGTTAAGACCAAAGAAGTGTAAAATGTGTGTGTATGTGTGTTTGTGTGTATGTGTGTGTAGGAGTCCCTGTGTGGGACTGTAAATTTTGCCCTCTAAAATTAAATATAAATTATTTCTTAGTCACCTACTGTTTTGAAATTTATGTGCATCCCTATATGCTGCTAATGTGGATAATCAAAGGTTGATCACACACACAGTATTTTATGGCATTTTTCCTTTACTCTGTAACATCTTATATTCAGATACTCTACTCCATTCCAGATCTTCTTTCTTTCTTCCTCATTCATATTGGTACTTCCCAGGATTTATATTGAACAATTCAACCTTGTCAAAGAAGAATCATGCTTTCCCAATATTACATTTAATTGTGTGCCTTGTTACTTCTAATCTGTGTGATTTATATACCGTGCACATTGTGTCAACATTGCCATTCCTTTTAGTATTTCCACTGGATAAGAGCACCACCCTGAAGCCCGTCCTTTCTCCTTTCTCTGCTTTATTATGTAAAAGTGAAAGGCTTATTTTGATTTATAAGGAGCAGCTGAGCTTGGCTCTCACCTTGGTTATCCTTGCACTTGAAGAAAACAAATGTTATTTTCCTCTATAAACATTATATTTGAGAATTTTCTTCACATGGCTTTTGACTTCCTACCCCTTGGTTTGGAATCCCTCCCTAGCCACCGCAAGTGAGAATTGCGGTGGAGGCTGATTCTGGGAAATTCTCATGTGAAACCAAGTTTCTTGCCTCCAGCAGTGTATATATAGGGGAAATTAGGTTGCTAGTTTTCCCTAAAGCTGCGTCGAGGTAATAACTCATGCTGTCTGACCAAACACTTGGCAGGATTTAGATGACATGCTGGCCTCTTAGAGTTTTGCGTTAACAACTTCTGAATGAAAGAAAAACTCCAAACTATGTTCAGTTTGGGAAATTCTAACAATTAGGAAATTGGGAATTGTTTGTCACTCAGATGAGTTTGGTTTTGCTTCATTTTATCTATCATCTATCTGCCTACTTATCTGTTCATATATATATTTTTAACAATCTTCTTTTTGAAGTATACTTTGTGTATACTAAAATGTGTCAGTTTTAAGTAGAGTTTGTTGATAAATGTATACATTTAGGTAACAACTACCCTAATTGATTTATAGAACATTTCTGTCACACTCCAATCTTTCCCTGGGCTTCACAGGTGGCTCAGTGGTAAAGAATCCGCCTGCCAAGGCAGGAGACACAGGAGGCGTGGGTTGGGTCCCTGGGTTGGGAAGATGCTCTGGAGAGGGAAATGGCAGCCCCTCCAGTATTCTTGCCTGGGAAATTCCATGGATGGAGGAGCCTAGTGGGCTGCTGTCCATGGGGTCACAGAAGAGTCAACTTAGTGACTAAACAGCAACAGCAGTAATCTTTCCTTGTACCCCTTCCAAGGTGACAAGAACACGCTTCAGAGACTGTCATTCTTAGATGAAGACGCCTCATCAAAACCTAGTTGTAACTATGTGGCTAAGACTGGCTTTGCTTAACAACAGTCACTGTGATTACTTTATTATAAGTAGAAACATGCAGGCACTAAACAAGTTCCTACTTTTGACTGACAGCTCAGAGAGGAGGAGGAGGGATGGGTGGAAATGAGTGGATGCTGGGCAGCAGTTTATACCACTGCAGTCAGCTCAAGATGATAGCTTCGGGTTTGGAAGGACCTGGCTTTCTGTGGCTATAGCAAAAGGGATGAGTGATAGTCGACATGTGCAATGAACGGAGCGAGATGACTCAGAGGGAAAAATGTCAGATGTAGTGGAGGTCAGAGAGCCTTGCTGAATTGTCATTCAACAAATGCAGGTTTGGTAATTGTCATTCAACAAATGCAGGTTTGGTAATTGTCATTCAGCAAATGTAGGTTTGGTGTAGAGACCAAAGGCAGCTGCCAGAGAGTCAAAAGATGTTGGGAGATATGTGGTCAAGAAGAGAAAGTATCCAGAGCACACTGGTCAAAGTATTGGTCCTTTATTAAAGCAAGCAGTTCCTCCAGCTGGGCAAGGCAAAGGTGGGACTTTATGGTGGTTGACATAGTGGGTGAGAGGGCAAGACAAAGGCGAGGAGGCTGGTGATTCCAATTAAACAGGGTTTATTTTTGAGGAGCTAGGTCTGAGTTCTTTCCCCACCACATCTCTGTGGGCGTTTGATATTGTTCAGACAGCTCTATTATAAGATTTTGATGCCTTTAGTGGCTGAATCAATCATCTGCAGTGAGGTTTGGCTTGTTTTTGTGCTTCAGTGTGCTGATGAAGATGGCAGTTAGCTCTTTCATTATGAGAATGGTGGGGCTGCAGTGGGGGAAACACTGAAGCTATTTCTGATTCAAATTGCCTGTGCACAATTAGATCTGAAAAGAATAGTTTGGAAGATGGAATCAGAGAGAAGTCTCAGTTTTGGTCCATATGCCAGGCCTTCTTTCTTTCGTATTATTCTATTTATGCAGCATTTAAGTAGAAGAACATTCAGTTTGGTCCAAAAGACATCTAATAGGTAATGACTTCTCTGGAGAGTGGATTCCGAGCAGTTAAAACAGACTCACTTAAGGAAGTAGGAAGGAAGGTACAGTGGTTGTTGTGGCCAAATTTCATGTCCAAGTCAGAATAATTTTCCAAATCAAATGATGCCAGGACGTTGGGCAAGGTCTCCAGTGGCAGTGGCACATGGTTACTTTTTCTGCCCTCCTGACAAGGAAAAATGCTAGAGATTTAGCTGATCCTCTGGGCTCTTCACGGAATGCCTGAGTTTCCCTTTGAGATTATGTTTCCCCAGAATTCAGTCAGTTGATTTTTTTTTTGTATGGTATTTCTCCAACCTCCTCAGAAAGAGTGAGGTGTACCTTATAGTACACTAAAATATCCTTTATCCATGCCATGCGGCTGCTTGCTGCTGCTGCTGCTAAGTCGCTTCAGTTGTGTCTGACTTTGTGTGACCCCAGAGACGGCAGCCCACCAGGCTCCCCTGTCCCTGGGATTCTCCAGGCAAGAACACTGGAGTGGGTTGCCATTTCCTTCTCCAGTGCATGAAAGTGAAAAGTGAAAGTGAAGTCGCTCAGTCGTGTTTAAATAAAATAAATAATTCTTAATTATGCATTCACTTTTTGTATAGACATGTACTTGACTTACCAACTGTTCATTGTGTTTTTGTTAATTTGCAGCAAACCAGTGTATTTGATGGTTGTAGTCCACCTATGAAAAAGTCTATTATTTCACTTCTAGTATTACAAACTAATTCTCCTAAGACTAAAGTCTTCAGCTCATTTCCTTGGAGACAGGGTAAGAAAATCCCAAATTTATCAGGATCAGACTATTGCACACCTTGGGAAATTTTAGGTAAATTGGTTTCCCCCACCAAGGGATATTTTGATTAAGCGAAAAAAGCGCATACAACCTTCCCCTCTAATTCTCCAAATCACCTTTTAAATACAATCCCTCCTCTTCTCCCAGCTTTGGAGGGACTAGTTTTCTTCTTTCTCAGTTTTCTCTGTTTTCATTCTTTAAATGGAGCTGGATAACAGTGATTTTAACTTTCCATCTTACAGCTATTAAAATCCCTGACCTGTTGATCCAAATAAAAGAGTTATGAACCATGCCCTGCTAAAATGACTTCACTCCCCCTCTCTCCCTTCACCCCGATAAATTCCCTTGGTGGGTGATAAAGTACTGGATTGAAACGAACACATTTGGTCTCTGTTAAAGCTATTTACGGTGATTTCTCTGCCGCGAGCATTATACTTGGGGCAACCAGATGCTCTTCTTTTGGAGTCCATCTCGTAACATATTCTCTCAGTATTCCAGGAACTCCTTGGGGTCCAGCAAATTATCCTCTCTTTATAAGTGCAGTTATATAATATAGCTCCATCCAGAGAAGCCGAGCATGTGGGGAGGAAAGATGGCACAATAGGAAAGCCACCTTTAATTTTTTTTTTTAAAGCATTAAACTAAATGTCATTTACTTTCTCTTTGCCCATGTAGTTAGCATCCCTTAGTGAGGGCCATTAGGGACGGGCTGGCAGCTGTCTGCAGGACATGAATGAGTTTTACTGTTTGCTGTTTTGTTTCTGAAAGAATTCAAGCTGGATGAGCCATTTTAAGGCTCAGGTAAGCAGACATTCGTCTAAGTTTATTGTGAGACACAGCATCGTTTAGTTCAGTTCAGTCGCTCAGTCATGTCTGACTCTTGGTGACTGCATGGACTGCAGCATGCCAGGCCTCCCTGCACAGACTGAAAACCACAGTACCGTTGGTTTTTCTAATAAGTGTATTGCATTTTTCTCCATTTATCTTCTTGATGATTATTATAGCAATGAGAGAAACTTAGAATCCCCACACCTCCCCAGTCATCTCCTAGGCCTTAGGATTTAATGCTGCTAGGACTGTATCAGCATCTATTTGAAGAAGAAGTTCTTGAAGATATGTCTTCTACTTGTATTTTGGGAAGATCTGGATGGTCTAGTCTAGATTACAGTTTGTCAGTTGGATGTTTGCTGTTGTATCACTTCCTGTGTTGTTGTTTAGTCACTAAGTCATGTCTGGCTCTTTGCAAACTCATAGACTGTAGCCCGTTAGGCTCCCCTGTTCATGTGATTTCCCAGGCAAGAATACTGGAGTGGGTTGCCATTTCCTTCTCCAAGGAATCTTCAGGGGTCAAACCTGTGTCTCTTGCTTGGCAGGTAGATTCTTTACCACTGAGCCATCTGAGAAGCCCACCACCTCCTGTAGGCCTACTTTATTATTTATTTATTTATTTTTGGAGTGGGTTGCCATTTCCTTCTCCAAGGGATCTTCCTGACCCAGGGATCAAACCCAGGTCTCCTGCATTGCAGGCAGATGCTTTAACCTCTGAGCCACCAGGGAAGCCCATTTATTTTTTGAGACCAATATTAACAACAGCACTAATACTACTGTTATTAAAACTGCAGTTTGCTTTGCTAACATAGATGAGTGCGTCTCTGCAAGCACCCAAGAATATGGAGAAGTTTGTCTTTATTCCTCTAGGTGAGTTGCCTAGAAGCCTAAAAGGACAAGGCTGTGGTAGACCAGAAGCTTCAGCTGTTTGGCCTTGCTGGGCACTATTTCTTCAGTTTCACAAGCAAAAACACAATTACCAGGTCTGGAAGACAACATCCCCAGAACAGACTGTTAGATTTCATGCAGATGATCAGATTGAATTTTCTTCTATTGTTTCAAGAAAATAATTTTCTTTTAGAAGTGATAGGGATACAAGTACCCATAATTACATGGTAACTTTCTTCTCACAAGCCATGGGAAGTTGTCTGTGGAAATGGATTTAAAAGACAACGTCTATCTGTATCTTCAGAGAAATCAGTGTGAGAACTGGATGATGATATATCCTAAACCCATTCAGAGTCCCTAGCACAATGCCTGGCAAAAAGTAGGCCTTCAAATATTTGCTGAATCAAAATTTCCATATTAAAAATATCTATAAACTAGAAAAATAAAAATTAGTGGTAGCATTTTAAATATTACGCTTCAATAGTGGTTGTTGTGAAAAGAAGACAAAATGACTAATGTGGATACCTGCATATACATTCAGAATGTTTATATACAGTTTGTGGAGATTTAACATTTATTCTTTTTATACCATGATTGGATAGAATTCCCTTGTTATATATCTTGATCTTGACTGTTTCCATTGCTTACTTTGGAGCTGGCTCTCCTGATCTAAGTTTCCTGTATGTAAACATGAAATATTTAAAAATTGTTTTGGAAGCCATGATGTAATCTTTTGAAATCCAATTTCCTGAAGTGAAGTCTATTTTTGGCAGAAAAAAAATCGTCCTTGAGAAATAGGATTGTCTATGTGCAGTTGAGGAGGCATAATTCAAACAAGGTTGTTATATCAATCAAATCAAACTTGGAGAAAAAAGAACAATCCGAAGAAGTTCTAGCATGATAGAAAAATAACTAAGTTTGGTGAGATCTTATTCTCAGAAAGTTAGCTTCAGTTTGATTCAATTTTATTTAAACATTTACTTTCTGCCAGAAATTGTGCTGAGTGCTAGAAATAAAAAGATGATTTAGATACACTTTGTACCCTCCAGGAGCTCGCAGACTGACTGGTGGGGAGGATAAATGATTCCATTAGAATCTAACCTCCATGAGAGCAGGACTTTGTTTTGTTTGCTCTTGAATCCCTAATGTCTAGAATAGTTTTTGGCACTGAATAGGTGCTTTAGTTTGCTCAGACTGGTATAACAAAATACCATAGATTTGATGGCTTAAAGAACAGACATTGATTTCTCATAGTTTGCAGGTTGAGAAGTACAAGATTAAGGTGTCTTCAGATTCAGTGTCTGGTGAGGGCTTGCTCTCTGTCTTGCAGACAGCTTCCTTCTCACTATGTGCTCACATGGCCTTTCCTTGGTATGTGCTCACAGAGAGAGAGAGGGCTCTTATATCTCTTCCTCTTCTTATAAGGGCATGAATATCATCATAGGGGTTCCATGATGACGACATTTCAACGTAATTGCCTCTCAAAGGCCCCACTTCCAAGTACCATCACACAGGGGTTAGATTTCAACATATGAGTTTTGAGGAGGACACAAACATTAATCCATAACAGTAGGTACTTAATTAGTAACTTTTGAATAAGAAAGAGTGAATGGATTATTATGTTGGAAGATTTTGGTTATCATGTGCTTTCATGACCAGTGCTCACTAGTAGGAAAACTGAGCATGCTCCTACTCAATCTGTTCTTATCTATGCAGTGGTCAGTTGCTGTCATGTCCAATTCTTCTGTGACCCCATGGACTGTAGCCTGCCAAGTTCCTCTGTCCATGGAATTTCCCAGGCTAGAATACTGGGGTGGGCTGCCATTCCCTTCTCCAGGGGATCTTCCTAACCCAGGTACTGAACCTGCATCTCTTGGGTCTCCTTCATCGGCAGGCAGATTCTTTACTGCACCACCTGGGAAGACCAGTTATCTCTAGAGGATCATTAATGTTGCCACCCTTTTCAAATTCTAAATTATAACCTGGTATATTTGGATGTAAACTTGGCATCACCCACTGTTGTCTTTGGGCTGTCTTCCTGCATAGGACAAACCGTAACAATTATTTCTTTAAAAGATCTTAGTCCCTGGGAAGGATCCTGCAGTCCTTTGGCTCCCAGTTCCCTGTCTCATGAACGAGAGGAAGCTCATGGAAGATGGCTTGTCAAGTAAAAATTGTTTGGAAACTCTCAATCAACAGCATCCTGACATAGGCAACATAGAATCAAACAACAAAGGCAACAGAGAATCAAGCAACAAAGGACTGTAACTGTATCATCCAGAACAGGTGGGTTCATCTGCCTGGAGGGGGACCACAAATATTGTGGAATTACAGTAGCTGATCTTCTGTTTCTGTCTAGTGTGACTGGACCCAGGAGACAGTTAATCAACAAAGTCAGCTAAAAATGGAAAGTCAAAAAAGAGGATTCATGATAATGTACACAATTTATTTAAATGTACTTTAAAACAGACATATATGTATGTATCATTATTCAATATTGTTATATGGGTTCAGAGCATTTGTTAAGTACTGTTTAGCTGATTGGAATACGTGCTTTTCTGTCTTACATAAACCAGGTCCATTTTGCATCTTCCATGATTCCCGGTGTCAGTGTCTTTAGATTGAGAACTTCAATTCAAACTTTCCAATATGGTTGCAAAGCATTCTGAGAACAAAATCTTTCTATACCTTTATGATTTTCTGTATTTTTATGGTTATAAACCTCTTAATTCCTCACAAGTTTGTCCCTATTGAATCCTTTTGAACCAATAAATTCTTTTTAGATAAATAGTTAATTGGTTTTTCCCAATATTTTATTAAATTATGAAATTGCAATAGCAAGTACCATTTTCATAAATAGGTTTCAGGACAAACACAGCTGATTCTAGATAAGAGTACAACTCCATGATTAGGGGCAGAAATGCACACTGCTGAGTAGTCAATTAGCTGTGAGTAGGAAAAAGGTTTGTAGGTTTAGCACAAGCTTTGCCTCGAGTGGCCTGTAAAGCTGTGTTATTAGCAGTGATCTACATCGTGTAACAAGGAGAAACAACAATTTTTGGCTTTTAGTGGGCAAGGATGAGTCGCTCAGCTCATACTTTTAATATAACATTAAAATTGCTTCTAGAAAATATAAAATATAACACTTGAGCTGGGTTGACAATTCAAGAGGGATTTGTTTATTTGTGCTGAGAGAAATAGAACTATATAAAAAAATATTTGTTTGGAGTCAGAAAACCCAGATCCAGCTCTCAGCTCTAACTCTTCTACTCACTAGCTGGGTGAGTTTGGGCTTCACTCGAACCATCTCAGTATGCTCAATGGGGGTCTGAAAGTTGTACCCTGAATCAAGACTTAGATTCAACCCATAGGGGTCCCAGATGAGCACTAGCATGAAAGATTTTGGGGAAAAGTTTAGAGAATTTATTGCATTAGTCAGAGCTCTCTGTTGCAAACACTAGATATAGAGTGATTAAATAAAGAGTTTATCAAAAGGATGTAGTAGGTGCAAATTATAGAATCCTTGGGAGAGCTATCATGCCATGCCACAGGCAAGTCTGCCAGAATGAGCACCAGAACTGGTCTTCAGCTGCCACCAAGCCATAGATGCAAATGTTTGTATCACTTCTGTACCAGGAAATTGCTTTTGTCACAACCAGGTTGTGCTAGTGGTAAAGAATCTGCTTGCCAAGGCAGGAGACAAGTAAGAGGCTAGTAAGAGACGCAGGTTTGATCCCTGGGTCAGGAAGATCCCCTGAAGGAGGAAATGTCACCCTTCTCCTTGCCTGGAAAATCCCATGGACAGAGGCTCTGGTGAGCTACAGTCCAGGGGTTGCATAGAGTTGGACAAAACTGAGCATCTGAGCACAACAAGTGCTGACCTCACTGTTGTCAAGGATTCAATCTTGTTTCCATTGTGCGTGTGTGTGTGTGTATCTAGGAAAGAGGGAGAGAGGGAGAAGGAGAGACAGATAGACAGACAGACACAGAAGGAGAGAGGGAAAGGGGGGAGAGGGAGGGACAGGGGAATGCTCTGTCCTTTCCTGATTGGGTCCCCCTAGATCCTGAGTCTCATCTGGTATGAATGGATCTCTTTTGGATTGGTTACACGCTTGAGCCTAGTTATATAGATAACATTAGGAAAGCAAGTACCTAGAATTTTAATCTTCAGATAGGAATATACCAAACACAGGAAGGGTTTAGATTCTGAGCTGCTGAAATGAATGTCAAATGTCTATCTAGGCACCAAACAGCCACGTGGAAGCCACCATGAGATGCATGAGTACTGAGAAGTATGTGCCTCAGTTCAGTTCAGTCCAGTCACTCAGTCATGTCCGACTCTTTGCGACCCCATGAATCACAGCACGCCAGGCCTCCCTGTCCATCACCAGCTCCCGGAGTTCACTCAGACTCATGTCCATCAAGTCAGTGATGCCATCCAGCCATCTCGTCCTCTGTCATCCCCTTCTCCTCTTGCCCCCAATCCCTCCCAGCATCAGAGTCTTTTCCAATGAGTCAACCCTTTGCATGAGGTGGCCAAAATATTGGAGTTTCAGCTTTAGCATCAGTCCTTCCAAAGAACACTCAGGACCGATGTCCTTTAGAATGGACTGGTTGGATCTCCTTGAGTATGTGCCTAAGTGAATGTAAAGTGTCCAGAAAGGAGAATCAAAAAGACCACTGTTCTGATTTTGGAAGAAGGCAAGTCACTGAACCCTCCTAAGCTTGGAGGGAATTCTTTCAAGGTGATAGCTAGGAATTTCAGTTTTGCAGTTGTTCTCAAGGTAAAGAGAAAAATTGAAATGAGTGTCTGGGCCTTAATTACTACTTTTTAAGGGTGATGAATGAGCATTTCTGTCTGCCTGCTGGAATGGAAATGAGAATAGGATGTATCCCTAATGGGATAATGGAGCAGTGCTACAGTGGTTTAATTTTCCCTTTTTAGGAGGATCTAGGCAGCTGTGATTAACCTGACAAATCAAGGAGGGGGTGGTTTGACAAGATCCAAACAGCTGAGCCAACCTGGCACTCCTCCTTTCTGCATCCTTGAGGGACTCATCAGACAATGGCTTGGCGCCACTCTTGGTAGGGATTCTCTGTCGGGCTTCCAAGGCGAGGTCCCAGTGATGCTGAATGCTGAAGTCTGGGCCAAGATTCTCCTGGCCGTGGTCCTCTGTGTGCCCATGGAGGCTGTTTCTAATCCTGTTTTGGAATGGATTGCAGTATGGAAGATCTCACTCAGAGATAACCAGCCAACAGTTATGGCACCCGAGGTGGCCTTCGGATTATCAGCCATTTATATATATGGCAAATATTTGTTGAATACCCACAGTGTTCAAGATGCAGAGTTAGTCCTGTGGGCATTCTAAAGAGAAGAGAAATGCACCATCCTGGCCTCAGAAAGGTGAAAGGAAGGGACTAACATTTCATGAAACGCTGGCAGGCAGGGACTCATATGTTAGTCTAACAGAAAATTGTCTCTGTTTGCATCTTGGGCTGCCCTGGACTGTGAAAATCATTCCTGCTTGGGGAGCTAGTGATGTCTGAGGGAGCTGATGAGTGCTGGACCTGCATGGCACTGGTTGATGATGGTAGATGAAGCTCCCAAACTTCCCCTCAGCCTTCTGGAATTAGCTGCAGCCAATTCCCAAACCTCTGGGTATGAAAGCCAGATCCACCTGGGACAGCCTGGTTGAGGAGGTCTAAATTTAGATGCCAGTGTAAGATAAAAACAATACTCTTTATGCTTTAGCTCCTGCCAGTTTGACTGCTCAGTGGCTTATCTGGCCTTGTTTGAGCACATGGAGAAATGAAGCTCAGGTGGTCAAAAGAATTCTAATAAAGTCAAGTTTATACTTCAGTTGCTTTGTATCTGAGACTCTTCCCTAAAGAGAGGGACTGTTTTCCTTGGGTCATGTGGACTCTTCTATTGTTAAAAACAGGAGAAGCCATCCCCTGGCTTCTGGTCAGGAAAACAAATGCATGATGCCATTGAGGCTGATTCTAGACAAGGCCTTAGGATGGGGAACAGATCCTTCCACAGGGAAAATTCTTGAGCAAAAATCTGGGGGGCTTTTATAAAAAAGGTCCAGACATTGCCTGAGGCAGAGTGTAAGTACAGAGTGCTGTGTGCAGAGCAAGTCCTAGCCCACATGATGCTATTTACAAGTCTCAGTTAATGCTCCTCTAGTGTGTCTCTTCGGAGAAGGCAATGGCAACCCACTCCAGTATTCTTGTCTGGAGAATTCCAGGGACAGCGGAGCCTGGTGGGCTGCTGTCTATGAGGTCGCACAGAGTCGGACACGACCGAAGCGACTTAGCAGCAGCAGCAGCAGCAGCAGCAGCAGCAGCAGCGTGTCTCTGCTGAGCACACTTCTTTATCCATATATTTGAAACCTAAGATAGATCCTCTGAAATCAACTCTGCTATCATCCAGCTCATATTCAGATAAAGCGACTAAGGTGCAGAGGTTAAGCAGTGGCTCAAGGTTCACTCATTAAATGTACGAGCTGGGCATTTACCCCAGGGCTTATACTTTGAACTGCCATACCAGACTGGGTTTGGAGGATAGCTTTTTTGGGGAATAAAGGAGACACGACAGTCAGACAGTGAATCTGCTGTGGTGAGCCAGAAATGCTGTTTCATCATGACTCAGATGCACCACCTTTTGGTTCCCTTACACAGAGAAATCAGCCTTCCCTATGTAGTGGGAGAAGTGAAAGTGAGTGTTAGTCGTTCAGTCATGTCCGACTATTTGTGACCCCATGGACTGTAGCCCTCCAGTCTCCTCCGTCATTGGATTCTCCAGACAAGAATACTGGAGTGGGTTGCCATTCCCTTCTTCAGGGGATCTTCGTGACCCAAGTACTGAACCTGCGTCTCTTGGGTTTCCTGCATTGCAGGCAGATTCTTTGCTGTCTGAGCCACCAGTGGGAGAAGAAATGAATGTAAAAGGAATAAGATCCAGTGCGTCCTCCCCCTTCCTTCCTACTCTGGTCATTCTCATATTAAACTCTAAGTTCCCGGAGGTCAGGGATGATGTCTTACTCAGTTTTGCAACTGCTTGCTATCCCGTGCAGTGCCCTGGCGCAGTGTGTCACGGGAATACTGAAATGCCTTCTCTGGAGTCCTGCCTACGTGGAGGGAGAGCCCCTGGGCTGCTGTAGAAATATTTGATGGGAAAATACTTTAATTCATAGATATGTTTACAAATCTCTAGCACTTTGGGCATCAGTGGTGACACTGATATTTCATGCTAATGATTTGAAGGAATTTGCAAAATAAGGAGTGTGTATAAAATACAAACGAACAAAAGGGTGCTTGCTTGCTTGCTTGCTTTATGACCTGGTCTGGTTGATGGTGTGCTAAGGTTGAAGATTGCGAGGACTGTCCTGACATCCTGAGAGGTGAGATCTGTGATGGGGATGTTGTATTCAAAAACAGCAGTGGAGCATACATTGTTAAATGAGCTCTTCCCTTCATCTTTTTGAATGGAATGCCAATTCTATGGAAGAAGGCCCGGTTATGTATCCAGCTAAAATGATCACCTTTCTGAACAACTAGAGCTGGTCATTTTTCATAGTGCCAGCCAAGGAAATTTAAATTGGGTTTCTTGGCAAGCTTTTCAGTTTCTGATATAGGTACTCTCCTTTCTTCCTTACTTTGTTATTCTTTCTGCCTGGAATAATGACACGAGGCTGAGGATGCAGCATCCATCTTTTTACAATGAAGCTATAAGCAGGAGGACTAAATCCAACATACAAGTGATGGCAGAGCAGGAAGCATGAGTCTGGGTCATTGACAGCAGACTTGAAAAGCTGCAGCAGCACTGGGCTACTTTAACTCGGACTTCTTATTATGTGCAAAAAATAAACTTGTGGTCAAGGCTTCTATAAAGCAAGTTTTTTGTTACTTTCAGATGAATGTAATCCTTCCCAGCCCAGGTGGTATCTTCAGACCTTGAAATTAGTAAACTGCTGAAGACTGAAGTAGACGTTTATAATCATTGCTCAGTGCATGGAATTAACTGGCCCAAGCAGCACATTTAAGAGGTCTGTTGTAAACATGCTTTTTAAATGAGAGAATAGCAGGTTTCCAATAATTTCATCAGGAAGGCTTTAATGTAAAGCACAAGTAGCACACACTACATTTTTGAGAATTGTAACGTGGGCTTTAACTGTCCCATAGTTGGCTGATAAAGAATTCTTGATTGAGAGACTACAAATTTGTGAATTCACCATTGTTCAGGGAGGATGGACTTAGTTCTAAACATCAATACTTGTTATACAGACGAATACATCAGTGGGCAAGGGTGATTCATCTGGTTCCCTTGACTGTGGGCTTGTGACTAGGGTTGACATCACCTGGGAAGTTGTAAAACTGTAAATTCCTGGCTCCTATTGTGGACCCACTGATTTGGAAATACTGGGGCTGGGGGCGGTTGTGTCCAGCAATCTGTGTTTTAATAAACCCTCTAGGTGATTCTAATGCAAGCTAAAGAGTGAGAGTCACTGTGACCTTAGATTAATTTTCATACTTTAACCTCCATACATTAGGTTTACTAATACTGTCCCATTGCAACCCCCTCCCCTCTCCCCATTCTAGAGTCATTAACATCTTTCTGATTTGTGACTTGGTCTCCTGGTGACCATCTCCAGAGGGAATATCCTGTGATGGTAAATTAAGAAGCTGGCATTCTGCTTTCTAAATCAATGTCATGGAAGATGTAGGAGCCCTAAGTGAAACCTCTAATATCGTGTTTCTAAACCCGAGTTAATCTATCTTACTGAGAGAAGACTCACTCTGAAGCAACTGACCTCTTTTTATTCATCTTTACTATGACAAGAGCACTCAAAGTCATGCTAAAGTTTTTTTTTTTTTTAATCTAAAAGGACTCTTCAAAGTTGAAAAGAGGGATTTGCCACTGATAATCCAGAATGTGAACAATTAACAAATTGATTCTTGGCTCTAAGTTAACAAGAGGAGCAGTATAGAAAATAGGTCCTTCTGGCTAGCTAAGAAGATTTGCTGGTTTAGACACTTTACAAAAGGTTAATTCTACAATTAAATTCAGCACACACTTAAAAGGCAAATAATTTGCTTTGTGTATTTACTTATGCTAAAAGCTAGCAAAATTAGTGATCTATTTCTTCCTTCATGAAAAGTCCTTAAAAATGGAGTGTCCTTTAAAATAAATCTGATTTGATTTATTCTGGAAGGGAATGTCATCAGCCTTCCTTTCTTTATGACGATAGTATAATTCTTTGTCCCAGAAGACAGAAGCAGGTACATGTTAAAGAGGAATTTGGTGCTAGAACAGCTTCTGTTAGAAAAGAAAAGAGTAAGTGCCCGAGTGGGACAGATGGTCTGTGGAAGCTGGTCAACCTTTTGATTAGGACGTTTGACTTTTAGGAATAAAATTAATATCTGATATTATCATAGGAATTTTTTGGGTGTGTGTTTATGAGTATTTGTAGTTATTGTGAGGTATGTGTGAATAATATGAACTCAGCTAAAAAGAGAGTAGTGAATACTACTTAATATATATTGAATCCTTATTATAACAACCTTCTATAATGATGTATTTAAAAGAGAACAAGTCTTGGATCTCTTTAACTGTGGTACAGCTACAGATATATTAGTAAACTTTCATTTTACTCTATTTCCTGGAACCTAGAATACTATCATTCTATTCAGGATTCAGAGTGTTTACATCAAAGACTATAGTAGTGTTTGTCAAATGATGGACTGACATTCAGTAGGACCATGGGTGCCCATACTATTTGCATCATTAAATATTTTAACTCTTCACTCCTGAGAAAGTACAACCCTTAATAGTGTATGGCAGGGAAAACATGACTAAGAAAAGTAAGTGAGGGAAAGTGTTACAGCTTGCCCAGGATCTGGAAATATTTTCACTATTGGACATGCCTAGAAGGCAATGGCAACCCACTCCAGTACTCTTGCCTGGAAAATCCCATGGACGGAGGAGCCTGGTAGGCTGCAGTCCATGTGGTCGCTGGGAGTTAGGCACGACTGAGTGACTTCACTTTCACTTTTCACTTTCATGCATTGGAGAAGGAAATGGCAACCCACTCCAGTGTTCTTGCCTGGAGAATCCCAGGGACAGAGGAACCAGGTGGGCTGCCGTCTATGGGGTCGCACAGAGTCGGACACGACTGACATGACTTAGCAGCAGCAGCAGCAGTTAGGACATAGCATTTTGAAACTGTGCTTAGAGTCCAGATAATGGAAAGTGGTGTTTGGAGTAGAGAGAAGAGGAAAGCATTAAGTGGGGAAAATGAGTAGAGCTAGACTAAAGATTGAGAGAAGGCAGTGGCACCCCACTCAAGCACTCTTGCCTGGAAAATCCCATGGATGGAGGAGCCTGGTGGGCCACAGTCCATGAGGTTGCTAAGAGACGGACATGACTGAGCGACTTCACTTTCACGCATTGGAGAAGGAAATGGCAACCCACTCCAGTCTTCTTGCCTGGAGAATCCCAGGGACAGGGGAGCCTGGTGGGCTGCCGTATATGGGGTCGCACAGAGTTGGACACGACGGAAGCGACTTAGCAGCAGCAGCAGCAATCTCCAGGCTTAAAAAAGTCTGTTCTGCTTTTGATTGCCTGCTACTCTTGCGCCTTTGTGTGAGAGGCTGTGGTGTGGTTCTTTAAGTGCTGTCTTTCTTTCCACACTCTGGGCTTGTCCACTCAAGCCAGTGTGTCCTATTTTCCATTCTCCACATCAGAGTTCCATGTGCCAGAAAGCATGATTCTGCTTACTAGGATCCTGCCTTTGATTGTTACCTTATGGTGGTACCTCCCAATCCTGGCATTACCGGCAGCTTCTGGAGAGCGTTTAAAAGATATCAAGGCCTCGTTTCCCACCTCTGAGAATTTTGCTTTAACTAGTGGGGTGGGCCTAGGCATTATTATTGATATGTTAAAAAATCTCCCTAGTGATACTAATATGCATCAAGAACTAAGAATTTCTGCCTTATGGGTAGTAGGGCTTTCAGGTGATAATTACCAAAATGATGTCAGCTGAGGGTGCCTACCATCTCTAGAGCTAGAGAGAATTGTTCCCAAAGTGTGGTCCCCCTTCCAGGAGCATCAGCATTACCTGGGAACTTGATGGAAATATAAGTTTCGGGCCCACCCCAGACCAACTGAATGAAAATCTCAGGTGGGAGCATAGGGATTTATTTTAACAAGTCCACTAGGTGATTCAGATGCAAGTTAGAGTTTGAGAGCCACTGCTCAAACATGCCATTTTCATGACTTGATTATATGATTATGATTGATTATTTATTATGCAGCAGGTCTTAGATGCCACATGTTCTCCAGGTCTGTTGCACTGAGCCCTCTGCTTCTAGGTTCCAGGTTCTTATGCTGATTCTTTGCTGCCCCACATTGACTTAGATGGAAATCTAAACAGTCCTTGTAAGTATCCACTCACAAAAAGTACTTATGAACATGCAGACTTTACTGAAGGTAAGAGTGGCAAGGAAGTATTTATATTAAATACCCCAGAAGAAGCCAGTTAATAATGGCCTATTATAAATTGCTGTTGTTTCTTTTCAGCTGTACTGGCTTTGGGGCTGTTCTTTTGACCCTCACCTCCTACAGCACTCAGCTTCTTCCCTTCTCATTAGCTCCTTTGGACCTTCAAAATATTATCTCTGTGTTGTGTTGATCTCTCATCAACTCCCAATTGCCAACTTGCATTCACAAACCCATGAAGGTATTGCTAGAACAGAAAAACTGCCCTCTTATTGGATTTACCCTAGCAAACAGCGGTTATACATTATACATCTTTCCTATTGTGTTCTCTGCTACATAACCCGAACATTACACATTTTTCCTATTGTGTCCTCTGCTACATAACCCAAAACAAGCAGACTGTCTGAGGCAGATTCAGTTCCCACTGCCACAGAGGGCATTAAGCATCACAGTGGCTCTGCTCGCTGTTTTGACTTGTCACTTGAGCCCGTACACTAATTAGATCAAGATAGTGTCAAATAAATGACTGAAAAAGTGGAAATTCCAACCAGTTGATTGCTTTGCCTAACTAATACCAAGCCACCAACTTGATTGTTTTTCCTCTATACTTTTACTTTTCTTATAGAACTGGGGTGGGGGTGGGGGAGGCGAGCGATGGTGTCATGCATATAGGTCTGTTCTTGTCAGTCTGTTGAATGATGAGCTTGGTCTCCTTCATTTCCTCATGGATGATAAGAGAATCATAGTACCTCAAAATTAACAAAGATGAGAAAAATTCTTTAAGGGAATTTAGAGCCTCCAAATGCCAAAGGACAACTTGAAATTTGTTTTAGACTTCTCTAGAAATAAGAACTGCTAATGAATAAATTTGTATTAAATTTAGATCAGCTTGGTCGTGATTTTGAATGTGTCCGAGATGAGGAAGTTTTTGCCTTACTTGACGGGTAAATAAAGACAGTGAATAGATTATTCAGTGGACTGCTGATGTGGTTCCGCATCCATTCTGGCAGGTGCACTGTGCTCCAATATACATGATAATAGTTTAAATGTAAATAAGGTTAATGAATTTTAATATTCCTCTGAATTGTGTATTCATCCTTCCATTTGCATAGTGACTTATTTCCCAAGTCCTTTTGTAAATATTGTAATGAAATAAACATAAGAGGCAAGCACAAAGGGGTGCATACAATTAGCTCAGCAGACAGCCCTCCATGAAGGCACACTGGAATCATATCACAGGATCACAGACGTCAGGGATGGACGAGTCGCATAAGTAAACCAGCTGATCCTTCTTTCCTATTATTGTTACTCTGTTTGGGGAGGTTTTCAAAAAAGTAGCTTGGCTTAATTTTCTGTGCCTCAAGTGACAAGGTTTCTGAACTTGGCTTCAGTAGAATTTTTACTGTGCTTCCCTCTGAAGTAATCATGGTCCCAGGGATGTGGTGTGAGGGATGAAGATGAACAGAGGTGCCTACCCAAGCCAAGCCACCTTGGGCATCAACACTGCTTGTCAGAGGAGCAGGGCAGCCTCTTGTCACCAGGCACACTCAGGCCCCAAAGTTTATCTGGGAACCACTGTAGCACAGAGCAAGACTCACTTTGCTTTTCACAGCTTCCACTTTTTCATTATGTTTTGAAAATAATTAAAAAAAGAAGGTTACCCTTCCCCCTCACTGCTGTTGTCCTGGTGAAGGAGGAAACAGACAGAACAGGCTCCATCTTGAAAGCAGGACCCCATCTTGGGCCGGACTGTGGACTTTGAGCTCTATGCCCAGTATCTATGGAAACGACATACCAAATGGAAAACCAGACCCCCCGGATGGAAGAACCCCAGGGCTCAGACCTAGCCTCTCCATTGCCTAAAAGAATACCCTAATTATCTGTGTAACCAAATAGAATCATAAATTCTATTATGCTTATTGGGGTATGACCACAGGCCTATTAATAATTGTCCACTGTTAACTACCTAGGCTTAAGGCAAATGAATCACGGGTTAACTTTGTTTTTTTTTTTTAGCTATTTTATTTTATTTTATTTTTTTAATTTTATTTTATTTTTAAACTTTACATAATTGTATTAGTTTTGCCAAATATCAAAATGAATCCGCCACAGGTATACATGTGTTCCCCATCCTGAACCCTCCTCCCTCCTCCCTCCCCATTCCATCCCTCTGGGTCGTCCCAGTGCACCAGCCCCAAGCATCCAGTATCGTGCATCGAACCTGGACGGGTTAACTTTGATTGTATCTTTCTCTTCCATTGTTCAGACTAGTTTCAGGGAATTTGGGGAGGTGGGTTTGGGCACGTACAAACTGGTCGAGGTCCTTGGCTAAGAGGAAACTCTGCCTTGGGCCCGCTGGTGTAATAAACTACACTTCACTATCTGCATCGTCTTTCTGAGTGAGTTTGTTTCCCGGAACGTGTGGCTTCAACACTGGCAAAGATAAGCCACATTGATCGTAACTCTTGCTGATTAAGAAAACTATTTAAATTTAAGGCAGTTAATGATAACTTTATCTTTCAGTCTTTTCTTTATCCCCAAACCATTATATGCAGGGACAACACAACCTTTCAGCTGTACGTTGAATGCTCTGTACTCTTGTACACCTCAGTATCTGTACTTGAGCTACTGCAGGAGAGCAGCATGGATGCTGGGATCACGGTGACAGCCTGGATGCTGGCATCAGGACACCCACATTCGACTTGGTGTGAAACAGGACTATTAACAGCAGCTGCATCACTGGTTTGTTGAGTGGGTGAAATGAGTTACTGCATGTAAAGTGCTTGGAAGCATGCATGGCGTTGCTGAATGCTGAGACACTTTAGCTCTCACTAGGTTCTCTGCTTGAACAGTCCTTTCTCCTCATCTACAAAACTCTTTTGCACTTTTAAGTCGAAGATTGTCAGCCCACCTCCCCAGCTTGTTCCTTTTTTTCCCTTGACACCTTGCACATATTTTTCATTGTGTGGCATTTGTCAAGGTGTATTCCATTTAGTCTCCAAATCTTTCTCCTGTTCCCAAGCTATAAATTCCTTGAGGGCTGGACAGTATTTTACTTATCTTTTTATGTTCCCTCAGTACCCAGAACAAGTTCTAGATATAACCAGTACCTGATGTTTATTTGTTGGATTGAACATAAGCAAATGTGTAAGCATTCGTTGTTGTTGGAATAAGTCTGACTAAGGACTTACTGCATTCCACTATTGCTCTGGATGTGTGTGGCTAGAGAGAATGTTTATTTCTCTCTGTTCACTGCAGAAATGTGTCATTTGTGAGTGTAATGTGCTGCAGTAAAATGGGCAAGAGCAGGGGGATGGAGCCAGAGGGGCCTGGAATTCTGCTTTTCATTCAGCAACTGAAGTCTCCATTTGTGAGATCTTTGGCTGCTCATTTACCTTTGAATAGACTTTGCATATTTGGGGAAATTCCCACGTGATGAGTCTCAGTGTTCTTTGCGTTTAGAGTTAAGTGTAGGATGCTGGGCTTCCAGTGAGAATGTCTGTGTGAGGCTTTCATTTGCTAGACAGGAGGAAACAGAACAGTGCTGACTTTCATTCTCTGGTTTGCCAGGCTGTGGGGGCAGCTGACTTTCAGGTGTGGCATAGGTGGTAAGAAATAGCATTTGTACTGGAAGTGGTGGCAGGGACAGTAAAGTCAAGTTCTCCTTAGGCTAGATCTGTGGCATTGTTTGGGGCATTTTCCTGGAACCTGAACCTCTAGTCTCTCTATGATTTTGTAAGTTACCTAATATCCTTTAATAAAATCTCCTTTCTGCTTCAGTTAGCCAGAGGAGATTCTGTTGTTTCCACTAGACACCCTAACTAATAGAACTGCTATTGAACCAAATCCTTTTGTCCAGAATTTTCACAGCATAGTGATGGCATTAATAATAATCACGTGATTTGTCAGTGACTTAAAATCAGAGCAAGAAGTCAGTAGGTCCATGCAGATGTCGTGTGATAATGGTTAGGGTTAGGGATAATGATTATGGAAGGAATGTTAAAATCATACGGTACACTTATTTTCAGTGGAGTCTTTAAAAAAAACAACTCAGTTTTCATTTTAATAAAAGGGTGGACCATATGGTCTGAAAAATGTCCCCATGTTTGACCAAGAAACCATATTCTTTTCTACCATCATTGGAGGTTACAGAGCAGGCGTGTGAGTTAGTGCTTTCCTTTGATGGCTGTCTGGACCTTTGAAAACAAATTGGTTGCAATCAGCAGAGGGAGCTAGAATGAGGAAACTAGAGGGCTGAAATGAAATGAAGCGAGTGTTTCCAGGGGGAAAATTACTCAACATGAAAGAAGGTCAGGAAGAGTTCACTGAGGATTTTCTGAAGGAGAAAAAGATTGAGAGAAAGCAAAGAGATCAGAAAATTGTTATAAGTGTAATAATAACAGATTAAAAAATAGAAAAGAATTAAAAGATATGATTAACAGCTGTCACTACTTCAATTGACAAAGCTGGTTAATTGCCCGTGTAATCCTAGTGTGTAATTTCCTACCTAGTATATTTCACTTCTGAGAATCAGAAATGAATTGCATGTTACTTTTGTTAGGAGGCTGAGGATGTGAATACAAGCAATGGTTTTGATTCAGAAGGAGAAACGATGGTAAAAGCTAGACTTGAAAGGGTCTTACCTGTGTACAGGTTGAAGGCCTTTTAGAGCTGGGATTGAAGACAAAGGTGATCTCTTTCTTCATTATAGATGCAAAGCTAAGGCCCCAAGACCGGTCCTTGGATGGTGTGTATTTTGACATAAACATTAGGAAATTCAGTATTAGACCTCTTGCTTTTTAACAACAAAACAACCATCACACAGAGGTCCCCAAGTCTTTTAAAAAACCCTCCTCTTTAAGTGCATATTCAAAACCCCTTCTTCCCCTTTATTTACTCAATTCTTGCCATGTGGAAAAAGACAGGGATCTCTGTGCATATTCTGATCCATGAGAAACACAGGCAAAGCCTGAACAGATTGCTGGGTTGTGTTCTTTACCTCTCTCCTTTGCGTTTGTCCTTCCTTCCTTGATACTTGACAGATGTCAAATGCAAAGAGTGGCAGGGTGAGTGCAAAAGGCTTTCTCACTCTTGTAAAGCTTGGGCACCCTTAGATATTTCTTCAAAATATTCTAGCCTGCAAACATTGACAAAGAAGGCTTCTCTTCTCTTGCATTTCAAGCGTAGAGATTTTTTTTTTCAGTCTACACTGGAAGACTTTTTTCCTCTGTGTCTTTGCATGTTTAAAGATTTATTGCATTCTAGGTTGAAAACAAGTTTGTCAGATTCAGGCATTTGGCTGACTCTTTGAGCCAGTGAAGAAAGCCTGTTTAATACTGCACCTTAGCAGTTCCTATATTGTTGCTATCTATAGAACTAGAATTTCATTTCATTAAGTTCTCAGTGCTAGTATTACTGTCTTGTAATCCAATGACTGTCATTTGCCACCCATTTCCTTCTGTGGTTTACTTGGATCATGTTAGTGATCCTTTGGAAATCTTAAAAGAATGGGAAAAGGAGAAAAGCATTTTTCTTTGTCATTGCTCAGGCTTTTTCTTGGCTTCAGCTCTGAGTTTGGCTGTGGAAACCAAAGCTTATTTATTGGTGTAATAATGGATAATTGCTGTCACCTTTCTGTGCTTTTCTGTTCGGGTTTCTTTTATGACCTTAGAAAAAAATGGAATGTGTTTTCTTGGGTTTTGTAGTCATAAAGTGACCTTAAAAGCACTTAAGATGTCATATTTAGAAAAATATTTACTTAAAGAAATAAGTCTACTATAGATTTGGGTAGAATAAAAGGGACACTTGCTCTTATAAGTTTACTAATGTGCAGTAGACCACCTACCTCCAGCGGTCCCTTGAAGATATTAATACAACCAGCACAAGGAAGAATCTATTTGATTTAAACCCTCTAAGGCTTGTTTGGGATTCCCAGATGGCTCAGTGGTAAAGAATGCTGCCTGCCAATGCAGAGACCCAGGAGATATGGGTTCTATCCCTGGGTTGGGAAGATCCCTTGGAGAGGATCTTCTGGAGTGGAGAGGAGAAGCAACCCACTCCAGTATTCTTGCCTGGAGAATCTCACGGACAGAGGAGCCTGGTGGGCTACAGTTCATGGAGCTACAAAGAGTCAGATATGACTGAGCACACACACATACACACGCGCGCACACACACACACACACACACACACACAGAGCTTGTGTAGTTGATCCCCTACACTTATACCAGCCATTTTCTAAAGTGAACTTTTTGTTAATTCTATGATGTTGTTTTCTGAATGTTAAATCTCTCCATTTTACGCTATCGGAGTCCTCTGGTGTCTTTTTAAACCTTCCCAAGAATATTTATATACGGCACTGTGAGCTTTGCATCAATATCAGCTAGCCAATACCACTCGATCTTTATCCTTCAAGGATTTGATATTTGCAGTTTTAAGTGGTTTCTCTTGGATCTCAAGGTCCATGATATGTACTTTATTGCAGTTTTGAAAAGGTTTGATTTGAGGTTGGGTCAACCCTGGGTGTTCTTTGGAAGGAATGATGCTAAAGCTGAAACTCTAGTACTTTGGCCACCTCATGCGAAGAGCTGACTCATTGGAAAAGACTCTGATGCTGGGAGGGATTGGGGGCAAGAAGAGAAGCGGATGACAGAGGATGAGATGGCTGGATGGCATCACCGACTCAATGGACGTGAGTCTGAGTGAACTCCGGGAGTTGGTGATGGGACAGGGAGGCCTGGCATGCTGCGATTCATGGGGTCGCAAAGAGTCGGACACGACTGAGCAACTGAACTGAACAGAACTGAACTGAAAGGATAGTAGGTGACAGCTCAGTATTTGCTTTCTGGTGAGCCTAGAAGACTGCCTGGCTCCTATATTTTAATATAGTTTTAAAAGCATTGTTTTTCTCTGCTAATTTTCTTTTCTTTCTTTCTTTCTTTCTTTTTTTTTTTTTTAATCAAAGCAACAGTGTTTTATTAGAAAATACATTTAGTGAGTGGTCCAAATTAAGTGATCTGGGCTATTCCATCATTTACAACTCAAGCAAAGAAACTTGGCCTTTTTCATAGGCAGTTCAATAATTTGAAAGGCAAAATTAATCCATAACAACATTCCTATCATTAGTTGAAAGTAAATAAGGTTTGTTCTGTCCAAAATTGTAATGTCAAAATGTGTTTTCAAATAGGTGTGTGTGTGAAAATGGTCATTGAGAGGGAAAGACTTGAGTGATGTGACGGTCTGCCTCAGAAATGTGTGACTCCTGATGAAACATGATTTGGAAGAGAACCAGTAGGTATCAAAAATGTTCTGATTTGGGAGTTTATAAATATCTGGGAATGTGTAAGTGTCAAAAGGCTAATTTATGTGTACTTTAAAGAAATCTAGGAATTGTACCAAAAAAGAATAAAAGATGTTACTACCCTGCCAACATCTGACTTACCTGAAACACCCCCCTGCTTCATGTTAAATTACTTATTTGTCTTTATGGGCTTGTTCATTTGTTTATGTTGGATAGAATGGATATTATAAAACTCAAAGTATTATTAATGGTATTTTCTTTGAAACATAAACTTCATATCACACCATGCTTTATTTATAAAGAAATTTTGGCTTGGGTATGCAAATAGAAGTAGCCAAGTCACTTTATTCAGAAGAAGAATGAATAACATTTTTTCATAATTTTACACTTTGCTTTTGAGAAATCCTTAGACTCATACATACATATGAGTTAGGTTATAACACATATGATGTGTTTCACAGATTTGTTGGCTAAGCAATTTACCCTGAAGGGAGAAACTCCTTTAAAGACAGCTGCCCGTCAGGTCTGGCTGCAAAAGAGTGAGAAATGTCATGAGCCCCTCCTGGCCCTCTCTGGTCTGAAGAATGACTTCTAAGGCATCATGCTGGCCTGCGTCGATTCCAGAATAAACATGAATCTAAAACCTTAGAGGGGAGAGGGATTGACACTACAAAGTGCTGACTCAGTTGGTCTGGCAAAAAAATCTATTACACCACAGATAATTTCTTCTACAACATAGGTGTGGAAAATCCCTACTGTGAAATCCTATCCTTAGCACATTGGCTTCACAGGATAGCAGCTCATCAGAAGCAGACATTGTGGTCTGCTTAGTACCTTGGTGGCTTGATCTTAAATTAACTAGATATATAGGTCAGCCAAAAGCTGGCTGGCTGGCCCACGAGCACGTGTAGCATATTTACTACTGGGAGGATATAATAACTGAAAGATGGAGGAAAGCAATTTTTATAGATGTTTCTTTAAAGAAAAGAAGCTTAAGCAAAATTCCTGAAATTGCCCTGTGATATTCATTTTGTTCAGTTATTCAATTTTTAGGTTTAAAGTCCCCTTTGGCCATTTGTTTATGAAAAAAAAGAAAATAATTTTATTTTTTGTTTTGAAGTCAAGAAATTATAGAGAATAGGCTTCATCATTGAGTTGAAAAATATTTAAGTGTTATGCATTTTTTTGGTCTCCTTGCTGCTGCTGCTGCTGCTGCTATGTCATGTCAGTCGTGTCCGACTCTGTGCGACCCCATAGATGGCAGCCCACCAGGCTCCTCCGTCCCTGGGATTCTCCAGGCAAGAACACTGGAGTGGGTTGCCATTTCCTTCTCCAATGCATGAAAGTGAAAAGTGAAAGTGAAGTCGCTCAGTTGTGTCCGACTCTTAGTGACCCAGTGGACTATAGCCTACCAGGCTCCTCCGTCCATGGGATTCTCCAGGCAAGAGTGCTGGAGTGGTTGCCATTAGTCTTCTTAAGTAGATCATAAGTTCTTTGGTGCCACAGATTACATCTGACTATTTGAATCCTCATATCACTTACTAAAGAGTTCTAAAGGGATTTACACTTTAAAATTTTGTACATTTTCCCTTAGAGTTCTTGCTAGGATATAAAATTGTATTTACACTCTTCTAATAATAATGTAAAAAAGCATAGGAGAAAATAATTTAAGAGAATACCCAAATACTAAGTTGAATATATTAAAACATGATCCGCTGGAGAAGGGAATGGCAAACCATTTCAGTGTCCTTGTCTTGAGAACCCCATGAACAGTATGAATATATTAAGATGATAACATTATGGGTGAGCCTTTCTGTTTTTGGTACCATTCAGTAGTAGAGTAATTTATTGAAAATAAAACATACTTCCACTTCTGGCTATAATGGAAAACTGATATCAGATCTGTTCTCTCATCAGTACTCAAGCACAGTTATATTGAAGAAGATATTCCAAACCTACCCCCCTCTCTCCTCCCACCTTCAAGTCCTTTCCTGTTCTGCGAGCTGGAACCTAGAAGGGGTATATAAAGCAGATTCCATTTTATGGCTTACCAACTTGCTTCTTCATCCATGAGGAGTTGCTTTTCAACAGAACAGGTTCTGGACAGGTAGTTTTATTCCCAGTTCTGTTTCAGCCTCTCTGAATGATCTGGGCCATCAAGTCATAGTTTCCGACTGAGGCCAGATGTAACTTTAGAACCTTCCCAGCATCACATTCAAGACAGCTAATACCAAGTGATTGAGGTTGCTTTGAGACAGATTATCTCTGGAAGCTCTTCTGGCACCAGAATGCTGCAGTTGTATCCAGCAGTTGGTTTACAGTTGCTGTTCAGTATATCTGTGTGTAAGGAGTGTGAGGGATGGTTGAGTGGCAGGAAAGGGTGATTCAACTACAATCATTGATGCATTTGTTTAATCTAAAATTGGGTCCATAGTCTCATATTTTCCTGCCCTGAGTGGTACAGTCTATATGATGGACCTTGCTGATACAGTATATAATCAGTTGCCAAGACACTTGAAAGCTCTGATTTGGACTTTTTCTATCTGGTGCCTTTTATGGTATTGGACACAGCCAAACACAGCTTCCCTGTCTCTCAAAGTTGCACCTCATCAAGCTCTAGCCACCATGATTTCTTCACTGCCATCTGCAGCCCTGCTCTGGTGCTTCCAGTTGATTTACACTGCAGCCTTGGAGCAATTAATCTGAAGGCTGTGTCAGAGCATGGCTACCTGTACCTCTAGTGTCAGTAATGATTTCAAGACTCCAGAAAACAGGAGGAGAAAGTCTTTGTTTTACTAGATAGACAAAAGCCTTTTTTCCCCTTGATTTAAAAAATTGTGGTAAAACGCATGCAACATAAAATTGACCATCACATCCATTTTAAAGCATACTTTTCAGTAGTTAAGTGTATTATGTTGTTGTGCAACCATCTCCAGAACTCTTTTCATCTCTTAAAATTGAAACTCTACACCCACTAAACAACAACTGGCCTCTCTGCCAGCCTCTGGCAGTCACATTTTACTTTCTGTCTCTATAAATTTGACTACTCTATGTGACCCATATAAGTGGAATCATACGTTATCATTATATTATTGTAACTGGCTTAGTTCACTTAATATTCAGTCCTCAAGATTCATTTGTATTGTAGCATGTGTCAGAATTTCCTTCCTTTTTAAGGTCAAATCATATTCCATTGCATGTATACGCTGCTGCTGCTGCTAAGTCGCTTCAGTCGTGTCCAACTCTGTGCGACCCCAGAGACGGCAGCCCACCAGGCTCCCCTGTCCCTGGGATTCTCCAGGCAAGAACACTGGAGTGGGTTGCCATTTCCTTCACCAGTGCATGAAAGTGAAAAGTAAAAGGGAAGTTGCTCAGTCGTGTCCGACTCTTAGCAACCCCATGGAATGCAGCCTACCAGGCTCCTCCGTCCATGGGATTTTCCAGGCAAGAGTACTGGAGTGGGGTGCCATTGCCTTCTCCGATGTATATACTACATTTTGTATATCCATTCATCTGTTGATGATCACTTGGGTTGCTGCCACCTTTTGGCTATTGTGAATAATGCTGCTGTAAACGTGAGTGTATAGGTATCTCTTCAAGACTGTTTCATTTCTTTTTGGCATGTAATACTTGACCCAGTAATTGCATGGTAATTGGGTTCTTAACTTTTGGAAGAACTGCTGTACTGTTTTCCATAATGGCCACATCATTTTATACTCTTAACAGAGCAGAAATATCTTAGCTTCTCCATATTGTCAGCAAATCTTGTTATTTTTCGTGTTTTGGATAGGAGTCATCCTAATGGGTGTTTGGTGGTAATAGAAGCCTTTTTATTGAAATAATGTCTTCTTGGCATTTAAAAATTATTTTCCTGCAACTATTTGTAAAAAATATATAAGGTGGATAATAGACATAGTCGAACTCATTATTACTGTTGCTAGTCAACAATCTTTAAAACCTCTACTTTAAATAGTTTCTTTGGAAAATTTCATATCAGGTACCTGCTAGGCAATAACTGCCCAAGCAGTCAGGAGTTTAAATGAACCTAAGTATGGTATTCTGTTTTTCCTCAAGTTAGGGCTTCAGTGAATTGGTGAACTGTGGCGGGCAAATGGATTAGATAGAGGTCAGAGTGTCAGCGTAGAATCATGAAGCTCTAATATCTCTTCAAAATTCAGTTGGTCATATTTGGGGAGGTGAGAGCTGTAGTTATATTCTTCCAGGCTGTTTCAGAAGGTATAGGTCTTTCTCTGACAATGAGGTTAGAATGAACTTGCCCCAGCCCGTGAAAAATACTTCATATGCTGAAATAATTTAAAACATGCATCAGCAAGGTTGAATGATCACCATCCTGTAAGACAGACATCATTTCTTGTATAAAATTATGTGTCTTTTGAATTTTGAAGATTTTAGATATCTAAAAAGGGGTATAAAAACGCAGCACTGACTTTTCTTTGTTCCAGGACTGTTTTAGCATTCAAAAGTGTTTTTAATCTCCAGATCCAGCATTATTTGTAAAGGGTTTTAGCTATTCCTGGAGCTGTGGATTGGCTGTATTTTAGAGAGATGAGTCAGAAGGAAGGAGGACTGGCTTGCCACAGCTGCTCTGTAATCAGGCCTATTGTCCCGTTCTAGGCTACAGGGGAGGTTGGTGCAGGTGTGTACAATGAGCCTTTACCTGCTTTCACCCCTTCTGGGAGGGGCATCCCTTCACTGCCTCCAAAGGCCGTGATCCGCATCCTCCTTTCCAGATACGGTATTCTGCACAGTTTGGCTTCATGCCTGCATGGCTTCCTGACCTCGATCAAGATAGGAAAGCCTTTAAAGTTCACTTGGGGGAATTCTGTGACTTCTGGTAGCTGTGTTCCTGAGCAGAGATTCTGGGGAAAGCACAGAGTTTAAAAATGTGAATGTAGAGAAAGACATCAAAATATCAAATAACTCATAGGCTACCATGCAAACTGATAAACTTCTTTTTCCTTATTTTTCCAAGCTTCAATACAGGTTTTTAAAAATTGTATTGTAGCTGATTTACAATGTTATATAAATTTCAGGTGTACATAGTGATTCACAGCTTTTAAAGGTTGTATTCCACATTTTATGCTTCCCTGGTGGCTCAGCTGGTAAAGAATCCACTTGTAGTCAGGGAGACCTGGGTTTGATCCCTGGGTTGGAAAGATCCCCCGGAGAAGGGAATGGCTACCTACTCCAGTATTCTGGCCTGGGGAGTTCCATGAACCGTATAGTCCATGGGGTCGCAAAGAGCTGGACATGACTGAGTGACTTTCACTTCCATATTTTAGAGTTATAAAATATTGGCTATTTTCCCTATTCTGTACAATATATCCTTGTAGCTTGTTTATTTTATATGCAGTAGTTTGTGCCCCTTAATCTTCAATATAGGTTTGTAGTTGCTGCTGCTAAGTTGCTTCAGTCGTGTCTGACTCTGTGCGACCCCATAGACGGCAGCCTACCAGGCTCCCCCATCCCTGGGATTCTCCAGGCAAGAACACTGGAGTGGGTTGCCATTGCCTTCTCCAATAGGTCTGTAGAAGATCTTTGAATATGGAACATTTCAAACCTATACAATATAAATGGTATAATGGACTTCCAAGTACCTACCATGCAGTTTCAACAAGTGTCATCATCTGCTACTCCTATTTCATTTATACTTCTTCCCCCTTTCTGCCTGCCACTCAGTAATTTTGACAAATGGATAAAGTGGACATCAATTAAAAAAAAACTTTCATCAGGGAATTTCCTGGCAGTCCAGTGGTTAGGACTTGACACTTTAACTGCTGTGACCCAGGTTCAATCCCTGGTTAGGGATCTAAGATTCCACAAAAACAAGAACAAAAACAAAACAACCTTTGATCAATAAAACATTGACTATTACCATTATGGTTTGAGTGTTTTGATCTATATTTTATCTTGGCAGTGTTACCTAAAACCATTGTGAATGTAAACTGTTTCATATATTATCAGTTGATATTTAAAGTAAATCAATTAACCTCACAGTAGCATCCAGTCCTCCATTTACTAAACATTTAGTGAGAGCCTACGATGTTCTGAGTACTTTTCTAGGTTCTGGGAAGATAGTGGGGAAGCAAAACAACCAGAAACTCTTGCCTTAATGGGTCAATTCAATTCAGTCGCTCAGTCAGGTACCACTCTTTGCGATCCCATGGACTGCAGCATGCCAGTCTTCTCTGTCCATCACCAACTTCTGGAGCTTAAACTCATGTCCATCGAGTCAGTGATGCCATCTAACCATCTCAACCTCTGTCATCCCCTTCTCCTCCTGCCTTCAGTCTTTCCCAGCATTAGGGTCTTTTCCAGTGAGTCACTTCTTCACATCAGGTGGCCAAAGTATTCAGGAGTTTCAGCTTCAACATCAGTCCTTCCAATGAATATTCAAGACTGCTTTCTTTTCGGATGGACTGGTTGGATCTCCTTGCAGTCCAAGGGACTCTCAAGAGTCTTCTCCAACACCACAGTTCAAAAGCATCAATTCTTTACTGATCAGCTTTCTTTATAGTCCAACTCTCACATCCATACACGACTACTGGAAAAACCATAGCTTGGACCTTTGTTGGTAATGTCTCTGCTTTTTAATATGTGGTCTAGGTTGGTCATAGCTTTTCTTCCAAGAAGCAAGTGTCTTTTAATTTCATGGCTGCTGTCACCACCTGCAGTGATTTGGAGCCCAAGAAAATAAAGTCTTTCTCTGTTTGCATTGTTTCCCCATCTATTTGCAATTAAGTGATGGGACTGGATGTCATGCCATGATCTTAGTTTTCTGAAAGTTGAACTTTAAGCCAACTTTTTCACTCTCCTCTTTCACTTTCATCAAGAGGCTCTTTAGTTCTTCTTTGCTTTCTGCCATAAGGGTGGTGTCATCTGCATATATGAGGTTATTGATATTTCTCCCAATAATCTTGATTCCAGCTTCTGCTTCAGGATTTCACATGATGTACTCTGCATATAAGTTAAATAAGCCAGGATTTCACATGATGTACTCTGCATATAAGTTAAATAAGCAGGGTGACAACAAGGCCTTGATGTAATCCTCTCCCTATTTGGAACCCATCTGTTGTTCCATGCTAATTTCTAACTGTTGCTTCTTGACCTGCATACAGATTTCTCAGGAGGCAGGTCAGATGGTCTGGTACTGCCATCTCTTGAAGAATTTTCCACAGTTTGTTGTGTTCCACATAGTCAAAGGCTTTGGCGTAGTCAATAAAGCAGAAGTAGATTTTTTTCTGCAACTCTCATGCATTTTTGATGATCTAGCAGATGCTGGCAGTTTGATCTCTGGTTCCTCTACCTTTTCTAAATCCAGCTTGAACATCTGGAAGTTCTCGGTTCACATACTGTTGAAGCCTGGCTTGAGAAAACTTTGAGCATTACTTTGCTAGTGTGTGAGATGAGTGCAACTGTGCAGTAGATTGAACATTCTTTGACATTACCTTTCTTTGGAATTGGAATGAAAACTGACTTTTTCCAGTCCTGTGGCCACTGCTGAGTTTTCCAAATTTGCTGGCATATTGAATGTAGCACTTTCACAGCATCATCTTTTAGGATTTGAAATAGCTCAGCCGAAATTCCATCACCTCCACTAGCTTTGTTCGTAGTGATGCTTCCTAAGGCCCACTTGACTTCACATTCCAGGATGTCTGGCTCTAGGTGAGTGACTACACCGTTGTAGTTATCTGGATCATGAAGATCTTTTTTGTACAGTTCTTCTGTGTATTCTTGCCACCTCTTCTTAATATCTCCTGGTTCTGTTAGGTCCATACCATTTCTGTCCTTTATTGTGCCCATCTTTGCATGAAATATTCCCCGGGTATCTCTAATTTTCTTGAAGAGATCTCTAGTCTTTCCCATTCTATTATTTTTCTCTAATTCTTTGCATTGATCACTGAGGAAGGCTTCCTTATCTCTCCTTGCTATTCTTTGGAACTCTGCATTCAAGTGGCTATATCTTTCCTTTTCTCCTTTGCCTTTTGCTTCTCTTCTTTTCTCAGCTATTTGTAAGGCCTCCTCTGACAACCATTTTGCCTTTTTGCATTTCTTTTTCTTGGGGATGGTTTTGATCACTGACTCTTGTACAATGTCAGGAACCTCTATCCATAGTTCTTCAGGCACTGTATCAGATCTAATTCCTTGAATCTATTAGTCACTTCCACTGTATAATTGTAAGGGATTTGATTTAGGTCATACCTGAATGGTCTAGTAGTTTTCCCCACTTTCTTCAACTTCAGTCTAAATTTTGCAATAAGGAGTTCATGATCTTAGCCCCAGTCAGCTCCCGGTCTTGTTTTTGCTGACTGTATAGAGCTTTTCCGTCTTTGGCTGCAAATAATATAGTCAATCTGCAAAAAACATAATCAATCAGTTGATCAAAGAATGATCAATCATCATCTGGTGATGTCCATGTATAGAGTCTTCTCTTGTGTTGTTGGAAGAGGATGTTTGCTATGACCAGTGCATTCTCTTGGCAAAACTCTGTTAGCCTTTGACATGCTTCATTTTGTACTCCAAGGTCAAATTTGCCTGTTACTCCAGGTATCTCTTGACTTCCTACTTTTGCATTCCAGTCCCCTATAATGAAAAGGACATCTCTTTTGGGTGTTAGTTCTAGAATGTCTTGTAGGTCTTCATAGAACCATTCAACTTCAGCTTCTTCAGCATTATTGGTCTGGGCATAGACTTGGATTACTGTGATATTGAATGGTTTGCCTTGGAAACAAAGATCATTCTGCCGTTCTTGAGATTGCATACAAGTACTGCATTTTGGACTCTTCTGTTGTCTATGAGGGCTACTCCATTTCTTCTAAGGGATTCTCACCAACAGTAGTAGATATAATGATCATCTGAGTTAAAGTCACTCATTCCTGCCCTTTTTAGTTCACTGATTCCTAAAGTGTTGATGTTCACTCTTTCTATCTCCTATTGATCATGTCCAGTTTGCCTTGATTTGTGGACCTATCATTCCAGGTTCCTATGCAATGTTGCTCTTTATAGCATTGGACTTTACTTCCATCACCCATCACATCCACAACTGTGTGTTGTTTTTGCTTTGGCTCTGTCTCTTCATTCTTTCTGGAGTTATTTCTCCACTCTTCTCTAGTAGCATATTGGGCACCTACTGACTTGGGGAGTTCATCTTCAGTGTCCTATCTTCTTGCCTTTTCATTACTGTTCATGGGGTTCTCAAGGCAGGAATACTGAAGTGGTTTGCCATTCCTTTCTCCAGGGGACCACGTTTTGTCAGAACTCTCCACCATGACCCATCCATCTTGGATGGCCCTACATGGCATGCCTCATAGTTTCATTGAGTTAGAAAAGGTTGTGGTCCATGTGATCAGTTTGGTTAGTTTTCCATGAATGTGATTTTCATTCTGTCTACCCTCTGACTGATAAGGATAAGAGATTGTTCTGATGGGCAGGGCCATGTTCATTAAATCTTTAATACAATTTTCTGTTGATGGGTGGGGCTGTGTTCCCTCCCCATTGTTTGAACTGAGGCCAAACTATGTTGGAGTTAATGAAGATAATGGTGAAAGTGAGGTTAGTTACTCAACCTATCAGACTCTTTGTGACTCCATGGACTGTAGCCTGCCTGGCCTCCTTCAGAAGGTCCCATGCACACACTGCTGCACTCAGTGCCCCCAACCCTGCAGCAAGCTGCCCTTGACCCACACCTCCACCAGAAACTCCTGGACACTCACGGGCAAGTCTGGGTTAGTCTCTTGTGGAGTCACTGCTCCTTTCTCCTGGGTCCTGGTGTGCACAAGGTTCTGTTTGTGCCCTTCAAGCATATGTTTCCCCAGTCCGAGTAAGTTCTGCCAGCTCTGTGGTGGGGCTAATGGCAACCTCCTCCAAGAGGGCTTATGCCATACCCAGGTCTGTTGCACACAGAGCCCCTGCCCCTGCAGCAGGCCACTATCGACCTATACCTTCGCAGGAGACACTCAAACACAGTTTTGGCTCAGTCTCTGTGGGGTCTCTGGGTCCTGGTGCATACAAGGTTTGTTTCAGCCCTCTAAGTGTCTCTGGCGGGTAAGGGGTTTGATTCTAAACATGATTTTGCCCCTTCTACCATCTTTCTGGGGCCTCTCCTTTGCCCTTGGATGTGGGGTTATCTTTTTTTGGTGGGACCCAACATTCTCCAGTCAGTGGTTGTTCAGCAGCAGGTTGTAATTCTGGAGTTGTCACAGGAGAAGATGAGTTCACATCCTTCTACTCTGCCATCTTATTTGGTTCTATTTAAAACCCCTTAATGGAGGATCATATTCAAATGAGTGTGTGTGTATTTGAAGCTGTGGTATTAAATAGTGGTATTAGGCTGGGCCTGCAGGGAGAAAGCTCTATGAATGTGGGGTGAGGAGCAGTCATGTGAAAAGAGAAGGCTGTTACTGTTCTCAGAGGAAACAGCAAGCATGGGGGCCTAGAGGGTAGGCAGGGGCCTGGTTTGTTCTGAGAACATCAAGAAGGCCAGGAAGGCAGAGGAGTGGTTAATGTGAGGTTGAATTAGGGAGAAGCAACTGGGAGATGAGGTCTGAGAGAGGTAAGAGGAGGGCTGGCAAATGATTTAGGGATATGGAGAGGACTTACGCCTTCCTGGGGAAGCTGAGCCTGAGAAAAGGGTATGGTTGGCCAGTGGAATTAAGATTGGGGAACAAAGCACTGATCTGACCAGAACAAATGGGACCAAAGATAGTTTATAGCTTTCACATAAACTGATTTTCCAGGAGTAATTTGGACAGTACCAAGATTTTGTTCCCCAAATCTAAAAGGAATGCTGATATTCTGGGCACCTTTATTTTTCCACCAGATTGTTTTATTCAAGTCCTCCTGTCCAACTGGATTGCTTTATAGACCTTCCCTTGTTTGAAAGCTCTACCTAATAGAATTTGCAAAGAACCATTTCCTTAGAAAAATATAATTCCCAGCCTTGTTTCTTAGGTCAGTTCAGTTCAGTCGCTCATTCATGTCCAACTCTTTGTGACCCCATGAACTGCAGCACACCCGGCCTCCCTGTCCATCACCAACTCCCGGAGTTTACTCAAACTCATATCCATTGAGTTGGTGATGCCATCCAACGATCTCATCCTCTGTCATCCCCTTCTCCTCCTGCCTTCAATCTTTCTCAGCATCAGGGTCTTTTCCAGTGAGTCAGTTCTTCGCATCAGGTGGTGAAACTATTGAAGTTTCAGCTTCAACATCAGTCCTTCCAATGAACACCCAGGCCTGATCTCCTCTAGGATGGACTGGTTGGATCTCCTTGCAGTCCAAGGGACTCTCAAGAGTCTTCTCCAACACTGCAGTTCAAAAGCATCAATTCTTCGGTGCTCAGCTTTCTTTATAGTCCAACTCTCACATCCAGACATGACCATTGGAAAAACCATAGCCGTGACGAGATGGACCTTTGTTGACAAAGTAATGTTTCTGCTTTTTAACATGCTGTCTAGGTTGGTCATAACTTTTCTTCCAAAGAGCAAGCGTCTTTTTATTTCATGTTGCAGTCACCATCTGCAGTGATTTTGGAGCCCCCAAAAATAAAGTCAGCCACTGTTTCCCCTGTTTCTCCATCTATTTGCCATGAAGTGATGGGACCGGATGCCATGATCTTCGTTTTCTGAATGTTGAGTCTTAAGCCAACTTTTTCACTCTCCTCTTTCACTTTAATCAAGAGGCTGTTTAGTTCTTCACTTTCTTTCATAAGGGTGGTGTCATCTGCATATCTGAGGTTATTGATATTTCTCCTGGCAATCTTGATTCCAGCTTGTGCTTCTTCCAGCCTAGTGTTTCTCATGATGTACTCTGCATATAAGTTAAATAAGCAGGGTGACAGTATACAGCCTTGATGTACCCCTGTTCCTATTTGGAACCAGTCTGTTGTTCCATGTCCAGTTCTAACTGTTGCTTCCTGCATATAGGTTTCTCAAGAGGCAGGTCATGTGGTCTGGTATGCCCATCTCTTTCAGAATTTTCCACAGTTTGTTGTGATCCACACAGTTAAAGGCTTTGGCATAGTCAATAAAGCAGAAATAGATGTTTTTCTGGAACTCTCTTGCTTTTTCCATGATCCAGCGGATGTCAGCAATTTGATCTTTGGTTCCTTTGCCTTTTCTAAAACCAGCTTGAACATCTGGAAGTTCACAGTTCATGTATTGTTGAAGCCTGGCTTGGAGAATTTTGAACATTGCTTTGCTAGAGTGTGAGATGAGTGCAATTTTGCAGTAGTTTGAGCGTTCTTTGGCATTGTCTTTCTTAAGGATTGGAATGAAAACTGACCTTTTTCAGTCCTGTGGCCACTGCTGAGTTTTCCAAATTTGCTGGCATATTGAGTGCAGCACTTTAACAGCATCAACTTTTAGGATTTGAAATTGCTCAACTGGAATTCCATCACCTCCACTAACTTTGTTCACAGTGATGCTTCCTAAGGCCCACTTGACTTCACATTCCAGGGTGTCTGGCTCTAGGTGACTGATCACATCATCGTGATTATTTGGGTCGTGAAGATCTTTTTTGTACAGATCTTCTGTGTATTCTTGCCACCTCTTCTTAATATCTTCTGCTTCTGTTAGGTCCATACCATTTCTGTCCTTTATTGAGCCTATCTTTGCATGAAATGTTCCCTTGGTAGCTCTGATTTTCTTGAAGAGATCTCTAGTCTTTCACACTCTATTGTTTTCCTCTATTTCTTTGCATTGATCACTGAGGAAGGCTTTCTTAAGTCTCCTTGCTATTCTTTGGAACTAATCTAATCATGTGGATCACAGCCCTGTCTAACTCAATGAAACTATGAGCCATGCCCTGTAGGGCCACCCAAGACGGATGGGTCATGGTGGAGAGTTCTGACAACATGTGGTCCCCTGGAGAAGGGAATGGCAAACCACTTCAGTATTCCTGCCTTGAGAACCCCATGAACAGTATGAAAAGGCAATAAAATAGGACACTTAAAGAAGAACTCTCCAGGTCGATAGTTGCCCAGTATGCTACTGGAGATCAGTGGAGAAATAACTCCAGAAAGAATGAAGAGATGGAGCCAAAGCAAAAACAACACCCAGTTGTGGATTTGACTGGTGATGGAAGCAAGGTCCTATGCTGTAAATAGCAGTATTGCATAGGAAGCTGGAAAGTTAGGCCCATGAATCAAGGCAAATTGGAAGTGATGAAACAGGAGATGGGAAGAGTGAACGTTGACATTTTAGGAATCAATAAACTAAAATGGACTGGAATGGGGGAATTTAACTCAGATGATCATTATATCTGCTACTGTTGGCAAGAATCCCTTAGAAGAAATGGAGTAGCCATAATAGTCAACAAAAGAATCTGAAATGCAGTACTTGAATACAGTCTCAAAAATGACACAATGTACTTCGTTCGTTTCCAAGGCAAACCATTCAATGTCACGGTAATCCAAGTCTATGTCCCGACCAGTAATGCTGAAGAAGCTGAAGTTGAATGGTTCTAGAAGACTTACAAGACATTCTAGAATTAACACCCAAAAAAGATGTCCTTTTCATTATAGGGGACCAGAATGCAAAAGTAGGAAATCAAGAGTTACCTGGAGTAACAGGCAAATTTGACCTTGGAGTATGGAATGAAGCAGGGCAAAGGCTAATAGAGTTCTGGCTAGAGAAATGCATTGGTCATAGCAAACACCCTCTTCCAACAACACAAGAGAAGACTCCACACATGGACATCACCAGATGGTCAACACCGAAGTCAGATTGATTATATTCTTTGCAGCCAAAGATGGAGAAGCTCTATATAGTCAGCAAAAACAAGACTGGGAGCTGACTGTTGCTCAGATCCTGAACTCCTTATTGCCAAATTCAGACTGAAATTGAAGAATGTATGGAAAACCACTAGACCATTCAGGTATGACCTAAATCAAATAAATCCCTTACAATTATACAGTGGAAGTGAGAAATAGATTTAAGGGTCTAGATCTGATAGAGTGCCTCATGAACTATGGATGGAGGTTTGTGAGATTTCACTGGAGCCAGAGAGCAAGATCATCCCCAAGAAAAAGAAATACAAAAAAGCAAAATGGCTGTCTGAGGAGGCCTTACAAATAGCTGTGAAAAGAATAGAAGCCAAAAGCAAAGGAGAAAAGTAAAGATATACCCATTTGAATGCCTTGTTTCTTATTAATGGGTACTATTGCCCAGGGTCTTCAGTACAGCCTCAATGACTGAGCTTGTCAGTTTTCTTACAGAGCCCTGAGAAATTATCTGCTGCTCTGAATGGCTCTGTAAGTTACTCGAATGCATTATGCTATACTACAGTAATATGGAGCCATTATGTATGGCATCACTACTCTCTTACAGGAAAAATTTCCTTGGGAGGTTTCAGACATACTTTAAATGGCTGAATAATCTACTTTGTTTTACCACTGTGTTTTCCAAAAAAATCAGATTTTGCAAAGCAGTTGCCTTGCTTATAGTCAAATACCAGTGTAAAGTGATTATTGATTTTTTTTCAGCTGTGTCCATGGTGTTCGATATTATCTTGGGGCTAATGCAGTTCCTTTTGGGGGTAGTAAGGTGCGTTTATTATACTAAGTGAGGCTGCACAAAGAGAGGTGCAGGAGGGGCTTATTACGAGTCATAATTTTCAGTCATTCACATCCGTGTTCAAATTCAGTTCAAGCTGGTATTTAAGTGGGGAGTCATGGTATATGATTAAATTTTAAAAGTGGGAGAAAGATTGGATATCCATCTGTGAAAGACAATTGGACATTGGAAGAATGTGGAGGTGAAAGACGGATTTATTCTTAGGTATCTTGCATAAAACTTGCTTAGCAGGTTTTATATGTTTGCTCATAATATCAATTTTGGCGGGGGAGTTATTTACCTAAGATTTTGATTGACTACCTATTATGGACCCATGAATGTAATGTGTGCTGGAAGAGATAAAAGATTTCTAAGTCGTGGTTCTTGCCTATGAAATTATTTTAGAACAATAGATGATAGCTTTCATCGACTCACCAAATATTTTTTGAGCACTCATGTTGTCAGGCACTGTATGAATAGGTAACAAAGCATTCCTTGATATGGTGTATCTATTACTTCTTCCTTTGTATCGCTTGTCTCCACATTCAGAGAGGTCCTAACCAAATGACAAACACTGAATTACAGAATAATGCTTTTTAATAACACAGATAAAGGATTTCTGGGTCAGAAGCATAAAGCAAGCAAAGAGTCAACCAGATATCTATACCCTGGTTTTACAATTAGCATTTTTGAGCAGATGTAGTGACGCCAAACCAAAGGAAACTAATTATAGTCTGATATGGTCTGAGAGGCTATATTTTGACAGTATAACTTGGCCTCTCAGGGTTTTTTAGAAAGTAGGAGGAAAGGAGGATGACTAGAATAAATAAAGAGGGTTATGACTTCCATTTGCCACAGTTAAGCTTCTCTGTTTAAAAAAAAAAAAAATAACCAAAGAAATCTCCTGCCACTTAGTATTTTCGAGCTTTAAAAATAGTCACTGACTTTGATGTTCAGATTGTGGCTAAGCTGTTCATCTTTCACTAGATAGAAGATAAACTGAGTTTTTCTTTCATCTATTCATCCACACACCCTTTCTTAATCATTATTCAAAGAAACTGCGCACGTCACTCGTGGCTCTGGGCTGACCCCGAAGCCTTGCTGGTGCGAGTGGAGCACCGCGCAGCTGTGTACCCCGCCCACTGCCTGTGGAGGCTAATAAGGGTGGCCTCTTAGCCCGCAGCACAGAGTAATGGAGGCTCGCACAGCTGAAGTTTTAGTATTCATGAGTGGAGGAGAAAAGAAAATGCGTGTCACTGTGGATTTGCTGATAAACTGAGGAACACGCACAGCCTCCTTGTTTAATCCACTCTGCCAACCGAGCTTCGATGCTCGTCTGCCCCGAATGATAGACGAGCCATATGCAGAGAGCTGTGGCAGGCCCCTCATTAGAAGGAGGAAAACCCCATGGCTGGATCAACACTGCAGTACTATATTTAGCTAGTGGGAGAGAGAAAATAATCACTTTCTTTCTTTACTGCCTTCTTTGGACTTATCCTCATTTAACTTTTTGTGGAGTATATTCTGGTTTATGTAAAAATAAAGTTTATCAGATTTTTTTTTTTGTTGTTAAAAAGTAACATATCTTCTTCATAGATAATTGAATACAGAAAATAGAAGGTGTTGTCCCACCTCTGAGAGAAAAACCAGGGGGTACACACATTGCTTTTCATCTCGGCAGAGTTTTTAGCCTGTTTGACATAGTTTGATTGTACTGCATTTTCACTCAGCATAAACATTTTTTCCCTTTTTTTTTTGCAAGAGTATTTCACTTTAAGTGATATTCCTTTGAGAAGGGTAATTTATTTAATGGTTCTACGAATAGTGTGTTATCCTTTCATTTGTTTATTGTAAACAGTCAGTCCCCAAATGACATCTTTGTGCATATTGTTGTTTCCCTTATTTAGAAGCATTTCCTTAAGATAGATTTTTTTGAGTTGATCTAATAGAAATCCAATTTTTTTTTAAACAGTTTTAAGGTTCTTAATGACTTAAAATTTTCTAAAAATATTGTATCCATTTGCACTCCCACTAGCAATGTGAGAGCATCCATTGGAAGTTTGATAGAGAGGTAGGCTTCAATCTGCCTGTGATTTTGGGCAAAAAGTCCTCAGAGCAGAGAGAAGAATGGCTCTATATCTGCTTGCTGTATTTTGAATTTTGCTTTCCTGACTCCCACCTCTATCTTTATTTGTTTCGTATTTTATACTTAGTGGCTTTGGACTTGTTTCTCCACAGCGGGCCTGTTCTTTGGTTCTGCTGCATCACTTAGACTTTTTTTTTCTTCAAACTTAAAAGGCTGTTTATTTATAGACTTTTGGCAAGGGACCCATTTGCGATTTAACTTAGTGTCAGCAGAGGTTTAAAGGTGTTAGCAAAGGGAGTAAGCTTTTCTTTTTTTTTTTTTTTTTATTGAGTTATAATTGACATACAGCACTGTGTAAGTTTATGGTATATGGTATAATGATTTGACTTACATCATGAAATGATTACCACAATAAGTTTAGTGAACATCCATCATCTTATAGAGATACAAAATTCAAAGCAAAACTTTTTCTTTGTGATGAGAACTCAGGATTCTCTTAACTTTCATATTTAACATACAGCAGTGTTAATTCTATTTATCATTTTATACATTGCACCTACTATTTATCTTATAACTAAAAGTTTGTACATTTTGACTACCTTCATTCAGTTCCCCCTCCCACCACCCTCTGTCACTGATAACCAAAATTCTGATCTCTTTTTTCTATGAGTTTGTTTGCTTGTTTGCCTTTGAAGACTCTCTGACCTATGTTAGTTCCTGGTGTACAACATAATGATTTGATATTTCTAAATTTTTCAAAATGATCATGATAATAAGTCAAGATACATCTGTCATTTTACAAAGATATTATATAACCATTGACTATATCCCCCGCACTGTGTATTTCATGCCTATGACTCATTTATTTTGTAACTGGAAGTTTGTACCTCTATTTCCCTCACCTAATTCTTTCTTCCCCCAACCTCCTCACCTCTGACAACTACCTGTTTGTTCTCTGTATTTATGACGCTGTTTCTGTTTTGTTATGTTTGTTCGTTTGTTTTTCAGATTTCACATATAGTTGAAGTCTTGCAGTATTCGTCTTTCTCTGACTTATTTCACTTAACAGAATACTCTTGAGGTCCATCCATGTTGTAGCTAATGGCACATTTTCATTCTTTTTATGGTGAGTAATGTTCCATTGTGTGTGTGTATATATATATATATACACCACATCTTCTTTATCCATTCATCTGTTGATGGGCACTTAGGTTGCTTACATATACTGGCTGTTGTAAATAATGCTGCAGTGAATGTAGGGATGCATTTACCCTTCTATTCCATTCCCCCCACTATAGAACTTGGCATTAGATAGTTTGTGTTGTAACCTTTGTCAACTGCAGGCCATTTCCAGTAATTTCTTCTGGTTTTAAAAATTGTTGTAGATACTAAGTTCGTATTCAGATAAAATACAAATGATCTCTGCTGTCTGGTACATCCGTTGAAGCCCTATCATTGAACATGTATGGCTTTAAAGTGGAAAATTGAGGAAATTTCCTAATTTCTATCAGCTGTGAGTCACTGAAGCATCTCAGGGTCAGACAATTGCAGGCTTATTATAGGTAGAAACTCTGTAATTAAGGCAACTCTGCTCAATATTTTGTAACAACCTAATTGGTCAAAGAATTTGAAGAAGAATAGATACATGTATATGTATAACTGAATCACTTTGTTGTACACCTGAAACTAACACATTGTTAATCAACTCTACTCCAATATAAAATAAAGTTAAAAAAAGAAGCATGTGATGTATATTGTATTTGGGATATTACACAGAATTACATTTGCTCATTCAGATGAAAGTTGGAACACTACAAATTCAGCTGATGAGTGTATTGAAGACAAAAGCTAGGGACCACAGCAAAACATTCTATTAGATAGATCTAGATTGTTTCTCCAAATGTTCTAATATTTGTGTTGTGTTGCTAAATGAATATACATTGGAGTAATAGGTTGTTTGCAAAGCATATTAACCCAAATTTAAATAAGATAATTGAGATGGTTAAATGAGTATGATATAAAATATATATTTGAAATGTAAGCATATTATAGTCCTCCTAAATTTAAAGGCATGCTTCATTTAGGATACATTGCACTTAATTTTCTACATAGATAGAGAGGAATAATATCATAAATAGTTTTTAAATGCCCATAATCTAAAAACACTTTTACTTGACTTTAGAAAGTATTATGAAATTTCAATTTTGGTTTCGGATATATCCTCGTAATTATATTCTTTTAAATTTAGATTTGATTCAGAGAACGTTCACCAATTCATGGGAGAAGGTTTTGGTGTTTCCCTGAAATGAATTTCATTCCAGCAGATCACCTTTTCAAAAACCATAGGCATATTTTTTCCAGAGTGCCTATGTTTGTTTTTATCCTATGTAAAGTGAAAAGCTTCTATAGCAGACAAACCTGGGTTCATCAGTTACTAGCTGTACAACTCTGAGCAAATTTTGAAACACTTAAAAAAAAATACCAGATCCTTTATCTAAAAATAGCAACAGTAATGTTGGCATTTCTGAGTTGTTGTAAGAAATGAATAAAATAAAGTGCTTAGTAGAAGTCCTAGTAGAGAGAGAAAGTGCTCAGAAATTGCAAGTGATTGTTAGGTGTCAGTTTCCTTTCCTTCCCCTCTTTTCTCTTTAACTCTGCTTATCTGAACTCTCTGGATTCTTTAGGACTCACTTTAATCCAACCTCTTTTAAGGATGCTTTCTTGGTCAAGTTTTAAAATCTTTTTAAGATTTGAGTATTTAAAAATCACATTGAATACAGTAACAAACTGTGTGTGTGCTGACTCAGTTGTGTCTGATTCTTTGCAACCCCATGGACTGCAGCCTGCCAGGCTCCTCTGTCCATAGAATTTTCCAGGCAAGAATACTGGAGTGGGTTGCTATTTCTTAGCAGCCATGAAATTAAAAGACGCTTACTCCTTGGAAGGCAAGTTATGACCAACCTAGACAGCATATTAAAAAGCAGAGACATTACTTTGTCAACAAGGGTCCGCCTCATCAAGGCTATGGTTTTTCCAGTAGTCATGTATGGATGTGAGAAGTTGGACTATAAAGAAAGCTGAGTGCAGAAGAATTGATGCTTTTGAACTGTGGTGTTGGAGAAGACTCTTGAGAGTCCCTTGGACTGCAAGGAGATCCAACTAGTCCATCCTAAAGGAGATCAGTCCTGGGTGTTCATTGGAAGGACTGATGCTGAAGCTGAAACTCCAATACTTTGGCCACCTGATGCGAAGAGATGACTCATTTGAAAAGACCCTGATGCTGGGAAAGATTGAGGGCAGGAGGAGAAGGGGATGACAGAGGATGAGATGATTGGCTGGCATCACCAACTCAATGGACATGGGTTTGGGTAGACTCCGGCAGTTCACGATGGACAGGGAGGCCTGGCTTGCTGCAGTTCATGGGGTTGAAAAGAGTCCGACACAATTAAGCAACTGAACTAAACTCCAGAACAAACAGTACAGAGGATTTATAATGTAAGCGCAAGAGTCTTCTTCCTCCATAGGCTTCTTCCAGCTCTCAGCCTCACCATTCTGAGTGACAGCTAGTGCTCAAAATCCAAGTAGCAACGTTGCTGAATGGCAGCAGGACAGAGGATGGGGTAGAAAACAGGGCAAAGGACACAGTTGGCTTGTCTTAAAGAAGCAGCTTGGAAATGCTGCCTTTGACCTCTGTCTACAGCCCTTTGGTCAGAATTTAGTCACATGGCCATACCAGCTGCAAGGAGGCTAGGAATTATTTTCATTATGGGACATCATGCTGCTGAGTCACTTCAGTCGTGTTCAACTCTGTGCAACCCCATAGACAGCAGCCCACCAGGCTCCCCCGTCCCTGGGATTCTTCAGGCAAGAACACTGGAGTGGGTTGCCATTTCCTTCTCCAATGGGACATCATATGTCCAGCTAAATATTCAGTTATGTGGAAAGAAGAAAGCATGTATATTACAGCCAGAATTGGCCATCTGAAAGAGTTAGGCATCTTGGAATCCTTTCTTCCCAGATATCTATCTCTTTTCCCTCTCCAATGTCTTTTGATACATTTTCAAATATCTTGCTCTCTTCCAGGACTCAGTTTAAAAAGATTTCCAAATCCATCTATATGGTTCATTTCCATAGGTCCTTTAGGGTCATAGAATGAACCCCCTAAAATATATGAAAACTTAATTTTGCTTAAGTAAGCTACCTTTCATAGAAAGATTTGGTGCATTATTGTAATTTTTTTTTAAACTGGTATCTGCTTTCCTCTCCTCTAGGGAAGAAACACACTGTGGTATCCTAAATGGGAGGGAAATCTGAAAGGAAGGGGACATATGTATATGTATGGCTGATTCATTTTGCTGTGCAGTCAAAGCTAACACAGGATTCCCAGGTGGCTCAGTGGTAAATAATCCGTCTGCCGATGCAGGAGTTTCAGGAGATGTGGGTTCAATCCCTGGATTGGGTAGCTTTCCTGGAGGAGGAATTGGCAATCCACTCCAGTATTCTTGCTGGGAAAATTCTACGGACAGAGAAGCCTGGCGGGCTACAGTCTGTGGGGTCGCAAAGAGTTGGATATGACTGAGCAACCTAGTGCACTCACACAGAGAAGCTAATACCACATTGTAAAGCAACTGTATGCCAATAAAAGTTAATTTAAAAAAATACACTCTACTGTAAAAAAGAAAAGAACTCTATTGCCCTGCCCCCAATGATTGGCCATGTGACTTGCTTCATCCAACACAGTTTGAAATTAAGGTATTTCACTTTAGCAGAACCTTTATCAAAAACTTCACTTTACTCAACCACTGTCTTTTTTTCTCTGCAAATAGCTGCAGAAGGCACTGCTTTTTCAGCCTGTGTGCCAGAAGATGACATGGAGCAGAGCTTCCTCCAATTGCCCCTGGACACATTGCGTGAGCAGAGAATAAACCTTCGTAGCTCTGAGATGCTCAGATCTTGGGTGCATTTGTTGCCACAGCATGTGGCACTGGTGGTAAAGAATCTGCCTGCCAATGCAGAAGAAGAGACCTGAGTTCAAGTCCTGAGTCGGGAAGATCCCCTGGAGTAGTAAATGGCACCCTACTTCAGTAGTCTTGCCTGGAAAATTCCACAGGCAGAGGAGTCTGGCAGGCAACTGTCCATGGGGCTGCAAAGAGTTGGACACGACTAAGCACACACACACACACACACACACACACACACACACACATGCTCTTATTTATCCCAGTGGGTACAATTATTATGCTAAAATTTTTTATCTAGTTTTCTTTTTATGCCAGTCATCTCCACTCCCACCTAGGAAATAGTAAGGAGGTAAGGCAAGAAGGGAATGATAGGAAAAGCAAAGCCTGTTCTGCCACATTAAGACTGTAATGTCACCAGCTGCCTATTTTACCTCTAATTTCCAAAATATACTTGACATTTTATTTTAGCATTTCCAGTAATACAGAAGCAAAATGTTAAGTAAGGTGATTATGGTCGCCTGAAATGTCCCCTAAATGAATCTATGTATATCTAATTTATTATTGAGAGTACCTATCTGTCTAGGATCAATGACAAAATAATGTATTTAATAAAAAAAATTAGCACATTTCTTAATTGTGATTTTATTTATGTATTTAGCACTTCAGTTAATGATGTATTTTATTGAGAGACTTTGTCTTTAATATAGCCATTAATATATAAGGTAATGGGGTTATTAGTAAGTACAAGTTGTATTTCACAAATGAATGAGAACTTTCCAAGTTGTACAATTTCATACCAGGGAGTTTAGCTTACCAGAACTTGTGTATCCAGCTTCAGGGTTCAGGCAGTTTGGAGCTTGGCCATCTCTGCCAGTACTCTGTCGCTTCCTCAAGGTTTGTTAGCCTTAGGCAGTGAACTCTGGGCATGGAATTATGGTGGGGCTTCAGAGCGTCTGTCTACAATGCAGGAGACCCAGGTTCGATCCCTGGGGCGGGAAGATCCCTGGAAAAGGAAATGGAGCCCACTTCAGTACTATTGCCTGGAAAATCCCATGGACGGAGTAGCCTGGTAAGCTAGAGGCCATGGGGTCACAAAGAGTCCGATACGACTGAGCGACTCAATTTCCACTTTCACATTCTGTAGCCCTCTTCAAAACTCACTGCACAAAAATATTTCTCAAACATCCATACAACTTATAAATTGTCAGTCTCTTTCCCCAGCCTTTATCTCTGCCTACGGTCAATTCCAAAATTTAGGTGAGGCACAGAATCTCTTCTCACCAAAGAATATTTAAATGTCAATAGGAAAAGAAAAGAAGAGAATCAAAAAGCAAAGGAGAAAAGGAAAGATATACCCATTTGAATGCAGAGTTCCAAAGAATAGCAAGGAGAGATAACAAAGCCTTCCTCAGTGATCAGTGCAAAGAAATAGAGGAAAACAATGCAATGGGGAAGACTAGAGATCTCTTCAAGAAAATTAGGGATACCAAAGGGAACATTTCATGCAAAGACGGACTCAATAAAACAGAAATGGTATGGACCTAAAGAAGAAGCAGAAGATATTAAGAGGAGGTGGCAAGAATACACAGAAGAACTGTACAAAAAAGATCTTCATGACCCAGATAATCACAATGGTGTGATCAGTCACCTAGAGCAAGACATCCTGGAATGTGAAGTCAAGTGGGCCTTAGAAAGCATCACTACAAACAAAGCTAGTGGAGGTGATGGAATTCCAGTTAAGCTATTTCAAATCCTCAAAGATGATGCTGTGAAAGTGCTGCAGTCAATATGCCAGCAAATTTGGAAAACTCAGAAGTGGCCACACGACTGGAAAGGTCAGTTTTCATTCCAATCCCAAAGAAAGGCAATGCCAAAGAATGCTCAAACTACCACACAATTGCACTCATCTCACACTCTAGCAAAGTAATGCTCAAAATTCTCCAAGCTAGGCTTCAACAATACATGAACCATGAACTTCCTTCCAGCTGTTTGAGCTGGTTTTAGAAAAGGCAGAGAAACCAGAGATCAAATTGCCAACATCTGCTGGATCAGCGAAAAAGCAAGAGAGTTCCAGAAAAACATCTATTTCTGCTTTATTGACTATGCCCCAAAGTCTTTGACTGTGTGGCTCACAATAAACTGTGGAAAATTCTGAAAGGGATGGGAATACCAGATCACCTGACCTGCCTCTTGAGAAATCTGTATGCAGGTCAGGGAGTAACAGTTAGAACTGGACATGGAACAACAGACTGGTTCCAAATAGGAAAAGGAGTATGTCAAGGCTGTATATTGTTACCCTGCTTATGTAACTTATATGCAGAGTACATCATGAGAAACGTTGGGCTGGAGGAAGCACAAGCTGGAATCAAGATTGCCGGGAGAAATATCAATAACCTCAGATATGCAGAGGACACCACCCGTATGGCAGAAAGTGAAGAGGAACTAAAAAGCCTCTTGATGAAAGTGAAAGTGGAGAGTGAAAAAGTTGGCTTAAAACTCAACATTCAGAAAATGAAGATCATGGCATCTGGTCCCATCACTTCATGGCAAATAGATGTAGAAACAGTGGAAACAGTGTCAGACTTTATTTTTGGGGGCTCCAAAATCACTGCAGATGGTGATTGCAGCCATGAAATTAAAAGGCTCTTACTCCTTGGAAGGAAAGTTATGACCAACCTAGACAGCATATTAAAAAGCAGAGACATTACTTTGCCAACAAAGGTCCGTCTAGTCAAGGCTATGGTTTTTTCAATACTCGTGTGGATGTGAGAGTTGGACTATAAAGAAAGCCGAGCGCCAAAATTGATGGTTTTCAACTGTGGTGTTGGAGAAGACTCTTGAGAGTCCCTTGGACTGCAAAGAGATCCAACCAGTCTATCCTAAAGGAAATCAGTCCTGAGTGTTCATTGGAAGGACTGATGTTGAAGCTGAAACTCCAATACTTTGGCCACCTGATGTGATAAGCTGACTCACTGGATAAGACCCTGATGCTGGGAAATATTGAAGGCAGGAGGAGAAGGAGATGACAGAGGATGAGATGATTGGATCTCATCCATCCATCAATGGCATCACTGACTCAATGGACATGAATTTGGGTAAACTCTGGGAGTTGGTGATGGACAGGGAGGCCTGGCGTGCTGTGATCCATGGGGTCGCAAAGAGTTGGACACGACTGAGTGACTGAACTGAACTGAACTGAGAAGCCTTGTGTAAAGAAGCTAAGAATTGGTTTTGGGAGTAGATGTGCTGACAGTTTGCCATAGAACTAGCAGAGTAATGCATGCGTGCATACTAAGTTGCTTCAGTCATGCCCAACTCTTTGCTACCCTATGGACTGTAGCCCGCCAGGCTCCTCTGTCCATGGGATTCTCTAGGCAAGAATACTGGAGTGGGTTGCCATGCCCTCCACCAGGGTATCTTCCTGACCCAAGGAGCAAACCTGCGTCTCCTGCATTGCAGGTGGATTCTTAACTGCTGATCCACCGGGAAAGCCCAGCAGCGTAACAGTTGGATGGAATATACCTTGTACATTTATTAATACCATTCCATCTCTAACATCCAGGATAGTACTTGGCACATAGAAGCTACTCAGTGAGTCTTTGCTGAGGGAAAGCATGGTCACTCTTTTTGAGCTCAGAACCAAGACTTCCAGGCGATGCTTGGCCTTCTGATTCTCTCCTCAGTAAAGAGATGGGCTTTCCAGGTGGCACTAGTGGTAAAGAACTTGCCTGCCAATGCAGGAGATGTAAGAGATGTGGGTTTGATCCCTGGGTCTGGAAGATCCCTAGGAGGAGGAAATGGCAACCCACTCTAGTATTCTTGCCTGGGAAATCCCATGGACAGAGGGGCCTGGCGGGCTACAGTCCATAGGGTCGCAAATAGCTGGACATGATTGAAGTGACTTAGCATACCAGAAAGATGTATTTTTTGTATTTCTGTCAGTATAAACTCTTAACATTACATGGTATCTCTGGGAAATAATTAAGTGTGCTTTGAAAACAATGACATCAGTACATCCAGAAGAGGTTTGACCTTCAGTTTCCTCAGCCTGGGAAGTTCAATGACATTGCCATTGCTCAAAGCACTTAATGAAACCCCCTTTCCCCCCAGCAGGTAATCCCTCTGCAGGGCTGGTGTGTTTATATTACAAGTTTTACCAGGTACTGGCTGCTGTGCCTGGATAACATGAAGTCTGGAGCCTGCAGTGCTCCTTCTGTTCATCTGCCTCCTACCCTAAGGCAGTGATGGTTGGTAGACACAATCATTGTTGATGGGTCTAATTTCTCCCAGTGTCTAGTTGATTGTCTAGTGGTAACATATGCAAAGAAATGTACTGAGTTTCTCAGGTTCCACAGAATCAACTCTCTCTAAGAAGTGACTTGCTTTTCCTGTTAGTGTGTATTGGGTACTAAGGAAGCCACTTGAGTACTAGGGGGAAATTGATTCATTTTAACTGAAACTTTTGTAGTGTTTTTTTTTTTTTTTTTAAATAAGATTAAAACTTTGTGCTGGCTTTCAGTGACTACATGAGCTAGAAAATCATGGTGTAGGGGTAAAAAGCATGGGCCCTGGGGTCAGACTGCCTGGATTCAAATCCCAGTTTGCTGGTCATGTGGCCTTGAGCAAGTAACATTTTCTCTGTATCTCAGTTTCATTATCTGGAAATGGGAAGGGTGATAGTGTCTACCTTATAGGGTTTTTAAAAATTTGAAAAGATGCTCAACATCACTCATTATCAGAGAAATGCAAATCAGAACCACAATGAGGTACCATTTCACGCCAGTCAGAATGGCTGCTATCCAAAAGTCTACAAGCAATAAATGCTGGAGAGGGTGTGGAGAAAAGGGAACTCTCTTACACTGTTGGTGGGAATGCAAACTAGTACAGCCACTGTGGAGAACAGTGTGGAGATTCCTTAAAAAACTGGAAATAGAACTGCCATATGACCCAGCAATCCCACTGCTGGGCATCACACTGAGGAAACCAGAATTGAAAGAGACACGTGTACCCCAATGTTCATCACAGCACTGTTTATAATAGCCAGGACATGGAAGCAACCTTGATGTCCATCAGCAGATGAATGGATAAGAAAGCTGTGGTACATATACAGCATGGAATATTATTCAGCCATTAAAAAGAATACATTTGAATCAGTTCTAATGAGGTGGATGAAACTGGAGCCTATTATACAGAGTGAAGTAAGCCAGAAAGAAAAACACCAATACAGTATACTAACACACATATATATGGAGTTTAGAATGATGGTAACAATAACCCTGTATGCGAGACAGCAAAAGAGACACAGATGTATAGAACAGTCTCTTGGACTCTGTGGGAGAGGGAGAGGGTGTGATGATTTGAGAGAATGGCATTGAAACATGTATATTATCATATGTGAAACGAATCATCGGTCCAGGTTTGATGCATGATACAGGGTGCTCGGGCCTGGTGCACTGGGATGACCCAGAGGGGTGGTATGGGGAGGGAGGTGGGAGGGAGGTTCAGGATGGGGAACACGTGTACACTCATGGTGGATTCATGTCAATGTATGGCAAAACCAATACAATATTGTAAAGTAATTAGCCTCCAAAAAAAAAAAAAAATAGACATGATGACAGTATACATGAGAGAGACTTTTGGGGTCTGAACGTTTTCTCTTTCTTATTCAGTGTCTATGAATTAAACAGATATGTTCGACTTATGAAAGTTCATCAAAATATATATGCTATGTACTTTTCTTGCTATATATATTTCAACAAAAATTGAAAAAAATAATCTTAACCTTAGTGCCAGGAAATTTCTTCCCTAAGATCTTTCTCTTTGTCTCAGTAGAGTTTCTTGCTCTTTGGCAGGTAAATAAATGGAAAACCTCAAGTTATTTATTTGGTAAATTGGTCATGTATGGATGTGAGAGTTGGACTGTGAAGAAAGCTGAGTGCCGAAGAACTGATGCTTTTGAACTGTGGTGTTGGAGAAGACTCTTGAGAGTCGCTTGGACTGCATGGAGATCCAACCAGTCCATTTGAAGGAGATCAGTCCTGGGTGTTCATTGGAAGGACTGATGTTGAAGCTGAAACTCCAATACTTTGGCCACCTCATACGAAGAGTTGACTCATTGGAAAAGATTCTGATGCTGGGAGGGATTGGAGGCAGGAGGAGAAGGGGACGACAGAGGATGAGATGGCTGGATGGCATCACTGACTTGATGGACATGAGTTTGGGTGAACTCTGGGAGTTGGTGATGGACAGGGAGGTCTGGCGTGCTGCGGTTCATGGGGTCACAAAGAGTCGGACATGAATGACAGACTGAACTGAATTGATTTACATAAAATATATTTACATTTTAAGATATATTTTAGGCTTGTTGTCCCAAAAGGATTGACTGCTCTTTGAACTAATCGAAACTTCTTTGGTTCAGTCTTTGGTTCTGCGAAGTTATTTGTGTAGGTGTGTTCTAAGCTCGAATTTAAACATTAGGCTTGACTGCAGCTATGCCTGTTGTGAATGAATATTAAAGATCTTGAGGTACTTTGTGAAAAGATATTTTGCTTCAGTGATTTGGACCAAAATTTTAACTGTTGTGCAATGGAGAAATTGATTCTTTCCTGGGGAAATGGTATTTGTATGATTACATTGGGGCCAGACAGAGATTAGGTGAAGGCCTCTGGGCCTCTTTGCTCCCCTTGAAGTATCTTTTGAACCTGATTTAAGATGGATTGGACCTATGAAAAGGTAGTCAAAAGTTATGTGTTTGTTGGGGAAAAATTTGAGGCAGGATGAATAGGACAGAGAGAATCTTCTAGGACTGAAAATATTTAAGATACTTTTTACATGGAGTTGGTCAACTTTGCTAATTTTAGGAAATGAAACTGAGATGGATTTCAGAGCACCTGTAGCTTTAGAGCATTTTATTTCTTAGGATAAATATCTACTAAATAAAATTCATACCACTAGCCCATTCAGACAAAAAGAAATCAATGTAGTGAGAACAAAAATCAGTCTGTAGACAAAACAACAAGCTGATCAATTAACTCTTCACTCAGCTTTTGGTTCTATTACAATGATTAAGCCTTAAAATCACATTGCTTAATACGTGCTCTTCAAAATGATCTTAATTAAACACAGATGCATATTTTTCAGTTTAGGTTATGTGTCTCCCTTCAGCTCTACTGATTATGCCAAAGAAAACAAACCACTTCTAAAAATCCAAACCTTGTACTAAATAGTTTATGTTCTTTAAATGTCTCCTATTCCATGATCTTGCAAGTTAATTATGGAAGAACAATGTATTTGGAGAAGGTCTCTTATGCTCAGTAGTATTATAATTACTTAGAATTACTAATTATTAATGACCTGTATTATAAAGTACTTTTCACAATGCTGTCTACTTTTTTAACCCTTTGCTTTACAGTTCTGAAAAATTATGGCTCTCCTGGGAGGTGGGGTAGGTCTGGGATATGTGATGGATTAGAACCTCATGGACTAATACCCTTCTGACTGACTGGCACAAATTCACCAAGGAGTATAGTGGTAATATCTCTGGGTTTCTGTAAAAGGGGGTAGTTGTACCAATCTACTTTATGAGACTGTTGGGAGAGATAAATTGTTAAAATAAAGCATAATGACAACAATATGTATGAATCAATCCCCTGAGGCACTGGAGTTTAAATGTATCTACAAATCAGGTACATAACTTGTTATCCAGCAATGTAACCAAAGAAAGCAAATGTCTACTTGAATTAAAAATAATGAGAATAACATATACAATAGACAAACATACCAATCAGGTAGGTAGGATTGGCTTTCCTGTATTTGGAAAGGTTAGCAGGAAATGTTAAGTATGTAATTGAATGTATTATGGCAGAACTGAGGTATATAATGCTATTATAATTGATTACAAAATATCCATAGGTAGAAATATGTAAAGTCATTCACATGTGGCTTTTCAATCTGTCTCAGAAAGCTTTATGATAATTTATTAAGAGAAAAACCTCTGGTCATTACTTGTTAATAATGCATTTGAAATGTTTTCCTTAAGTATTTTCCCACTTTATTTCTGTTAAAGTGAATGCAGCTGATGAAAATACATCTGAGAAAAATGTGCATGAGGTCTTGAGGGAGCAATTAACAGTGACTCCAGGCTTATACGCTAAAGATTTGGAACTGTGGCCCAGTTATGAGAAAAGCCCCAAATTATATAAATATTTTCTTCCCAATAGATCTTTTAAATAAACAAAAGAGAATTTGGAAAGAGCTGTATAGTTCAAATATTCCTTCCTTAACCCCACGTTTGGAAAATGAATACAATATTCCTGTCCTTGTCTTAGGACAAGAATAATGTCCCAATCTACTTAATGGCTGGCAAATAATTTTTCTATGGAAATAAGAAATCTGCAAAATCCAGAGAAGAGCCTTCCTCAAAAATTGAGGATATGCTGCTACTGACTCTGATGGCCAGTAGTGTTATTTCTTAGTGCTAAGTGAAACCATTTACAGAGCAGGTTAGTTCAGTCCATCACAGAGGGTGCTGGCCGGTCATGTTAGAATGGTCTTGTGGAGACCTCATGACAACCTTTCCTGTTTTCCAAGTGACTGTTGATACTGCAGAGTGACAAAGAGTCAGACAGGACTTAGCACTGAACAGCAACAACAAATAGATACTATAAGCAAGAAGTGTGGGCAAGAAATGGTGCATGAATGAGTAAAATTTAGCAAAAAACAGAGAACAATATTGTTTTGTAGGTTTTAGTGTATTGATCTTACACTAAATCTTACACTTCAAAATTATCCTTAAATATTTTCTATTTTTGTGATGTTGTAAATGATATTTTAAAAGTTTTAACTTCTGATTGTTCCAATAGTATTCAGAAATGCAAATCATTTTTATACTCTGATCTTGTATCTTTCAATCTTGCCATATTCACTTATAGTTCAAGTAGCTTTTTGGTAAATTTTGTAGAAATTTCTTAGTAGATAGTTTACCTTGTTATTTTGTAAACAAATACTACTTCCTTTCCAATCTGTATGCTATTTATTTATGTATGCCATTTGTTTTATGTGTATATGTGTGTGTGTGTGTGTATGTGTATATATTTTTGCCTAACAGTGCTCTCTGGAACCTTCACTACAACCCTGAATGGAAATGGATATTCTTTTTCCTAATCTTTACTAGGATTTTAGCTGTAGATTTTTTTTAATAGATACCCTTTAGTTGTTGTTGTTGTTTAGTCACTAAGTCACATCTGACTCTTTGTGACCCCGTGGACTGCAGCACACTAGGCTTCCCTGTCCTTCACCAGTTCCCGGAGTTTGCTCAAATTCATGTCCATTGAGTTAGTGATGCCATCCCACCATCTCATCTTCTGTTGTCCCCTTCTCCCCCTGCCTTCAGTCTTCCCCAGCATCAGGGTCTTTACCAATGAGTTGGCTCTTTGCATTAGGTGGCCAAAGTATTGGAGCTTTAGCATCAGTCCTTCCAATGACTATCAAGGGTTGACTTCCTTTAGGACTGACTGGTTGATCTCCTTGAAGTCTAAGGAACTCTCAAGAGTCTTCTCCAGAACCACAATTCGAAACCATCAATTCTTCAGTGTTTAGCCTTCTTTATGGTCCAGGTATCACATCTGTACATGACTACTGGAAAAACCATAGCTTTGACTATATGGACCTTTATTGGCAAAGTGATATCATTGCTTTTTAATATTTGTCTAGGTTTGTCATAGCTTTTCTTCCAAGGAGCAGGCATCTTTTAATTTCATGGCTGCAGTCACTGTCCATATTGATTTTGCAACCCAAGAAAATAAAATCTGTCACTGTTTTCATTTTTTCCCCATCTATTTTCCATGAAGTGATGGAACCAAATGCCATGATCTTAGTTTTCTGAATGCTGAGTTTTAAGCCAGTTTTTTCACTTTACTCTTCTACCATCATGAAGAGGCTCTTTAGTTCCTCTTTGCTTTCTGCCATTAGGGTGATATCATCTGCATATTAGATTGAGGAATTTCCCTTCTATTCCCAGTTTGCTGAGAGTTTTTGTTTTTTAATCAGGAATGGATGTTGGATTTTGTCATTGCTTTTTATGCATCTATTGACATGATCATAAATGGTTTTTCTTTTTCAGTTGGTCCATATGGTTAATCATTATTAATTAATTTTTGAATGTTAAACCAACTTTGCATCCTTGGGATAAGTCTCACTTGATAATGATATATTATCCTTTTACTCTATTTCCTAGGAATTTATACATCCATGTTTATGAGGAATATTGGACTGTAGTTTTCTTTTATTGTAGAGTCTTTTTCTGGTTTTGATATCAGGGTAAAATTAGCCTCATGGAATTAACCAGAAGTATCCCCTATTTAATTTTTTAGAAGAGTTTGTGTAGAATTAGTATTGTTTCTTCCTTAAATGTTTGGTAGTAGCATTCTTCAGTGAAGCTGTGTGGGCCAGGAGTGCTTTTTTTTAGTGAAAAATTTTTTTTTTTTTTGCTACGAATTTAGTTTCTTCAGTTGATTAAGGGCTGCTTAAGATACCTTCTTCTACTGGAGTAAGCTCTTAAAGTTTAAAACTTTCAAGCAACTTGCCCATTTAATCTAAGTTTGTCAGAATTATTGGCCCATAGTCACTCATGTTACTCCTTTATTTTCCTTTTAATATATGCAGAATTTATAGTAATATCCTCTCTCTCACTCTTGATATCAGTAATTTTTTTTTCCTGATTAGTTTGGCTAGAGATTTACTAATTTTATTGATATTCTCAAATAATAAAGTTTTTGGCTTCATAGATTTTCTCTTTTTGTTCTGTTTTGATTTCATTGATTCTATCTTTACCTTTGCTGTTTCTTTTTTTTCTGATCAATTTGTGTTTAATTTTTTCCCAGTTTCTAAGGTAGAAGTTGGGGTCATTGATTTGAAAATATTTTTTCCTAACATAGGCATTTTGACTCCTCAAAATTTTGCTTTAGCCATAACCCATGAATGTTAATATATTGTATTTTCATTGTCACTTAACTTTAAATGGCATCTTGATTTTTTTTTTTTTGAGCTATGGTTTATGTAGAAGTTTGTCATTAACTTTCCAAATATGTGGAGATTTTCCATACATATTCTCTTATTTATTTTTAATTGATTTCTACTATGGTCAGAGAAGACCCTTTGTAAGATTTAATACCTTTTAAATGTATTGAGACTTGCTCTATGGCCTAGAGAGTAGTCTATCTTGGTACATGCGCTGTGTGTCCTAAAAAAGAATGTAAGGGGAGAGTAAAATCTCTAACCAAAATTGTAGGTTTACCTATTTCTTCTTGAAGTTTTATCAGTTTTTCCTTCATGCATTTTGAAGATTCATTATTTGGTGCTTAAACCTTTGGGGTTTTCCATAATGAATTGACCTTTTTATTATTACGAAATGTCCCTCTTATTCCTCGTAACAGTATTTGCTTTGAAATTTACTTTAATAATAATATTACAGCAACTTCAGCTTTCTTTTGATTAGTATTAGTGAAGTCTGTTTTTATTCATCATTTTATTCCTAACCAATTGGTGTCTATCTTTAAAATAAATTTCTTGTAGGCAGCATACAGTTGGGTCTTGTTTATTTTTTAATGCAACCTGACCATCTCTGCCTTTTAATTGCAGTGTTTAAACTGCTTACATATAATATGATTGTTGAATTGGTTGGTTTTTCTTTTTTTTAAATTTTAATTGGAGGCTAATTTGGAGAAGGCAATGGCAACCCACTCCAGTACTCTTGCCTGGAAAATCCCATGGATGGAGGAGCCTGGTAGGCTGCAGTCCATGGGGTTGCTACGAGTTGGACACATCTGAGTGACTTCACTTTCATGCATTGGAGAAGGAAATGGCAACCCATTCCAGTGTTCTTGCCTGGAAAATCCCAGGGACAGGGGAGCCTGGTGGGCTGCCGTCTATGGGGGTCGCACAGAGTCGGACACGACTGAAGCGACTTAGCAGCAGCAGCAGGAGGCTAATTACTTTACAATATTGTGGTGGTTTTTGCCATACATTCACGTGAATCAGCCATGGATGTACATGTGTTCCCCATCCTGACCCTCCCTCTCACCTCCCTCTCCATCCCATCCCTCAGGGTCATCCCAGTGCACCAGCCCTGGGATGTCTCATGCATCAAACCTGGACTGGTGATCTATTTCACATATGATGTTTCAATGCTATTCTCTCAAATCATCCCACCCTCTCCTTCTCTCATAGAGTCTAAAATTCTTTTCTTTACATCTGTGTCTCTTTTCCTGTCTCTCATATAGGGTCATTGTTACCATCTTTCTAAATTCCATATATATGCATTACTATACTGTATTGGTGTTTTTCTTTCTGGCTTACTTCACTCTGTATAATAGGCTCCAGTTTCATCCACCTGATTAGAACTGATTCAAATGTATTCTTTTTAATGGCTGAGTAATACTCTATTGTGTATATGTACCACAGCTTTCTTATCCATTCGACTGATTGATGGACATCTAAGTTGCTTCCATGTCCTGGCTATTGTAAACAGTGCTGCGATGAACATTGGGGTACACGTGTCTCTTTCAATTCTGGTTTCCTCAGTGTGTATGCCCAGCAGTGGGATTGCTGGGTCATATGGCAGTTCTATTTCCAGTTTTTTAAGGAATCTCCGCACAGTTCTCCATAGTGGCTGTACTAGTTTGCATTCCCTTAGTTGGTTTTTAAATCCATTATCTTGTTATTTGTTTTGTATTTGTCCCTCTATTTTTTCTGCCTTTTTTTTTGTGTGTGTTTTTTATGATTCCATTAAAAAAAGTCTCATATCTGCTTATTATGCATAGTGTGTGTGTGTGTGTGTGTGTGTGTGTGTGTGTGTGGTTGCAGTGAGGTTAAGAGTTTAATATGTCAAAGGCTAATTTCAAGTAATATCATAGCACTTCATGTATAGTAAAATATCCTTTAATAGTATGCTTCCATTGTCTTCCTCCCAGGCTTTGTGTTATTTGTTACTTTGAATCTTCACCTGGTGGCTCAGTGGTAAAGAACCTGCCTGCCAGTGAAGGAGATGCAAGTTTGATCTCTGGGTCATGAAGATCCCCTGGAGAAGGAAATGATAACCTTCTCCAGTATTCTTGCCTAGAAAGTTCCTTGGACAGAGGAGCCTGGTAGGCTACAGTCCATGGGGTTGCAAAGAGTTGGGTATGACTGAGCAGCAGCAGTAATCTATATATATAAACCCCACAGTACATGGTTATTGCATTTTTCCTAAACTGTCAACTGTCTTTTAAAGAAATAAAAAACAGTGTCTTATATTTACCAATATGATTGTCATTTCTGTTGTTCTTCATTTCTTTGTTTAGCTCAAGATTTCTATATGGTGTCATTTTTCTTGTGTAGGTCTCCTGGAAATGAATTTCTTCATGTTTTTATTTTTGAAAAGAATTATTTTGGCATTACTTTTAAAATATATTTACACTGAGTATAGAATTCTAGGTTGACAGTTAATTTCCTTCATTAGTTTGAAGATGTTCCTTCACTGTTTGGTTTTGCACTGTTTTCAATGAGAAATCTGATGTCATTCTTATATTTGTTCCTCTAGTCAATACGTCTTTTTTCTCTGGATGATTTTAAGATTTTGTCCTCATCATCAGTTTTAAGCAATTTAATTTTTAATGTGCCATGTCAAACTTTTCATTTTTTAAAAAAATGCTTGGTATTCATTGATATGACTGCAATTGTGGGCTTCCAGTTTTCTCAAAGTAAAAAAAAAAAAAAAAAAAAATGAAGCTGAAAGCCTTCTCACTAAAATGCAGAAGAAGACTAGGATGCCCAGTCTCACCACTTCTATTCAGCATAGTATTGGAAGTCCTAGTTACAGCAATCAGACAAGGAAAAAAAAAAAAAGCTATCCAAATTGGGAGGGAGGAAGTGAGATTGTCATTATAAACAGATGGTATGATACTATATATGGAAAATCGTAAAGACTCCACACAAAAAACTACTAGAACTGATAAAGAAATTCAGCAAGGTGTGCAGGATACAAGATTAACACACAAATCTGTTGCATTTCTTTACAATAGCCATGAAATAACAGAAAGGGCAAGTTTAAAAAATCCCCTTTAAAATCACATCCAAAAAAACACTTAGGAATAAGCTTGACCATGGACGTGAACGACATATGTTCTATGAACTATAAAATATTGATAAAGGAAATTGAAGATGATTCAAATAAATGGAAGGATATACTATGCTCTTTGATTGGAAGAATTAATATTTTTAAATGGCTATACTACTAAAAGCAATCTACAGATTTAATGGAATCCCAGTCAAATTACCCATGACATTTTTCATGGAACTAGAACAAATAATCTTAACATTTATGTAGAACCATCAAAGGATCAGAATTACCAAAGCAATCCTGAGGAAAAAGAACAAACTAGGAAATGTAACACGCCCAGACTTCAGAGTATACTACAAAGTTCCCGTTGTCAAAACAGTATAGCAATAGCACAAATAGTCATATAAGTCATGGAGAGATGTAGAGATGTATAGAATAGAGAACCCAGAAATAAACCCACACACCTACAGTCAGTTAATCTTCACTGAAGGAGGTAAGAGTATGCAATGGAGAAAAAACAGTCTCTTCAGCAGGTGGTTTTGGGAAAGCTGGACAGCTGCATGTAAATCAATGAAGTGAGAACACTCCCTCACACCCTACACAAAATAAACTCAAAATGACTTAAACACTTAAATATAAAGAAGAAGATCAATATGGGGAGAAGAGAGAAGCCCTTCTTTAAAAGAAGCCTGTGAGCTGATCCTGGGGAGAAAGGAGAAAATCCTGGAAGTGCTGAGTGAGTGAACCCGGAAGACCAGGTATTCACGGGTGCTGTGTCCTCACTTGTCTGTCACTAAGGTTTCACTGAGGTGGAATTTTCTTATTGACTCTTGAGCTTCTGCTAGTAGGTTCTACCATCCAGATTGGAGACTGTTTTGTTTCATTTCTCCCAAGTATTTACTTGATAGGAATGACAACGATCCATACTACAAAACTTTGGGCGAGCTTCTCACTTCCATTCAATTATCCTCTGTGTCTACATCTCATAAGGCTCCAGGATGTGCATAAGCCAAAATCTAGGGAAAGGGAGCGGGCCTGGATACTTGGCAGGGTAGTGATGGGGATGTTGTACGTGTTGAGAGTGTGAAAAGGCAAAACTGAACAACTATAAGATGCTTCAGCTGAGATGATGGTTAAGATACCTTATCATATATTATTATATGCATCTTCTTTTGTTGAAATAAAATTTAGTGATAATTCTTCTAATTTACTTCCAGAGTGGTATTCCCTTAACTTTTTTGTTCAAACATCTGTCAATAAAAATTGAACAGATGTTCTCAGTATACATATTTATTACCTTACATGTTATTTTGAGAAACTAATTATAAAAATAATATGTGAATTATTAAACACAAAATAAATTTTATAAGAACAAGGTATAAATAATTGGAAGTAGAAATCCTAATATTTGTGTCACAAAGAGTCTGACACGACTGAGCGACTGAACTGAACTGAGGTGGGCACAGCCTATTTTGGAGACAACAGCCCTGGAGTAAGGGCTCAAGAGAGGCAAGCCATCCATCTCACCAATCATCCAAGAAGGAACCTATCAAGCCCTCTAACAGGCCTTACAGGTGAAGTCTTCACTTACCATGTAGGATAAAGATTACAGTGCCATCTAAATGCAAGCAGGCACAATCAGAGAGCATTTCTAGGAAGCTCTCAGTTATAAAGCAAAGCATATTCAAGGCTACCTACTATGTGCCCAGCATTGCACATTGTGCAGTGGCATTAAAAAAGACAATATTTGTTCAATCCAAACCCAACCCTATGAAGTAGGTATAATTATTCTCATTTTATAAATAAAAGAAGTAGCTGCCCAGAGATTCTAATTCTGATGTATCTTCTTCTGAAGCCTGCCTTTCTCTTCTCCATGGCTGCTTGAAGAATCTGGCATGTCCATCTCTTCATGGACCAGACTTCTTAGTTATCTTTCAAGGAAAGACCCTGTTCATGGAAACTTAACCAAAATTTTACATGATTTGTAGAATTATTTTGGAGGAAGAACTTGTTGGGTTACAGTAAATGATTATGATTTTTATTTATCATATAAAAGACATTGCAGCAAGGGAAATAACAAAACGGAAATTGAAAATACCAATAAACACTGATATAATATATTCTATTGTATTTTTACTCTGTTCATGTTTTCTTTCCATTTTTAACTGTGTATGTATTTGCTGCATACTTTTAATCATAGTTTAAATGTAACATTGTTTTCTGGTAATTTTTTTCACAAAAAAATTTTGTGTGGTGATATATGGTCCAATAGCAACATGGAAATGTTTAACAGCTGTGTTATATCCTATGAAATGTTAGTGTTTTATTTTACATTTCACCAGTTTTCAGGCACATTATTTCCAAATTGTTTTATAATAAATGATACTGTAAAGAACATTTTGTGCATTCAATAAACATAAACTTCATATCCTTAGAGTAATAACTAACAATAAAAGCTATCATGTATTGAGTATTTACTATGAAGTGGGCACAGTTCTATGGAGTGGAATTTCAGGGCAAAAGGTGTAAACATTATTATTGTTCCTAACATGTGTTACTAAATTTTTGGAGGCAGTGTAAACTGATACTAGAACTTGGAAAAATGCAGGAGTTTACCACTTTCTCTGCTACTCTGCAAGCTTTAAAAATTATTATTGTATTGAAGTAAAGCATTTTGTAACTTTAATGGTTGATATTAGAATTTCTCATAAGGAATAGACTTTGCTTAGGAAAATACCTTGATAAGCCACTTCGGGGTATAGAAAGAAATTCTAAATTCATAGATTGGCAGAAGCCAAGATGACAAACTACGCTTAATTTGGAATAAATGGGAAATGGGGGTGAGGAACAGAGGAATGAGAAGTGAGAGTGAGAGTAAAATTGAATATAACCTAGCAGGAGATTGAAATTCTAGTTGGGCAAATGACTGAGTGATTTTTGCAGCTAGAATATCTAAACTTGCATTTTGGTCTGTCTTGTGGCCATACAAATTGCCCCATTCAGTCAAGTCTTTTCCATATATAGATACCCATGCGAATGATTGGTTTGTGGGAAGTTAAGGAAAGGAATTCCACATTTAGATCAACATAGTGTGAAATTGAATGTGGTGAGGTATTCTCTAATAGAACTAATTCAAAAATTTTAGGATCTTTAGAGGTGACCATCAAGAGAATATAAAATTCCTAATAAATTCTCTGAAGATTTTGAGAGGTTTGTATCTCCACAGAGCATAAAATAAAGGTTTGAATGTTCATAATTGGATCTCAAAATGTATCTAGACTTCAGTAGACATCTGGTTTGTGTTTATTATTTCCTTACAATGGCTTCAAGTGGCCCTCTTCCATCTCGAACTTCTGCTGCAGTAATACTCCTTTATATTAGTTATTGATCAGTGGATTGTCAGGTCCAATGTCTAAAAAAGGCTTTTGTTCACTTTTGTCATATCAAAGGAATCTTTACCATAACAATTTCTGAGCTATCATCACTGCATTTAATCATCATTAAACGAATGGTCAGGCTAGCACAAGGTAGAGAATACTAGGGGGCTTGGTCAAATGTTGGAGGAGATGGTCAGCAAGAATAGTAGATTTTTTTTTTTTACTGGAAATAACATATCCCATTTAACAAAAGGAACCAGTCTTGCTATTATAAGATTTTAAAAATGACAATTGACATTAAGTAGGCAATTTTTAACAGCTGTTTTATTAGAGATGTTTGTGATTGAATCTTTTCTAAGTTATAATTAACGTACAATATTATGTTAGTTTTAGGTGTACAACATAGTGACTCAGTATTTTTATACATTATGAAGTGAATACCTCAATAAGACCAGTTACCTTCCATCATCATACAGAATTGTTATGATATTGTCAACTGTATTCTTGAAAGTTAGATCACCAAGACTTATTTTGTAGGTGGAAGTTGGTATCTTTTAATTTCCTTCACCTATTTCTTCTGTCTCCCACCTCCCTCTCTTCTGGCAACTACAATTTGTTCTGTGTATCTATGAGTCTATTTCTATTTTGTTTGTTTTAGAGTCTAAATATAAGTGGGATCATATGGTATTTGATTTCTCTGTCTGACTTATTTCACTTAGCATGATATCCTCTAGGTCCATCCATGTTGCACAAAAGGCAAGATTTTATTATTTTTTATGGCTGAGTAATATTTCATTGGTGTGTATTTATGTGTGTATATATATATATATATATATATATATCACATCTTATTTATCCATTTTCCACTGATGGACACTTAAGTTGTGTCCATATCTTGGCTGTTGTTAATAATGCTGGAATGAACATTGTGTGTGCTTAGTCACTCAGTCATGTCCAAACTCTTTGTGGCCCCATGGACTGTAGTCCACCAGCCTCCTCTATCCATGAGGATTCTCCAGGCAAGAATTCTAGAGTGGGTTGCCATGCCCTCCTCCAGGGTATCTTCCCAACCCAAGGACTGAACCCGAGTCTCCCACATGGCAGGTGGATTCTTTACCATCTGAGCCACCAGGGAAGCAATGAACATAGAGGTATGCATATCTTTTTGAATTAATGTTTTTGTTATCTTCAGATAAATACGCAGAAGTGGAATTGCTTGATTATATGGTAGATTTATTTTTAGTGTTTTGAGGAAACTCCATATTGTTTTCCTTAGTGGCTGTACCAATTTACATTACCACCAACAGTGTACCCAGGTTACCTTTTCTCTACATCCTTGCCAATATTTGTTATTGTAGACTTTTGGACAATAGCCTTTCTGACAGTTGTGTGGTAGAATCTCATTGTGATTTTGATTTGCATTTCTCCCATGATTAGTGGTGTGTATATCTTTTCATGTGCCTGTTGGCCACCTGTATGTCTTTTTTGGCAAAGTGTCTATTCACATCTTCTGCCCATTTTAAAATCATATTTAAAAAAAATATTGGATTGTATGAGTTCTTTATATATTTTGGATATCAATCCCTTATCAGAGATATCATTTACAAATATTTTCTCCTATTTGGTGGGTTGCCTTTTTGTTTAGTTTGGTTTCCTTTGCTTGCTAGTTTGATGTAGCTCCACTTGTTTATTTTTGCTTTTGTTTACCTTGCCTGAGGAGGCTTCCCAGCACACACACTCATTTGCTCAGTCTTTGAGATCCCATGGACTGTAGCTTGCCAGACTTCTCTGTCCATGGAGTTTTCCAGGGATGATTACTCGAGTGGTTGCCATTTCCTCCTTCCAGGCATCTTCCTGATCCAGGGATCAAACCCATGTCTCTTGTGCCTCCTGCACTACAGGCAGATTCTTTACCTCTGTGCCACCTGGAAAGCCCTGTCTGAGGAGACATATCCCCCAAAATATTGCCAAGATTCGAAGAGCATATGACTATGTTTTTCTTCTAGACGTTTTATGACTTTAGGTCTTAAACATTTAAATCTTTAATCCATTTTGAATTTAGCTTCTGTGTATGCTGTAAGAAAGTAGTCCAGTTTTATTTATTATTTTTGCATATAGCTGTCCAGTTTTTTCAGCACAACTTATTGAAGACATTGAAACCCATGTATATATTCTTGCCTCCTTTGTTATAAATAATTGACCATATGAACATGAATTTATTTTTGGACTTTCTTTCTGTTCCATTTATCTGTATGCTTATTTTTGTGCCAATATCATATTATTTTGATTACAACTTTGTAATATCGTTTGAAATCAAGGATACCTTCAGCTTTGTTTTTCTTTTTCAAGATTGCTTTGGCTATTTAGAATTTTTAATTTTTTATAATGATTTTAGAATTATTTGTTCTAGTTCTATGAAAAATGCCTCTGGTATTTTGATAGGGATTACATTGAATTTGTAGATTGCTTTGCGTAGTGTGGACATTATAAGAATACGGAGTCTTCCAATCCATGAGCACAATATTTATTTCCATTTATTTGTGTCTTTTCAATTTCTTTCTTCAGTGTCATATAGTTTTCAGAGTACAGGTCTTTTATCTCCTTGGTTAGATTTATTCCTGGGTATTTTATTCTTTTTGATGCAGTTGTAAATGGGACTATTCACTTCATTTCTCTTTCTGATAATTCCTTATTAATGTGTAGAATGCAACATATTTCTGTATATTAATTTTGTATCTTGAAACTTTATTTAGTTCATTATCAGTTTTAATCATTTTTTTTGTAGACTAGTTTTTTCTACATATAAAATATTATCTACAAATAGTGACAGTTTTACTTCTTTCTTTGCAATTTACATGCCTTTTATTTCTTTTTCTTGTATATTTTTTGTGGCTAGAGCTTTCAAAGCGATGTTGAATAAAAGTGGCAGGCATTTTTGCCTTGATCTTGATCAGCTTTTTATCATTGAGTATGATGGTAGCTGTAGGTCTGTCAAATATGGTCTTTAATGTATTGAGGTGTGTTTCCTCTGTACCTACTTTGGTTGAGAGGAAAGAGGTTTTTCTTTGTTGAGAGTTTTTAATTATAAATGAATGTTGAACTTTGTCAAATACTTTTCTGCATCCATTGAGATGACCGTAAAGATTTTATCTTTTGTTTTGTTAATGTGGTGTATCACGTTGATTAATTTAGGAATTTTAAACCATCCTTGCATCCCTGGAATGAAGCCCACTTGATCATGTTCTATTTTCCTTTCAATCATTGTTGAATTTGGTTTGCTAAGTTTTTTGTATATCTACATTGATCAGGGATATTGGCCTATAATTTTCATTTTTTGTGGCATCTTTGTCTGGTTTTGGTATCTGGTTTTGTTGTTCTGATTGCATGATTTACACTAATGTATTATCCATTCTTCTGTATCATGTAATCTGCTATTGATTTCCTTTAGTAAATTTTTAACTTGTTTTATCTTTCAGTTCTGATGGTTCTTTCTTTTATTTTCTAAATCTTTGTGCAAGTTCTCACTGAATTCCTTCTTTTTTTCTTTTTTTGGTTTAAAACAACAGGAATTTATTCTCTCACAATTCTGGAAGACAGATTTTGAAATCAAAATATTGGCAGGGTTGATTTCTTTGGAAGGCTCTCTGAGGATAAAGGTGTTCCCTGTCTTTCTCCTGGTTTCTGGTGGCTGGCTACCTGGTAATCCTTGGCATTCCTTGGCTTATGGCATATCACTCCAATCTCTGCTTCCATCTTCATATAATCTTCTTGGCTGTGTGTGTATCCCCCTCTTCTTTCTCTTGTGAGAGAAATTGGATTTAGAGCCCACTCTAAATACTGGATAATCTCATCTCAAGATCTTTAATTTAAATACATTTCCAAAGCAACCCACTCCAGTACTCTTGCCTGGAAAATCCCATGGACAGAGGAACCTGGTAGGCTACACAGTCCATGGGGTCACAAAGAGTCGGACACGACTGAGTGACTTCACTCGCTCTCACTCCAAAGATGCTATGTCTAAATAAGGTCACTTCACAGGTACTAGGGATTAGGACTTAAACATATCTTTTTGAGGTCACGATACCTGTGTTCTTCCGCTCTTGAGTTTGGTGAACATCCTTATGATTGCTTTTTTGAACTCTTTCCCATGTAAATTACTTATTTCTGTTTCATTAGGTTTTTGGAATGTATTCCTCTGTCTCCTAATTTTGTTTGACTTTTGGTTTTGGTTTCTAGGAGAATTAGGTGAAACAGCTATCTCCCCTAGTTTTGATGGAGTGGTCTTGTGTGGGAGCAACCCCTGTGTAGGCTGCTTGCGCCTGGAGGCTTTGGCAGGCTGGCTGGAGAGAGTCAGTGGGCTGGGTGCAGTGCCTGGTCCACTGTCCTGGGGCTGTGTTGGTGGGGAAGCTGGTGCTTGAGTGGGTGTGGGCTGGGGGCTGTCCCTTGGGAGCACTGTGCTGAAGGCTGTATTGGTGGTATGGCTAGAAGTGGAATGGGTGCAGGCTGGAGGCAAGTCCTGGGGGAACTCAAACATTGGTGTTGACCAGTGCCTTTGACCTTGGAGAAGGCTCCAGCAGTTCCCTCCCTGTTTGGCAGGAACATCAGTGCTGGTAAATGGATTTCCCATCTAGGTTCTGTTTACTGCTGCTTTTTTTTGGCTGTTTCCTATGGCAGGAGGGGCTGTACTAGGGTCTCTCAGCACCATCCTTCTGTACTGCAGGTCACTGTGTAGGGGATGGGGTTCCCATGGATACCATGTCTGTCCTTTCTATCTGTTTCTATTTAGTCTTTCTATGTGCAATAACTGCTCAGTCAGCCTTCAGGTCTTCTTTGGGAGGAATTGCTCTAAATGTAGGTATAGATTCGGTGGGAGGCGATGTGCTCAGGGTCTTTACCACCTTATGATTGTGTCTTGTTATGTCTACTAGCATGACGACTCTTGGAAGGAAGGTTCTGTGTTCTTCTTTTCTCCACTGTTATCTTTAGCATAGCTTGAAGCTTGTAGTCCATGTTAAGTATTTGTTGATTAAAGAAATGTGGATTCTCCCACCTTCACTCCCAAACACACCTTATGTTCACCTCTCATTCTGATCTTTTTGTTTTCCTATTTTTAAAATTTTATTTCCTTTGTATGTTCTCTTCTTTGTCAGTGTCATCTAATTTGCATTATTACATTACCCATGATGTAGAATGCTGCTTGAACCATGAATTGTTTTCTGGGTATGTTCTCCTCCTTAATATTATAATTATTTTCTCCAATATCTTAAAGTAACTAGTATAATGAAAATAGGTAGTGGGTATTTAATAAGTGCTTCTTGGCTGACACACTCATTATTGACAGAAATTTGTTAGCACAAATTATGAATCAGTCAAGGCACATAATTGACAAAGTGTTCTTTTATTATTTATTAACAAACAAAAACATGAACATTTTGGGGGCAGTCTCCGGGCAATTTGAAAGAGCAGATGGAGTAATTTAACTCCTTTAGTTTGTTGGATTGCTGACAGGTACCACATAGAGTCAGAGCAGTCACCTCCATCTGGCACACAGACGGGTGGTTACTGAGATGTTTAGCACAGCAAGATCGTGTTAGAACAGATGCTACTGTGAAGATACAGGATTACAGTGGCAAAAATAGACTTTTCCCACTCATGGACCTTACTTAAAGGGCAAATTTTGAGCTGCAATTAATAAAAATAATGAGACTATTATTAGGTAATGACTAGTTTTAAAATGTTCAGAGATATAAAATCCTGTATTTAGTAGCAGCAAAATGAATATGCTTTTCCCTACTCATTTGGTGCCCTGAGTGCTCGGCAGCATTTCGTGAAACAATCAGAGGGCACTTCGAAGTCAGCTACACAGAAAATACTCTCACATGTTCTGAATTAAATCCTTAGGCTTTATAGTCTCTGATTCTTCCCTGTAAACCTGACAGAAAACTCCTGCAGTAGATGCTATCCCTTTTCCATTTCATTTGCTAGAGGCTCTATAACTATATCAATTATGGAAAAAAGGGGAAATAGTGTTTTACAAAAATGAGAAGTATTACCAATCTCTGTCATCATGCAGAGCAATTTGTATCCCTGAAAGTATTCAGGGAAAGTCATTTAAGGAGACCCCCCATTGTCCTGAATTGCACAAATGTTCGTGTTGAAAGGCCACATTTTCTGATGTGGCATTAAGGAGAATGACATTTTTAAATATCTGCTGCTGGAGCTGTGAAATAGATGACTTAGGGAAGTGGAGGTTCCTGTGCACCAAAAGATCTTTGTTGTCTATGCAAAACTTTTCCTTAATAAAATGGGTCTGTCGAGGCTGTCTGAACATGCAGGTGTGTCCTGTTTGAGATCCTGGAATGAAAGGTATTCAGGAGAATAAAGAGTCACACACAGAATAATGATACTTCCCTCCCCCAGTTTCCAGATGAGTTGGGAATGTAGCAATTAAACAAATCAATAAAGCTTGTACATTAGGCTAGTTTTTAATGGGCATTTTCCTAGCAACAAATTTATGCAAAGAGTGAGAATGGAATCTGTGTGTTTTCAGTTGAATGTATATGCTTGGTTGTCATTTAGCAGTGGGGTTGTGTGTGTAAAGGGATTTTCTTCAGAGGGATGCCCAAATCCATATTTGTAAAGGAATATGTACGGAAAGCAGTAGTTTCTTTGTTGGAGTAGAATGTTTTCTATTTTCTTTTAGTGACTGTATGACTGGGGGCACAGTGGGGAAGAATGCAAGTAAACCAGGAGAGTGGTGGGCAACTCAAAGTTCTGGTCTGGCTGTGCCTGGGCTAGATAATTAGCCCCTCTGGATATTGTCTCATTGGGTATGCAGGAGGCAGAGTAGGACTAATCAAGTAGTAGGGTTATCTCTACACATTGAAAATGTCACTCCAACTTTTTTGGATTTCATTGTTTCTTTTATGGCATCATCTGTCAGCTTATTTGCATCTTTGAATGAAGCATCATCTTTTTTCTCTGGCTGCTAATAATTTTTTTGACTTTGGTTTTCAGCAGTTGTACAGTGATGTACCTGGGTGTTCTTTTATCTGTATATATCGCAGAGGCTTGTGGAATATCTCAAATCTGTGGCTTGGTTTCTTTCATGAGTTTTGGAAAATCACTTTGTTAAATGTTGCTTCTCTATTTTTTTCTTTCCTTTTCCTTCCTAGGCTCCCATTACATACGTGTGTGTACTATATGTCTTTTATGCTAATGTCTGCATTTTCTATTAATATTTGTTTCTCCATGTATCAGTTTGTATATTTTTTCTGACTTAAGATTTCATGAATCTTCTCATCAGCTTTATTTAATCTGTGGTTAAACTCACCAACTATGCTCTTAATTTTACTTACTGTATTTCCAGTTCTAAATTTTTCATTTGATTCCTTTAAGTTGCCATCTAATATCTTGAAGGTATTACTCATAGTTTTAAAAAGTCATGTCTAATAATGCCAATAAACTTTCTGTGGACTTGTTTATACTGTTTATTATTCTTTTGATTTTGATCAAATGCTTTTGTTTCCTGATAATATAGGATTCAGTGCCAGATATCATGTATGCAAAATTTGATTCTGAATTTTTTTTTTTTTTTCCAGAGAGGAGTTGCTTGTGTTTTAAACAGGCAGTTAAGGTAAGGGGTGCCAGCTAAATACAATCAGAAATTGAGCTGATTTAGAGCCAGATTTCACTACTTGTGAGTCTCATTCATTGCTGTCTGTCTGACTCACCCCTCTTTGCAGGGGTTCACAACAGTCTTTGAGGGGTCCTGACTGAAAGCCTTGGTGATTTATCAAGATCCCTTTTCTTTAGTGTGCTGTGGACTCCAGTTTGTATCTTCCTTGGCCTCTTAGAATGTTTGGAAGTTCTATTTAGCTTCTCGTCATCTCAGACACAGGCTTCTGCTTGACTTCTCAGCTTTTAAGCCACCACTGGTGAATTGGCAAATGCCTTTAGGGTAAAAGCAATACACTGACTCTTGAGTTCATTTTCTTTGTGTTCCTTTCCTTTACTGAGGTCCACTTTCTCAGAGGCTCATTATTATTTTTTTTATTTTTATTTTATTTTATTATTATTATTATTTTTTTACTTTACAATATTGTATTGGTTTTGCCATACATTGACTTGAATCCACCATGAGTGTACATGTGTTCCCCATCCTGAACCCCCCTCCCACATCCCTCCCCATCCCATCCCTCTGGGTCATCCCAGCGCACCAGCCCTGAGCACCCTGTATCGTGGATCAAACCTGGGCTATTTTTGAAACGCTCTGATTCTTCAAACATTTATATATATTTTTTATTTTATTTTTAAACTTTACAATATTGTATTGGTTCTTCCATATATCAAAATGAATCCGCCACAGGCATACATGTGTTCCCCATCCTGAACCCTCCTCCCTTCTCCCTCCCCATACCATCCCTCTGGGTCGTCCCAGTGCACCAGCCCCAAGCATCCAGTATCGTGCATCGAACCTGGACTGGTGACTCGTTCCATATATGATGTTATACGTATTTCAATGCCATTCTCCCAAATCATCCCACCCTCTCCCTCTCCCACAGAGTCCAAAAGACTGTTCTATATTTTTAAAAATATCTTTTTAGCTTTCCTTTTATTCTCCCAAGGAAGATTTATCTGCAAAGAACAAACAAAGAAAAACAAAAACAAAACTCTAATCTGCCTTTACAAAAAGCAGAAAATTTCTCTTAAGTGTTAAACTCTAACATTCTGTATTTTTATGATTTTATTTTAAAAGAGTGAGTTATTCTTTCTTAGTAGTCAAGTCTGTAGAGGGTATAAGACAGTAAATAGTTGGATGTTTAGATGCCCCATCTATTGTTAAATATGTTTCTTTCATTGGTTCTAATTCATGGAATTGAAAGGCCAAGGATATAGAGTGACTGACAATTCCTTTCCTACACAACTACATAGGGCATGTTCTCTCATGACTCTGCATAAACCAGTATGACATTTCTGTGTTTCTTTAATGAAAACAGGATTTTTCCATTTTTCATTCTATGAGAAAAATCTTGAACTGGAAAAATGATTTATAAGCTATTGATCTGAGATCATGATGAAACTCTGCTTTTTCAAAGTCTTCTGGGATATACCAAGACCAAATTATAGGTACCTCCATAAATAATTAGATACACAATATTTCCACAGCTGTGCAATACCAGATGGTTTTGCTTTCTTAGGCTTAAAGGAACTTCCTTCCTTAGCAGTTAAAAAGTCAACTGTGTCAGCTTCTATACACTCATCCTTCTTAAATGGGGCAGGGGAGGTCTGAGAGGCTCAGGTTTGAACTCCATGATATTCTGACTTTTAGTGGAAGAGGATTCAATTAAGTATGTCACATGTTGCAGTCTAGAGCTTCTTCAGCCAGTGCAGCAAATGTTTTAGCTTTCAACTGAATTATTTAATTTGCAGTAATGACACACTGAAAGACAAGTGGAAGAAGTGAAGCTGCATGCCCCACTGACCACAGGTTTTCTTTCTCAGCCAGGGATGTCCCTGCACATTAGCTGAAGAGTGCATATTTGGGTCTCTGATCAACCCTCAGGCTCATGTTTGGCTTGGCTCCTTTCTTTGCTTTTTTGATTTCACTATTGTAGGTTCATTTAGGGCTGAATACCTGATGTCATCTTTGTTTTTACTACAACCTAGTTAGTGTAAACATAATAGGTACTGCTGCTGCTGCTAAGTCACTTCAGTCGTGTCCGACTCTGTGCGACCCCATAGATGGCAGCCCACCAGGCTCCCCCATCCCTGGGATTCTCTAGGCAAGAACACTGGAGTGGGTTGCCATTTCCTTCTCCAATACATGAAAGTGAAAAGTGAAAGTGAAGTCGCTCAGTCCTATCCAACTCTTAGCAACCCCATGGACTGCAGCCCACCGGGCTCCTCCATCCACAGGATTCCCCAGGCAAGAGTACTGGAGTGGGGTGCCATTGCCCTCTCTGATAATAGGTACAGTCTTACATAATATTAAGAGACAAAAAGTGACCTAATAAAGTGTCTGTCTACAATGTGGGAGACCCGGCTTTGAGCCCTGGGTTGGGAAGATCCCCTGGAGAAGGAAATGTCAATCCACTCCAGTACTATTGCCCGGAAAATCCCATCAACAGAGGAGCCTGGTAGGCTACAGTCTAAGGGGTCACGAAGAGTCGGACACGACTGAGTGACTTCATTTCACTTCACTTTGGATTTCTCTGTAGGAATTTTTTCCTTTATGAGGAAGAAGGCAAAACTCTTAAGTTTTGATTAAGAATTAACCAATAACTTTTGAAGGATAAGGACTAAACACAGAAACAAAACCATTTTTATTTGTTATAAAGATCCTCCAGGGGATTTTCCCCACCTAGGGATCTTACTCTCCTGCATTGGCTGGCAGGTTCTTTACCACTAATGCCACCTGGGAAGCCCACTTTTGCTGTTATTATTTTTGAAAAGTATAAAGCATTGTTATGTTTTTATGGTCAGCCTATAAATTTAAGGCTTTATTTTTCTTATGAAAGTGATATTTGAATGGAGCTGGAGGAATCAAGCTTCCTGACTTCAGATCATATTACAAAGCTACAGTCATCAAGACAGTATGGTACTGGCACAAAAACAGAAATATAGACCAATGGAACAAGATAGAAAGCCCAGAAATAAACCCATGCCCCTATGGGTACCTTATTTTTGACAAAGGAGGCAAGAATATACAGTGAGGCAAAGATAGCCTCTTCAATAAATGGTGCTAGGAAAACTGGACAGCTATGTGTAAAAGAATGAAATTAGAACACTTCCTAACACCATACACAAAGATAAACTCAAAATGGATTAAAGACCTAAATATATGACCAGAAACTATAAAACTCTTAGAGGAAAACATAGGCAGGACGATGACATAAATCAAAGCAAGATCCTCTATGACCCACCTCTTAGAGTAAGGGAAATAAAACTAAGCAAGTGGGACCTGATTAAACTTAAAAGCTTTTGCACAGCAAAGTCACCATCTGTAGTGATTTTGGAGCCCAGAAAAATAAAGTCTGACACTGTTTCCACTGTTTCCCCATCTATTTCCCATGAAGTGGTGGGACTGGATGCCATGATCTTCGTTTTCTGAATGTTGAGCTTTAAGCCAACTTTTTCACTCTCCTCTTTCACTTTCATCAAGAGGCTTTTTAGTTCCTCTTCACTTTCTGCCATAAGGGTGCTGTCACCTGCATATCTGAGGTTATTGATATTTCTCCCAGCAATCTTGATTCCAGCTTGTGTTTCTTCCAGTCCAGCGTTTCTCATGGTGTACTCTGCATATCAGTTAAATAAGCAGGGTGACAATATACAGCCTTGACGTACTCCTTTTCCTATTTGGAACCAGTCTGTTGTTCCATGTCCAGTTCTAACTGTTACTCCCTGACCTGCATACAGATTTCTCAAGAGGCAGGTCAGATGGTCTGGTATTTCCATCTCTTTCAGAATTTTCCACAGTTTATTGTGATGCACACAGTCAAAGGCTTTGGCATAGTCAATAAAGCAGAAATAGATGTTTTTCTGGAACTCTCTTGCTTTTTCCATGATCCAGTGGATGTTGGCAATTTGATCTCTGGTTCCTCTGTCTTTTCTAAAACCAGCTTGAACATCAGGAAGTTCACGGTTCACATATTGCTGAAGCCTGGCTTGGAGAATTTTGAGCATTACTTTATTAGCGTGTGAGATGAGTGCAGTTGTGCAGTAGTTTGAGCATTCTTTGGCATTGCCTTTCTTTGGGACTGGTTCTAATGAGGTGGATGAACCTAGAACCTATTATACAGAGTGAAGTGAGTCAGAAAGAGAAAGATAAATACCGTATTCTAACACATATATATGGAATCTAGAAAAATGGTACTGAAGAATTTATTTACAGGGCAACAGTAGAGAATCAGACATAGAGAATAGATTTATGGACATGGGGAGAGGGGAGTAGAGGGTGAGATGTATGGAAAGAGTAACATGGAAACTTACATTACCATATGTAAAATAGATAGCCAACAGGAATTTGCTGTATGGCTCAGGAAACTCCAACAGGGGCTCTGTATCAACCTAGAAGGGTAGGATGGGGAGGGAGATGGGAGGGAGTTCCAAAAGGGAGGGGATATATGTATACTTATGGCTGATTCATGTTGAGGTTTTACAGAAAACAGCAAAATTCTTTAAAGCAATTATCTTTCAATTAAAAAAAAATAAATTTAAAAAAGAGATATTTGCATTTTCCAAATGTCTTTTGGTCCATGTATATACATATAGTTTTCTATAACATCCTATAAATAAGATCCTACCATAGAATAGTCTGGTATTTTTATTCAGCATTAAATTATGGATACTACTCCAGGTAACTAATTATAGATATTTAGTATCAAGATATGCAAAGTAGAAGATGAATGTTTACCTCCATTTAATAATCTTATTGCTTTGGCAAATGTAGAATTTGCTGTAAGTTGTAAGTTGAATTGTGCCCTTCTGAAAGTTATGTTGAAGTCCTGACCTCTGAAACATGTGAATGTGAAATTTGGAAATAGGATCTTTGAATAAGGACTCAATTTAAGATGAAGTCATACTGGGTGGGTGGGCCCTAAATCCAGTGATGGGGTTGTTTTCTTTTTCTTTGCTTTTTTTTAAAGGAGAGAGATTTAGAGACACAGCCACACAGGGAAGGAGGCAGTGTGACTATGGAGGCAGAGACTGGAGTGATGCATCTACAAGCCAATGAATGTCAAGGATTGCCCACAACTACCAGAAGCAAGGAAGAGGCAAGGAAGGATTCTTCCCAGAGCCCTTAGAAAGAACATGCCCCCACCAAAGCCACCTTGATTTCACACTTCTAGCCTCCAGGACTCTAGGAGAATAAATTTCTGCTGGTTTAACCAGTTTGTGGTAATTTGTTATAGGAGCCCTAGAAAAGTAATGCAATATGCTATGCTGAGTTACTTTATTTTGTGTATTTCCCTATATACATGGAAATTAGTTATTATTTGTGTCATCTGTTCCATGTTTCAATGGTTGGCACTTCAACTTTGTAATTAAAGAAGCAAAATTCTGTGGTGTGTAAGAAGGAATATATGGGTTTCCCTGGTGGCTCAGTGGTAAAGAATCCATCTGCCAGTGCAGGGGCCTTGGTTCAGTCCCTTGGTCGGCAAGATCCCCTAGAGAAGGAAATGGCAACCCAACCCAGTGTTCTTGTCTGGAAAATTCTGTGGACAGAGGATATAGGCGAACTATAGTCCATGGGGTCACAAAAGAAGTCAGACTTGACTTAGTGACTAAACAACAACAAGAAGGAATATAGAATTTAGGAATTATTACATATTAGATATGATAAGTTTTGAAAGAGATCTTTATCCAGTTTTAGTCTCTTCCATTCAGAGGGACATGGAAAACTCAGAGACACTTTAGGGGAAGAAAAAAGGCAAATGGTCTGAAAAATAATGTAAGTTAGTCACAATATCTGATAGCCAAAAGGGACTGTAGATATTATCCATCTGAGGGCTGACATCCTAATAGCAAAGTGCTCCCCCTTCCAGAGCAGACATTGCTCTTCAAACAGGATGCTGTTCAGCCTTAAGCCCAGACCTGGATGCATAATCCTCCTATACAGTGCACCACAGTTCAGTTCAGTTCAGTTGCTCAGTTGTGTCCGACTCTTTGTGACCCCATGGACTGCAGCAACCCAGGCCTCCCTGTCCATCACCAACTCCCGGAGCTTGCTCAGACTCATGTCCATTGAGTCGGTGATGCCATCCAGCCATCTCATCCTCTGTTGTCCTCTTCTCCTCTCGCCTTCAATCTTTCCCAGCATCAGGGTCTTTTCAAATGAGTCAGTTCTTCACATCAGGTGGCCAAAGGGTTGGAGTTTCAGCTTCAGCATCACTCCTTCCAATAAATAATATTCAGGACTGATTTCTTTTCGGATGGACTGGTTTGATCACCTTGCAGTCCAAGGGACTCTTCAAGAATCTTCTCCAATACCACAGTTCAAAAGCATCAATTCTTTGGTGCTCAGCTTTCTTTTTAGTCCAACTCTCACATCCATACATGACTACTTGAAAAACCATAGCTTTGACTAGATGGACATTTGTTGGCAAGTTAATGTCTCTGCTTTTTATTATGCTGTCCAAGTTGGTCATAGCTTTTCTTCCAAGGAACAAGCGTCTTTTAATTTCATGGCTGCAGTCACCATCTGCAGTGATCTTGGAGCTCCCCATAATAAAATCTGGTCACTGTTTCCACTGTTTCCCCATCTATTTGCCATGCAGTGATGGGACTGGATGCCATGATCTTAGTTTTCTGAATGTTGAGTTTTAAGCCAACTTTTTCACTCTCCTCTTTCACTTTCATCAAGAAGTCCTTTAGTTCTTTTTCACTTTCTTCTTCTTCACCATAAGGGTGGTATCATCTGCGTATCTGAGGTTATTGATATTTCTCCTGGCAATCTTGATTCCAGCTTGTGCTTCATCTAGTCCAGCGTTTCTCATGATGTACTCTGCATATAAGTTAAATAATCAGGGTGACAATATAAAACCTTGACATATTCCTTTCCCAATTTGGAACCAGTCTGTTGTTCCATATCTAGTTCTAACTATTGCTTCTTGACCTGCATACAGATTTCTCAAGAGGCAGGTCAGGTGGTCTAGTATTCCCATCTCTTTAAGAATTTTCCAGAGTTTATTGTGATCTACACAGTCAAAGGCTTTGGCATAGTCAATAAAGTGGAAGTAGATATTTTTCTGAAACTCTCTTGCTTTTTTGATGATCCAGTGGATGTTGGCAATCTCTGGTTCCTCTGCCTTTTCTAAATCTAGCTTGAACATCTGGAAGTTTTCGGTTCATGAGAACCCCATGAACAGTTTGAAAAGGCACCACAGTTACAGCCAACCAATCAGAACTGGTCCCAAATAAAGCGTGTACACTCCTGGGGTTCAAGCCAATCTTTTTACAGATGGAGACACAGAAGCCCGGGCAGAGAAAGGGAGTTGGATTCAGAGTAAATTAAGGGCTATTATTAATATCCAATCCCCAGTCTAATGTCTTTCTGTTTCACCACAGTGTCTCCTCCTCAGCAGCAAGCAAAAGATTAAAGTCTTTAAAAAAAATTTTTTTTTTTTTTGTGGTGAAAATATTGGGGGCATCAAAAGTTCTTTCAAAATCTAAAGCAGATTCCATATGACTCTTTAATAGTATGTGCACGGGTTCTACAGGCATGTTAAATTCTTTAGGACAAAAATTCAATGTAAGAGAATGGGTATAATTTTAGTGGGTAATGATTGTGGTGGCAGTCAGTGAAGGAAAGAAAAAGGGTGAACTTTATTACTAGAGGGGTACAGGCCATACTAGTAGATTGGCCAAAAAGTTCTCTGTGGTTTTTCTGTAAGATGGTATGGAAAAACCCAAATGAAATTTTTGGCCAATGTGATACTTTGGTTTTCCTATGCCACTAATCTACAGTATTTGTTAAGTAAACCTTGTGCTTCATGACAGGGGTATCAAGATGAGTAAAAGGATGACCTTAACCTCAAGGAGGCCAAGATGTAAATAATTAGTGGCACTATGATGAGATGAGTTTGGCAATGTATTTTTGGTGCTGAAACACTGCTAATAGACAGTACTTTATTATTTGTAGAATTAGAATAAAGTCAGGGAAGTTGGAAGCTAATTAGAGGTCCTTGATCTTACCTCATAGTCAATGCAAAAATCCTCTTTACACTTTATCTTACAACAGATCAATCAGTCCATTTTCTTTTGACCTGATTGACTTAAAGTTCAAAATATATGTACCTCTTAGTTTCATCCTTTGCATGGCAGTTAATGGGATCTATTTCTACAAGATATGACCCTGAAATTTTCCATCTGAAATCATTTAGTGATGTCCTGTTTACTAAAATGAGACTTTGTAACAGCTTCCTTGGAGGCTGGAAGACAGTGGAGCTAAGCTTTCAACATTCTGAGGTAATCTATTTCAAACCTAGAATTCTGTATTTAGTCCTATTAAAACTAAAGTGTGAAGACAAACTAAATATTTTCAGGAAGCTACTGAATGATATGCTTCACCTATACAGGCAAGTAAATGGAAGAGAAATATATGGAATCCTAGGTCCTGGGGGACCTACCATAAGAAGCAGTGCTGTGGTTTTCCAGGACGATAGTGAAGGGAAACTGCCAGATAGGAGAAGCGGCACAGAGGGTTCTAAGAGCAATGTCTTCCAAGGAACAATTAAGAAAATATATGCAACTGATACATTACCAGGTTTTGAAAACTATAATATAGAGGGAAATTGTATATATCTTGAGGATGGATGGGTGTGAATTAATGAGTACATATATAGTGAAGCAAATGAAAGAATGAGGCCATTATTAACTCAAAGGAAACCAAAATATTCTACAAAAAATTACATAACACATACCAAGAAATAAATCTCACATATATGGTCACATTATTTGTGGTGAGAATGTCAAGACCATTCAATGGGGAGAGGATAATTGGTGTTGGGAAAACTGGATATCCAAAAGCAGAAAAATGAAAGTGGATCCTTATCTTAATGCACATAAAAATATTAATGCAGAATGGATCAGTGGCCTCCATGAAGAGATAAAACTATGAAACTCTTTGATGGAAACATATGGAAAAATCTCTATAATTTGGATTTGGCAATGATTTCTTCAATGTAGCACCAAAAGCACAGGCAAAAATAGATAAACAGGACTACGCCAAAGTGAAAAACTTTGTGCGTTAGGAGATACTAGTAATAGAATGAAAAAACAGCCTAAGGAATGGAAAGAAATATTTGAAAACCATTGATCTTAAAAAGGGATTAATGTTCAGAGTATATAAAGGACTCCTACAACTCAACATGAAAAAAAAACAAAAAAAACCTGGTTGAAAAGTAGGCAAAGACTTGAATAGACATTTTTCCAAAAGAAGATATGTGAATGGCCAATAAGCACATGAAAATATGCTCAGCATCACAAATCATTAGGGAAATGCAAATCAAAAGCATAATGAGATATCACTTCATACATTTTGAAAAAGGAAAAAAAAAAAAAAAAAGTGTTGGTACCAGTTTGAAAAAGTGAAACTGTTGTGTTTTGTTGGTGGGAATGTGAAATGGTGCAGCCACTGACACTAAATATTGAATTACCATGTGATCCATCTATTCCACTTCAGCATAAATACCCCAAAGGGTTGAAATTAGAAACTCAGAGAAATATTTGTACACATTTTGTTTGTCCACTCATCTGTGATAGACCTTGGTTGCTTCTACCTTTTGGCTATTGTGAATAATGCTACTATGAAACAGTGAGAGAGTTAATTCTTAGGTAGGTTGATAAGGAGTCTAGGGCCTTCAAGGAGGAAGGAGCCCAGGGCCCTTGAGAAGGAGAAAGGGGTCCAGTGCTCTCAAGGAGAAGAAAAGGACAAACTTTTTTCTACATTGCTTTGTCTTCAGTTCAGTTGCTCAGTTGTGTCAGACTCTTTGTGACCCTGCAGACTGCAGCACACCAGGCCTCCCTGTCCATCACCAATTCCCAGAGTTTACCCAAACTCATGTCCACTGAGTCAGTGATGCCATCCAACCATCTCATCCTCTGTCGTCCCCTTCTCCTCCCGCCTTCAGTCTTTCCCAGCATTAGGGTCTTTTCAGATGAGTCAGTTCTTCACATCAGGTGGCCAAAGTATTGGAGTTTCAGCTTCAGCATCAGTCCTTCCAATGAATATTCAGGGCTGATTTCCTTTAGGATAGACTGGTTGGATCTCCTTGCATTCCAAGGGGCTCTCAAGAGTCTTCTCCAACACCACAGTTCAAAAGCATCAAATGGCATTGAAACATGTAAATATCATGTATGAAATGAGTTGCCAGTCCAGGTTCGATGCACGATACTGGATGCTTGGGGCTGGTGCACTGGGATGACCCAGAGGGATGGAATGGGGAGGGAGGAGGGAGGAGGGTTCAGGATGGGGAACACATGTATACCTGTGGCGGATTCATTTTGATATTTGGCAAATCTAATACAGTTATGTAAAGTTTAAAAATAAAATAAAATTAAAAAAAAAAAAAAAAAAAAAAAAAAAACAAAAGCATCAATTCTTCCCAGCTCTGCTTTGTCTTAGTATAACAATGTACCTTGCTCACTGAAGTGTTTCTCCTTAACAAGAACCTTCTGACTAATCTTATTATCTTAAAACATTTGTTGTGGGAGGGGGTCTGGTCAGATCAGATCAGATCAGTCGCTTAGTTGTGTCCAACTCTTTGCGACCCCATGAATCGCAGCATGCCAGGCCTCCCTGTCCATCACCAACTCCCACACCCAAGGGCATCTGGTAAGACCTTGCTATTGTTAGTTCTAATCTTTTTAATTTAAGATATACATTGTGGGAGTGGGTTTGGTAAAAGTATATAAGGCCTTGATAAGACTATTGAGGGGGGCACTCTGTCCCCCGTCTGATGTCTATGTCAGAAGCTTTCTCTGTCCCTTTTTATAGCTTAATAAAGTTATGCTGCACAAAAGCTCTTGAGTGATCAAGCCTGGTCCCTGGTCCTGAAGCTAAATCTTCTTCAGATATCATGAATTTGACACTGTTCACCATAGGCTATCAACAGGACTGTACAAGTATATGAAAACATTTACAATACCAAAGTGGCCTCTTAGCCAAAAGAACAGTGTGATGATTTCTTAGTGTTTTCATTTCAGTGGCTCAGTTTGGATATAGGAAAGTTCATTCTGGTAGGTTTTAAGTTCAAACCTGTTGACGTTTTCTTTGGGAATTGTGACTTTCAAATCAAATTTCCTTTGTAAAACTATGTGTAGCATTTACAGCCCTCCCTTCATTTATGGACTGGTATCTAAGACTGCTAACCCCTAAGTAAGACATCATTGCAATAGTCAAATCTGGAAAAATTTAAGTATCTTACATATGTACCAAGTTCTCACCTGGCCCACACACTGAGTCATTTCTTTTCTATATATTACCTTTCTTATTTATCTCTTGGATTCTGCCTTTGAATGAAAAATAACCTTAAAAATAGCATTCACATTGTAATATTATAAAGAACTTGTAACAACTCATTTTTTCCATCAGTGCACTAAATATAGAAATGACTATTAACTTCTTGCTGCCTTCATACCACATTTGAATAAGTATTTCAATTTGCCTTTCTCTTCATCTCACAGATTTTTAATTTTCTGTTTCATTTAAGGTCATTAAAGAATATTATTCAAAATGGGCAAAAAAGGCTAGTGTTTAGTCATTTTTAATTTACTGTGACATACACTTTTGCTGATTTACTGAATGAACTAAGGTTATCATAATGCATGGTCTGTGTTTCTCGATGCTTCGGATTGCATTTCCATATGGATGCATTTTCCATTAGAAGTCCTCTTGGGCACATAGTGCCCCTATTAACTGAGTCATAGATTGTATAACCCTCAGGAGAACTTAGTAACCTGATTTGGAAGTGCAGTGAGAGTTAAGATGAAAGACCAAGCCATAGCCAAATCATTTAGGACTTCCCTGGGCAAAGATCACTAGCCCAGAGTGTGTTTGGGCTTGGGCATGAGCTTGAGACAGGAGGATGAACCACTGGAATGCCTGGAAGTGACATTGAAAGAAGAGGGAGAGGAGGTTTGTTTCATCTTACTTCACAAAGCTGCTTATGGAACCTGGGCCATGGGTCTCCAAAGCATCTTGTCTGTCATCTTCCCCTTCGCTTGCTCATGGGCAAGTTAGTGATAACTGGTTTATAGCTCAGACCCAGGGACAGGCAGATAACACAGAACTGCTCTCTGCATACCAATTACCAACACTTTTCGTCCTATTGTTTCTACCATGGAAACTGGGAAAGCTAAATATGCTTTAGCTAAATTAGCTAAAACGCTACTTTCTTTGACTGTCAGGATACTAAGTGGAGAAGTTTTGGCCAATGAGACTTTAAGGGAACATCTCCTGAGGGGTGTTTGAAAAGCTGTGTTTTCCAGATAAAATGGATTAGAGGTGTTTGATTCAGGCCTTTTTATTCTGCTTTACCTTGCTTGTGTGTGTGGTTGTTTGTGTGTGTATGACTTTGTGTGTGTGGCTGTTTGTATATGACTGTGTAGATATGGCTGGAGGAGCATCAGTTTTCTGTGGTCATAAATTTTTGAGTTAACATACTAAGAATGGCAGCATAGGTAGGAGGAAGAGTCTGAGTCCTAATTATACCTTCAGGGTCCTACACTGTTACTGGACTTCCTACTGTTGTGCTTTTGTTACATGAGGGAAAAAACCAAAATAAAACAAGATGAACGTATGTTTAAGGTATTGTTACTTGGCCATTCTGCTCCTTGAAAAATAAATCCCTCCTAATTGACACACCAATAAATTGAATCCTTTTGGTGGTTTGTATAAAACAGGGTTTTTGCTTTGGCCCTGTTGACAGTTTAGGCTGGATAATTCTTTGTTGTGAAGGACTCTGGTCCACTGTAGGATGTTTAGTAGCATCCCTGGCTTCTACCCACCAGGTGTCTATAGGACGCCTTCGATGTGACAACCAAAAATGTCTGTAGACATTGACAGATGTTCACTGGGGGCACAGATCAATCTCTGCTGTAGAATCAGAAGCACAGTGAAATGGGACTTACACAGATGCAAGGGGCAGTCTTTGAAATGCAGGTTATCCACCTGGATCAGCCAGAATGAGTTAGTTCATGCTGCAGTAACAACAGACTTGAATGTTTCAGTGATCTACAGCTACAAGGTTTCTTGCTTATCAGGTTCTATATCCTTAGTGGTTTGGCTGAGGTTCTGTTCTGGACATTTTCAGTCTAGGACCTAGGACAACGGAGTAGCTTCTTTCTGAATGCTTGCAGTTTCTCAGATAAAGGAAAAAGAGTTCATGGAAAAGCAAGGGCTGTCTCTTAAGACTTCTACTTGGAAGACCTGCATGCCACTTCTACTCACATTTCATTGACCAAATAAATCCCAGGGCCCTGTCTGAGGCACTACGATAGAGAAATGCCATCTCTTCACAGTGAAAACTCTTCTTCATACAGGTTTTGAAAAAATAATACTATCAAATCACCTAAGAAAATTAGACACTGGAAAGGGTGGTACTAATTAATGATAATTACTGTGCCCAGATCAGCTCTTAGGTCTATTTTCTGGCATGATAGATGCCTTCACAGAGCGAGGGGCCAGCACATGTCCTGAGCAGAAAAGGACAGAGTCAGAGCAAAGGGCGGAGTTTTGGAAAGCCCTAATAACCTCTGGGGAAAAAATGTAGAGGATAAAAGTCCAAAAGAACATAGAAAGAGCCTGGACTAGTATGGTGGCCAAATGCACAGACTTTGGAGTCAAACCTGTTTTCAAATCTAGAATTTACTGCTTTCCATCTCTCTGATCACAGGCAAGTGAATTAACCAAGTCTCCCTACATTCGTCTATAAAATGAGATGTGTTTGTGTGTATGTGTGTGTACATAGTAGAGGTGGGGGAAGGAGGGAGAGAAGGGGTTTTCCTCTTCTTATAAGTGCTAATCCCATTGTTAAGGCCTCATTCTCATGACCTAATCTGACCCATAGTCACCTCCTAAAGACCCTCCTCCTATCCATCACATTGGAGGTCAGGGCTTCAATGTATAAATTTGGGGGCGGTGGGGGCAGGGGACACAAACATTCAGTTTATAACAGCCTCTAATCACTTCGCTTCAGGTTTGGCCCTGGAACTCAGGAGAGCAGAACTCTTTGAGGAGGCAAGGGTTTGGGTAGGAGGGAGGGAGGAAAAAGGGAGGATTAAATATTCAATAAATGTGAGCTTCTTCTCCCCTCCTGCCGTTATTTTTCACCGCACCACAGGAAGACCCAGTTGATGGGTGAGCTAGATGTCACTGAAGGATTGGAGCCCTGTGAAAGGGAATTTACTTAGAAAGACATTAATACTGTTCAAGGCAAACATTCAAAGGGAAAGCTTCCAAAAAGTTAAAGGCTTCATGGGTAGTCCTCTCAAAGGCACACTTGACCTCAGACATACCTCTTTCTCTCTCTCTGAGAACCTCTCTTTAAACCTCCAAGGGCAAATCTCCCCTAAGCCTGCAGGAAATCTCCCTGACCACAGGGGCTGTGCATGCTAGACCTGTTTCTCTTCCCAGCAAAGCCTTTCCCTGTATCTGGGCATTTGGGATGGAGTTAGGCTCCACTGCCACAGCAGAAGAGTTTCTAACAACCTTAGATTTCCCAAGTCTTGCAGAAAATCTGCAAGTGAGGGATGCTGGGGAATTCTTTTATTCCAGGTCTGTTCTTTTAAAAGTCTACTCCAAGTGTAAGTCACAGAGATGAATTTTTGTTTTTGATTTTCTAGCAAGTAACTTTATTTATATGTGCACATGGACACATACTGGTGCACATGAATATAACTTAAACACACACACACACACATACACACACACATCTGCCATGGACAAATACTGATTCCCAGGGAAAGGTCAGTCTAAAGTCATAGGAGAATGAGAAAGTTTAGTCCCCTTCAACCCCAAGTAGTTGTTAGCAGGATTCCTATCTTATACTGGACTTACTATGTTAAGTTATTATGCAAAGTAGGGTTAATTCCTTTTATTTATCTCTCTGATTTCAGGTAGTGCCCTTTGAAATAAATGGTGGGAAGGAAAAAAAGCAGGTGCATTTTTAACCCACATCCATCTTAATGGCTGTTTTCTTAGCCAAGCAAAACTGAAGATTGGGTCCATAAATGTCTTAGACAAAGTTATTTTCCTTTCTAGTCTTTGGCCCAAATGGAGGGAAACTGTGGCTAGAGGTCTTTCTTCATGTAGCATTATAATCATTTGTGATTATTATTAATATTATTATCAATTATCTGCTACACTGGTATTATTAGTTATCTGGCACTAACTTATTGTTTATATGTTCTTTCCTTCTTAGCTTAAATTTTTAACATAACCATTTAATAAAGCTCTCAGAGATGGTGCAGATGTCAAACAATATTGTCTGACTTTGCATGACAATATCTCATTTTATTCTCTAATTTAGTTTAATTCAAAACAGGACTAATGTCTGTGAAATAGCCAATACAGAGACCAGCTGGGAACCTAACTGGCGTTACTAGCTCCACTCAGATTAACATTTCAAAAATGACACCATATGGTGGAGAGCTTTGGATTTTATGACAAAGAAGCACAATGAATGCTGGGCATGACAAACCAGCACAGGCTACTTTGAGTTGCACACCCGAGTGAGAGGTGCATAGGGAGAATGATTTAACCATCACCTGCTTCCTTAGCAAGTTCCAGGCACAAACTGTTATTACACTGTTTTTAAGCAGACACCTTTTTCATTTTATGAGAGAGCTAGATGGCCACTGATTTCAATGTGTTATTTACAAATTATTATGATTGTTGAAACCATCCTCAGAAAGCTATAATTACATACCAGAGAAAGGTTTGGTTGAAAAGTCCAGACACATGTTGACATTCATACATATGCCAAACAATTGAGAAGGTGCTCTGAGTCTTGCCAAATTTCCTTTAATTTTTATAGTCACATGAACTTGAAAGGTAAGTGTGACCTGTATGTTTCTAACTCATTTACTGTCTTTTACTGTGAGATCTTTCAAATGATGCTGTATCCATAAAGGAGTTGTTTTCAACCCTTTTTCATAAACTCTTGAGGCATCTTCCTATCTCAAGCCCTGATCACTTTCTGATGCTAGGAGCCGGATAATCTTTTTTAAAACTATGTTGTAGTATACCAAATAAGTGTATATCCAGATCTAGGTCTAGATCTATTTATATACTCAATGTGTATCTCCCTATTTCTATACCTATGCCTATAAAATAAACATAGCAGTGTAGTTCCATGTAGCGTATAGGTGAAGTTCTGCAGGTGGTGAATCTTTAATTTGTTATAAAGTGATACTTGAATTAAGTTAATAAGATCTGTTTTTGATTCTAAATGAAAACCATAATGAATGTGAAAATTTCTTAGTCTTAGTGCTGTTTTTCAGTGACTTGTTTTCTCCTCTAAGTTATCCTTGATGTTATTAGAACTTGGTTTCCTTGGTATCAAAATGTTGGGAGCTGGTATGGGTGCTTCAGGGAGGGGAACCCAGCACATGATGTATTTTACATCTTATCCCAAATCCCTCTAGGGAACATTGTGTGCAAAGGAAAAGGACAGCTTTTTCTCTTTTTGCAAGATAAATTTTCTGCAAGTATGATTTATTCCTGGAAAAAAAACTTAAAAGAATACATCATTGTAATTCAAAAATGTAATTACCAATAATTTAAATGGGGAAAATTTAATGTTTTGTTTTAAATTTTTGTTTTGAAATAATTATAGATTGACAGGAAGTCACCTCAAAATGTACAGGGAGTTCCTGTATGCCCTTCACCCAATTTCCCTAATGTTAACCTTTTGCATAGCTAAAATACAATACCAAAACCAAAATTTTGACATTGGTACAATCCAGACACATGTACTTGTGTGTGTGTGTGTGTGTGCTTGTGTAGTTGTACTCAGTTTTGTCACGCATTTACTTGGGTAACAACCACCGCAATTCGGAATCAAGGCTGTGCCATCACCACGAGGCTCCCTCATATTATCCCCTACTTGCCATGTATCACTCCTATCTCTACCATCCCTAATCCCTGGCAGCCATGAATCCTTTTTCCACTTCTAGAATTTTGTTATTTCAAAAATGTTGAATAATTGGAATAACACAGTATGTGATATTTCAGAATTGGTGTCCCCCCCACCCCCACTTAGCCTCAGTCCCCTGAGAACCATTCCAAGTTGTCCCAGGCATCATTTTTTCCTTCCTTTTTACTGCTAGGTACTATTCTATGGTAGCATGTGTCACAGTTGGTTTAACCGTTTACCCATTGAAGGACATTTGGATTATTTCCTTTTTTATCTGTTATGAATAAGGCTGTTATGAACATTCATGTATAGGTTGTTGTGTGACACAGATGTTTGTTTCTATGAGATAAATGCCCAAGAGTGCAGTTGCTGGGTCATATGGTAAGTGGATGTGTAGTTTTCCATTTTGTACGAAACTTCCAGATAGTTTTTCAGAGTGGCTGTGTCATTTTACATTTCTGCCAACCATGCAATAGTGATCCAGTTTCTCTCAGTTCAGTTCAGTCACTCAGTTGTGTCCGACTCTTTGTGACCCCATGGACTGCGGCACGCCAGGCCTCCGTGCCCATCACCAACTCCCAGGATTTACCCAAACTCATGTCCATTGAGTTGGTGATGGCATCCAACCATCTCGTCCTCTGTCATCCCTTTCTCCTCCTGTCTTCAATCTTTCCCAGCATCGGGGTCTTTTCAGATGAGTCAGCTCTTTGCATCAGGTGGCCAAAGTATTGGAGTTTCAGCTTCAAAATCAGTCCTTCCAATGAACACTCAGGGCTGATCTCCTTTAGGATGGACTGGTTGAATCTCCTTGCAGTCCAAGGGACTCTCAAGAGTCTTTTCCAACACCACAGTTCAAAAGCATCAATTCTTCAGCGCTCAGCTTTCTTTATAGTCCAACTCACACATTCATACATGACCACTGGATAAATCATAGCCTTGACGAAATGGAGCTTTGTTGGCAAAGTAATGTGTCTGCTTTTAAATATGCTGTCTAGGTTCGTCATAACTTTCCTTTGAAGGAGAAAGCATCTTTTAATTTCATGGCTGCAATCACCATCTGCAGTGATTTTGGAGCCCCAAAAAGTAAAGTCTGCCACTGTTTCCACTGTTTCCCCATCTATTTCCCATGAAGTGATGGGACCGGATGCCATGATCTTAGTTTTCTGAATGTTGAGCTTTAAGCCAACTTTTTCACTCTCCTCTTTCACTTTCATCAAGAGGCTCTTTAGTTCTTCTTCGCTTTCTGCCATAAGAGTGGTACCTATGGTGTCTGCATATCTAAGGTTATTGATATTTCTCCTGGCAATCTTGATTCCAGTTTGTGCTTCATCCAGCTCATGGCTTCTCATGATGTACTCTGCATATAAGTTACATAAGCAGGGTGACAATATACAGCCTTGACATACTCCTTTTCCTATTTGGAACCAGTCTGTTGTTCCATGTCCAGTTCTAACTGTTGCTTCCTGACCTGCACACAGGTTTCTCAAGAGGCAGGTCAGGTGGTCTGGTATGCCCATCTCTATTAGAATTTTCCACAGTTTATTGTGATCCACACAGTCAAAGGCTTTGGCATAGTCAATAAAGCAGAAATAGATGTTTTTCTGGAACTCTCTTGCTTTTTTGATGATCCGGTGGATGTTGGCAATTTGATCTCTGGTTCCTCTGCCTTTTCTAAAACCAGCTTGAACATCTGGAAGTTCATGGTTCACGTACTGCTGAAGCCTGGTTTGGAGAATTTTGAGCATTACTTTACTAGCGTGTGAGATGAGTGCAATTGTGCGGTAGTTTGAGCATTCTTTGGCATTGCCAGTTTCTCTGCACCTTTGCTAACATTTGATGTTATCATTAGTTTTTATACTTCTCTTAGGTATTAATAATAGGTTCTGATAGGTGTATACTAATATCTCACTTGGGTTTTAATTTGCATTTTACTGGTTGCTTATGATGCTAATGTATTTACCATTTGTATATCTTCAGTGAAATGTCTGTTGATGTCTTCTGCTTATTTTCTAATTGGATTTAAAAAAATTATTGAGTTCACAGTTATTTCTGTATTTAGATACTAGCCCTTTGTCTGATAGCTATATGTAGTTTACAAACATTTTCTCTTGGCCTGTAGCTTGTATTCTTATCCTCTTCTCAGGGTCTTTTGCAGAGGAAACATTTTTAATTTTGAAGTTCAGTTTATCAATTTTTACTTTTATGAATTGCATTTTTTTATGTCAAGTCTGAGAACTCTTTGCCTAGCTGTAGGTCCTGAAGATTTTCTACTGTTTTTTTTTCTTTAAAGTTTTATAGCTTTACATTTTATGCTTAAGTTCATGGTCCATTTTGTGTTAATTTTCATATGTTTGAAGTTTAGGTGTAGTTTCTCTTCCTTCTTTCCTCCCCCCATCTCTCTTCCAGGATGTCCAGTTACTCCAGTACCATTTGTTCAAAATGGCAATCTTTTCTTCATTGAATTGCTTTTGCACCTGTGTCAAAAATCAGTTGGGCGTATTATATGGGTCATTCTGTTTCTCTATTCTGTTGATCCACGTGCCTTTCCTTCCACTGGTACCAGCAGTCTGGATTACTGTACCTGGTAATGAGGCTTAGTATTCAGTAGAGTGACTCTACCCATTTTGTTAACCTTTTTCAAAGTTGTTTTAGCTATTTTATATTTTTGATCTTTCCATAAAAATTTTAGAATAAGCTGTCTATAAGAAACCTTTCTGGGATTTTGACAGAAATTCTCCTAAATCTATATGGATCAATTTGGGGAGAGCTGCTATCTTTACTATGTTGATTTTTCCAATGTATGGCACATTTTTTAAGATTTTCTTTGATTTTTTAAAATTAGCATTTAATTATTTTCATCATTCAGATCCTTGTACATGTTTTGTTAGGTCATGTGTTTTTGAGCCCTCACATCAGCATTTACTTAGACTAAAAACAACACAATATTCTATTAAATTACACACAATTATTTTAATTGTTCTTAAAATAAGTTGTTATAATGGACCTGACAAGGTGTTTCTCTTCATTAATGAGAAAAAAATCTGTTTACTTGCTTGTGCTAAGCAATTTTTACTCCTTATAGTATACTTGGGACTATACTAAAAAACAAAACATTCCAGTTCTGCTACTTACTAACTGTATAATCTTGAATAAGTTAATTAATTTGTGTTTCAGATTCCTCATCAGATAAATGGGAGTAATAATAATGCCACCTCTCAGAATATGCCAGGATTAGCAAATTAATACTTGGAAAGTTCTTGGCATAAGTCCCTCACACATTGTCAGTGCTTAGAAAGTTACATATTATTGCTAGCATTAGTGTTACAAGATAATAGTATCACTCAAACTTTCCTGCAAAACAAGCAAACATATAATAATAATCACAATTCAGAGACAAAGGGAAGCATTGAAAACAAATGAAGATGATGTCACATTCACTAAACAAGATGACATCCTAAATAGCCTGAGATTATCTCTGCTGCTATAAATGAGCAAAGCCAAAGTTTCCCGAGAGGAGAGTTGAATGTAATACAAACTGACTACATGTGCAAAGATGACAACATGTGGCTCAGGAGGTGATGTAAATCCAGAATGGTCCTGTTAATGGGAAGAAATGCCTCAGAAGTCAAAGGAAGGAATACTATATGAAATGGCTCATAAATGTGAATTCTCATAACCTGAACAGACACATCTGGGATTATAACTATATTTATACGATCACTTCACTTGGTACTTATAAAACAGATTTCAGGCTTTAAATGTCCCCTCCTCTATCACTGTTACCTTTGAATTATGGTTCTCCAATATAATTATTAGCTCCCTTGGCAGTACTTACCAAGAAACATGTAGAATTCTAGGAACTTTGGGAGCTATGTTGCTTCACTGATGTTGAAGTGTCTATAAATGAATGCCCTCTCTTTTCTGTTGTCAAGTCCCAGCTAGAAGCCCTAGGTGATCTTTCTCCTCTCAATAGCACAGGCAGGACTTCTCCCAACCCTCAAACCCTGATTTATTTTTATTAAGTCTTCATTGTCACACTGACATAGCATCTACGCAGCTTGAACAATAGCTTTCCTGAGTGTCTCCTGCATACTTTTATCCATCAATTTATCTTCTCTTTAATACTCAAGAAAGATAAACATCCAATTCTCCATGGTCTGGTATCCCCCCTTAACATTCATTATAGCAAACCACCCCATGTCCTGCCAGAAGGGCTTAAATTGATTCCTGCCTGTATGTCCCAGCTGGGGCTCCTGGCTTCTTGTCAGTCCCCAGGCCTAGAGATGAGCTGGATGTATTTTGAATGCAGCTGTAGACCTTTTTAAAGAGCATAAGCCCAAATGAGTTCATAATCCCTGGAATGCATGCTTTATGTAGGCTTTTCATTTGTTTTTGGAGAAATCCCAGAGCTGGCAATTTCAGATAGAGTTTCACTGGCCTCAACCCTGGTGCATCCAGGAGGGGATTTTTGTTTCTTTGTCTACTGGACTCTCTATTGCCTTTGTGACATTTTGGTTATATTTCTGCCTAGTATAGAACAAGAGAAAGGTACATATTCTTGGTGGAAAGGTTTTAGATTCTGAATGAATACACTTCACACATGCTAGTAAAAGTTTGCTAAAGTAGAAAACGTGATGTAGAAATAGATACATCTATTTGGACACATGCTGCGCTTAGGATGAACAGTAGGTTTGAGACACAGGGATGGATGATTGAGTTTTAGTGGAACGAGCATGTGACATGAAATTATGAGAACATGATCAGTTTTGTTAATTCATAGAATACTGGAGAGCCTGTCCTTACATTCATTGTCACAACATTTATAATATGTTTAAGGTATCGATAAAATAGACACTTTAAATGTCAGTAACTGGTAAGGATCTAAAAGCATGTTTTCAAAAAAGTACAAAAAATGTAATTGATTTATAATTAAGTAGCGATTAAAACAACAACAAAATATGTGACTGCTATTAATGATTATCTCATAAAATGCACTTCATGTTACTTTGGCAGGCATAAAAATTCTCTCTATATGGAATTTTAAACTTACAGAATCCATTTCATATAATCTTGATTGTGGCTACCCAGAGGCTACAATATGGTTCCTTTCCTCCTCTTTCCTTTCTCTATCAAAAAGTAAAGGAATATTTTTGGTGGTCCATTGGCTAAGACTCTTCATTCCCAATGCAGGAGGCCCAGGTTCAATCCCTGGTTAGGAAACTAGATTCCACAGGCCTCAGCTAAGTGTCTGAATGCCACAACTGAAAATCCTGGATGTTGCAATGAAGACAGAAGATAACTGTGTGCCACAAGTAAAATCCAGTAAAGCCAAATAAATAATTGTAAAAAATAAACAAAAAGTGAGGAAAATGAGACTGCTTTTGAAAACTTCACATTGAAGTTTAACATCTTGTGGATCTGAGCAGACTTGGGCAATGTGAACAAAGAGAACCACCTTCAGGCTGTTGAGACAGCTGTGGTCCTACAGGGAAAGGCTGAGTACATCATAATGGTTCTGGCCAACTGTGGACTTACAGAAGCAGAACTGGGGGATGTGTGGCTGAGACCCATCCAACCTCATCAAGGGGAAGGGGAATCTCTAGTGCACTCAAGCACGGTGTTTCCCTTCAGAGGACTCACCCAGGAATAGATAAAGGCCTTAATCTTTTCTTGAGAGTTGTTTCTTAAGATACCTTGTCCCTCAATTCTAATTCCATTATTTCCCAGCAACCTACAGATAACTTGGCATCCCTCATAAGTTGTTCATTTACAGGGAATGAATGTGGTGACCGTATGACTGTTCAGTTTCCTTGAGAGTTGTGTCCCTCATTGTAAGTTGATGACTTGATATTCTACTTATAATTTGATTTTTCTCATTAATTAAGTAGATATATATATTGATCACTGGCTATGTGCAAATCTTGCTTATTGGGAAGGAAAGCAATACTTTGTAGATGTGAATGATTCAGTCTGCCTGAGAGCAGAATTTCTTATTGTGGGTTAGTAAATGGACTTTGTGCTGTGTGTGTATATATTCAAGTATTTGTGTGTTTGCTTAATCTTGTGAGTCTGTTCCTGTGAGATAGAGTCCCTCATGTTGGGACCAGGATGGCACCTCAGGTTTCTGTGCCTATAAATTGATTTCACCATAGTACCCCTTCCATTTTTAATTATCCAAACAGCCTTCAAGAGAGCTGTGCCTTTATGTGCTCCTTGCAGTATAGTCAGTTCATTTCAATTGCTCAGTCATGTCCAACTCTTTGTGAACCCATGGACCCCATGGACTATCACTAACTCCCAGAGCTTGCTCAAACTCATGTCTATCGAGTTGGTGAAGCCATCCAACCATCTCATCCTCTGTCATCCCCTTCTCCTTCTGCCTTCAATCTTTCCTAGCCTCAGGGTCTTTTCCAGTGAGTCAGTTCTTCCCATCAGGTGGCCAAAGTATTGGAGTTTCAGCTTCAGCATTAATCCTTCCAATGAGTATTCAGGACTGATCTCCTTGCTGTCCAAGGGACTCTCTCTTTTTTTAATTTAATTTAATTTATTTATTTTAATATAAATTTATTTAACTGGAGGATAATTACTTTACAATATTGTATTGGTTTTGCCATACATCAACATGAATCTGCCATGGGTGTACACGTGTTCCCCATCCTGAACCCCCATCCCACCTCCCTCCCCATACCATCCCTCTGGGTCATCCCAGTGCACCAGCCCCGAGCATCCTGTATCATGCATCGAACCTGGACTGGTGATTCATTTCACATATGATATTATACATGTTTCAATGCCATTCTCCCAAATCATCCCACCCTCGCCCTCTCCTGCAGAGTCCAAAAGACTGTTCTATACATCTGTGTCTCTTTTGCGGTCTCACATACAGGGTTATCATTACCATCTTTCTAAATTCCATATATATGTGTTAGTATACCGTATTGGTATTTTTCTTTCTGGCTTACTTCATTCAGTATAATAGGCTCCAGTTTCATCCACTTCATTAGAACTGCTTCAAATGTATTCTTTTTAATGGCTGAGTAATACTCCATTGTGTATATGTACCACAGCTTTCTTATTCATTCATCTGATGATTGTCCAAGGGACTCTCAAGAGTCTTCTCCAACAGCACAGATCAAAAGCATCAATTCTTTGGCACTCAGCTTTCTTTATAGTGCAACTCTCACATCCATACATGACTACTGGAAAACCATAGCTTGAACTAGACAGACCTTTGTTGACAAAGTAATGTCTCTGCTTATTAATATGCAATATAATATCTGTAACTATTAGGAACTTTCTGGCAAAAAAGTAGTCCTTCTTTGATGCCTATGAGGACAAACTGACCTAAGATAAGAATTGCTGAAGAAGTCTTTCTTCTCCGTTCAGCAGTCCTGGCCCACACCATCAGACATAGTGCCAGTGGACGGTTCACTTCTTTGAGTGAAATACTCAAGAAGACCACTGGACAAGTGCCTAATCAAGGGGCAGGTGGCAGGTAGCAAGTAGCAGGTTAGGATTCCCTAGAAATTTTTTTTTTCCAGGTCATGTTTACCTTAATATTGAAGGAGTGTTCATTTGTCATAAAATGACAAACTTTATCCTTCCCCCTAAAAAAATTGGAGTCTGTCCGAAGGAAAAGGAAACACAAGCCAAATAGGAAAACAAAACAAATAGGACCTAATTAAACTTAAAAGCTTTTGCACAGGAAAGGAAATCATTCAAAACAAAATCAGACAAAACAACAAGACAGTCTACTGAATGGGAGAAAGTATTTGCTAATGGTATGCCCAATAAGGGATTAATGTCCAAAATATATAAACAGCTCATACAACTCAGTATCAGAAAGACAGACAACATGATTAAAAAATGGGCAGAAGGCCTCAATAGACATTTTCCAAAAAATACTTTCTAAAAAATATGTATAGATGCTGAATAGGTATGTGAAAAGACACTCAACATCACTAGTCATCAGAGAAACACAAATCAAAACTACAATAAGGTATCATCTCACATCTGTCAGAGTTCTGTCATCAAAAAGACCACAAATAACAAATGTTGGCAGAAATGTGTAAAAATGGAAACCTTCATACACTGTTGGTGGGGATGTAAATTGGTGCAGCCACATAGGAAAAGAGTACGGAGACTCCTCAAAAAATAAAAATAGGACTATCATATGACCCGGCAATTCCACTCCTGGGCATTTACATGAAGAAAACTAAAACACTAACTTTAAAAGAAACATGCACCCTAATATTCATAGTAATGTTATTTATGATAGACAAGATATGGAAGCAACCTAAGTGTCCATTGACAGATGAATGGGTGAAGAACATGTGGTGCATATACTCAATGGAATATTACTCAGCCATGAAAAGAATGAAAATTTTGCTGTTTCCAACAACATGGATGAACCTAGCAGCTGTTATGGTTAGTGAAATAAGTCAGACAAAGACAAATAATGTATAATATCACTTGTATGTAGAATCTAAAAATAAAACAAAGGAATGAATATAACAAAAACAGAAACTGACCCATAGATAGAACAAACTAGTATTTACCAGTGAGGAGATGGAAGAGGGTAGGGGCAAGACAAGGATTAAGAGGTATAAACTGCTTTACATAAAATAAGTGAGCTAGAAGGATGTATTGCACAGCACAGGAAATAAAGCTAATATTTTATAATAACTATAAATGGAGTATGATCTGTAAAAATTTAAAATCTCTACATTGTACACCTGAAACTAATCTAGTACATGAACTGTATCTCAATCAAAAAATTAAAAAAAAAAAGGGAATCAGTTTCCTCAGTAATAGTTTTGATCCCTGCTGGCTTGTCTGCTCCCTGTTCCTCTGCGACACCCCTCAAGTCTGCTCCAGGGAGAGGCTTTAGTCCAATTTGAAAATCACTGTAATAGTTGGTCTCTGAAGTGCTTCTCACATATTAAAGTCTGAAAATCTACTAACAGTATTGCTTCCCTTTAATTTTCTAGGTATTATGTCAAGTTGTGACTGCTCATCCATCCATCCATCCATCCTTTCACCATTTGTATGTGTATCGGACACGGCTGAGCGACTGAACTGAACTGATGTATGTATGTATGTACATGTGTATGTATTTTTGTATGTTTCTGTCTGTGATTAAAAAAATAGTTCTGAAATTAGAATGCCTGGGTTTGTGGTCTCATTTACCACTTTCCTGCCTGTGTGACTTAAAATAAGCTAACTAATTTCTCTGTGCCTCGGTCCTCAGCTATGGAGAGATAGAGTGGGGTAATACTATTTAGTATCTATTTCTGGATGTTGCTGTATTATATATGTAAATGTGCTGAGCACAATGTAAGAACTCAGCATCAGCAAACATTAGCCATTATTGTAATCTAGGTAAACCTCTGATGTTTAAAATGAATTTTAAAATATATATTTAAAGAGCGTAAGGCAGCTAGGTCCTTTGCCCTCCCTTGGGACAAAGTATGTCCCAGGTCCTCTTAGGAGCTGGAGTGCAAGACAGTTGAGTCAAGGAGTCAACTTCAGAAAATTGGGCTGGGTCAGTGGTGCTCATAAGGCAGGGGCTGGGAGTTTAAGGCAGTTTAAGGCTCTTCTCTTAAAACCGCTGACCACAGCGACAGAGTGAGACCCTGCCTACAGTCAGGATAATGCAGTCTGAATATTGACATAACATATAGACCAGCTTTTACCCTTGTCAGACATTGCAGAGCTTCAAGTGATTTGAAAACCCACCATTTTCTCCTAAGAACCTAGGCAGTTTGGGTCAGATGCGCTCATGAATGTCAGTGAGTATTTGATCCTCTGTTTTTCTGGCCCAGGCTCACTTCCCTGGATTCTCAGCAGTTACCTGAGTGTTGTGGTGCCTTCCGCTGGGCACTGAGGCACTGCCACTGGTACTGCAGAGAGGCTGCCATTACTCTGCCCTGTCTGCTGGGCATCACTCACTGTGGTGCACTGGAGCTGGTAAGGCAGGAAAGCAGTGCCATGTTTCTGTTGAAGAAGGAGCCAACACCTGTCTCCTCATTTCTCATAGGCACCATCAGAAGGGCTGGACCCTCCACTGGCCACATTTGCCAGGGAGTCCTGAGGCTAGCACAGGAACCCCAGTACAAAGATCTAGAGCCCCTTTCTACCACCTCAACACCTTTTAACCTCTAAATTTGCCCAGATGCCACCTGGAGGAGTAGTGGAGAATGGGGAGAAATCGGAAAGACAGCATTTACTTACAAGCAATTGCTTAAATTGAAAGACTTAGATCTATGATGAATTGGTAAATTTCAGACACATGCTCTGGCATTTTCTTTCATACCATGATTGCTCATCTAAGTCCTTCCCGTCTGTTCTAAGGACTCAAGAGTATTTAGGACTATTGAGTAGTAGTACGTTGTTCACAGAAGAAAGTTTAGAATGTGGGTGTAGCTGGGAAGTGTATTCAGGGCACTGAGTTTTTCTTTTTAACCAAATACACATTGTGAGAAAAGCTGACTCTGCAGCAGTAGGTGGTTCTCCCCAGATTGCTGCCAGAAGCTTAGCTTGACTCTGAGTCAGCTTCCCACATACAGATTGGAGTTTCAGTTTTATAGAAAACATTTTCAAGAGAATGAGTTATGGATGCTGTAAAAAATAGTAGAGCTATGACCATTCTTTTTGAAGTTCTCATGAAAGGAATTCAGTAGATGTTTATATGCAGTGTTTGTAAAGTCATTGTTCTGGCAATTCATCTCTGGGGTCCCATTGCAGGGAACCGGAAGTATTGATGCAGTGTCTGTATGCTCGCCACTTTCTAACTGTGGCCAACGGCATCATTATTCCTAATGTCCTCTGGGGGAACCCTTGAAAGTGAAAGTTGCTCAGTTGTGTCCGACTCTTTGTGACCCCATGAACTATTTAGTTCATGCAATTCTCCAGGCCAGAATACCGGAGTGGATAGCCTTTCCATTCTCCAGGGGATCTTCCCAACCCAGGGATAGAATCCAGGTCTCTTGCATTGCAGGTGATTCTTTACTGGCTGAGCCAGAGGGACGCCCAAGAATACTGGAGTAGGTAGCCTATCCCTTCTCCAGGGAATCTTCCTGACCCAGGAATTGAACCAGGGTCTCCTGCATTGCAGGCAGATTCTTTACCAACTGAGCTATCAGGGAAGCTTGGAGGAACCCTTGGGTGACCTTTAATTCCCCTCCTCAACTTCATTCCCTGTGACTGGTCTGTTACTGACCTCAGTTATCATTCTTGAGAGTCTTTCCTGTTTCCATTTTAATGTACTTCCCATTTTACACCTCTACCATGGTTTCTTAGCTTCCTCACTGACTCTCTGTGATTCTCCTCTGAACCATCTGACAAGTTGTTAAGAACCTAACATCCCATTTTATTGTTCCACTTAAAATTAAAGTGACCTGCCCTGACCTCCTCTCCTGTCCCCACCTTTGGGATTGCACTTGACAACCATCCATGAGCTGGACAGGTTTTAAACGCAGCACATACTATCAAACTAATGTTCTTATTTGAAAGATTAGAGGCTGGCAGTTTTTGTAAAAAGCCCACACTAAGGCCCTCTATGCTGCTGCTGCTAAGTCACTTCAGTCATGTCTGACTCTGTGTGACCCCATAGACGGCAGCCCACCAGGCTCCCCGTCCCTGGGATTCTCCAGGCAAGAACACTGGAGTGGGTTGCCATTTCCTTCTCCAACGCATGAAAGTAAGAAGTGAAAGTGAAGTCGCTCAGTTGTGTCCGACCCTCAGCGACCCCCTGGACTGCAGCCCACCAGGCTCCTCCGTCCATGGGATTTTCCAGGCAGGAGTACTGGAGTGGGGTGTCATTGCCTTCTCCGAAGGCCCTCTATAGCCTTCATTCATTCTCTTATATGATATGTGCCATTAAATCTGAGGCCAAGTCCAGCTTTTATGGTTACCTTCCAAGGGGGAGAATACCCACCATGACAAACACATTTGGTAGGCCGGGCACTGTGTGAACTGTTTTTTGAGCCTCTCCATAGTATGCTTTTTCTTTCTGATACAAGTAGGACAGTGCTTTGGATAACAGCTCTTTGGAAAGATACAGTGAATAAACAGATACATTTTAAGGTGAAAACCTTTTCCACCTTATTTTCCAGTTCTATTTTCCATCTTCTGTAGTTAGTATTGGCAAAATAAATGAGAAATTATTAAAAAAAATTTGAGGCCAAGTCCACATCTCACATATGGCCCCCGCCCACCACACCCCATAACCGCAGTCAGTGTGGTCTGTCCACTGCTCTGTGTGAGCAGACAGCATTTTTGATTCTTTGTTTTGGAGGATCTCTCCTGTTCTGCTACCTGCTAGCATCAACCCATATTCCACCTTGTCCATGAAACCTTTCTTCTATGACCACTACAGGCTCCACTGAGCTCTCTCTATTCTTCTCTGAATTTTTACAAATCGTAAATTGGGTGGCACAGACTAAATACAATGGGGCTTTCATGCCTCACTCCATATTAAAGATGTTCGGACTTCTCCACCCCGTTTTGCCTGGAAGAATGTCAGAGGATAATCACCCTCTCTTTCTGTATGCTTGTGTCGTGGGTAGATAGATCCGTCCCCTCAGGTATCAACACTATTAATTCTATCAGGGACTTGATATATATCAGGTATGTCTCATGCTTGCTTTGTATCCTCACAACTTTCATGCTCTGCATGGGATGGAAGCTCTATAAATACTTGCAGATTGACTACTAGGTTAATTCTAGGATATAGCCATGCTTAACCTGAAACCATCATGTGGAACATGCAATCAATTCCAGAATTATAGGGAGAAAGAAGTTAACTGACTTATCCTGGAGTACACATATTTCAGGACAGAATATAAAGCTCATTTTCAGATAGTAATAATTCTAGCTAATATTTATGGAGTGCTAATTAAAAACACATCCAGAGCTATTCTAGACATCTTTACCTGTGAGGTAGTTACAATTATCCCTTTTTTATAGACAAGGAAACTAAAGCACAGCTGTTTATGGTAGAATCAGAATTTGAACCAGTGAAACCTGGCTCTGTGCTCAAGTACCACAGGGATACCACTGAAGTCGTTGGGACATTATAGCTTAGAGCAATCAGAAACAGCACTAAAAAGGTCTCTAACAAGTCTGCACAAGGTTTTGCTGATAGAATTGGCAATGACTAAGTCAAATGCTAATTTTTACATGTCCCACTTGTGAGAAAGACTGAACAGCACTCTTTTTAACTTGAGAAGTACTTTTAGGATATAGACACTTAACAGTCACAACAGTAGTGGCAGTTTCCAAATACAGGGGCAATATAAGATACAGTTTGTTTCTGTTTTTATTAATTAATATATAAGACACAAGTTTTCTTAATATTACATTAGTTTTTTGTGAAGACCCATATGTTAAATCGCTCAGTCATGTCCGACTCTTTGTGACTCTATGGACTGTAGTCTACCAAGCTCCTCCGTCCATGGGATTTTCCATGCAAGAAAACTGGAGTGGGTTGCCATTTCCCTCTCCAGGGGATCTTCCCGACCCAGGGATCGAACTCGGGTCTCCCTCATTGTAGGCAGACGCTTTACCGTCTGAGCCACCAGGGAAGCCGGTGAAGACCCATATAGTAAGTATATTAGACTTTATGGCCCACAGGGTCTCCATCATCACTACTCAACCTGACCACTGAAGTGCAAAAGCAGCCAAGAATGTTATATAAATGAATGGCTGTGGCTCTGTTCCAATAAAACCTTATTAACAAAAGTAGGCTGTGGCTTGGGTCTGGTCCATGGCCCTTATTTTCCTGACTCTTGGTTTGCATAAATAATTTCTCTCCTGTCAGGTTACCACTGAGTTTGTGCACATCTTTCAAATGATTCTTTCTGCACTTCTGTTAAGAACCACCTAATAATGGAACTGTTTTTTCATTTCTCTGGCGAGGCCTTTATTATTCTCCCCATCCATGGAGTTTTAAAAATGTTTCTCTGATACTAAATCAATTTAGGGCTCTAAAAGCAACAGCCAGCTCAATGCTTTGTTCACTGGTTTACATTCATTGACTGTCAGGGACCCGAGGAAGGCACAAGTACTCAACTTTAGTTTCTTGTAATTGAGATGCTTCAGGTTTGTTTCCAACTTTTAGTTTCCAAATATTGGCAAGGGGGCAATTAGATATAGTAGCTGACAGGAGATGAAAATGAAAGGGATAAGTGAAATCAGAAAATGTAAAGAGAGGAAACAGATAAGGGAGCAGGAGACTCTGGATTATAAAGCAAATAAGTATCTATGGCATTCTTAAGACTCAGGCCTGGAAAGACCCTGATGCTGGGAAAGATAGAAGGCAAAGGGAAAGGGGGTGGCAGAGGATGAGATGGTTAGATAGCATCACTGACTCAATTGACTTGAATTTGAGCAAACCCCAGGAGATAGTGGAGGACAGAGGAGGCTGGTGTGCTGCAGTCCATGGGATGCAAAGAGTCAGACATTACTAGTGACTGAACAACAGCAGTAAGAATCAGGCTACTCTAGTATAGAGCAATTCATGAAAGAGCATATATCCATATGACATTCCTGTCTAATAGATACGCACACACACACAAATATTGAACTAGGCAGGTGTTACCTAGAACAGAGGAACCAACTACCATTAACTATTTTATAAAACCTATAGAACCAATGCATGGATTTTCTCTTCAAGTGCTGCAATTTTAGAATGAAAGTATATAAAGAAATTTTGATTTCTGTTTGTATTAAATAACTTTTCTTCTGAGTAGAAGTGGTAGAACATTGTTCTTGATCCTGAACAGTTTCTGTAAATGAGACAGTGGTGAATTCTCATTTGATCCTATGGAGATCAGTATGAGAGATGCCATGTCCAGGAATTAGATTAAGCCTGAGGGAAAAAGAAGAGATCTTTTTGAACTGTTGACCAGGCCTTGGTGTTATCAGAAGATGGTAATTAAGGGCAACTGGGGCAACTGGCTTAGTGGTATGAAAAGACTTTGCTTTTCTTGCACTTGGTCTCTGAGTATGAGAATGAGTCCATGGGGAATCATATAGTCCAAGAATAAAGTTAGTGTATATTGTATTTAAGGAGGTATTTATTTTCCTTAATATGGATTAAGAGATTGTAATTTTCTGAAAATTCTCTGATAACATATGCTGAGAATTGCTGTGCATGTGTGTGTGCGTGCTGATACAGTGCTTCTCTGCTGGAGAACCAGGGAGATGAGAGGGTGACCTGGGTTTGGGTGGATTGACACTACTTCACTTCAGCATCCAATGTGGTGTCAGTTGTAGCTGAATGTAGGTGTAGAACTTTATTATTGTGGGTCCCTTATGGCTTGATTGTAAAGCAAAATACACTGTTGTGGTCAGGCAGTGGGTTTCTCCTAAAAGGGTGGGGATGGATCTGTGATTTAAAGGTTTGAATAAAGTTTGAAGAAAAAGAGACAGGGACTAATACGGATGTGTCCATGGGATTCATCTAAGAATGGCTTAACTTTTTTGTTTTGTTGCTGTGTTTTTTCCCATGAACTCTGGAAAAAAACCATATTTAAATAAAGATTCTAAAGTTGTTTCCTCATGTTGGACTTGATTTTAATTACCCACAACTTGTTTGTAAAGTGAATTTCCCCCAAATCTTGTAATGTGGGTGGTGCTTGGAATGAAGAGATGCAATATTAAAAGGATAACTCGTGGGAGCCTGCACAGCAGTGTGGGTCTGAGGACCCAGGGAAGTGGGGCGTGGGAGGCCTTGGTGGAGCTGAGACCCTCTGGTACGTAGGAGAAGCCCTGGGGAGAAGCAGCTGCCAGCTGAATGGCGTGGAAGCCCATGCAAGATCCCAAAACAGTCTTTGCAAGATGAAAACAAATACTGCTTTCAAAAATCAGAGAATCAACAGAAAGGTTCTGTGCTGATTCACTTGGCTCCTATGTCTTACTCCTACAGATTGCCTGAAAATAAAACATTTTAAGAACTCCGGTACCGTGAGAAATTATCAGATGCATCTGGCTATAAACACACAAAATTTATTTTCTTGCATTAGATCTCTCAACTGTCTTCTGTATTTGCTAAAACAACCACTTAGGCAGTCTGTCTTCTCCTACCTAGTGTGGCAATGTAGTTCCTAGTTAGCTTAGACTGTTGCTGCTATTGGCATAATGGCATGCAATGACAAGGTAAGTATTGGGTTTTCTCCTCTGTACTCAGATGGACAATTTAATGGTTTTTTTACTTGTTCCATCCTTATGCCTTCCATATATCTTTCTTCCGTAACTTTCTGCCTGACTTAAAGGAAAAGGAGCCACTCTTGGGATATAGTACTTTGTTTCTAGGAATGGAACTGGTAAGGTGGGAATGGAGATGGGAGCCCACAGAGCTCGATTAAACCCCTTAATTAATATGAATAAGCAAGTGTCATTGGCTTTAAAATCAGATACACTATAGGGTACTAGGCTAGTTGCTTATTTTCCTTAGCCTCAGTTCTCTATCAATAAAAGAAGGGATAATAATGGAATCTTCTTGTTAGGATTGTTGTAAAAAATTATATGAAAAAGTGTATTAAAAATGTTAGGACAGTGTTCGGGTCATGGTAAACACTGAATAAGTGCTCTTTATTCAATGAGTAGTTCTTGAATTAATATCCAAATATTAAAGCTGATCAACATAACAATTTGAAAGATGCTATCACCATTTCCAATGGCAATAATTTGAATTCTGATTTCCTATTTCTGATGCTAGATAAGAGAAGGGATGGCCTATCCTTTGCTCCCGATTAGCATCAATATGAGTAGATTTTATGTAAATGAGACATTTGCATTCATAGTGACTAGAAGAATGAGTTCTAAATCATGGAGCCTACTTGGCACCTCATTTTCTTGTATTTTAGTGTTGCACTAATGCCTGCAGCCAATGCACCTGGGTCATCATGTTTGACTGAGCTGAAGTCATTAAACAAATATGTGAACTGTCTCTTTTTAGATTAATGACATATGCATCCACTCTTTGCGTTTTGGGCAAATAAAATTTCCTCTGCAGCAATGGGTAATTTGTAATTTAGGTGAAATCTCGCCATTTAAAAAATCTCACCATTGAAATATACTTACTTTTCCAAATAGCCAGTTCACTAGTATCAGGGACAAATGGGAAAAGTTGCTGATGCTGGTGTGGCATGAGCTTTTCTTATCAGCATAACCATGTGATTAAATATGATTCAGTAAATTATTTGCTTGATTTGTTGGGATATTTTCCTTGCCAGGATTGTCTTCTCCACTCTTCTCTCATTTATAATAATCACAACAGCAACTATACTTATGGACTTGTTTTGTGCTACACATTGTTCTAAGACCTTGACATGTTTTAACTAAATTGAATCTCACCATCCTTTTAATATGGCAGATACTATTTAATCCTTCTTTCACAGGTGCATATATTAGAGCTCAGCAATGTAAAGCAATGTGTTTAAGGCCACTAAGTGACAGAGCTAGAATTTGAAGCCAGGCAATTTGTTCCAGAGTTCATACTCTTAAAAAAAAATATATAGAACTATGCTGCCTCTCCATTTTGTTCAATCTCAAACTTTCTTAAAGGCTCAGTTTATTGTCACTTCCTCCCATTCTGTCTCCCCTGTTCAGTGCACCTCCCCTCCATCAATTCCTATAGCATTATTTTATTTCATTAATTGTTATTCAAGGAACTCTCCTATATCATTATTAATTAATTGATTCATATGTATCAGTTATGGGTATCAGTTTATGTGTACCTTCTGTCCTTGAAGATTTGAACTCCATGTATCATGCTCAGTAAGTGTCAGGCAATGCTGGGTGAAAAATGCTCACCTTGACAATATCTCTCTATACGGGAAAAGTGCAACACAAGTTCCCCAACTATAAACTGAGGAATAGAAGGGTCAAGGTATACATTCTTTTCACCTATTTGCGGATATATGAGACAGAAAACCAGTCTTAACTGGGAGGGAAACTAAACATTTAGGGTCTTGGATGCAGTTCTTTGTTGCCTATGTGTGAACAATCATCTTGAGTCCATATGTTCTGAGAGTTATTTCACCCTGGCCAACATTTTGCTATAGCTCTTTATTTATTAACATTAACAAGAATCATGGGACTAGACCCTCATGCCTCAGATGGAAAGTTTACACCTACTAAGAGAGTCCAGAGCAAGGCAATTAGCACTCAACGTTTTTGAATTGTATGAATGGGAACCATCTGAGAATTAGAAAGTATGCCAAAGTGGCTGCACAATAGAAATCGAGCTTTCAGAAATGGCTAACTGGATGCTGTGACTGCATAATTATTTTCAGAAACATTCCTCAGCCAGAACTTCTCAAAACCCAGATCACATGATGCATAACTGCTTGTTCTAGAGCTATCCTTATTCCTTCTGTGGGAGATGTGTTTCAAGATGGGAGATGGAATCTGTGGTTGGCATCTCAGAGTAGGTAAAATCACATATAGGCTTCCCTGGTGCCTCGGTGGTAAAGAATCTGTCTGCCAGTATAGGAGATGCAGGTTCGATCCCTGGATCAGAAAGATCCCCTGGAGGAGGCAACGACAACCCACTCCAGTATTTTTCCCTGGAGAATTCCACGGAAAAAGAAGCGTGGTGGGCTAAAGTCCATGGCATCACAAAAGAGTCAGACGGTTTAGAGTGACTAAACAACAACAACAAAACCATACATGGCCGACTTCACTAACTGGAGAGCCAAGTATTTGGTGGGCTCACTTGACCAGGAGACAAAGAAATTCCCATTGTGAATCTCACCATTTATGGTCGCCAGGCAAGAATCAGTATTCACAAGGCAGGTGATGAGGGAAGTTAGAGGATGCCCAGTAGAATTCCATTGTTGTTATATTTCAGTTTCCCCCAAACCATTGGTGAGAATTATGGCTGCAGTGCTGTGCTACTGGACATCATTGCAAGCTCAGTATTAGCTTAAAAATGCTTACAGGCAGAAGTAAACAACAAAGGAGCCGCTTCTTTGTTAATACGTACCTGGAAAACCGGTGTGATAAAGAAAGCAGCACACCAGGGCTGCCTGGATCTGAAGTGGGGAGGAGGAGCTGTTCTTTGGCTGAATCCAAAAGAGCTATTGATTTTCCAGTGTTTTTTTGGAAGTGCCTGTGTTGCTTTATGTTGTGTTTCTTTCATTCGCAGTTGCTTCTGCTAATAAAGGTCCTCTGGTGGCACTAATTCTTTTCAGCGGAGTGAAGTCGTTTAGCAGTGAAATCCTTGGTGTATTCACTAACATGAAGTGCGATCTGTCCTTGCACCTGGTACACACTCAGCTTTCCAGAGTCAGTTGCTATTCATGCCTTTTGTTTAGTCACACAAGGGAACTAGAACAAGAAGTGTAGATTTTCACCTTGGCTTTTATAACGTGCGTTATAAGCTATACACCTCCTTCAAATGAGCTTGGCAGTCCTAGTTGTTAGGCAACAATGATTTGCAACTGGACATAAGGAAAAGGGACTTTAATTGCTTGTAATTAGTAGCTCACAGAGATTTTTTTTTTCTTTCCACTATGAATTAATCAATCCCCTGAGAAGAATGGGGAATAGGAAAGCAAGGTTTTTGCTTTATAATTCAAGCATTTCAAGTTTAGGGTCAGAGCAATGACTCATTCTCATTTTATTTTGAGGCTCACAAAGCTTTATGTCACTCTTTCATTTAAAATTTAATATTATTTTATCAAAGTGCTACATGTACATTGTTTAAAGAGTCAAATCTTTTACAAAACTCGTAATGAAAAACATCTATCTCCTGCTCCACCCCTTCCTTCTTTGATTACTAGTCTCCAGAGGCAATCTTTTTCAACTTTAAGCTGTTTCTTCTGCTGTTTTACTGACATATTTCTAAATAAGTTGTGTGCAACCTTATTTCTTGAATTTTTTTTCACTGTTTTTGGAAGGTAAAGATTTAGTGCTTTTAAAACCACTTCCCACATCCTCAGGGTACACCCACGTCTTCATCCTCTCTTATTATTGCATGATCACTTTTGATTACATCAGTAGTCACCAATTACACTGTTGGTACTATAGAAATATTATTCACCGCTGTGAAGCATGGCAAGTTATGGTAACTTTTTCTGTTTTTTTAATAAGCTTAGGTTTTCCTGGAGTATTCTCTGGGATACTTCTGGAGTATTCTGGAGCTTTTCCTGGAGCTTTCTCTGTCTCGTTCTTTGTCTCTTCCTTTCTTTTATCTTTTCTTAAGACTCTGTGTAATTTAGCAAAAATGAGTAGTAACTCATTCTCGAATCATCTGCTAAAAGTGTAATTCTCCTCCCCCAAACATGGGAAAGTATTTAGTAATCTGCCATGTCCTTTTTTGCAGTGGTGGGTGGGGAGCTGAAAGCACAGCATTCTGGGGCTCATTCTTCTGCTCCGATCTGGTCTGGGCACTTACAAGGCTTGGTGCACCACTGCAGCGCCAGCCCTGGGGAAGGTTTTCTTTGCCTTGCTTCTGTGATGGATCCCCTGTTTCCCGGATCTCTTTCTTGGTTTTCTCCAGTATTTTAGTTGAGGACGCTATTTGGGAACTTACATGTCTGCTAGTAATTTTGTTTTGTTACCACAAGTGTTTTCTGGTTTGGTCAGGTTTAGATGTCTAAGACGGAAGTCAGGTCTCTGCAGAATATGTGAAAGCACTGCTCCTAATTTGGGACTTCTAGTATTGCTCTTGAAAAATCTGATGTCATCGTGATTCTTGATCCTTTGAATCTGAACTTTTTGTTTTTTTAATTCTTTCTGAAAATAATTGAATATTTTCTTTTGCTCCTGGTGATCTGAACTTTTTTTTTTAAACTTGATGTGCTTTATAATTTTTTTTCATTCCTTTTATTACACTTTTTTTTTTAATTAGGACAACTTATTCGTTTTTTTTTTTAAATTTTATTTTATTTTTAAACTTTACATAATTGTATTAGTTTTGCCAAATATCAAAATGAATCCGCCACAGGTATACATGTGTTCCCCATCCTGAACCCTCCTCCCTCCTCCCTCCCCATTCCATCCCTCTGCGTCGTCCCAGTGCACCAGCCCCAAGCATCCAGTATCGTGCATCGAACCTGGACTGGCAACTTGTTTCATACATGATATTTTACATGTTTCAATGCCATTCTCCCAAATCTTCCCACCCTCTCCCTCTCTCACAGAGTCCATAAGACTGTTCTATACATCAGTGTCTCTTTTGCTGTCTCGTACACAGGGTTATTGTTACCATCTTTCTAAATTCCATATATATGCGTTAGTATACTGTATTGGTGTTTTTCTTTCTGGCTTACTTCACTCTGTATAATAGGCTCCAGTTTCATCCACCTCATTAGAACTGATTCAAATGTATTCTTTTTATTGGCTGAGTAATACTCCATTGTGTATATGTACCACTGCTTTCTTATCCATTCATCTGCTGATGGACATCTAGGTTGCTTCCATATCCTGGCTATTATAAACAGTGCTGCGATGAACACTGGGGTACTCGTGTCTCTTTCCCTTCTGGTTTCCTCAGTGTGTATGCCCAGCAGTGGCATTGCTGGATCATAAGGCAATTCTATTTCCAGTTTTTTAAGGAATCTCCACACTGTTCTCCATAGTGGCTGTACTAGTTTGCATTCCCACCAACAGTGCAAGAGGGTTCCCTTTTCTCCACACCCTCTCCAGCATTTATTGCTTGTAGACTTTTGGATCACAGCCATTCTGACTGGTGTGAAATGGTACCTCATAGTGGTTTTGATTTGCATTTCTCTGATAATGAGTGATGTTGAGCATCTTTTCATGTGTTTGTTAGCCATCTGGATGTCTTCTTTGGAGAAATGTCTATTTAGTTCTTTGGCCCATTTTTTGATTGGGTCATTTATTTTTCTGGAGTTGAGCTGTAGGAGTTGCTTGTATATTCTCGAGATTAGTTGTTTGTCAGTTGCTTCATTTGCTATTATTTTCTCCCATTCTGAAGGCTGCCTTTTCACCTTGCTAATAATTTCCTTTGATGTGCAGAAGCTTTTAAGGTTAATTAGGTCCCATTTGTTTATTTTTGCTTTTATTTCCAATATTCTGGGAGGTGGGTCATAGAGGATCCTGCTGTGATGTATGTCAGAGAGTGTTTTGCCTATGTTCTCCTCTAGGAGTTTTATAGTTTCTGGTTTTACGTTTAGATCTTTAATCCATTTTGAGTTTATTTTTGTGTATGGTGTTAGAAAGTGTTCTAGTTTCATTCTTTTACAAGTGGTTGACCAGATTTCCCAGCACCACTTGTTAAAGAGATTGTCTTTAATCCATTGTATATTCTTGCCTCCTTTGTCAAAGATAAGGTGTCCATATGTGCGTGGATTTATCTCTGGGCTTTCTATTTTGTTCCATTGATCTGTATTTCTGTCTTTGTGCCAGTACCATACTGTCTTGATGACTGTGGCTTTGTAGTAGAGCCTGAAGTCAGGTAGGTTGATTCCTCCAGTTCCATTCTTCTTTCTCAAGATAGCTTTGGCTATTCGAGGTTTTTTGTATTTCCATACAAATTGTGAAATTATTTGTTCTAGCTCTGTGAAGAATACTGTTGGTAGCTTGATAGGGATTGCATTGAATCTATAGATTGCTTTGGGTAGTATACTCATTTTCACTCTATTGATCTTCCAATCCATGAACATGGTATATTTCTCCATCTGTTAGTGTCCTCTTTGATTTCTTTCACCAGTGTTTTATAGTTTTCTATATATAGGTCTTTAGTTTCTTTAGGTAGATATATTCCTAAGTATTTTATTCTTTCCGTTGCAATGGTGAATGGAATTGTTTCCTTAATTTCTCTTTCTGTTTTCTCATTATTAGTGTATAGGCATGCAAGGGATTTCTGTGTTGTTGATTTTATATCCTGCAACTTTACTATAGTCATTGATTAGTTCTAGTAGTTTTCTGGTGGAGTCTTTAGAGTTTTCTATGTAGAGGATCATGTCATCTGCAAACAGTGAGAGCTTTACTTCTTCTTTTCCAATTTGGATTCCTTTTATTTCTTTTTCTGCTCTGATTGCTGTGGCCAAAACTTCCAAAACTATGTTGAATAGTAATGGTGAAAGTGGGCACCCTTGTCTTGTTCCTGACTTTAGAGGAAATGCTTTCAATTTTTCACCATTGAGGATAATGTTTGCTGTGGGTTTGTCATATATAGCTTTTATTATGTTGAGGTATGTTCCTTCTATTCCTGCTTTCTGGAGAGTTTTTATCATAAATGGATGTTGAATTTTGTCAAAGGCTTTCTCTGCATCTATTGAGATAATCATATGGTTTTTATTTTTCAACTTGTTAATGTGGTGTATTACATTGATTGATTTGCAGATATTGAAGAATCCTTGCATCCCTGGGATAAAGCCCACTTGGTCATGGTGTATGATCTTTTTAATGTGTTGTTGAATTCTGATTGCTAGAATTTTGTTAAGGATTTTTGCATCTATGTTCATCAGTGATATTGGCCTGTAGTTTTCTTTTTTTGTGGGATCTTTGTCAGGTTTTGGTATTAGGGTGATGGTGGCCTCATAGAATGAGTTTGGAAGTTTACCATCCTCTGCAATTTTCTGGAAGAGTTTGAGCAGGATAGGTGTTAGCTCTTCTCTAAATTTTTGGTAGAATTCAGCTGTGAAACCGTCTGGACCTGGGCTTTTGTTTGCTGGAAGATTTTTGATTACAGTTTCAATTTCCGTGTTTGTGATGGGTCTGTTAAGATTTTCTATTTCTTCCTGATCGAGTTTTGGAAAGTTGTACTTTTCTAAGAATTTGTCCATTTCTTCCACGTTGTCCATTTTATTGGCCTATAATTGTTGATAGTACTCTCTTATGATCCTTTGTATTTCTGTGTTGTCTGTTGTGATCTCTCCATTTTCATTTCTAATTTTATTGATTTGATTTTTCTCCCTTTGTTTCTTGATGAGTCTGGCTAATGGTTTGTCAATTTTATTTATCCTTTCAAAAAAACCAGCTTTTGGTTTTGTTGATTTTTGCTATGATCTCTTTTGTTTCTTTTGCATTTATTTCTGCTCTAAGTTTTAAGATTTCTTTCCTTCTACTAACCCTGGGGTTCTTCATTTCTTCCTTTTCTAGTCGCTTTAGGTGTAGAGTTAGGTTATTTATTTGACTTTTTTCTTGTTTCTTGAGGTGTGCCTGTATTGCTATGAACTTTCCCCTTAGGACTGCTTTTACCATGTCCCACAGGTTTTGGGTTGTTGTGTTTTCATTTTAATTCGTTTCTATGCACATTTTGATTTCTTTTTTGATTTCTTCTGTGATTTGTTGGTTATTCAGCAGCGTGTTGTTCAGCCTCCATATGTTGGAATTTTTAATAGTTTTTCTCTTGTAATTGAGATCTAATCTTACTGCATTGTGGTCGGAAAAGATGCTTGGAATGATTTCTATTTTTTTGAATTTACCAAGGCTAGCTTTATGGTCCAGGATGTGATCTATCCTGGAGAAGGTTCCATGTGCGCTTGAGAAAAAGGTGAAATTCATTGTTTTGGGATGAAATGTCCTATAGATATCAATTAGGTCTAACTGGTCTATTGTATCATTTAAAGTTTGTGTTTCCTTGTTAATTTTCTGTTTAGTTGATCTATCCATAGGTGTGAGTGGGGTATTAAAGTCTCCCACTATTACTGTGTTATTGTTAATTTCTCCTTTCATACTTGTTAGCATTTGTCTTACATACTGCGGTGCTCCCGTGTTGGGTGCATATATATTTATAATTGTTATATCTTCTTCTTGGATTGATCCTTTGATCATTATGTAGTGACATCTTTGTCTCTTTTCACAGTCTTTGTTTTAAAGTCTATTTTATCTGATATGAGTATTGCTACTCCTGCTTTCTTTTGGTCCCTATTTGCATGGAAAATCTTTTTCCAGCCCTTCACTTTCAGTCTGTATGTGTCCCCTGTTTTGAGGTGGGTCTCTTGTAGACAACATATGTAGGGGTCTTGTTTTTGTATCCATTCAGCCAGTCTTTGTCTTTTGGTTGGGGCATTCAACCCATTTACGTTTAAGGTAATTACTGATAAGTATGATCCCGTTGCCATTTACTTTATTGTTTTGGGTTCGAATTTATACACCGTTTTTGTGTTTCCTGTCTAGAGAATATCCTTTAGTATTTGTTGGAGAGCTGGTTTGGTGGTGCAGAATTCTCTCAGCTTTTGCTTGTCTGAAAAGCTTTTGATTTCTCCTTCATACTTGAATGAGATCCTTGCTGGGTACAATAATCTGGGCTGTAGTTTCTTTTCTTTCATCATTTTAAGTATGTCTTGCCATTCCCTCCTGGCTTGAAGAGTTTCTATTGAAAGATCAGCTGTTATCCTTATGGGTATTCCCTTGTGTGTTATTTGTTGTTTTTCCCTTGCTGCTTTTAATATTTGTTCTTTGTGTTTGATCTTTGTTAATTTGATTAATATGTGTCTTGGGGTGTTTCACCTTGGGTTTATCCTGTTTGGGACTCTCTGGGTTTCTTGGACTTGGGTGATTATTTCCTTCCCCATTTTAGGGAAGTTTTCAACTATTATCTCCTCAAGTATTTTCTCATGGTCTTTCTTTTTGTCTTCTTCTTCTGGGACCCCTATGATTCGAATGTTGTAGCGTTTAATATTGTCCTGGAGGTCTCTGAGATTGTCCTCATTTCTTTTAATTCGTTTTTCTTTTATCCTCTCTGATTCATTTATTTCTACCATTCTATCTTCTAATTCACTAATCCTATCTTCTGCCTCTGTTATTCTACTATTTGTTGCCTCCAGAGTGTTTTTAATTTCACTTATTGCATTATTCATTATATATTGACTCTTTTTTATTTCTTCTAAGTCCTTGTTAAACCTTTCTTGCATCTTCTCAATCCTTGCCTCCAGGCTATTTATCTGTGATTCCATTTTAATTTCAAGATTTTGGATCAATTTCACTATCATTATTCGGAATTCTTTATCAGGTAGATTCCCTATCTCTTCCTCTTTTGTTTGGTTTGGTGGGCATTTGTCCTGTTCCTTTATCTGCTGGCTATTCCTCTGTCTCTTCATCTTGTTTAAATTGCTGAGTTTGGGGTGTCCTTTCTGTATTCTGGCAGTTTGTGGAGTTCTCTTTATTGTGGCGCTTCCTCGCTGTGTGTGGGTTTGTGCAGGTGGCTTGTCAAGGTTTCCTGGTTAGGGAAGCTTGTGTCGATGATCTGGTGGATGGAGCTGTATTTCTTCTCTCTGGAGTGTAATGAAATGTCCGGTAATGTGTTATGAGATGTCTATGGTTTTGGGGTGACTTTGGGAAGCCTGTATCTTGAAGCTCAGGGCTGTGTTCCTTTGTTGCTGGAGAATTTGCTTGGTATGTCTTACCCTGGAACTTGTTGGCCCTTTTGTGGTGCTTGGTTTCAGTGTTGGTATGGAGGCGTTTGATGAGCTCCTGTCAATTAATGTTCCTTGGAGTCAGGAGTTCCCTGGAGTCAGGGTTTGGACTTAAGCCTCCTACTTCCAGTTATCGGTCTTATTTTTACAGTAGTTTCAAAACTTCTCCTTCTATACAGCATCATTGATAAAACATCTACGTTAAAGATGAAAAGTTTCTCTACTGTGAGGGTCACTCAGAGAGGTTCACAGCGTTACATGGAGAAGAGAAGTGGGAGGAGGGAGTTAGAGGTGACCCAAATGAGATGAGGTGGAATCAATAGTGGAGAGAGTGGGCTAGCCAGTAGTCACTTCCTTATGTGCACTCCACAACTGGACCACTCAGAGATGTTCACGGAGTTATACAGAGAAGAGAAGAAGGAGGCAGGAGACAGAGGTGGCCAGAAGGATAAAAGGGGGAAATGAAAAGGAGGGAGACAGATCCAGCCAGTAATCAGTTCCCTAAGTGTTCTCCACCGTCTGGAACACACAGAAATTCACAGAGTTGGGTAGAGTAGAGAGGGGTTAGGGAGGAGATACAGGCGACCTGGTGGAGAAAACGGAGAGTCCAAAGGGTGAGAGAGCAGTCAAGCCAGTAATCTCGTTCCCTAGTGAAAAATGGGTCCTGAAGATTGGGTTCTTAAAGGTACAAAATTGGTAACAAATACATAAAAGCAAAAATTAAAAATCTAGAGTAGAGTTTGGAATTTCAAAAATGCAATGTTAATGAAAAGAAGAAGGAAAAGAAAGAGAGAAAAAACGAACAAAGAAAAACAAACAAGGTTGCAAAAATTATAAAGAAACTACAGGTACAAAATTTATAACTAATACCAAAAAGCAAAAATTAAAAATCTAGAGTAGAATTTGGAATTTCAAAAATACAATGTTAAAAAAAAAAGAAGAAAAATAAAGAGAGAAAACAAACAAACCAACAAAAACAATGTCGCAAAAATTATAAAGAAAATACAGGTACAAAATTGATATCAAATACCAAAAAGCATAAATTAAAAATCTTGAGTAGAGTTTGGAATTGCAGATATACAATGTTATATAAAAGAAGAAGAGAAAGAAACAGAGGGGGAAAAAAAAAAGTCACAGAAATTATAGGAAAAAACTATATGTACAAAATTGATAACATATACCAAAAGGCTAAAATTAAAAATCTAGAGTAGAGTTTGGAATTTCAAAAATAAGATGTTAAAGAAAAGAAGAAGGAAAAGAAAGAGAGAAAAAATGAACAAAGAAAAACAAACAAGGTCGCGAAAATTATAAAGAAACTACAGGTACAAAATTGATAACTAATACCAAAAAGCAAAAGTTAAAAATCTAGAGTAGAGTTTGGAATTTCAAAAATACAATGTTAAAAAAAAAGAAGAAGAAAAATAAAGAGAGAAAACAAACAAACCAACAAAAACAATGTCGCAAAAATTATAAAGAAAATACAGGTACAAAATTGATATCAAATACCAAAAAGCATAAATTAAAAATCTTGAGTAGAGTTTGGAATTGCAGATATACGATGTTATACAAAAGAAGAAGAGAAAGAAACAGAGGGAAAAAAAGTCACAGAAATTACGAAAAAAACTATAGGTACAAAATTGATAACATATACCAAAAGGCTAAAATTAAAAATCTAGAGTAGAGTTTGGAATTTCAAAAATACAATGTTAAAGAAAAGAAGAAAAAGAAAAAAACAAAACAAAACACGGTCAAGAAATTATAAAATATGTATATGAAGTTTGCTGAAGAAAAAAAAATAGGGTTTTTTTTTTCTTTTTTGCAAAGTAATAGTTATAAAAGTGAAAATTAAAGGACAATAGAGGACTTAAAATTTTTTTTTTAAATTAAAAAAAAAAGAAAGATTGATCATAAAAATAGTAAAAATATATCTAGGTCTTTCTCTGGTTTTTTTTGTGAGTATTGTGGGTTCAGTTCATTTTTGGCTAGTTCCTTGGTCTGACTTATATTTCTCAAGATCTATAGGCCCCTTCCTATGTAGTTTGTAGTAACCACAGGGTTTTAATCTATGGCCTGTAGCTTCCAAGGCATTTCCCTCTGTTATAGTTTCTTCTGTTTGCTGGTCTCTTCAGTGTCTGGTTCCCGCCCTGACACAAAGGGGACGGTGGAGGACACTATTTTTTTTATTTTATTTAGGCTCACTTGTTCAGCCGCGCTGTGGGGAGGGAGGGAGGGATGCTGCAAACAGATAACACTGGTGTGCGCTCGCAGTGCCTCAGCCACACTGGTCTGCCCCCGCTCACGGCGCGTGTAGCCTCCCTGCCCACACTGCTCGGGCTCTAGGTTGTTCCGCCGGGAACAATCAGAGGCCGGCCCTGGGCTGCATGTACCTCCCAAGTCCAAGCCGCCCAGGTTCAGGCACTCGGGTAGTCCTCAGAGGTGCAGACTCGGTTGGGCCTGCGTTTTGTGCTCTTCCCAGATCCGAGCAGCTCAGGTGATGTGTTTGGCAGGCGCCAATGCTGCGACTTATCGCCTCCCCGCCACTCGGTTATCTGGGTGTAAAACCGGCGCACCTTCTCAGGCAGATGTTGACTGTCCAGACCCCCAAGAAGTTTTAGTTAGCAAAGAAGCCTGCTTACAGTTTTATAGATAGTGTCTCTCTTGGGCTGCGATTGCCCCCTTACGGCTCTGGCTGCCTGTCACCAGAGGGGGAAGGTCTGCAACCGGCTATCTCTGTTCAGTCCTTTGTTCTGTGCGCGGGCCTGGCGGTGTCTTAGGTTAGGGCTGGCTTTTCACGTGGTAGATATCCCACAGTCTGGTTTGCTAGCCCAAATTATTTCGCTCAGATAGCGCTCAGGACATTCCGGCCGATTCTTACTCTAAGGGACACAGCCCGCGCCGCGCTTCCCTGCCCAGCCCCCGCTTGCTAATGCCGTGTGCAGGCGTCTGCGCTGCTTCTCCGCTGGGGGAGTTACCGTAGGGCTCACAATCTGCGATTTTTAATTGTTTATTTATTTTTTTTCTCCCTTTTATGTTGCCCTCTGTGCTTCCAAAGCTCGGCACAGATTCGGCAGTGAGAAGGTTTCCTGGTGTTTGGAAACTTCTCTCTTTTTAAGACTCCCTTCCTGGGACGGAACTCCGTCCCTCCCTCTTTTGTCTCTTTTTTTGTCTTTTATATTTTTTCCTACCTCCTTTCGAAGAGTTGGGTTGCTTTTCTGGGTGCCTGATGTCCTCTGCCGGCATTCAGAAGTTGTTTTGTGGAATTTACTCGACATTTAAATGCTCTTTTGATGAATTTGTGGGGGAGAAAGTGTTCTCCCCATCCTACTCCTCCGCCATCTTGGCTCCTCCGCCTTTATTACACTTTTAATCTGGGAACTCCTGCCTTTCAATTTGAGGAAATTTTCTTGAAAAAAAAAAAAAAATTCCCTTCCATTTTATCTATTTTATTTTCTTCTAAAACTCTTATTATTCTGATGTTGTATCCTTTGGACTTATCTTAATCTTTTCCCTCTTATATTTCATCTATTTTTACTTTAGAAAGATTTACTTACTTTTATCCTCAAATCTTTTTGTTGAAAATTCAATTTTTGTTATTGTCCTTTTAATTTTCAAACGCACTTTTTATTTTGCTTTCTTTTCGTGTTTCATGAGTATACTGTCTTTCTTCTCTTTCTAAATGTAGCCCTGTATTGTCTCTCTTTCTTTTAAGACAGTTTCCGTTTGTTTGTTCCTTTGGTCTCTGCCTTTCACATTAGGAATCTTCCTCTAGTAGCTGGTGGCACTGGATTGTCCACTTACTTTTACCACTTACCCAATAATGTTTGAAAATTTGAATAGTTTAATGCAATTTCACGTTTTATTATCTTTTGAATGATTGTTGTCCTGTTGTGCAAATGTTTTACATACATGTCAAATCATGCAAAAACACTACAACCATTGTTTTGTATAGTCAGATTTGTTTGTTTTTACATTATTTCAATCTTACCTTTCCTGATGCTCTTCATTTCTTTCTTTATGTCTTTGCTTCTAGACTCATTTTCCTTTTGGCTAAAGAATTTCCTTTAGTATTTCTTTTAGTTCAGGTGTCCTGGTGATACATTCTCAGAGCTTGTGTTTGCTGGAAAAGTGTTTATTAATGTTTCACCTTGACTTCTGAAGTGTATGTTCACCTAGCAAAATATTGTAGGTTTGCAGTGATTATCTTTCACATTTTAAGATGTCATTTCATTGTCTTCTGTCTTCTGATATTTCTGTGGAGAAGGCAGCTCTCAGTTTTATTTTTGCTCCTTAGAAAATAATGCTACTTTTAAGATCTTTTTCCAGCGGTTTTACTATATGTGCCTAGGGGAGGCTTTCTTTTCACATATTGAATTGTACTTGGGATTTATTATACTTCTTGAATTTGTAGGTTAATGTTTTTCATCAGTTTTAGAAATTCTCAGGCATTTTCCTTGAAAATAGTGCTTCTGTTTAATTCATTAAAAAAAAAAAAGCATGTGTTCTTCCCTACCTGTCCCAGCTTTATTGAGTACAGTTGATATATAACTTTAAGGTATACAAAGTGATGATTTAATATACATTATATTGATATACGTCTTTCATATTGCAACATGATTACCACAGGAAGTTGTTCACACATTCACCACCTCACATAGTTGCCTTTTTTTGCTTTTTTTTTTGTTGTTGTGAGAATTATTAGGATTTCTTCTGCTAGCAGTGTTTCAACATGCAACACAGTGTTGTTAACCATAATCATCATGCTGTATTTATATTCTTAGAATTTATTCATCTTATAACGGGAAGTCTGTACTCTTTAACCACCTTTACCCATTTCTACCACTCCCTCCCACTGGCAGCCACCAGTCTACTCTCTGTTTCTATAAATTCAGCTTTCTAGATTTCACATGTGAGATAATACCCTATTTGTATTTCTCTGTGTATACACCACATTTTCTTTTTTAATTTATCTATTGGCAGACCTTAGGCTGTTTTCATGTCCTGGCTGTTGTAAATAGTACTGTAATGAACATGGAAGTGTAGATATCTCTTTGAGATGGTGATTTTATTTCCTTTGAATATATATCTATCAATAGAAGTGAAATAGCTGAATCAAATGGCAGTTCTATTTTTAATTTTTTGAGGAATCTCCGTACTGTTTCCCATAGTGGCTGCACCAATTCCCATTCCTACCAATAGTACACATACGTTCCCTTTTCTCCATATCCTGCCAGCACTTTTCCACAGTCTTTTTGAAAATAGACATTCTAATGGTAGTGAGATGATATCATCATGGTTTTGATTTGTATTGCCCTGATAATTGGTGACGTTGAGTACCTTTTGTGTACCTGAGGGCCACGATTTAGAAAAATTTTTTTTCTCTCACCTGGCCTTCTGAAACTCTGGTTACACATACATTGCTTGACTGTAGCCTACACAGTACAGAGATAGCTGCATGGCTGAACAAGGTGTGTGTGTGTGTGTGTGTGATCTGGGCCATACTTTTTATAAAGACATGTATGAGTTTATACAGATCTACCCTTTTGTATTCTGCCTTACCTGATTCCCTACCTCAAGTCCTACCCTCCTGGTATCTTTAATTCCTGAGCTTTTCTGGGGTTCTGAAGTATCAGTTAGCTGCTCATGGGCCTTACACTATGCTGATTTAACTCTGGGCTTACTTCTCTCTGCCAAGTCAGTTACTATTTGTCCATTACTTCTCTCTGCCAAGTCAGTTACTATTTGTCCATCTGTTTCCCAGTGACAAATGTTTTTGGTCCTTGGGTATTTTTTTAAAAAATCCATCTTTTTCTTGTTATTTTATTGGATTTTAGGAGGGCATGGAAATAATAAATTATTTAACCACAAATCCCACTGTTAATTTCTTTTCTAAAAAATTGGCATTGTACTGTTATACTACCTCTTACAGAAACAGTGCTTGACTATCTGAGATGATATTGACCAATCTGTTAGTCAAAGCTAGAAATGGAATGGGTGGGACAATTTTTCCCTTTAGTCCTAGCTCTCATTTCTTGTATTTTACCATCCCTCAGAAACGGCATTGTTGAAGCACTTGCTTTTCAATGAGACTCAAGGCATCGCCTGACTTTACTTGAGAGTCTGCCAGGAGAACTACAGAGAGATTATATAATGATCTTCATAATAGAGTTATGTCTTATTAAGATATTTTATTCTGTTTCATAGGCCTACACAGTCATTTTTTAAAATAAACTTCTAGAGAATTCTATAATGTGGCTTTCCAAGTGTGTGCACATGTCCTGGGAGTATACAAATGTTATTGGTGTAATGTGAGAGTCAACATTCAGAAATTAGTACTTCATTTCAGTGAAACTGTTTGCCCTAAAAGACTCAGTTTACTTGTTCTATACACAAATAGCTGTTGAGTTCGTACTTTGTGCAGAGCTCTGTCTTAGGTGATAAGGATATGCTGCTGCTAAGTCGCTTCAGTTGTGGCCGACTCTGTGTGACCCCATAGATGGAAGCCCACCAGATGGAAGTTCCTCCGTCCCTGGGATTCTCCAGGCAAGAACACTGGAGTGGGTTGCCATTTCCTTCTCCAATGCAGGAAAGTGAAAGGTGAAAGTGAATTCGCTCAGTCATGTCCGACTCTTCACGACCCCATGGACTGCAACCTACCAGGGTCCTCCATCCATGGGATTTTCCAGGCAAGAGTACTGGAGTGGGTTGCCATTGCCTTCTCTGGATAAGGATATAGCAGTGATTTTTTTCTCTTCCTTAAAAAAGTATTTTTTAAGTTCAAGTATAATTGATGTACAATATTATATGTTACAGGTGTACAGTATTTTGATTCACAATTTTACTTCATTTATAGTTATTATAAAATATTGATTATATTCCCTGTGTTGTACAATATATCCTTGTGACTTATTTTATACATAGTATTTTGTACCTCTTAATCCCTTACCACTATATTGTCCCCACTTCCTCCTTCCACTGGTAACCACTATTTTGTTCTCTATATCTGTGAGTCTGGCAGTAATTTTTTAAAATAGTTTTTTAATTGAGATATAATTGAGATATAACATAATATTATATTAGTTTCAGGTGTACAACATAATGATTTAATATTTGTATATAGTGTAAATGATCAGCACAGTGAGTCTGGTTAATATCCATCAGTACACATAGTTACAAAATGTATTTTGATGAGAACTTTTAACATTTACTTTCTTAGCACCTTTAAGTATAAAATCCAGTATTACTAACTGTAGATACCATACTGTTTGTTATATCCACAGGACTTGTTTATTTTATATCTGGAAGCTTGTACCTTTTGATTCCCTTCACTCATTTTGCACATTCCCTCCTCTACCACCTTTGGAAGCCAGAGTCTGTCCTCTGTATCTATGAGTTGTTTTCCCTGCTTCATATGTAAGTAAGATCATATGGTATCTGTCTTTCTCTGTCTCACTTATTTCCTTTAGCATAATACCCTTGAGTTCCATTCATGTTGTTGCAAATGGCAAAATTTCCTCTTTTTATGGCTACATAATATAGATCTCACATTTTCTTTATCCATTCATCCATCAATGGCATTATAGCAGTGTATTTATTTAACACAACCTTCTCTTTGAAGAGCCTTGCATCCTGCTGAAGGATATGGCAATAAGCAAATAAATATGTATTATAATATTAATTTAATTATAGTAATATAATGTATGTGTCATTAAGAAAAATAAAGCGGGCTGAAAAAATAGAGAGCAGGGGAATACTATTTTAGATAGGATGGTCAGAGTAAACCTTTTGAGAAATGACTGAGCTCTGAACAAGCTGAAGGTGGACCCTGTGTATATCCAGCAAAGAAAGTAAAAACAAAAATAAAGTCAGTCATTTTAGGTGACTGGTTGACACTGTGTAAAATAACTTGGATGTTTAGATTTAGGGAAATCTCTCCTCACTTTGTTTTACTTGGTAATCCAGATCCCTGTCCATCTAGAATGATTCTTTAAAATGTATATAGTAAGTAGACCAGTTATACTGAGATAATTGGTATCATTTCAATTTGGGATGTATTTATTGTATCTGAATCCATTGGGGACTAAGATAGAATATTTATTTGTGGTAAGCCAAATCCAGGCTCTCCTTACCATTCCATCTATATGAGGATGTTTATTAGATTCACTAGGAACTATCCTCAGAGTTGCTTTTAGAAACATACTGTCTCCAGGAGTAAAGAATGGGTCAGTTTTCTGGATTCTGTAAACCTGCAGAACACACTGAAACGCAGTCACAAAGAGCCCGTCACGCTGTCTTTCCTAGCTGTGCTGTGCTTACTCGCTCAGTCACGTCTGACTCTTTGTGACCCCACGGACCATAGCCCACCAGGTTCCTCTGTCTATGCGGATGCTCCAGGCAAGAATACTGGAGTGGGTTGCCATGCCCTCCTCCAGGGGATCTTCCCAACCCAGAGATTGAACCCAGGTCTTCTGCTTTGCAGGTGGATTCTTTACTGTCTGAGCCATTAGGCTCATGGAAATGCCTGTTCTCTTGGCCCAGCTGCTGCAGGAGTCAATGTACCAGGAGAAGCAGCTTCTCCTCCAGTGTTTTGGAGAATGAGCTGTGTTTGCAAGATACTTGTCTTCTTTTCTGAAGTAAGGATAGAGGCAGGTAAGAGAGACCACCTTCCTAGCAGGTCTCCTGTTGTCCCTGATGTCTGGCAAGTAAGTATGTTGATGTCCCTGGCAAGTATATTCAGCTTTCTCATTCTTTTTGAAGCCAAGCTATATGCACTCCAAGGAATTTGGAGTCCTCAAGAATGTCAAGGCAGAATGTGGTCTGAAATCCAATGTTTTCCTCACTATTCAAAAGCTCTGTCTTTGAGAGCTTATTTGCCAGTAAGTAAACTGTCTGGGGGGCTTCCCAGGTGGTGCTAGTGGTAAAGAACCTGCTGCCAATGCAGGAGACATAAGAGACTCAGGTTCTTGGGTCAGGAAGATCCCTTGGAGGAGGGGATGGCAATTCACTCCAGTATTCTTGCCTGGAGAATCCCATGGAGAGAGGAGCTGGTAAGCTACAGTTCATAGGGTCACAAAGAGTCAGACATGACTGAAGCAACTTAGCACACATGCATGCAAACTGTCTAGGAGAACTTCTAATGATAACCTGAAATATTATCAACTCTGTATTTAAAATTGTCCTGCTTTGAAAATGTGTTTGTTCTGGCTGTTGTTAAAATAATTTAATGTAGCAAGTTGATACTTTTCAGTGAAACTTTTCTTGTTTTATTTTTTTAAACTATGCAAATATTTTGGTAGCTCTGTAATTAATTATATTGCAATACACTCAATTGATACTCAGGAAATGGTCATGAACAGAATATAAACATATTCAATGTGTTAACTAAAGTAGTTCTTCAAACATGAAAACATTGAAAAATTTGTTTTAAAAATAACTTAATGACATCCATATTTTACCTCTATAAGTTTAAAATTTATTAATAAAGTATGTATTCATAAATTACGGTACATACATGGCTCAGGTTCTAAGTAAGGGAAAGAAATATTCTCTATGTAATATACTAACCAAAAAGACCATCCTGTAACCGCTGATAGTCTTTTTCCTGTGGGCTCTATCCTATTCTATCGGTCCCCAAGAACTATTAATCAAACATGTGCTATATATTTTGGGCCATTTGCAGTAATATATTTTATATGTAAAACCCACATGTAAAATACTAGTAGGCAGAACATAAGTATGGATTTTTGTATCAGTCAATTATGTGGCTCAAATTTGTCCTATGGTTTAGCATGTGTTTTTATAGAGTTAATTGGTTGCCTAAGGCTTAAACTCAATTTTAACCTAATTACTAGGTATAGAACCATATAGAAGCTGCCGGGAACTTTAATTGCATTATTATTCTCTGGTATGACAAAGTTCCTCCTCTGTCCTAAAGAATGTTCTTTGCTCACTTGTATGTGTATAGGATAGTAAAGTAATGCTCAAAATTCTCCAAGCCAGGCTTCAGCAATACGTGAACCGTGAACTTCCAGATGTTCAAGCTGGTTTTAGAAAGGGCAGAGGAACCAGAGATCAAATTGCCAACATCAGCTGGATCATCGAAAAAGCAAGAGAGTTCCAGAAAAACATCTGTTTCTGCTTTATTGACTATGCCAAAGCCTTTGACCTGACCTGCCACTTGAGAAACCTGTATGCAGGTCAGGAAGCAACAGTTAGAACTGGACATGGAAAAACAGACTGGTTCCAAATAGGAAAAGGAGGACATCAAGGCTGTATATTGTCACCCTGCTTATTTAACTTATATGCAGAGTACATCATGAGAAACGCTGGGCTGAAAGAAGCACAAGCTGGAATCAAGATTGCCGGGAGAAATATCAATAACCTCAGATATGCAGATGACACCACCTTTATGGCAGAAAGTGAAGAGGAACTAAAAAACCTCTTGATGAAAATGAAAGAGGAGAGTGAAAAAGTTGGCTTAAAGCTCAACATTCAGAAAACAGATCATGGCATCTGGTCCCATCACTTCATGGGAAGTAGATGGGGAAACAGTGGAAACAGTGTCAGACTTAATTTTTTTGGTCTCCAAAATCACTGCAGATGGTGATTTCAGCCATGAAATTAAAAGATGCTTACTCCTTGGAAGGAAAGTTATGTCCAACCTAGATAGCATATTCAAAAGCAGAGACATTACTTTTCCAACAAATGTCCGTCTAGTCAAGGCTATGGTTTTTCCAGTGGTCATGTATGGATGTGAGAGTTGGACTGTGAAGAAGGCTGAGCACCGAAGAATTGATGCTTTTGAACTGTGCTGTCGGAGAAGACTCTTTAGAGTCCCTTGGACTGCAGGGAGATCCAACCAGTCCATTCTAAAGGAGATCAGTCCTGGGTGTTCTTTGGAAGGACTGATGCTAAAGCTGAAACTCCAATACTTTGGCTACCTCACGTGTAGAGTTGACTCATTGGAAAAGACTCTGATGCTGGGAGGGATTGAGGGCAGGAAGAGAAGGGGATGACAGAGGATGAGATGGCTGGATGGCATCACCGACTTGATGAACATGAGTTTGGGTGAACTCCAGGAGTTGGTGATGGAGAGGGAGGCCTGGCGTGCTGCGATTCATGGGGTCGCAAAGAGTCGGATACAACTGAGCAACTGAACTGAATTGATGTGTATAGGATATAACCTAGAATTCAGCCTCAAAATCTTATGTATAGAAGTTATCAGCGTCTCCCCACATCAAGGATCATTGAGTTGCTGCTGATAACCCATGGAAACTCTGCCAAGTCTATATATGTAGATGCATTTGTGTGTGTGTGTGTGCGCACGCACATGCATTCCTGCACATGTGTGTTGTCTCCATTGGAAAGTCCAATAAAAAGTCTCAGGAGCATTTGCGATCCTTTTCCTGAGATTCTCCTTTGTGTTTACTTTTTCCTGTGTCAAATAGACAACTGATTATAATGGAGGTATGGCATGAATCTCAATTTTGTAACTTTGTTGTCCACTTATAAGACCAAAGGGAAGGGCTTATGGACTTTCTGCTTCAAGGTGTAAATGCTCTCTCCTGATCTCTCCTCTCTGCTTTTTCTCCTTTAGTTTCAAAGCAGCCACTTATGTCCCTTGGTCAGATGCCCATAGGACTCCTTTGGAAACTTCAGTCTTTTCACTAGAGGAAGAAATAACCATCTCAACACATACCTTTGATTCTTTCTTGGGTCTTACATCCCCCAGGGCCTCATACTTGTCTGAGTGTTAGTGGAGACTCTCCTCTGCTCATCAACAGTAGCTGGGCTCAGACACCATGACTGAGAATGAACGTGGGTGCCCAGTTCTTATTTTGTCTACCCAACAGTGTGAGCTGTGGCTGATTCCCTCACTGCTTTCCCTAAGAAAAAAGCACACTAAAGAGAGAACTATTTTTTCTAATCACACATGGAACACCTCCCTCGCCCCCGCCAATTGTTCCCTGTTACATAATTTTGTGCCCCTCTAAAATAATCAGCCCCTACATTTCTGTACAAGTCAGCAATTTATTTGGCATATCCCTGAATTGGTTCTCATATCCATGGATTATTTTTCCTCCATAGAATGTACATTTTATAAGGGCAGGGCTGTTAGTTTTGTTATCTATTCTACTGCAGTCTCTGGAACAGTGCCTAGCACAAATAAGCATTTAATATGTATTCATTGAATAAATGAATATTGTAAGGTTTACACACTACCTACAAATTGTTACTTTTTTGCCATAAAGAATTGGGATGTGTCTCTAGAGAATGTCAGCTTGGATTAATTTCTTTTTTTTTTTAAATTTTATTTTATTTTTAAACCTGAAACACTCTGTTAGTTTTGCCAAACATCAAATTTTATTATGAATTTTACCCCAAATCTGAAAGTAGGGAAGTTTGTAATTCACCCCTTCCTCCCCAACACTGAAGCTCATTAGGGATGACTAAGGTAAAGGAAACTGAAGGATGGAGGATATACAGAATTCGTGCTCGTGAGGGGAAGCTGGTAAGTTTGTAGTGCTAGACCAAGGACTCTAGACTTGGGCCTTCTTCAAACTGATGTGGCTTAAAGGGACTATAGTTTGGGAGTTTGGTGCGTAGACATAAGATTTATCTCTTAAAGCTAAAAATAAATTTAAAAGTAGGTATCAGTAGTAAACACTATACATGTAACTTTTTTCAAATTAAAGTTTGCAGCACACTCAAGGATGTTAAACATCTAGTTTTTTTGTAACAAGCACGTTTTGAATAGAGTAGATAAGGAATAAAGCAGATAACAGCTCTGGCTTATAGAGGCTACAGCAAGGACCAGTCATGCTTTGCAGTGTGGCTTTCATGCTGGCTGTTTAAATTGTGTTGTGCTGGGGGAAGGCCAGAGGAAATGTGAATATGACACAAATAAAGAATGGAATGAATGCAAGATCCATTCTGCTAAAAATATCAGCATGGTGCTTCAAACTGAGAGGAGAAAAGAAGACTGGGTTAATTTTCTTTGTAGATAATAAATATTGTGGCATAAGGCAGTAAGAGAGGGAAAGTCATTGTGAATGACTCAAAAGAAAATTGCTAAAAATCTCTAAATCAGTAATTGATCTTAATGGAATTTAATTATTTTATTACCTTAATCAGTCACCTCTTATCTTGCCTTAGCTTCCACTCCATTTTGAGAGCTATTAGCTCCTATTACCTAGCTGTGGTCAGGAAGAAATTGCTTGATAACAAGTTTTAATTCTTGTTGCAGGGTAACTTTGGCAAACTCATTTGTCTGTGTTAATAATACTGAAAGAAAAATAGTTATTATAAAATGAGTTGGGGTGGGAGAGATGGTTAGATGTGTATATGACTGTGTTTATTTTTACTTCTAAGACCCAGTGTGAAATTCTCTGAAGTCACAACTCATGTTGATTTATTTTGTATTCCAAGTGTCACCCATGTTGTTGTTGTTGAGTCACTATGTCTGACTCTTTGTGATACCATGGACTGTAGCACACCAGGCTCCCCTGCCCTTTACTATCTCCTGGAGTTTGCACAAATTCATGTCCACTGGGTTGGTGATGCTATCTAACCATCTCATCCTCTGCCACCCCCTTCTCCTTTTGCCTTCAATGTTTCCCAGCATCAGGGTCTTTTCCAATGAGTCAACTCTTTGCATCAGGTGGCCAAAGTATTGGAGCTTCAGCATCAGCCCTTCCAATGAATATTCAGGTCACCCATGGTACCTGTTTTAAAGTAAGCATCTGATAAATACTTTTGGAATGAGTAATAAAAATAACTAATATAGGGAGGAATAAATTGGGAGATTGGGATTGCCATATACACACTACTATATATAAAATAGAGAACTAACAAGGACCTACTGTGTAGCACAGGGAACTCTCCTCAGTACCCTGTAACAGCCTATATGGGAATAGAATCTAAAAAAAAGTGGATGTATGTATACATATAACTGATTCACTTTGCTGTACACATGAAACTAACAGCATTGTAAATCAACTGTACTCCAATAAAAATGTAATTAAACATTAACTAATATGCATTTAATTCTTCATACTACTGTTATTTCTCATGGAGATGAGATGATTTATACTCCATGATTACATGGAGATGATTTATATACTGTCACAGGTCAAATAACTCTTTTAATTGATTCTTTATCATCAGATATATAAAATATATAAATATATAAAAAACTTTGGTTCTGGGGAATTAAAAATTTTTTCGGTTTTGAAAAATTATTTAATGGTAAAATTTTAGACTTGAGAGAAGCTGTTAACACTGAGGACATATTAATAATATTGTGACCATTTTATTCATAATTTCAGTATCCAATAAGTCTATGCAGTTTTTCCTGTATACGTAATTAATTGGATAATTCTGAACAGCCTGTTATTCCCTTCTCTATTTTTCTTGCAGAAGCTATATATTTGACTTTGTAATATAGCTTTTATTTTGACATATATTCAGACTTAGAAAGAGCTGCAAAAATAGTACAGAGAATTTTCAGTGTATCCATCACCCAGCTTCCCCTCATGGTAATATATAATTACAGTGCATTGTCAAAATTAGGAAGTTGGTACAATATTATTCAAGTACAGAACTTATTTAGATCTCATCAGTTTTTAAGTGTACTCTTTGTGTGCATGTGTGTGTGTGTGTGTGTGTGTGTGTAGTTCTATGAAGTTGTACCACGTGTGTAGATCCCATAGCACTAACACCACAATTAGGATACAGAACTGTTCCATCACCACGAAGAAACTCCTTGTGCTTTCCCATAAAAGTCACATCCTTCCTCCAAACCTAACTCTTACAACTACTAATCTGTTCTCTACCACTATAGTTTTTTCACTTAGAGATTGCTCTACAAAGGAAATCATGTGGTATATAACTCTTTGAGGCTGATTTTTAAAAAATTCAATAAGATGTGCTTTAAATATATCCAACTTGTTGAATTAACAGTATTTTGTGCCTATTTATTGCTTAGTGGAATTCCACATACGTTTGTTTTTTTTTTTATAACAAACCTTTAAACCCACACCCAAAGCATCCTATATGCTGAAACTAAAGGTCTTCTGGGAATTATGATCTTAGGGAATATTATGAAGGTTTCCAAAGCCAGAGAAAGATATGAGAAATGGAAAAGACCATCTTTTTCAACTTCTTCCTGTACTCTTACAAACTAATACCATTCAATCCAGCCCTCATTTGTTTTATTATTATTATTTGTTTTATGCTGTGACAATTTAGGGTTTCCCAGTGTGTCCTCGGTTACTTGGGCACTGGTGATTTCTTTGGCTGTCCGTATTTCCTAAACTTCAATTCTTTCTAACTTGTTTTTCAGATCCCACTTTTAGCAGTAGCCCTCAGCTTGAATAGCCTAAGTTTCTCCTCCAAGGATTCAAGCAGCTTGGGAACACACGTTGACCCATGGGGCAGGCCTGCCAAGCCTCTGTGTGAATGACTGAAAATTCTCCTAGGAAAGAGTCAGGTTTATTAAGGCTCTACAGGAAAATGCACTTCTGAGAGCACCGTTATCTATCACTGAACATTTCTAAGGGGTTTTCAAATAAAAGACTTTTGAAAAACTCGATGAGCTCTTTCTCTTTAATCTCTGAGGGATGTGGAGTGCAGGACATAATGGCTATGTGCCAGAAGCCCTGCTCTAGTAGGCAGTGGTGATTAGGGCAGCTTTGGCAACAGAGGTGAGTTCCCTGGTGTCAGTAGCAATGTCAGTCCCAGACAGGCCTCTCCTCTGGGATGCGTGACCTCGTTACGGGGTTCCTTAGCATTGCCATCAGCATCTCTGTACTTTGGCAGCTTGGGCAGACCTCCACCAGCTTGGCAGAGCAGCAGTGCCTCCTGCGGCCACTGGCAACAAGGGCTCTACTTTCAGCATCAGTGATGAGAGGTGGTGTGTGTGTGTGTGTGTGTGTGTGTGTGTGTGTGCATGTTCTCAATCTTCAATCTCTGGAAGTATCCTCCTGCAGAACTATCAGACCTCTGAAACTATTTCCTATATTGATTTTGTAGAAGAAAAGTAAGGTTTGAGACTTGACCTGGCTAGGGAACTAAGAATTTTGAAATTCAAAGCTTCTACTGGGTCTTATTGTGGTAAGAGATGAACATCAATAGAAAGATGCTTTTGTAGAGGGCTTGATTGTTACTCAGGTATAAAAATAATATTTTTCTATGGCATGAATTATGTATACATAGAGTATTTTCTAAGAATGAAAATAAAAGGAATACAAAGGGCACATGTGCCTTCAAATAATGTAAAATACTGATATTGAGTAGTTGTGTAGAGGTGGATAGAGAAGTGTTTCTTTCCTTAGTGTTTGAAACTCTGTTCTCCTAAGGATTACTTTATATCTGGGAGGTGTGTGTGTCTGTGTGTGTGTTTGTGTGTGTTCCTGTTGTTAAAAACAGAATTCAACTGAGTAAACTGTAAGATCTTATTGGCTTTATTTCATGATTCATGGATTAGGCAATGACCTATCTAGCATATAGAAAGGAGCTCTGAGGAGCAACTCAAAAGGAATTATTGATACTTTTATAAGCAGAAGAGAGCAGGAACAAGGAGGTTATACTTGGCAAAAAAGCAATTTGGATATTGTAAGGCCACGTTTTTTTTTAGTGGATGGCAGGACTCCACCAGGCAGATTACCCAGCCATTGCTGATCAGGAAATTCCTGATGAACTGGTTTGAGATTCTATTTCTGGGAGAAATGAAACTGTTATTAAATTAGGTCTCTGCTTGTTGACATGGGCTTAACATAAGCAACTCTGCTTTGGGACTGTTGTCTTGTAGTTAACACTGTATTTACTTATGAGATGAATGAAAGAATGAGAAGTCACCTCATTTGGATATGGATATCTCAGAAAACACTATATTTGACTGAATTACTCAGAACTTGGGGGAATATATTTCCATGGATGACCGAACTGCAAGATATATATTTTTTTCACTTTATTCATTTATTGAAGGTTTACTGCAAGATATTTTTGAGGTGAAGATAGATCTTACAGCTAGACAGGTGATGGAGTTTCCCTAAAACGGACAGATTTGTGTGATTACAAATGCAGTTACCAGTGGAAATTAGCAAGTTGCTCCTGGGAAAAGTGAGGTCATTGGAAGGATTTGCTGCCATGTTGATCTATGTATGTTGGTGCTGTCCCTCCTTTTATATTTTACCCACTTTAAATGCCACACATGATGTAGTGACGACTGTCATCACTCACAGCTCCTAGTCTACAGTGACGTTCCCCATAGTTCTTTCATTATCCTCTGCCATCCCCACGTCCTGCTGTCGTATCCAGCCTGAGATGCTCTGAGCGGCAAGACACAGGCGACATCTTATCCTCTGTTCTCATTGCTAAAAATATGGAGTTGAGTTTTTGACATGCTAAATTTGAAATTTCTATTGGACATTCAAGGGATGGTATGAAGTAGGCTGTTTCGTCTGCAGTTTAGAGAATAGGTCTGAGCTGTTAAATTTGGTTGTTGTCAGCACAAACATGGAGACTAGATGTGATTGGCCAAGGAGTCAGTGTCCTGGGATGAGTTTGGGAAGAGGGGAAAGAGGAGGAACCAGCCTAAGGAATGAAAAAGGAGTGATTTAATGAGGAAGGATGAGAACCTGGAGAGTGTGGTCTCCCGGAGACAAGCAGAGTATGGTCATTTGGACCATGGGAGATCATTTTTGACTGTGGTAAGAGCAGATTTAGGTGAAGGACATGTACAAAATTCTCTTTGGATTGGTTAGAATAGAGAATGGGAGCAGAATTGAAGGCCCTGGGAATAGATGGGAGAGCCAAGAAACAGGGTGGGACCCGGTGAAGAGCTGGAGTCAGCATAATGTGTAGGTGGGACTTGGCGATGCATTTCAAGGGGAATAAAGTGAGACAGAGGTGGACAGGGAAGTGGTTCTTTCCTGGGTGTTGTTTGAAACTCTATTTTCCTAAGGATTGCTATATACCTGGGAGATGTGTGTGTGTTCCTATTGTTAAAAAATTCAGAGGAGACATTTTTAGTCAGTTTGTGTCTCCTAGGGTCCTACAACTTCTCTCTCATCATAATAAAAAAGAAAGAGATCTGGTCCCGATTTTGGTAGGCCCGAAGACAGCACCCCAGCCTTCACAGGGACCTTCTCAGTTTGTGCAGCTTCTCTCCTCTGTTCCCAGCTCTGGAAGCACACCTGGAATATTCTGAAGTCAGATTTAATAAGAAATCCTTTACATCAGCTCCTGACATGATTCCTGCTGTTCTCTGCCAACTCTGCTCTCCCTCTGTCTTTCTGGCCGCTATCCACCTCCCTCCTTCCAGCTCAAAGAGTAGGGCAGAGAGGGTGGCTCTCAGAAATCATCACTAACTCCCTCCATCCTCTCCATGCTCATTCTGTCTTTGGGGGTGCCGAAGTGGAATCCAGCAGATTTGAAAGAACCTGAATGCCCTGTCCATACAGTAGTCCATGAAAATAATACTCCTTCATTGAGGTACCCCACTAAAGTCATAACCCACTGTTGCTCTAATGCTTAAGGAGAGAAAAAGTTAAGATTAAAAAGTCCTAAACTTTGTGGCATAATTACAAACAAACAGTATCCTGTAGTTCATTTTCAAAACAGGTGAAGTATTGGTTGGGTAGCTAAATAGTACATCAGGATTTTGCTGGTTGTTACATGCCAACAGGCTTTTTAATCTGTCATAGCAGATCACATTTCTTCTGAAAAAGATGATACAAATTAGTAACATATTCGCTGCTCTGATCTCCACAGCAATTTAAACCATGTATAAGCACCTTTCTCTCTCTGCACTCCCCATCCCATGGCATCATTTTAACCTTGTGATGAAAATCAGGGACTCTTGCCTCTGTTTGTTCCTCTTTCAAGAAGCAAACTGTGATGTCAGCATGTCACCAACATACTAGATATGTATCTTTAGAGGTTGCCATGGCAAATCTGGAACCAGAGCCTCCCTAATGAGCCAAAGCTATTGACGCCTGACAGACTAAGTATTCTCAGACATTTCCTGTTAGACTGGTATTGGCTTCGGCTGTGAAAGCAGTTGCTTTCATTTCTGGGGGTAGATTAGTATTGGGTGGGAGTCGGGGGTGAACTCTTTTCGGGTCATGAAGTGTCACTTAGTCTGACAGAGGAATTTCTAGGTCTGGAAATGTATCATGTACAACAATACACTAAGAAAGTATGTTAAGTTAGAATCTGGATCCTGGCAAGTCTATGATAAATCCCTCCATACCTCTCGGAAATAGACATAGCAACTCCTAAGGTGAAAGAATGTTCATTTGTATTTCAATAATTGAGCTAAAAACAAAGAAGATTAAAAAGTGAGTGAAAGAGAAACCAAGTATCCTAGGATAAGAGAACAGTGCTCTGAAGTTGCTTCTTGTTTTCGTTGGTGAGTTTTGATAGTGAACACCACACATGCAATCCTCCTCTGGTCACAAGTCAAACATTTTCACACATCAAGTGTGGAAGACTCACCATGGTGATGGTTCCCAGTCACAGCGAAGTGTGAAGACGGCAAGCACTCGCCTCCATTACCGTCTCATTTAACATAGTTTTCAGTTACTCACACAGCTTAGAACTGGAAGTGATACCTTTTTCAGTTCTTCCAGAATTGATGTGAACATCTTAAGGCTGAAGGGAATAATCGCTACTTTGAATCGAGAAAACAATATGTGGTTAATTTACTCTTTTCTCCTAATTATAGTAACACAGTTGAACCCTTTGTGTGTTCAAAAATAAAACAAGCAGCACAGAGGTTCAGGTTCAGGTGTAGGGAAGCCATGGGGGAAGTTTTGTGAATGCTTATTGATGGGGATGATGAAATGGATAAAGCTATGAATTATTAAGTGACAGAACAGGAAACACAGGAAGTTCTGGCCTTTTCTATCTTTTGGGATCCGTTTCAGTGTTCCTGGAGTGTGGGAAACCTTGGACCAAGAAGAACTCCTAGAGAAGAAGGGACAGATGTGTAGTGTGAAATAATAGAAAAATATGCACATCTATTTATGTATCTCTGTCCATCTGTCTGTCTGTCTATCTCCCTCCCTCCTTCCCTCCCTCCCTATCTATCTCTGCCCCTAATTCCTGGTGTGGGTGTGTGTACTCAGTCACTTGGTGGTGTCAAACTCTTTTGCGACCCCATGGACTGCAGCCCATTAGGCTCCTCTGTCCATGGGATTTTCCCAGCAAGAATACAGGAGTGGGTTGCCATTTCCTCCTCCAGGGGATCTTCCCAACCTAGGGACTGAACCTGCGTCTCCTGTGTCTCCTACATTGGCACGTGGATTCTTTACCACTGAGCCACTTGCGAAACCTGGTGTAGCACTCCTCTAACACTTGTCATTTCCAGGTTGATAGAAACACCTTTTGTTTTGATATCTGGTCTTTGACACGGTGGTTCCTTACACAGAGCTCCTAATCCCCTTGAAATTTCCTGGGTAATAGCTACATCCTTTGCTCTAATGAGGTGACTCCTAGTGGCTTTGTTTCACTCCTGGGTGGGGGCTAGTCACCAGGAAGTATAAACCATGATTAGAAGCTTAGAACATTCAGTCCCACCCCCATGATTCAGGAAGCAAAGAGGGGCTAGAGACTGAGTTAATGATTGATCGTGCCTATGTGCTGAAGCCTCCATATAGATCCTGGAAGTATGGGGTTTGATTAGCTTCTGGATTGTTGAGTCCATGGAGGTACAGGGAGGGCAGCATGCTTCTGGTGAGGACATGGATGTTCTGCACCCCTGCCTCCATACCCTGTGCTATGCGCCTCTTCCTTCTGAATAGTCATGTGTATCTTCATCATATTCTTGTATAAGAAGCCAGTAAATCTAAGTGTCTCCCTGAGTTCTGTGATAGAATATTGAAAAGCAGAGACATTACTTTGCCAACAAAGGTCCGTCTAGTCAAGGTATGGTTTTTCCAGTGGTCATGTATGGATGTGAGAGTTGGACTGTGAAGAAGGCTGAGCACCGAAGAATTGATGCTTTTGAACTGTGGTGTTGGAGAAGACTCTTGAGAGTCCCTTGGACTGCAAGGAGATCCAACCAGTCCATTCTGAAGGAGATCAGCCCTGGGTGTTCTTTGGAAGGAATGATGCTAAAGCTGAAACTCCAGTACTTTGGCCACCTCATGTGAAGCGTTGATTCATTGGAAAAGACTCTGATGCTGGGAGGGATTGGGGGCAGGAGGAGAAGGGGCCGACAGAGGATGAGATGGCTGTATGGCATCACGGACTCGATGGACGTGAGTTTGAGTGAACACCGGGAGTTGGTGATGGACAGGGAGGCCTGGCGTGCTGTGATTCATGGGGTTGCAGAGAGTTAGACACAACTGAGCAACTGAACTGAACTGAACTGAGTCCTGTGAGACAGTCTAGCAAAGTATCAAACCCAAAGAGGTGGTCATGGAAACCCCCACTTAACAGGCAGTGGATCAGAAGTACAGGTGACAACCTGTGACTGGAGATTGGCATCTGCAGTGGAGGGTGGCAGTTTCGTGGGTGGGACTGAACCCTTAACCTGTGGGGTTTGATGCTGTGTCAGAGTTGACAGTGTCAGAGTTGAATGACATTGTAGGCTACCCAACTGATGTTGCAGAGACTTGCTTGCCACGGGGAAAAACTCCCACCCATTTGGTGACCAGAAGTGTCAGAAGTGAAGTCTTTGTGTGGATAGTAAAGGAGAAGCACACAAGGGTATAGTTTTCGTGGAGAGGTAGTACCAACACAAGATAGCAAGTTTCCCACAGAGCCAGCCACTCTGCCTTGTTTCTGACACATGGTGGTAGGAAGTCCAGTAAGCAGGTTTTCCTGGGTATTATAGAGACAACTCATCATTGTTGCTGCACATCTGTGTCTTGAATGCAGATGTGGTTTGAGGGGGGTTTGCATGACTGGTTGGACTCCACTGTGCTCCTCTCAATACAAACATAATACCTACCTCTGGCAGCCCTGTTGGGTAGCATTACTTTTTCTCTGCATCTCCTGAATAAGGTCTTCATTCATTGAGGATACAAGAAAAAGACATGGAGTCCTTGTTCTTCTCACAAGTGCAAACCCACATACCTCAGGAAGACGTACTCCTAAGAAGTGTAAGGAGTTCTTAGTTTCCTTACAGAATTGATAGGCATTTGGACTGATTTCCAACTCTGTTTGGACCTGGACTGGATAATTGTGTGAAGGCCGTGGATTAGTTAAGGGGTCAGTTTACACCCTTGGAACAGGGCAGAACCAGTGGCTTAGGACTAAATTGAACTCATGTTTTTAGATTTATAAGAAATGCTAAGCCCACCAGCTGAGTGAGACTGGGAAGGGAAAAGAGCTTGCAAGTGTTGTTGACATGCTGAGTCATGGGTCTCAGCATCTAGCAGGGTTTGGTCCTGGGATCTTCAGGCCTGTGAATCCTGGGATGGCTTTGAGTTCTGGACTACTTCAATAATTTCAGTCATTCAGTGGCCTTCAGTGTCTGTTGGTGAGTGCTGATGAAGAAATCAGCCTCCATAATAGGCAAGTCATCATGTAACATAACCTATTACAGGAATAAAATTGTTAGAGCCCTGACATTTTATTGGAGAATTATGAACTCTTTTGGAAGAGCCTTTTGAGTAAAAGTTTGCTAATATCAACTGTAGTACTCTTTTTAATGCTATGTATTTCTCTTCCCTGATTATCATAAAATTCTCCCTTTCACATTCTTTGACTGTTATAATTTATTTATGTAAGTGGGTCATAGACTGTGGCTATGAATAAGAGAAATTCTGTAATTTTGCTGTGTTAAAGGATCTAGAATGGTAGGTTTTAGCAAATCAACCAGGGTCTTAGTTTAGATTTTGTGTTGTGGTTTTATTTTCCACAACAGCCCTAGGGGGTCCTGTAAAATGCATCTCATTTTAGAGAGTAGAAATTAATTTGAGTAAGAAGAGAAGTGAAAGGGAATCCATATGGTTTGCCTTTGTCAAGGAAGCAGACATTTTTGATACAATTCTTAGGGGAGTAAGAAAATTGTAATAGAATATAACAGCTCTCTAGTGGAAAGAGCACATTTCCTATTTGATGAGGGTAGTTATACATTATATCTGTAGTAGTTTTTCCTTGAGTCAAGGTATCAGATCTGCTAAGGGAACTCTAGGAAAAGACTGTTGAGGTAAGAAGGGAAAATTGGCTCAGGTTTTCCCAAGAAGTAGATCAGACAACAGAATTTTAACATCCACCAGGTATCTGTCAGATGGTGGCAATTTCCAGCAAAAACATAACGGGGACATATCAGTGACAGATTGAATCGGTTACCTAGAAATGAAAGGCTCCCCAGACCCTCGTTTCTTCTAGGATTCAGCTTTTGATTGCTTGCTTTGTCCTTTATATCTCTTTGCTTCACAATATCATTGGTTCCTTTCTCTTCTCTTTCAAAACCTCAAACTTATCTTTTAAACTGATTTATTTCTGGTTTTATGGCTTAGGGAGCAGCTGAAACTACCAGGAAAAATACAAAGAGCAAACCTGGGTATTTTGTTATTGTCAAACAGATGCTGTGGCAGGTGTTACTGGTATGATATTATAATCAAATAGGCACAAAAAATGCAGAATTTTATTTCTCTGTCTTAGGACTTTCAACTTGCTGTTCATTCATGCAGTTAAGGGCAAATTAATATTTAAGAAATTTGCCCACAGACTATGAGATAATGACATGTGACAAAACCCTTTATGTACTCCCATAATGCAGATTCATCTGGGAGGAATGATGTTCACCTCTTAATTAAGTACTTGTTACATTACATTTCATGCTATAGTGAAACAGGAGTGGCTCTCTGCTCCCAAAGAGGAGGAACATTTAATCATTCAAGCCAAGCTCAGTAGTCAAAGAGTGTCTGCTACTGCTAAGTCACTTCAGTTGTGTCCGACTCTGTGTGACCCCATAGATGGCAGCCCACCAGGCTCCCCTGTCCCTGGGATTCTCCAGGCAAGAACGCTGGAGTGGGTTGCCATTTCCTTCTCCAATGCATGAAAGTGAAAAGTGAAAGTGAAGTCACTCAGTCGCGTCCAACTCTTTGCAACCCCACGGATTGCAGCCCACCAGGCTCCTCTGCCCATGGGATTTTCCAGGCAAGAGTACTGGAGTGGGGTGCCATTGCCTTCTCCATCAAAGAGTGTCTGATTTTGATAAATTCTCATGTTTTGATTATAAGTAGAATATTCAGTTTGTCTGCTTGTACATTTGTCGTAGGTTTGGTGCAATAAATCTCTCTCTAAATTGCTCATATCTCAAGTAATCTTTTTGGCTTACTTTATGTTTTTAATTTCTTGGGGCCAATAATATACTTGTCAATACTCTTTAATGGCTCTTTTGGCTAATTTTCAGAAACTTGGTTTTTCCTTTTTTTAGTAAACTGTTGATAGTGGAATTTAACCTAATTCTTCTGCCCAGAGAAGAGGCTGAGGCAGGCCAAGGTTGTTTGGGCTGTTTAGATATCTGATCTATGAAGTGGGTTGGGCAGGTATCTGGTCCATGATTTGAGCCGGCCAGTGACTCTGCTTGATCTTCGAAAGAAGACATTGCATATCTTGGTTTGTTAAAGCAATACTATTTCCTGGAAAAGTTGAAAAATTTTCTTTATTTGGAAACTGATATAATTCCTAGTATGGATGAATCAGTTCATTCAGTGAGACTGCTAATTAGAACATTTTGATGTTAATATGCACTCCCTTTTCATTTTATCCAGATTTATGTGTTTAAAAACAGTTTTTAAGACTTGCAGTAGTGATATTGTTAAAGATTAATTATTCTTATAATTTGCGTATTCCTATCCTGGCTCCTAAGTGATATTCATGATTTCTCTGGGCCATCAGAAGTTGAATGTGCTTGAAGCCTATTAGTAATTTTCTTTCTCCTAACTTGCTTTAGGGCTGATGGAAATGCCCTGGTCAATATAACCTCACAAGTCAAATTGGAGCTATTTGAGGGGAATATTGAAATATCTTTGGTGGCTAGGCAATTCAGTCACTTTTATCAGTCCATTTATCTAACCAGAAGAGAGCTGAGAGAAAAATTTATTCAAGAGGCTGTTATAATGTCAGTACCATATTGTTTTTGTTATTGTAACTTAGTGATATATTTTGAACAAGCAGTGTAATGACTCTGGTTTTTTTCTTCTTTGTTAAGATTGCTTTGGCTACTCAGGGTCTTCCATGGTTCCATATGAATTTCAGGATTGCTTTCTCTAGTTCTGTGAAAATCATTAGGATTTTTTTGAATTTCATTGAATCTGTAGGTCACATTGAGTAGTATGACATTTTAACAATATTAAGTCTTCCAGCACATGAACACTGATGTCTGTCCATTTATTTGTGTCTTTTTCAATGTTTTATAGTTTTCATTGTACAAGTCTTTCATCTTAATTGCTTATTGCAAGTGTTTTATTCTTTTGTTTCTATTATAAATGAAATTGTTTTTTATTTCCTATTTGGATAGTTTATTTCTGGTATATAAAATGCAGCTGACTTTTGAATGTTGATTTTGTATCTTACAATTTTTTTGAATTTGTTTATTAGTTCTAACCATTTTATTTGACATATTTAGAGTTTTCTACCTATAATAACACATCTGCAAACAGAAATAAATTTACTTCTTCCTTTCCTATTTGAATATCTTTTATTTCTTTTATTTACCTAATTGCTCTGGCTAGGACTTCAGTATTGTATTGCATTGGAGTAGCAGGAGTGGCCATCCTTGCTTTTGTTTCTGATCTTTTAGGGAAAGCTTTCAGTTTTTGCCATTGAGTATGATGTTTGCTGTGGACTTTTCATATTTGAGTTTTATACCTATAAGGATTTCTTCTATATATAAGTTATTGAGAGTTTTTATCCTGAAAGAATATTGGATAGAGAGACTAGAAAAAAACCATGTATATATGGTCAACTAATCTTTGACAAGGGTACTAAGAATACACAATGGGGAAAAGACGGTCTTTTCAGCAAATGATATTGGAAAAACTGGATATACACATGCGAAAGAATGAAGTTGGGCCCTTACCTTGCACGATATAAAAAAATCAACTCAAAATGGATTAAAGATTTAAGTGTAAGACCTGAAACTGTAAGATTCCTGGAAGAAAACATAGTGGAGAAGCTTCATGACATTGGTCTTGGTACTGTTTTTTTGGATATAATACCAAAAGCATAGGCAACAAAAAACAAAAGTAGACAAGTGGGATGACAGCAAATGAAAAAAACTTCTACACAGCAAAGGAAATAATCAACAGAGTAAAAAGACACTGATGGGAGAAAATATTTGTAAACCATATACTTGATAAAGGATTAATATGCAAAATATATAATGAATTCCTACAACTTAATAGTAAAAAGCCAAACAACGCAGTTAAAAAATGAGCAAAGGACTTAAATAGACATTTCTCTAAAGAAGGCAAATAATAACCAACAGATATGTAAAAGACACTCAACATACTAATTATTATAGCTAATGAAAATCAAAACCACAATGAGATATCACTTCATACTTGTCAGGATGGTTACTGTCAAAAAAAAAGCAGAAGATAGCAAGTATAGATGTGAAGAAATTGGAACCCTTGTATACTGATGTTGGGAATGTAAAAATGTGCAACCATTATGGAAGACAGTATGGAAGTTCCTCAAAATATTATAAAGAGAACTAGCATAAAATCCAGCAATCCTACTTCTACAAAATTATTCTGCAAAATAATTGCAGCTAGAATCTTGAAGAGCTATCTGCACTCCCATGTTCACTGCATCGTTATTCACAATAATCAAGATATAGAGATAACCTAAATATCTGTCAATCTGAATGCATAAAGAAAATGTGGTGTATATTTACACAATGGAATTTTTTTTTTTTAGCTATTAGTTTTATTTTATTTTATTAATTTAATTTTATTTTTAAACTTTACATAATTGTATTAGTTTTGCCAAATATCAAAATGAATCCGCCACAGGTATACATGTGTTCCCCATCCTGAACCCTCCTCCCTCCTCCCTCCCCATTCCATCCCTCTGCGTCGTCCCAGTGCACCAGCCCCAAGCATCCAGTATCTTGCATCGAACCTGGACTGGCAACTCATTTCATACATGATATTTTACATGTTTCAATGCCATTCTCCCAAATCTTCCCACCCTCTCCCTCTCTCACAGAGTCCATACACAATGGAATATTATTCACCCTTAAAAAAGGAGATACTGCCATTTGTGATAACACGGATGGACATTATGGACTTTATGCCTAGTTAAATAAGCCAGTCGCAGAGGGACAAATACTGCATGATTCCATTTGTATGAGGTGTCTAAAATCGCCAAACTCATGAGAAAGAGTCTGTATTAAGGGCCAGAGGGAGGGAAATGGGTAGTTGCTGCTGAATGGGTATTGGTTTCAGTCATGTAGGATGATGGGTTTTAGAGATCCTCTGTATAACAATCTGTGTACAGTTAGGAGTACTGTGTTGTGCACTTAAAAGTTTGTTACGAAGGTAGATTTCAAGTGTTCTTACCACAATAAAGAAAAAAAAGTGGAAGCAGTCACGTAGTGAGAAGGAGTGCAAGGCTTGTAGTCAAGACAACGTTGATTCAAAGCTCAATTTGCCACTTATTAGCAATGTGACTTTGCCTTGCTGAGACCGAGTTTCCTGTTCAGTAGGATTAAGATCTAACAGTGTTTTGTAAAGGAGTAAATGCAGTAACAAGCAAAGCCTGTAGCCATCTTAATAAATGGGAGTTTTCTTCCTGTTCTCTTCTCCTTTCTCTGAGACTCAGTTTCCTCATTTGTAAAATGAAGACAACAACTACTTCCTAAGGTTATTGTGAGAATTAAAGCGAATTTGGATTTATTCATGGTGATGGATAGTTACTAAAAAAAAGTACGTCTTCAAAAAAAACAAAAAACCCACCCTTGTTTAACTCACTCTCTCACTTCCTACTTTATAGACAAAGTAAGACCTAGTAAGAAGTTGTACAGTGGTAGCCTGGGTGTAGACACACTGGCCAGGGCTCATTTTACTGACTTTTTATTGATCATTCAGATATTCTAGATAACTTGGTTTGAGGAGTTGGAAAGCAAATTATAAACCATGTGATGAACAGACTGGATATATTACTAGACTTACACAAAGTCAAGAAATATTTTGAGATTGTTCATTGGACATCTAGATTTATCAGAAGAAAAAAGTCAATGTGCTGTGACTACAAAATTTGATTTTAACTTAAAGGAATACCTTAAAGTAAAGCTGCTTCACCTTGAATAAAACCATTTTCTTTGATTATCTTGTTTTTCTTTGAGTACTGTCAGTGTTAGCTAATATAACAATTTTGTCTTAGTGAATTCTTTCCTAGGTGTCTCTTTACCATGAAAAGCCAAATAATACTCTCATTCTATATGACACCGATACCAAAGTCAGATAAAAAGGGTTTCATTGCAAGGCTATGAAAGAGATAATTTTCTAAAATTGGAACATTATCTGTCATGTGTTACTACTCTATAATTATGACTATTATTCTCATTGGGAAAAAAAGAGATATTTCAGAAGGGGAAAGATTTTTATAAGAGGCTTTTAATATAAATGGGCAATTATATAAAAATACTGACTTTTATACTTAGATACTATGTTGGAGATACATTATATTATATTTGATGTAAATTTAGTAAATGATATGCATGTGAAAACTTAAAATATATGAATGTTACTTCCTTAAAGACATGAATAGTCTGGCAAAATAGATTTTTGAGAAATGGATTCATGACTTTTATGCTTACAGAGGTTTTATTGTTCATAATGCATTGTGTTTTTTTTTTCTTTTTGGGTGAAGAATGAATCATTTTCATTTGGCAATGATTCTGAGTATTTTTGCAAGAGTGATTGTACTTTTTAAATCATTTGTGACGCTCAACTGAATAAAGGGTGGTGATAAAAATAAAAATTAGAACCATGATTCTTCTTTTTCTAGAAGAAGACAATAGTATAAATTATGAAGACTCAGTTTTGATGTAAGTGATACATAGAAGGAGAGTTCTCAAGCAGATAGAAAGTTTGGACATGGAAGAAAATACTTTACTGTGTTTAAGATGTTTATATTGAATAGCTGTGAGGTACAAAATCTTCTCAGCATAATTCACCTTAAATGTCACACTCAGCATGAGAAAATCTAGGATTAGTAGGCCAGAAGCTTATACAATTTTGGAAACTTTAAGAAATAGTAGAAGATTAAAAAATACATAATGAGAACCAAAGATGGTATTTATTTGGAATGAGAAGAGAAATTTTAAAAAATTATAAAATAAAAAAACTGAAAAATACCACAAGTATAGCTATATCCAGAAAAAACTTCATATTTTAAATTATAACTGCCTGACACATCTTTATAATACAATTTTATTTACATTTTAGCTGATTAGTTTCTGATTGCTTTTTCATGTGAAATGATTTTGTAATATTTTCTGTGTAGGGGATGTGAAGATAATCCAGTGTTTCTTTTAACATGGTTGATTAAAATTTGCTTGATAGTTTGATAGCTGGGATGCTTAAGTATTGCTGCTGTTGTTTAGTTGCTAAGCCGTGTTTGACTCTTTGCAAACCCATGGACTGGAGCCCACCAGGCTCTTCTGTCCCTGGGATTCCCAGGGAAGAATACTGGAGTGGGTTGCCATTTCTTTCTCCAGGGTATCTTCCTGACCCAGGGATCCAGCTCGAGTCTCCTACATTGGCAGGTGGATTGTTTACTGCTAAGTCACCAGGGAAATCCATGCTTAAGTATGACCACACATAAATGTATTGCTGTGTCATACTGCTCCAAGACTGCACCATACATAGGACTGCCAACAAATTCAATTTCACATAATTCCTGCAAAAAAATATGATTCATCTATATTTTTACATTCTGCATTATTGAGTTTTTCCCAATGCATGAGAGCTTCTGTTAGGATGAGGATGGTAAATGGATCCTCTACTTAGTTTTGCTCATATGATGGCTGCAAAAATTTTTCTACAGACTAGCTTTTGGTTCCATACAGTTCAAGACTTGCTTTTTCCTCTGTTGCCCACATACTTCTAAGTGCTGGGTGCTGTATGGACAGGCATATTTTAACATGACTTCTGGGCTGGGCCCCTATAGTTTGGCTCAGGGGGCAATACAAGTGTTTCTGGAAGTCATTCCTAGAATGGGATCGCTAGGAATAACTTAACTATATAAAGAAACAACTATGAGCTACGTAAATGTATCCCATTAACCCAAATTAAATGTTTCTCAACTCAATTTCCTCTTAGCTGGATCTGAAAAATGCCTGTAACCACTTAAGTGCCCACCAGGTTCCTCTGCAAGGGGGCGTTGGTTGAACATTTGGTGACTCCTAATCACTCTTTTTTTAGCTTATTTTTTCTTCATGGCCTTCATGGGCCCTTCATGGCCCCTTCATGGCCCCTACCACCTTCATGTTCTTTTTCAAAGAATGTATGTATTTCTAAGCGGAAATCTTTCAAACTGAAGATTGAACAGAAACCCAAGTGATAAAATAGATACATGTAGATCTACTTGATCAAAGCAGGGGCTGGGGAATAAAACACTGGCTACTTGGCCTCCTCTTTCCCTTGTGTTAAGTCTCTGAGTAAGCTTCCAGAAGCCCTCAGAGTTCCCTCTGAACAAAATTGGAGAACGCTGGTATAGAACGATGATTCCTAGGTAAAGAATTGTAAAATCTGAGTTCTTATTTGCATTTCTACTGGTAGACAATAGCAAATCATTAATTGCTCTGCGCCTTAATTTTTGCACTTGTAAAAAGTTGACAATAATATATTGCCTTGTTCAGCCTACATCAAAGTGAGGCTATGAGAATGAAATAGGTCATAAATGTGAAAACCCTTAGCTTTTCTAATAAAATGATCCTTTAGATTATTGACATCACAAAATCGAAATAGTAACAGCTTGAAAGAGTTATCTCTGATACTCTATGTCCATGATAATATACCAAGTATCAGGTAAGGGCCACCCACTCCCTGTTCATAGTGACAAGGACACTGTGAGAATGAGTGTGACATTTTCCAACATGTCGTGGGATGCAAAACCCATGGCAGTGACATAAAGGATGATGACTAAGCATAGCAAGAAAGGAATGTAAAGTCACAATGGACTGTAGGCTCTCCTGGCACTGGCAAATTTTTGCTGGGGTTAGCAAAGTAAGATGATATTGTTTATATGATATGATATACAGAAAAGAAATGTTTGGAAGTGACACATTGATCTCATTTTCATTTAGTGCCCAAGTGTATCTGACTTGTAGAATCCACACTGTAAAATGACAGGATATAAGAGGATTTAAATGAAAACAGAAGAAAATAGGGCAGAGAAAAGTGAATACAGAGTATTTGGCCTATTTATCTTGAAAAAAAGATGGAAGAAGGAAGGACATCAAGTCTGCCATCAAGTCCATTTGATACCTAAATCATTTTAGAGAAATGAAATTTCACTCATTCTTAAAAAGACAGAATTGATCCTAGATGGGATTAAAGACAGAATGACATAGAGGAACTGGATCTGAAGCCTCATCTTCAAGAAAAGCTGGTGATTGACACCAGGAAAGTTCAAAGCCAGGAAGTGTGGAGTGGCCAACTGCATAGCAACTCTTAAGTCTTTAGAGATGACAGAACCTGCTTCAGTTACCTGAAGAGATTGGCCTCCACACAGGTAGATAAGGACAAAAAAGCCTCATAATAAGCAACTTTAATTGACATGTGGGATAGCCCTGACAGACAGAGAAGCTCAACCTACATCAAGATAAGCTTGGCTTGTTGTTGGCTGAAGGGCTTGTTGCAAACTATTAGGAACAATATCCATACCAGGAAGCTATGAAAGAGAGAAAAAATACACAAAGCACAAAATCTCCTTTGTGGGTTTATAGACTTTCCACATTGTTAATGCAAAGGGTTCATCACATTCTGTAGAGTTAGTCCACATGAGACAAATGTGAGTTTATACTTCTGAAGGTCAATGTCCAATATCCTGTTCCCCCAGGTCTCATGTACCAAGAGGCAGGATCAATTTCAGGTCTCTTGAGTCAGACAGATTTCCTGGATAGGATATTGCTGTCTGTCTTCATACACTACTGGACACAAACCTGACCACCTTTAGGTTTTCAGACTTATTTGAGGAGAAGAGAACATGATCTAAAGAGTCAAAGGGGGTAAGAAATAAGATTTAGCAGGAATCACATGTTGTTGTATTTTCCATTCATTTTTCTTTGGGGAGAGATTTTAATTGTCATGTGTTCTAGTGAAAAAGAAGTTTTACAGACCCCCTCTAGTACATAAGACCGGAGAACATTTTTTATATCTACTTCCAGCTATCAGACAGAAGTGTAAGCAGCTCTCATGCTTTTAACAATGAATTGTTAGGGGTCTTTTAAAAAACACCAAGAGTTATGGTCACCCTGTCTTTACTTCTTTTATTCCCTACTATATGTGATGATAAGCCATTGCCTATAGAATGATCTAATGTGTACTTGTGTCTCAAGTCCATGTCTGTTAATTAATGGAGAAAACATTCTTCTTTACAGAGTGGAGTCAATATACATCACAGGTTAGCCTCAGAAAGTGTTGTTTGGCTTTCTGGAATTTGGTTCTGCTCTAAATCAAGACTTCAGTGTAAAAAGTTTAAATTTCCATAGGTTGCTTTGCATTAGTCAGAACTGAAATAGAGCCTGTTACTTATAAGAGGTTGTGAAGAGCAACTAATTCAAGACACCTGGGAGTTTTGCCCAACATAAATCAGCTAGTTAATGGAAAAACTAGCACCATGATATGTTAAATTTTCTTTGCGTGTAATACATCAGGGTACCTTTGTCATCCCTATATCTGGATAATCCCAAATGGAACTAGACTCAGAAGAGTAGAATTGGGATGCACTTGAGCCTATGAACACTAGGTGGCATCTATTTCTTTGTGTACTTGATCAGTAGATAGATAGTGCTTCAGTTAGACTTGTGCATTGAGAAAGGAATGGACAAAAATGTTCAATCTGTGATCTTTGTTCTTTTGTAGATTTGTGGGAGTTAAAATGGCACCTGTGACTCATAAACCAGGGTTAGTATTATAGGTGAGAGGTAGCAAGTTCTTGGTAGATATAAAGGCTCCTTTTAAGGACAGCAGTATCTAAGAAATATTATTTACCTAACCTTCTCACCTTGGACATGAGATATCTAGGGGATTTTAAAAGCTTATGACTTTATGAAGATAATAAAAAGGATTGGCTGAGAATGAATGTACCTGTTTAATGGAATGAGAATTACTATACTACATAAACTTGAATGATAACAAGTGAAGGTGTGGTGGAGGAAGGCATGGTAGTCCACTACAGTATTCTTGCCTGGAGAATCCCTTGGACAGAGGAGCCTGGCAGGCTACAGTCCATCGGGTTGCACAGAGTCGGACATGACTGAAGTGACTTAGCACACACATGCATGGAGGAATGGTATTAATTTCCAATGTTATATTGATAGATGTTGGTAAAACCATGTGATCATTGTAGGTAAGGGCATTATCTCTCATCTAAACTAACCCGGATTTCTTAAATTTTTTGATTCTAGGTTCACACCATGGAAGGATTAAAGTTCTTCTTTTCCATGTTTAAGCTGATGATGTTTTGTTCTTGAATCAGGAACCTCTGCTGCCCTGAAAAACCTCCTATAAAATCCCTGATGGTTGTTAAGTCTCCCTGGAAGTTCTTTCTTCTTCTGTCCTCAGTTCTGCAGCCGTGTCTTTACTCTGACTAATGGTTTAGTAGGATCGTTCCCTCTCTTATTCAGCAATTTTAATTTTGTCCCCCTTTTTGTGAAATTTCTGCTACAACTGCAGATACAACCTGAATACTGGTCTCCTATGTTATGGAAATGTAGATGTCAAGTTCTGCTATCAAAAGGAGCAAGCCTATAGACAGATCCTGGATAGTTGGGTACAGGGTTATTACTGAAAATATGAGCTCACTACTGACTCTAATGGATTCTTAGCCTTGCTTTTTTCCTGGGTTTTCTTCATGATCTTAATAACCATCATGTGATGATATTACTTCAGAGGAGGAAAATAGGACTTTTCAAAATTGTGATCAAAGTCAGTGTCAGAATCTCTTGTTATTGACCCTGTCATCTTTCTACAATGAAAAACAGCTCCAGTATTTTACTCTTTAATAGTTTCATTCTGTTTGAGCACAACCTCGAGAATCTCTCTTTGCCCCCAAGCCAGAAGCTATGGAGGATTGCTTAGGTTGCCAGTGTTGCTCAGGTGTGGTAGGAAGGCTGGTATCATGGTGATATTGGCAGAAGGGGCAAATTGGACTCATTTAATATGTATGATGGTTTGCACCTTGGATTGAGGATGGTATATTTTAAAATGGAGAAATGCATGGGTGAACCTATGGTTGATTTGTGTTGGTGTTTGGTGGAAACCAACATAGTACTGTAAAGCAATTATCCTTCAATTAAAAATAAATAAATTAAAAAAACTGAGAAATGGAGCTGAAAACACTCACAAATACAGTTGTCAAATATTGAGGTTAGAAAATTTTAACATGCCAACAATGCGAATCTCCACTAGTGGGTATCCTGTACACCTTAGAAAGTAAATCTTAAATACCAAAATGCTGCAAATTTTACACAGAATTATGAGAAGAGATGAATAACTTCTATATAAGGAAAAATCGGCAAAGCCTTGACAAAACCCCAAGTGCCAAATATGTTTACAATGCTCTGGTAGGGAAGGGAGAAGCATGAAGAAAACTTATAAAACAGAGACGGGCAAACAAAGGCTTGCTAACATTCTTACTGCTGTCATCAATCTTTTTCTCTAGGGCTGATGGTTTGTATGTAAGACATGTACATTCATCTACCTACAACAAACCGTGCAGAGCATGGGACAGTGTATCTCTGTCCATGAGATACACTGCTTGCCACACTGTGCTGGGGAAAATGAACTCCTGATATTTAGGAAAAAACAGATTTTGCTTTTTTTTTGGCAAAGCAATGGTATGATTGCCATTTAAGATTCTTAGCTACTTTATAGACAAACAAAAAGAGTCGATTGCTATTGGCAGCTTATAGAAGCAGAGAAAGTATTTTTGAAAAAAAAAACATATTTGGTGCATAAATATGCTAAAGCAAGGTACCAATTGCAAGTTTGCAAACATTGAGAATGGCTGTTAAGACTTATGCTAGGAGATGTAAAAGCACTGGAGTTCTTAGAGTTTTTATTGTATGAAAAGGAAGAAATGAGCAGATTTCGATATCAGCCAGTCAATGGAGAAAACCATACAATGCTGGGATAATCAAATCGGTGAAGGACTGTGAGGACCTTGAAAACATAATAAAGGCTGAACCTAAGCTCTTGCTGGTTATTTCTCACAAAGTCTCTTCCTTTTCCTTGAAGGGCATACTGTCTCTCCAGTTAACACATGAAGTTCACTTCCTTTGTATGGCTGCACATCAGCCATTGCAGTGGCCAGAGAGGAAATAATGTTTAAAATTTTTTTAATTTTATTTTGCGACACTGGTGGGAGCTCGGGAACTATGTTGAAAATTAAGTGCTGGGGGAGTCCCAAAGGAAATGCCTCTCTTGATTCAGCTTTTGGAAATTGCAGCTGATCAGTATGATGATGCTGCATTGCCAATATGTTTTCTGGACTCTGTGTGACATGTATTTCCTCAAAAAGATGAATGCTTCTAATAAAAATGAAAGAAGAACTGGCACAACCAGAATATCAGCCAAAGTACATTATTAGGGAGTCTTCAGAGTCTCCAGGGTGAAAATGCATTTAATAATAATTTAACAAATATTTATTCAACACCTACTGTATTTCAGACACTGTGCACACAGTGACAAATAAGACAGAAAAGGCCATGGCTTGATTAGAGCTTATATTCTAGTGGAGCAAGAGTGACAATAAATAAGTAAATACTTAAGTAATTTAAATGTTGTGTTAAGTGTTTTATTCCTCTTATAAGACAGGGAAAGTATTTTTCCCTCTAAACATTCTGTTCTTGGCTAAGACCACCATAATAAAAAATAGATTAATAAGAGAAAAGCAAATAGTTTAATAACTTGTGTATCTCACATATACTCAGGAAAGACCCAGGGAAATTGAGCCCCAGCCACCAATTTAAATACCATATTCAGCTAAAGATAAAAGAGACCTGTTGAGGGATAAGGGGGCGGGTGGGCAGTTATGGGAGATTTCCAAGAAAAGCACTGTAAATAAGGGTGAAAAGTGAAAGTGAAGTCGCTCAGTCGTGTCTGACTCTTTGCGACCCCATGGACTGTAGCCTACCAGGCTCCTCTGTCCATGGGATTTTCCAGGCAATAGTCCTGGAGTGGATTGCCATTTCCTTCTCCAGGGGATCTTACCAACCCAAGGATCAAACCCAGGTCTCCCGCACTGTAGACAGACGCTTTACCGTCTGAGCCACCAGGGAAGTCAAATGTTTGTCATATAAGGTTTAACTGGGCACCTTCTCCACTGACAAGATTATCTTGTGATTTTGTCATCCTTGTATTCCTGGTACAGAGGAGACTCTTACAAATGGATATTTCCTTTATAAATGTAACTTTCCCTTAAAAAAATTTAACTTGTGTCTTGTTTTCAGAGCTTCTACGCTTCTCTTTCTCAAAAATTATCAGCTCAAAAATAATCTTTATGCCAAAGAGGCATGTTCTGTAAAGTCTTACTCGTCTCTCCTTTACTTAGTGCCTTAAAACAGGTGTTCATTTTTTCCTTGATTTCAAGGGTTAGGAATGGGGTGGGTTTGGCTGGACAGGCATCTCTGATCCACACGGTATCAGCCGGGATGCTGGGCAATCCTGGCTTCTTTTTCTTGCTATGTGGGGTCTCGTCATTGGACATAGCATGAATGACTCCATCTTTGACCCGGTCTGATTACTTTAACAGATTTCTCACAAAGCAGTTGTCATACTTGTTACATGGTGTCTGACTGCCAAAAATCACAAAGTTAGAATAGTTAAGGGTGATCCTGGCAGTGGTAAAATGTCATTTTTCATGTATTTGATTGATCAAATCAATATCAGTGCCCACCTAAATTCAAGAAGGGGTTGAGAAATAAATAGGTCTCTTAGTAGGTGAGTGGCAAAGTCACATAGCAGAAGAGCAGGTCTCCCCATCTGTGGAAAATACAACAGGCTATATGCTTGAAGAAGATGAACCATAGGAGGGGGAGAGTCATGGGAAAGATGGAAATGTTTTTAGTTAGGGTAGTAGCCATGAGAAAGAGAGGGAGAAGAGCATTCCAGTTAGAGTGCAGTAGGTTCTAGTTTGAGTAAACCTCTATAGAAATGGTCAGTTTACATTCACATAATGCTCCACCAACAGTATTGATACTAGAAGTTGGCAAGCTGAGACAGAAATTCAACTAGTCTTATTCATCCGCCTTGTCTGGACATTTGCTTCATTCAGCACATCCTTAGTCATTTACATTCTTCCTTTCTGTCTAGTTATTTGCTGAATATTCAATGCTGAATGTTTAGATATGGTTGTAGTGCCAGGTTCCTCAATCTAACAAGCAAGTGCAGATATATCAAAATGGATATTGCCTGTGAATTCCATGTTCCAAGTAATCAGATCAGGGCTGTAGATGGTGGCATTGTGAGACAGAGCAGAGAACTCTTCAAGGCATTTTATGATAATGTCCATGAGAATCAAGGAGTGTTTTGTTTCTTAACGTTTTTGCAGAATCATCATGGATTATTGGCTGCAACTTCTTGAAGGCTTCCCAAGAAGTTATGTACACCATTGGCAGGTTATGAGGTTATGTTAAGTAACTCAGTGGTTAGAGAATTTGTTTGATTTTCCAACACGAGAATCTCTCCCAAATCACCAATCCTTGTTGCACATAATGCCTCCAAGTAAAAAGTCCCCAAATGTGTCATTTAACATCTGTTGTATCAGTGGCTCTCATTTTTCTTTTCTTTGTTTCATAAGAATTCTAGTGGGCTTTTGAAGTGTATCTTCAAATATTCTGATTCAGTAAGTCTGGAGGGAAGCTGGGCACCTGTATCTTCAAAACCCTCTAGATCATTGAGGAAAATGCTTAGAGCGTATATAATACTCCGAATTAGTGGCCCTATGGTTGTCCATGGCCACAGTATTAAAAAAAAATTGGGGGGTCATATAATACTCTGAGATCCAGGGTATGCTCAATATATTCAAAGAATATCATTGCATTTGGCTTTGATATAATCCTGACTGGGGCTGAGTATTATCTCACTTTCATTTCTGAAGGACAACTGAACTGGGTGAAGTATTCTTGGTTCACAGGGTTTTGTGGATTTTTTTTTTTTTTTAGCACTTTGAATATATCATACCACACTCTCCAGCCTCAAAGATTTCTGCTAGGAAATCCACTGATAGCCTTATGGAGGTTTTCTTGTATAAGAGATTTTTTTCTTTTGCTGCTTTTAAAATTCTTCCTTTGTCTTTGATTTTATTTATTTATCTTTATTTTAATTGGAGGCTAATTACTTTACAATATTGTGGTGGTTTTTGCCATACATTCACATGAATCAGCCATGGATGTACATGTGTTCCCCATCCTGACCCTCCCTCCCACCTCCCTCCCAATCCCATCCCTCAGGGTCATCCCAGTGCACCAGCCCTGAGCACCCTGCCTCATGCATCGAACCTGGACTGGTAATCTATTTCACGTATGATAATATATGTGTTTCAATGCTATTCTCTTAAATCATCTCATCCTCGCCTTCTCCCACAGAGTCCAACAGTCTGTTCTTTACATCTGTGTCTCTTTTGCTATCTCGCATATAGGGTCATCGTTACCATCTTTCTAAATTCTACATATATGCGTTAATATACTGTATTGTAATATACTGTGTTTTTCTTTCTGTATAATAGGCTCCATCATCCGCCTCATTAGAACTGATTAAAATGCATTCTTTTTAATAGCTGAGTAATATTTCATTGTGTATATTTACCACAGCTTTCTTATCCATTCATCTGCCGATGGACATCTAGGTTGCTTCCATGTCCTGACTCTTGTAAACAGTGCTGTGATGAACACTGGGGTACATGTGTCTCTTTCAATTCTGGTTTCCTTGGTGTGTATGCCCAGCATTGGGATTGCTGGGTCGTATGGCAGTTCTATTTCCAGTTTTTTAAGGAATCTCCACACTGTTCTCCATAGTGGCTGTACTAGTTTGCATTCCCACCAACAGTGTAAGAGGGTTCCCTTTTCTCCACACCCTCTCCAGCATTTATTGCTTGTAGACTTTTGGATCGCAGCCATTCTGACTGGTGTGAGATGGTACCTCATTGTAGTCTTGATTTGCATTTCTCTAATAATGAGTGATGTTAAGCATCTTTTCATGTGTTTGTTAGCCATCTGTATGTCTTCTCTGGAGGAATGTCTGTTTAGTTCTTTGGCCCATTTTTTGATTGGGTCATTTATTTTTCTGGAATTGAGGTGTAGGAGTTGCTTATATATTTTTGAGATTAATTCTTTGTCAGTTGCTTCATTTGCTATTATTTTCTCCCATTCTGAAGGCTGCCTTTTCACCTTGCTTATAGTTTCCTTTGTTGTGCAAAAGCTTTTAAGTTTAATTAGGTCCCATTTGTTTATTTTTGCTTTTATTTCCATTACTCTGGGAGGTGGGTCATAGAAAATCCTGCTATGGTTTACATCAGAGAGTGTTTTGCCTATGTTTTCCTCTAGGAGTTTTATATAGTTTCTGGTTTTACATTTAGATCTTTAATCCATTTTGAGTTTATTTTTGTGTATGGTGTTAGAAAGTGTTCTAGTTTCAGTCTTTTACAAGTGGTTGACCAGATTTCCCAGCACCACTTGTTAAAGAGATTGTCTTTAATCTATTGTATATTCTTGCCTCCTTTGTCAAAGATAAGGTGTCCATAGGTGAGTGGATTTATCTCTGGGCTTTCTATTTTGTTCCATTGATCTACGTTTCTGTCTTTGTGCCAGTACCATACTGTCTTGATGACTGTGGCTTTGTAGTATAGCCTGAAGTCAGGCAGGTTGATTCCTCCAGTTCCATTCTTCTTTCTCAAGATTGCTTTGGCTATTTGAGGTTTTTTGTAATTCCATACAAAATTTGAAATTATTTGTTCTAATTCTGTGAAAAATACCATTCTATTCTGTGAAAAATACCATTGGTAGCTTGATAGGGATTGCACTGAATCCATAGATTGCTTTGGGTAATATACTCATTTTCACTATATTGATTCTTCCAATCCATGAACATGGTATATTTCTCCGTTTATTTGTGCCCTCTTTGATTTCTTTCATCAGTGTTTTATAGTTTTCTATATATAGGTCTTTTGTTTCTTTAGGTAGATTTATTCCTAGGTATTTTATTCTTTTCATTGCAATGGTGGATGAAATTGTTTCCTCAATTTCTCTTTCTGTTTTCTCATTGTTAGTGTATAGGAATGCAAGGGATTTCTGTGTGTTAATTTTATATCCTGTGACTTTACTGTATTCATTGATTAGCTCTAGTAATTTTCTGGTGGAGTCTTTAGGGTTTTCTATGTAGAAGATGATGTCATCTGCACACAGTGAGAGTTTTACTTCTTCTTTTCCAATTTGGATTCCTTTTATTTCTTTTTCTACTCTGGTTGCTGTGGCCCAAACTTCCAAAACTATGTTGAACAGCAGTGGTGGGAGTGGTCATCTTTGTCTTGCTCCTGACTTTAGGGGAAATGCTTTCAATTTTTCACCACTGAGGATAATGTTTGCTGTGGGTTTATCATATATGGCTTTTATTATATTGAGGTATGTTCCTTCTGTGCCTGCTTTCTGGAGGGTTTTTATAATGTTGAATTCTGTCAAAGGCTTTGTCTGCATCTATTGAGATAATCATGTGGTTTTTATCTTTTAATTTCTTATTGTGGTGTATCACATTGATTGATTTGCAAATATTGAATACTTGCATCCCTGGAATAAAGCCCACTTGGTCATGATGTATGATCTTTTTAAAATGTTGGATTCTGTTTGCTAGAATTTCGTTAAGGATTTTTGCATCTATGTTCATCAGTGATTAGCCCGTAGTTTTCTCTTTTTGTGGCATCTTTGTCAGGTTTTGGTATTAGGGTGATGGTGGCCTCATAGAATGAGTTTGGAAGTTTACCTTCCTCTGCAATTTTCTGGAACAGTTTGAGTAGGATAGGTGTTAGCTCTTCTCTACATTTTTGGTAGAATTCAGCTGTGAAGCCATCTGGTCCTGGGCTTTTGTTTGTTGAAAGATTTCTGATTACAGTTTCAATTTCCGTGCTTGTGATGGGTCTGTTAAGATTTTCTATTTCTTCCTGGTTCAGTTTTGGAAAGTTATACTTTTCTAAGAATTTGTCTGTTTCTTCCAAGTTGTCAATTTTATTGGTGTATAGTTGCTAATAGTAGTCTCTTATGATCCTTTGTATTTCTGTGTTGTCTGTTGTGATTTCTCCATTTTCATTTCTAATTTTGATTTGATTCTTCTCCCTTTGTTTCTTGATGAGGCTGGCTAATGGTTTGTCAATTTTATTTATCTTCTTGAAGAACCAGCTTTTAGCTTTATTGATTTTTGCTATGGTCTCTTTTGTTTCTTTTGCATTTATTTCTGCCCTAAATTTTGTGATTTCTTTCTTTCTACTAACCCTGGGGTTCTTCATTTCTTCCTTTTCTAGTTGCTTTAGGTGAGAGTTAGGTTATTTATTTGGTTTATCTCCTGTTTCTTGAGGTAGGCTTGTATTGCTATGAACCTTCCCCATAGCACTGCTTTTACTGAATCCCATAAGTTTTGGGTTGTTATGTTTTAATTTTCATTCATTTCTATGCATATTTTGATTTCCTTTTTGACTTATTCTGCGATTTGTTGGTTATTCAGAAGTGTGTTGTTTAGCCTCCATATGTTTGTAGTTTTAATACTTTTTTTTCCTGTAGTTGACATCTAATCTTATTGCACTGTGATCAGAAAAGATGCTTGAGATGATTTCAATATTTTTGAATTTACCAAGGCTAGATTTATGGCCAGGATGTGATCTATCCTGGAGAATGTTCCGTGTGCACTTGAGAAAAAGGTCAAATTCATTGTTTTAGGGTGAAATGTCCCATAGATATCAATTAGATCTAACTGGTCTATTGTATCATTTAAAGTTTGTGTTTCCTTGTTAATTTTCTGTTTGGTTGATCTATCCATAGGTGTAAGTGGAGTATTAAAGTCTCCCACTATTGTTGTGTTGCTGTTAATTTCCTCTTTCATATTTGTCAGCATTTGCCTTACATATTGTGGTGCTCCTATGTTGGCTGCATATATGTTTATAATTGTTATATCTTCTTCTTGGATTGACCCTTTGATCATTATATAGCGTCCTTCTATGTCTCTTTTCACAGCCTTTATTTCGAAGTCTATTTTATGTGATATGAGTATTGTTACTCCTGCTTTCTTTTGGTCTCTATTTGCGTGAAATATCTTTTTCCAGCCCTTCACTTTCAGTCTGTATGTGTCCCTAGGTTTGATGTGGGTCTCTTGTATACAGCATATATAGGAGTCTTGTTTTTGTATCCATTCAGCCAGTCTTTATCTTTTGCTTGGAGCATTCAACCCATTTACATTTAAGGTAATTATTGATAAGTATGATTCCGTTGCCATTTACTTTGTTTTATTGGGTTCGAGTTTATACACCTTTTCTGTGTTTCCTGTTTAGAGAAGATCCTTTAGTGTTTGTTGAAGAGCTGGTTTGGTGGTGCTGAATTCGCTCAGCTTTTGCTTGCCTGTAAAGCTTTTGATTCCTTCATATTTGAATGAGATCCTTGCTGGGTACAGTAATCTGGATTGTAGGTTTTTCTCTTTCATCACTTTAAGTATATCCTGCCATTCCCTCTGGCTTGAAGAGTTTGTATTGAAAGATCCTCTGGCATCTTTATCCTTTATCTTTATAAAGATCTTTATCTTTATCTTTATCCTTATGGGGATTCCCTTGTGGGTTAATTGTTGTTTTTCCCTTGCTGCTTTTAATATTTGTTCTTTGTGTTGATCTTCATTATTTGATTAATATGTGTCTTGGGGAGGAGCAACGGAGGACCAACCCCACGTCCAAGGAGCCGTGGCTGCACAGGCGCAGGAGGGCCTAGAGAAGCTATCCCATGTTGAAGGTCAGGAAGGGTGGCGGTGAGGAGATACCCCTTGTCCAAGGTAAGGAGCAGTGGCTGCGCTTTGCTGGAGCAGCCGTGAAGAGATACCCCATTCCCAAGGTAAGAGAAACCCAAGTAAGACGGTAGGTGTTGCAAGAGGGCATCAGAGGGCAGACACACTGAAACCATAATCACAGAAAACTAGCCAATCTGATCACACTAGGACCACAGCCTTGTCTAAGTCAATGAAACTAAGCCATGCCCGTGGGGCAACCCAAGATGGGTGGGTCATGGTGGAGAGATCTGACAGAATGTGGTTCACTGGAGAAGGGAATGGCAAACCACTTCAGTATTCATACCTTGAGAACCCCATGAACAGTATGAAAAGGCAAAATGATAGGATACTGAAAGAGGAACTCCCCAGGTCAGTAGGTGCCCAATATGCTACTGGAGATCAGTGGAGAAATAACTCCAAAAGAATGAAGGGATGGAGCCAAAGCAAAAAGAATACCCAGCTGTGGATGTGACTGGTGATAGAAGCAAGGTCCAATGCTGTAAAGAGCAATATTGCATAGGAACCTGGAATGTCAGGTCCATGAATCAAGGCAAATTGGAAGTGGTCAAACAGGAGATGGCAAGAGTGAATGTCGACATTCTAGGAATCAGTGAACTGAAATGGACTGGAATGGGTGAATTTAACTCAGATGACCATTATATCTACTACTGCGGGCAGGACTCCCTGAGAAGAAATGGAGTAGCCATCATGGCCAACAAAAGAGTTCAAAATGCATTACTTGAATGCAATCTCAAAAACGACAGAATGATCTCTGTTCGTTTCCAAGACAAACCATTTAATATCACAGTAATTCAAGTCTATTCCCGAACCAGTAACGCTGAAAAAGCTGAAGTTGAACAGTTCTATGAGACCTACAAGACCTTTTAGTTCTAAAAGGACCCAAAAAAGATGTCCTTTTCATTATAGGGGACTGGAATGCAAAAGTAGGAAGTCAAGAACACCTTGAGTAACAGGCAAATTTGGCCTTGGAATATGGAATGAAGCAGGGCAAGACTAATAGAGTTTTGCCAAGAAAATGCACTGGTCATAACAAACACCATCTTCAACAACACAAGAGAAGACTCTATACATGGACATCACCAGATGGTCAACACCGAAATCAGATTGATTATATTCTCTGCAGCCAAAGATGGAGACGCTCTATACAGTCAGCAAAAACAAGACCAGGAGCTGACTGTGGCTCAGACCATGAACTCCTTATTGCCAAAATCAGGCTTAAATTGAAGAAAGTAGGGAAAACCACTAGACCATTCAGGTATGACCTAAATCAAATCCCTTATGATTATACAGTGGAAGTAAGAAATAGATTTAAGGGCCTAGATCTGATAGATAGAGTGCCTGATGAACTATGGAATGAGGTTCGTGACATTGTACAGGAGACAGGGATCAAGACCATCCTCATGGAAAAGAAATGCAAAAAAGCAAAATGGCTGTCTGGGGAGGCCTTACAAATAGCTGTGAAAAGAAGAGAAGCAAAAAGCAAAGGAGAAAAAGAAAGATATAAGCATCTGAATGCAGAGTTCCAAAGAATAGCAAGAAGAGATAAGAAAGCCTTCTTTAATGATCAATGCAAAGAAATAGAGAAAAACAACAGAATGGGAAACACTAGAGATCTCTTCAAGAAAATTAGAGATAGCAAGGGAACATTTCATGCAAAGATGGGCTCGATAAAGGACAGAAATGGTATGGACCTAACAGAAGCAGAAGATATTAAGTAGAGATGGCAAGAATACACAGAAGAACTGTACAAAAAAGATCTTCATGACCCAGATAATCACGATGGTGTGAACACTGACCTAGAGCCAGACATCCTGGAATGTGAAGTCAAGTGGGCCTTAGAAAGCATCACTACGAAAAAGCTAGTGGAGGTGATGGAATTCCAGTTGAGCTCTTTCAAATTCTGAAAGATGATGCTGTGAAAGTGCTGCTCTCAATATGCCTGCACATTTGGAAAACTCAGCAGTGGCCACAGGACTGGAAAAGGTCAGTTTTCATTCCAATCCCAAAGAAAGGCAATGCCAAAGAATGCTCAAACTACTGCACAATTGCACTCATCTGACATGCTAGTAAAATAATGCTCAAAATTCTCCAAGCCAGGCTTCAGCAATATGTGAACCATGAACTTCCTGATGTTCAAGCTGGTTTTAGAAAAGGCAGAGGAACCAGAGATCATATTGCCAACATCCACTGGATCATGGAAAAAGCCAGAGAGTTCCAGAAAAACATCTATTTCTGCTTTATTGACTATGCCAAAACCTTTGACTGTGTGGATCACAATAAACTGTGGAAAATTCTGAAAGAGATGGGAATACCAGACCACCTGACCTGCCTCTTGAGAAATTTGTATTCAGGTCAGGGAGCAACAGTTAGAACTGGACATGGAACAACAGACTAGTTCCAAATAGGAAAAGGAGTACTTCAAGGCTGTATATTGTTACCTTGCTTATGTAACTTATATGCAGAGTACATCATAAGAAACGCTGGACTGGAAGAAGCACAAGCTGGAATCAAGATTGCCGGGAGAAATATCAATAACCTCAGATATGCAGATGACACCACCCTTATGGCAGAAAGTGAAGAGGAACAAAAAAGCCTCTTGATGAAAGTGAAAGAGGAGAGTGAAAAAGTTGGCTTAACGCTCAACATTCAGAAAACGAAGATATGGCATCCGGTCCCGTCACTTCATGGGAAATAAATAGGGAAACAGTGGAACAGTGTCAGACTTTATTTTTTTGGGCTCCAAAATCACTACAGATGGTGACTGCAGCCATGAAATTAAAAGACGCTTACTCCTTGGAAGGAAAGTTATGACCAACCTAGATAGCATATTCAAAAGCAGAGACATTACTTTGCCAACAAAGGTTTGTTTAGTCAAGGCTATGGTTTTTCCTGTGGTCATGTATGGATGTGAGAGTTAGACTGTGAAGAAGGCTGAGCGCAGAAGAATTGATGCTTTTGAACTGTGGTGTTGGAGAAGACTCTCGAGAGTCCCTTGGACTGCAAGGAGATCCAACCAGTCCATTCTGAAGGAGATCAGCCCTGGGATTTCTTTGGAAGGAATGATGCTAAAGCTGAAACTCCAGTACTTTTGCCACCTCATGCGAAGAGTTGACTCATTGGAAAAGAGTCTGATGCTGTGAGTGATTGGGGGTGGGAGGAGAAGGGGCTGACAGAGAATGAGATGGCTGGATGGCATCACTGACTCGATGGACGTGAGTCTGGGTGAACTCTGGGAGTTGGTGATGTACAGGGAGGCCTGGCGTGCTGCAATTCTTGGGATTGCAAAGAGTCGGACATGACTGAGCGACTGAACTGAACTGAACTGAACTGGGGTGTTTTGCCTTGGGTTTATCCTGTTTGAGACTCTGGGTTTCTTCGACTTGAGTGGCTGTTTCCTTCCCCATTTTAGAGAAGTTTTCAACTATTATCTCCTCAAGTATTTTCTCATGGCCTTTCTTTTTGTCTTCTTCTTCTAGGACTCCTATGATTTGAATGTTGGGGCATTTAACATTGTCCTCTGCGGTTGTCCTCATTTCTTTTAATTCTTTTTTCTTTTTTCCTCTATGCTTCATTTATTTCCACCATTCTATCTTCCACCTCACTTATCCTATCTTCTGCCTCAGTTATTCTGTTGGTTCCTTCCAGAGTGTTTTTGATCTCAGTTATTGTATTATTCATTATCAATTGACTCTCTTTTATTTCTTCTAGGTCCTTGTTAAACTTTTCTTGCATCTTCTCAATCCTTGTCTCCAGACTATTTATCTGTAACTCCATTTTGTGTTCAAGATTTTGCATCATTTTTGCTATCATTATTCTGAATTCTTTTTCAGGTAGACTCCATATCTCCTCCCCTTTGGTTTGGTTTGGTGGGCTTTTATCATGTTCCTTTACCTGCTGAATATTTCTCTGCTTTTTCATCTTGTTTAGGTTGCTGTGTTTGGGGCAGCTTTTCTGTATGCTGGAAGTTTGTGGTTCCTCTTTATTGTGGAGGTTCCTCCCTGTTGGTGGGGTTGGACTAGTGGCTTGTCAAGGTTTCCTGATTAGGGAAGCTTGCTTTCATGTTCTGGTGGGTGGAGCTGGATCTCTTCTCTCTGGAGCACAATGAAGTGTCCATTAGTGAGTTTTGAGGTGTCTATGGGTTTGGTGTGACTTTTGGCCACCTGTATTTTATGATCAGAGTTATGTTCCTGCATTGCTGGAGAATTAGAATTAGAAACAAAAAAAAAATTGCAAAAATTATAAAATATATGTATATATATGAAATTTGCTTTAAAAATACGGTCTTTTTTTCACCAAGGTAATAGTAGGTTTTAAAAATGAAAGTTAAAGGAGTAATAAAGAACTTAAAAATAAAAAAAATTAAAAAAAATTTAAAAATGATAATAGTAAAATATATCTGTAAAACCAATATCAATATATTCTGACAGAATGTGGTCCACTGGAGAAGGGAATGGCAAGCCACTTCAGTATTCTTGCCTTGAGAACCCCATGAACAGTATGAAAAGGCAAAATGATAGGATACTGAAAGAAGAACTCCCCAGGTCGGTAGGTGCCCAATATGCTACTGGAGATCAGTGGAGAAATAACTCCAGAAAGAATGAAGGGATGGAGCCAAAGCAAAAACAATGCCCAGTTGTGGCTGTGACTGGTGATAGAAGCAAGGTCTGATGCTGTAAAGAGCAATATTACATAGGAACCTGGAATGTTAGGTCCATGAATCAAGGCAAATTGGAAGTGGTCAAACAGGAGATGGCAAGAGTGAACATCAACATTCTAGGAATCAGCGAACTCAAATGGACTGGAATGGGTGAATTTAACTCAGATGACCATTATATCTACTACTGTGGGCAGGAATCCCTTAGAAGAAATGGAGTAGCCATCATGGTCAACAAAAGAGTCTGAAATGCATTACTTGAATGCAATCTCAAAAACGACAGAATGATCTCTAATCGTTTCCAAGGCAAACCATTCAATATCAGAGTAATCCAAGCCTATGCCCCAACCAGTAATGTTGAAGAAGCTGAAGTTGAATGGTTCTATGAAGACCTACAAGACCTTTTAGAACTAACACCCAAAAAAGATGTCTTTTTCATTATAGAGGAGTGGAATGCAAAAGTAGGAAGTCAAGAAACACCTGGAGTAACAGGCAAATTTGGCCTTGGAATACGGGATGAAGCAGGGCAAGGGTTAATAGAGTTTTGCCAAGAGAACGCATTGGTCATAGCAAATACCCTCTTCCAACAACACAAGAGAAGACTCTATACATGGACATCACCAGATGGTCAACACCGAAATCAGATTGATTATATTCTTTGCAGCCAAAGATGGAGAAGCCCTATAGAGTCAGCAAAAACAAGACCAGAAGCTGACTGTGGCTCAGATCATGAACTCCTTATTGCCAGATTCAGACTTAAATTGAAGAAAGTGGGGAAAACCACTTTCTTCCCTGAATGGGAAGACCATCAGGTATGACCTAAATCAAATCCCTTATGATTATACAGTGGAAGTGAGAAATAGATTTAAGGGACAAGATCTGATAGAATGCCTGATGAACTATGAACGGAAGTTCATGACATTGTACAGGAGAAAGGGATCAAGACCATCCCCATGGAAAGAAATGCAAAAAAGCAAAATGGCTGTCTGGGGAGGCCTTACAAATAGCTGTGAAAAGAAGAGAAGTGAAAAGCAAAGGAGAAAAGGAAAGATATAAGCATCTGAATGCAGAGTTCCAAAGAATAGCAAGAAGAGATAAGAAAGCCTTCTTTAATGATCAATGCAAAGAAATAGAGAAAAACAACAGAATGGGAAACACTAGAGATCTCTTCAAGAAAATTAGAGATACCAAGGGAACATTTCATGCAAAGATGGGCACAATAAAGGACAGAAATGGTATCGACCTAACAGAAGCAGACAATATTAAGAAGAGATGGCAAGAATACACAAAAGAACTGTACAGAAAAGATCTTCACGACCCAGATAATCACGATGGTGTGATCACTCACCTAGAGCCAGACATCCTGGAATGTGAAGTCAAGTGGGCCTTAGAAAGCATCACTACGAACAAAGCTAGTGGAGGTGATGGAATTCCAGTTGAGCTATTTCAAATCCTGAAATGATGCTGTGAAAGGGCTGCACTCAATATGCCTGCACATTTGGAAAACTCAGCAGTGGCCACAGGACTGGAAAAGGTCAGTTTTCATTCCAATCCCAAAGAAAGGCAATGCCAAAGAATGCTCAAACTACCACACAATTGCACTCGTCTCACACGCTAGTAAAGTAATGCTCAAAATTCTCCAAGCCAGGCTTTAGCAATATGTGAACCGTGAACTTCCAGATGTTCCAGCTGGTTTTAGAAAAGGCAGAGGAACCAGAGATCATATTGCCAACATCCACTGGATCATGGAAAAAGCAAGAGAGTTCCAGAAAAACATCTATTTCTGCTTTATTGACTATGCCAAAGCCTTTGACTGTGTGGATCACAATAAACTGTGGAAAATTCTGAAAGAGATGGGAATACCAGACCACCTGACCTGCCTCTTGAGAAACCTATATGCAGGTCAGGAAGCAACAGTTAGAACTGGACATGGAACAACAGACTGGTTCCAAATAGGAAAAGGAGTATATCAAGGCTGTATGTTGTCACCCTGCTAATTTAACTTATATGCAGAGTCATCATGAGAAACGCTGGGCTGGAAGAAGCACAAGCTGGAATCAAGATTGCCGGGAGAAATATCAATCACCTCAGATATGCAGATGACACCACCCTTATGGCAGAAAGTGAAGAGGAACTCAAAAGCCTCTTGATGAAAGTGAAAGTGGAGAGTGAAAAAGTTGGCTTAAAGCTCAACGTTCAGAATATGATGATCATGGCAACCAGTCCCATCACTTCATGGCAAATAGATGGGTAAACAGTGGAAACAGTGTCAAACTTAATTTTTGGGGGCTCCAAAGTCACTGCAGATGGTGATTGTAGCCATGAAATTAAAAGATGCTTACTCCTTGGAAGGAAAGTTATGACCAACCTAGATAGCATATTCAAAAACAGAGACATTACTTTGCCAACAAAGGTCTGTCTAGTCAAGGCTATGGTTTTTCCAGTGGTCATGTGTGGTAGTGAGAGTTGGACTGTGAAGAAAGCTGAGCACCAAAGAATTGATGCTTTTGAACTGTGGTGTTGGAGAAGACTCTTGGGAATCCCTTGGAGTGCAGGGAGATCCAACCAGTCTATTCTAAAGGAGATCATTCCTATGTGTTCATTGTAAGGACTGATGTTAAAGCTGAAACTGCAATACTTAGGCCACCTGATGCGAAGAGTTGACTCATTGGAAAAATCTCTTGCTGGAGGGATTGGGGGCAGGAGGAGAAGGGGATGACAGAAGATGAGATGCCAGGATGGCATCACCGACTCGATGGATGTGAGTTTGCATAAACTCCAGGATTGGTGATGGACAGGGAGGCCTGGTGTGCTGTGATTCATGGGGTCGCAAAGAATCAGACACGACTGAGTGACTGAACTGAACTGAATTGAAAATATATCTAGGAATTTCTCTCTAGCTGTTGGAGGTAGTGTGTGGTCAGTTGAGTTTCACATAGTTCCTTGTTCCACCGTATACTGCTTCTCAAGGTCTATAGGTCCCTTCTAATGTAGTCAGTGCTAACTACAGTGTTTTAGTCTGTGGCACATGTCACTTCCAAAGCTGTTCCCTCTTCTTTGTTTATTTTGGCTTCCTCTGTTTTCAAGTCTCCTCAGTGTCTAACTTCCTCCCTGACATGAGGGGGCTAAGGTGGTCATTTATTTAGGTCACTTGTTCAACTGTGCTGTGGGGAGGGAGGAACACTGCAAGCAAATATCACTGGCATGTGTGGGGAGTGCTCGCAGTGTCTGGGCTACATTGGGTTTGCCCCCACTCATGGCATGTGTGCTTTCTCCGTCTACACTGCTCAGGCTCCAGGTTGCTCTGCCAGGGAACTGTCTAAGGTAGGCCATGGGTTGTGTGCACTTCCCAGATCTACACTGCTCAGTTTCATGTTCTTGGGTACTCCACAAAGGCACAGACTCAGTTGGGCCTGTGTTTTGTGCCCATCGCAGATCCGAGCAGCTCAGGTGACCAAGTGCTTGGCGAGCACACTCTTCCCAGACAGGCAGTGCATCTTATCACCTCCCTGGTCCCAGCCACTCGGTTTCCTGGGTGCACAGCAGGAGCACTGTCTCAGGTGTGCCATGTGTCTCTTCCGGGGAGCTGATCTCTGGCTGCAGCCCTCCTGACGGATGTCAACAGTCCAGGATCCCAGGAAGACTTGGTTAGCAACTGGGAGCCTGCTCGCAGTTTGGTAGCTGATGTTGTCTTGGTATCAAGACGTATATCTTCGTATCAAGGCTACCGTCTTTGGTAGCCCCTTTCCTCCCAGCTCTGGCTGTCGCCTGCCTGCCTCCCTGTCTCTGGTGGTAGATGGGCTGGTCCGCAGCCGGCTAACTCTCCTCTGGTATTCACTCAGTCCTTTGTTCTGTGAGAGGGCCGGCAGTGCCTTAGGTTAGAGGTTTTCGCGGGAAAGTTCTCTCTCTCTCTTTTTTTCTCTCTGGCTATCCCACAGTTTGGGTAGCTATCTCACGTTAGAGCCCTCAGATTGCACTCAGGGCACTCACGCCTGGTCCTTACCCTAAGCAATGCAGCCCGCGTCTCCCTGTTCAGCCCCTACTTGCTGGTGGCAGACGCGAGCGTCTGGGCTATTTCTCCACTGGGAGTTGCCATTAGGCACGTAATCTGTGGGTTTTATTTATTTATTTTTTCCTCCGGGTTATGTTGCCCTCTGAGATTCCAAAAGTCCCCACAGACTTGCCGGTGAGAGGGTTTTCTGGTGTTTGGAAACTTCTCCTCTTTTAAGACTCCCTCCCCAGGACGGGTCTCCATCCCTAACTCTTGTCTCACTTTTTGTCTTTTATATTTTGTCCTACCTCCTTTCAAAGACAACGGGCTGCCTTTCTGGGTGCCTGGTGTCCTTTGCCAGCATCAGAAGTTGTTCTGTGGTATTTTCTCAGTGGTCAAATGATCTTTTGATGAATTTGTGGGGGAGAACATGGTCTCCCCGTCCTATTCCTCTGCCATCTTAGGACCGCCCCCCTGTCTTTGATTTTACATAGTTTTATTTTCATATGTCTTGGAGGACATTATTTTGGATTGAAATATTGGGGTGATCTATTAGCTCCTTGAACTAAGATGTCCAGATTTCCCCCCTAATTTGGGAGGTTTTTAGCCATTATTTATTTAAATAAGCTTTCTTCCTCCTCCCTCTCTTCTCCTTCTAGCACACCAATTACTTGTAGTTTTATAAAATAGTGTACTATGGTTTGTGTAGGCTTTCTTTACTTTTTTTCATTCTTTTTCTTTGTTCTCCTCTGACTAGATACTTTAATATTATTCCTGTAGTATACTTTACATTTCTTTCCTCTGCTTACTGTATTCTGCTGTTAACACTCTCAATTCCTCTTTTTTTTCTTTTCACATTTTATTCATTGTATTCTTCCATTTCAGAATTTCTGTTTAGTTTTTTTTTTTTTTTTTTTTTTTTTAATAGTTTCTATCTCTTTCATTCAAGGAATTAGATCTGGCAGACAGAGTGCCTGAAGAACTATGGACAGAGGTTTGGAACCTTGTACAGGAGCTGGTGACCAAAACCATCCCAAAGAAAAAGAAATGCCAGAAGGCAAAGTGGCTGCCTGAGGAGGCCTTACACACTGCCGAGAAAAGAGAAGCGAAAGGCAAAGAAAAAAAGAGAAAGATATACCCAAATGAATCCAGAGAAAAGCAAAGGGAGATAAGAAAGCCTTCTTAAGGGAACGATGCAAAGAAATAGAGAAAAACAATACAATGGGAGAGACAGGAGATGTCTTCAAGAAAATCAGAGATAACAAGGGAATATCTATCTAAAGTGAAGTGAAGTTGCTCAGTCGTGTCTGACTCTTTGCGACCCCATGGACTGTAGCCTATCAGGCTCCTCCATCCATAGGATTTTCCAGGCAAGAGTGCTGGAGTGGATGGCCATTTCCTTCTCCAGGGGATCTTCCTGACCCAGGAATCAAACCCGGGTCTCCTGCATTGCAGGCAGACGCTTTACCATCTGAGCCACCAGGGAAGCAAATCTATCTAAAGATGGGCACAATAAAGGACAGAAACAGCAAAGACCTAACAGAAGCAGAAGAGATTAAGAAGGGGTGGCAAGAGTACACAGAACTATACAGAAAAGGTATTAATGACTCAGATAATCACGATGGTGTGTTACTAACCTAGAGCCAGACATCCTGAATGATGAAGTCAAGTGGGCCTTAGGAAGCATTACTGTGAACAAAGCTAGTGGAGGTGATGGAATTCCAGCTGAGCTATTTCATCCTACAATATGATTCTGTGAAAAGTGCTGCAGTCAATATGTCAACAAATTTGGAAAACTCAGCAGTGGCCACAGGACTGGAAAAGGTCAGTTTTCATTCTAATACTAAAGAAAGTGCCAAAGAGTGTTCAAACTACCATATAATTATGCTCATTTCAATCTGCTTGCTAGCAAGATAATGCTCAAAATCCTTCAAGCTGGGCTTCAGCAGTACATGTTCTGAGAATTTCTAGATGTACAAGCTAGATTTAGAGAAGGCAGAGGAACCAGAGATCAAATTGCCAACATTCATTGGACCATAGAAAAAGCAACGAAATTCCAGAGAAACATCCACTTCTGCTTCATTGACTCTGCTGAAGCCTTTGACTGTGGCTCACAACAAACTGTGGAAAATTATTAAAGAGATTGGAATACCAGATCATTTTACCTGTTTCCTGAGAAATCTGTATTCAAGTCAAGAAGCAACAATTTGAACCAGACATGAAACAACAGACTAGTTCAAAATTGTCAAAGGAGTATGTCAAGGCTGTATATTGTCACCTTGCTTATTTAACTTCTATGCAGAGTACATCATGTGAAATGCTGAGCTGGATGAATCACAAGCTGGAATCAAGATTGTCAGGAGAAATATCAACAACCTCAGATATCAGATGATATCACTCTCAGTGCCAGACAGTGAAGAAGAACTAAAGAGATTCTTGATAAGGAGGAAAGAGGAGAGTGATAAAGCTGGTTTAAAACTCAGCATTCAAAAAACCAAGATCATGGCATCTGGTCCCATCGTTTCATGGCAATTAGGTGGGGAAAAAATGAAAGCAGTGACAGATTTTCTTTTCTTGTGCTCCAAAATCACTGCAGATGGTGACCGCAGCCTTAAAATTAAAAGATGCTTGCTCCTTGGACGAAAAGCAATGACACATCTAGACAGGATATTAAAAAGCAAAGACATCTCTTTGCTGACAAAAGTCTGTACAGTCAAAGCTATGGTTTGAATGTAGCCATGTATGAATGTGAGAATTGGACCAACCATAAAGAATGCTGAAGAACTGATGCTTTCAAACTGTGGTGCTAGAGAAGACACTTGAGAGTCCCTTGAACTACAAGGAGATAAAACTAGTCAATCCTAAGGGAAATCAACCCTGAATATTCATTGGAAGGACTGATGCTGAAGCTGAAGCCCCAATACTTTGGCTACCTGATGCAGAGTTAACTCATTGGAAAAGACCTTCATGCTTGGAAAAAGTGAAGGTAGGAGGAGAAGGGGGAAACAGAAGATGAAATGGTTGGATGGAATCACTGACTCAATGGACATGAGTTTGAGCAATTTCCAGGTGATAGTGAAGGACAGGGAAGCCTGGTGTGCTGCAGTCCATGGGGTTGCAGAGTTGGACATGACTTAGCGACTGATCAACAACAACAGTCTGTTATATTTCTCATTTTGTTCATGTATTATTTTCTTAATAATGTGATGTTATATTTCCTTGATTTTTCACGTTCCTTGAAGTCTTGTGTTGTCTCCACATTTGAAGTAGCCTTCATCTCCTTCAGCTTCACTTCCTGATTTTGGGAGAGAAAAACCTTCTATTAACCTTTCTCGGGATTGAGAGGATAACTCAGACCCTCAGACCCTCTCTGTGGATATACTGCTCTATACTTCTTGTTCTCTCTTGTGGCAGAATTCTTTAACTTGTGTGCTTTCTCCTGATTCTGCAAAGCCAGCCTGAATTTTGACATCTTCTCTTTTCCTTTTCCTAGTGTGGTGCTGAATGCTCAAGTCTGTGGTCTCTCCCCAGTCACAGATTTGGGCCAGCTTTGGGCCAGTTTCCTGTGTGTGTTCACTAGCTATCTGTAAAAGCTCACACTACCTGCCTTTGGGATCACACACAGGGAGCCAGCTGTGAGGTGGGGGTATATGGGGCTGAGTGCATGGAGTGCTGGGGTTCCTTATGGGTCAGCTGGTTGGATGTCCAGGCATGGAGTCCCCAGTGGCTTGTGGGCAAGCCTCTTGATGGAGTCCACAATGCCATTGGTAGGCTCGTCCCAAGCCCTGGCTGCTGGTCTCTTAGCTGCTTATCACCGCATCCCCCAGTCACAACTCCCTACTCTGGATGCAGCGAGAGAGACTTAGGGATCTGTGGCAGCTTCCTGCAGAGCTGGGGAAGCTGGGTGCTCACTCCCACACCTGACTTTCTCTGGTGGGAGAAAGGACTCTTGTGTGCTGGGTGGTGCTGTCTTGGGAGAGGGGTGATGCGGTTAAAGCCAAGCTCTTTTTCTTGCCCTCTTGCAGGGGTCCAATCTGGGAGATTTTTGCTCCTACAGTGTGCTGAAACTTTCCCCCTAGATTTCTGTACTTCCACAGAGGCTCACTTGTCTGGTGGGATTGTTTAAGTTATTGTTCTCCAGGGGTCTTCAGACCATGGGTGAGAGAGGCTGGTGGTGGCCTCTGGATACTTAGGGTCCACAGAGTCTGTCTGCTTATTCCAAGGCACACATGGACAAGATTCCTGGGATCCTGAATTTTGGGGCTGATAACAGAAACAAAGCCAAATGGGTCATAGCCAGGTCACTGGGGATAAGGAGCTGTTTCTGAATCTATAGCCAGGATCAGCTTCCTGCATGCAACCTGTTTTCTGAAAATGGCTTTCCTCTCTATTAGACTGCACGTGGTTTTCACAATATCCTACTGGGATCCCACAACTCCCACAGGTCACTTTTATATGTGGATGGATGCCAAATTTTTGTTGTCTAGGGATGTCTTATGTGGCGGCTTCTCAGACTTGGATTCTTTTTTGTGCACAGTCTGGGAGGGAAGAAACTGAAGCAAAAGCTCAGTACAAATGGTGTGAGAAATGTTAGATTAACGCAGGCTTGGGTACCAAGGGAGTCAAGGAGAAGGGGATATTCTCACAATAAATCATGCAACCAACCTTGTCCATAGTTACTCTTTGCTTGACTTCTAGGCAGGCTTAAAACTCAGCTTACATGGTTTCCAAATGCTTCATGAAATTTTCTTAGCAATGTTAGTCTCATGTCTGTGCAAAGATGTACTAGCAATTCTTATTGCTTGCAAAATCATATTTCTCATAAATGATTGATGGCTTGCAATTACATTACTTGGTATAGATAGTTTGATCTATTCATATTAAGAGATAATTGTATGAGAGGTAATATTTTAAGCTATATGAACTCTTTAACCTTAAAGGTATACATACTTTTTGAAAAGTAGATTCAGATGGTAGAAAGGAAAGAGAGTCTGAAACCATTGGATACTTTGTTAAGCAGATGAGTGGAAGGTTGTACAGTAAAATAGGGATAAAGATAACCAAAGTAAAGGGGAAATACATAGAAAGCTGTCCTAACTTACTTCATAAGTTTTGCTTAAGGATCTCCCTCCTACTTCATATAAGTGCAGGTAAGCATTGCTGCTTTAAGTTATTGTTGCTGTAACCACAGAGGGGCCGGGGGTTTCAGCCAAAGCAAACAACGTGGACAACTCATTGACCCCTCATGCTGTCAAGACCATGACACCCCTTCATTGTGGCCTGAAACCTGTCTTCCTACCCTGTCTCCTTGTCCTTCTTGTCTCCCATTGATTCCTGACTTCACTCCCTCTCAGTCTGGTATCTGAGAACATGGAGTTTTCTGACTGAACCAAGGCTTCTTTCTTGTGTTTTCTCTCATAAAATCCTCTGGTTGATGCACCTGACTCTTGAAAAACTAGCAGTGGTTCTAGGACCCCAGAGGTGAAACACATTCAGAATTCTGGTTTCTGGGATCATGGTAATAATTAATCATCTGACTGAGGTCCTGTCTTATAAATCCTTTGAGACAGTCAGTGTTTCTCCAAGGGTGATTCATGGACCACCTGCAGCAGACATCAGCTGATGGGGTTTATTGAAACTGTAGATTCCTGATCCTAGTCCAAAACAGAACATCTAAGGGTGGACCCTGGAGATTGTTAGGTTTGCTGAAGTTTAAGAATCCTGGGAAAGCTACTACAGTACAATTCTGTAGGACTGAAGCATTTGAAAAGGATTGACTAACATTTAAAAGGAGCCCCCCACCCTCCGCCCCGCTTCAGAAAAGCAGGACACTCAAAAGGCACAAGGAGGAGGGGGTGGGAAACAGCGATGGCCAAAGAGACTGCGAGGGTCTGTTAAACAGAGCATCAGGCCTGCATCCAGTGGGCACCCACCAGGGATAGGGGAGACTTCATGAGACAGCAGACCAGGGTGGGGATCACACGTCAAAACTGCCATCCTAACAAGAGACCGTGTGCACATACACACCCATTAGGGGGAAGTGGCTGCTGATTCCACATCAGGATCAATTTTCCACTCGATTCCAAGGGTATTTACTGAGTGGTGGTGGTTTTGGTTTAGTTGCTAAGTTGTGTCCGACTTTTGTGACCCCATGGACCGTAGCCTGCCAGGCTCCTCTGTCCATGGGCTTTCCCAGGCAAGATACTTGAGTGGATTGCCATTTCCTTCTCCATTTACTGAGTACTTGCTGTGTGTATTTATTATTGAACTATTTCTTTTCCATAGAAAAAGACCAGGGATCTGCCTTTTAGGAGCTTGTGATTTAATTGGGAAACCTCTTGGAGAAGAGTCCAAGGAGGGCAAGCAGTCAACTGCTAGGAGGGCATCGAATTTTGTGGCGTAAACAGTGAAGGGAGAAAGTCCGTATGATCTTTGTGTTTTCACAAATAGTGATTACTGCTGATTGTCACTGTGGACTCTGAGAGTTCAGTAAAGGTCACACCCATCTCTCATGTCAGGATCGGTGTCAGAAGCATCATCTTTTGCACAGTTCCACTGTGTTTTCTCCTGCAGGCCGTTGGGTATGGAGCCTGCCAGGAACCCTGGCAGTGATGAAGCAGCCTCATGAAGTTTTCTTTGTCTGATGCTTTCTTTGCATTGTTGAAGGGTGCAAGCTGCCAGAATAAATTACAATTCCCTCTGGACTCCACTTGAATTCAGATCCTACTTGGTTAATTAATTTGTTGCTGTCCTTGTTCTACCTCTTGCCATTGTCTTTGTCCATATGGTGCTGGGTTACAGCCTTGAATAATCAGAGATGGCAGCACCTGGCACATGGTGAGAGCTCCATAAATACGCATTATTATCCCTCTTATTGTTCTCATCGTTCCCTCCCCTGATGTGCAAAGTTATATAAGAACACAGAGACATGTTTCTTCTCATGGAATCCTAGGGTTCATGAGACAGTTCAAAGATTATGTAGTTTAATTTAATTAATTTGCTTTAGAATCCTCTTTACCATATTCCTGACAAATATCCAACCAGGTGGCTCTATCCAGTCCTGTTCTTTGCTTCACATTTGTGTCTTCCTGGTTGGCTCAGAACACTGCTTGAGAACATGAGCAAGGTCCTGGGGAGGGTTTCCCCAAAATCCTCCACACCACAGAGGGCCCAGCAGCTTAGTTTATTCTCAGATGCAGAGCTGCCCATGGTTGTCCTGTGGCTCCATCTCTAGGACCTAGCATTCAAACTGGAACTTGATTTTGCCGGTTTTGAAGCAAACTCTCATGTCCCTGTACACTTTTTTCTTCGGTAGTACAAGGAGCAGACCTTCAGTACATTCCCCAAACATACTTCCTCTGCCTCAGGCTTTCAGACACACCCCATCTGAACTCTGTGTATGTTTATATTTGTGTGTGTGTGTGTGTGTGTGTGTGTTGAGGGGAATTTGTAGAAGCAGAAACTGAGGTCATAAGCTCAGAGCAGTTGGCTTGGGGTCAGAATATCTAGATTCAGTTTTCAACTCAGACTTGCTGGTGGCCTTGGGATGCTCACTGAGCTTCTCATCTCTAAAATAGAGATGATAATAATTATTATACAGTTTCTTCAGTGGTGCAAAGAGATGGGGCTTAGAGCAGTGCTTGTCTCTCATAAGGAGCTCATTTTAATCCCTCATGAACTGAGGCTTTCCTGGGTTTGGCTGAGGTTGTGAAGCTTGAGAGTCAATGCTGAGAATCACTGGCAAGAGAAATGCCTCCAACTGCTTCCACAAGGGTGGGGGGAGATTAACTCAAAATTAGCCCTCAATATCTTATTGTCTTAAACATCGTGATGGGGGAGGATTTGGACAAGACTTTAGAGATGGTGGTGTTCTTTTCCTTTATCTCTGTCACATGTGCAATCTGACTTAGATGCAAAGACCTGCCTGTCAGCCCCGTTGTAATTCTACTGCAGGCGCTGCCTCCCTCTTAGTCTGGTTGCTTGGAGGTATTTTTCTTGAGCCTGTCTGCCACCTTAAGTGCACAGTCTTGTTGGATGTGACAGATAAACACAATAACAAAACAAAGCCACTTTCTGTTTCATATGTAGGCTTAGATCCTCTCAGCACAGAATGGGGGATTTCAGGGTAGGGAGAATGAGAGAGTTCATAGACTGCATTCTCAGCCCCGTTCCCCCTCCTCACATCCCAAATACAAAGCTGCCAGTATCCATCACATCACATCACTCCCTTTCTCAGTTCCTTGGCCCCTGGGGCCAGGGTAAGGATTTGTGTTTATGTCAGAGGAGACCAGGTTCAATGTGAATTCTTGCGTGTCCTGCTACTAATGACCTGCAGCTTCACCCAGAGAGTTTCCCCAGTAGATTTCTCTGTTCCTCTGTAAAGAGAATCCCACCTGTTTGTCAATTCCACTTTGGACGTACTGCAGACAGAATTCTTATTTTCTTAAATGGAACAACCTTTGAAATATTGACAGTAGTCAAGAAGAGAGCAGATGACCAGTCAAGACACCCTTTTAGCCCTGGATGCTCTGCATTGGACAGTGGGGAGAAGCAATTACAGAGTTCAGATATGTTAGGAAAGGTAATACTTGGGAAGGTTTTGTGTCCAAGAATGAGGCCTCAGCAAAATTTCCTTTATGACAAAAGAGAGAAATGAGCCCTTTTACTTATCTGACAGAATTATGGGGAAGAATGTGCTGTGCCTGGGGCAGCCTGGGCCAGGGAAGGTGAGTGAGCTTGGGACCCAGACAGATGGATTTAGATCTTGAACCTGCCACATCATGAGTTACTTCATACCTCTCAACCTCAGAAACAATACCTATAAAATTGAGGGTGAGGGGCACAATGTAGGGATCTGAGATTAAATAAATATATAACAGAACTTTTCACAGTGCCTGGCTTACCTGTGCCTTTATTCCCTCCCCTTCCTGTCCCTTGACTTACCTCATCTTGGCTTCTCTTCCCTTGTCTTGCCTTTTCATGTCATAGCAATTTTCTTGGTGGTGAGGAGAGTCTTACATACTTGCAGAAGAATTAGCCACCTTCATCCAGCTATTTGAAAGTTGATGAGAGGCTTGTCTACTCAAAACTATACCCTCAGCCTCCCCCTCACTTCCCCAGCTTTGTCACAATATCTAAATTATTCTATGAGTCACTTTTGGTGGGGTGGGGGTGGGTCAAGACACAAGAAGTTTCTGTTACACAAATGTTACGTGATGTTAAGCACTTAAAGTCTTTGACAACTAAGCATGGGTTAGCAATTTCAAGAGGATGGAGACAAATGGGCCACAGGAAAAGTTTGTTTAATGGAGGAGAGAAGGTGAGGGAGGAAGCAGAGCTGAGTGCTGCCTCGGAGGAGAGGTATAGGAAGAAACAATGGAATTTCACAACACCCCTGGACTTGTCAGTGATAGTAGGTGATGTGAAGTCATGAGGAAGGTGGAGCTAGGGCAGGAAGCAAGTCAGTATCATATGGAACTGGGGCCTCTACCATGTATTTATGAGAGTTTATGTCTTATGTGTTTTTATTACTACATTTACATCTTGGCTCCCAGAAATGTAAATAGTGATAAAGAGGCTGAAGTGTTTTTTTTCCTTCTTTTTTTTTTTTTTTTTTTTTTAGCATCAGAAGTTAACTGTTTGGCAAATGATTATTTGGTATGCACTTAATAGCACCATAGTGTCCAATTCAGCCCATTTGAATGAATAGTATGTCCCCAGGAGAACTTTATTCACTCTGGCTTGATGGCACTAGGAAATAATTTTAGCTTCTAGGCAATATATACTCCTTTCCCTCCTCACTCCATCTCGTTTATTGCTGTAAATACTAAGGCAAGGATTTAAGCACAGAACCTGGGGCTATTTTATCTTGCTCATCATTAGTATTTATATACACAAATAAACACCTCTTATCAAATTGTGCCAAGAGTGAAAAATGACAGTGAATAGCTACATGTTAATGTATTTACATATAATGTTGGCATACTCTAAAAACACAGGGTTTGGGTTGTTATGAAGCATGATTGGGCTAAGAAATATTAATGAGGTCTCCATGCAGCTTTTTGTTAATATCTGAAAGTATTTCTGCATCTCATATTCATTGGGAAAAGAGAGATGTAACAATTCAGGGTCTAATGGTCAAATGATTCTTCTCCTACCCAGATACTGTTATTAATGCAGCACAATTATACTGATGGATCTTTCCAATTTTGTCAGTTCCTTTCGTGTCATTATTCCTTCAGCTGGTTAGTTTCTGGCTTTCATATCAGCCTTCCCACTCCAGCTCTCCCCTCCCCCTAAAAAGCAGTTAACAGTGCTCACATTTCTGTTGCTAATCTTTGGTTTATTAGATCTTTTCCTATAATTGCATTTCAGGGGCTCTACTGAGCTGCAGGAATAGTCGGTGTATGTCAGGTATTATTATAAGACTTGAGGATGGTAATCCTGGGCTTTACAAGGTAAGACAAATGTGGTATTGGGGAAAAATAGATTGTTGATGGTGAGGCTTAGTAAGAAACATTTGTTTTCCTTCCAGCCTTGGTTGTTAAATTAAATTATGACTTTGAGGAACAGGGGCTCTAAATTCTTTCTTCCTGTCTTGAAAAACATATTCAGCTCGGATTCTATGCTGGGTCCTTTCCCTTACTCTGTCAGTGGCTGGCACCCTGATGAAGACTGCTGTCAGCTTAAGATAAATCATATTTCAAACTTATTTTTTTTTCAAATTGGACAGCCAAAATTAGTGCAAGGAATGTCAGTCTGTTGCCAGATCTGTCAATATAAAGTTTAGATCACAGTTAACTGGTGCCAGTTTAGTTAACTACCTGACAAAAAAGGCTCATAATATGCCATGAAGAATGATTTCACTCTTAAAATGATAAATGCTCAAAGCCAGCAGGGATCCTGAAGTCGACACTGGCCCTTTTAAAAAGGAGTTGATAACATTATGGAATAATGGAAGGAAGGAAATCTTTACCTGGAAATAGATGGAGGCTGAAAAATTCTATCTTTATTTTATACAACTTATGTGCTAGTATAAAAAGCCCCCAAGCACCCTCAGTCTGAAGGTGTGCAGAGATTTGTCATGTGATAAAACAGCCTCTTGGTTAGCTCAGGCTGCTTCTAAGGGCTGTGTTGATATTTCAAATTCCAGAAGGACAGAATGCAGGCTCAAGATGGTTTAGCAGTAGATATGTTTTGTTGTGCTTCCCTGGTGGCTCAGTCAGTAAAGAATCTGCCTGCAATGCAGGAGATGTGGGTTTGATCCCTGCGTTGGGAAGATCCCCTGGAGAAGGAAATCGCAGCCGCCTCCATTATTCTTTCTTGGGAAATCCCGTGGACAGAGGAGCCTGGTGGTTACAGTAGAAGGGGTTGCAAAGAGTAGGATATGACGGAGAGACTGACCACCACCACCACTATGTTTTGTTGTATTCTTTAGAGTAAGCTCATCTGTGTTAAAAAATAGAAGCTAAAGAAATAGTTCACACATAGTTTATTTTCCTAGTTTTTCATGAATGCAAGGCAGATGTTTCTAGTCAGTTGTGGCTTTCCTCCATGTGACAGTTCAGGGATTCATGCTCGTTTCATCTTGCAGATGTACCATCTTCCAGTCTAGACTCTTAGGTTTCAAACTTGAATGCATGTGTGTATCACCTGGGCAGCTTGTTAAATGAAGATTCTGTTTCAGGAAGCCTGGGATGGCACCTAAGAGTTTGTATTCTAGTAAGTGCCAAATGATGCTAATGCTGCTGATTTATGGACCAGACTCTGAGAAGCAAGAAATCTAAAGGGCTCCATCATCAACTATGTCTAGCTGGTGAAAGAGATAAGAACGTGAAACTTATGGGGGGTAGTTTCTGTTGGACAGGCTTTGAAATGACATTGTTCATATCTGCTCACATTTGATTGACCAGAACTCAGAAGATGGTTACCCTCCACTTTTGGGAGGCTGGGAAATGTAGGTTAGCTGTATTTTCAGGAGGAAGAAGAAACACATCTTCATGAGCTTCCAGAAGTCTTTGCCACATTAGGTAATTTCAGGTGCTAGAGCTCATTTATTTTTATAACCTCATGATAATCCTATACAAGAATTCTTCCTAGATTTTCCTTTTCCTTATGATTTATTATGGGTTTCCCAAGTGTTGCTAGTGTAAAGAATCTATCTGCCAACACAGGAGACATAAGAGACACTGGTTAGATCCCTGGGTTGGGAATGTCCCCTGGAAGATGGCATGGCAATCCATTCCAGTATCCTTGCCTGGAGAGTCTCATGGACAGAGAAGCCTGGTGGGCTACAGTCCATAGGGTTGCAAAGAGTAGGACATGACTGAGATGACTTAGCACACACATGCTTTATTCTAATTAAGAAATAGTAAATTTTAGACATTTTGTAGGAGGGATTTTGAATTAAAAAAAAATATTGACAGTTTACTCTCCTTCTCCGGGAATGATCATGGCTGGCGCTTGTAAATAACTCATTTTTGAAGAAGCCCAGAGTTTCTTTTGAGCCTGTTTTAATTAATCTTGTGGGTTTTAAGTGGAGTTGGGTCACCATTCCCACCTCTGGAGTGCTTCGGTGTGAAGAACAGATGTGGCCCACGTGTGGCAGCCAGGACAGCGGCTCTGCAGGGTGCTGTCGCCACCATCAACCCCCTCCTGGAGTCCTCCGTGGTTTCTTCTAATGGCAGTACCCATGGTTCTCCTGCTTCTCTGCTCTTATGGTAGGATTTGCCTTATCCCTTAACTGAATAGAATTTTCTCCTAGCTCTATGCTCTATGTTTGTATTTATTCGGTGCATTTGTCCTTAAAGGATTCGAGATACATTTAGACTGTGTAACTCATTTTAAATAGCTTGGTGAAAAGTTAGCTGAACTCAGGCTCCAAGGACGATTTCAAACAAATGCATATGTTATTGGAGCTGGTCTTCAAACAGAGACAGCAGGGAAATGTCTGGGCGGTCTGTGCATGAGGCACTTATTTGATTTCACCTTGTGGTCACCAGGGCACAATTCATAATTATGGTGCCTAAGCCATAGGTGGGGAAAATGAAGACTTATTCCTACTATTTTGTGCCAGACTGCAGGGGGAAAAAAAAAAAAACTAGAGCTTTTTACAGGGCTTGCAATCATGTCTTTCCAACTTAGAAGTGATCTGCATGATAAATAAGGCTATAGCAGTTGGTGGTTTTTCAGTCCTAATGTATATGTTGAGGTTATAAAGGCTGCCTTGATAAAATGAATTTTTCTGTTGTTATTCCTGTTTTCTAGTCCAAACACCTGGATGAAATCAGTTGGTCAGCCTCCAAGAAACCTATAACAAAGAAAGTTTAATTTTTCATTAATAAACTGGCAATTCCTTCTCTGTTCCCAAATGACACATTCTATTTTGTGGTATTTTTGTACAACTGTGACTTTAGAATATGTGTTAAGAAGCTGGGGCAGAAATTTCAATGATGCAAAGTCTTCACCCTCAAGGTTCCCAACCCCAGTCTTCCCAAAGTCTAGGCTTCTGCAATTCCAAATATCAGTTTCTCTCTTTAATGGTGCCCTTTCCTCACCTGTTTGGGAAAAGGAGAATTAATTTCAGTTTACCTTATGAGTCACCTCCTGTCTCTGCTTTTTCAAGGCCAGTTCTACTGAGTCAGTCCCAATTCCACTTTTGTGCTCCATTTGCCTTGCTGCTGATCGCTGCCTTGGATTCTTGGACCACAGTCCTCTCAGAAAGTCCCTTCCTCTGCATAAGCGTCAGCAGAGGGTGGTTTAAGCCAGACCATAGCTCCTTTGCCTTTCATATTATTAGTTTTTCACCCTCCCAAATGCATGTTGTATAGGTATACTGTTGTTGTTTAGTCACTAAGTTGTGTCCGACTCTTTTGCGACCCCATAGATTGTAGCCTGCCAGGCTCCTCTGTCCTTGGGATTCTCCAGGCAAGAATACTGGAGTGGGTTGCCATTTCCTTCTCCAGGGGATCTTTCCAACCCAGGTATTGAACCTGCATTTTCTGCATTGCAGGCAGATTCTTTGCCAACTGGACCATGGGGTAAGGCCTTATAAGTATATACAACCTGATTAATGTGTTGGGGAAACTAAAAGGAACTACATCATGGGAAGAGAAAAATTTTAATTCTGTGCCTCAAGTGAGAGTTTTTGTCAACCAAGGGGAAATGCCTGTCAATACAGGCATTTAAATGCTTTCTGGGTATTGTCTCCATCATGTGCCCCAGTTCCTAGCTTGCTCCTGACCTTGTGTCCACCTTCTTGTAAGGAAGAATGCCTCCTTAAAAACTCTCCAGGATGTATCTTGGCTTTCTGTTAGGCTCAATGTTGCCTCAGATCCCTTTCTCTTTCACATCTGGCAGCTGGACCCAGTAGTTCCCAGCGCTCCATGTCCCTAACCTTTGAGAGTTCAAGTCTTCAGTAAAATCCAGTGGCTGAGATCTGAGCAGGCTTGGCTGGGAAGTCTAGGATGAGCCTTGGCAATCTCCATCCAATAGAAACATTGAGTGTGTTTAGAAACATTGAGTGTATTTAGAAACATTGGGTGGATTTAGAAACTTCTGGGCTTCCAGGTGGTGCTAGTGGTAAAGAATCCACCTGTCAACTCAGGAGACCCACTCCATTATTCTTGCCTGGGAAATCTCACGTACAGAAGAGCCTGGCTACATACAGTCCATGGGAACACAAAGAGTCGGACATGAGTGAGTACCCATTTATACTCTACAATACAGAAACTTCCAGCGTAGTTCGCCTCTAACATCCATGCCAGAGGGAAATGGGCAATAAGAATTCTTTTTGGTCATCCAGTCAGTCGCTGTTGAATAGAATGCATATACATGTATACATATGTGTTTACTCACTCACCAAACAAATATTAATTCTCAAAAACAGTAGTGTTTGGGTCCGTGGTAAGCATGGAGCAAAACCTAATCTGCACAGATTCCTGAATTATGCCTGTCAGATTCAGGAGAGATTTCTCCCTAACCTTGGCTTTTTTCATCTTCTAGGTTCAGCTTAGGCTCTTGAATCTCCTGCTTAAGAAATGCATGAGAAACTGAATCCTTTATGTTGAAGCCTATACAGATACCGAGAGGAAGGTTTGAAATGACCAGTTTTTGGTAGGTAAAAATTGATCAAGTTTGTTGTCAGGATATTGCCACCTGACTCAGCTTTCTTTAGGTTTAAGGGAAGCATTATTTGGGTTGGAGTGGGGAACCGGGCAGGCAGTGCTACCTTTTTCAATGGCTTTGCTTTACTCCTCTGGTGTAGGGAAACAGCCATTGTTTGCTTGTGGAGTATTTGTAGACAGGGATTTGAAACATAAACATCAGCCTCATTTTCACTCTAATGGCATGAATACATTTTTTAAAATGTACAAACAGTTGTTAAAAATCACTTTACTTTGAGACACTTATTAGCACCATTCAAGTTCCTAAATCAGGTTAGTTTTATAATATAGCTATGTATTTAATATACATTTTTAATATTCTGGAGTGGGTATACTCCAATATATACTGGTCTAGTAACTACTTAGTTGTAAGCGTCATTAGTTTTGTGGGCCTACACTAAAAATAGTACAGTTCTATGAATGTTGAGTTTCTTAAACATTGTATGTGTCTTTGAAGTAAGAGACAGGAAGGAAAGCTTGAACCCCAAGAATCCTACCAAAAAAGTCATAGAATCTGACTTTTAGAAGTAAACTCTGAAATTATCTAGAAATGAAACTGAGGGCCAGAAAGATTAGATGAAATGATTCTACTGCACAGGATTTAAAAACAATTATGGTGTGAAAAGAACAGGAGTCCAGCAACTATTTTTTTGCATTGCCAAAGCCTAAACCAGCCAGTTTAGGAGAGATGAAGGAAACCAAACAAACAAAACAATGGTAGCAAAAATTTACTAGGTGAAACCTTATCCAGATTTGCATGCTGCTAAGGGATGTGCTGTGGTTCATGGGGTCGCAAAGAGTCAGACACGACTGAGCAACTGAACTGAACTGAAGGGATGTGGACATAATAGAACCATATTCCAAACCATGTGAATCACAGAGGTGCTTCAAGAGATTGAGTGTTTAGCACTGGGCTCACTTTAGTTACCACACCTGGATTTTTAACTGCTCTAATTATTAGGATTCTAAGATTTCATTTACACAGAATTTTACTATTTTAAAAAAGTGCTCAAAAACTTTTGTAATATAAATTTCCATCTATGGACTACAGTTTATTTGACTTGCAAACAATGAATGTCTTTTTTATGCTCATTATTATGACTCCTCTTCTTGTAATTATTCTTGTTTTGTTCAACAATATTCTAAATAATTAGGTTTATTGACTTCAGAAAATGATAAAGTATATTTTTGCTAAAAATATAGGTTATATTGCCAGGCATAGGCAAAAATCAAAACTCCTAATTAATTACCTCTTGATTCTAACAAAAATTTATTGAAATATTTAAGACTGAATGGTTTAACTTCTCAATAAATGCATAGATAATTTTCTTTTAGTCTTTTCATATTCTCTTTAGGTTCTAGACAGCATGGTTTTCCCCATCTTTTAAAATGAGTTCTTATTAATAGAGGATGGGGGATACTTTGTAGACATGGGTCAAAATCTAGATGTCATAAATTGAGTATGAATGCAAAATCATAAGTTTTAAAAATAGTCATTGAGGCCAATATTCTTGGGATTCCTTATATCTGACAAGGAATCTATTTGGATCCTTCAATACGGTTCCCTGTGGCTCAGCAATTATGTGATTTTTCTGTCATCATCCGTTGAAGACGGAGCCGTTTAAGAGGACTGGAAACCAGAGGAAGGAGAGTGTGTGGGAATTCATGTTCTTGAAGACTGAGCTTTTAGTTTAATTTTTAGGTTTCAAGTTCTCATAATCATGCTCCTGGACTAGAGAGGACTACAAAGAAGAGGAAGGGAAGAGGAGGAGAAAGGAGGACATTGCTCAGTTGTTTTCATTGTGTCTGTGAATACAGAACATCTGTTTTCTTATCTGTAAATCTTTTGTTAATAAAGGAAGAGTCTCAACATTTTAAAATGCCATGAGATCTAAAATTAGAACTTTCTAAACAGTGGTTATCAATACCTTTTCAGCTTCAGAGGGAAAAATATATTTATCAAATTCCAAAATATCTGATAGAGATTTCTATCTATTCCTAACGATTTTTGCATAGCCTACTTAAATGATCAATTTTATGCAATAACTCAACACTGGGCTTGAAATAGGAAAATCTTAATGATTGATTATTGATCCCAAGTCAATAGATTTTGATTGATTTTTTTGAATTAAGCAAAATAATGTCCAATTAATACTACTTATGGGATTCCTTATAGAAGTACTTTTGGAATGCCCATAGAATTTGGGATTTCACAGTTTTACTTGGTGTATGTTCATGAATCACACATTTTATTACATATTTCAACTTGTTCTCTTTTCAAAAGCAACTTTTGGGGGGGGGGGTGGTGAGGGGTCAGGAGATGTCTTAATGCAAAATTTACCATGGAAATCTTGAGGGACTTCACCTGATTGAAAACAGGATCCTCATTCTGACAGTTTAATGCATTTTACATTATGATGGTATTGCATGCTTCACAGTTCCTGAAAAAAAGCTTACATTAGGTCTCAAAGTAGCTTCTTTTTCTCTCTGAATTTCCTGATCTTTTTTCTTTTTTTGCTCACATCAGGTCCCAGAGGGGACCCATTTGTAGAGTGGAGATAATTTTGCCACTTGGGAAGAATGCATGTGGTTCTCTGCCTTGAGTAATATTGGTTATTTAAGAAAGTGTCCCGTACCGAAAGTGTTTTGTCCAACTCTGGGATGGCCTCAAAATTCAGCCCCTTGACTACATCCTGGTTCATGGCTCCTTATCGAAATCCTATGTGTAAGTGATTCTGCCATTTTCCTGATGTTGGGAGTAAGGGCATGCATACTGACACCAGATTTCAGGGTGCCCTGTCTCTCCTGTTTACTTCCCTGGCACATGAAAGGACATATGTATGTATGATATGCACCTAATTTAGTGACTCCCACAAAGAATCTAAATTTTGACCCAGAATCCTCCATTAATTTTTTGTAAAATTTTGGATAAATAATTCGATACCTGAGTTTCAATGTCCTTATCCTATAACAGGACAATCATAGTATCATTTATTAAGTTCTTGTTGCATATTTTAATTTGTTTCAGTTCGTCAGCTCAGTAATATTTACCTGCAAAATAAATATTACTAGTTCCATATTATTGCTAAGAAAGTAAGGCTCACAGAAGGTAGGTGAATTGCCCACTGTCTTTTAGCTGGTGAAGGAACTTAAGTTACTTTTGAGCACAATTAATGTCTGACTTCAAAATTAATGCTCTCTCCACTATGCCATGCAGCTGCTAGAATATGCAACTGCTCTGCTGAATATTATTATGTAAGGTACATAGAGTGTTCTGAGGGCTATAAAAAGAAAAAACAGTTTATTATTTTTTAATTAATCAAAGTGTTGTTATTAGTAATTATATTTTGACAGGACTAAACATCCAACATGCTTTGGTTTTAGCTTCCTTAGAGCAGCACAGATCGTCTTGTCTGAGAGGCACTCTGTGTAGTGTTACTAAATTTATTCAGAATTTTGGCAAATGTAATAGGATTGAGAACACCAGGCATTGATGTCTATGACTTTGGCTGATAACCTCTTCTGGAATGGGTTATGATAAACTGTTTTTAATCCAAGTCAAATTATCTGTTTGATAACTAGTGAGGACAGATGGACATTGTCTGAGAAATTATTTTAAATGATGGATAAATATTCCCAGGAAGTGAAAGAAATTCTAATTATGACGTAAAAAGAAAAGCAGTGCAGTCACAACCTTTACGCACTGTTGAAGTCCTAAGTCAATTTAGGAGAGGCGAAGGTCAAGCTGATGGTATTTTAAAGGTTATATTAGCGTATGACAGAATTAGAATATTTGGCTGTTGATCATTTTAGCTGCTGCTCCAGATTCTGCATATTTCACATCTTACACCCAAGTGCTAAATAAAAATGTGGAACATGAATCAAGTTTATTGTGATAACTTCTGATTTTTTTGACCTGGGATACCAAAGTCCATTGTAATTTGCATGGATTGCTTCTGCAGCTGCCTGTGTCAGCGCCCTGAAGAATTTGCACTAGTGTGATAAGAGGAGCCTGGAACACAGTTACCCAGCAGCTGCTCCCTCCTTTGGGATTTTAGGTTGCTAGGCTCAAACCAGACTTCCTATTGGGGAAGGAGGAGTAGAGGGATAGGACTCAAAAAGATAGAACATTATTGCTAAGCTCAAGTTCTCCCTCCCTTGGGACATATTCCCTGTACCCACCCACCCCAACCCTGGGCAGTGACAGTTCCTTCTTCTGACCTCCAAAGGTTCAAAGTATATATAACGTAGAGACTAGTACATTGTTATTTTGTATTTCTTATCCTTGTCTTCCAATGAGATTTCATGTGCCATAGTGACCATTTCTCTCTTCAGTGTTTCTCACAGTTTTGTGCTTAGAGTACAGAAGGCATGTTTTAAAATCTTGTTTATTGGGTCATTGATTTTTCTGGAGTTGAGCTGTAGGAGTTGCTTGTATATTTTTGAGATTAGTTGTTTGTCAGTTGCTTCATTTTCTATTATTTTCTCCCATTCTGAAGGCTGTCTTTTCACCTTGCTAATAGTTTCCTTTGATGTGCAGAAGCTTTTAAGGTTAATTAGGTCCCATTTGTTTATTTTTGCTTTTATTTCCAATATTCTGGGAGGTGGGTCATAGAGGATCCTTCTGTGATGTATGTCAGAGAGTGTTTTGCCTATGTTCTCCTCTAGGAGTTTTATAGTTTCTGGTCTTACGTTTAGATCTTTAATCCATTTTGAGTTTATTTTTGTGTATGGTGTTAGAAAGTGTTCTACTTTCATTCTTTTACAAGTGGTTGACCAGATTTCCCAGCACCACTTGTTAAAGAGATTGTCTTTAATCCATTGTATATTCTTGCCTCCTTTGTCAAAGATAAGGTGTCCATACGTGCGTGGATTTATCTCTGGGCTTTCTATTTTGTTGCATTGATCTATATTTCTGTCTTTGTGCCAGTACCATACTGTCTTGATAACTGTGGCTTTGTAGTAGAGCCTGAAGTCTGGTAGGTTGATTCCTCCAGTTCCATTCTTCTTTCTCAAGATCGCTTTGGCTATTCGAGGTTTTTTGTATTTCCATACAAATTGTGAAATTATTTGTTCTAGCTCTGTGAAGAATACTGTTGGTAGCTTGATAGGGATTGCATTGAATCTATAAATTGCTTTGGGTAGTATACTCATTTTCACTATATTGATTCTTCCAATCCATGAACATGGTATATTTCTCCATCTATTAGTGTCCTCTTTGATTTCTTTCACCAGTGTTTTATAGTTTTCTGTATTTAGGTCTTTAGTTTCTTTAGGTAGATATATTCCTAAGTATTTTATTCTTTCCGTTGCAATGGTGAATGGAATTGTTTCCTTAATTTCTCTTTCTGTTTTCTCATTATTAGTGTATAGGAATACAAGGGATTTCTGTGTGTTGATTTTATATCCTGCAACTTTACTATAGTCATTGATTAGTTCTAGTAGTTTTCTGGTGGAGTCTTTAGGGTTTTCTATGTAGAGGATCATGTCATCTGCAAATAGTGAGAGTTTTACTTCTTCTTTTCCAATTTGGATAAAAAAAATGGGCCAAAGAACTAAATAGACATTTCTCCAAAGAAGACATACAGATGGCTAACAAACACATGAAAAGATGCTCAACATCACTCATTATCAGAGAAATGCAAATCAAAACCACTATGAGGTACCATTTCACACCAGTCAGAATGGCTGCGATCCAAAAGTCTACAAGTAATAAATGCTGGAGAGGGTGTGGAGAAAAGGGAACCCTCTTACACTGTTGGTGGGAATGCAAACTAGTACAGCCACTATGGAGAACAGTGTGGAGATTCCTTAAAAAACTGGAAATAGAACTGCCTTATGATCCAGCAATCCCACTGCTGGGCATACACACTGAGGAAATCAGAAGGGAAAGAGACACGTGTACCCCAATGTTCATCACAGCACTGTTTATAATAGGCAGGACATGGAAGCAACCTAGATGTCCGTCAGCAGATGAATGGATAAGAAAGCAGTGGTACATATACGCAATGGAGTATTACTCAGCCATTAAAAAGAAAACATTTGAATCTGTTCTAATGAGGTGGATGAAACTGGAGCCTATTATACAGAGTGAAGTAAGCCAGAAAGAAAAACACCAATACAGTATACTAACACATGTATATGGAATTTAGAAAGATGGTAACAATAACCCTGTGTACGAGACAGCAAAAGAGACACTGATGTATAGAACAGTCTTATGGACTCTGTGGGAGAGGGAGAGGGTGGGAAGATTTGGGAGAATGGCATTGAAACATGTAAAATATCATGTATGAAACGAGTTGCCAGTCCAGGTTCGATGCATGATACTGGATGCTTGGGGCTGGTACACTGGGATGACCCAGAGGGATGGTATGGGGAGGGAGGAGGGAGGAGGGTTCAGGTTGGGGAACACATGTATACCTGTGGTGGATTCATTTTGATATTTGGCAAAACTAATACAATTTTGTAAAGTTTAAAAATAAAATAAAATTAAAGAAAAATAAAATAAAATCTTGTTTAATTAGTTACATAGCACTTTTTTCTTTCATAAATCATGCTTGATCACATTTGGAGATATATTTTCAATTCTGTAAATGATTCCAGTAATCTACTTTTGGGAAAAGAAATTTCTTTGTAAAAACCTTGACAGATGTAATTTATAACTTTAAAGTTCCCATCTTAAATCAAACTAAGCCAAACAATGATAAGCTAGTAGATAAGAATACAATTTATATTATTTGTGAATAAGGGGGTCTGAAAAAATTAAGTGCTCTTGAAAATAAATGATTATTAAATATTTTTAAAAGAAAGCTTCAGTTCAGTTCAGTTCAGTTGCTCAGTTTTGTCCGACTCTTTGAGATCCCATGAACTGCAGTTCACTAGGCCTCCCTGTCCATCACCAACTCCTGGAGTCCACCCAAACCCTTGTCCATCGAGTCTGTGATGCCATCCAACCATTTCATCCTCTGTTGTCCCCTTCTCCTCCTTCCCTCAATCTTTCCCAGCATCAGGGTCTTTTCAAATGAGTCAGCTCTTCACATCAGGTGACCAAAGTTTTGTAGTTTCAGCTTCAACATCAGTCCTTCCAATGAACACCCAGGACTGATCTCCTTTAGGATGGACTGGTTGGATCTCCTTGAAGTCCAAGGGACTCTCCAAGGGAGACTCCAAGGGAGTCTTCTCCAACACCACAGTTCAAAAGCATCAATTCTTCAGCATATATATATATATATATATATATATATATATATATATGAAAAAGTCCAAGCAGTGGAGAAGTATTTGCTACAAAGGCAACACTTCCTCCCCACACCATGTTCTTACCCCATGGGGTAAATTAAGTTTTATTTCCATCACCTTTACTCTTTGTCACACTTGCAGAGAGTCTTTGTAAAGGTAATTGAGGTCACTAATCAGCTGACTTTAAGACAGGGAAAGTGCCTTGGATTATTCAGGTGGGCCCAGTGTAACCACATGATCCCTTAAAAGCAGAGCTTCCTTCCATCTGTGGGCAGAAGTCAGCTGGTTGGACAATGGGGAATGTTATTGTTAAAGGAAGACCACAAAGAGATCGCCTGTTGCGAATAGCAGTTCCTGGCTATCAGCCAGTAAGGAAATGGGTGTCTCAGCCCTACAACTGTAAGGGACAGAGTCCAGCCAACAATTTGAATGAACTTGCAAGTGTAGTCATCCCCAGAGTTTCCAGAAAATAACACAGGCCTGCCAACACCTTGATATCAGTCTTATGATGATTTTAACCAGAGGAGCCCTCTGATTCGGGCTGTAACTGGACTTTGACCTACAGAACTGTGAGGCGATAAAATGGATGCTGTGTTAAGCTGCTAAATTTCTTAGGATGGTGATGAAAGAGGAATACACCCCACATCTGTTCCCAGGCAGTTAATAGTTTGATGTGATCCTTCAGACTATTGAATATATTGAAACATTTCTGACTGCAAGTCTTAGTAGTGCAATTTACTTTTATTATTGTTATGAAAAAACCTTACCAAGCAAGCTAGACTTCTGCTGTGATAATACTGAATGTTCACACTTTCCAATTCACATTCTCAGCTAGTCCCATCAATGAGAATTTCTACTATGTAAAATTTAAAACATCAGATGGGAACTTGCCTCATTTATAATTGTCTGCCTTGGAGGTCTCTGTACAGTTTATTCCTTCTTTTATATATGAATATGTTGATTCATTTTACTACTATTCTGTATGTTTTATGGCTTCTGTGGTGACAGAAACTTTGACTTAAGGCAATGAGCTTTTGATCAGGGACACGAGGACCTATGCAGGAGGGACTCTTTCTGTTAAGGACTCTGGTGGCAAGGAGCAGTTTGAACCATCTTTCTGGTCAGGTTCAGGCTTTATTGAGGAATACCTAAGTAGACGCAATACTAAAAATATAGTTTTTTCATAGTGGGGATGGGGAGAGACTAAAAATAAAGATGGGGAAGACCTTAAACTTTGCTTTTCACCTTCCCTTGGATTAGAGCGTGCAGAGCCAGCTTCTGTGTGAAATCTAGGCTGCATTTCCGTAGTCACTGAGCTAAAGTGGCTGTTGACCTGTTTGTTCATCCACCCATGTGTTGCTACGGGGTTTTTCACTACGGGTTAGCACCCAGTGATTGATGGCCTGGACTTTGGACTCTGTTTGACCTAATCACAGGAGTAGCAGTAATGGAAATTTACCTAGTAAAAAGAGAGCTTCTTGAGCTGAGACTCAAGAAAATGTATTAAAATGTCTCTCCTTTTATGGCATTTTAAACTTTGTGTTTTATTCTTACAAATAAATTAGGTTATAATGGATAGGCGAGGGTAGGAAGGCCTACTCCAAGGCTAATACAGACATGTCTGGGCCTGTCTGGTGAATAGTAAGGTATGTCTATTTGCATGAGAGCTGGGGAGACTTCAGGAAGAGAAGGACTCAAGAGTGATGGCTTTGACCCAGTAAGAAAGATTCTGAGTAGAGAGGGGACCCCTTGATTTTGAAACAAATGCTGCCTGGTTGGCATTGAGGGCTCCTTTTCCTCAGTGGCAGTGCCTGGTGGAACAGTGTAACCACAACCCTAGGCAGGGGCATGGTGCCACGTGGCAATGTGGTAGTCTGTCTAGGAACTTCCAGAAATGTTGAGAAAGAACGGAGACTTTAAGGGTTTGAAATGTTTAGTCAACGAGTAGGGCAAAAGCTGGTGAAGTTTGAAATATCCATGTGACCTTGACCTGCAGGTTCATGAGACTAGGAAGACTGTCCAGACTCCCAGCCTCCAGGATGGTCTTCAGTGGTTCCTGCTCCCAGTGTTTACACCTGGATGTGGTCCCCTTCCATGTTAAATACAGCTGGCCTGTGAAACCAACAGGGTGTTTTAGATAAGATGGTGTGTGACTGCCCAAGGAAGGCCATGAGGACATTGTAGCTTCCACCTTTCATTTTCTTAGATCACTTGCTTTGAAAGGAGCAGCTTCCGTTTTATAAGGATGCTTGAGCAGCTCTATGGAGGGGCCTCTCTGTTAAGGGATTGAGGCTTCCTGCTATCAGCCAGGCAAGTGAGCTGTCCTGGGAGCAGATCTTGCCACCTAATCAAGCCTTCAGGTGACTGTAGTCCCAGCTGACATCCTGACTTCAACCTCAGGAGAGACCCTGGGTCAGAATTACTTAGCGGAGCCTGTCCCAAATTCTTTGTTTTTAACCACTAAGTTTCAGGTGCTCAGCTTGAGCAAGACCGAATTCCCCACCCATCCTCCAGCCCTTTTTAGAAGGAATTTATTTACTGCAAACCACTCTCAAATCCTTGATACACAGAAACTGTGAGATAATAAAGATTTGTTTTTTTAAGCTACTAAGTTTGGGGGTCATTTGTTATATGACTACAGGCCCAGCAACACCCCCCCCAAATATGTCTGTTATTATAGAGTATAAATCCCATTTTCCAATACATTCTCAAATATTAATTTTTGAAGACAGACTCTGTATCTCATTCATCTTTTTTCTCCATAGTTCATAGTGCCTAATGTATTTTTTTAAAGAATTTTTTTTTTGATGTGGACTATTTTTGAAGCCTTTATTGAATTTCATACAATAGTATTTCTGTTTTATGCTTTGCCTTTTTTTTGTTTTTTTTTTTTTTGCTGAAGGACATGCTGACATCTTAACTCCTGACCAGGGATCAAACCAGAATCCCCTGCAATGGAAGGAGAAATCTTAACCACTGGACTGCCCAGAGAAGTCCCTAACATATTCTTCTCAATATACAAAGTTTTAAAAGAAAAAGAAGTTGCCTTGGACAATTATCAAATTTCCCCATTCCTTTAAAATAGTATTTAAACTGAATTAAAATGTTTCATCCTGATAATTACTGCTCTCAGAAACATCTACTGTGTGTTAGTGTTAGTGAAGCATCTTACTCAAGTTGTGTCTGACTCTTTGTGACCCCATGGACTGTAGCCCATCAGGCTCCTCTGTCCATGGAATTCTCTGGGTAGAATAGTGGAGTGGGTTATTATTCCTTTCTCCAGGGGATCTTCCCAACCTAGGGGTGGAACCCGGGTCTCTTTCACTGCAGGCAGATTCTTTACCATCTGAGGCACCAGAGAAGTCTATGATATATATACATCTGTGGGAGTGGGACAGAGCTGGGGTGGATAGGAGAAGTCAAGAAGGAAAATCAAGACAGTGATTTTCCTTTATTTATGTCTCCCACTTGTTTCTACTGCTCTTGTAGCTTTAGTTATAGCTCCCTAATAATGGAATCAAGATGACTGGGTTGCATGGTTGTAGGGAACTAAGATAGATAACTGGCTGTCTGGCTAGATAGGTAGGTGAAGTGAAGTGAAGTCGCTCAGTCATGTCCTACTCTTTGGGACCCCATGGACAGTAGCCCACCAGGCTCCTCCCTCCATGGGATTCTCCAGGCAAGAGTACTGGAGTGGGTTGCCATTTCCTTCTCCAGGGGATCTTCCCAACCCAGGGATTGAACCCGGGTCTCCCGCATTCCAGGCAGACGCTCTAACCTCTGAGCCACCAGGGGTATATAGATAACCAGATAGAGAAGAATGATCTTTTACTCACTGCCTTACCTAACTTTTCTTTACAAGTACCACACTGGTAATGAGATGTATTGAGCTTTCCCCTTAAAAGTCATGTTAGTATTTATCTGGAAGAAACACAAGCTGGAATCAAGATTGCCAGGAGAAATATCAATAACCTCAGATATGCAGATGACACCACCCTTATGGCAGAAAGTGAAGAGGAACTAAAAAGCCTCTTGATGAAAGTGAAAGTGGAGAGTGAAAAAGTTGGCTTAAAGCTCAACATTCAGAAAACGAAGATCATGGCAACTGCTTCCATCACTTCATGGGAAATAGATGGGAAACAGTGGAAACAGTGTCAGACTTTATTTTTCTGGGCTCCAAAATCACTGCAGATGGTGACTGCAGCCATGAAATTAAAAGATGCTTAGTCCTTGGAAGGAAAGTTATGACCAACCTAGATAGCATATTCAAAAGCAGAGACATTACTTTGCCAACAAAGGTCCGTCTAGTCAAGGCTATGGTTTTTCCTGTGGTCATGTATGGATGTGAGAGTTGGACTATGAAGAAGGCTGAGCAGTGAAGAATTGATGCTTTTGAACTGTGGTGTTGGAGAAGACTCTTGAGAGTCCCTTGGACTGCAAGGAGATCCAACCAGTCCATTCTGAAGGAGATCAGCCCTGGGATTTCTTTGGAAGGAATGATGCTAAAGCTGAAACTCCAGTATTTTGGCCACCTCATGCGAAGAGTTGACTCATTGGAAAAGACTCTGATGCTGGGAGGGATTGGGGGCAAGAGGAGAAGGGGCCGACAGAGGATGAGATGGCTGGATGGCATCACTGACTCGATGGACGTGAGTCTGAGTGAACTCCGGGAGTTGGTGATGGACAGGGAGGCCTGGCGTGCTGAGATTCATGGGGTCACAAAGAATCGGACTTGACTGAGTGAATGATTTGATCTGATCTGATCAGTTGATGTATTCATCTGCCAGTTACACACTCATAACTTTGACAGCAATTTTCTGAAACTGATGTTTAATATGGTGGTGGTGGTGGTTTAGTTGCTAAGTTGTGTCTGACTCTTTTGTGACCCCATGGACTGTAGCCCACCAGGCTACTCTGTTCAAGGGATTATCCAGGCAAGAATACTGAAGTGGGTTGCCATTTTATTCTCCAGGGGATCTTCCTGACCAAGGATCGAACTCACGTCTCCTGCATTGCAGGTGGATTCTTTACTGCTGAGTCACCAGGGAAGGCTTGTTAAATACAGGAGGTCTTTTAGAAATGTTTTTATATTGGAAGAATGAGATAGAGGAAGTGTATGCTTCTAATTTTCCCCCCAAATATGGTCTAATATATGTTAAGTGTCACTAATGGACCCCAGTTCATTGTCATCATCATGAACATAATGATAATGATGATAATGTTAGGATAATAACTGTAATGATAATAGATATAATAGAAAGAATCCCAGCCTGGGACCTATGTATTCAGACATGTCTGGAATGTCCAGTGGCAGGGGATGGGGGGTGGGTGAGTGTCTATTTATGTGAGAGAGTCTTGAGTCCCAGGGGAGAACATACCCTGGAGAGAGACAAATGGGGTGAATAAACTGGTTCAAAGATGATGGGCCAAGAGTAAGAAGGAAGGTGACCTAGGATGCCACCTGGTATGTTATTCTCAGGCTGAGGTAGCGGCTCTGTGGGAAGTAACTAATCCAAGAGGCCTGTGTGCCTTCATTCAGAGGGTCAGTGGATGTCCCAGGGAGGAGTGGCTCCGGCACTGCAAGTTCCTGCAGAAAGAGGAACTGGACTTCTCCTCAGCAAGCTTGTAGCAGGAGAGCAGGCACTGGAGGCCACTGCACAGATCCGGTGGGGATTAGCAGTGGCACAGGCACATTTAGCTGGCATCCTCAGCAGGTGTGGTGCCATCAGTGGGCATCAGCAGGGTAACAATGTCAAGGAAGCTCATGGTGTGAAATAAGACCACTGCCTGTGGACTCCCAGATGATTTGTAAAGAATTTGAGGGGAAGTGGTAGGCTCCAATTCATGGGGTCGCTAAGAGTCAGACACGACTGAGCAACTTCATTTTCACTTTTCACTTTCATGCATTGGAGAAGGAAATGGCAACCAACTCCAGTGTTCTTGCCTGGAGAATCCCAGGGACGGGGGAGCCTGGTGGGCTGCCATCTATGGGGTCGCCCAGAGTCGGACACGACTGAAGTGACTTAGCAGCAGCAGCAGCAACAGTAACTCTAAAGGACTTCCCAGGTGGCACTAGAGGTGAAGAACCTGCCTGCCTAAGAGATACAGTTTGGGAAGATCCCCTGGAGGAGGGCATGGCAACCCATTCCAGGATTTTTGCTTGGAAAATCCCATGGACAGAGGAGTCTGGCGGACTATAGTCCATGGGGTCATACAGAGTTGACTGAAGTAACTTAGCACACATGCACAGTTACTCTAAAATTGGAGAGGGGTTCTAAAATTAGAGAAATCCTGGATTTCTGATTCCTAGTGTGACTGTTTTTAATCAAATCAGTATGGACCTATCATGGGAAGTCATTGTTAGAGAAATAATTGTCGCTGTCTACTCTACCTCTGTATAGTCTCCATCCAGCAATGTCAAATTTGCTACTGAAAATGCATTCATCTCAAAAGACTTCAGTGATTAAAATAATCACAATACAAGTTACCCAGCTTCTCTGATAGCTCAGTTGGTAAAGAATCCACCTGCAACGCAGGAGACCCTGGTTTGATTCCTGGGTTGGGAAGATCTGCTGGAGAAGGAATAGGCTACCCACTCAAGTATTTCTGGGCTTTCCTTGTGGCTCAGTTGGGAAAGAATCCACCTGCAATGCTGGAGACCTGGGTTCAATCCCTGGGTTGGGAAGATCCCCTGGAGAAGGGAAAGGCTACCCATTCCAGTATTCTGGCCTGGAGAATTCCATGGATGATAATAGTCCATGGGGTCGCAATGAGTTGGAGAAGACTGAGAGACTTTCACTTTCACAAGCTATGCAAGTGGAAACATCAATCTGATATCTTATTTCCTGTCAACTCAATAAGTATGTTTTAAACCTGATAATGTTTTAATGTTAATGTTTAATGTTAAATATTAAATGTTTAATGTTGTTCAGTCGCTAAGTCGTGTCTGACTCTTTGCAACCCCATGGATTATAGCATGCTAGTCTTCCCTGTCCTTCACTATCTCCCAGAGTTTGCTCAGACTCATGTGTGGTGATTTGGTGATGCCTTCCAACCATCTCATTCTCAGTCATCCCCTTCTCCTGCCTTCAGTCTTTCCCAGCATCAGGGTCTCTTCCAATGAGTCAGCTGTTCACATCAGGTGACCAAAGTATTGGAGCTTCAGCTTTAGCATCAGTCCTTCCAGTAGATATTCAGGATTGATTTCCTTTAGGATTGACTAATTTGATCTCCTTGCAGTCCAAGGAACTCTCAGTATTACTCATTGTAATTGTGTAGGATAACGTATTTTTTTGCCCCTTGGCTTGGTGATGGCTCTCTGACTCTCTTCCAAGCTCTTGCTTTCCAGATGAGAACTGAATAGATCTCCTGATACAATAGCAACACTAACAACAACAGCAGTAAAATCCTAACGTCAAAGTCTGAATCACACCCCTTCCTGGGTCAGTGACAATAAATATACTGTAAGATTCCAAATAAAAGCAGCTGCATGCAACTTCTGCTTACCCATAGAGTAAGAGTAGGGCTTGTGTGGTAGAGCCTGAGGAACCTTCCTGCTACAGGTGTGGTTCTTAGGTGACCACCAGCTGACTCTGTCAAGCAGCCTCCCCACACCCATTGTGCTGATCTCTCTCACAAGTAGCCTTGGATTAGCAGGAGGGGTCTATGTACTCCAGTGGAGGTGACAGCATGGCTCTGGGTGTGGTGACATGTTTCCAAGATTTCCTGGCCACTCTAATGGAATAAATAAGAACATGGGCTTTACAACCAAACTTTTCTGGCTCAAAATTGCAGCCCTGCCATGTAAACACTATGTGACCTTGGGCAAATGGACAAATCACTTATCAACTCTTTCCTTTAGTTTTCTCACCTTTAAAATCAAGATATTTATATTATCTACCTCATAAGATTGTTTTAGAAATTGAGTGGATTAATAAAATAAAGCTCTTGGAATGTCACTTATTTCATTGTAAGCAGCTAATAAAGGTTAGTTTTATTACTATTTAAATCATTATTCCGTCTAGTCAAGGATATGGTTTTTCCAGTAGTCATGTATGGATGAGTTGGACTATAAAGAAAGCTGAGCACTGAAGAATTGATGCTTTTTAGCTGTAGTGTTGGAGAAGACTCTTGAGAGTCCCTTGGATTGCAAGGAGATCCAACCAGTCTATTCTAAAGGAGATCAGCCCTGGGTGTTCATTGGAAGGACTGATATTGAAGCTGAAACTCCAATACTTTGGCCACCTGATGCAAAGAGCTGACTCATTTGAAAAGACCCTAATGCTGGGAAAGATTGAAGGCAGGAGGAGAAGGGGACGACAGAGAATGAGATGGTTGGATAGCATCACTGACTCAATGGACATGAGTTTGAGTGAACTCCGGGAGTTGGTGATGGATAGGGAGGCCTGGTGTGCTGTGGTCCATGGGGTCGCAAAGAGTCGAACATGACTGAGCAACTGAACTGAACTGAACCATTACTCCTTGGCCAGCTTAGCCTGAGCTGGTATTGATGAATACTGTATCTCAGAAAGGTCATTGCAGCTCTTAGAGTTTCAACAATAATTTGTGAATATTTTCTTTAGGGCCTTTGATTAATGGATTATGTCTAACAATTTCTGTGTCTCCTTTTATTTTTGACTGTTCTGTGGCATGCAGAATCTTAGTTCCTCAACCAGGGGTAGAATCCATTGCCTGCAGAGCCCTACCACTGGACCACCAAGATATTCCCCCTGTGTCTCCTCTTTTCTTTCTGCAGTTTCCAAGAGAAAGACTAAAATTCCCTAACTCAGATCAAATGACCACTCTTAGCTTAAATAGCTTTGGACAGGATCATTGAATAGAGACACGAAAACTGGGCCCATCCTTGGTGGGCTGATCTCAGAAGTCATGGTGAACTGGTAGCTATCCCATCCATACCTGTTAAATTAGGCCCCGTAACAATTGCAGAGAATCTATTTCTGTGTGTCTGTGTGTTGTGTGTGCACACCTGTGTGAATTGTTAATCAAGACAGACAAGCATCTGTAACTGACATAATGTGTCATTTAACAAAACTGCTGGTTGCACTAAAACTAGCACAGTCTTTCCAAAGAGCAATTTCTTTTAAAAAAATTTATTTATCAAAGAGCAATTTCTTAATTCCTGGCAATAATAACCTTATAATTTTGCCTAGATTTTGACCTAATCATTTTAACTCTAGAAATTTATTCTTAAGAAAGTAAAAGTTATTATAAGAGATTATTGTAAAGATAAAGTTATAAAGATATTCATCAGAACACATTTATAAAATAAACATGGAAAGAGCATAGCTATTCAACTGGTATATGGTAATGGTTGACTAGGTGTTGATGGATCTATGGATGTTTATTCTCAACAGTCAATGAAAATGTTGTAGAAGAACACTTAATAATATAAAATTTTTTCACAATATATTAAGTAAGAGAGCATGTTACAAAGTGATATGAGGCATGATTCCATTTTTGTAAGAAAAAATAAAGGACATGCACAAAGAAATAAAATTTTAAGAAATGTAATGAAGGGTTTATTGACCATCCTGAAGTGGTGAGATGCAAGTAATTTTTATGTTCTTTTTTTCTTATCAGAAGTTTCAATTTCCCCCCAATAACTATGTTTTTCCTTTTGTAATAAGGAAAAAAGTATACAGAGTAATTTAATGTGAATCTGTGAGCCACCAGAATTGGCTAAAAGCTGTCTAGCAGCCTACATCAAGACATGAACATTTTCAGGTCCCTGTTTCACTGTGCCCATAAAAGAAAAACAAATCCAATTGCCTGGGGAGAAACACAGCTCTTTCCAGAACTAAGACCTATGAAAAATTTATTTTGTGGGTTTCTTTAAGGGGTCATGGGTGGTATAAGAGACAATGTATTTATTTCACAGCATCCTGAGAGAAAATACAGTCCTGAGTTTTATAGGGCTCTTTTTCATATTGTTTCTCAACATATGTTGATTAGAGATAGTTAATGCACATCCAGAAAAAACAGATTTATCTAGGAAACCAATATGATGCCATCCAATTACATAATTAATTTATTGGGCTTAATCTGGTGAAGATTTTTCAATAGCTAAAGGAATAGATGGATTGCATATTCTTCAGTCTTCTACTAAGGAACAAAAATTCAAGGTTATTATCCCTGGCAAGTAACAGGGGTTTGCAATTTGATCTCATCTGTTACCTTGTGTAGCTTATCCTTTGTCTGTTGGTTGAGCTAAATAATCTGGCAAAAGGGACAACTGTCAGCTCTTAATGAAAGTTAGGAGCCAGACAACGAGACCTGCCTGACTGGAGACTCTGGGCAAAGCATGGTCAGGATAATCCACAGAATATAAATCTTGAACCACTTCAGCTCATACTCAGATAGGAAGACAAATCAGGCTCAAATATTTTCTTGTAGGACACTGACACAATACATGTGGCCCATGTGGTTTTATAAGCAAGCACAACAAAATACCTCATTTGTTAAGACTAAACAGAACCAAATAATAACAGCTATGTTAAGAATCCACAGAGCACTGACTTGAGTGATATACGTTTCTTAGCGTATAGTTCAAGACAAAATGATTGTATATCTGGTTTAAAAGAAATGTGTGCTTAGGTAACTAAGTGAGTTGAATTACTTAATTATGGTTCAATTAGGTAAGAGAGGACATTTACCTAAAAGAGTTACTTTTTTCAGAATGGCTTCTTTATGGTTCTTCTTTTTGATACTAATTAGTTGCTATGGTAGCCATTAAAATGATTCCCAGTTCTTTACTGTGTTATCTGCAGTGAAGAGGACACATTTTCTCTGAGACCTGCTAGTAATTGTGGAGTATTTGCTGTAACCATTAGGGAGATTATCATGTGGTATATTTTCCATTTCTCTGTTTCTGCCATTCAAAAACATGTTTATGTTATACTGGGAGTTCTGTGCTTTGTTCTGACGGAAAAGATAAACTCCTGATGTAGTAGGCTTTACACTGTTTCCCATCTCCCAATCAGGTTTACACAAAGACAGAAGTACAGTGCTTGCTAATTTTGCCCCTGGTCAAAGGAATGTAAGGAGAAGAATATGGCATCTTTTTTTGGCAGCAGGTTTTCTTGCACAGATTCTCTATAGGGCTGTCCTCACTGCTTACCAGCTAAGTACTGTGATTGTGCTTCTTGCAAAAATAAAAATGCTTGCCCTGTTGATTGATTGAACTATGAACTACTGCAACGCTTGGAAATTCAATGAATTTCTTCATGGTAATTATGGTTACAGTGCTTAAGTGTTACCAGGTGTATTAAAAATCCAGATGTTGGACGAGGCAGTCTGGCATAGGGCAGTCAGAGGCCCCTTGATCATCTGGGGAGTTACATATTTTCTGCCAGTTTCACTTAAAATTTTATTGATGAAAAGGGGGAGAGTTGGTAAGATATGCATTTGAATTAGAATTTGGCAAATCATACTTGTTTAAAATATATAGGTATAAGCCTCCTATCGTATACTTCTTGTGACTGGCCTGGATTAAAAAATGCACCAGACTTCTAATCGGTCTCTCTGTTTTCTACACTGTTCTCTCTCTTTTTAAAACAATGTTCTTTTTTCCCCACAATTTTATGTATCTCTAGTTGCCTTGGGTCTTTGTTGCTGCATGTACTTTCCTGTAGTGAAGTGAGCAGGGGCTACTCTCCAGTTGCTGTGTGCAGGCTTCTCGTTGCAGTGGCTTCTCTTGTTGTGAGCAGTGGGCTCTAGAGAGCACAGGCTTCAGTAGTTGTGGCTTGCAGGCTCAGGAGTTGCACCCCGTGGGCTCTAGAGCACAGGCTCAGTAGCTGAGGCACGTGGGCTTAGTTGCTCTGCAGCATGTGGGATCTTCCCAGATCAGGGATCAAACCTGAGTCTTCTGCACTGGCAGGTAGATTCTTTACTACTGAGCCCCCAGGGAACCTAGTCTCTGCACTGAAGCCAGAGTGATTATTTGAAAATGCAAATTTTGATTGTCTTTCAGTGGCTTGCCATTGTTCTCAGACTAATACCTGGGTTTCCTCATGTGTAAAAGACCTGTCGTCCTGGCTTCTGCCTATATCTCATCCTCACCTCTGAGTTTGCTACCCCAGCCATCTTCATACTTGCCCTCTACCCACTGATGCTTTGAAATTATAGGGCTGTTTCTCTCCTGGCATTCTCATGACCTATTCCTTTACCTGGAGCAATTAACCACTACCCAGCCAATTCTCCTGGCTAAATACTCGCATATGAGTCTCTAGAAGGGTTTTCTGTACCTGAAGTCTGAGTTAGGAACCCTGCCTGTGTGTCTCCGACACCAACCCAAGAGCCTTCTGTCTTCTGTGGAACTATTCAGTTCAGTTCGGTTCAGTTGCTCAGTTGTGTCCGACTCTTTGCGACCCCATGAATCGCAGCACGCCAGGCCTCCCTGTCCATCACCAACTCCCGGAGTTCGCCCAAACTCATATCCATCGAGTCAGTGATGCCATCCAGCCATCTCATCCTCTGGCGTCCCCTTCTCCTCTTGCCCCCAATCCCTCCCAGGATCAGAGTCTTTTCCAATGAGTCAACTCTTCGCATGAGATGGCCAAAGTACTGGAGTTTCAGCTTTAGCATCATTCCTTCCAAAGAAATCCCAGGGCTGATCTCCTTCAGAATGGTCTGGTTGGATCTCCTTGCAGTCCAAGGGATTCTCAAGAGTCTTCTCCAATACCACAGTTCAAAAGCATCAATTCTTTGGTGCTCAGCTTTCTTTAGAGTCCAACTCTCACATCCATACATGACCACAGGAAAAACCATAGCCTTGACTAGATGGACCTTTGTTAGCAAAGTAATGTCTCTGCTTTTCAATAGGCTGTCTAGGTTGGTCATAACTTTCCTTCCAAGGAGTAAGCATCTTTTAATTTCATGGCTGCAGTCACCATCTGCAGTGATTTTGGAGCCCAGAAAAATAAAGTCTGACACTGTTTCCACTGTTTCCCCATCTATTTCCCATGAAGTGATGGGACCGGATGCCATGATCTTCGTTTTCTGAATGTTGAGCTTTAAGCCAACGTTTTCACTCTCCACTTTCACCTTCATCAAGAGGCTTTTGAGTTCCTCTTCACTTTCTGCCATAAGGGTGGTGTCATCTGCATATCTGAGGTTATTGATATTTTTCCCGGCAATCTGGATTCCAGCTTGTGTTTCTTCCAGTCCAGCATTTCTCGTGATGTACTCTGCATATAAGTTACATAAGCAGGGTGACAATATACAGCCTTGACGTACTCCTTTCCCTATTTGGAACCAGTCTGTTGTTCCATGTCCAGTTCTAACTGTTGCTTCCTGACCTGAATACAGGTTTCTCAAGTGGCAGATCAGGTGGTCTGGTATTCCCATCTCTTTCAGAATTTTCAACAGTTTATTGTGATCCACACAGTCAAAGGCTTTGGCATAGTCAAGAAAGAAGAAATAGATGTTTTCCTGGAACTCTCTTGCTTTTCCGATGATCCAGCGGATGTTGGCAATTTGATCTCTGGTTCCTCTGCCTTTTCTAAAACCAGCTTGAACATCAGGAAGTTCACGGTTCACATATTGCTGAAGCCTGGCTTGGAGAATTTTGAGCATTACTTTACTAGCATGTCAGATGAGTGCAATTGTGTGGTAGTTTGAGCATTCTTTGGCATTGTCTTTCTTTGGGATTGGAATGAAAACTGATCTTTTCCAGTCCTGTGGCCACTGCTGAGTTTTCCAAATGTGCTGGCATATTGAGTGCAGCACTTTCACAGCATAATCTTTCAGGATTTGAAATAGCTCAACTGGAATTCCATCACCTCCACTAGCTTTGTTCGTAGTGATGCTTTCTAAGGCCCACTTGACTTCACATTCCAGGATGTCTGGCTCTAGGTCAGTGATCACACCATCGTGATTATCTGGGTCGTGAATATCTTTTTTGTACAGTTCTTCTGTGTATTCTTGCCACTTGTCTTAATATCCTCTGCTTTTGTTAGGTCCATACCATTTCTGTCCTTTATCGAGCCCATCTTTGCATGAAATGTTCCCTTGGTATCTCTAATTTTCTTGAAGAGATCTCTAGTCTTTCCCATTCTGTTGTTTTCCTCTATTTCTTTGCATTGATTGCTGAGGAGGGCTTTCTTATCTCTTCTTGCTATTCTTTGGAATTCTGCATTCAGATGCTTATATCTTTCCTTTGCTCCTTTGCTTTTCACTTCTCTTCTTTTCACAGCTATTTGTAAGGCCTCCTCAGACAGCCATTTTGCTTTTTTGCATTTCTTTTCCATGGGGATGTTCTTGATCCCTGTCTCCTGTACAATGTCACGAACCTCCGTCCATAGTTCATCAGGCACTGTATCTATCAGATCTAGGCCCTTAATTCTATTTCTCACTTCCATTGTATAATCATAAGGGATTTGATTTAGGTCATACCTGAATGGTCTAGTGGTTTTCCCTACTTTCTTCAATTTCAGTCTGAATTTGGCAATAAGGAGTTCATGATCTGAGCCACAGTCAGCTCCTGGTCTTGTTTTTGTTGATTGTATAGAGCTTCTCCATCTTTGGCTGCAAAGAATATAATCAATCTGATTTCGGTGTTGACCATCTGGTGATGTCCATGTGTAGAGTCTTCTCTTGTGTTGTTGGAAGAGGGTGTTTGTTATGACCAGTGCATTTTCTTGGCAAAACTCTATCAGTCTTTGCCCTGCTTCATTCCGTATTCCAAGGCCAAATTTGCCTGTTACTCCAGGTGTTTCTTGACTTCCTACTTTTGCATTATGGTCCCCTATAATGAAAAGGACATCTTTTTTGGGTGTTAGTTCTAAAAGGTCTTGTAGGTCTTCATAGGACCATTCAACTTCAGCTTCTTCAGCATTACTGGTTGGGGTATAGACTTGGATTACTGTGGAACTGTGGTCACTGCCTTTTCAGTGGTTCTTCATGCCTAGAAGTTTCTTGAGGACATGTGCCAAGTCAGTTTTGATTATAGTTATGTTTCCAACAGCTACTTCAGTGCCGGCATTTATTTGTGGCCAGTTCAATGGTTTGTTGGATGACTGTTTGGCAGAAAGCTGTCAGAAGCACAAATACAGGGTTGTTTCTGATCATGGAAATATGATGTAAGACACATATGGGTCAGGTAATAGAGTGTAGAGTGGAATAGAGCAGTAGAGTGCTCTGGGAATTCAGAGGACAGAGAAAGTACCACTGTGGGTATTTGAAAGGACTTCCAGGCAAAGGGGATTTTCAAATTGGGCTTTGGACAGTTTCAGTTATTTTGACTGGGGAGAAATGCATTTGAGAACATTGGAAATGAAAGTAAGGCAGACAGCTAGGGGAAGCAGCCATGTTTGGAGAGAAATGGCATATAGTTCAGTCTGGCTGGAATTCAGAATGGGTGAAGGGATTATTGGAGAATGTGCTGGCAAAGCAAATCTGGCCACATGGTCGAGGCTAAGAACGCTGGCTCACAAGGAACACTGACTGCATGCTGAGTGGATGACACTTATTTTTAAAGATTTACAGAGGAAGATAAAAGAATATGGTCTTTTTTCATTGTGTTGGGTCCTTCACTATTACTTACTATTACTTTTAGGGACATCAGTGTGGGTGTCAGTGCCATTCTTGTTTTATTTTAACAGGAAGATTTTAATGATGTTTATTACAGAACTATTGGGCTTCCCAGGTGGCTCAGTGGTAAATAATCTGCCTGCCAATGCAGGAGACACAGGTTCAATCCCTGGGTTGGGAAGATCCCCTGGGAAAGGAAATGGCAACCCACCCAAGTATTCTTGCCTGGAGAATCCCACTGACAGAGGAGCCTGGCGGGCTACAGTCCATGGGGTCACAAAGAGTCAGACACAACTTAGCGACCAAACAACAGCAGCAAACTCTGGAACTGATGGAAAACATGAAGGTTTGTGTTTCTCCTGGAGTCCTGCCTTATGTATCGCTGCCCCTTGGTGCATTTTAAATATCATCGACAATACTCTTTAGAACGAAGTGGGATATAAGCAAATAAAAATATCAGATTATGAATATTATTGAATAATACAGGTGAACATAACTAGAAAGATTGTGCCACTAGTTTTCACAGTTAATCCTTGATCAATGGAGTTATAGCCATGGAGCTTGTTTCTCTTATTCCACCACAGCCACCTTCTTACTAGAGATCTGCTATGAGTTTGAAACTTCATCTGAAGACAGATACAGGGTGGGAAGTTTGGATAACATCCAGAGAAAAGCAGTAAAAATGATTAATAGCTTAGTAAATAAGACCTCAGAGGGATCATGTTTAAAGAAGTTGAGAATCTTAATCAATGGCAAAAGAATGGCTTAAATATCTTGAATCATAGTGTTTTTATCTTCATTTTCACAGTGAATACATGGAGAAGTGAGCTTAACTTGTAGCAAGCAAATTCAAATTAGACCAAACAGGAAAAAAGACTCACAATATTAACAGTGGTTTAACACAAATGCAGACTGAATTATTCATTTAGAATAGAGGTCGTTACTAGGAGCTGAGGGCTGGAGAAAGTGGGGAGATGTTGGTCAAAGGATCCAAATTTCCAGTTGTAAGATGGATAAATTCTGGGATCCTAATATAGAGCATTAGTGAAGTGAAGTCGCTTAGTCGTGTCCGACTCTTTGCAATCCCATGGACTGTAGCCTATCAGGCTCCTCCATCCATGGATTTTTCCAGGCAAGAATACTGGAGTGGGTTGCCATTTCCTTCTCCAGGAGATCTTCCTGACCCAGGGATTGAACCCAGGTCTCCTGCATTGTAGGCAGACGCTTTACCATCTTAGCCACCAGGGAAGTCCCATAATATAGAGCATTAGATTATAGTTAATAAAACTATATTATGCACTTAAGAGTTTCTAAGAGAATAGATCTGTTCTCATCACAAAAAAGAAACAGTAATTCTGTGATGGGTTGAAGGTCTGTTGGTAATTGTTTTGCAATATACAAGTATATCAAATCAATGTGTTAAAGTTATATATCAGTTATATCTCAATAAAGCTGGAGGAAAGAAAAAATAGAAGAGATGCCTGTCTGAGATGTTTTAGGCGAAGCAATGAAGAACCACATTTCCATTGATTCTTCTGTCTGGGTTTGTTGTTGTCACTGTTGTTTCATAACATAAATCTCTGAAAGAGCTAGGTGTCACAATTTGAGTTCTCTGGAAGCAGATGCTGGGGTAGTTAGAAGAGTGAAATATTTATTGGGGAGAGAACCCGTGAATGGGCGTGAGGAGCAGGAGTGGGCAGAGAGTGCTGTTAGTTTGTGTGCCAGCCTAGAAAAGTGTTTGCCAGCCAAGTGGCAGGTCAGAGCACAGCATGCCCAGTTGAGGGATGCTGCGCTGAGTGGAAATGGCAGACCTTTGTATCTCTGCTTTGTTCAGTCAGTGGCTGGAAGCTGCTGCAAGAAGAGCATGCCCTTAGCTGCCATTGTCTGGCTCAGTCATTGGCTGGGGGCCACCCTACAGGTGGTGTGATGTCAGCTGGAAGATGGAGGCATCCTCTGATGGACTACCAGCTGGAGGCTGAGAGGGCGCTACATGCCTCACAGCTGGGCAGCAAGTCCTTTCTGGAAGGGGAATCGGAGTGCCATATCTCTCTGAGTGCCACATGGTGAACAACACACTTCTCTTTGATTGCAATTCAATAAATATTTTTTTAAAAAGCCATCTTTCTATGTTAAAATGCAATCTGCAAATTATTATTGAAATATTCACTATTTTTTTTTTATGGAGAGTTACATGAAGTAGCCAGATGCACCTAAGTATGAATTCTCAGGTTTGCCTAATGAATAGGCACAGCCTAAGAATAACAGTGGGCATTCAAAATCAGACATTTTACCCACATTGTTTATAACCTTCCAACAACCTTGCAAGATGAGGACTATGATTCAGTTTTTCAGTTGAAGAAGCTGTACGTCACATTGTTTAGGAGATTTTTTTTCTGTAACCTTTGAGTATTAAATGGCAGAGGTGATATGTTAGGTTTTTATATTATTCTGAAGGTACTTTGCATTTTACCAAGATGACTGATGCAAAAAATTACAATATGACTGCCTACTTTGTATTTTGTCAAAATAATTCTTATGTACTTTGGTCCAGATTCTGGGGATGTTTGATATAATCTTTATTGTAGTAAAATAAAACATTACAGTTTTTGGCATACACTTAGTGGGGTAGAATGAAGTTTTGACTGGATTCTTTGTAACACTTGGGTAATTGTTTCCTGTATATGTATGTATGTTAACTGACCACATTTGCTTGAGTTATGTCTCCTTTCCATTGGATCTTGGGGTTTAGAGATCCCCTTTTAATTTCTAGCTTTATATATCATTTACCTAATCTTTAAAAATAAGATAATGTCACAGTCAAAATAAAAAGTTCAACCAGACTATGACATCAACTGTAAGGAATTTCTGAGTATAAAATCAATCCTCCTATCTCTAATTTTTTGGTATTTTATGCACAACAACATATGTTAAGCATCTGAGTAATGTTCTCTTAATATTTTTAACTGATGAAATTAACTTCTTTCTTCTATCTAGAGGTCATTAAAACCAGCTGTGTGATCAAATACTTACTTCTAAGGCTAGAAAAGTGATACTGCAATTGTTTAGGTATTTGCTGCTGCTGCTGCCTGACAGGTAAATTCAGCACCAGGGCACTTCATCAACTCACACTTAATTCATTCAGATTTCTTAAGAATTAGCCTCAAATCAGACTAAAATTTGTTTTATTGAATAAAGTAGCCATGTGAACAATTTAGAGGAATTGACTATTTACTCCAAGGAAGTGTTTTTGAAGAACTATAACCTAGAGCTCTCTGGAATGTGAAGTCAAGTGGGCTTTAGAAAGCATCACTATGAACAAAGCTAGTGGAGGTGATGAAATTCCAGTTCAGCTATTTCAAATCCTGAAAGATGATGCCGTGAAAATGCTGCACTCAATATGCCAGCACATTTGGAAAACTCAGCAGTGGCCACAGGACTGGAAAAGGTCAGTTTTCATTCCAATCCCAAAGAAAGGCAATGCCAAAGAATGCTCAAAGTACTGCACAATTGCACTCATCTCACACCCTAGCAAAGTAATGTTCAAAATTCTCTAAGCCAGGCTACAGCAGTATGTGAACTGTGAACTTCCAGATGTTCAAGCTGGTTTTAGAAAAGGCAGAGGAACCAGAGATCAAATTGCCAACATCCGCTGGCTCATCGGAAAAGCAAGAGAGTTCCAGAAAAACATCTATTTCTTCTTTCTTGACTATGCCAAAGCCTTTGACTGTGTGGATCACAATAAACTGGAAAATTCTTCAAGAGATGGGAATACCAGACCACCTGACCTGCCTCTTGAGAAATCTGTATGCAGGTCAGGAAGCAACAGTTAGAACTGGACATGAAACAACAGACTGGTTCCAAATAGGAAAAGGAGTATATCAAGGCTGTATATTGTCGCCCTGCTTATTTAACTTATATGCAGAATACGTCATGAAAAATGCTGGACTGGAAGAAGCACAAGCTGGAATCAAGATTACCGGGAGAAATATCAATAACCTCAGATATGCAGATGACACCACCCTTATGGCAGAAAGTGAAGAGGAACTCAAAAGCTTCTGGATGAAAGTGAAAGAGGAGAGTGAAAACGTTGGCTTAAAGCTCAACATTCAGAAAACGAAGATCATGGCATCTGGTCCCATCACTTCATGGGAAATAGATGGGGAAACAGTAGAAACAGTGTCAGACTTTATTTTTTGGGGCTCCAAAATCACTGCAGATGGTGATTGCAGCTGTGAAATTAAAAAACGCTTACTCCTTGGAAGGAAAGTTATGACCAACCTAGACAGCCTATTGAAAAGCAGAGACATTACTTAGCCAACAAAGGCCCATCTAGTTAAGGCTATGGTTTTTCCAGTGGTCATGTGTGGTAGTGAGAGTTGGACTGTGAAGAAAGCTGAGCACCAAAGAATTGATGCTTTTGAAATGTGGTGTTGGAGAAGACTCTTGAGAGTCCCTTGGACTGCAAGGAGATCCAACCAGTGCATTCTAAAGGAGATCAGTCCTGGGTGTTCTTTGGAAGAACTGATGCTAAAGCTGAAACTGCAATACTTTGGCCACCTGATGGGAAGAGTTGACTCATTGGAAAAGACTCTGATGCTAGGAGGGATTGGGGGCAAGAGGAAAAGGGGACTACAGAGGATGAGATGGCTGGATGGCATCACTGATTCGATGGACCTGAGTCTGGCTGAACTCTGGGAGTTGGTGATGGACAGGGATGCCTGGTGTGCTGCAGTTCATGGGGTCACAAAGAGTTGGACATGACTGAGCGACTGAACTGAACTGACCATGTTACATTTCTTTGCTAATGATACAACTGGGTAGCTGCCATCTTTGTACTGAGGTGGAGACACCATCTGTGAGATAATAGAAAAATATATATTGGTCTCTGACACGGATTCTTGGCAGAGAGCTCCTAAAACCCTTATAGATTCCTAAATAATAAGAGTACAGGAGTATCTTTTGTTCTAATATTTGGTCTTTGATCTTAGATTCTTAACAAAGAGCTCCTAAATAATTTGGAATTTCCTAGGTGATAGGAATATCTTTTGTTCTATTGAGGTGATTGTTGGTGGGCTTCTGGATGGGGGCTGGTTACCACAAAGACCACGCCATAATCAGAAGTTTGGAATTTTCAGCCCCATGTCTCTATGAGCAAACCTCCATAAAATCCCAATCGTGTGTGGTTTGGAAAGCTTGGTGAACACATCCACATACTAGGAGGGAGACATACCCCAGCTCCTTGGGGACAGAAGCTCCTATGCTCAGGATCCTCCCAGACCTTGCCTTATGTGTCTCCTCCTCTGGCTATACAAATATGCGTGCATGTGTGCTACATTGCTTCAGTTGTGTCTGACTCTTTGCGACCCTATGGACTGTAGCCATGCCCTTCTCCAGGGCATCTTCCCTAGACAGGGATCGAACCTGCATCGCTTATGTCTCCTGCATTGGCAGGCGGGTTCTTTACCACTAGCGCCACCTGGGAAGCCCCTATTCATATATATCCTTTGTTATATTCCTTAATAAAACTGGTAGGTGTAAGTGTTGCCCTGAGTTTTGTGAGCTATTCTAGCAAATAATGGAACCCAGTCAGGAGCAGGTAATGGGAACCTCTGATTTGTGGCTGTCAAACAAAAGTTGTGAGTCATCAGGGGCACTACACGATTGCGTCTGAAACTGGGGACAGTCTTGCAGAGCTGTGGGATCTGATAGTATCTCCAGGTAGACAGAGTCAGCATTAAGTTAAATTGTGGGACACCCAACTGGTGTCACAGAATTGCCTGGTATGGGAAAAAATCCCACACTTCTAGTGTCAGAAACGTGAATGTGGTAGTCATATGAGAGTAAAGGAGAAACACAGGAGAAGGGCTGAGTTTTTCCCAATTCACTATCACCTGTCCATTTTAATTCCATGTTATGGAGTTCTGATTTCTACAACACTATTTGTCTCTGAAACAGTTTCCAAAAACCAGTATAGTGTGTATATGTATATGACTGTATGTGCAGGCAGTCTAGTTCAGTCAGTTCAGTTCAGTTGCTCAGTCGTGTCTGACTCTTCACGACCCCGTGGACCACAGCACGCCAGGCCTCCCTGTCCAGCACCAATTCCCGGGGTTTACTCAAACTCATGTCCATTGAGTCAGTGATGCTATCCAACCATCTCATCCTCTGTCGTCCCCTTCTCCTCCTGCCTTCAATCTTCCCCAGCATCAGGGTCTTTTCAAATGAGTCAGCTCTTTGCATCAGGTGGCCAAAGTATTGGAGTTTCAGCTTCAACATCTGTCCTTCCAATGAACACTCAGGACTGATCTCCTTTAGGATGGACTGGTTGGATCTCCTTGCAGTCCAAGGGACTCTCAAGAGTCTTCTCTAACACCACAGTTCAAACCCATCAATTCTTTGGTGCTCAGCTTTCTTTAGAGTCCAACTCTCACATCCATACATGACCACAGGAAAAACCATAGCCTTGATGAGACGGACCTTTGTTGGCAAAGTAAAGCTTTTTAATATGCTGTCTAGGTTGGTCATAACTTTTCTTCCAAGGAGTAAGTGTCTTTTAATTTTGGCTGCAGTCATCATCTTCAGTGATTTTGGAGCCCAACAAAATAAAGTCTGACACTATTTCCACTGTTTCCCCATCTATTTGCCATGAAGTGATGGGACCAGATGCCATGATCTTCGTTTTCTGAATGTTGAGCTTTAAGCCAACTTTTTCACTCTCCTCTTTCACTTTCATCAAGAAGCTTTTGAGTTCCTCTTCACTTTCTGCCATAAGGGTGGTGTCATCTGCATATCTGAGGTTACTGATATTTCTCTCGGCAATCTTGATTCTAGCTTGTGCTTCTTCCAGTCCAGCATTTTTTATGATGTACTCTGCATATAAGTTAAATAAGCAGGGTGACAATATACAGCCTTGATGTACTCCTTTTCTATTTGGAACCAGGCTGTTGTTCCATGTCCAGTTTTAACTGTTGCTTCCTGACCTGCATATAGATTTCTCAAGAGGCATGTCAGGTGGTCTGGTATTTCCATCTCTTTCAGAATTTTCCACAGTTTGTGGTGATCCACACAGTCAAAGGCTTTGGCATAGTCAGTAAAGCAAAATAGATATTTTTCTGGAGTGCTCTTGCTTTTTGGATGATCCAGTGGATATTGGCAATTTGATGTCTGGTTTCTCTGCCTTTTCTAAAACCAGCTTGAACATCTAAAAGTTCACGATTCAGGTATTGCTGAAGCCTGGCTTGGAGAATTTTGAACATTACTTTGCTAGGGTGTGAGATGAGTGCAATTGTGTGGTAGTTTGAGCATTCTTTGGCATTGCCTTTCTTTGCGATTGGAATGAAAACTGACCTTTTTCAGTCCTGTGGCTACTGCTGAGTTTTCCAAATTTGCTGGCATATTGAGTGCAGCACTTTCACAGCATCATCTTTCAGGATTTGAAATAGCTCAACTGGAATTCCATCACCTCCACTTGCTTTGTTCATGTGATGCTTCCTAAGGTCCACTTGACTTCACCTTCTAGAATGTATTGCTCTAGGTGAGTGATCACACCATCGTGATTATGTGGGTCATGAAGGTCTTTTTTGTACAGTTCTTCTGTGTATTCTTGCCACTTCTTCTTAATATCTTCTGCTTCTGTTAGGTCCATACCATTTCTGTCCTTTATTGAGTCCATCTTTGCATGAAATATTCCCTTCGTATCTGATTTCCCTTCATCCTTAAGAACGAGAGATGAAGCCTGTATTATACTCTCTTGGTCCATTGATTATAGTTAACACATTCTGTCACCTTTTTATTTAGTTGAATATGGTCCCAATAAGATAAGGTACCCCTGATACCTGTGAAAGTGAAAGTGTTAGTCCCTCAGCTGTGTCCAACTCTTTGTGATCCCGTGGACTGTAGCCTACCAGGCTCCTCTGTCCATGGAATTCTCCAGGTGAGAATCCTGGAGCAGGTTGTCATTCCCTTCTCCAGAAGATCTTCCTGACTCTGGTATTGAATGCAGGTTTTCTGCATTGCAGGTGGATTCTTTACCATCTGAGCCATCAAGGAAGTCCTGGTACTTGAAGTCGTGATCTTATTTGGAAACAGCATGTGGGCAGATGTGGTTAAATAAAGGATCTTGAGATGAGATGATCCTGGTTTTAGAGTGGGCCCTGAATCCTGTGACTCAGTTCAGTTCTGGCATCTTATAAAAGAAAGGAAAAGGAGCCTTGAGACACAGAATGGGAGCTCAAGAGAAGACAGAGGTGGTGTTTGAAGTGACTGAAGAGGTGTGTCTCCAAACCAAGGACTGCGTGCAGCTACCAAGAAGGTCAGAAGCTGCAAGAAAAGAAATTTCTGTTGTTTTAAGCTACTGAATTTGTGGTATTTTGTTACATTACCCCCAGAAAACTAGCATATACTCTTACTCTCAGAACCCTGAGTTGTTCTGAGTTGAATATATTAGGTGAGATAGACCATCAAGTATGAGGGGCAACGCTTGCTTGTGAGGCCATCTCTCCATAGGTGATCAGGGAAGGTCCTCACTGCTTCCCAGCTAAATTTGTTTCTATAGCACTCTTCAGCAGATGGCATACTTCATGCAACATTTTTCTAATTTTTAAAAATTGAAGTAGAGTTGACTTATGTATTTTTCTAATTTTTAATGTTTATTGATGCCTTTCTTGCAATAGATGATAAACTCCCTGAGAGCATTGATTTTCACTTGTTTTATTCCTTGTTATCTAGACCAGTGATGTAATGAAATTACTAATTCAGGAGGATTATCAGTTGTCAGTTATCAATTTAGTGAAGGTTTATGATGAAACACTTGTTTAACCCCAGAGTAACACTACACAGATTACTTTCAGGTTGTAAAGGGGAAAATACTGCTATTAAATAGAGAAATCAAATTATCACCACCCTAATCTAGTGGTTAATCTTAGTATCATCAATGGTAGGCAATTAGATAGTACACTGTGTTTTCTTAGGTGATGTAAAATGAAGTTTGTAACATTACTTATGATACTGTGTAGCCACATGTGGTTAACTTAAATCCACAGAGCTTATCCTTATAGCTCTCAGTTATGAAGTAAGGAACAAGCTAAATTTCACTACAGAGAAGAAATCAGATGAATTCAAAGGTGGTATATCCTGTAAGATGACAGTTCAGTCATTAAAATAAAGGGTTTGTTCCACATAAGAAGAGGCACAAGGAATAAAACAGCTAGGTACAGTGTGTGGGCTTGATTTATATAGATCAGTCTTAAATGGAACATTTGGTCCATGAATAGAATTTAAGTTCTGATGTAAGGTGAGATGAACATTTTTTGAAATAAAGATAGTGAATGTGAACTGGAAAAGTATAGGAATATTGAGAGTATTATCTTATTTTGATAAAAATACAGTGTTTCACTGTTCAGCAATTATTTCTATTATATATAACTAGTCACCTCAGTTATATCCGACTCTTTGTGACCCAGTGGACTGTAGCCCTCCAGGCTCCTCTGTCCATGGGGATTCTGCAGGCAAGAATACTGGAATGGGTTGCCATGACCTCCTCCAGGAGATCTTCTCAAACCAGGAAGGGTTGAACCCTCATCCCTTATGTCTCTTGCATTGGTAGGCAGGCTCTTTGCCGCTAGTGCCACCTGAGAAGCCCCAAGGTAAATGGTTAAAAACAGTATGTATAGAATAATAGTAAAGGGAAATATACACATGCAGATTTTTTTTAAATTAGCACTTAGCTCATAGATTTTTTTGAATTATTGTTTCTGGATGAAAGGAAGGAAAATTGCCGTTGGGGTACAAGTGAAAGAGGGGAGTGGGTACACAGAGACCAAAGTGCTTCACGTTTCAAGGCAAAAACCTGCCACCCACAAAAAGGATAACTGTTACAATTAGTTTGAAGAGCTGTAGGCATAGAGTAAGTTTTATAATTGCATGCCTTTAAATTCTCAAAATTTCTGGACCTAATTCAAATTGATCTTCCCCTCAGTTCAGTTCAGTTCAGTCGCTCAGTCGTGTCCGACTCTTTGCGACCCCATGAATCGCAGCACGCCAGGCCTCCCTGTCCATCACCAACTCCCGGAGTTCACCCAGACTCACATCCATTGAGTCAGTGATGCCATCCATCCATCTCATCCTCTGACGTCCCCTTCTCCTCCTGCCCCCAATCCCTCCCAGCATCAGAGTCTTTTCCAATGAGTCAACTCTTCCCATGCAGTGGCCAAAGTATTGGAGTTTCAGCTTTAGCATCATTCTTTCCAAAGAAATCCCAGGCTGATCTCCTTCAGAATGGACTGGTTGGATCTCCTTGCAGTCCAAGGGACTCTCAAGAGTCTTCTCCAACACCACAGTTCAAAAGCATCAATTCTTTGGCGCTCAGCCTTCTTTACAGTCCAACTCTCACAGCCATACATGACCACAGGAAAAACCATAGCCTTGACTAGATGGGCCTTTGTTGGCAAAGTAATGTCTCTGCTTTTGAATATGCTATCTAGGTTGGTCATAACTTTCCTTCCAAGGAGTAAGCGTCTTTTAATTTCGTGGCTCCAGTCACCATCTGCAGTGATTTTGGAGCCCCCCAAAATAAAGTCTGACACTGTTTCCACTGTTTCCCCATCTATTTCCCATGAAGTGATGGGACCAGATGCCATGATCTTAGTTTTCTGAATGTTGAGCTTTAAGCCAACTTTTTCACTCTCCTCTTTCACTTTCATCCAGAAGCTTTTGAGTTCCTCTTCACTTTCTGCCATAAGGGTGGTGTCATCTGCATATCTGAGGTTATTGATATTTCTCCCGGCAATCTTGATTCCAGCTTGTGTTTCTTCCAGCCCAGCATTTCTCATGATGTACTCTGCATATAAGTTAAATAAGCAGGGTGACAATATACAGCCTTGATATACTCCTTTTCCTATTTGGAACCAGGCTGTTTTTCCATGTCCAGTTCTAACTGCTGCTTCCTGACCTGCATACAGGTTTCTCAAGAGGCAGATCAGGTGGTCCGGTATTCCCATCTCTTTCAGAATTTTCCACAGTTTGTGGTGATCCACACAGTCAAAGGCTTTTGCATAGTCAATAAAGCAGAAATAGATGTTTTTCTGGAGCTCTCTTGCTTTTTCCATGATCCGGTGGATCTTCCCCTAGTTGACCTAAATTAGTGAGTTATATTAATTCATCTCATAACTAGCTCCATTTGTTCATTATGTTTCAAAAAGTCTGGAAATTCTCTTTTAATCTTTTTAAAATTTAAATGACTGTACCCTGAAAAGACAGAATCTCAATGATTTGATCTAGAGTTTTATACTCTCTAAATATTTTTTCTTCTTTCCCTTCCTGCCCCACCCCTGCTGTGTTTCCTTTCTTCCTTCCTTTTATCCATCCCTCTCTCCCTCCTGCCTCATTCCTCTTTTCTGTCTCTTGATTTACATCATCTACTAACACCATGGGCTTCCCAGGTGGCTCAGTTATAAGGAATCCACCTGCCAAGCAGGAGATGCAGGTTCTTTCCTTGGGTTGGGAAGATCCCCTGGAGAAAGAAATGGTAACCCACTTCTGTATTCTTGTCTGGGAAATCCCATGGATAGAGGAGCCTGGTGGGCTGCAGTCCATGGGGTCACAAAAGGAATCGAACATGACTTAGTGCGTAAACAACAACAGCCAATACCATATTCATTTCAGATTTTTTTTTTAAAGAAAAAATTCAAAGCCCCTGATTTGAAACCCCCTGATTGCATTCCTATCTGTCTCTCTTCAGAGAGAAGCGCTTCTAGTGTTTTTTCTTTTTTGTATGCATGATTTTATACTGTTAAATAAACAATCTTTCACTGTTCAGTAAAGCATAAATTTCCATAAGTTGTTTTGATAATATGTTTTTGCTTGTTTTTGGACTGTAGATATTAGACTGTACAAATGCTTTGCAACTTTCTTTTGTCAATGTTATATTTTTGAGATTTATCCATGTTGCCATAAATAGCTAGATTTAGTTTATTCATTTTAGTTGCTAAAATAGTGTTACATTTTATGAATCTATCAAAATATATCCTTTTAAAATTTAAATATGTTGGGCTATCTGTTGTTTTGTTTCCATAAACATAGCTGCAAGTAGCATTTTTAAATTTCTTCTTATGTGCATGTTAGAGAGTTTCTCTAAGATATATACACATGAGCAGAATTACTAGGTATGAGGCTGTGTGTATCTTCACCTTTTCTAGACATGCTGAATCATGCTCCCAAGTGGTTGTTCCAGTTCTATCAGCAGTAAATGAAAATTCCTTTCGTGTTGTATCTGGCCGATAATAGGTGTTTTCATACTCTAAAAATCTGCCAATTTGGTAATTGTGAACTGATCCCTCATTATTTTATTTACCTCATTCCTAATAAGGTTAAAAATCTTTTCACATATTAAGTGACCAGTGGATTTCCGGTTTTGTGAGCTGCACATTTTTCTGTTGGGTGATTGATTTCCATACATTTTTTATATGTTCTGGGTGCTAATTCTAGGTATATGTGTTGCAAATATTTTCTCCCAGTCTGTGACTTGCATTTTCACTATTTGTAATTGAATTTTGTTGTAAAAAAAGCTTATTTTTAATATAGTATATCTAGTAATCTTTCATTATGTCATTTGTGCTTTTCTGTGTTTTAAGAATATACTTTAACATCATTTTGTCTCCTTTATTTTCTTCTAGAGTGTTTAAAGGTTTGCTTTTCACATTTAGGTTTTTAATCTCCCTGGATTATTTTTAATATGTATATAGTATTAAGTAGGAGAAGGCAATGGCAACCCACTCCAGTAGCCTTGCCTGGAAAATCCCATGGACAGAGGAGCCTGGTAGGCTGCAGTCCATGGGGTCGCTAAGAGTCGGACACGACTGAGCGACTTCACTTTCACTTTTCATTTTTCATGCATTGGAGAAGGAAATGGCAACCCACTCCAGTGTTCTTGCCTGGAGAATCCCAGGGACAGGGGAGCCTGGTGGGCTTCCGTCTCTGGGGTCGCACAGAGTTGGACACGACTGAAGTGACTTAGCAGCAGCAGCAGCAGCAGTATTATGTAGGGAATCATATGGATATCTTATTTTCTGATCACACCTGTCTATTAGCCCTTCCTTTTCCCATTGTAATTACACCTCTGTCATATATCAAATATCCACACATGCAGTTGTACTCTGGTTTCATTGATCTACTGAAAGTCTGTCATACTCTCAGTACTCTGATTTACAAATGGGATCAACTTTCTGTATTATGCTAATTAGTTGTTACCTTATAGAGATAGCAGGTTTTGTATAATGAGTTGCATTTGCCAATTTTTCTCAATTCTTTCATTAAGGGTTTTCTTACTGACTTGAATCAATGAGGCCTAGATCCTACTTTCAACTTCATTACTAACTAGTTCTGTGACCTTGGGGAAGTTACTCATGTCACTAACCTTCAGCGTTCTCTTTGCAAAGAAGCAGGTCTTATTACCTAACTCACAAAGTGCAGTTCCTGTGAAGGTTAAATAAGAAAGTGAATGTAGGTAGTGTAGAGACCCCCAAAATGTTAGTTCATTTAAAAAATTTTATCATTTGACAGAGAGTCTGAAATTTAGTAGATATGAAATAAAGGCTAATTAAATCAACATTTATACACACACACTATACACACATGCTCTGAAGACCCTTCTTGCCATTCAAAGCTTTAGGGAATTTCTCTCATTATGAAGTCACAAGTTTCATTGTTTTCTCTTCTTGAATAAGAACACACTATTCCTTTTATTAAAGAAACCCAAAACATAAGCCTGGGGGAAACAATTCCAGGGGAGATAACCATTTGAAAACACTGAGTTATCTCTTGGTTTCAGGTAAGATACCTGTGCTTTACATGATTCATCGTAGGTATGAAAGCTGTCAGAGAAAAAAATGGCCATTACAATTATGTGACTTTAAAGTATTTTCCAAAAGAGCCGTATCTGTCATCAGTTATGAAAGCTGACCAAATGCACATGATGACAGACAGCTGGTTCTCATTCATATTAAGCTCCTTTCAAGCGAAAGGAATGTTAAGGCAATCTGGCCTCATATTATGTTGATTCCAAAGTAATTACATTTGTTATTTCCAGGCGATGCAGTAAATCAAGCCGTGGCAAGTAGGTAGATGTTTCACAGAAGTAATTTTGGAGACCATTAAATATGATCACGTGTTGCATTGAGCCTTCTTCTGCCTCAAGACAAATGAGGTCCAGTCCAGGTGTGGGGGAGGGGAGAGAATGAGAAGCAGACTTATTTTCTTTGAAAGATAGGAAAACATGTTTTTTTGCATGTTGAGGGAGAATTGACAAGAAACAAAGGAGTTTAGTTAAGGCATGCAGGGGTCAAAGGAATGGCCAAACTGCCCCTATGCTAGGGATTTGTTGTCTCTCTGTTCTCAGTCCAAGGGCTGCCAAGTCCAGCTGCTTCCCAGGCAGTCGTGTACCTCCCCCAAACACACCTGCTATCCCAGCATTTCCTCTGCTGTGGAGTAAGCTGGCCCTTAATTAATGTCTACAGCACAAGGTTTATGACCCTTCTGATTTCATTATAGTTTGAAACTCTGTGGAGCTTCCTCCCATTCATATAAAGGCCAAATGCTTTTAGAATCCTTTAGTAAACCGATTGCCTAAAGGCTGAATTCAGGAAGGAATCTAATATAGACACTAAATGATCATTTTGTTGTCTCAAAGTCTCTGTTCAAAATGGACATAATTCTTATTTTAACCTGTGGTCTGGCCTCCCCTTAATACCAGCTTCCTAAAGTGTTATCAGAATGCAGGAATAAAGAAAACAAAAGCTGAATTTGACTTTAAAAGGGATCCTTGCCTTAAACAGAGATTGGCGTAAGAGTAGAAGTAAGACTCATTGACTCTAACATTTTTTCCTGTAGACATCAGAGATCTGTCAGTTGCTCAGAGCATTTTAAAGAATTGGGGAATAAAAATTCTGGAATGCTTTAGAGAACTGCCTGGAAGCCTTAGGAATAGGTGACCTTTGGAAGACTTTCCCAGCTCTGCACCATTCCTGGAGAGAGCACACAAACTGGTTCCATGTGGAAGGTGGCAGGGGAAGGCATGGCTCCTGATCATTAGGGGCAGGCTGGTTTCAATTGCCATGAAATAATGTCATCCAGTGGTGAAGATTTTTCACTTCATGACTCTTCAGAGAAATTGGGCCCTTCTCATTGTTCCTGTAACATAGTTTAACCTGGCCAGTGTTTGTCAGTGGTTTAGCTTATAGCCTACAGAAAATCAGAAATAACATAAACACATGAGGATGAGTAGAGAGTAGGAGAGAAGGAATGAGAATTATCAATCAAATGGAAATATAAATATAAATATATATATAATTTCAGGGCTTCCCTGTTGACGTGGATGGTCAAGAATCTGCCTGCAATGCAGGAGACCTGGGCTCAATCTCTGGGTCAGGAAAATCTCCTGGAGAAGGGAATGGCTACCCACTCCAGTATTCTTGCCTGGGAGATCCAATGGACAGAGGAGCCTGGCAGGCTACAGTCCATGGGGTCGCAAAGAGTTGGACACAACTGAGCAACTAACACTTTTTTGCTTTTTCATACATATATATGTGTGTGTGTGTATATATATATATATATTTCTTAGTTTTGTTTCTTTCCTCCAGATTCATTTGCTATATTTACATGTTATATTTAAAAATGAGCCAGAAACAGCTTATTAAGGGAAATGGGTTTTGTTTTCCTCATTTTGGAAAACATTTGAAATTCCAAAACACTCACTACGTAACATGAGTTTTTAGAGCAAGTATGATTGATTATGTAAATGGAGAGGAAAATAAATATATAAATATCTATGTACAGTTCATGCATTGTATTATACATGTACATAAGACAAAGTATCCTTTGCCTTTGGCAGATCCAAAATAGTAGATACTGTGAAATGTTCTGAGAAAAGCAGAATACAGGAGCCCACACAAAATGACATGACATGATGGTGATATCACATTTTTCTTAGTTTATTAATTTCTTTCCTCTACTTCATGTGAAGATGTCATAAACATCTCAGCCTACACTGAGAGTGCTAACATACTGCTCTGTGGAGCCCAGTAGTCCCAGCCACGCCTGAACTGGATCCCACATGCTGATTTCCCCCGCCTGGGGAACATCACACTCACTGTCTGCAGCAGGAGTCTGATCTGCTTGGGGTTGCGGGTTCTCATGCTGGTTTCCCCAGTAATCGCCTGTGTGAATTTGGAGACCTCACTTCACCTTTTAGCCCCTGGTATCCATTTACTTGGCACAGAATAAATTGCAATACATTTTGATTAATTAACTAATTAGGAGTGTGAGTTTGATCATGGAGTCTTAAGACCCCTATGCCCCATTCAACAATTTTTTGTTACCATTTTTGACTCAGAAAAAAATAACAGATTTTTAGTGTCTTGACTAACAAGATGGTACGTCAACTGGCAAACTTAACCATTTCTAGATATGCCAAGAAAGATGCACTTGAATATTAGTATGAAATCCTGAAACTGTTTGTTCCCACTGTGGGGTTTTGAACGCAGGTAGTAATAACAAGAAGTCATTACACATGGGATGACTTTGTATACTGTTTCAAAATGATTTAAACAGTGCACCTCTTCCTCCAACAGGATGTAACCTTCCTCCAATGCACATGGCTTAGGGAGTGCAGCACAAGTTAGACTTCAGACCCATTCACCCTCTTATCTAAACAACACTTTAGGGCACCACTGTGCCATGCACTTCTAAAACCCTAGAGGTATCATGTGTATGACAATCCCAAGTCAAACCTAAACCTTTCAATGTCTGGGAGGTGATCCCCTTCCCCTCAGCCCGTCAGTTCAGCTCAGTTCAGTTGCTCAGTCACATCCAGCTCTTTGCGACCCCATGAGCTGCAGCATGCCAGGCTTCACAGTCAATCACCAACTCCCAAAGCTTGCTCAAACTCAGGTCTACAGAGTTGGTGATACCATCCAACCATCTCATCCTCTGTCATCCCCTTCTCCTCCTGCCTTCAATCTTTCCCAGCATCAGGGTCTTTTCCAATGAATCAGTTCTTCGCATCAGGTGGCCAAAGTATTGGAGTTTCAGCTTCAGCATCAGTTCTTCTAATGAATATTCAGGACTGATTGCCTTTAGGATTGACTGGCTTGATCTCCTTGCAGTCCAGGGGACTCTCAAGAGTCCTGTCCAACACCACAGTTCAAAAACATCAATTCTTTGGCACTCAGTTATCTTTATAGTCCAACTCTCACGTCTATACATGATTACTGGAAAAACCATAGCTTTGACTAGACCGACCTTTGTCAGCAAAGTAATGTCCCTGCTTTTTAATATGCTATCTTGGTTGGTCATAGCTTTTCTTCCAAGGAGCAAGTGTCTTTTAATTTCATGGCTGCAGTCACCATTTGCACTGATTTTGGAGCCCAAGAAAATACGGTCTGTCATGGTTTCCATTATTTCCACATCTATGTGCCAGTCTATGGGACTGGATGCCGTGATCTTCATTTTTTGAATGTTGCGTTTTAAGCCAACTTTTTCACTCTCCTCTTTCACTTTCATCAAGAGGCTCTTTAGTTCTTCTTCGCTTTCTGCCATAGGGGTCTACATCAGCCCATGGTAACCTCTATTCTACTTTATGTCTCTGTGAATTTTCCTACTCTAGCTACCTCATACAAATGGAAGTGTATGATATTTATCCTTTTGTGTTTGGTGTATTTCATTTGGCATTATATTTTCACAGTTCATCCATGTTGTAGCATGTATCAGAATTTCATTTCTTCTTAGGGCTGAATATTCCACTGCGTGGGTGTACGCATTTGTTTATCTGTTCATTCATTTGGGTTGTTTCCACCTTTTGATTGTTATGAATAATGTTGCCATGAACACTGGCATTTAAGTATCTGTTTTAGTCTGTTTTTAATTCTTTTGGGTATATACCTAGAATTAGAATTGCTGGATCATGTGGTAATTTTATGTTTAACTATTCCAGAGTGACTGAACCATTTTATATAACCATCAACAATGCATGGGTGTTCTAATATCTGCATACCCTAACACATTACTATTTTTAAAAAATGCTATTTTTTTTAAATTTTATTTTATTTAACTTTACAATATTGTATTGGTTTTGCCATATATCAAAATGAATCTGCCACAGATATACATGTGTTCCCCATCCTGAACCCTCCTCCCTCCTCCCTCCCCATACCATCCCTCTGGGTCGTCCCAGTGTACCAGCCCCAAGCATCCAGTATTGTGCATCGAACCTGGACTGGTGACTCATTTCATATATGATATTATACATATTTCAATGCCATTCTCCCAAATCATCCCACCCTCTCCCTCTCCCGCAGAGTCCAAAATACTGTTCTATACATCAGTGTCTCTTTTGCTGTCTCATATACAGGGTTATTGTTACCATCTTTCTAAATTCCATATATATGCATTAGTATACTGTATTGGTGTTTTTCTTCCTGGCTTACTTCACTCTGTATAATAGGCTCCAGTTTCATCCACCTTATTAGAACTGATTCAAATGTATTCTTTTTAATGGCTGAGTATTACTCCATTGTGTATATGTACCACAGCTTTCTTATCCATTTGTCTGCTGATGGACATCTAGGTTGCTTCCATGTCAAATCAAAACCACTATGAGGTACCATTTCACACCAGTCAGAATGGCTGCGATCCAAAAGTCTACAAGCAATAAATGCTAGAGAGGGTGTGGAGAAAAGGGAACCCTCTTACACTGTTGGTGGGAATGCAAACTAGTACAGCCACTATGGAGAACAGTGTGGCGATTCCTTAAAAAACTGGAAATAGAACTGCCTTATGATCCAGTAATCCCACTGCTGGGCATATACACTGAGGAAACCAGAATTGAAAGAGACACGTGTACCCCACTGTTCATTGCAGCACTGTTTCTAATAGCCAGGACATGGAAGCAACCTAGATGTCCATCAGCAGATGAATGTATAAGAAAATGCTATTTTTTTTAAATAAAAAAAGTTTTAAAATAAAAAAAAAATTGTTATTTTTAAAAAATATCAGCTAGCCTAATGGATGTGAGGTAGTATTTCATTGTAATTTTGATTTGCATTAATTAATGGGGGTTCCCTGTGCCTCAGTCAGTAAAGAATTTATGTGCAATGCAGGAAATCCAGGTTTGATCCCTGAGTTGGGAAGATCCTCTAGAGTAACAAATGGCAACCCACTCCAGTTTTCTTGCTTGGGAAATCCCACAGACAGAGGAGCCTGGTCTGTTACAGTCCATGGGGTCACAAAAAGTCAGACATGACCTAGCAACTAAACCACCACCACCACCAATGATTAACGATGTTGAATACTTTTTCATGTGCTTACTGACTATTTTTATGTCTTCTTTGAAAAAATGTCCATTCAGGTCCTTTGCCCACCTTCACATTGTTTTTGTTGTGGTGGTGAGTTATGGGAGTTTCTATATATTCTAGATAATAATTCCATATCAGATTCATGATTGGCAAATATTCTGTTTTGTGAGCTGCCTTTTCACTCTGTTGATAGTGTCCTTTGATGTGCAAAAGTTTTAAAGTTGGGGGGAATCCCAGTTTATCTATTTTTTCTTTTGTTGCTTATATAGCTAATTTTAGTATATGAACTAATGGTGATGTTCACCTCCCACATGCCCATTTGTCAGGTGATAGAGAAGCTGTGTTGTAGGAAGTGAAATTCCACATCATGGGCAGTTGGGAATGGTGCCCTCGTGTGATTGATTACTACCAATATACTGTAGTGCATTATAATTCCTTGTCCTCTTATGTGGATTTTTGGATCATATTTTTATGTTATTTATATATTTTCACTTGTGTATTTACTAAATTAACCTTTACAGTTACGAAGCAAATGGCTGCTAAAATATCTTGCACAGAAAGCTCAAATGTAAGGTAAAACTAATAATCAAAGAGGAAGTAGGAGCATGGTAGGGTTGTCACTTCTAGTAGGAGCTTTTTGTCAGTCACATTAAGAAGGTCTGACAAGAAGTCATTAAAAATCTTGAGTATCGATGTAACTATTTAATTTATTTATTAAAAAAATATTTTTTTTTCTTTGACTGTGGCAGTTCTTAGTTGCAGCACTCGGGATCTTCAGTCTTCATTGTGACTTTTAAGCTCTTGGTTGTGGCACGTGGCATCTAGTTCCCTGACCAGGGATCGAACCTGGGCCTCCTGCACTAGGAGTGTGAAGTCTTAGCCACTGGACAACCAGGGAAGTTTCTCAACACAAGTATTTAAAAATGTGAATTTATCTCTACTATGTTTAACAACATATCATACTCTAAGTGTATATTAATATTATGTATTAGGATATTATCAGTGGTAGTATAGAAATATGAAAACTTGCATGACGTTCATAAATATTATTTCATTGTTGGTCATATCATTTTAAATTCTTTTAAACATTATTGCATCAAGAACATGTTTTTAGAGTAGGTTGATATCACATACACATAAAATTTTTATTTATATAGCCAATACTTACTGGGGACGAGTCCTCCAGTTTTTTTTTTTTTTTGATAGAGTTATTTCAAAAAGTTCAGAGACCACTGTGTTCCATAAAGAGAATTAGTCTTACAGACACATTTGTCTATCAGCATTGTTGGCTAGGAAACTGGTATGCATTTATGCCTAGAGTTTCTTCTCATTTTAAAATATAACATTGACTTGACTCTGGTCTAGTTGGCAAAAGTTCCCTGATGGATCACTGAAAACGCAGCAAAAGATTAGCATGTTTGGCTTTATTATTTATGTGACAAGTATGCTTTTTTGGCCCATGTTTGTACAGAGTTTGTGTGTATATAGTTGAGTAATCCTTGGGACAAAACAATTATCACCCCAGCAGACTGATCGGATGCCAGAAGAAAAACACCATAGCTGAGTTCAGTGATGAAAATCATTCTGGGTCTAAGTCGTGTTAATAAGGAAGATAATTTTCTGAACAGCAAAACTACGGCTAATCAGTCACATTGATTCTGGATTTCTTGCTGTGACATTCTATCCATACTCTTATCCAAGCTATAGATTTGCTAGAGTTCTTGTTCACCCAGACAGTCTCCCACTTCTGACTCCTCTGCCCATTTCACTGCTCATTAATACATCCATCAAAGAGCAAGCCAGGATGGAGATGGGAATTTTATCTGGTGGTTTTATTCTCTTGTTTACATTGGCATGAAATTTTGGGGTTATACGTGAATTTTCTTTATCCATGTGGCTCTTCACTTCAGAGTTGTGGATAATCAACTGCCAATCAAGCCTACTTTCATAACAACTGTCTTAAAACCAAGACAAACTTTTCTGGTCATGCTTTAGGTGGCCACAGCTGTAAAGTCATTTATGAGAAAACCTGGCATTTTGATGTGACTTTATAATCAACTTTTGCATTTCTTTGAAACTAGAATGGGAGCAAAGCCAGGCTAGGCACTGACATTTTTTTCCACATAAGACAGCCTGAAATTAACAGAGAATGAATCATGAAGTTAGAAAGGAACTGAAAGTGTACCATAACTTGCCTTCTTCAGGAAATTGTGGTTATCTGAAATCTAAAGTAAAAAGCTTCCTTTTCCAGAGAGAGTTAACTCTCTCCACATAAGTCCCTCTACAAAATCCGAAGAGACTTCCTTTTAGTCTGCTCCAGATGACTGTGTCTTCTTAACTGTTTCAAGTCTAGGGGAGCTTTCTGTATCTTCAGCTGATCTTCAACTGGCTGACTTCTTCCCTTATCACATCCTTTCTTATCATATTCCCTTATTGCGTCTCTGGCTCTCTCATTCTTTAGTCCCATGCAAACTGTTCTTTGGCTTTGCTGAATCTCTAGGTCTATGATCATTCCATTTTTCTGCTAGTCTGCGAGCCGTCTTTGACTTCACATACATCTCTGTTTAGTCAGGATCTTACCCCAGCTTCTCTCTTAACAGTAGCTTCAGTATCCCTGGTCCCTTTTCTGAACTTGTCCCCCAGTTCTCCCATGTTCAGTCCCTACCCCACTGAATAACCAGCCCCTGCTATCAGGGGAAACTGTCCACTGACAGGCCCAAATAAGAGAGGGGTAATAGGCAACATAGCCTTTTGCATCCATGTCCCTGGAGACCCCTAGCACTTTTCTGATATCTTTGTCAACTTGTGACATGGTCCCAAGATACAGCCTCAAAAAGTGTGGCATCCAGACTTTAATTTTCCACTCAGGAATGAATGTAGAAAGCTAGGTAGAGTATCACTCTCACCTTTTTAATAAAAAATATAGCCAGGCAAACTGCAAGTTCACTGCTTTTATTGAAATCAACAGAGAGCTCAGTTTTTAAGGCAACTGACTAGTATGAACTCTAAGACTAGATACACTCCTGTTGGATGAGATGAGATCCTGTCACTTGCTTACCTGGGATAGATATAGTCAGATGCTGGTGAGAGGCATTTAGCTGGACCCATCTCCCCTTTTTTACTTGATGAATTGTGGAACCATTCATTCTCCAGAGGTTCAAGCAGGAAAAACAAATTATATTTATAAAAGGATACTGGACATTTGGTTCATCAAACTAAGGGTACCTGGAGTTATTTTAAAGACCTCACATTTTCTCAGCAGAAGGAATCATCTGCCTGTGGGCCAGACCCTGGTCCAATTTCTTATTCAGCTCTTGACTTAAATTGAATAAGTCTTTATTGGAATTAGACTACTGTGCTCTGTGTCTCCTGGAATCAATCTCCTCCAGGACCTAAATTTTCTCAGTTAATGAGACCCCTTCTTGTTATTGCTAAAGTCACTAATACTTTTCTGCGAGTTTATGAATGCAATTTATGTTAATGTGTATCCACCCATAGAATAACCTAAGTAACTGCTTTCTCATTAAAGTGCTCTTAGCTCGTGTATTATAGTAAGAGTTTTATTCAGAAGGGCTACTTCTGGTCATTAGAAATTCTAAGTTTTTTTTCATCTTTAATTTTATATAAACTGGTTGCTTGGTTATTTATGAGCTTGTTTATAGATGGTTTGTTCCACTGTTTATATTTCTAATTAGGAAATGCATAAAATCAATTGTTAATAAAGTGTGAGTCAGTAAGATAACTCTTTGAGGGAGTGTAAATGTGAGATCTGGGGATTTTATGGAGAGATGACTCTCCTGCTGGTCTCCCAGAAAGCATCTGTTTTGCTTTGTGTTTCTCCTGGCCTTTCTGAAGCACAAAACCAAAGTGAAGGGGAATGGAAGGGGCTCAGAGTTAATCCTCTGTCCAGGGAACAAACTTAAACTAATTGTTCCACCAGAGGTTTGGACCCATGACGTATACCTCATTATATTTAATATCAAGGTCTAACCAACTGAGCTAGTAAGGAAGAAACCTGTGAGAGGAACATGACATCAAATCTAAAGCAATGCATGAAACACATCACCCCAGCTGCTTCTATTGTCACCATTAACCAAAAGAATTTTGGAAACTATCTTTTTAGGAGAAGTTTCTGATAAATCTTCCAAAGTTAGAAAATTCTTCAGGATTCAACAGCATGGATTCAGTGCTTTGACAGACTTCATAGGGAATGACAGTACTTTCCAGACGTAACGAGATAACTATTGGTATTTTCAAAACAGAAGGAAAGATTTCTTTTCTATCGTGTGTCAAATGATAAAATGCCATAGGATATTGGAACAATTACCATCATTGTTTACTTCAAGAGGGAAAGTGAGAATCGACTTGACTTCCTATTGACTCATTCTGGGCATGGCAGAATTGTGTTATTCATTCATGCATGCATTTTTTAAAGTTTTTATGTATGTATTTATTTTTGGCTGTGCTGGGTCCCTGTTGCTGTGCATGAGCTTTCTCTACTTGCAGCAAGCAGGGGCTGCTCTCCAGTTGGTGCGGCTTCTCACTGCAGTGGTTCCTCTCGTGTGGACATGGGCTCTAGGACGCAGAGCTTTCAGTATTTGCGGCACGGAGGCTCAGGAGTTGCGGCTAATGGGCTCATGGAAACAAGGCCTGGTTTCCACGGAGCCTGTATTATTGCAGAGGCACATAGACAGTAAGCATGTAAGCAAATAAATGAGCAAGAATTGATCATTAAACAGTGATAGCACGTGATTTCTTTTTAGGCTTTGAAATTGTGCATTGGATTATTACCTGCTCTTCTTATTAGTGTTATGAACTTAGAAAGCTTTTTGGAGTTTTCTGAGTGTCAGGGTTTTTTGTCTGTAAAACAGTGCAGTTTTGCTATATTAAATAGGACAACATAAGTAAAACACACGGCACTTAGCAGGTACTCAAGAAATATTCGTTCTCCCTTCCAGTGAAAAAGAATGATATGGTATTTATCCCTCTTACAATAACCAGGTGTAACTTATTTTGACCGCTAGGTATAAAAAGTTTAGAAAATTTTTTCTAAAAAAACTTAGAAGTTTAGTAAAGAATCTGAGCTATGGAACTTTGCAGAATAATTTGATTAAAATACGCACAATTCCCTTAAGAACATTGTTGGCTTTAGACATAAAGGTAGTTCCATTATAACCCTGCTTTCCAAGATAAAATGAGCATTTGCTAAATCGTGTTTAACTTTCCACTAGTGATTTACGACACTCTTTATCTGAAGATATTTTTCTTTCAACTTTTCAGAGAAGACGATAGGTTAAGGGGAGAACTGCATATTTAACTTAAAACTTTTCATCTCTGTGCACTGATCTGAGCATTCCTTTCTCCAGGTAGAGGTTTGGCATTTGAAAAGCAAAGGGATCAAGTTTCTTGGCACTCTGTAGCCTGAAACATTTATCAAAATAAACCCCAGGAGCTGGGCCCAGCACTAGCCTTGGGAGATTAGAAGAATGCTGTGCATGTGGCAAGGGGTGTGAGAGAGGGGAGATGATTGCCCTCTAGGGAACTGCTTCCTGGAGGTTTCTGTGCTCCAGCCGACTGTCTCTCTGTTAGTAACAAAAGACTTGCCTTTCTCAGCCCTAGGCATCTGGCTTCATCCCCAGATGTTCTCGAGGCCCAGAGTAAAATACAGAAAAATATCTGGATGTTTGGATTTAATAATACTTGGTACTGTAATAATGATGATGACAGTAATAATAATTATATGAGTGATTATATTTATAAAATGTTATATGTTTAAGAATTATCAGTAAGTTAGAGCTATAAAAAGTTTTATAAATTATAATTGGATTACATGAAATATTTATACAATAATAAGCATTTTTATTACAGAAATAATAGTATTTTAGTGTGGTTACTAAGTACACACACCACCTCTTTGAAACTCCTACCAAAGTATTTTGATTCAGGTATTTCCTGAATATTTTCTATGCAATATCACCCCATTGCACAGAAAAGAAAACTGAGACAAAGTTAAGCCAAGTGACTTCTCCCAAGTCATCTAACAGGATCTGGGATGTGAAGTCAGGCAGTAGAACTCTGAAGTCCACTGTGTTCATCTTTGTTTTCTATTATTAATCAAATGCTTTGAAAGAGCAAAACATATGGAATGTGAAGGATCAGCCACATACTGTTGTGATCCATGATGCTAAAATGGCAATGTTTGCCTTCCTCAGAAAAAATACAGAGGATGTGCCTTCCCTTCTGCATCCTCGCTGATGCTGCAGGCTCAGACAAAGCTCTCATTTAATTAGCAAATACAGTAAACCAATTGAGTAAAAAGGAGGAAGCCTTTGTGATTTGTAAAGAGAATTTATAGCTTTCATTTATTGAAGTCAAAATAGCTGTGTTTCATTTTCTTTCCTTGATGTCGATTTATATTTTAGTCCTTCTTGTTTTTCCTTTTTCAAGGAAGTGACCCCATAGCTGTTTTTCTTGTGTGCTCATGGACCCAAGACCCAGATGATTTCAAACATAACCTTCCCGACCTTAGGCTATTTTCTTGGCCAATCACTACTCTCAACTCTGAAGAAGTCTTTCAGGCTCATTTGCTACCAGACTCTGAGGTGAGAGCTTGTACCTTCTGGTTTTTGTTTACAAAAGTTGTTTTCATCCAAAATAATGCCCTGTGCTCCAGAAAAACTAAGTTGGGGGTTGCTATTAACTTCAAAGGACTCACACTAGGCTGGAATGTTCTTCTGAGGTCACAAGCAGTGGAAGAATTGAAAAGCTAATGTTGCAGGTCACTGACTTGGCAGCTGCTTTCAAAGATCTCACCTGAAGCAACACAGGTTTAGTCCTATTTTTGTAAAAGCAGAATTATAAAGTCTCTTGACCACAAGAATTAGCTTCCCTCTGCCATGCTTTCTGGTTTTAATGTCATCTCTGGTAGATTTAATGAATTTCTGCACTTGTTGTGGATCAAAAACTCTGAGAATTCAGAGCCCAGATTGACTTATTGGCTTAATATTTTGGAGTTTTCAGTTAATCTGGTGCTTTTCAACCAACCTCATTCAGCAGTATATCTGCAAATGTGTTTTAATGTGATATTAGTCTGGGAAATGAGACTAAAAGGTGGTGGAAAGAAAGACAAAAAGAAGTTTTCTTGAGTCTGACATTCTTGCCTCAATTTTTAGCTCAAAAGCTAAAACAATTCATTTATTCATCTAGCAAATGTTGTGATCATTTACTATGTCTTGAGTGTGATAAATGACTCTAGGGGGATATGAGGCTTTCTTTTGATACTTGAAATATTTAATTTGGTTACAGGATTCAATTTTTTATCTATGTTTTCCAAGGGAAGAATTAAGAGGAATGGTTAGACGAATAAAATGCAGACTTCAACTGGATTAGAGTAATTTAATAGTGAACACTCTACAAAATAGTGAGCTTCTTGTCCCTGGTAGGAGTCAGAGGCCTGTCATTCAGAAGACTTCTGCTTGGAAAAGTCACTGAGTTGATGCTAATTAAGCTTCTAATCTGGAAATGCTGCGGTTTTGTGACATCAGTGTTTACTTTGAGTGGTTCCCAATCTCCTTGAGAAGATCACGACCTGAAGTCTGCACATCTTTACTGGCATCCTTCAAGGAGGAATTAAGGGCAATAAAATAGGTGTGAAGACCTCTGACTTTTACACCTAGCATGCTGTATATTACCTCATTTTTGAGCACTGCAGGCTGGCGGTGGCTTATTATAACAGAAATTCAATCCAAAGCCTTTTCTATTACAATAAAGAGAAGGTAACATGTTTTACTTTGAAGTATTAATATTTTCAAATGTGCTGTAATTTACAAAGCTTTCTCTAGCATCACTGCCTTAAACAATTCTTTTCTTTCTTAACAAGTTGAACCTGAAAGGCAATGATCTTTCCAAGTCATAAAACCTCAGTTCCTCTGAAGTAAAATTTAAAAAGAAAAACACATGTACTATTAGCACAGCTCTAACTGTAGAGCATAATATATGTTTGTATTAAAGGCATACACATGTCTAGGTACATTTGCAACAGATATAGATAGGAATAGGCCTTGATGTTACTTCAAGTAGTTAGTACAAGTTCCTTGTATTAAAAAATGTTTCCTAATGACTGAGGGCCTTAGCTTTTAATCACTTTCAGTCCCACAGAACAACTAAGATGTATTTGATACATAAACTGAAAACCAGAGTTATAAGACTCATGAACATTTCCTGTATTCATTATTTTTATGTATTTTACTTTTCTTAATAACAGATTAATTTTTTCAAGTAATTCTTCAATGCCTTTCTGCTTTTTTATTAATAGATTTTAATTACTAATAATTGCAGAGGTAGTTAATTCCAGTTGATATCTTTGGAGTTGCTGTTGTAAACAGACATTGTCTTAGTGACAGTTATCTAAACTTTAGAGAAACTTACACATTCTTCAGTAGCAGAACTCAATGCTTCTGAAAGCCAACAACTATAACAACCCATAGGGAAGGGAGCTCTTTACCTAGGCCCTGAGGTTTTTGTCATGATAACACAAGAAAGAATTTTCTCAAGCAAGGACTACATCAAAAAAAAGGAATAACCTCTTAAGCCTCAGGTGATTTTAAATGACAGGAGAAGGAAGCATAGCAAAGTTGATTTAAAAATACTTTAGACACATATATATAAGGGTGCACATATATGCACTCAGAACTTCTCACTTAATGAAGTAACCATTATCTCCTTTGACCTATTTGAATTTTATTTATTTTTTACATAGACTTCCATTTTGGGGAATTAACATTCTGCTCCAGTTGTAGGAACACCATTCTCATTATATAAGTCAGACTGGGAAGGTTGCTGCTGCTGCTGCTAAGTCACTTCAGTTGTGCCTGACTCTGTGCGACCCCATAGATGGCAGCCCACCAGGATCCTCTGTCCACAGGATTCTCTAGGCAAGAATACTGGAGTGGGTTCCCATTTCCTTGTCCCTTGGGAAGGTTGAGGGGCATTAATTGTCATCCCCCAAGTAAAAATCCAAGTGCTTAAATAGAAGGTTTGGCAGCACTAACTAAACCCACATTAACTTGACAATTTTTGTGAGTCATTCACAGATAATTTCTGAATCATATGCAGAAGAATCTTTTTGGAAGAAGAATGTAGTGTGAATGGCAGTTTTGTCTCTCCCTCCTGATGTTAATAGTACTCCCACAGAACCAGTTTTACATTCCGCTGTACCCCAAGGCATCCGAATGGATCCTCTTTCCTCACATGTGCATATATACTTGGAAACAGTAAATTTGTTCTGAAAAGGAGTTTTCCAGAGTTGCCCTGGCTACATCAAAAACCTTTTTTTATTTTACAAAATTTATGAAATGCTGATTTAAGCTTTATGAAAAAGGCAGAGCTTCTGTCCTCAAGAAACTCACAGTGTAGTTGTGTAGTTGTTGTTCAGTTGTTCAGTCATATCCGACTCTTTGTGACCCCATGGACTGCAGCACGCCAGGCTTACCTGTCCTTCACTATCTCCTGGAGTTTGCTCAAACTCATGCCCATTGAGTTGTGATGCCATTCCAACTATCTCATCCTCTGTCACCCGCTTCTTCAAATTAACAATATTAATAGTTACATAGACGGATGAGTGTGGTCAGACTTGGGAGAAGGCTCCCAGCTCCTGTGAATGCCTGTGAGCATTATCAGTGTTTAATCCACAGATGTTTCCTAATTAGTCCATGAATTTCTAAAGGCGAGGAAGTGTGTTTTACAAGTCTTTGTATCCCCTACAGCTTTTAATGCATGTCTGTTGGTTTGATATTTAAAATCTTAGAGAAATTACTTTCTCTTCTTTTTCAATTTTTTCTCTTACTCTCCAAGTGTCTCAGAAATTCTTTAAGAGAACATCTGGTTTTTCCCATACTGTGGCATAGTCCATCCACAGGTGACATACCAATTCCTTACTATTAGTTGATTTCATGGTATTATCTAATTAGAGATTCTTAGGAAGGAAATTAGCATTGGATAGTTATTAATTCATCCCTTGTTCCAAAGCAGAAATGTGACATGTTTGCACCTGTTACCTACTCTAAATAGGCTTGTGATATTTTGGTCATGTCTTCAATAAAGAGCTGCATATGAAGATGGTCCCAGAATTTGTTATTTACTGTTGGTAGAGCTAAAACAAGATATTTGTCATGGCTGAATCACAGGTAATCTCAGCCATTAAAGACTTGACCAGCATGACTGAAGTGCCCTGGCAAAGCAGTTCAAATCAGTAGTTTTTAGTGTTCAATGACAGTGAGCCCTTCCAGGAAAACCAAAAGCTATAAAGTGGGGAGAGAGGTGCTGAGGAGATAGGCTTAGAAACAAGATATAAACAATCTAGAACCAGGGACCGAGCACCTTCTTAAGCAATTACTGCCTTTTCCCCCTTCCCAGGTCTTCTAACCCCTTATTTTTATCCTTTTTCATAGCTATTCAGAAATGAATGACAATAAGTTTTCAGTGTCATGCCATTTTTTTTTCTACTGTAGGATTTAGGAAACCAGAAGTTCAAAGTTAATTTTTAAACTTATAAAAGAGTTATTATAGATTAGGTAAACTTGTCTCCATGCTATTCGTAGGCAAGTGCCAGAATAGTATTTCCAGCCAATGGATATTTTATTCCTTTAAAATAAATAAGTAAATAGATTGTCCAGAGGAGTACTCTTGACTCTATTTTAATTTCTGACTGTGTATGGTCAACATTAACAGGACATAGGTTTGGGCTCATGTGGAAGAAATTTGTGCTATCAACATCTCTTGAAATACTGTAACTGTTGAATTACAGGTAATGAAGCAATCATAGGTATGTAAGTTGTTCTTGCTCAGGTGGTAGATTCAAATTCTTGATTTATGAGTTAATATTTTATCCTTCCACTGTATAGAAGGAAATGGTAGCTGTTTGAACAGTAAAACACACACACACACAAAAAAACCCCAAAACAAACTTAAAATGTATCTCCTGTTTTAGTGTCAATTGAGCAAAATTAAGCAATCCAATTTGGTTAAAATTATGCCCTGTGAATAGGCCTGTTAATAAGGCAACACCAGTAGACCATGAAGATGACTCTCAGTCACTGAAGAACATCAGGGCTCAGGACAGTGAGACAAAATCTTTCATTCTGCCCCTGAGTGGGGCACAAACTTCTGACCTAAGCTAAAAAGTAGTTTGTTCCCAGATGTGAAGTGACAGAGTGGGAAGGGATGCTGCGAGGTTGTCTATTTTAGAGCTCTATTCAGCAGCTTCTGATTCTAGCTATGATGGATTAGTTCTTACCAGACTCATCTTTCTGATGATACTGAGCCAAAGAGCTGGATTAAAAAAATGCAAGATAAACAAACAGAAATATTTATGGCATCACTGTAGAACAATTGAGACAGCCAGGACTTGAAGGGCTGAGAAGCCAGAGAAAGAAAACAGTTGAGATGAATCCTACATCCATTGCTGCTTTCACCCCTCAGGATATGGCACGGAGGCTGAAAAGAAAGCAGCACCTTTGAGATCTTGCAGCCTCTCTGGGAAAGGGATACAAAAAAATTGGACCTTAGAGCTATAAGACAAGTAGGACTAGAAAGGTCTTTGTGCTGAGAAGAGAATCTGCAAAGATGTGAATCCAGCATTCTGTGTGCAGTTTCCCCTTGAGTTATTTGATTATTTGTAAGCTGAATGTTCACAGGATGAGACACATAGAAATCTAGCAGAATGCAGTTGCTAAGACACTAAAAAGCTAAGCTGCAGATATTCTGGCAATCTGACAGTACTGAGGAGTAACTGGAATTCAGGCTTGCCAGGGAGAGCCCCTCATAAATACCTTCGACTTTTATTTGAGGCTCATGAAGGGCCATCATCTAGGAAAAAAGACATAAAAATGGAAAAAGAAAAAGTGTCTCCCAACTCATTTTATGAGGGCAGCATAACCTTGAAATCAAAACCTAGCAAGGTTATTACAAGAAGGGAAATTTAAAACCAATTTCTTATATAAATATAGATTCAAGAATCTTACATAAAATATTAGCAAATCAAGCACATCAAGACCAAGTTAAGTTTATTCTGGGAATGTGTGGTTGATTTAATATTAAACACCAATCATCATGAGATATGACAGTAAAAGGATATGAGAAACCATATGATCATTTCAATAAATGCTGAAAAAGCATTTGATAAAATTCAACACCCATTCATGCTAAAATCTCTTAGGAGCTAGATACAGAAAGAAATTTTCTTAAGCTATTAATGGATATCTCTTAAAAACTTACAGCTAACCACTTAATTTTTGTTGTTGTTTAGTTGCTAAGTCGTGTCTGACTCTTTTGCCACCCCATGAACTGTAGTCCACCAGACTTCTCTGTCCATGGGATTTTCCAGGCAAGAATACTGGAGTGGGTTGCCATTTTCTTCTCCAGGGAGAAGACCCAGGCGTTGAACCCATGTCTCCTGCATTGCATGTGGATTCTTTTACCGCTGAACCCCCAGGAATACCGATGACTTAATGGGGAGATAGTAAATTCCTTCTCTCCCAAAGTTAGGAGTAAGACAGAGATGTTCAGTATCCTTATTTCTATTCAGTATTGTACAGGACTGCTTAGCCAGTGCAATAGAACAAAAAAACAAAAGTTATAATAATTAGAAATTTTTGAAATGTCATTTTTTGGAGATATATGATGTGATTGTGTACATATAATATCCAAAAGAAACTTATCATGTAAATTAGCATGGTTGCTGAATAGAAGGTAAATATGAAAAAACTATTGTTTGGCAAAACTAATGCAATTTTGTAAAGTTTAAAAATAAAATTAAAAAAAGAAAGAAAAAACTATTGTTTTTCTATATAATAACAATAAGCATGCAGATATATTTATTTCAAAGTACTATTCTTTACAATGGCATAAGACATTAAATACTAGGAGTAAATCAATCAAATATTGAAAACCTATAATCAGAAAACTACAAAATATTATTTAGGTAAATGAGAGAATGCCAAAATAAAAGATATGCCATTTCAATGGATTTGGAATAAGCAATGCAAGGATGTCTGTTCTCTTTAAATTGATCTGTAGATTTAATGCAATCCCAATCAAAATTGCACCAGCATTTCTTTGATTGAAAATTGATAAACTAACTCTAAAGATTTTCTGTCCAATTAAATGATCTAGAGAGTTAAGACGATCTTGAAGAAGATCAAAGTTGGAGGATTTATGTCAATAGATACCAGTACTTATCAAACGACTATAATTAAAGCAGTATGATTCTCGCACAGAGATAGACAAAGAGATCATTGAGCAAGACAGCAAGTCCAGAAATACCTACACATGCAGTCACTTGACTTTCAATGCAAATGCATTTTCAAGAAAAGCTTTTAAAAGATGAATTGAGCTAGATTAATTAAACTGGATTATCCATGTGGTAAAAAATGAACCTTAACTCCTATCTTATATACAAAGTTAATTTCAGATGGATTTAATAGCTTAATTAAATGTGGAATGCTTAAATGTAATATTCTTAAATGTGAAAAGTAAACTAAGGTTAAGATTAGCATAGGACAAGATTACCATGACCATGAATTGAGCAAAGCTTTCTATTATTTAAATTTTATTTTAAAAAATTTTATTATTTTTTAAAGATTCTTTAAATTCTATTGTGCTTTACAATTTTAAAAAGTTTCACACATGTAAGTTCATATAATCCCTTAATAACTCTATTTTAAAATCTCCTACCCCTATATTGCCTTTCCCCCTTTTTTTCTCCCCACTGGTAACCACTGGTTTGCTCTCTATATCCGTTAGTCTGCTTCTTTTTTGTTTTATTCACTAGTTTTTTGTGTTTTTTAGATTCCACATATAAATATCTTTGTCTTTCTCTTCCTGACTTATTTCACTTAGCATAATGAGCAAAGCTTTCTAAAAAGGACACAAAAGCACTAACTATAAAGAAAAAGCTTGATAAATTGGGTTTTGTTAAAAATTAAGACATTTTATTCATTAAAATATACTATGAAGGTTATAACTCAAGTCATAGAGGAACAAAGATATTTAATATGGATGTAAAGAACTTGTATTAATAAATAATAATAAAGTAAAGAAATAAGAAGACAACCCAAATAAAATGGGCAAATGACCTCAGTATGCACTTAGAGGAATATAAGCAAGTCTTTCCTATGAAAGAACACTGAAAAGAGAAATGCATGTCATATCCACAATAACATAATACTATTCACCTGCCAAAATGACTAAAATGAGAAAAAAAAATATAACACCAGGTATTGGTAAGGATATAGAACAATTAACACTCTACCACCCTGCTGGGGAAATGTAAATTGCTGCAACTACTATAGAACACTATTTGAAATATCTACTAAAGCTAAATATATACCTCATGTCATAAACATATACAACCAACAGAAATGCATACAGATATATACTCATCAGTAGGGCTTCCCAGGTGGCACTAGTGGTAAAGAACCCGCATGCCAATGCCGGAGACATGGGAGCCATGGGTTTGATCCCTGGGTCAGGAAGATCCCCTGAAGGAGGCAATAGCCACCCACTCCAGTATTGTTGCCTGGAGAATTCCATGGACAGAGGAGCCTGATGGGCCACAGTCCATTGGGTCACAAAGAGTCGGATACGACTGAAGCCACTTAGCATGCACCCATGCATTCATCAGAAGCATATACAGAACATTTATATTAGGTTTATATGTAAGAGTCCCTAACTGGAAATAACCCAACTGTCTATCAAATCCATAGTACATTGTGATGTATTCTGTGATGGAATATTTTATAGCACCAAAGAAAGATCAAACTATGGCAATAAGTAAAAATTTGGATGACTCTTGCAATTAAAATATTGAACAGAAAAGCCAGACTCAAAAGAGTACATATTATAGGATAATATATGATTCAATTTTTATATAAAGTTTAATAACAAGCAAAAATAATCTTTGGTGACAGAAATCAGAACATTGGTTACTTTTGCAGGAATAATGATTGAGGATGATTGATAGAGATGGAGGATGCTTCCAGGATGCGGATAATGCTCTCAGTCCTGAACTAGGTGATCAAAATGTGTTGAGCTGTGTGGTTACTGTGTATATATACAGAACTGTTTAATGTATATATATTTCAACATAAAGGTTTACCAAAGAGAAAAGCCCCATAAGCGTCTTCAGTTGTAAATTAAAACCATTTCAAAACATTATGTTTTTGAGCTTATTTTGAAAGAACATTTCCTAGTGATAAGTTTTCATGGTTAGCCAGTTGAAAGATTATACCTATTGTGTACCAGTTGTCAGATTATACAAGTTGTAGAATTATAGCTATTACTTGGAAAACAGGCCATAATTCTTGATGTCATCTTTCACAGCCCTTCAATTTAAAAAGATCAAGCTAGTGATTTTATTTCTATTTATAATACAAATCATCAGCAATATTTCTACAGGCAGCTCTAAACATAACATTAGATTTGTCATTAGTTTTGATTCTCAGCAAACTTCATGGTGATTCTAACTGATAGTTGTAGCTTAAGAACTTCTCTGTTTTGGTAAGGAAGTGGTTCTGGCTTAGACTCAAGGAGCTGAGTGAATTTATCTTGGCCCTGAGGCATCAAAAGCAGTTTCGTTGAGTTTGGCTGTGTGCATGTATGTTTGGCCTGCGGCTATTCATTTTGGGTAATTGGGAAACAAAATCATACTTAATTTTTGTTTTTCTTTTTAGATGGCTATTTTAATGCCTGTAGAATTGATGCTTTTGAACTGTGGTGTTGGAGAAGACTCTTGAGAGTCCCTCGGACTGCAAGGATATCCAACCAGTCCATTCTAAAGGAGATCAGCCCTGGGTGTTCTTTGGAAGGAATGATGCTAAAGCTGAAACTCCAGTACTTTGGCCACCTCATGCGAAGAGTTGACTCATTGGAAAAGACTCTGATGCTGGGAGGGATAGGGGGCAGGAGGGAAAGGGGACGACAGAGGATGAGATGGCTGGATGGCATCACCGACTCGATGGACGTGAGTTTGAGTGAACTCCGGGAGTTGGTGATTGACAGGGAGGCCTGGCGTGCTGTGATTCATGGGGTCGCAAAGAGTCGGACATGACTGAGCGACTGAACTGAACTGAACCTTGGATTGAATCTTTGAAATAACATGATTAAAAGTTGGTAGGAAAAATATTAAATTCTTACAACCATGCCTGTAATTACTAGCTAGTATGTCAATGTGCAATTCACAGGACTAAACATCTCAAGTCTTTAGACAAAAATTCATGTAGTTTGAGAGAGAAAGGGAGTTGAAAGTCATTGTCCTGTGAAAGAAGACTTGGGAAAGAGGGGGGAGGGTTATAGAAGGTACTGTCTTCTTTTTCTTGGGGGCAGGGAATGGTTAGCCTTATGGTTTAAATAAATCTGTTAAACTATGGCATGTTTTATTTGATAAAAATAAAAATAATAAAGTTAATGGTACAGCAAATATTTTTGTGAAGACAGTGCAATACAGTCTCTTTGCTCATTGCTTGAGAGTGTTTAATCTCTAAAAATGGATGACAAACCTTGAGTAAATTAATAGCTGCTTTTCAGTAGTGCAAATATATACATTTTTAAAATATAAAACTATTTCAAAGGTGGAAAGTGCCATAGTAAAACAGTGACATAACAAGTTATGCTAAATTAAGTAGGTATGTATACACACACACACACACACACAAACACAAAGACACATGTAGGGTCCTTAGTTTTTTCTTATTTATTGTTTCAAATTTTAATGCTATGGATTTCCTGTCTGTAAAGATCCTGTTCAACTTGGACCAATCTCCAACCCCAGAGTCTGCAGTAGTTCAAAGCTTCCCTATGAATTAGCCCTTTACATCCTTCACAATACTTTATTTGTGTTTAAAGTTTATTCCCTTTTCTGTTTCCTTCCAAAAAGCCAATCATACCCCAGATTTCTGAGCTTTGAAACCTCCTTGAAAAAAAGAGAAGTCATAATAAGTGATATCATCATTCTCTACTTCTTTCCTGGTCTTCTTCCCTCTCACGGGCCCCTCTTCTGCTCAGCTGCTTGCCAAAGGCCAGCTGCCTTCTGCTCCTTATGGTGAGGGAGTCACTTTAAATGTGTCATGCAGTCTCTCGAGACAACTGCTTCTCTTGAAGGGTGGTGGGGTTGTGTGGTCCTTGCCAGCTTGGCTTGCATTCTAAGCTTTCTTAAAGTTCTTGTAAAGAAACTTTAAGAAAGTTTCTCTGTCTCTCTCTCTATATGTATATATATATATATATATACATGTATATGTATATATTATTTATTTAAACCTCCAAGGTATAAGATTAAGAATTTCCTCACTCTATTACTGACACTTGATATCAACTTCATTGTTTTTTTTTAACCAATCAAAAAGGAAAAAATTTGTATCTTGTTGGATTAATGTAGGTTTTTTATACCTAGTAAGGCAGAGCATCTTCTAAAATTTATTTACTCTTTATTTATATTTCTGTGAATTGCTTCTTTACAACTTGTGGTCATATTTCTATTTTTTTTTTCTTTTTCTTATATAAATATAGAAATAGGAACTTTATTGATTTTTGCCTATTGTACGTGTTGCATATTTATGTATTTTTCTTTTCTACCATTTAACTTTTGTTATAGAGTTTTTTTTCTTGAATAGAAGTTTTCAACTTTTAAGTAGTTTGGTTTTGGTAGTCTTTCCTTCTGTGTTTCTTGGCTCTCTTTCAATTTTCTTGCTAACCCCAAGGTGATGATAAAAGTTATACTATATTTAGTGTCACTAACCATGGAATATATTTATTTATTCATATTTCTATGTTATAAAATAAAATACATTTTTTTCCAGACTCAGTGATTTTTATTGAATAGTCAGCCCCACCCCCTTATTTGAAATGTCCTCTATATCCTCTACACCACCCTTAATGGCAGAAAGTGAAGTCCTCTTCACTTTCACTGAAGAGCCTTTTGATTAAAGTGAAAGAGGAGAGTGAAAAAGCTGGCTTAAAACTAAACCGTTCAAAAAACTAAGATCATGGCATCCAGTCGCACCATTTCATGGTGGGGCAAATAGGTGGGGAAATAATGGAAACAGTGACAGACTTTATTTTCTTGGGCTCTAAAATCACTGCAAATGGTGACTGCAGCCATGAAATTAAAAGACACTTGCTCCTTGGAAGAAAAGTTATGACCAACCTAGACAGCATATTAAAAAGCAGAGACATTATTTTGCTGACAAAGGTCCATTTAGTCAAAGCTATGGTTTTTCCAGTAGTCATGTATGTATGTGAGAGTTGGACCATAATGAAAGCTGAGTGCCAAAGAATTGATGCTTTTGAACTGTGGTGTTGGAGAAAACTCTTGAGAGTCCCTTGGACTGCGAGGAGATCAAACCAGTCCTTTCTAAAGGAGATCAGGCCTGAATATTCATTGGAAGGACTGATGTTGAACCTGAAGCTTCAATATTTTGGCCACTTGATGAAAAGAACTGATTCATTTGAAAAGACCCTGATGCTAGGGAAGATTGAAGGCAGGAGGAGAGGGGAACAACAGAGGGTGAGCTGGTTGGATGGCATCACTGACTGGATGGACATGAGTTTGAGCAGGCTCCAGGAGTTGGTGATGGACAGGGAAGCCTGTCATGCTGCAGTCCATGGGTTCACAGAGAGTTGGACATGACTGAGTGACTGAACTGAACTGTATCATGTATTAAATTACTACATGTGTGCATGGGTATGTTTACATATATACATCTGTTTCTATACTTTGTATATAGTACCCTTTAATTTCTCAAGATTTCACTGGAACTAGAGGAGAAATGGAAATCCCCCAGAGATCCTAAACAGATGAGAGACAGTAGTTAGGAGAGGCAAGATGTTTCAATGTAAATATTTTAATTATTTTTTAAGTCAAACTGTGTGAATATGTTAAGAATTCAAAAAATTAAAGATATAATTTCCACAGTCAATTAAAAATTCAGTGTTGCTTTGGTTATTTTTTTTCTGTCTCCTCAGTATTTATTTTTTTAAATTTTATTGATTACCTCAGAATTATTTCTTTAAAAATGCTGAGTGTGCATGTATGTGTCTGCATGTATTGCAACGTTGCATTGAAAAGTGGAGAGTTAAGCACAAACACCAATTTTCAAAAGTCATTGTTTAGGTTTCTGATGTTCATCCATTAGTAACTTTATAATTTTGAAGGACTGGAATATTAGGATGATTTACTTGGCACAGTTAAGAAAGTGTTGCTGGAATTATTCACGTTGGCTTTGGCTTTCCGTATAGGCTCTTTCATTTGCATATTGCCTCAAGGGAAATAGTATTTGACTACACAGAGTCTGACCCAGACAACATGGGCCATCTGGAAGAAGAGTTTCACAAGTTAGTCACTCAGTGACTGAAATGGGAGAAAAAGCTGAAAGCCAGGAATAGACTTACTTGGAGTCTCTTAATGGAAATAACCCAGACTGAAGAATCTGTACAAATATGCAGTGAATTCTGCTATTATAGAAATAATGTGTTTTTTAGTATCAGAATCACCTCTGGTTCTGCATGTAGTTTATAATATTACTTTGTAATATTTTATATTTAATAATATTATTATTTGGGAATAGAAAATTATATAATTATGCTACAAGTTCATACTACTTGTCTACCTGCTGCCTATCATATAGTAAAAATCAGTTTTAGACAGTCAAATGATCTGAATTGTGGCTACAAATAAAAAATATTATTTACCAAACTAGAACTTACTTTTACACTCTAATAAAATTAAAGTGGAAAATGTGATTTGAAGAAGAGTATGCTAATTTGTATGCAGGTCAGGAAGCAACAATTAGAACTGGACATGGAACAAGAGACTGGTTCCAAATAGGAAAAGGAGTTCATCAAGGCTATATTTTGTCACCCTGTTTATTTAACTTATATGCAGAATACATCATGAGAAACGCTGGACTGGAAGAAACACAAGCTGGAATCAAGATTGCTGGGAGAAATATCAATAACCTCAGATATGCAGATGACATCACCCTTGTGGCAGAAAGTGAAGAGGAACTCAAAAGCCTCTTGATGAAAGTGAAAATGGAGAGTGAAAAAGTTGGCTTAAAGCTCAACATTCAGAAAATGAAGATCATGGCATCCAGTCCCACCACTTCATGGGAAATAGATGGGGAAACAGTGGAAACAGTGTCAGACTTTATTTTTTTGGGCTCCAAAATCACTGCAGATGGTGATTGCAGCCATGAAATTAAAAGACGCTTACTCCTTGGAAGGAAAGTTATGACCAACCTAGACAACATTTTCAAAAGCAGAGACAGAAGGGGAGGAGCCAAGATGGCGGAGGAGTAGGACGGGGAGAACACTTTCTCCCCCACAAATTCATCAAAAGAGCATTTAAACGTCGAGTAAATTCCACAAAACAACTTCTGAATGCCGGCAGAGGACATCAGGCACCCAGAAAAGCAGCCCAACTCTTCAAAAGGAGGTAGGAAAAAATATAAAAGACAAAAAAAGAGACAAAAGAGGGAGGGACGGAGTTCCGTCCCGGGAAGGGAGTCTTAAAAAGAGAGAAGTTTCCAAACACCAGGAAACCTTCTCATTGCCGAATCTGTGCCGAGCTTTGGAAGCACAGAGGGCAACATAAAAGGGAGGGGGAAAAAAATAAACAATTAAAAATCGCGGATTGTGAGCCCTATGGTAACTCCCCCAGCGGAGAAGCAGCGCAGACGCCTGCACACGGCATTAGCAAGCGGGGGCTGGGCAGGGAAGTGCAGCGCGGGCTGTGTCCCTTAGAGTAAGAATTGGGCCGAATGTCCTGAGCGCTATCTGAGCGAAATAATTTGGGCTAGCAAACCAGACTGTGGGATATCTACCACGTGAAAAGCCAGCCCTAACCTAAGACACCGCCAGGCCCGCGCACAGAACAAAGGACTGAACAGAGATAGCCGGCTGCAGACCTTCCCCCTCCGGTGACAGGCAGCCAGAGCCGTAAGGGGGCAATCGCAGCCCCAGAGAGACACTATCTATAAAACTGTAAGCAGGCTTCTTTGCTAACTAAAACTTCTTGGGGGTCTGGACGGTCAACAGCTGCCTGAGAAGGTGCGCCGGTTTTACACCCAGGTAACCGAGTGGCGGGGAGGCGATAAGTCGCAGCATTGGCGCCTGCCAAACACCTCATCACCTGAGCTGCTCGGATCTGGGAAGAGCACAAAACGCAGGCCCAACCGAGTCTGCGCCTCTGAGGACTACCCGAGTGCCTGAACCTGAGCGGCTTGGACCTGGGAGCTCAGCCCAGGGCCGGCCTCTGATTGTTCCCGGCGGAACAACCTAGAGCCCAAGCAGTGTGGGCAGGGAGGCTACACGCGCCGTGAGCGGGGGCAGACCCAGTGTGGCTGAGGCACTGCGAGCGCACGCCAGTGTTATCTGTTTGCAGCATCCCTCGCTCCCTCCCCACAGCGCGGCTGAACAAGTGAGCCTAAATTAAAAAAACAAACAAAAAAAAAATAGTGTCCTCAACCATCCCCTTTGTGTCAGGACGGGAACCAGACACTGAAGAGACCAGCAAACAGAAGAAGCTATAACAGAGGGAAACGCCTTGGAAGCTACAGGCCATAGATTAAAACCCTGTGGTTACTACGGATTACATAGGAAGGGGCCTATAGATCTTGAGAAATATAAGTCGGACTAAGGAACTGCCAAAAATGAACTGAACCCACAATACTCACAACAAAACCAGAGAAAGACCTAGATATATTTTTACGATCAATCTTTCTTTCTTTTTTTTTTAATTAAAAAAAATTTTTTTAAGTCCTCTATTGTCCTTTAATTTTCACTTTTATAACTATTACTTTGCAAAAAAAAAAAAAAAAAGACCCTATTTTTTTTTTCTTCTTCAGCAAACTTCATATATATATTTTATAATTTTTTGACCGGGTTTTTTTTTTTTTCTTTTTTCTTTTTCTTCTTTTCTTTAACATTGTATTTTTGAAATTCCAAACTCTACTCTAGATTATTAATTTTAGCCTTTTGGTATATGTTATCAATTTTGTACCTATAGTTTTTTTCATAACTTCTGTGACTTTTTTTCCCTCTGTTTCTTTCTCTTCTTCTTTTATATAACATCGTATATCTGCAATTCCAAACTCTACTCAAGATTTTTAATTTATGCTTTTTGGTATTTGATATCAATTTTGTACCTGTATTTTCTTTATAATTTTTGCGACATTGTTTTTGTTGGTTTGTTTGTTTTCTCTCTTTATTTTTCTTCTTCTTCTTTTTTTTTTTTAACGTTCTATTTTTGAAATTCCAAACTCTACTCTAGATTTTTAATTTTTGCTTTTTGGTATTAGTTATCAATTTTGTACCTGTAGTTTCTTTATAATTTTCACGACCTTGTTTGTTTTTCTTTGTTCGTTTTTTTCTCTCTTTCTTTTCCTTCTTCTTTTCATTAACATCGCATTTTTGAAATTCCAAACTCTACTCTAGATTTCTAATTTTTGCTTTTATGTATTTGTTACCAATTTTGTACCTTTAAGAACCCAATCTTCAGGACCCATTTTTCACTAGGGTACGAGATTACTGGCTTGACTGCTCTCTCTCCCTTTGGACTCTCCATTTTCTCCACCAGGTCACCTGTATCTCCTCCCTAACCCCTCTCTACTCTACTCAACTCTGTGAATTTCTGTGTGTTCCAGACGGTGGAGAACACTTAAGGAACTGATTACTGGCTGGATCTGTCTCCCTCCTTTTCATTTCCCCCTTTTATCCTTCTGGCCACCTCTGTCTCCTGCCTCCTTCTTCTCTTCTCTGTATAACTCCGTGAACATCTCTGAGCGGTCCAGCTGTGAAGTGCACGTAAGGAAGTGACTACTGGCTAGCCCACTCTCTCCACTATTGATTCTACCTCATCTCATTTGGGTCACCTCTAACTCCCTCCTCCCTCTTCTCTTCTCCATGTAACGCTGTGAACCTCTGTGAGTGACCCTCACAGTAGAGAAACTTTTCATCTTTAACGTAGATGTTTTATCAGTGGTGCTGTATAGAAGGAGAAGTTTTGAAACTACTGTAAAATTAAGACCGATAACTGGAAGTAGGAGGCTTAAGTCCAAACCCTGACTCCAGGGAACTCCTGACTCCAAGGAACATTAATTGACAGGAGCTCATCAAACGCCTCCATACCGACACTGAAACCAAGTACCACACAAGGGCCAACAAGTTCCAGGGAAAGACATAACAAGCAAATTCTCCAGCAACAAAGGAACACAGCCCTGAGCTTCAACATACAGGCTGCCCAAAGTCACCCCAAAACCATAGACATCTCATAACTCATTACTGGACATTTCATTACACTCCAGAGAGAAGAAATACAGCTCCATCCACCAGAACATCGACACAAGCTTCCCTAACCAGGAAACCTTGACAAGCCACCTGTACAAACCCACACACAGCGAGGAAACGCCACAATAAAGAGAACTCCACAAACTGCCAGAATATAGGAAGGACACCCCAAACTCAGCAATTTAAACAAGATGAAGAGACAGAGGAATAGCCAGCAGATAAAGGAACAGGATAAATGCCCACCAAACCAAACAAAAGAGGAAGAGATAGGGAATCTACCTGATAAAGAATTCTGAATAATGATAGTGAAACTGATCCAAAATCTTGAAATTAAAATGGAATCACAGATAAATAGCCTGGAGGCAAGGATTGAGAAGATGCAAGAAAGGTTTAACAAGGACTTAGAAGAAATAAAAAAGAGTCAATATATAATGAATAATGCAATAAGTGAAATTAAAAACACGCTGGAGGCAACAAATAGTAGAATAACAGAGGCAGAAGATAGGATTAGTGAATTAGAAGATAGAATGGTAGAAATAAATGAATCAGCGAGGATAAAAGAAAAACGAATTAAAAGAAATGAGGACAATCTCAGAGACCTCCAGGACAATATTAAACACTACAACATTCGAATCATAGGGGTCCCAGAAGAAGAAGACAAAAAGAAAGACCATGAGAAAATACTTGAGGAGATAATAGTTGAAAACTTCCCTAAAATGGGGAAGGAAATAATCACCCAAGTCCAAGAAATCCAGAGAGTCCCAAACAGGATAAACCCAAGGCGAAACACCCCAAGACACATATTAATCAAATTCACAAAGATCAAACACAAAGAACAAATATTAAAAGCAGCAAGGGAAAAACAACGAATAACACACAAGGGAATACCCATAAGGATAACAGCTGATCTTTCAATAGAAACTCTTCAAGCCAGGAGGGAATGGCAAGACATACTTAAAATGATGAAAGAAAATAACCTACAGCCCAGATTATTGTACCCAGCAAGGATCTCATTCAAGTATGAAGGAGAAATCAAAAGCTTTTCAGACAAGCAAAAGCTGAGAGAATTCTGCACCACCAAACCAGCTCTCCAACAAATACTAAAGGATATTCTCTAGACAGGAAACACAAAAACGGTGTATAAATTCGAACCCAAAACAATAAAGTAAATGGCAACGGGGTCATACTTATCAGTAATTACCTTAAACATAAATGGGTTGAATGCCCCAACCAAAAGACAAAGACTGGCTGAATGGATACAAAAACAAGACCCCTACATATGTTGTCTACAAGAGACCCACCTCAAAACAGGGGACACATACAGACTGAAAGTGAAGGACTGGAAAAAGATTTTCCATGCAAATAGGGACCAAAAGAAAGCAGGAGTAGCAATACTCATATCAGATAAAATAGACTTTAAAACAAAGACTGTGAAAAGAGACAAAGATGGTCACTACATAATGATCAAAGGATCAATCCAAGAAGAAGATATAACAATTATAAATATATATGCACCCAACACGGGAGCACCGCAGTATGTAAGACAAATGCTAACAAGTATGAAAGAAGAAATTAACAATAACACAATAATAGTGGGAGACTTTAATACCCCACTCACACCTATGGATAGATCAACTAAACAGAAAATTAACAAGGAAACACAAACTTTAAACGATACAATAGACCAGTTAGACCTAATTGATATCTATAGGACATTTCATCCCAAAACAATGAATTTCACCTTTTTCTCAAGCGCACATGGAACCTTCTCCAGGATAGATCACATCCTGGGCCATAAAGCTAGCCTTGGTAAATTCAAAAAAACAGAAATCATTCCAAGCATCTTTTCTGACCACAATGCAGCAAGATTAGATCTCAATTACAGGAGAAAAACTATTAAAAAATCCAACATATGGAGGCTGAACAACACGCTGCTGAATAACCAACAAATCACAGAAGAAATCAAAAAAGAAATCAAAATTTGCATAGAAACGAATGAAAATGAAAACACAACAACCCAAAACCTGTGGGACACGGTAAAAGCAGTCCTAAGGGGAAAGTTCATAGCAATACAGGCACACCTCAAGAAACAAGAAAAAAGTCAAATAAATAACCTAACTCTACACCTAAAGCAACTAGAAAAGGAAGAAATGAAGAACCCCAGGGTTAGTAGAAGGAAAGAAATCTTAAAACTTAGAGCAGAAATAAATGCAAAAGAAACAAAAGAGACCATAGCAAAAATCAACAAAACCAAAAGCTGGTTCTTTGAAAGGATAAATAAAATTGACAAACCATTAGCCAGACTCATCAAGAAACAAAGGGAGAAAAATCAAATCAATAAAATTAGAAATGAAAATGGAGAGATCACAACAGACAACACAGAAATACAAAGGATCATAAGAGACTACTATCAACAATTATATGCCAATAAAATGGACAACGAGGAAGAAATGGACAAATTCTTAGAAAAGTACAACTTTCCAAAACTCGATCAGGAAGAAATAGAAAATCTTAACAGACCCATCACAAGCACGGAAATTGAAACTGTAATCAAAAATCTTCCAGCAAACAAAAGCCCAGGTCCAGACGGCTTCACAGCTGAATTCTACCAAAAATTTAGAGAAGAGCTAACACCTATCCTGCTCAAACTCTTCCAGAAAATTGCAGAGGATGGTAAACTTCCAAACTCATTCTATGAGGCCACCATCACCCTAATACCAAAACCTGACAAAGATCCCACAAAAAAAGAAAACTACAGGCCAATATCACTGATGAACATAGATGCAAAAATCCTTAACAAAATTCTAGCAATCAGAATCCAACAACACATTAAAAAGATCATACACCATGACCAAGTGGGCTTTATCCCAGGGATGCAAGGATTCTTCAATATCTGCAAATCAATCAATGTAATACACCACATTAACAAATTGAAAAATAAAAACCATATGATTATCTCAATAGATGCAGAGAAAGCCTTTGACAAAATTCAACATCCATTTATGATAAAAATTCTCCAGAAAGCAGGAATAGAAGGAACATACCTCAACATAATAAAAGCTATATATGACAAACCCACAGCAAACATTATCCTCAATGGTGAAAAATTGAAAGCATTTCCTCTAAAGTCAGGAACAAGACAAGGGTGCCCACTTTCACCATTACTATTCAACATAGTTTTGGAAGTTTTGGCCACAGCAATCAGAGCAGAAAAAGAAATAAAAGGAATCCAAATTGGAAAAGAAGAAGTAAAGCTCTCACTGTTTGCAGATGACATGATCCTCTACATAGAAAACCCTGAAGACTCCACCAGAAAATTACTAGAACTAATCAATGAGTATAGTAAAGTTGCAGGATATAAAATCAACACACAGAAATCCCTTGCATTCCTATACACTAATAATGAGAAAACAGAAAGAGAAATTAAGGAAACAATTCCATTCACCATTGCAATGGAAAGAATAAAATACTTAGGAATATATCTACCTAAAGAATCTAAAGACCTATATATAGAAAACTATAAAACACTGGTGAAAGAAATCAAAGAGGACACTAACAGATGGAGAAATATACCATGTTCATGGATTGGAAGAATCAATATAGTGAAAATGAGTATACTACCCAAAGCAATCTATAGATTCAATGCAATCCCTATCAAGCTACCAACAGCATTCTTCACAGAGCTAGAACAAATAATTTCACAATTTGTATGGAAATGCAAAAAACCTCGAATAGCCAAAGCGATCTTGAGAAAGAAGAATGGAACTGGAGGAATCAACCTACCTGACTTCAGGCTCTACTACAAAGCCACAGTTATCAAGACAGTATGGTACTGGCACAAAGACAGAAATATAGATCAATGGAACAAAATAGAAAGCCCAGAGATAAATCCACGCACATATGGACACCTTATCTTTGACAAAGGAGGCAAGAATATACAATGGATTAAAGGCAATCTCTTTAACAAGTGGTGCTGGGAAAACTGGTCAACCACTTGTAAAAGAATGAAACTAGAACACTTTCTAACACCATACACAAAAATAAACTCAAAATGGATTAAAGATCTAAACGTAAGACCAGAAACTATAAAACTCCTAGAGGAGAACATAGGCAAAACACTCTCTGACATACATCACAGCAGGATCCTCTATGACCCACCGCCCAGAATATTGGAAATAAAGGCAAAAATAAACAAATGGGACCTAATTAGCCTTAAATGCTTCTGCACATCAAAGGAAACTATTAGCAAGGTGAAAAGACAGCCTTCAGAATGGGAAAAGATAATAGCAAATGAAGCAACTGACAAACAACTAATCTCGAGAATATACAAGCAACTCCTACAGCTCAACTCCAGAAAAATAAATGACCCAATCAAAAAATGGGCCAAAGAACTAAATAGACATTTCTCCAAAGAAGACATACAGATGGCTAACAAACACATGAAAAGATGCTCAACATCACTCATTATCAGAGAAATGCAAATCAAAACCACTATGAGGTACCATTTCACACCAGTCAGAATGGCTGCGATCCAAAAGTCTACAAGTAATAAATGCTGGAGAGGGTGTGGAGAAAAGGGAACCCTCTTACACTGTTGGTGGGAATGCAAACTAGTACAGCTACTATGGAGAACAGTGTGGAGATTCCTTAAAAAACTGGAAATAGAACTGCCTTATGATCCAGCAATCCCACTGCTGGGCATACACACTGAGGAAACCAGAAGGGAAAGAGACACGAGTACCCCAATGTTCATCGCAGCACTGTTTCTAATAGCCAAGGACATGGAAGCAACCAGATGTCCGTCAGCAGATGAATGGATAAGAAAGCTGTGGTACATATACACAATGGAGTATTATTCAGCCATTAAAAAGAATACATTTGAATCAGTTCTAATGAGGTGGATGAAACTGGAGCCTATTATACAGAGTGAAGTAAGCCAGAAAGAAAAACACCAATACAGTATACTAACGCATATATATGGAATTTAGAAAGATGGTAACAATAACCCTGTGTACGAGACAGCAAAAGAGACACTGATGTATAGAACAGTCTTATGGACTCTGTGGGAGAGGGAGAGGGTGGGAAGATTTGGGAGAATGGCATTGAAACATGTAAAATATCATGTATAAAATGAGTTGCCAGTCCAGGTTCGATGCATGATACTGGATGCTTGGGGCTGGTGCACTGGGACGACCCAGAGGGATGGAATGGGGAGGAAGGAGGGAGGAGGGTTCAGGTTGGGGAACACATGTATCCCTGTGGCGGATTCATTTTGATATTTGGCAAAACTAATACAGTTATGTAAAGTTTAAAAATAAAATAAAATTAAAAAAAAACAAAAAAACAAAAAAAAACAACAACAAAAAAACAAAAGCAGAGACATTACTTTGCCAACAAAGGTTCGTCTTGACAGTCAAGACTACGTGGTCATGTATGGATGTGAGAGTTGGACTGTGAAGAAGGCTGAGTGCCGAAGAATTGATGCTTTTGAACTGTGGTGTTGAAGAAGACTCTTGAGAGTCCCTTGGACTGCAAGGAGATCCAACCAGTCCATTCTTTAGGAGATCAGCCCTGGGATTTCTTTGGAAGAAATGATGCTAAAGCTGAAACTCCAGTACTTTGGCCACCTCATGCGAAGAGTTGACTCATTGGAAAAGACTCTGATGCTGGGAGGGATTGGGGGCAGGAGGAAAAGGGGACGTCAGAGGATGAGATGGCTGGATGGCATCACCGACTCGATGGATGTGAGTCTCAGTGAACTCCAGGAGTTGGTGATGGACAGGGAGGCCTGGCATGCAGCGATTCATGAGTCCCAAAGAGTCGGACACGGCTGAGCGACTGATCTGATCTGATGCTAATTATTACTAAATGTGATAATTTATTTTATATTTTCTTGATTTCAGTGATATTTATTGAACATCCTTTCTATACCTACTAGTATATGAGTGTGACTCTTCTTTTAGACATAATTGTCCAAATAAGAGTCTGCAAGTTTTTGGCTGTGATCTCTTTATGGCTGGTGCATATTTATAAAAATCATTTCTATTTCACTTAACCAATATATAGCTATTCTGTTGATAATGGACATTATAAACAATTAAAATTCTATTTTATAGGGTGAAAGCAAGTCTAAGAGTATTTTAGTTTTATAGAGACCTCTATTTATGCAGTACCAGTATACTGACACAACTGTTAATACCAAATATTTGATATTGTTACTAGTTCAGTTCAGTTCAGTTCAGTCATTCAGTCATGTCCGACTCTTTGCGACTCCATGAACCGCAGCACGCCAGGCATCCCTATCCATCACCAACTGCTAGAGTCTACCCAAACCCATGTCCATTGAGTCAGTGATGCCATCCAAGCATGTCACCCTCTGTTGTCCCCTTCTCCTCCTACCCTCAATCTTTCCCAGCATCAGGTTCTTTTCAAATGTGTCAGCTCTTTGCATCAGGTGGCCAAAGTATTGGAGTTTCAACTTCAACATCAGTCCTTCCAATGAACACCCAGGACTGATCTCCTTTAGGATGGACTGGTTGGATCTCCTTGCAGTCCAAGGGATTCTCAAGAGTCCTCTCTAACACCACAGTTCAAAAGCATCAATTCTTCAGTGCTCAGCTTTCTTTATAGTCCAACTCTCACATCCATACATGACTACTGGAAAAACATTAGCCTTGACTAGACAGATCTTTGTTGGTGAAGTAATATCTCTGCTTTTGAAAATGTTGTCTAGGTTGGTCATAACTTTCCTTCCAAGGAGTAAGCGTCTTTTAATTTCATGGCTGCAACCACCATCTACAGTGATTTTGGAGCCCCCAAAAATAAAGTCTCTCACTGTTTCCACTGTTTCCCCATCCATTTGCCATGAAGTAATGGGACCAGATGCCATGATCTTCATTCTCTGAATGTTGAGCTTTAAGCCACCTTTTTCACTCTCCTCTTTCACTTTCATCAAGAGGCTCTTCAGTTCTTCACTTTCTGCTATAAGGGTGGTGTCATCTGCATATCTGAGGTTATTGATATTTCTCCCGGCAATCTTGATTCCAGCTTGTGCTTCCTCCAGCCCAGCGTTTCTCATGATGTACTCTTCATAGAAATTAAATAAGCAGGGTGACAATATTCAGCCTTGATGTACTCATCTCCTGATTTGGAACCAGTCTGTTGTTCCATGTCTAGTTCTAACTGTTGCTTCTTGACCTGCATACAGATTTCTCAGGAGGCAGATCAGGTGGTCTGGTATTCCCATCTCCTGAAGAATTTTCCACAGTTTGTGGTGATCCATACAGTCAAAGGCTTTTGCATACTAAATAAAGCAGAAGTAGATGTTTTTCTGGAACTCTCTTGCTTTTTCAATGATCCAGCAGATGTTGTCAATTTGATCTCTGGTTCCTCTGCCTTTTCTAAAACCAGCTTGAACATCTGAAAGTTCATGGTTCACATACTGCTGAAGCCTGGCTTGGAGAATTTTGAGAGTTATTTTACTAGAGTGTGAGATGCGTGCAATTGTGTGGTAGTTTGAGCATTCTTTGGCATTGCCTTTCTTTGTGATTGGAATGAAAACTGACCTTTTCCAGTCCTGTGGCCACTGCTGAGTTTTCCAAATTTGCTGACATATTGAGTGCAGCACTTTCATCTTTTAGGATTTGAAATAGTCAACTGGAATTTCATCACTTCCACTAGCTATGTTTGTAGTGATGCTTCCTAAAGCCCACTTGACTTCACATTCCAGGATGTCTGGCTCTAGGTGAGTGATCACACCATCATAATTAACTGGGTCATGAAGATCTTTTTTGTTCAGTTCTTCTGTGTATTCTTGCTACTTCTTCTTAATATCTTCTGCTTCCATCAGGTCCATACCATTTCTGTCCTTTATTGAGCCCATCTTTGCATGAAATGTTCTCTTGGTATCTCTAATTTTCTTGAAGAGATCTCTAGTCTTTCTCATTCTATTGTTTTCCTCTATTTCTTTGCATTGATCACTGAGGCAATTCAGGATTTTTTTTTAAATTTTCCTATTTCCTTATACTGAACACTACTTCCTAGAACCATGAGTGACTTCCTATTCTACTCCTTACCCTAAGTGGACCTGAGCCTCTGGGGAAATTGGAAGAGCAGACCACTTTCCAGAGTGCACTCTAAGAGTGTGCTGCTTCTGCCTTTTTTCCAGACTCAAGTAGTGATGCTAAGGAGAGGACCAGATGGAGTAAATGTTCAGCTACAAAATTTGTTACTCAACTGACTGGTCAATAGTGATGGGAGAACCTCTATATCCATAGAACCCAGACGCCCTCTTGAATTGTGCAAGCTCATGGCAACCCTTTGATACATAACTGGAATTATTTGTCAGTACCTCTTGATCTATGTTACAGAGCCCTCCTAAACTCTTCTTGTCTTTTCTCCAAGGTAGAGATAACTAGACCACTTGAGATTCTGCCTCTAATTATCATTTGCTTTATTTGCATGTGGGTTATTTACTTTTATTAGCATTGATGGAAGTTCCATGGCCAGGAACTCTGGGAGGAGAGCATGCATAATTCCATCTCTGTTTTGAATCTTCTATTTAGTCAAACTCCAACTTTGGTTCACTCTACTTTTTGAAAATGTAGCTGGGTACAGTTTCCTCATTGTTTTTTGTCTGTTTCTCCATAATTCTAGGTGAACTCCCTACCCACATTCCTCTGAAACCACTGTCTTCTCCTACTCTCTCTATGCTGCACCCTGACATCTCCCCTTCTTCCAGGGCTGTGTTCTGCTTCCCTGAATGATGCTACCACCCAGCACCACCTCTTTAGCCCCAGATCTCTCAGAACTATCAATCGCCATTGCCTTCAGAGTGCTCTCCTCTCCTTTCTTTGTTGTCTGCTTACCTATATCTTCCTAACACATAAATTTTCTTGAAATACTTCTTTTATCATATCACTTTTCAAGGACATAAATTGTTGTTACTCATCAAATGAAAACCAAATTCTTGTGCATCAAGCCTTGAGTAACCAGGCTGTTTAATCTTCCACAACCTCTCCCCATTCATCTATATCTTTAAAGTGAAGTCGCTCAGTTGTGTCCCACTCTTTGCAACCCCATGGACTGTAGCCTACCAAGGTCCTCTGTCCGTGGGATTTTGCAGGCAAGAGTACTGGAGTGGGTTGCCATTTTAAACCACCCTCTTATTTTTTTATTGAGATAAATCCCACATCTGTTCAAGTTTTAGCCTGCTCATATCTCTTGCATGAAATCTTCTTGAATAATTAAGTCTTTATTCCATTGCTTTTCCCATTTCAAATCTAAAAGCATTGAGTCTGTAGCACATAGTTTAAAACTCTTTTAACTTTATATGCTTACTTTATGTTGCATCTGTTAGGAAGTGCATTTGGCAACTTGTCAGAGACCTGAATATATTTGAATATGAGAGGTATTTCTTTCTTTCTTTCTTATGTAATGAAGACATCAGGACGTAGGTTCACAGTTACCACTCTGGCTCTTTGTGGCTCCCCATTCTGCTGTCCCTCAGGTTTCATCCTTAACCTCATGATATAAAATTCTCAGAAGCTCCAGCAAAAAGAAGGAAGGACATAAATGGTCAGTCTATTTTAAAAAGTTTTCTGGAACACTGCCCAGTGAAAGGCTGCCATTTTTTGTGAGGGAACCTGGGAAATGTAATCTCAGAGACATTTGAATTACTCCCCTCCCCTTCATCTAAGAATTCTGTTAGGAGGGAGGAAAGAGAGGAGGGTTGCTTTGGGGGCACCCCTCTGTCTCTGTGTTACATGCATAATGTGAGGCTTCCACATCCACCTCGCTCCAGATACACAGCTGGTTTCTGCTTTCCTTTCCTGAGCAGTGGTAAAATAAGTCAACTATGCTGTTCCACAAATCAGGATACAGTCCTTAGGTCAGGAAGAGTATTTCCTTTTTACTTTGTCTCATACTCTTTTCCCAGAAATATGTACAAAAAGAGATAAAACTTTTTTTTAAGATATAGTAGATAAAAATAAAATAATAAAGGTGAGACTTGTTCATTTAGGAACACTATATTTTGTTCTGTTGAAAAAACACAATTATATAGGTGCATCTGGATTTTGATGCTAAACTACTGGGTTGTTACATTCAACAAATATCTAATAAATACTCCTCAGCCTGGCACTCAATTCCAGGTCTATGTAACACACAGATTTTTTTTTTTTTTGACACATGTCTTAAATTTTCAATCTTTTAAGGCAGTAAAGTGGTTTATTAACCCAAGTAGGTTGCCTGTATTCTTATCAGAAATTAAATAAAGAATATGCATGATAAATATTTGCTATATTTCTGTTGATGCTGAGGGTGGCCATTAGGAGCATGTCTGCTTCCACTGAAGGGTGTTTTCCTACTTTTGTCAGACACAAAGCAAGCCCCCTTTTGTCTCCTGATCACAGCTCCAATTTTCCCAGCTGGATGAATTCACCAAGTTGAGAATCTGAGAGGCCTTAACATTAGCAGAATCTACAAAGCGCCAGAGGGGCACAAAACCTACATAGAAAACGTTTGCTCTTCAGGCTTGGCGCTGTGGTTGCTACAGCTACCAAGCTGCTGATTTCTCTGCTTTGTGTTCATGTGGGAAGAGAAGTTCTCAAGGTGACAGGGGCTTCATTATATAACTGACATTGCAATTCGTTTGCTTTAATGTTTGCATTTTAATCTACCGTGCCTAGTCCTGAGGAGGACTTTTCTTTGGGAATACTTGGTTAGGAGGGGGATGGGTAAACTAAATTTTATACAATCAGAAGGGTGAATCATGAAGTGCAATTATATTTTTTTCTCTCTGAACTTTATAACCATTCGTACATTGGCTTGAATCGATGTTGAGGGTGTTTTGCTGCATGTGCCACAAAGAGAACACAAGAACCAATGAGAGAGATATATATATATATATATATAAATACTATAAGCCAATATTAAAATAGCAATTAAGATGAAATCACATCAGTCTGGTCTTCATGACGTTTAAGAAGTTATCCATGTATAAGTAACTGACAAATCATTCTGAAGGCTTAATATTCTATACTTTAATGATCTTTAAGCACTGTCTCTAAAATATTAATTGCAGATGAATAGGTTGTGCTTGAAACCAAATCATGTACAAAATGTAATTGACATATGACCTTCTCTAGGGGAAGTTGCATAGACAGATATGTAAGAATGTGTTAACAGTAGGTTCACAATTTATATATTTCTGTTTCTTTTAATGAGTTTCCCTGGTGGCTCAGTGGTTAAGAATCCATCTGCCAATGCAGGAGATGAGGGTTCAATCCCTGGGTCAAGAAGATTCCCTGGAGAAGGAAATAGCAATCCACTCCAGTATTCTTGCCTGGGAAATTCCATGGACAGAGGAGCCTTGTGGGATACAGTTCATGGGGTCACAAAAGAGTTGGACATGACTTAGTCTCTGAACAACAACAACTTCTTTTCATAAATATGTGTTGTCAATGATAAAAAAAAGTCTTTAAATTTCCTCCGCAGTCTTTTCCCCAGTTCAATTTTTGAAGAAATTTTGTGAATTTTATAATTTCTCTTTAATAGAATGGCATTATCAACAGAAAAACACTGCTTTTCCCCTTTGTTTTAGGTTAGTTCAGTTCAGTTCAGTTGCTCAGTCGTGTCTGACTCTTTGTGATCCCATGAATCGTGGCACGCCAGGCCTCCCTGTCCATCACCAACTCCCGGAGTTCACTCAAACTCACGTCCATCGAGTCGGTGATGCCATCCAACCATCTCATCCTCTGTCGGCCCCTTCTCCTCCTGCCCTCAACCCCTCCCAGGATCAGAGTCTTTTCCAATGAGTCAACTCTTCGCATGAGGTGGCCAAAATACTGGAGTTTCAGCTTTAGCTTCATTCCTTCCAAAGAAATTCCAGGGCTGATCTCCTTAAGAATGGACTGGTTGGATCTCCTTGCAGTCCAAGGGATTCTCAAGAGTCTTCTTCAACACCACAGTTCAAAAGCATCAATTCTTCGGCACTCAGCTTTCTTTATAGTCCAACTCTCATGTCATACATGACCACTGGAAAAACCATAGCCTTGACTAGACAGACCTTTGTTGGCAAAGTAATGTCTCTGCTTTTGAAAATGTTGTCTAGGTTGGTCATAACTTTACTTCCAAGGAGTAAGCGTCTTTTAATTTCATGGCTGCAGTTACCATCTAAAGTGATTTTGGAGCCCAGAAAAATAAAGTCTAACACTGTTTCCACTGTTTCCCCATCTATTTGCCATGAAGTGATGGGACCACATGCCATGATCTTCGTTTTCTGAATGTTAAGGAGAAGCTAAAGCACTGTTTCTGAAATTTAACTTTTCTTTCTTGAAAGAAGGCATGCTTAACCACTATTTGCAGTTCTTTAACAGCTTCTATTAAGCCTTCTGAGTGGGAAGGGAACAAGTTTTGTAGCATCTATTATGTTTTCTCTTACTTTATGTACATTGTCATGTTTAATATAGCACCATTAAATATTATTAATTTATTTTACAGATGAAGGTAGAAAGAAGATTTTCATATCCATAATCATTAAGTCTACATATAAAGAAGCAAGAGTTAGAACTGGACATGGAACAACAGACTGGTTCCAAATTGGGAAAGGAATACATCAAGGCTGTATATTGTCACCCTACTTATTTAACTTATATGCAGAGTACATCATGAGAAACTCTGGGCTGGAAGAAGCAGAAGCTGGAATCAAGATTGCCGGGAGAAATACCAATAACCTCAGCTATGCAGATGACACCACCTTTATGGCAGAAAATGAAGCGGAACTAAAAAGCCTCTTGATGAAAGTGAAAGAGGAGAGTGAAAAAGTTGGCTTAAAACTCAACATTCAGAAAACTAAGATCATGGCATCTGGTCCCATCACTTCATGGCGAATAGATGGGGAAACAGTGGAGACAGTAACAGACATTATTTTTTGGGGATCCCAAATCACTGCAGATGGTGACTGCAGCCATGAAATTAAAAGATGTTTGCTCCTTGGAAGAAAAGCTATGACCAACCTAGACAGCATATTAAAAAGCAGAGACATTATTGCCAACAAAAGTCCATCTAGTCAAAGCTATGGCTTTTCCAGTAGTCATGTATGGGTGTGAGAGTTGGACTATAAAGAAAGCTGAGCGCTGAAGAATCTATGCTTTTGAACTGTGGTGTTGGAGAAGACTCTTGAGAATCCCTTGGACAGCAAGGAGATCCAACTAGTCCATCCTAAAGGAAATCAGTCCTGAATATTCATTGGAAAGACTGACCCTGAAGCTGAAACTCCAATACTATGGCCATCTGATGTGAAGAACTGACTCCTCTGAAAAGACCGTGATGCTGGGAAAGATTGAAGGCAGAAGGAGAAGGGGATGACAAAGGATGAGATGGTTGGATGGCATCACTGAATCAATGGACATGAGTTAGAGTAAACTCCAGGAGTTGGTGATGGAAAGGGAAGCCTGGTGTGCTGCAGTCCATGGGGTTGCAAAGAGTCGGGCACAACTGAGCGACTGAATTAAACTGAATCATTAAGTCAGTAAATAAGAGAGACATAATAGTCTTTCTAACAGAGACTTGAGTCTTTCTTATTCCCAAACCCATGTTCTTTTCATCAACTTGAGAAGACAGACCATTCCAAGATGACTTGAAATGTGGAAAGGTAGTATGATATAATTCCCCTCTGTTTTAATTTTTAGCAATCATTAAATTACCTATAAGAAGTTTAACATAAACATTATTATATATGAATCTGTATTGTCCTGGATGCTGTTTTTTATCCCTAGCAACCATTGCCCCTGTCTTTCCCCAAAGATCTTCAGTTTTCTTTAGGGGATTCTTGTGGGTCCAGGGAAACCAAATTTAACTTGGATTTTAAGGTTGTATATCATGTGACACAGCCAAAGCTGATCAAAGCTTTCTTTTTCTTTGGCCATAATAATTAGTGTAACAATTGAGCATGGAACCATAGCTCATCTAAACAGTATGAATCTCAAGACTTACCTTGGAATGCTGGAGTGAAGGTGCTTCTGCTCATTAAGATAGTGTGGATTTTTATTTCCCAGCTCCCTTGACTTTACACCAGGACACGTGACTTACTTTGGCCAATGCCATATAGGAGAAACTCATGTGTGCCGTGTCTGAGTAGGACTGTTAATAACCCTTGTACATTTCCAGTATATTCTCCCCCCCACCACTGTCGTAACACTGGCAATATCCCAGATAGGTTTTCCTTCATTAGCCTGGGTCCTGGAATGAAGTGTCTATGACACAGGGCCACAGTTGATCTACCATGAAAATGTATAGTGAACTGAAAATAATTTTTTGTTGATGTAAGCCATTGACATGTGTGAGTTGTTTTATTCTGTAGCATAACTTAGCATAAATGGTAAGGTGTGGTAGTGCTGCTGGAACTGCTGCAGCCACTGTTGCTGCATGAAGCCAGTCTAATGGCAAAGCTGATGAAAGAAGGAAGCAGAAAGAAGGAAGTTATAAAGACAGGTAGAACTCTGATGATGTCATAAACCTTTGACTCATGGCTGCAATCATCTCTGTACCTGAAAATTGTATTTAAGTGAATCAGTCTATTTGCTTAAGACAATTTCAGTAGGATTATCTGTTATTTGCAACCAAAGCAAATGAATTGCTTTATATATCATGCTATAAATTTCACTTCATTTTCCCTCAAACAGACATCCAAAATAGCTTTGAAATAAACTCAAGCAACATAAGTTATAAGGTCTTGAAAGTGACTAGCTAGATCAGTACTGACAAAAGAAGCCACTCAATAGGCAAATTTAATAGACAAGAAGTTCAGTTCAGTTCAGTTCTGTCACTCAGTCGTGTCCAACTCTTTGCGACCCCATGAATCACAGCACGCCAGGCCTCCCTGTCCTTCACCAAATCCCGGAGTTCACTCAGACTCATGTCCATCGAGTCGGTGATGCCATCCAGCCGTCTCATCCTCTGTCGTCCCCTTCTCCTCCTGCCCCCAATCCCTCCCAGCATCAGAGTCTTTTCCAATGAGTCAACTCTTCGCATAATGTGGCCAAAGTACTGGAGTTTCAGCTTTAGCATCATTCCTTCCAAAGAAATCCCAGGGCTGATCTCCTTCAAAATGGACTGATTGGATCCCCTTGCAGTCCAAGGGATTCTCAAGAGTCTTCTCCAACACCACAGTTCAAAAGCATCAATTCTTTGGCACTCAACTTTCTTCACAGTCCAACTCTCACATCCATACATGACCACAGGAAAAACCATAGCCTTGACTAGACGGACCTTTGTTGGCAAAGTAATGTCTCTGCTTTTGAAAATGTTGTCTAGGTTGGTCATAACTTTCCTTCCAAGGAGTAAGCATCTTTTAATTTCATGGCTCCAGTCACCATCTGTAGTGATTTTGGAGCCCAGAAAAATGAAGTCTGACACTGTTTCCACTGTTTCCCCATCTATTTGCTATGAACTGATGGGACCGGATGTCATGATCTTCGTTTTCTGAATGTTGAGCTTTAAGCCAACTTTTTCACTCTCCACTTTCACTTCCATCAAGAGGCTTTTTAGTTCCTCTTCACTTTCTGCCATAAGGGTGGTGTCATCTGCATATCTGAGGTTATTGATATTTCTCCTGGCAATCTTGATTACAGCTTGTGCTTCTTCCAGCCCAGCGTTTCTCATGATGTACTCCACATATAAGTTAAATAGCAGGGTGACAATATACAGCCTTGATGTACTACTTTTCCTATTTGGAACCAGTCTGTTGTTCCATGTCTAGTTCTAACTGTTGCTTCCTGACCTGCATATAGGTTTCTCAAGAGGCAGGTCAGGTGCTCTGGCATTCCCATCTCTTTCAGAATTTTCAACAGTTTATTGTGATCCACACAGTCAAAGGATTTGGCATAATCAATAAAGCAGAAATAAATGTTTTTCTGGAATTCTCTTGCTTTTTTGATGATCCAGAGGATGTTGTCAATTTGATCTCTGGTTCCTCTGCCTTTTCTAAAATGAGCTTGAACATATGGAAGTTCATGGTTCACGTATTGCTTAAGCCTGGCTTGGAGAATTTTAAGCATTACTTTACTAGCGTGTGAAATGAATGCAATTGTGTGGTAGTCTGAGCATTCCTTTGCATTGCCTTTCTTTGGGATTGAAATGAAAACTGACCTTTTCCAGTCCTGTGTCCACTGCTGAGTTTTCCAAATTTGCTGGCATATTGAGAGCAGCACTTTCACAGCATCATCTTTCAGGATTTTGAAATAGCTCAACTGGAATTTCATCACCTCCACTAGCTTTGTTCATAGTGATGCTTTCTAAGGCCCACTTGACTTCACATTCCAGGATGTCTGGCTCTAGGTCAATGATCACACCATCGTGATTATCTGGGTCGTGAATATCTTTTTTGTACAGTTCTTCTGTGTATTCTTGCCACCTTTTCTTAATATCTTCTGCTTCTGTTAGGTCCATACCATTTCTGTCCTTTATCGAGCCCATCTTTGCATGAAATGTTCCCTTGCTATCTCTAATTTTCTTGAAGAGATCTCTAGTCTTTCTCATTCTGTTGTTTTCCTCTATTTCTTTGCATTGATTGCTGAGGAAGGCTTTCTTATCTCTCCTTGCTATTCTTTGGAACTCTGCATTCAAATGTTTATATCTTTCCTTTTCTCCTTTGCTTTTCACTTCTCTTCTTTTCACAATTATTTGTAAGGCCTCCTCAGACAGCCATTTTGCTTTTTTGCATTTCTTTTCCATGGGGATGTTCTTGATCCCTGTCTCCTGTACAATGTCACGAACCTCATTCCATAGTTCATCAGGCACTCTATCTATCAGATCTAGTCCCTTAAATCTATTTCTCACTTCCACTGTATAATCATAAGGGATTTGATTTAGGTCATACCTGAATGGTCTAGTGGTTTTCCCTTCTTTCTTCAGTTTCGTCTGAATTTGGCAATAAGGAATTCATGATATGAGCCACAGTCAGCTCCTGGTCTTGTTTTTGTTGACTGTATAGAGCTTCTCCATCTTTGGCTGCAAAGAATATAATCAGTCTGATTTTGGTGTTGACCATCTGGTGATTGATGCCCTCTTGCAACACCTACCGTCTTACTGTAGGTAGATGCAAATGAGAACTATATAAGATTGCTTTACTAGTAATAAGAGTCAGGTTAGTTTTTCAAGAATAATCATGAAGAGTTTACACTTTCCAAAATAATGTCTATTTAAAAATACAACTTTGTAAAGTTTAAAAATAAAATAAAATTAAAAAAATAAATAAAAATATATAAACATAGATTTCTGATGAGAAGTGTTGAGTGGAAGGCACAAGAGGTCATGAAGTGATGTTCTGAAAGGCCTTGGCCAAATTACCATAAAGGGTCTAAAATCACTGGATTTTTTTTATGATCAGTCATTAGATATTTTTTCTCCATTAAAAAAAATGGAAAGTAAGAAAGCAAGTAGAATATCTAACAATTGCTAAGTTGTTGGGAGAGTTTCTCTTTGGAGAGTGAATACCTTGTTCTCAAATGTTGCTACTCCAGAGAAGAAGGAAGCTTCCTGTTGAACTTCCTGAAGTAACAGAATGGAGTTAAAAGGGGGCCTTAACTGTAGCCAAGTTTTCTATTCCAAGAGAGGCAATTACTAAGGTCAGAACACTTTCCCTCTATGAAATAGTCATCACCTCTTGGGAAAAAATTTCTGTGTCTTCTCCTGAAATGTGAGTGGACTTTTGACAGCAATAAATTGTACATGTAGATTTCTGAAACCAAGAACTAAATAGTATTTTTACTCTTTGTTAGGATACCATGATAGTAAAACAGCAGTAACAAAAAGTTGAAATACAGTCACTTTGAATAGTCTCATGTACTGAAATTAATTGTAATTAAATTTTTACTTTCTTTTATTTCTTATTAAAACGTTTTGTTCCTACCTCTGTTGTCATCAGCCCTATTGTCTCTGTCACCAGCAGGTAATCATATTATTAATTGTTGAATATCTTCCCAGAATTTCTTCATGCACAAGCAAGGAAATGCACATATGTTTTGTTATTGTCTCTCTTTCTTCTGTAAAACGTAGCACACTATAGACTGTTCTTTATTTTCTGCTATTTTCGCCTAATGCTCTCTCTTGGAGATCTTTCCTTTTCAGTAGTACATCAAGAACTTCGTCATTTTCTCCTACATCTGCATAGTATTTCTCACAGCCTGCACGACCAGTAATTTATTTAGTCAGCTCCCTATTGATGGAAAGTTGGATTATTTCCAGTTTTTTACTATTAGTGCTTTTGATAACCTTCACATATTTTGCTTCATACATTTTCAGTGAATGAAAATAAAGCCAAGCCCTAAAAAAAAGTCATCCTCAATTTTGGCAGAACCTGAGGGTTCACTTGGGTTATTTTTACTACTTAAAGTTATGAACATTTTTCTTCACTATCCAACTCATTTAGCCAAGAAAAAGCAGCTTTTTGTTTATAAATAAATACAAGCTACCTAGACACTTGAAAAGACAGGACACTGTCTTATCTGTTTTCATAGAGCTATCCTAAGACTTCTGTAGAAATGTTGCTTCTAATAACAATGATGGGAAAAAGGGCAATTTCTGTAAGAGCCATGTAAATAAGCACATCAGAGCCCTGGAAAATCTTGGCTTCTTCATCTTGCCCTCCATATTTAATCTTGATGATTTGTTTTCTGATGCAATTCTTGCGCACATTTCTTCTCTTCTATCCCTTTTCCCTCCAGCTGCATCTGCAAAATGTTTGCTCTGTCACCGGTGCCCTTTTTATTCCCTCCTGTGTGCATTCTGTTGGTGATGTATCACTTTAAAATATCACACTTGTTATATAATACCTCCATCATTTTGGTTTTTGTTTTGGTTGTTGCTGTGGTTTTCTTGAGGAATTCTTTGGGTAAAATTACTTTAATGGAATTTGATTTTTGATCATTTATCCCAGCACTCCCCTCCCCAAGCACTCAATGGGAAGTTTGAAACATGGGTAAGATTTTGCTTGGGGTTTTGTTTCTTTTTTTTTCCCCTCCTTCATTACAAACTGCCTGAATATGAATTAAATAAATGTTGTTAAATAGTATATTATTATAGATCTGTGTCTTTACAAGAGACCAGTGTTTCCAACTCTGCCCACAGTCTAATCTCTGCATTTCCCTCTTTCTGACCACAGTGGCTTTCCTTGAGTCCCCTTTCGTGGCTTCAATTGTTGGCATCATCACCAACTTTTTTTGATTCCACCTTTCAGACCATACTCTTTGTCAGGCAGATCCCTGGATCATTTTAGAATCCTGCAGCCCATGCTTTCAGTGTTGCTTTGAAGAGAAAAGCACGAGTGGACACTGAGAGGTACACTCTACTTTTCTCACTGTTAAAAAAATTTATCTCATTGCTTGATTCATTACCATCTTTGTTTTTTTTCCCCTTTGTGCCTGTATTTTTGTTCCCTGGTGCATACGTCCGTGGGTCTCTGTTTAAGGAGTTTCTTCTGCTGCTGTTTTTATCTGCCTTTCAGAATTCTGGAAACAGAGTTCTCCAAAACATAAAAGACCTGTTAGTGCAGTGGAAACAGTTGATTGGTTTAGTTTGTTTAATTATAATTGAAGTTAAGTCATCATTACTACAGTCCCCTTTTTTAAAAAAAAATGCATTAATATTTCACTTCATGGTTCTAAATAATTCTCTAGTCCCTTGCTAGATGTTTCTTTTTTCCCCCCCTTTTATTATTTTTTAAAATTGAAGTATAGTTGATTTACAATGTTGTGTTAGTTTCAGGTATACAGCAAAATCATTCAGATGTTCGGGCTTCCCTGGTGGCTCAGCTGGGAGAGAATCTGCCTGCGGTGCAGGAGACCCAGGTTCAATCCCTGAGTTGGGAAGACCCCTGTTTTTTTTTTTTTTTTTCTCCTTAATTATTATTTAAAAAAATTGAATTATAGTTGACTTACAATCTTGTGTTAGTGTTAGGTATATAGCAAAGTGATTCAGGTATATGGGTTTCCCTGGTGACTCAGATGGGAAAGAATCTGCCTGTAGTGCAGGAGATGCAGGTTTGATCCCTGAGTTGAGAAGATCCCTGTTTTATTTCTCCTTTTTTATTATTTTAAAAATTGAAGTATAGTTGACTTACAATTTTGTGTTAGGTTTAGGTGTGCAGCAAAATGATTCAAATGTGTGGGCTTCCCTGGTAGCTCAGCTGGGAGAGAATCTGCCTGCAGTGCAGGAGACCCAGGTTCGATCTCTGAGTTGGGAAGATCCCTGTTTTGTTTTTTTTTTCCCTCTCCTTTTTTATAATTTTTAAAAATTGAAATATAGTTGACTTACAATCTTGTGTTAGGTTTAGGTATGCAGCAAAGTGACTCAAATGTGTGGACTTCCCTGGTAGCTCAGCTGGGAGAGAATCTGCCTGCGGTGCAGGAGATCCAGGTTCAATCCCTGAGTAGGGAAAGTCCCTGTTTTTTTTTTTTTCCATCTCCTTTTTAAATTATTTTTAAAAATTTAAGTATAGTTGACTTAGTTCAGTTCAGTTGCTCGGTTGTGTCTGACTCTGAGACCCTATGAACTGCAGCACAACTTACAATGTTGTGTTAGTTTCAGGTCTACAGCAAAGTGATTCAGATGTGTTGACTTCCCTGGTGGCTCGGTTGGGAAAGAATCTGCCTGCAGTGCAGTAGACTTAGGATTTGATCCCTGGGCTAGGAAGACCCCTGTTTTTTCCCTCCTTTTTTGTTATTTTCAAAAATTGCAGTATAGTTGATTTACAATTTAGTGGTTCAGAGATATATATATATATATATATATATATATATACACACACATATATATGTATATATATATATTCTTTTTAAAATTCTTTTTTCTTATATGTTATTACAAAAATATTGAGTATAGTTAACTATGTGATATAGTAGTAGTTCCTTGTTTGTTATCTGTTTTGTATACAGTAATGTGTAACATTAATCCCAAAGTTCTAATTCATCCCTCCTTCCTTCCCTTTGGTAACTGTTTTGTATATATTTGTTTTGTATATAAATTCATTTGTATCATTTTTTTTTAGATTCTACATATAAGTGATATCATTTGATAGTTGTCTTTCTCTGTCTGGCTTACTTAGTATGATAACCAATAGTAATCAAGAGGTCTGATTATGTATTTGTGCAATTTTTCATAGATGTTTATATAATAGTCACAGAAATACAATCACTCAAGCATATAGATACTGTATGCTTTTATAGGGCTGCAAAAGATAACACCACTGGCTTATGAAATCAAACTTGTTTTTCTGATGTAAGTGAGAAAAAACAAAAACATAATTTTTTCCAGTGGTTATGGTTACCTTACAATAATTAATCCTCCAAAATATTATTATTTGGGCAGTGGGATTTTTGAAAAGAAGAACAAAGGACGGGAAAAATAGAAAATAGTCTGCAACAAAGAGAGAGGAAATTGTGTTTGACCAGATTGCAATAGTCGAATTGCCGTTAAACTGCTGGCCTGCCTGATATTCTAAGACTGATTATTCCCTCCCCAGGGGGATATTATAAACAAGGATTTACTATCAAAATATTTTTTATTTGTCTGAAAACTAATTTGCCAAGCCTGGCGATCAGAGGTGTGGAGCAGATGGGGAAAGCAACCTGTTTCTCTGCCTTTAAGGAATCAGCTGTGGAGGAAACTCAGCAAGTGGGATGGAAATGTCACTTGAGCCCCGAAGCTCCTGTAAATATCAGGACAGAAGACAATAGCAGTCTCCCAGTCCACAGTTCCACAACGTCACTCTCTCTTCCAGCAGGTATTAAACATTCATGACTGTTTTATAATGAGGGGCAGGAATGACTCCGGCAGGAGAGCTGCCCATCCACATGGGTTGTGTTGGATTTTCAACAGCAGCACTTTTCATATATTTTTTCCCTCCCTGTTCCTTTTATCTCTCTGAGATTCTTCAGCCTGAAGGTAATGAAACACTTCCTTTATCACTTGGTGTCATTGAAATATTTATCTGATTATTTGAATAAAAGATTATGGCACCAGCAGTAACTCTGTCCCTATGTATCCTCAGACTTCAAAAGGAAAAAGGAAGCTTAATGAATAAAATAAGACAAGACGTTTGGCCATCAACTTTACAAATAACAAAAACCACTGTGATCTGTTGCAGCCTGCTTACAGCATGTATTACGCACGATGCTAGGCATGGGGCCCAAACCAAAACAGTTGGCCTTTGGAGGAATCATTTTTTTAGACAGCGATAAGTTTAAATGGTTTTTTTTTTTTTTTTCTTTCCCCACACATTTGAGCATTTGTAAATATGTTCTTGCCACCTTGTTGACTCAAAGAGGAGTCACTGGAGATAACGTGAATTCATTAAGGCAATTTTCTCAGGACCCGATTTACTCCATCCTTATGTCTTGGGTTTTATTACTTGGTGTGAACAAAGCGAATAAAAGCCTAAATGTAGTTGACTTCTAATTTCCATCTGCCTGGCTGCAAGAAGGTTGTTCTTTTGCAGAAAAACCCTCGCCAGGCACTTCCTGGATGCTTCCCTGGTGGCCCAGTGGTAAAGAACCCACCTGCTAATGTAGGAGCTGCAGGAGATATGGGTTCAATCCCTGGGTCAAGAAGGTCCCCTGGAGAAGGAAATGGCTACCCACTCCAGTATTCTTCCTGGGAAATCCTGTGGACTGAGGAACCTGGCGGGCTAAGTCCATGGGGTCACAAGAGTTGTATCCAACTTAGCAACTGAACAACAACAAAGCACTTCTTTGAGGAAACATATGTGACAACATGAATCCAAAAAGTTCACTCTTGTACTCAATGATTGCCATGGGTGGGTCACCTGGAGACCTTGCCATCAAGTCTCAACAGAGCCTTAGACTCTGAGCTGACATTCTGTCCTGGTTGCCATTGCTGTTGTTCAGATACCATTGGACTGGCCAGTCAGTGCCCAGCCTCAGAAATCCAGGGAGATGAGAAGAACATTTGTTCTGTCTTCCCCTCACGGAGACCTGAGGGCAGGGAAATGCCATCCCAGTGTTGGTTGAGCTCATAGTCATTTCTGAGTTTAGCGAGACAGTTATCTTGATACATACACAGCCCCTGGCTTCCGCGGTGCACATGCGCCCCTGAGGGTGGCGTGAACTTCCATCCAAGCTGTGCTAGGAGCATCTGTTATCCTCCACTCAGCTGTTATGGTTGAGTTCACTTAGCAATTTCATCTTTCTTTCTCGTGAGTCCTCTTTCAGGGATCCCCATTGCTCCTCCTTTAATATCTCTTCTTTTTCAGGGTCTCCTTAGACTGCTCTACAGGCCTCCGCATCAGTTGTGCTCAGTTTTAAGTGTTTATTCTAGAAAGCTTTCTAGCACCTACTGCGATTTTGTGACTGTTAGTGGGCGCTGCAGAGAGGAGCATGGCCTTAGTCTGGGGGCCAGGAGAGTTCCTTCTAAGACCACTTCTACAGTTATTGCTTCTTACATTACTAACTATACAGAAAAAAGGATGACAGTTTTTGTCTTCCACAGAGCCTGTGTATCATAAAGGATATATTTAAAAAATACGATTATTTAAAAAATAATTTTATTTATTATTTTTTTATTTTAGGCTGTGCTTGGTCTTCATCCCTGGAGAAGGAAATGGCAATGGACTCCAGTATTCTTGGGAAATCCCATGGACAGGGAGCCTGATGGGCTGTAGTCCATGGGATCGCAGTAAGTCAGACTCAACTTAGCGACTAAACAATGTCTTCATCGCTGTGTGGGCTTTTCTCTAGTTGCGGCAAGTAGGGGCTACTCTCTAGTTGGAGCACGTGGCTTCTCACTGCAGTGGCTTCTCTTGTTGTAGAGCATGGGCTCTAGGCGTGAAGGCTTCAGTCACTGCTGTACGTAGGCTCAGTAGTTGCAGTTCCCAGGCTCTAGATGGAGAAGGAAATGGCAACCCACTCCAGTAATCTTGCCTCGAGAATTCCATGGACAGAGGAGCCTGGCAAGCTACAGTCCATGGGGTCACAAGAGTTGGACACAACTTGGAGACGAAACCACCACCACCAGGCTCTAGAGCACAGGCTCAACTTAGACGCTCTGCTGCATGTGGGATTTTCTCAGATCAGGGATTGAACTGCATTGACAGGTGGATTTTTACCACTGAGTCATCAGGGAAGCCTCTATTTTTTTTAAAATTATTTTTAATAGAGTTTATTCTTTATAGCAGTTTTAGATTCACCACAAAATTGAAGAGAAGGTATAGAGATTTCTCGTCCACACCCACACATGCATAGCCTCCCTGCTATTGTCTTCTTCCACCAGAGCAGTACATTTGTGAAAACTGATGAATCCACACTGATACATAATCATCACCCAAAGCCCATAATTTTTATTAGGGCTCACTCTTAAGTGTGCATTCTTTGGGTTTGGACAAATGTATCAGGACATGTATACATGATTATCATACAGAATATTTTTATCAAGCTAAAAATCCTCTGTGCTCTGCTAATTCATCCCTCCCTCCTCCTTAGTCCCCAGAAACCATTGATATTTTATTGCCTCCATACTTTTGCCTTTTCCAGAATGTCATATCATTGGATTCATTCATAATGTAACCTTTTCAGAATGGCTTCTTTCACTGAAATATGCATTTAAAGTTCCTCCATGTCTTTTCATGGTTTCATAGCTTATTTCTTTTTAGCACTGAATAATATTCCATTGTCTGGATTCACCACTGTTTGTTTATCCATTCATCTTTCATGAAGGATATTTACAGTTATAAATAAATAAGTTATGGTTGATTTGAGTGGAGGCACAGCAATCAACATAGATGTTACATGGCAGTGTTCTCTGGGCCTGTATTTCTCTATCCATGGCACCCCACTCCAGTACTCTTGCCTGGAAAACCCCATGGATGGAAAAGTCTGGTGGGCTGCAGTCCATGGGGTTGCTAAGAGTTGGACACGACTGAGCGACTTCACTTTCACTTTTCACTTTCATGCATTGGAGAAGGAAATGGCAACCCACTCCAGTGTTCTTGCCTGGAGAATCCCAGGGGTGGGGGAGCCTGGTGGGCTTCTGACTCTGACACAGAGTCAGACACGACTGAAGCTACTTAGCAGCAGCAGACCACTTTCCTACATAATGTCTATCTTTTTGTTCTTTTCTTTCCTTGGTGGTAGTTGCATGAGGTTGTTATATAACCAACATGGTATTAGTATGAATAGAATTGCATTCAACATATTTTCAGGTTTTATTAACTTTCTTTTTCTAAGGTTGTTGCTACCCAGGTTACTCTGAGATGGACAATGGCACATGCCTGTCTCAATGGACATGTAGGTGTTCCTTTCACTCCTGTCTACTTTAGACCAAGGGAAGGGAGGGAGATGGGGAAGAAGAAGGAAGAATGGGGAGGTCATCAATTGATTCTGGTCCATTTGATACTGCTAGAGAGATGAATATTCTCTGAATAGCAGGAGATGTGTGAGAATATTTGGGCTGCTGAGAAGATGAACAGACAGTAGAACCACTCCTGGAGGAATTCTGGCATGGAGAATGGTTTGGCTCACTGTTCTGTCTTGGACAGAAACCTGAAGTGTTTCTCATTCAGCTGATGGTGTTTGTGACCTAAATCAGTGATACTAGAAGCTGGGATGATGAGTTTCAGCTGTCAGACCCCCCCCACCCAGGAGAGGTTTCGGGACCCAGGCTGCTTCATGGGGCTATGTCACCAACCTTTTAGGCTATGTGGCATTCTGATTGAGGTAGAAATCTTAGTATTAAAGGTATTTTACCTCTGAACCAAACCTTCACTTTAAGCTCTTAACATTTTTAGCAGATTTATTTATTTATATTTATTCTAAGTGGATTTTGATGGGTGGTAGGGCATTTATATTTTCATTATACAATATTTTGATTCATGAACATGCCTTTGCTCTTTATAATCTTCAGATAATAATATGTACTTCTGTTTAATATTTCCTTAGCAATCCTGAATCACGTGAAACCATTAGAAAGTATCATTCATGGTTAAAGAGAGGGAAAGGTCTCTCAGGAATGATCCTTACCCTCAAAACAATTCTGTCCCACATTCCATTCATTCACCCTGCCTCCAATCTCAAGTAGGATTTGAAATTTCACCCATTCATCTTGCTGCTTTGCTATTTAACCACTGTATGCACAATTATAGGTCTTCCCTCATAGCTGAGTTGGCAAAGAATCCGCCTGCAGTGCAGGAGACCCCGGTTCCATCCCTGAGTTGGGAAGATCTGCTGGAGAAGGGAAAAGCTACCCACTCCAGTATTCTGGCCTGGAGAATTCCATGGACTGAATAGTTCATGGGGTCACAAGGAGTCAGACACGACTGAGTGACTTTCACTTTCATGCTCAATTATATGGGGATTATATTAACACTTTCTTAAGTAAAACTTTGTGAAAGAATGGGAGGATAGAGGTTCTGATTAGCCAATGGTCTCTTATGAAATGCCGAAATACACGTTTTATGAAAAAAATTTTTTTTTACCTTGATTGTATTTATGATAGTCTTACTCTACCCTGAAGGGTAGAATCAGCCTTTTCCATGTTTTTTTTTTTTTTTCTTAATTACATTTTTACAGACCTAAATACGAGTCACAGTTTCAAAACCAAACTTTATTGTCACATCTATCCACTAGGAGTTCCAATTAATAATCAGTCAAATGATCTATGGTACACGGGGCCTGGTTTTGCAGTATTGTCTTTCTTACTATCTGTGTATCAATCACTTTTGAGCAAACCATGAGCTTAGACAATTGGACCCCAAAAGGAGATCCCCAGCTCTAATCTTCCAAGTTAATAAGAATGTTTTAGGATTTCCCTGCAGAAATTTTACTAAAGGTCTTAAAATCTTTTACTAATTTAAACTCATCCCTAGCTTGCCATATGGAATTTAGCTTCCTCAGTTTAACTTTCCCATCAACAAAGCTGGCTAAAAATATATAAACAGCCAGAATGCAGAATAAATTTATCATTTTACCCTTCTCCACTGCCATCCTATCTTGGCAACAAAATGAAGGGAAAGGGAATATTGATATTTCCATAATGACAAAATAAATTTACAACTTTGGCTTACCAGTACTGGGCATATAAAATTCATTCAGTCATTAATCATAGATGTATTGTGCACTAATTATGTGACAGGTTTTGTTCTAGGTGCTCAGAATAGAGTAGAGGTTTCATGAACTCTATAGCCTAGTAGAAGGGGGCAGAATATAATAAAATATGAATAATATGTTGTCAGAAGCCATGGATAAAAATAAAACAAGGTAAACGGCTTAGACTATAGATGGCAGGAATTACCAACTGACCCTCCAGTCTGATTATGGAAGCATATAATGTCATTGTCTGGGAGTTAACTCAGGACCAAGTGCTTTACATATGTCATTTTATTCCCATGACACTTACAGGAAAGTACTATTATTATGTCCCTGTGAACGATGAACAGATTGGGGTGTAGAAGATTTAAAACCAACCTGAGGTTAACCAGCTATGGGACAGTCATAGGTGGCCCTGGGACCTCTTTTGGTGTTTTGTTTTTGTTTTCCCAATAAACTAGCTGGGCCTAGAAGCTTCTCTTTTCCCAAGCAAGGGAGGCAGTTTATAAAACTCAATTTCCCACAGGACTGGGAACTTTAGGTATTAGGGAAGTGTGGAAATGGCATTTCTGGGCACTTCTCTAAACAGATGGCCTTGAACTCAGATTATTTAGACTTGAGCCAACATGTTTATTCCCCAGTGTAAAGTTGCCCTCATGTTTCCCTAAGTTCATTCATAACTTTGCATAAGTTCATCTCCTGGAACATAACCCTGTAGGTGCCCAACTACCCCCTTGCTTAAGCAGACTTCTCTGTAGAATGTTGCTAGAATGGGGACTGTGTTCCCTCCTGGATCCTTTTGCCTATCATTTCTAGGAAGCACGAAGTGGCATTCCCTAGTAAACATTTTGTAGGACAATAGCTGTTAAATAGAGAAATGCGAAATCAAACTCAGGTCCCGTGTGGCCCCAAAGCTCCTAATGGCTATATTATAATACAGCTTCTGCAACTCTTGCTATTAAGTGAGATATAATATGAAATGACGGCGCAGGAACGGCCGAGAAGAGCTACCCTGCGTCCGAGGTCGGGGGGTGGGGGGGGCGCCGGAGAGGAGATACCCAGTGTCCGAGGTCAGGGGTGGCAACGAGAGGAGTTACCCCATGTCCGAGGTCAGGGGCGGTGGCCGGGAGGAGCTACCCCACGCCCCTAAGCCAGAGGCCAGGGGCAGCGATGAGAGGAGTTACCCCGCATCCGAGGTCAGGGGCAGTGGCTGGGAGGAGATACCCCACGCCGCAAGCCGGAGGCCAGGAGCGACGGGTGGGAGGAACTACCCCACGCCCCTAAGCCCGAGGCCAAGGGTGGCGGCGGGCAGCAGCAACCGCACGACCGAGGCCAGAGGCTGTGGCCGAGAGGACCAACCCCACATCCAAGGAGCCGTGGCTGCGTGGGCCCAGGAGGGCCTAGAGGAGCTATCCCACATTAAAGGTCAGGAAGGGTGGGGGTGAGGAGACACCCCTCGTCCAAGGTAAGGAGCAGCGGCTGCGCTTTGCTGGAGCAGCCGTGAAGAGATACCCCACACCCAAGGTAAGAGAAACCCAAGTAAGACAGTAGGTGTTGCAAAAGGGCATCAGAGGGAAAACACACTGAAATCATAATCACAGAAAACTAGTCAATCTAATCACACTAGGACCACAGCCTTGTCTAACTCAATGAAACTAAGCCATGCCCGTGGGGCAACCCAAGATGGGCGTGTCATGGTGGAGAGATCTGACAGAATGTGGTCCACTGGAGAAGGGAATGGCAAACCACTTCAGTATTCTTGCCTTGAGAACCCCATGAACAGTATGAAAAGGCAAAATGATAGGATACTGAAAGAGAAACTGCCCAAGTCAGTAGGTGCCCAATATGCTACTGGAGATCAGTGGAGAAATAACTCCAGAAAGAATGAAGGGATGGAGCCAAAGCAAAAACAATACCAAGCTGTGGATGTGACTGGTGATAGAAGCAAGGTTCGATGCTGTAAAGAGCAATATTGCATAGGAACCTGGAATGTCAGGTCCATGAATCAAGGCAAATTGGAAGTAGTCAAACAAGAGATGGCAAGAGTGAATGTCGACATTCTAGGAATCAGCGAACTGAAATGGACTGGAATGGGTGAATTTAACTCAGATGACCATTATATCTACTACTGCGGGCAGGAATCCCTGAGAAGAAATGGAGTAGCCATCATGGTCAACAAAAGAGTCCGAAATGCAGTACTTGGATGCAATCTCAAGAACTACAGAATAATCTCTGTTTGTTTCCAAGGCAAACCATTCAATATCACAGTAATCCAAGTCTATGCCCCAACCAGTAATGCTGAAGAAGCTGAAGTTGAATGATTCTATGAAGACCTACAAGACCTTTTAGAACTAACACCCAAAAAAGATGTCCTTTTCATTATAGGGGACTGGAATGCAAAAGTAGGAAATCAAGAAATACCTGGAGTAACAGGCAAATTTGGCCTTGGAATACAGAATGAAGCAGGGCAAAGACTGATAGAGTTTTGCCAAGAAAATGCACTGGTCATAGCAAACACCCTCTTCCAACAACACAAGAGAAGACTCTATACATGGACATCACCAGATGGTCAACACCGAAATCAGATTGATTATATTCTTTGCAGCCAAAGATGGAGAAGCTCTATACAGTCAGCAAAAACAAGACCAGGAGCTGACTGTGGCTCAGACCATGAACTCCTTATTGCCAAATTCAGACTGAAATTGAAGAAAGTAGGGAAAACCACTAGACCATTCAGGTATGACCTAAATCAAATCCCTTATGATTATACAGTGGAAGTGAGAAATAGATTTAAGGGCCTAGATCTGATAGATAGAGTGCCTGATGAACTATGGAATGAGGTTTATGACACTGTACAGGAGACAGGGATCAAGACCATTCCCATAGAAAAGAAATGTAAAAAAGCCAAATGGCTGTCTGAGGAGGCCTTACAAATAGTTGAGAAAAGAAGAGAAGCGAAAAGCAAAGGAGCAAAGGAAAGATATAAACATCTGAATGCAGAATTCCAAAGAATAGCAAGAAGAGATAAGAAAGCCCTCCTCAGCGATCAATGCAAAGAAATAGAGGAAAACAACAGAATGGGAAAGACTAGGGATCTCTTCAAGAAAATCCGAGATACCAAAGGAGCATTTCATGGAAAGATGAGCTCGATAAAGGACAGAAATGGTATGGACCTAACAGAAGCAGAAGATATTAAGAAGAGATGGCAAGAATACACAGAAGTACTGTACAAAAAAGATATTCATGACCCAGATAATCACGATGGTGTGATCACTGACCTAGAGCCAGACATCCTGGAATGTGAAGTCAAGTGGGCCTTAGAAAGCATCACTATGAACAAAGCTAGTGGAGGTGATGGAATTCCAGTTGAACTATTTCAAATCCTGAAAGATAATGCTGTGAAAGTGCTGCACCCAATATGCCAGCAAATTAGGAAAACTCAGCAGTGGACACAGGACAGGAAAAGGTCAGTTTTCATTCCAATCCCAAAGAAAGGCAATACCAAAGAATGCTCAAACTACCACACAATTGCACTCATCTCACACGCTAGTAAAGTAATGCTCAAAATTCTCCAAGGCAGGCTTCAGCAATATGTGAACCGTGAACTTCCTGATGTTCAAGCTGGTTTTAGAAAAGGCAGAGGAACCAGAGATCAAATTGCCAACATCTGCTGGATCATGGAAAAAGCAAGAGAGTTCCAGAAAAACATCTATTTCTGCTTTATTGACTATGCCAAAGCCTTTGACTGTGTGGATCACAATAAACTGTGGAAAATTCTGAAAGAGATGGGAATACCAGACCACCTGATCTGCCTCTTGAGAAACCTGTATGCAGGTCAGGAAGCAACAGCTAGAACTGGACATGGAACAACAGACTGGTTCCAAATCGGAAAAGGAGTTCGTCAAGGCTGTATATTGTCACCCTGTTTATTTAACTTATATGCAGAGTACATCATGAGAAATGCTGGACTGGAAGAAACACAAGCTGGAATCAAGATTGCCAGGAGAAATATCAATAACCTCAGATATGCAGATGACACCACCCTTATGGCAGAAAGTGAAAAGGAACTCAAAAGTCTCTTGATGAAAGTGAAAGTGGAGAGTGAAAAAGTTGGCTTAAAGCTCAACATTCAGAAAACGAAGATCATGGCATCCGGTCCCACCACTTCATGGGAAATAGATGGGGAAACAGTGGAAACAGTATCAGACTTTATTTTTGGGGGCTCCAAAATCACTACAGATGGTGACTGCAGCCATGAAATGAAAAGATGCTTACTCCTGGGAAGGAAAGTTATGACCAACCTAGATAGCATATTCAAAAGCTGAGACATTACTTTTCCAACAAAGGTTCGTCTAGTCAAGGCTATGGTTTTTCCTGTGGTCATGTATGGATGTGAGAGTTGGACTGTGAAGAAGGCTGAACGCTGAAGAATTGATGGTTTTGAACTGTGGTGTTGGAGAAGACTCTTGAGAGTCCCTTGGACTGCAAGGAGATCCAACCAGTCCATTCTGAATGATTTCTTTGGAAGGAATGATGCTAAAGCTGAAATTCCAGTACTTCGGCCACTGCATGGGAAGTGTTGACTCATTGGAAAAGACTCTGATGCTGGGAGGGATTGGGGGGCAAGAGGAGAAGGGGACGACAGAGGATGAGATGGCTGGGTGGCATCACTGACTCGATGGACATGAGTCTGAGTGAACTCCAGGAGTTGGTGATGGACAGGGAGGACTGGCGTGCTGCGATTCATGGGGTCGCAAAGAGTCGGACACGACTGAGCGACTGATGTGATCTGATCTGAATATGAAATACTTTAGTGCCTGACAGAAAGTTTCAATAGTTTAAAAATAACCATTAATTACTATTTTAGCTTCATATTATAACTTGTTCATTTGCCTGGTTGTGTCTGACTCTTTGCAACCCCATGAACTGCAACATGCCAGGCCTTCCTGTCCCTCACCATCTCCCAGAGTTTGCCCAAGTTCAGGTCCATTGCATCAGTGATGCTAACCAGTCATCTTATCCTCTGATGCCCTCTTCTCTTTCTGCCCTCAATCTTTCCCAGCATCTGGGACTTTCCAATGAGTTGCTGTTTGCATCAGGTGATGAAAATACTGGAGTTTCAGCATCAGCATCAGTCCTTCCAGTGAGTATTTAGGATTGATTTCCCTTAAGATTGACTGGTTTGATCTCTTTGCTGTCCAAGGGACCCTTATATTATAACTACAAAATTGATTTTGCTAGATATTGTTTTAATACAAGTTAAACTTGTTAATAGAGTTGTGTGAAAAGTGCCAGCTTTTCTGCACCCTGTTTTTAGTATTTCCAGGATTTCTGAAGGATGACAAAGCAGTTTTTCACAAAGTCAATTACCTGGGGAATCTGTGCAGGACTTTTGTGCAAGGAATAAATAGATTAAATTTGTGATCAATTTGTGATATTTGATGGGCTTGTGATCATTTGTGATCACTTTGATGGACTTGTCTTTGCGGAGTTCCTCTGGAAAAAGGATGAGGATGGGTTTTGTGTGGCAAGTGGTAGGGGAGAAAAGTGGTTTCTGTCCAACGAAGTCTAGGGATAGCTGGACTTTGACCAGACTGGAACTGCCAGGGGGACACCTGCCTGGAGTCGGGATAAAGGGCCCATGGCTCTTGTTCCTTACAGCTGCTTGGCCAAATGGGGATGTTGGAGGCAGAGTTAACCCAGAAAGGAGAAAAGGAGGATAGGTGCAGCACCAGATGGCTTCCAATCAGAGAGCAGTTTTCATGGGAGTCACTGCTGCTGATTCAGCAGTGAGATGTTTTAGCCACGTGAAAACTCAGCTTTGGAGAGTAGGAAGAGCAGATGGATCTGTCCTCAGACTGTGCCTTTAGTCACAAGGAAACTTAAAACTAAAAAAATAATAACAGAGATCTCAGTTGCAAATTAATAAAGAGCAATCTCAGTTGAAAATGAAAAAACAGAAGTCTAAGTTGAATTGAGTGGGGCGACCAGCAAGGGGAGAGGGGCTCTCATGCTCTGTGAAGATGGCAGAACCCAACAGGAAGAAGAATGACTCCTCTTTCTTCCTGGCAACAATTCAACCAATGAAAAGCCATTGACTCCATTAATTGTAGCCCTCCCAACTTCCTTTTCCCCTTTATAAAAGAGTTCTCCTTGCCATTTTTGCTGGGAATTTGCATGTGACTCACCATGGTTGCAAAATCACGAATTCCAATTCACTGTTGATTCCAAATAAACCCATTTTTGCTGAAGAAATAACCAGCAGTCTATTTGTTTTAGCTTAACAAAACAAATCAATCTAATGAAAGCTATGAGAGTCTGTACAACATTGTGAATGTAGTTAATGCAACTGAATATGACATTCAAAATGGCTTAATTGGCAAACTTTATGTTTTATATATTTAACAAATATATTTTAAATATTGCATTAAATATTAAAAATTAACAGTGTAATATACCAAAAGCCACTAAAATGTGCGCTCTAAATGAGTGAACTATATGGGATGTGAACTATATCTCAATAAAACACTTTTTAAAAGTTATGGAGAGCATTTTGTTTCTACAATTGTAAGTTTTCCTTTAGTTTTCTAAAAGATATGTAACATAGACTGTCCAGTAAACACCAAGAATTTGAAGTAACAGTAATCACATAAATCTTGAGATTGTAGGTAGCTATGCAGACACAGATAAATAATTCATCTTTAGTATTTTTGACAATGTAATCAGTTGAAGAAGAAAAAAAAGACTGAAACACAGAGCTTGTGTGTTATGAGATTCTCATTTTCTTGTTCTTCAACAGCTAGCTACTGTGTTATTACTATGTACCCTGCCTAACAAAGCTGTGCTTGTAAAAAAAAGTCTCATCAATACAGAATCTGACAGGATCAAACAATAGATTTTGCTAATTAATATTTAATGGGCCTATGGATTTTTCTCAGCAGCTGGAGTGCTAAATAATAGTCAATTAGCAAATGTGTTAATTAACTCTAATTACACAGCACATGAGCTTCTCCAAGGATTTTTCCTTTATAGATTTATATGTGAATGTTCCACCACTCTTCTTTAATATACAAGGCAGCTAATTAATTGATACATAATAATTCTTTCTTCTCTCTAAAACATGTATTTAAAAATGAAATCCAGTTTAATGCCTGATGACTTTTTAAAATGACATTTAAGTATATAAGATGAACCCAGTGTCTGCTTTTTTAAATAGACTTCTCTTAATCACTAGGAAGTTTTTCATTTCTGAGGAAGAGGGAAAGAACATTGTGAGTTTTGCATATTTGTGTAAGAGGTGTGTATGAAAAAAAGAGAGAAAGAAAGGAAGGAAGAAAGGAAGGAGGGAAGGGAAGAAGAAAAATGAACCAAAAATGCAAGAGAGGTTGGTTCTTTGTGAGGGGTGAGGATGTACCCAGGTTGCTTTGCAGTATGCAAAATCATGAACTCCAGAAGCAAGGGTAATCAATATGTACCATGCAATTAACAGGGATCTTTGGAGCTTCGTGTGCCAGTTAAAGAAAACACTTCTGAACATTGTGTGGTGCCTGCCGCCAGGGACAGAGAATGCTCTGAGGAAAGAAATTAGCATAGCAGCTTTGCACATGGTCTGGCATGACTGGTTAGATCAAAGGCGGTGGATGGCAGCAGGCTGCTCTTGGGGAGCCAGGAGCCCTACCACCATTTCGGTGCCAGAGGATGCTGCTCAAGGCATTGGTGGAGAAACCCTCCAAGGGGACTTTGAGGGAACAAAGTTTTTTTTTTTTTTTTTTTTTTCAAATAAGATGATGGTCATGGAATTCAGTTCAAATGGACTGCTCATTTGAAGGGCTCTAAATCACTAAGCTTACATTAACTCTGCATTCCCTGCTGTTAGCTTTTACTAAGACCCTTAAATGTTACCTAGATACAAAGATTGTTTAGGGAAAAGATGTTAAAATTGATCCTTCAGATTGGACTTGTTTGATCATTTCAGTAAGGCTCAGAGGAGCTACCAGCTTTAAGCTAGCACACCATACCATTTGGCTCTCCTTTGTGGCATCAGAATCACCAAATTCTTGTTAAGAACACTGTAAGTAAACAGAGAGATAAATGAAATATTGTGAAAGTATGCATTGAAAAATATCAAGCTTTATTTATCTACTTATGGTATTGAGAGACAATGATTTTTATCCTTTTCGTGACTGAGAGGAAATGGGTGCCTTAGAGGACTGTGAATCTATTCTTGTGAGCAGGACACACTTTGAAGGACTAGCAAACAGTACTTTCAGATCTGACGGTCTGGGACCCTGTCTACTGGTTTTTTTGGGGGGGGTTTGGGGACCTAGTTGACAGCCATGGTTGAAGAAGCCCTTCAGGAAGCTTTGAGGCATGGTTTCTGGTGGTGCTAAAAATAGAGCTGGGCCCCTGGTCTGGAAGAATTGGGCAATGTGGAAAATGAAGGTCTGGGGGTCTGGGTAAATTGAGGCTCCACAGTCAGAAAGCTGTTGGTCTCCTGTATTGGACAACTCACTGCCTGCCTGGCATTCTCTCAGCCTTGCTCTTTACTCTGGCTGTTGCTGAGGCAACCAGCTGCAAGTGGGTGTGACTTGAGGGCTCCTGGCCTCAGCAGTATCACTGGCTAGCTCACATTGTGTTCAAGGGCATCTCTGTGACCTCGTGGTACTTCTGTGGGCCCTAGGCAGCCTGCACAAACCTGGGAGGTGACCACTTCTGTCTCTGGGTCCTCATGGGGAGTGAGGCTCGCTATCCATGGTGGCAGTAGTGTGGTCCTGCACCCTTGTGGTGGCTTTCCCATCTGCCCTGCTTCATTCTCCCTAGCCTCCACCTCCTGTTCCCTGGGATTGCAACCTGCACTCAAGCCGAGGTCTTTTGGGGAACCTAGGCTGTAACAGATCCACCCTAGGAGCCACATTGAAGCAATGGCTGAATACACAGACAGGAGTAAGGAGTTGGGGAATGCAGACTTCCAGAGAACAATAAATGGCAGGGAGATAGAAACCAGTCAAACAGTGGGTGTTGTGCAGCCGGTACCCTGGGCCTGAAGGAACGAAGGAATGCAGACGTCTAGGGTGGTCTCATGCAGTCCTTTCAGCCTCTGAGATAAAGAGCTGGTGGAGGCTGTTTGAGTGAGAGCAAAGCCTGTGGCTGGAAAATTCCACAGAGACATTATTTAGTCTATCCACCTGGCAGGGTACTTCCATTGCCAAAGGAAAGGGAAATGCAGTGTTTACCATGGAGCTTTAACCCGAGTGGGGAAAAGCTTAGGTCAACAGAAAGGAAACCTAGAAACGAAAGAGCACTTTTGCTTTTCTTCTTTATTCTCTCTGCAAAAGAATAATTTCTGCACAAGTGGCACAGCAAGGAGGATGTGACTGCTATTTCAATCCTGAGTTAGTATTCTCTTGCTGCCATATCACCACAAACTCAGTGGCTTCAAACAACATGGATTTATTATCTTATGATTCTCCAGGTCAGAAATCTAACATGGGTCTCATAGAGCTAAAATCAAGGTTTCAGCAGAGCTACATTCCTTTCTGGAAGCCCTATGGGAGAATTTGTTTGCTTGGCTTTTCCAGCTTCTAGGGGCCTCCTGCTTTCCTTAGCTCATGTTCTCTTTCCTCCATCTTCAGTTTCAGCAATGACAGGCTGAGTTCTCACATCGTACCACTCATACCTCCTGTGCCTCCCTCTTGCATCTTTAAGGACCCTTGTAATCACATTGGGCCCACTTGGATAACTTCAGATCATCTCCCTATTGTAAGGTCAGCTGATTAGCAACCTTAATTCTGCCAACAACCTTAATTCCCATTTGCCATGTGATATAATACTTTAACTCACAGGTTCTGGAGAGTAGTATGTGGACATCCTTGGAGCAGTCATTATTCTACCTACCACAGGTTCTTTCTGAAATTTAAGTTACAGGCTCAAAATTTTCACTACATAGAAAGTCCTCAATCTGGCATTGATAGAGTGTGATTTCTCCTTCAAGGTTCAATTCAAATATCTTCCATTTAAATTTTACCTTGAACTCAGACAGGTGGAAATAATTCTTCCCTTTATACTATCCCTGAAATACTGTATATGTTTGTTTAATTATAGCACTTAGACACATACTATACTGTAACTTCACTCCTCTTTTACTATCTTACAGACTAAAGGAAAAGAATTGTTATAATTACGTTTATATCCCTAGTTCACAGGTGAAGAAGCATAGGATGGTCAACTTGCACAACTATTTTTTGAACTAAATGATGATGGAAATTCAAGGAAAGACTGTGTAATGTATCTGTCATATTAAGACTTGTTAAGTGGCATGCAGGGTACTGGGCGATGAACTGCAGTTCAACAGCAGATCACAGAGAAATTAAAATAGAGATGTTTAAGGTGATGGCACCCCACTCCAGTGCTCTTGCCTGGAAGGTCCCATGGACGGAGGAGCCTGGTGGGCTATAGTCCATGGGGTCGCTGAGGGTCGGACAAGACTGAACGACTTCACTTTCACTTTTCAGTTTCATGCATTGTAGAAGGAAATGGCAACCCACTCCAGTGTCCTTGCCTGTAGAATCCCAGGGAGAGAGGAGCCTGGTGGGCTGCCGTCTATGGGGTTGCACAGAGTCGGACACGACTGAAGTGACTTAGCAGCGGCATTACTCACACGGCCTGGAGGAAGTACCCAGCACACCATGAGGGGCTGCATGGGGAGTTCAAGGCAAAATGCAGACAGAGAGATGGAACCTGGGGCACACGCCTTTATTAGGGTCCACAAGTGGAGTGCTTTGGGATTCCTGTGCTAAGGCCAGACTGGTCAATTCAAACCAAGAGTGAGCTTTTGGTGAGCTCCTTGGGGGTCTTTGGAATATCAGGGGAAGTTGCTGGGAGACTGTGATCATAAAGGCTATTGGGAAGATCATATCAGGGACTTACATTTGCTTTTGATTCTCTGGGCTGTTGTCTAGGGTATGGGCTTACATGAAGTGTAATGTCAACTTAAGGACCTTGCAGGACATTTGATCAAATAAAATAGCTGTCAAAGCAACAATAACTTGTAGTAGCTTAGCTAAATTCTTGACAGATCCTCATCTCCAGATCTAAAACTTCTTTATGCAAAGAATGTATTTTTTCCATCTTCATATCCATTTAAATACTGAGTGCATTTGCCACTAGCTTATGGTAGAATGCAAGGAAATGTATTTGTTCTTTTAAGTTTCATATTTCTAATCTGTATAATGAAGATGCTGTTTCTCTAGATGTCTTTCAGTGTTCCTGCCATTCTAACATTCAGTGACTTGAATATTGAAACTAATAGATGTGAGTTATATTTAAATCCAGTCAAGAAATATTGAATTTGTGTCTTACCTCGACATAAGAAAGTTTCCTCCAAACAACTCCTGGGACTAAATGTATCCTAATTTAACTGAGGATTCATGTAATTGCAGAAGGACTGTATATTTCTTATGTAAGCAATTAGTTATTGGCAGCCAGCCTTCCTACCCTCAGCTTAGGCCATTCCTCTGAACCAGGTTGGGCAGGTGAGCAGCTGGTACAAAGTAAGAAAATGTTCAGTGTGGTTGAGGCTCTTCACTGAAAGCTTCTCAGAGACTGCAGGGTCTCCCCACCTGGATAGAGGATGTGAAATGTGTGGATTGGCAGAGAAGACGGTGGAGACAGTCTGTGAACTCACAGCAGTAGTTTCCTTTCGTTCTTGTTTCATCTGAAGAAAAGGGAGTTGGGATGGTAATATTTCTGCTGATAAGACATTTGAGTGACCAGACTATGACAATTCCACTGTAGACTGTAGTTGATGATACTTTTTCATTTTCTATTTCTATTCCTGAGATGGGAAAGACAAACAGATGAAGGAAACCATCTAAAATTTAAAGAAATTCCTATGCTGCTGCTGCTAAGTCGCTTCAGTCATGTCCGACTCTGTGCGACCCCACAGATGGCAGCCCACCAGGCTCCCCCGTCCCTGGGATTCTCCAGGCAAGAACACTGGAGTGGGTTGCCATTTCCTCCTCCAATGCATGAAAGTGAGAAGTGAAAGTGAAGTCGCTCAGTTGTGTCTGACTCTTTGCGACCCCATGGACTGCAGCCTACCAGGCTCCTCCGTCCATGGGATTTTCCAGGCAAAAGTACTGGAGGGGGGTGCCATTGCCTTCTCCTATATGTGAGGGCAAATGATTCTGTTTTAATAAGATGACTATCACTGAGATGATGAATCCTATCATAGAAAGTTATGCCCCTATTAGACACAGGATTTCATTGCTGTTTGCATCCATGTTACATGTAGATAAGCATGAAAGTTTTATAAGAGTTACTTAGTTCATCCTAATTATTTAAGACAGCAGGGATAGGGGAGAAGGCAAGTCTTGTAAGGTTTCAATCATCAGGCTCAATTAAAACCAGAGATTTTTGTATAGCAGTTCATTCATTATATGATTCTATGATATGCTGCTGCTAAGTCGCTTCAGTCGTGTCCGACTCTGTGCAACCCCATAGACAGCAGCCCACCAGGCTCCCCCGTCCCTGGGATTATCATATCATAATCTATATATATGGTTATCTTAAGTTGCTGATCTCTTAATTTCAAATGCATTTTTTAAACCCTGCATTTGTACTCTCCTCCCCTCATGATTACTGTTTTTGATGTCATATTGTACAACTAATTGTTTTGTGTATCCCTTAACTCTTTATTTTGGATATAGATGAGTTTACTACTTTTGTCTTTTAACCTCTCTATTACCTTTATGTGTGGATGAGTTTGCCTTTACCAGTGAGCTTTCCACTTTGTGATTTTCTTGTGTATAGTTGTGGCCTTTTCTTTTTCACCTAGAGAAGTTCCTTTAACATTTGTTGTAAGGCTGGACTGGTGGTGCTGAACTCTTAGCTTTTGCTTGTCTGTAGCACTTTTGGTTTCTCCATCAAATCCGAATGAGAGCTGGGTAGAGTATTCTTGGTTGTAGATTCTTCCCTTCTGTCACTTTAAATACGTCATACCACTCCCTTCTGTCTTGTAATTTCTGCTGAAAATTCAGGTGATAGTCTTATGGGAGTTGGTTTGTTTGTTATTTGTTGCTTTTCTCTTGCTGTTTTAAAATTCTCTTTAAATTTTTGTCATTATAATTATAATGTGTCTTTGTGTGTTCCTCTTTGGGGTAGTCCTGTAAGGGAATCTCTGCACTTCCTGGAACTGGGTGACTGTTTCCTTTCCCAGGTTAGGGAAATTTTCACCTATTATGTATTTAAATATGTTCTCAGGCCCTTGCCCTCTCTCTATTCCTTGTGGGACCACTGTAAAGTGAATATTAATATGTTTGATGTTGTCCCAGAGATCTCTCTAACTGTCCTCATTTCTTTTCATTCTTTTTTCTTCTTTATGGCAGTGATTTCTACTACTCTGTCTTCCATCTCACTAATCTGTTCTTCTGTACCCTTTAGTCCACTACCGATTCCTTCTAGTGTATCTTTCATTGCATGTACTGTATTCTTCATCTCTCTTTGGTTGTTCTTGTGTTTTCTAACTTTTTGTTAAAAACATCTAACTTCTCACTCTATGCATCCATTCTCCTCCTGAGTTCTTTGATTATTTCTATGATCATTACTCTAAACTCTTTCTCAGGTAGGTTGCCTAAGTCCACTTCATGGAGCTCTTCTTCTAAGGTTTTATCTTGTTCCTTCATTTGGAGCCTGTTCTTCTGTCAGCTCATTTTGTCTAAGTTGCAGTTTGTCTTTTCATAGATGTAGTAGGTTAGTTACCTTTCTCAACCTTAGAGAAGTGGCCTTCTGTAGGAGATGTCCTATGTATCCCAGTAATGCACTCCCCTCTCAACACACAAGTTATATGCTCCCTAAGGGGGCTGCCTGTGTCCTTCCATTGTAACAGGTTAACTATGGGTGGGTGGTCTGGTAAGCTTATTTGGCCCTTAGCCTAGTTGGTTGCCAGACCCTGACTTGTGCAGATGCTACTGCTTACTGGTTAGTGGGGCCCGGTCAGTACAGAAATTAGGAGTCCAACAGTGGCAGAGTTCAGTGGACAGATTGGTTAGTGTCACTTCTTTAATGTTGTACATTTATTTTCGTATCCTTCAGGATATAATCCTGGACTAAAATAAGTGGAGTAAATAGCTGCTATAAATGTGTTTTATGCTATGCTATGCTATGCTATGCTAAGTCACTTCAGTCGTGTCCGACTCTGTGTGACCCCATAGACGGTAGCCTACCAGGCTCCCCCGTCCCTGGGATTCTCCAGGCAAGAACACTGGAGTGGGGTGCCATTTCCTTCTCCAATGCATGAAAGTGAAAAGTGAAAGTGAAGTCGCTCAGTCATGTCCGACTCTTAGCAACCCCCTGGACTGCAGCCTACCAGGCTCCTCCATCCATGGAATTTTCCAGGCAAGAGTACTGGAGTGGGGTGCCATTGCCTTCTCTGAAATGTGTTTTAAGGATTACCAAAATGTCCACTTTAAGTTCTCAGTATAAAAATTGTTACCCTTTAGGCTGTTTATTAAAGCTTCTTGTAAGCTAAAATTTAAAAGGGAAAAGAAATAAAATTCCTTAAGAAAAAATTTACATAAAATAAATTAGTTTAATAATTTATTTTCATTTAATAAGCAGTATACCTCATTTACTATGTGTTAGGCACTGTTCTAAATGCTTTATAATATTATTTATTTAGCCTTATTATCTATTTTAACTCTAAGTGAATAATTCACAGAGAAAGAAAAAAAAATCATTCTGTGTATTAGGAATTAAGGGAAAAGTAGTGGTATCTGTTGAGGAAATAAAAGGCCTAGTGGGTCTGTGAAATGGAAGGAGCTAAAATGAAACATGAAAAGGGAATAAAGATGAGGGAAAAATATCTAAAACACATTCCCATTTGCTTTATCAGGTTGGCCAAGAGGTCAACCTCTGGTTCTCTTTAGGTTGTAACCCACAGGCTAAAATAGAGAAGAAGACACACAAACTGTTTTGGAATAGGGAAAGAAACCGGAAATGCATCCCAGCAAATCCCCAAGGTGTTTTTAGGTGCTATAAAATGAGACCCCTTGGTACCATGTTCAAACTTAACACTAGCAAAACATCCACATCCAGAGTGAGTTGTAACATAGCAGAATGTCTAATGCATTCACCAAAGTCATTACTAAAAGTAATTAAATGGATTGTTGATCTCAGGGATTTCAAAAGATAAGGAAATTCATGCCAGAGCCATCCATATGTTTCCTGGAGAAAGGAAAAAAAAAAAAAAAAACAAAAAAAACTATGAATAAAATTAGGGCTGTGCTACAATAGGTGATCAAGCAATTAGTGTACATGAAAAGAACACAATTATGAGCCACAGCAAGGTGACACCACAATTCATTTGCCATGATTGATTTCTTAGATTCCATATTTCAATAATATCAATATGTGCTTTCATAGCTCTAAAACTCCCCTCTGAACTAGATTATTGAAGAAATCATTTTTTTCAAGAGCAGAGTCACTACTGTGGTGACAATTTTTAGACATATCATGGGGAAGCAAAATTATTTTTAACAGTTCATTTGGTAATTTATAGGTTTTAGGGCAATGAGTGAGGTTTAAGTATGAATCAGTAAAAACAGAATTATCTTCTGACCATTTAGCAGGGTACTGGGAAAAGATATATGTCAAGTTTGGAATACTAGGTCTTGGTTCTAGCTTTCCTCTTGTGTGACCTGGGTAAATTGTTTAGCTATACTTAGTTTTCATAGCTATAAGATGAGATTGTTGGAGCAATAAAAAAAATGATAATAATGAACATTTTCTCAGTACTTAGTGTTTGTCAGAGATATTCTACGCACGTTAGACACATTGAATACTTATGGCCTTAGCACGGCCCTGTGAGACAGGAGAAGAGCCAGCCCCACATTACAACTAAGAAATCAAGGCACAGTGAGGTCACCAGCCTGTGTCCAGCAGTGACAAGACTAGCAGCTGGAAGGCAATCTGATTGCTGAGCCCAAGTAGTAGCCACTACGCAGTACTAACTGACACGCTGTTGGAGCACAGCCCCAAAATTTGCCTCAATGGCATATTGATTATTTTGAATTAAAGATCCTTAAGAAACAACTGATGAAAGAGGACATTGATCCTCTTCTCTGTTTCCCTGAAAGTAGGGAAAAGAAGCCTCTCATGTGAAACATGCCCTTCCTGTACCAGGAGGTAGAAAGATACCCTTATCACCAGGGAAGGCATTAAGGGCCGTGAGTTTGTGTAAACAGACCTTGAAACGTCTTTACCAAGTTGCTGCCTAAGCACAAACTTTGCTGAAATTCCTGACCAGTTAAGCATGCCAAACCTGTTTCTAACACTTCTCTGTCCTGTCAGTTCCTCTCAAATTTACTGTTTGTTTTTTTTTTTTTTTTTTTTTTGGTATAATAATATAAATGCTGCCTGCATTGGCCACTTCTTAGGTCTCATTTCTGCGAGCCCTGTCTTGTTCAAAGAATTAAACCTGTTTCTTTTTCTTCAGCTAATCGTCAAGGCTGTATATTGTCACCCAGCTTATTTAACTTATATGCAGACTATATCATGAGAAACGCTGGGCTGGAAGAAGCACAAGCTGGAATCAAGATTGCCAGGAGAAATATCAATAACCTCAGATATGCAGATGACACCACCCTTATGGCAGAATGTGAAGAAGAACTAAAGAGCTTCTTGATGAAAGTGAAAGAGGGGAGTGAAAAACCTGGCTTAAAGCTCAGCATTCAGAAAACTAAGATCATGGCATCCGGTCCCATCACTTCACGGCAAATAGATGGGAAAACAGTGGCAGACTTTATTTTTGGGGCTCCAAAATCACTGCAGATGGTGACTGCAGCCATGAAATTAAAAGACGCTTACTCCTTGGAAGGAAAGTTATGACCAACCTAGACAGCATATTGAAAAGCAGAGACATTACTTTGTCAACAAAGGTCCTTCTAGTCAAGGCTATGGTTTTTCCAATAGTCATCTATGGATGTGAGAGTTGGACTCTAAAGAATATAATCAATCTTCGGCTGATGACCGAAGAACTGATGCTTTTGAACTGTGGTGTTGGAGAAGACTCTTGAGAGTCCCTTGGACTGCAAGGATGTCCAACCAGTCCATCCTGAAGGAGATCAGTCCTGGGTGTTCATTGGAAGGACTGATGCTGAAGCTGAAACTGTAATACTTTGGCCACCTGATGCGAAGAGCTGATTCATTTGAAAAGACCCTGATGCTGGAAAAGATTGAGGGCGGGAGGAGAAGGGGACAACAGAGGATGAGATGGTTGGAAGGCATCACGGACTCAATGGACATGAGTTTGGATAGATTCCGGGAGTTGGTGATGGACAGGGAGGCCTGGCATACTGCGGTTCATGGGGTCTCAAAGAGTTGGACACTACTGTGTGACTGAACTGAACTGAATTGAATCTGTCTTGTGTCAATTTTATTACAGAACTCAAGGTTTACAACACACAACCTTGTTGACAACTCAAGGTTCTGTAATAAGAGAAAATTTATTACGGAACTCCACAGAACTCAAGGAAGGTTGAGGGAAAAGCTTCGCCCCTCCTTGACAAGCCAAAGTCTTTATAATGTCCTGTATAGCTTTGCAATCTCAAAAATAACAGAATGATCTCTGTTCATTTGCAAGACAAACCATTCAATATCACAGTAATCCAAGTCTATGTCCTAACCAGTAATGCTGAAGAAGCTGAAGTTGAATGGTTCTACGATGACCTACAAGACCTTCTAGAACTAATACCCAAAAAAGATGTCCTTTTCTTCATAGGGGACTGGAATGCAAAAGTAGGAAGTCAAGAGATACCTAGAATAACAGGCAAATATGGCCTTGGAGTACAAAATGAAGCAGGGCAAAGGCTAACAGAGTTTTGTGAGAGTTGGACTCTAAAGAAAGCTGAGTGCTGAAGAATTGATGCTTTTGAACTGTGGTGTTGGAGAAGACTCTTGAGAGTCCCTTGAGAATGCACTGGTCATAGCAAACTCTCTTCCAACACAAGACACAACTCTACACATGGACATCACCAGATGGTCAATGTTGAAATCAGATTGATTATATTCTTTGCAGCCAAAGATGGAGAAGCTCTATACAGTCAGCAAAAACAAGACCAGGAGCTGACTGTGGCTCAGATCATGAACTCCTTATTGCAAAATTCAGACTTAAATTGAAGAAAGTAGGAAACACCACTAGACCATTCAGATAGGACCTAAATCAAATCTCTTACGATTATACAGTGAAAGTCACAAATAGAGTCAAGGGGTTAGATCTGATAGACAGAGTGCTTGAAGAACTATCGATGGAGGTTCATGACATTGTACAAGAGGCAGTGATCAAAACCATCCCCAGAAAAAGAAATGTCAAAAGGCAAAATTGTTTTCTTAGGAGGCTTAAAAATAGATGAGAAAAGAAGAGAAGCAATAGGCAAAGGAGAAAAGGAAAAATAAACTCATCTGAATGCAGAGCTCCAAAGAATAGCAAGGAGACATAAGAAAGCCTTCCTCAATGATCAGTGTGAAGAAATAGAGGATAATAATGGAATGGGAAAGACTAGAGATCTCTTCAGGAAGATTAGAGATACCAAAAGAACATTTCATGCAAAGATGGGCACAATAAAGGACAGAAACAGTTTCGACCTAACAGAAGCAGAAGATATTTAGAAGAGGTGGCAAGAATACACAGAATTATACAGAAAAGATCTTAATGATCCATAACCGTGATGGTGTGATCACTCACCTAGAGCCAGACATTCTGGAATGAGGTCAAGTGGGCCCTAGGAAACATCACTATGAACAAAATTAATGGAGGTGATGGACTTCCAGTTGAGCTATTTCAAATCCTAAAAGATGATGCTGTGAAAATGCCACATGCAATGTGCCAGCAAATTTGGAAAACTCAGCTGTGGCCACAGGACTGGAAAGGGTCAGTTTTCATTTCAATTCCAAAGAAAGGCAATGCCAAAGAATGCTCAAGCTACGGCACAACTACACTCATCTCACATGCTAGCAAAGTAATGGTCAAAATTGTCCAAGTCAGGCTTCAACAGTATATGAACCATGAACTTCCAGATGTTCAAGCTGGATTTAGAAAAGGCAGAGGAACCAGAGATCAAATTGCCAACATCCGTTGGATCATCAAAAAAGCAACAGAGTTCCAGAAAAACATCTACTTCTGCTTTGTTGACTATGCCAAAGCCTTTGACTGTGTGGATCACAACAAACTGTGGAAAATTCTGAAAGAGATGGGAATACCAGACCACCCAACCTGCCTCCCAAGAAATCTGTATGCAGGTTAGGAAGCAACAGTTAGAATTGGATATGGAACAACAGACTGGTTCCAAATTGGGAAAGGAGTATGTCAAGGCTGTATGTTGTCACCCTGCTGATTTAACTTCTATGCAGAGTATATCATGAGAAATGCCAGGCTGGATGAAGCACAAGCTGGAATCAAGAAGGCAGGAGAAATATCAATAACCTCAGATATGCGGATGACACCACCCTTATGGCAGGAAGTGAAGAGAAACTGAAGAGCCTCTGAAGATGAAGGAGGAAAGTGAAAAAGCTGGCTTAAAACTCAACATTCAGAAAACTAAGATCATGGCATCTGGTCCCATCACTTCATGGGAAATAGATGGGGAAATAATGGAAACCGTGACAGACTTTATTTTCTTGGGTCCAAAATCACTGCAGATGGTGACTGTAGTCATGAAATTAAAAGATGCTTGCTCCTTGGAAGAAAAGTTTTGATCAACCTAGACAGCATATTAAAAAGCAGAGACATTACTTTGCTGACAAAGGTCCATATAGTCAAAGCTATGGTTTTACAGTAGTTGTGTATGTATAAAAGATTTGGACTATAAAGAAAGCTGAGTGCTGAAAAGCTGATGCTTTTGAACTGTGGTGTTGGAAAGGACTCTTGAGAGTCCCTTGGACTGCAAGGAGATCTAACCAGTCCATACTAAAGGAAATCAGTCCTGAATATTCATTGGAAGGACTGATGCTAAAGCTGAAGCTCCAATCCTTTGGCCACCTGATGCGAAGAACTGACTCATTGGAAGAGACCCTGATGCTGGGCAAGATTGAAGGTAGGAAAAGGGGATGAAGGAAGATAAGATGGTTGCATGGTATCACCAACTCGATGGATATGAGTTTGAGCAAGCTCCAGGAGTTGGTGATGGACAAGGGAGCCTGGTGTGCTGCAGTCCGTGGGTTGCAAAGAGTTGGACACGACTAAGTGACTCAACTGAACCAAACTGATAGCTTTGCAATTCTGATTCTGTAATTCTATTTCAAAGATACACTTTCTAGAGGAATTTATTTTTAAATACTTTATGAAGTAAGTGATATTTTCTGAATGAGAGTAAGCAGAGTAATTTAATTAGAATGTCTCATTTTTTTTTCTCCACCAATATCAATTGATGGAGAAAATAAGACATTTCCAGGCAGCTGATCTTGATTCTATGTGTGGATGTAGTGGGTGGTGGTGTTTGGGAAAGTAGGCGACTTGTTTATGATTGGTGAAACTCTTCCCTAGTAATTTCAGAAAATGTTTTGGAATGCTGCAAAGACTATATAAAAATCCTTCAGTCTATACTCACTCCTCTGTAAATAACTCACAGGGCTGATTTGGAATGCACCCAGTCCAATGACATTTTTGTAAACACCAATCACTCTGAATCTGCTGTAGCAACTACTGCAATATTCACTAGAAGATTTTTGTTTAAACATTTTTCTGGGTAAAGATGTGTTAGAGTTTCTCAAACTTTAGCTTGTATAAAGATCACCTAGAAATAGGTTTAAAAATAGCGATTTTGGATCACGTGTCTCTCTCCCAATTCTGCACCAGGAAATATAGATGATGGATTCCAGGAAATGTCATTCTTAACAAGTACACCTAAGTAACCCTCCAAGATGACAGTGGATGCCTCTGAGAGGTGTTCATTCAAAGGTTTTATGTGATTGGTCAGGTAGTCCAGTCACTTATCTATAAATTGTGCAGGTGTATCACCTTAAAGAGGAAGTGTCAACTCTAGCCAATTTATTTTTAAAATAAACATTTCCAGTATAGAAGTGATAGTAATAATTAGAATCCATCTTGTTTTTATTATGCATCAGACTTTTATTATGCATTTAACTTTAGTCCTTTAACCTTCAAAGTAACCCATCCAATAGGTTCGATTATTGTGTCCATTATAGAGAGAAGGAAACTGAAGACTGTGGAGGTTGTGGAAGGTAATTGAGAGTAATTCTTATTCAATGTCACACAGCAAGTAACTTCTGGAGTCACAGCTGGCAGATACCTACCTTATCTCATGTGCTTTGTTCCCCTCTACTTTCTTCCTCTTCTCTCCTTTCCTTCCCTTCCTTCCTTTACTCTCTCTCTCTTTCTTGTGAGAGATGATAAAATTTTCCTCAACTTTATTAGGGTCCCTTGTGCGGTCTGAAAATTAAACTCATAAAGACCAATTATGACAGGATAAAAGCATACACATTTATTTACTGTAATTTTACATGACATGGAAGTCTTTGTAAGGAAATGAAGACCCACAGAGACTGTTAGATATGAGTGTTTTGTGCTGGGTTTGATGAAGAGTGGACAGTTGTGGAGGAATAGGATAGGTTAAGGAATATGAGATAATTGTAGCTAACTGGGAAAGGCTTATCAAGGCTTGTCTGTTAGGATTCTTCTTGGCATCCCTTTGTCTTAGGAGATAAGGATGTGTGTTTCTTCCAGATATTGGGAGGATACCTCTCCCAGGCGAGTTTTATGACCTGTTTCAGAGAAGGAGGATACGGATGGTGAGGATGTCAGAATAACCTTCTGTGGCTGTTTTCTTAAATTCCTTTAGCTTAAGACATTCAGTATATCAAAGTGTCATATTTGGTAGTGTGCCCTGAATCCCATTACTTTTTCCTTTCTTTTGCCACCTAGTAATTGGTTTTTATTTATTTATTTTTTAATTTAATTTTATTTTTTAAACTTTACATAATTGTATTAGTTTTGCCAAATATCAAAATGAATCCGCCACAGTAATTGGTTTTTACTTTCCCATATTCTGTATGCCATGTAGGCATGCCTTAAACTTTACACAAGTGTTTGCTACACAGCTTTGGCCTACCTTTATAAAGACAGAGCAAATTAGCTCCCCAGGGCAGATAGGAACTAGCTTTCTGCCCAATGTCTCTTTCCTGCCGTCTGTGTTATATCTACAATCATAAATGTCAGAGGTGGGCCTCAACAGACATTATACAGACGCCAAGGAAAGAGAAGGAAAAAAGGATTGTATCTTGATTTATATGATAGCTTAAAAAAATGAACCTAAAAAAAAGAGAGAAGGTATTCCATTTTTTTCTACCTTTCACTGAAAGAACCAAACATAAAAACAAAGCCATTTTCTCTGTTGTTTTAGAATTGACCATTTTGCATTAGAGTGATCATTGGAAAATGGTTAAATAAATTATACATGGGAAATTATCAATCAGTAAGATGATTTTTTTTCAAATAGTTCAACATATGAGAAAATAATTCTTCTATATTAGGTGAAAAAAAGATGTGATAAAGTCAACATCTGAAAAGAAATAACTGAAGCTTTCCTATGACTTTCTTAGAGTTTGGATTGAAAGGGATTTTTATTTTATCTTTTTGTTGTTTCTCATATTTTCCAAGTTTTTTCTTGGTATTTAGGTATTGTTTTGTAATCAGAAAAAAAGATATTATAGTTTTTAATGGTATAGTTTTCTGTTGACAGTGAGACAGGTACTATTTCACCTCCAAACCACTGTCGTTTAAAATAAAAAATGTTTATTGAGCTTGCTTACAAATCAGACTGGGGTAAAGACTGGTAAATTCAAAAGCAGGACAAGCACACAATGGATAAGAAAATGGATGAGGTGGGGTGGGCGGGCAGGCAGGAACTGAAGAATTTCTTATCGATCATGTCCTTCCTAAAACTAGGAATTGTATGTTCTGTCTTGTCCACATTGCTGGTACCCAGCATGGGTGCTGAAAAAATGTGACTCAAATGAGTAGGGAATAAATAGCAGATTTGACCATGTGTGGGTGGACTGCCTGCATTTCTACTTCGGAGGACAAGACATATTACCGTATCTCTTAGGAATCTTAAAAACTGTAAAATGCCTATAGAATTCTGACTGATCTGACCATGGCACATCATTTTTGGTTACTTGCTCAATTAAAAACTTCCCAGACTGATTTCCTCCACTTCTTGCCATATTTCTGAGCATCTTCCTCAGACATGAGATGGTAGAATCACAGAGAGAGAAAAGCAATATTAACAATAGTCTAGACCAAATAATTAGGGAGGAAGGGGAATTCATTCACTGTCATGAATTATGCATTCAAGTGACTTTTTTGATCACTGACAGTTTGAATCATCTATATGAGTTAAGCATGCATCACTTTAGTGCAATTCACTTTGGGAGTTTCAGAAGGAAAACAAATTGCATTATTTCCAGTGTAAACAGAAAACAGTAGATAGAAAACCAATAAATCACACCCATATAATTATAGCTGATCCAGAACACGAATACCAATCAGGCTGCAGCCACATGCTTTCCCTAGAAAGGAAGATTGAGTTGGTGATGGGCATTGAATGGTGTTGCTCCCAGCCATTAGAAGGTTGAAGTGACATAGTCAATTTCATTGTCATATTAAAAGCAGAGCCTCCTAGCTAAGGACAGGCTTGATTGTTTAAGCATATCACCATGTGTCAAAATTCCTAATTGATTTCCTGCTCATTAAAGCTATTATGCTTTTTCAAGGCCAGATTGCTGGCTGTGCATACTTGAGTGCTCATGACTAGAGGAACTTGCTTCAGACTCTATAGATATAAACTAACAAATGAATTATAGAAAGCAGAATGTAAAGCTAGTACAAGTCGTTTAGATGTATTTCTTAGTATAGTATTCTATGTAGGTCCTATGTGGCAATCAAGTATCTTATTCTAAATTCTAATAAAGACATTTTTAAACTAGAAATGCTCTTGAATATGACTAAATTTCAAGGCCCTTTTCTTCCTAATATATTTTCCTCTCTGTTTAATCTTGCAACAGAATGAATTTCTTATTTTACAGTTTTGATATATTTTATACACATACACACACACATACATTAAATCCCTTGTTAATTTGATTTTGAAAATAATAACAAAATAAGTCTAAGCATTATGTTTGAATTTGCTCATTGATTGAGGAAGATTATACAACTTAGCATATTAACTTTTTCAAGAAGACAAACTTTGTTCAAAAATATACAAATGTATTTAAAGAGAGAAGCTCAAAATTTATTTTGGTCTGGAATGTTAGACATGTTTTCCCTTTACAATTCTTTTCTTTCCCTAAAAAGCAAACAATGCTATTTAAATATCAAGTATTGTTGTTCCTCTGATTTTTTTTTTTTTTTATCATATGGTTAATGAACTTAAAGGTCTGTATGACGAGTGATTTTCTATTTGCTTTTGCTATTGCTATATATATATATATATATATATATATATATATATATATATTTGCAGAAAAGGCAATGGCACCCCACTCCAGTACTCTTGCCTGGAAAATCCCATGGATGGAGGAGCCTGGTAGGCTGCAGTCCAGGGGGTCGCTAAGAGTCGGACACGACTGAGTGACTTCACTTTCACTTTTCACTTTCCTGCATTGGAGAAGGAAATGGCACCCCACTCCAGTGTTCTTGCCTGGAGAATCCCAGGGACGGGGGAGCCTGGTGGGCTGCCGTCTATGGGGTCGCACGGAGTCGGACACGACTGAAGTGTCTTAGCAGCATATATATTTGTTTCTTCTTTGATGAACCAAACATGGCTCAAATGTTTAGTAGCAAAATATACTTTCTTGAGCTTGACCATTTGTATTCTCACAACTGTAAGTTAGTTTTGACTTTGGGGTTTCTCTTCAGAGTCATTGATTGAACTAAGACTTGAACACATCTGGCGATCTAGCTTTATAAGACACAGATAGGAAATTTTTGCATCTTTCCAAATTTAGAGAACTATATATATATATCAGTTCAGTTCAGTTCAGTCAGTCAGTTGTGTCTGATTCTTTGCAACCCCATGAACTGCAGCACACCAGGCCTCCCTGTCCATCACCAACTCCTGGAGTTCACCGAGACTCACGTCCATCGAGTCAGTGATGCCATCCAGCCTTCTCATCCTCTGACGTCCCCTTCTCCTCCTGCCCTCAATCTTTCACAGCATCAGGGTCTTTTCAAATGAGTCAGCTCATCACATCAGGTGGCCAAAGTATTGGAGTTTCAGCTTCAACATCAGTCTTTCCAATGAACACTCAGGACTGATCTCCTTTAAGATGGACTAGTTGGATCTCTTTGCAGTCCAAGGGACTCTCAAGAGTCTTCTCCAACACCACGGTTCAAAAGCATCAATTCTTCAGCACTCAGCGTTCTTCACAGTCCAACTCTCACATCCATACATGACCACAGGAAAAACCATAGCCTTGACTAGACAGACCTTTGCTGACAAATCAATGTCTCTGCTTTTCAGTATGCTGTCTAGGTTAGTTATAACTTTCCTTCCAAGGAGTAAGCATCTTTTAATTTCATGGCTGCAATCACTATCTGCAGTGATTTTGGAGCCCAGAAAAATAAAATGAGCCACTATTTCCACTGTTTCCCCATCTATTTGCCATGAAGTGATGGGACCAGATGCCATGATCTTTGTTTTCTGAATGTTGAGCTAAGCCAACTTTTTCACTCTCCTATTTATGTATATATATAGCATGTGTGTGTGTGTGTGTGTGTGTCTGTGTATATCTTTGCTTCTTAGGATGTTTGTGCTTTGCTATATTTCCCTTATTCTAGTTAGTGTCTGTTACTGTTATGAGTTGAAATGTGTCCCCTCCCCACCAACAAGATATGTTGAAGTCCTATCCTCCAGTCCTCAGAATGTGTCCTTACTTAGAAATAGGGTTGTTATGGATGTAATTAGTTAAGAAGTTGTTCTGAAGTAGGGAAACCCCCTAATCCAACATGATATAATAAGACAGCCATGTAAAGACAGAAAGCACAGGGAACTCACGTGACAATGAAGGCAGAGACTGGAGTTATACAGCTGCAAGCCTGGGAATGCCAATGATTGCTAGCAACCATGAAGCTAGGAAGAGGCTAGGAAGGGGTCCTCCACAAGTTTCAGAGGGAGGACGACCCTGCTAACACCTTGGTTTTGGACTTCTCAGGGTCCATAACTGTGAGAGAATAACTTTCTTTTGTTTTGAGTCACCTGGACTCCTGTTCCAACAGAAGTCCAAATCCAATATTTGTAATCAAAGCATTTTCCAGCATTGGTTATAAATATTCCTTGACTTATTGTTTTACAAGAACTATTCCACAAGATTTCTCATTCTTTTTGTTCTAAACTGTTCAAAGCTTCTCTTTCCTTTCAGCCTGTGTCATATTATTTCGTTTCCCCTTACAGCTATATATTACCCAGTTTAAATTCTTCTAGACACTGAAAAGCCATAAGGGATCAAATGATAATTGATCTGATGAAAGAGGCCTATCCGGATCGCTTTAGAAAGACATTTATGGCTGGGAACTCTTAGGATTTCTAGTTTATTGTTTCTAATTTGTGACTTGAGAACCACTACTATGTGTCATTGAGTTCTTAAAAAAACATTATTTGGTCATGTGGCATCTTATTTGCAGTATGTGGGATCTAGTTCCCTGACCAGGGATCCAACCTGCATTGGGAACTCAGTCTTAAGCACTGAAACACCAGGGAAGTCCTGCGTCATTGGTTCTGATGTGGTCCTGACGTGGGGACAGCAATGATGCAACTTAGGGTGGGTTAACCTCCTAGGCAAGCGCCTTCCCCTTGACCACAGTGATGAATTTTGGACAGGATCTGACCAAATTGGTTTACTCACACCAAAGCTCAAGACTTTTGTTCCATGTTTGAGGGAAGAAAATGAAGCCTAGATAAGAGTAGACTTCTTGGATCAGGAGCAAGACAGAGGGTGAGGCAGTATCATGCAAGATGGAGCCTAGACATGGAGTGACAACCCACTCCTTTGGGACATGCCTGGGTTACTGCATCAACTCTTGCTGGAAATCCAAAACGTTCTGAATTTTTCCATTACTTTGAGGGAATTTGTTCCTATATTGTTAAAGATCATTTGAGTTGGGAATTTACTTTTCTGACAAGTAAAATAAATCCTAATGTAATATAAAAAAAATCTATATTTCTTAGCTGTTCTGTCAATTGAATGAGGAAGTTGTTGCTCCCTTGAACTAGAACTCCCAAATATACATTTAAATGCTTATAATAAATTTTTCCCAGTGTGAAATATCTATGCATGAAACTTAGTCAAGTTTTTTACTAGAAACGAGTTACACTTGAAGAAAAAAGAAGATTCCAGATAAAACTTTCATTTCTATTAGGAAAGAGAGCTCAGATATGACATCTGGCAATTAGTTTCTTAGTGTTCAACATCCAGACCCACAACTGTTGACTATCTTGACTTCTCTGGGAATGCACACGTTTGCAACATTTCACTGTTAAGTTATAGGGAAGAACTGGTGCAAAATTAACCTAGAGGCAACCATTTGTGGTTCCTACAATTACAAAGGGCATAAAACACATCGGTTTTATGAGAGTTACCAGATTCCTAGTGAGGAGAGCCTGGGGACTCAGTTAAGCAGGTGGGTTAAAGGAATGTGTAATCAGGGCTTTCTGAATTACGTTTTTGAGAGTCCCAAAATTGTGGTTCTAATTCCTAGTCAGGAAAAGAATTCCCTCCCATTTTTTCTCTAGTGCAGAAATAAAGCTAGCCTTGGGGTTGACAAAATTAATATGCTGTTGGTCTTACTTCTGAGACCTCTGAGTTCTGTGGCACCGGGGAGGCACCAATGATGCTGATTGGCCCTCAAACCCCTGAGGGCTATGACCCTAATGATGACAGGAGTGTCACACAGCAGAGGAGAGGCCTTCACACATGGCCCAGTTATTTTACTAATGTCATATGTATACCTTGCTTGTGTGTGTTCATGCTAAGTTGCTTGAGTCGTTTCTGACTCCTTGTGACACTATGGATTGTAGTACTCCAGGCTCCTCTGTCCATGGGATTCTCCAGGCAAGAATGCTGGAGTGGGTTGCTAATCCATGGGGTTTTCCTAACCCAGGAATCAAACCCGTGTCTCTTATGTCTCCTGCACTGGCAGGTGAGTTCTTTACCACTAGTGCCACCTGGGAAGCCCATGTGTACCTTAGGCAGCCAGAGTGGTAGGATATTTAACTTCTATGCAGAGTACATCATGAGAAATGCTGGGCTGGAAGAAGCTCAAGCTGGAATCAAGATTGCTGGGAGAAATATCAATAACCTCAGATATGCAGATGACACCACCCTTATGGCAGAAAGTGAAGAGGAATTAGAAAGCCTCTTGATGAAAGTGCAAGAGGAGAGTGAAAAAGTTGGCTTAAAACTCAACATTCAGAAAACGAAGATCATGGCATCTGGTCCCATCACTTCATGGGAAATAGATGGGGAAACAGTGGAAACAGTGTCAGACTTTATCTTTTTGGGCTCCAAAATCACTGCAGATGGTGATTGCAGCCATGAAACTAAAAGACACTTACTCCTTGGAAGGAAAGTTATGACCAACCTAGATAGCTTATTAAAAAGCAGAGATATTACTTTGCCAACAAAGGTCTGTTTAGTCAAGGCTATGATTTTTCCAGTGGTCATGTATGGATGTGAGAGTTGGACTGTGCAGAAAGCTGAGTGCTGAAGAATTGATGTTTTTGAACTGTGGTGTTGGAGAAGACTCTTGAGAGTCCCTTGGACTGCAAGGAGATCCAACCAGTCCATTCTAAAGGAGATCAGTTCTGGGTGTTCATTGAAAGGACTGATGCTAAAGCTGAAACTGTAATACTTTGGCCACCTCGTGCGAAGAGTTGACTCATTGGAAAAAACTCTGATGCTGGGAGGGATTGGGGGCAGGAGGAGAAGGGGACCACAGAGGATGAGAAGGCTGGATGACATCACCGACTCGATGGATGTGAGTTTGAGTGAACTCGGATTTGGTGATGGACACGGAGGCCTGGCGTGCTGTGATTTATGGGGTGGCAAAGAGTTGGACATGACTAAGCGACTGAACTGAACTGAACTGATAGGAAAACACTTACACCCCCAAAATTCCTTAAGAAACATTTCCCTGGCTCCAAGTGACTTCATTATACTATTCTGTTTCACTCTTTCTTTCTCATCCCTTCCCAGTTATTTAAATAAGACTAAGGCCAATCATAGGCTTTGGCTCCAGTTTGCTCCAAACTCCTCTTTTGTCTTTTCTTCTTCCTACAAAGCAAGTGTTTCCTAACTCTACTAGCAATATGCTTGCTAAAGTATTTTGCATTATATCTGCCCAGGCAATAATGACTCAGAAGCACAGCTCAGTGACTAAAGCATAGCACTCATATGATAAATGTTATCTTCCCAGGGGGTGCTAGTGGTAAAGAACACGCCTGCCAATGCAGAAGACATAAGAGATATGGGTTTGATCACTGGATTTGGAAGATCTCCTGGAGGAGTAAATGGCAACCCGCTCCTGTATTCTTGCCTGGGGAATCCCATAACAGAGGAGCCTGGAGGACTACAGTCTATGAGGTCGCAAAGAGTCAGACATGACTGAAGCAACTTCTCACAGGACACAGTAACATCACTATTATTAATAATATTGCTATTCTTTTTATATCAGCCTTTCATACATTTCAAATGTTACTTCAGGGTTAAAAGAATACATATCTAAACAATATCTCTGTGTCTTTATTGTATTCATAGAATGTTATTTATATTTGTGGGGCATATTCTAAGTGCAGTTATGTAGCACCTAAATCAGGTCCAGGATTACATACATAGTAATCTAGATTTGTACAGTTTTGGTTGGTTTCTTTGAAAAAGCTGATTCTCTTTTTGAATTTTAGATATGATTTAATGACTTTAGTGTGGGTTTCTTTTTTTTCCCAAACAAATTCATCAGTTGTATTAAGGGAAATTCACTAATGTGGTCCTTGTGGTAGCACCAACAAAAGGTGTTTATTATGAACTAGTGTCTTTGGTAAGCTTTCTGAGCTCAGCAGACGTTACCTCACACAAAACAATTCTACTGTGGTTTTATCCACTAGGATTTGTTTTCATTCTTATGCTAGTTTAATTTTTTTTTCAGACAAAGAAATTGATTTTCCATGCAAATTTCCTGACTGTTTCTTCTTCCTTCCATTTTTCAATGTCCATAATTTACTCACATTATTTTCATTTGCCTCTGCTAGTTTTGATTGATATATTTATTTTAAATGAAAAAATAACCAACCTTTACTCCCTGATCTTTACAATAAAACTCTACTTCCAGTATTTGTTTACAAAAATGTGTCTGTTATTATAGTTTTCAGGTGATTTCTTTCCACTTTTATTGTTAAAGTAGGAGAAATTTATTGCAATTCTCAAAATTATCTGGCAATTCAGTCGGATGCTGCAGCTTATCTGAATGTATTTGGCAATTGTCTGGACTGGCATCATTAGCTTCTATCTTCTCATCTGCTATAATTGCTGATTGATGATGAAGGCTCTAATTATAGATATGTGATGGTCCAGCCGGGCTATACGATGCCTAAGGCTGAGTGAGCGGTTCTTTCGCAGACACTCATTCTTCAGTCTGCAAATGATAAAATAGGATCTTTAGGGAATCTTAGCTTATTATTATCCTACCCTTTAAAATACCATCCCCTTGTGAATTTTCATACACATACACCAGGTGCCAAAATAATTGGTTCATTTACTTCACAATTCAACCAACCAATCATGAAATGCCAAACATCAACAATAAAGGTAGAATTTTTAGGTAGACTTAATTTATTTAAGGTTTGGCTTCAATAACAAGGATGTACATAATTAATAAAAGTTGATTAAATTTTCTAGAAATAAACTTTAGAAATGAGACATTTTGAACCATATCTTACATAAATGGAACAGAGAATGGGGATTAAACACTAGGCTTTGGGTAGGAAAAATGATTATTAGTATTAAGAATTTGGGGAATAACTAAAACAATTTTCCTTGTGTTAATACAAACATTAAAGTTAGGACAACCATCCAGGTAAAACTGAATTATAATAATAGACTATTTTCATGCACAGTTTGGCAGAACTCACTGGAATCATTGGGAAAAGGTTACCTAAAAACACATGCTGGCAGATGGTTACCTAAATGATAATTTTTCTTAAAATAAAACTAGTACTCCTGTATTTGGAAAAACATGGGAAACTTAATGGGTGTAAAATGTCTTATTGTGATCAGTGAAAACACAGGAGACATTCATTTAAGTAGCCCATTTCAGTTACTCATTAACCACTGAAATTTTAGCTAATACTGAGGAGGAAAATAAATACTGTTTTAATAGGAATAATTCATTTAATATATAATACATAAACAGTTTGTGAGCTTATTTCAGGGAAACCATGTACCACGTTTATAATTTGAGTTAAGCCTTAACACGAAAACTCATCTATCAAGTGTCAGAGACCCTTAATAACTGCCACAATAAGACATCATTTACTGTTCTGCCTACCATGTGTGAAACTCTGAAATAGAGACTGTAGTAATGCAAGGAACAGTAAGCCATTATCCCTTCCATGTTTTGGTCAAGTTGTAGAAATAGGCCTTCACACACAATAAGGTAATGAAACAAATCTAAGCAGCACGTGCTTCGTAGTGAGTAAATGGTAACGGTGACAAGTGTCATCAAAATGTCAAGGTTGGGGATGTAATTTTTCAGCTCAGCTGGTCTGAGAAAACTTCTAAGAGATTGATTGGCTTTGGACTGTGTTAAAAATGATAGGTAGAATAGGTACGGTCTTGAAAAAGAAAATAAAAGGTGAACTTAAGGCAGGCAATATAGGGATGAGATGAAGAAAAATGAAGATAAAAAAATTTCAAGCTGTATTTTAGTAACCAGCTTGGCTTCCTTCCAGTTTTCTATCCAAGAATGAAGAAATGAGGTTGGGAATGCAGATGGAGATCAGATTCTGGGGGATTTAATTGTAGATACAGGAGCCATTGAGTAGGGTAGCATTCATCCCCAAAACTGTCACCAAAGACACTTTCTCACTCCATCCTTTGTCTTTCTGTCACTCTACACCCTGAGGTCTTTGACTCTATAAATAGTCTTGTCCTGTCTGTGCAGTGTTTCATGTCTCATACTTCTTGTTCCATGGCTATCTATGCTTTGAAATTAGCAGTCAGATTTCATTTTGCTGCATATTTTTTTTTCTGAGCAAATCCAAAAGACCAGGCAAATTTTTATTAAGAAGAATTTTCAGGGAACAGAACCTAGACTTAAATGTCAAAGGTATTACTGAAGAAGCAATGACAAGAGATTTCACCATATCTCCTCTTATGCCCCAAACTATCTGTTCTTAACTTGAATTTCATGCATTTTATTTCCTTTCAAGATGACATCAGCTTATTGACAATTAACTTAGCTCTGATTCACTTCCAGTATCCACCATGAAGTCATTCATTTATTTATGCAAATTTATACCCTTATGCTATGTTGAGAACCATACCATGGAACCCAAAGAACAAGATAAAAACAAACTCCAATACAGATCTTGCTTTGAGAAATTGACTATGCAAATGGATGGTGGCCAGATCATATATAAAAATAGGATTGTGACCTGCTGCCTGCCCAAGAAACCAACCCCTTTATCTAGAATAAACAACTCAGAAAGCCAACTTGCTGTAAGTCAGACTTGCAGTAAGCCTGATTGCTATCTCTCATTACAATCCAAGAACCTAAACAATAACTTCTATAGAGATTGGTGCAAAATGGCCAGGACTTGATTAGTAACCAACAGCTTCTCTAACTGTTGTCCCTGCTTCAAGCTTAGAATCACTTGAAGGGAGAGCACTGCCTTGACAGAGTCTTAGTAGTACCTCAGAGAGGGAGGGGCAATGTTGGGATATTACTGAAATTTTAGAAGACTGGTTTATGGTAGAACTTTCATGTCAGGCTTCCCTGGTGGCTCAGAGGGTAAAGCGTCTGCCTGCAATGCAGGAGACCCAGGTTCGATCCCTGGGTCAGGAAGATATCCTGGAGAAGGAAATGGCAACCAACTCCAGTACCCTTGCCTGGAAAATCCCATGGATGGAGAAGCCTGGTAGGCTACAGTCCATGGGTTGCAATGAGTCAGACACGACTGAGCGACTTTACTTCTTCACTTCAGTTTCATGTCAGGGGGCTTGATTAGGATTGGAAAAAGATCATGACAGAAAGGTTAGGATTACCGGGCACAGCAATGAGAATTGAGAAACAAGGAGTCTAGGTGTAAACCATCATTTGATGCTTTCTGTGAAAGAGTTATTTGGTCTTTCAGAAAGTTCTTGGAATAAAGAACTATTATCTTCCAGGCAAGAGTTTCCTGGAATAGTTATGTTGATGAAAAGATTGGAATAGTGAAATCTGCTTAATCTAATAAGCTGTGTAGATGGTCTTGATTCTCATATCAGTTATTTCCTGAACAACACTTAGTGGAAGAATACTACTCAATATTCCCCAGAAACCTGCCCAAATTTAGCTAGAAATCTTTGCTCATGAGAGTGGTACCCAGGCAGTCTGACAGCCGAGTCTGTGTTCTTAACCATTACTTGTTGCTGCATCCAGACCCTACACCTACAAATTTAGGACAAGTGATAAAGCTAAATCTTCCAGGTCACTTGCCTTTGTTCTGATTAGCTGTTATGTAGAACCCAGGTCCAGTTCTGAATTGTGACCCATGATCGGGAGCTCTAAAAACATCCTTTCCATTGTCCAGGAGGTCTTTAAGGAGGCCAGCAATGGCACCTGGACCATTGGACCTTAGGACTTAATTTTGAGTTCCATGTATCCAGGGGTCAAATGTTACTAACTTAGACTCTGCACCAGGCAGAGTGGATGAGAGACGATGGTGGCCCTGAGGCTACAGAGACCCTCATATTTGGAAGGAGCAGAAAAATCAGAAGCAGGCACTTCTGCATGCAGGTGAAGTTTGAGAACAGGCTTAACAAATGTCAGTGAGGCGTTCTGAGCACTGGTAGTGAGGAATCTTATTGGTATCTGAATCAATTAACAACCCCGGGAAGGAGCAATATTTGCTCAGTGCACCAGTTGGACTCAGTTTTGTTTGCTTTTGAGCCCAGTGGCAGAAAAATATCCAAGCAGGTGGCTGAATCTTTTATTGAGACAGTAGCTGGAATTTATTATCTTATTGAGAATGGGGTAAAAACCTTCCTATGTTATTCATGGACTACTTTTTATGATCCAAAGGAGCAGTCACTTAATGGCTAGAGTGAAGGCAAATTAATAATACTAGATCAGACTCTCATCCCATGCAATCAAATAGATGTTATTGTCTATTGAGTTATGTGGCTTAAGAATCTCACCTAATCACAGTAATAAATAATGGGGTAATTTCCATGCCAACTGTTAACAGTTTCCTTGCTTCTAACCAGGGTTTTATATCATTGTATTTCTACCTTTTGGAAACAATGACATATATATATATATATATATATATATGCATATAGTATGTAATATAAATTAATATAATATTTAAGTTATTTACTTGTATATTTAAAAATTTTGGAGATAACTCAGAAGATGAGAAGCACAGTAGAGTCTATATGGGACTTATAAATATTCCTGTGTCTTCCTTCAGACTCCATCCCTGTGTCATCTCAGACACTCACTTTGCTTTGTTACCTTAGAGTGGTTTTACCATCACCCTAGTGTTCTAGATGCAAATGTGCCCTAATCCCCACCTTCTTGGGGATAGGTATTTGCCTTATAGTTCTATTTTAACACATCACTTTTTGCATACTACTTTGGTCGTGTCCCTATTTGTTTTCTTTGCTAGACTGCCCCTCTGTCCTGTTTTTTACCTCTTGAAGTAAGTGATTTCTCTGGTTGACTCCCATGTACAGTGACACATAGGGAACTCTATGTGCCCCAAATTGCAGAGCCAATGAGCACAGACCCAAGATTGGAACCCAGGCAGTCTAGCTCCAGAGTCCAGGATCTCAACACTCTGCTGCCTCTCCTGTGAAAAGCTAGCACCTTGCCTTAGAGACATGGTTTGTTGAATGCATCGCTGTGCTCACAAAGATGATGTGTAAGCATAAGATAGCATTACTGTGAACATGGACTGTTTCTTGGGAGCAGATGTGGTTCAGGATACTTGCCAGTTCTTACCTCTCTGAAGGAGTGTCACCTCTTTTTGGTCCTTGCACCCCGGTAGTGCTGCCCTGGGTCTCTGAATCTCTCTAAGGGAAAGAGGGGAGGACTAGTACTGAAACTGCTTCTATGGGCTTGGAAGATTCCTCTTGGGTTTAGAGCATTCCAGGCTCTAAACCCAAGCTGCATCCCTTGTAGATAACTTGTGTGGTTATCCTTTGGTGATGGGAATTGCTCTTATTCATCACATGGAGTAAGTGAAGCGAAGTAGCTCAGTCGTGTCTGACTTTTTGAGACCCCCATGATCTGTAACCTATCAGGCTCCTCTGTCCATGGGATTTTCCAGGCAAGAGTACTGGAGTTGGTTGCCATTTCCTTCTCCAGGATATCTTCCTGATTCAGGGATAGAACCTGGGTCTCCTGCATTGCAGGCAGACGCTTTACCGTCTGAGCCACCCTACCATACATGGAGTAAGAATACCTAACATGTCCTTCATATTCTCAAGAGTAGGGGAAATAACATGAAATAGACTTTCTTTTCTGGTAAATAATTCATTTTGTTGAAAGAATAGTTACTATCACACTTCATTTCCATATCCTCAAAGTCTCATTTTAAGACTTAACAGTTACTAAATTACAAAAAGAACATTTTGAAAAACACTCTGCTACATTCCTCGAGACAATTCCTAGTGACAATACATATGGAGAGTAAGATACTAATTCTGGATCCAGACAGACGCTCTTTCGGTTCTCTGAGTGGCATTTTCCCAAGCAAACTACTGAACCTTTCAGAAATGAAACCTGTGATGTCTAGCACAGGTTGTACAGAATACATATCAAAGAGTTCCAGTACTCGTTGTCAGATGGGTTCTGATATGTCTGGCTGATGGAAATTTGTGTATTTGTGAATTCAAGGAGTGTTGGGAAATATTTAAGCTCTTTTATTTTTATCCCTACTCATGGTAAATAAATAAGCCTTTGTAAACAAGCAAATGTCATACATCTGAGAAAGATTCTGAGGACAACTGCTAAAATCAGATTTTTTAAATTAGAAAGCAATAAAATATATGTACTCTAAATAATTTATATAAAGGTGCTCACAGTCACTTCTTGGGAATAATTTTTTTATTAGGATAGGAAAGTCCTATGGCCAAGGGACCTTGTTAAAAGAAGCTTGACATTCAAGTGTAAGCTGTCTTGTGTATAGCTCTGTGATTTACCCCATCTGACTGATACTCCTAAATCCTCCTGTGCATCATGAGAATGGTATCTGGTTATTTGTGTTGTGGATTGTGTGTATGTATGTACACATGATTGTATGTATGTATGGTGGAGCTAATCAAAGGATGATAACCGTGGTAATCAAGACATAGAAAAAAGCCTTATAATGGAGAACAAAACAAACACAACAGAGGGTGGAAATCTGAACCACATATGACAGAGAGAATAGTATGACTCCATACATTTATAAAATTTGTGAGTAAGACATTGACAGAGATTGGATTTTGAGTTAATCTTACATATTTTTAAAGGGTGACTCCAGATGGTATTTTGGTTAAAATCAATTCAACAATATTTATTTATTTTAAAGCTTTTTATTTTGTATTGGGGTATACCTGATTACCAAAGTTGTGGTAGTTTCGGATGAACAGTTAAGAGGTTCAGCTGTACTTATATACATGTGTCCATTCTCCCCCAAACTCCCCTCCCATCTGAGCTGCCACATAGCACTGAGCTGAGTTCCATGTGCTATATAGTATGACCTTGTTGGTTATACATTTTAAATGTAGGAGTGTGTACATGTACATCCTAAACTCCCTAACTATCCCTTCCTTGTTCTCTAAGTCTGTGAGTCTCTCTGTTTTGTAAGTTCATTTGTTTCATTTCTTTTTAGATTCCACCTATAAGGGATGTCATAGGATATTTTTCCTTCTCTGACCCACTTCACTCAGTATGGCACTCTCTCTAGGTCCATCCATGTTGCTACAAATAGCATTATTTCATTCTTTTTAATGGCTGAGTAACATTCCATTGTATATATATGTAGCTCATCTTCTGTATCTATTTCTCTGTTGATGGACATTTAGGTTGCTTCCACATCTTGGCTATTGTAAGCAGTACTGCAATGAACAGGGGAGTGCATGTATCCTTTCGGATCATTTTTTTTCTCTGGATATATGCCCAGGAGTGGGATTGCAGGGTCATACGGTTGCTCTATTTTTAGTTTTTTAGGGAACCTCCATACTGTTCTCCATAATGGCTGTACCAATTTACATTCTCACCAACAGTGTATGAGGGTTCCCTTTTCTCCCCACCATCTCCAGCATTTATTGTTTGTGGAGTTTTTTGATGATAGCCATTCTGGCCTGTGTGAGGTGATATCTCATTGTAGTTTTGATTTATATTTCTCTAATAATTAGAGATGTTGAACATCTTTTCGTGTGCCTCTTGGCCATCTGTATGTCTTCTTTGGAGAAATGTCTATTTAGGTCTTCTGCCCATTTTTTGATTGGGTTGTTTGTTTTGATGCTGTTAAGTGTCATGAGCTATTTGTAAATTTTGGAGACTAATCCCTTGTCAGTCACATCATTTGCAAACATTTTCTCCCCATCTGTGGGTTATCCTTTGGTTTTGTTTATTGTTTCCTTTGCTGTGAAAAGCTTTTGAGTTTAAGTAGATCTCATTTGTTTATTTTTGTTTTTATTTCTATTATTCTGTGATTTATGTCAGAGAGTGTTCTGCCTATGTTTTCCTCTAGGAGTGTTATAGTGTTTGGTCACATTTAGGTCTTTACTCCATTTTGAGCTTATTTTTGTGTATGGTGCTAAAGAATGATGTAATTTCACTTTTTAATAAGTAACTGCCCAGTTTTCCCAGCACCATTCAGAATTCAACAATATTTATTAAATGCCCATGTGTCAGACAGGGTGTATCAATGAGCAAAAACCATGGTACGTGACCCATACCATACCCCTACCATGGTGTGATCAGGGACTGTGTCAAGGGCTTATGGACATCATTGCATTTATATAACATTCACCTCTCAGTGAAGACAGGAGATCCAGAGATTAAGTGACTTTCCCAAGGATACACAGCTAATAATTAGCACTACAAAGATCATACCCTTAAGCTCTTCTTTTTAGTTTTTTACTGTGCCGTGCGGGGTCTTAATTCCCTGACCAGGTATTGAACTTGTGTCCCCTTCCATGGAAACGTGGAGTCTTAATCACTGGACCACGAGGGAAGTCCCAAGTTGGATTAACTATTAACCCCACTTTATACATGAACTGACTGGGGCCCAGAGACACAGATGACTAATCTAAATTATGTTTACAGTAAATGGTAGAAGGAACTGTATCTCACATGTTTAGTTTCTCTGATGGTGCTTGTTCACTGTTCCATATTGCCTTTGAAAGTGAAATTAGCTCAGTCATGTCTGACTCTTTGTGACCTCATGGACTGACTATACAGTTTATGGAATTCTCCAGGCCAGAATACTGGAGTGGGTAGCCTTTTCCTTCTCCAGGGGATCTTCCCAACCCAGGGATTGAAAGCAGATCTCCCGCATTGCAGGTGGATTCTTAATCGCTGAGCCACCAGGGAAGCCCTATTGCCTTTACACCTACAAAACTAGATCTGTAACACCTACAAAACTAGATCTGTAATGCAATTTGTATACATTTCTAGTATTATAAAATACCATTTAATAGTTGAAATTGTGGAAATGCAATATAAGACTGTCTTCATTTGGTAGACTTAATGTATCATGGGTGCAGAATAGCCATGATTTAAAAAAAAAATGAGTATTGAATAGTTACACTTGAACCTTCATTTTTAAGATAGGCTTAAGAATTTTCAAAATATACTGCTCACATTTGAATAAGGAATTATGTTATTTTTAATGTTTCTAAAACAATTTTTGCTTTTCAAATTTGAAGTACTACTTTAATTATTCACATTAGTTAGCTCATAAGGAAAAAAAAACAGAGAAATCAAATGAATAAGTTATTTAGGTGTCAGTAACATACTAAATTATTAGGATGGTTGAGAGCATTTAAGAATAATTGCAATATGAAGATTTCAGGTAATTCTGTTTAAGTGATTCATAATTTCCTTCTTCTTATTACTTCTGTCCCTTATACCCACAAGCTGAAAGTTAATAGAAAACAGGAGCATGGTGTGTGTGTGTGTGTATGTGTGTGTGTGTGTGTGTGTGTGAGTGTGTAGGCTCAGGATATTACATTTGTGTATCCAAGGATTGGTTATTTTATTCAGTTTATTTGGAATTCAAGAAAGCAGGAAACACATTCAACTCTTAAGCATCATGGGAATAGGTCGCATAACACAGTCAGAAACCTCTCATAACAAATTAAATATAGCCAGGTGTGAGGGAAAATAAATTCCATATGTTTAAAAATTATTGGAGCAGATAGAATTTCACTGGAAAATATAAGTGAAATTTGAAGGTCCTTTCATTAAAGTTTATTAAACTGTAATATGTCTGATGGTCATTGGTTGTCTGAAAACAGGGTGAAGTTACTATTGTAGGTATTTGTTCAATTTACCTTGTACAAACTAGACCTATGACTTAACTTGCTCAAAATAAGCTTCCTTTATTTTATGAGTTAGAATATTTGCTGAGTCCTTATAAAATGTCTGGAGCCATACTGAATCTTTGGAAACTTCTTTATTCCCGAGAGATGGCAATGTGTCCACAATCTAAGATGGCAAATGAACTCTTACTCCAGCTGAGGAAGAGCTTTTACAATAAGCCTGACCCTGCGTTAAGTTGTAGTTAAGCATATTCCATGCTAACCGCAAGCCTATGAGGTTCTGGTATTGTCCTCTTTGGTCAGATGGAGAGATGGAGAGGTTGAACAATCCACCCAACTTTTCCCATCCTGTAAAGATCAGTATTTGAATTGAGATCTGCCTGGTTGCAAAGCATTTCCACTGAATCATGGTACCCCTCAATGGGGAGAATTACAAGGTGATGAAGAAAAAAGAAAACAGTGAGAAGAATGCCTGTATAGAGGGTTGAGCAAGGCTGTGAAGAGATGGTAGAAGTGGAGATGTAGGAATAAAGTTACTCGGCTCCTCCTGGGTCGGTCCTCCTTGTTCCTGGACCTCAGGCATCCTTCATGTACTGCCATGCCTGACCTCTAGTCCTGAAGTTGTGTTCCCAGATGGCGCCCTCTGTCATTTCTCCACCATCAGGGTCCTGATCACTCATTTCATCCCTGCTGTTATGGTGCTGTCTCTAACAGCCTCATGCTCAGTCCTGGCGGACCTTGACCTCCCATTATTAGGGCGGCTGCCTTTTTTTGGTTATAAATAGTCACTTGCTTTTAAGACATTGATAGATTTATAGTGATTCTCTAAGTCACTATGTTGAGAATAATTTTTTTCTCATTGGGAGGATTAGTTGGTTGGTTGGTTGGTTGATTATGTCTATGACTAGAAAAGAAGGGAGAATGTAGGCAGACTCTTGAGATCCCATGGACTGTAGCCCACCAGGCTCCTCTGTCCATGGGATTTCCCAGGCAAGAATATTGGAGTTGGTTGCCATTTCCTTCTCCAGGGGAATCTTCCCGACCTAGGGATCAAACCTGGGTCTCCTGCATTGTAGGCAGATTCTTTACCCCTGAGCCACCAGGGAAGCCTGAATATTAGCTGATTAGGTGACTATCCTCTAGCTAATCTGATAAATAAAAATCCTGTATCTTAAATGCATAATGAGCAACCATGTGCAGGCATTGTGTCTGCTCTTGGAGTTAGAGAGATGAATATACCATCCTCCTTGTTATACTGATTATCATTTTTAGACAGTTTTTGAAACATACTCATAGACTCTCTTGGTCATCTCAACAGGTGTGGTAGTCAGAATATGGTGAATATGCATGTGTACTCCAAATGAACTAATCTAATAGAAATTTCTGGCCAAATGAGAGGAATACTGTGTCAGTTGGGAGTGTTTTCAAAGGAGAACCCAAATCACAACGACTTAAATGAATTAGGGAAGTCCTCAAGAATGCAGTGAATATTGAGGCTGTAGTTTCTGCCCTTCTCCTGGCCTTTCCCTCATGGTGGCAAGATGGCTACCGTGGCTTCAGCCATCTTGTCAGGTGAAGGCACGAGCAACAAGGGAAATGGAAGGCACTTCTACCAGGAAAACAAACCCTTCTCGATAACCCCAGAAAGTTTCTGTTCACTCTGGCTGAAACTGTGTCACATGGTCCCCTCTAGCTGCAAGCGAGGTTAGATAATGTTTATTTGGCTGTACCCAATAAAATTGAGGTTATATTTACCATAGAAAAAGAAGAAAATATATTACATAGCCAGCTAGTAGCATCTGCCACAGATACATCTCCAAGGAAATAGGTTGGTCATTTAGGGATTTGAGGTAGAAGTGGGAATGTATTACCATATAAAGAAACACACTTAAAACCTGGCTTTATAGTTGGCTGTATCCATGTAGGCTGATTAGTCCCATTTGGTTTCTAGTTTCCAAAAGTACCAGGGTCCATGGCAGCTCTTTCCAACAGTTGTCTGTGGGTGCACATGTGTTTGAATATAGCAGTGTATTTCTGTGCATTTTCTAAAATGCAGTTTAACAGCCCAAAGATAATGAGAACCTTACATTGCAAATCACTTCTTTTTTACAGGATGTCTTTGGCACTAGCCATGAAGTTAATGAATACTGTTGTTAGAACCATGCTCCAGTATGGAATATTTCCATGTCATGGAAGTGCAAGAATGCCTTAAAGCATAGCCCCTCAGGATATCAATAAGTTTCCTGCTGATTGGCTTCCTGATAAAGAAGGTGTGTGATTTGGCAAGGTAAGAAATGAAAATCATTGGGTATAAACTTTTGGTACCAGGAACACATGTTGAAAACTGTCAGAGCTTAAATTCAGGAATTTAGGGTTTAGAAGACAATATACTTCTTATACTTGTTTCATTCTGAAAAAGATTGTAATAACTTTCTGGGGAGATAAAATTACATCTTTTTTGGTAATCCCGGGGAAGAATGGAGGGTGAAGACCAAAGGAAAGAGAATAGAAAAGACAGTGACATTTATTCATTGTCTGTGTGCCAGGAACTGTGCTTGGGGTCTAGAATATATTAACTCACTAAATCCATGAACAAGCCTGCTGCTGCTAAGTCGCTTCAGTTGTGTCTGACTCTGTGCGACCCCATAGATGGCAGCCCACCAGGCTCCCCTGTCTCTGGGATTCTCCAGGCAAGAACACTGGAGTGGGTTGCCATTTCCTTCTCCAATGCATGAAGGTGAAAATTGAAAGTGAAGTCACTCAGTCGTGTCTGACTCTGAGTGACCCCATGGACTGCAGCCTACCAGGCTCCTCCATCCATGGGATTTTCCAGGCAAGAGTACTGGAGTGGGGTGCCATAGCCTTCTCCAAGAACAAGCCTACAAGCAGGTATTTATATTCCAATTCTAGAAATAGGTAACCTGAACTGTAGAGAGGTTCGGTGAATTTCCCAGGATAGCATAGCTGGTGGGTTGAAAGTGCAGATCTTGCTTTTTCTCCACACTACCCTGTAGAACTGGTAAAATATTCTGAAAAACACTATATCTATACTCTTAGTTTAAAAAATGTACTGGACACACCACCTACCAGTTCCCAACGTTTCCTTCCCAGCTCTGACCTGTTCCTACTTCATTTCATTTTATTCTGCTTCAGTCTATATGGGGTTAATAAGTTCAGTTCAGTTCAGTTGCTGAGTCGTGTCCGACTCTTTGCGACCCTATGAATCGCAGCAGGCCAGGCCTCCCTGTCTGTCACAAATTCCTGGAGTTCACTCAGACTCAAGTCCATCGAGTCAGTGATGCCATCCAGCCATCTCATCCTCTGGCGTCCCCTTCTCCTCCTGCCCCCAATCCCTCCCAGCATCAGAGTCTTTTCCAGTGAGTCAGCTCTTCGCATGAGGTGGCCAAAGTACTGGAGTTTCAGCTTCAGCATCATTCCCTCCAAAGAAATCCCAGGGCTGATCTCCTTCAGAATGGACTGGTTGGATCTCCTTGCAGTCCAAGGGACTCTCAAGAGTCTTCTCCAACACCACAGTTCAAAAACATCAATTCTTCGGCGCTCAGCTTTTTTCACAGTCCAACTCTCACATCCATACATGACCACAGGAAAAACCATAGCCTTGACTAGACGGACCTTTGTTGGCAAAGTAATGTCTCTGATTTTTAATATGCTATCTAGGTTGGTCATAACTTTTCTTCCAAGGAGTAAGCGTCTTTTAATTTCATGGCTGCAATCACTAACTGCAGTGATTTTGGAGCCCCCAAAAATAAAGTCTGACACTGTTTCCACTGTTTCCCCATCTATTTCCCATGAAAAGATGGGACCAGATGCCATGATCTTCGTTTTCTGAATGTTGAGCTTTAAGCCAACTTTTTCGCTCTCCACTTTCACTTTCTTCAAGAGGCTTTTGAGTTCCTCTTCACTTTCTGCCATAAGGGTGGTGTCATCTGCATATCTGAGGTTATTGATATTTCTCCCGGCAATGTTGATTCCAGCTTGTGTTTCTTCCAGTCCAGTGTTTCTCATGATGTACTCTGCATATAAGTTAAATAAACAGGGTGACAATATACAGCTTTGACGTACTCCTTTTCCTATTTGGAACCAGTCTGTTGTTCCATGTCCAGTTCTAACTGTTGCTTCCTGACCTGCATACAAATTTCTCAAGAGGCAGGTCAGGTGGTCTGGTATTCCCATCTCTTTCAGAATTTTCAACAGTTTATTGTGATCCACACAGTCAAAGGCTTTTGCATAGTCAATAAAGCAGAAATAGATGTTTTTCTGGAACTCTCTTGCTTTTTCTATGATCCAGCGGATGTTGGCAGTTTGATCTCTGGTTCCTCTGCCTTTTCTAAAACCAGCTTGAACATCAGGAAGTTCATGGTTCACATATTGCTGAAGCCTGGCTTGGAGCATTTTGAGCATTACTTTACTAGCGTGTGAGATGAGTGCAATTGTGCGGTAGTTTGAGCATTCTTTGGCATTGCCTTTCTTTGAGATTGGAATGAAAACTGACCTTTTCCAGTCCTGGGGTCACTGCTGAGTTTTCCAAATTTGCTGGCATATTGAGAGCAGCACTTTCACAGCATCATCTTTAAGAATGCCTCTAAATGCCATCTTTAGAGATGAAACTAACAGGAATGGGAAGAAGGCACAGCTAGAATCAAGTCTCTCCTGACCACCTCTCTTTTCTACCTTAATCCCAGTACAAGGGAACCAGTTCATAGACATAGAACAATAGATTTATTAGGATCATAAGTGTTTGCAATGCAAATGTACAAAATACAATTTTATCAATAGAATAATATTAAGATGTTGTTAAATCTGAACAAGCCAGTTGCTTCTCTTTTAATGTAACATTCTGGGTTTATACTAATTTGTCCAGAGTAGGCACAGAACTCCTGAAGGTGGCTAAGCAGACAGCTCAGGAGCTGAAAGAATGACCCCAATGGTAAATCTAAACAAATTGCAGTTACCTAGGACTTTTCATGGGGCTTCCCAAGGGGCACTAGTGGTAAAGAATTCGCCTACCAATGCAGGAGACATAAGAGATACGGGTTTGGAAATGAAGGGAAGATCCCCTGGAGAAGGAAATGGCAACCCACTCCAGTACTCCTGCCTGGAGAATCCCATGGGCAGAGGAGCCTGGCAATCTACAGTCCTTGGGGTCGCACAGATTTGGACATGAGTGAGATGACTTTCACATCTCAGCCCATGTTATGATCGTACTATGGGGATTTTCCAATCTAAGGTGAATTAACTTGTGTATTGTAGATCACGAGTTCTTACACAGGGTATGCTCCTGATTCAGAAGGGGCCTCCTGAATATGAGTGTGTATGTTTTAAATTTATTGAATGTTATTAATATGGGCTTCATTAAAATGGATTGAGCAGTGAATGAAGGTTTGGTTTTCTGCAGCTTCTTCCCTCTCTGAGGGAGTTCCTCAGGCAAACGGTTTGTAGGTAAGTTAGGGTAGTTAGGGTTAGGGTTAGCGATAGGGCCTTCCAGGCCTCTGTTTTCTGTTTTTCATCCCACAGTGTCAGAAGAATTGAAGTGAATGAGATTCCTCTCTGAAGCCAAGATGCTGGCTGATCATTGCTTCTCACCTCAAGCATTTGGTTGAAGTGCCATGGACTCAAAACTCGCACCCCTCAATTTGCCTCCTCTGGGTGTTCCACATAATGGTTGTGAGCATGTTTACTTTAAGTAATTTATCTTCTAGACAGCTGATATATCTATCCACCCATCATTTCATTTTTAAAACAGGAATTGTCATTCCCTCTAGCTAATGGTAGTTGCAGCTGTTCCCTTTTGGTTACCCCTGGTTAACCCACCTGCGTAACGGGTAGACACAGGTAGTTATAATAGGCACACACGGGCTGGATTTAGGTAGGCGTGATTTTGTCAGACAATGAAATAGATAGTTCCCTTATTTTAAGAAGTTTTACATGGTAGTGAGTCTTTCTCCTCTCTCACCCTCTGTACCACCTCCAACACACCTTAGCCCAGTTGTTTTACATTAAGGCTGAGTTGTTCAAGGCCAGCCTGGTGGATGTGTGGTCTGTGCAGTCCTATTGGGTCCCCTGTTCAGAAGGGCCCCACACTCAGCTCTGTGGTTGCTGTCTTGAAACTCTTCATAATTTTTTGACAAGGGTCTCTGCATTTTAATTTTGCGCTAGGCCTTGCAAATTATGTAGCTGATCTTGCCTGGATTATCTGCTTTCTAATTGCCAAAAGCAAATGGTTGGAGAGAATGAGAATAGAAGGTGGCAATTTTATAATCCCAGAAACCAAACGCTGTGATCAGATGCAGACACAAGAGACATGCTGAGTATGAGTGGAGCAGGGGTGCAGGATGTGAAGTAGTTTTCCAACTTTCAAGTCACATTTTTGCATGAGGCTTAATTATAGGATTTATAATGTGAATTCCTTGAGTAGAAAGAGGCTTGTAATAGTGTCATTTGAAAAATGCTTTCCCAAGTCATGTGCTGATGCCTTTTGGGTTCTTGGTTCTTTATTCCTGCTCCCCCATAAGCTCACATAATCACAGGTGTATGGCAAACCTGTTGTACGACGGCCTGAGTAACTAGAGATCTGTGTTCCCAGCACCTGAGGGTGAAACTGCCTCTTCTTTCTCCCAGGCATCCTTCCCATTTGCCTACTTGCTGCACAACTAACATCCAGCTTACTATCAAGTGCCAGATTTTTTATTTATTTGAAACTATAAACAGCAGTCTTGCTACTGCCATCTTTTGTGAAATATAGCCATGTCTAGTTTGGGATTCATAATTTTCAACAGCAGGCATATCTTCTGCTTTTCCTTAAGTTGTATTACCCTTTCCCTTGATTGTATGTTAAATTCCGTCACTTTGTATTTCCTGAATTTGTCCCCTGCTAGTCCATAGCTTGTTTCCATTACCTTACTTCAGTCCCTCAAAACTTCTCTCATGGGTAATCACTGTAACTGATCCTTAACTGGTGTTAAATTAGTCCCATATGAAACATACTCCTCACTGAAGCCTACATACTATTGTTCACATGGATTATGTGCCATGTATTATTCTAGGCGCTGAGGATTCAAATGGAGGATTCCATGAGTCCAGAGAGAATCATTTATACAGACCAAAACTTGAATGGTGCTCCCTGGAAATATTTTTGAGCCAAGATTTGTGGAAAAGAGTCGTCCTGTATGCAAAGCAAGAAATTTCAGGAAAAGTAAATATTATGTTCCTTCTTTGGTTATGAACAATCTCAGCAAATAATTTCTGAAGACAATTCCTTCTTCATTAGTATCAGTGTGTTAGTTTTGTCAGACAAACCTGAATATCTTCTGGTTTGAGGGATTTCCAGAAAATCTCCCTTATTGGAGACTGGGTACATGTATCTGTATGGCTGAGTCCCTTCGCTGTTCACCTAAAGCTATCACAGCATTGTTAATTGGCTATTAGTGAAAGTGTTAGTTGCTCAGTCGTATCCGACTCTTTGCAACTCCATGGATCGTAACCCACCAGCTCCTCTGTCCACAGGATTCTCCAGGCAAGAATACTGGAGTGGCTTGCCATTCCCTTCTACAGTGGATCTTTCCAACCCAGGGATCAAATCCCAGTCTCCTGCATTGCGGGCAGATTCTTTACTGTCTGAGCTACCAGGGAAGCCCTGATTAACTATCCCCCAATACAAAATAATAAATAAAAAAAAAAGAGAAAATCTCCCTTATTGAAGATCCTTTTTCTCCATGCTTATTTTCCTGCTGTTTGAATCAAATACACTTGTTGGTTTCCTCAACATGCCAACTTAGAGTTTTTTTTTTCTATTCAGTTCTTTACACTGATGTAAACAGGCCTAATAAATACATTAACTTTTTTTTTTATTGTGGCAAAATATTTCACATAACACAATATTTACCATCCTAGCCACTTTTAAGGGTACAGTTTAGTGGCATTAAATACATTAACAATGGTGTGCAGCCGTCACTACCGTCCATGTCCAGAACGCTTTCCATCTTGCAAGACTGAAATGCCATACCCATCAGACAATAATTCCCGGTTCCCTCCGTTTTCCAGGCCCCTGGCAGCCAACCTTCCAGTTCCTGTCTATATAAATTGAACTACTTTAGCTACATCATGTAAAAATAATGGTATCATACAATATTTTCCCTTTCGTGACTGGCTTATTTCACTTAGCCTAATGTCTTCAAGCTTCATCCATGTTATGGTATGTGTCAAAATTTCCTTACTTTTAGAAGCCAAATAATATTCTATTGTAGGCATACACTCACCATATTTTATTTATTCATTCATCTGTTGATAGACTCTTGGGTTGCTTTTACATTTTGACTGTTGTGAATAATGCTGGTATGAACATGGGCGTTAAGCTTTTTTGAGTTCTTATTTTCTATCCTGGGTATGTATCCGGAAGTGGAATTGCTGGATCAATGACGATTCTGTGTTAACTCAGTAAGTCCATTTTAAAAGCTCATGATTTGTATTTTCCTCTCAGTTTTTCATTCCCTGAACTCTGTTTGTCATTCATAGTTCTAAGACGGTATAGTGATAATGCTGGGGGGTTATGGGGAGGAAAAGAGGATAGAGGTTATGGAGGAAGACAGGGAGACAAATGTTTTCTCACCCATTCCCTATTTCAGGCCATGATGCCAAGGTGAGGGTAGTTGGGAAAGACAGATTAAAGGGAAAGTTGAAAGCAGAGGAAAATTTGCTTCATTTCTCATTTGGGATTCACCTCAAAGGATAGTCTCAACACCACTATAGGCAGCCTTATCAAAGTAAAACTGGTAGATGCAGAAAGTAGCTAATGGCATTGATGGGTGAATTTGAGCAAGAATGAGGTACAACTTACAGACTTGGGCATCCGCTGGCCATGTATCTGCTGGGTAGACTTTGTGGACCAGACAGGGAGTGGCTAAGATGAGAGAGCCTTCAGGATGGATAAGAATGTACTACATGCTGAGGGTGGATCATGATGGCAAGGAGAAGAGAAGAGAACAGATCAAGAAGAGAACAGACCTCAAATTCATCAGTAACAAATGCCAACATGACAATCTATTAAAGACACAGCAGGCAAAGAATACAATCACTGAAGGTGATAGAAAGGAATAGGGAATACTCAAGGGATCAAATTATCTGAAAGAAATGATTATAAACAAAATTATCATTAGTGAAGAAGGTTAGGTGTCCTTATAGTCTCAGAGGATAGTGCATGAGGAAGATCAAAGTGAATGTAAGAATATAGATGAAAAAAAAAAAAAGAATATAGATGATTATATAGATTATCATGCTGATAAACCTATACCATGCAGATTTCCTCATTTTCAAATTAACTATGAGACTGGAGAATTCAAAAATGTAAGTTTGATAAGCACATCCAATTATTATACCTGTTTTAGTATAACTTCATAACTAATTCAATATTCTATTTTATTTGGGTGAGGAAAAACCATTCTCTGCCATTTATCTTCCTATCATGCATTCAAGTCTGAATCGGGCTTGTTGGATATGTAGGTCTCTTAGCAAGAGAGTGTTCATGCTTTAAATCTCTGTCACAGGACAGAGTATTTATTCATGTAGCAAATATTTCTTGGCCATCTGCTATGTTTTAAGTACTCATAAAAAATACTGAAGTATCAGTTCAGTTCAGTCGCTCAGTTGTGTCCGACTCTTTGCGACCCCATGAACTGCAGCACACCAGTCCTCCCTGTCCATCACCAACTCCTGGAGTTCACTCGAACTCATGTCCATTGAGTCAGTGATGCCATCCAGCCATCTCATCTTTTGTCATCCCCTTATCCACCTACCCTCAATCTTTCCCAGCATCAGGGTCTTTTCAAATAAGTCAGCTCTTGACATCAGGTGGCCAAAGTATTGGAGTTTCAGCTTCAACATCAGTCCTTCCAATGAACACCCAGGACTGATCTCCTTTAGGATGGACTGGTTGGATCTCCTTGCAGTCCAAGGGACTCTCAAGAGTCTTCTCCAACACCACAATTCAAAAGCATCAATTCTTCAGTGCTCAGCTTTCTTCACAGTCCGACTCTCACATCCATACATGACCACTGGAAAAACCATAGCCTTGACTAGATGGACCTTTGTTGACAAAGTAATGTCTCTGCTTTTTAATATGCTATCTGGGTTGATCATAACTTTCCTTCCAAGGAGTAAGTGTTTTTTAATTTCATGGCTGAAATCACCATCTGCAGTGATTTTGGAGCCCAGAAAAATAAAGTGAGCCACTGTTTCCACTGTTTCTCCATCTATTTGCCATGAAGTGATGGGACTGGATGCCATGATCTTAGTTTTCTGAATGTTGAGCTTTAAGCCAATTTTTTCACTCTCCTCTTTCACTTTCATCAAGAGGCTCTTCAGTTCTTCACTTTCTGCCGTAAGGGTGGTGTCATCTGCATATCTGAGGTTATTGACATTTCTCCTGGCAATCTTGATTCCAGCTTGAGCTTCATCCAGCCCAGCATTTCTCATGATGTATTCTGCATATAAGTTAAATAAGCAGGGTGACAATATACAGCCTTGACGTACTCCTTTTCCTATTTGGAACTAGTCTGTTGTATGCTAAGTCGCTTCAGTCGTGTCCAACTGTGTGCGACCCCATAGACGGCAGCCTGCCAGGCTCTGCCATCCCTGGGATTCTCCAGGCAAGAACACTGGAGTGGGCTGCCATTTCCTTCTCCAATGCATGAAAGTGAAAGGTGAAAGTGAAGTCGCTCAGTCGTGTTTGACTCTTAGCGACTCCATGGACTGCAGCCTACCAGGCTCCTCCATCCATGGGATTTTCCAAGCAAGAGTACTGGAGTGGGGTGCCATTGCCTTCTCCGAGTCTGTTGTATATCATGTACTAAAAGACCATTCCATTCTTTCTCCCTTTTGATAGTTTCCCAATATACCAGTCTCTTCTGCCTCACTTATGAATAATTAAAGTGGTACATCATGACTAAGAAAGAAGATAAGAATAGGTCTAGCACCCAAAGCTCATACCTACAGAAAGGACCACTATGTAAGGTGGTCCTTCCTAAGTGAGATTTCTTAGTTTTCAGAAAGTCATTTTGTTTTATCATTAACCCAAAGTAAGGAATCCTTTTCTGACATTTTACCTTGGGTTTTGTATTTACAGTTAAATCACAATTCTTGGGGTTTTGTGTTTATAGTTAAAATGTGGAGTGCATGGACATGTGTGTCAGTGGTGGGCAAGGGGTTGTGTGAGCATGTTTGGAACAGGCTAAGAGCTGTGACCTTAATTTAGCAGTGCAGGAGATTATAGAAGGAAATAGAATGACTAGGAGAAAGAAGAGGTGTCTTGAAAATGTGGATCAAACTCATGTATCTCTTGTGAACTATTAGACAGTCTATAGTTACCTCTCAGAAAAAATGGTAAACCCATTTGGAAATCAGTGTAGTTCCTTCCCAGTTGCTTTAAATGCACCCAGGGATGTTCCTGGCTCTCCAGTGGTTAAGACTTCACCTTCCAGTGTGGGGGTATGGGTTTGATCCCTGGTCGGAGAACTAAGAGCCCACGTATCTCATGGCCAAAAAGCCAAAACATAAAACAGAAGCAATTTTGTAACAAATTCAATAAAGACTTAAAAAAAATGGTCCACAATAAAAAAATCTTTAAAAAGAAATGCAAAACTCCGAAGGAGTTCTGACCATCATATCACTTGTACCCTGTCAAAATGATAGCTTCACTATTTACTTCAACTATACTTTATACTACTATAACACGGTATTGTACCAAACATCCTCATATTCAGGTATTTCCATACTTTTCTGATGATCTTTCTTAGAATAGATTTAAAGGTAGGGTTCCTGGATGGAGGTTGTGTGCATGCTTGCTGCTGCCAAGTCGCTTCAGTCGTGTCCGACTCTGTGCGACCCCATGGACTGCAGCCTACCAGGCTTCTCTGTCTATGGGATTCTCCAGGCAAGAACACTGGAGTGGGTTGCCATTTCCTTCTCCAATGCATGAAAGTGGAAAGTGAAAGTGAAGTCACTCAGTCGTGTCTGACTCTTAGCGACCCCATGGACTGCAGCCTACCAGGCTCCTCCATCCATGGGATTTTCCGGGCAACAGTACTGGAGTGGGGTGCCATTGCCTTCTCCCTGTGTGCATGCTTAGTCACTAGTAAATGAAAGTCACTCAGTCATGTCTGACTCTCTGCGACCCCATGGACTATACAGTCCAGTGGAATTCTTCAGGTCAGGATATTGGAGTGGAGACTTTCCCTTCTCCAGGGGATCTATGCAACCCAGGTCTCCTGCATTGCAGGCAGATTCTTTACCAGCTGAGCCACAAGGGAAGCCCAAGAATACTGGAGTGGGTAGCCTATCCCTTCTCCAGTAGATCTTCCAGATCCAGGAATTGAACTGGGGTCCCCTGAATTGCAAGTGGATTCTTTACCAACTGAACTATCAGGGAAGCCCAGTCACTAAGTCGTGTCCACCTGTTTGTGACCCCATGGACTGTAGCCCGCCAAGTACCCTCTGTCCATGGGGTTTTCCATGCAAGGATACTGGGGTAGGTTGCCATTTCCTTCTTCAGGGGATCTTCCCAACCCTGGGATCAAACCCATGCCTCCAGCGTCTGCTGCATTGGCTTGTGGATTCTTTACCACTGAGCCACTTAGGAAACCCAGGTGAATTGCATTCATTTGAAAAATATTGTCCTTCATTATTGGACAAAACTATGTCCCCACTTATGTCAGAAAACCCTTTTCCCACCACACACCAGCCTATAAGATTGCTTAAAGAAAATCTTTACTGGTTTTCATTTGCATTTCTTTAATCGCTAAAGAAGTTAATGTTTATATATGTTTTATGGCTGTTTTATATTTTTACTTTTATGAATTGCTTTTAAAAAATGTTCTGTTTTCCTCATAGGTTTATAGAATCATCAAGTAATAGCATGCTGAATGCATTTTTAAAAAATCTATCAAATCTTTTTTAACCTTGTAATGGCCCTCTGAAATGGCAAAGATAAATTTTATTGTTTTTTATTAGAAAGATAGAGAAGCTGAGAGCCTGCTTTCTCATAAAAACAAGCTAATGGTGGAAACAATCACAGAATCTTAATCTCATTTACTCCTTTTTGCTTCCCACTTTGTCCTGGTGCTTCTCAACCTAGTTGACTAGGGCCCCCTTTAACAAAAGCAGTAATTGAACATGAAGAGTATCCCATAAAACAAAGTAAGCTGACATGGGTGACTTCAAATGAAAAGTAGCCCAGTTCCTAGAGATGGAGTTTATTGGGCAGTTGTGAAGCATCAAAAGGGACAGGAAATTTAAAAAGAGAAGGATGAAACCAGCTCCTCCAAATACATCTGATGAACTAGGCATCTCCTTGGTCTGGGTTAACACCTGCACCTTGTAATATCATATGTCAGGTAAAATTCCAAAGCCAAAGAAACAGAGCTGAAGGAGGCCTAAGTCATAATTTGTAACCGTGTCAAGCTGCAGTGGAAGAAACTATGTAAACAAGATGGGTTATTTAGAGAGCTTTTGAAGTCCTAATTTCTAACTAATATGAAATACCTGAGGTGTCCAAAATTGGATATATATTTTGAAGAATTTGACACTTGCTTGGTGGAGGATGGTTCTAAACTAAACTGCATTCAGTCCCATTGAATAAATATATCTATTGTTGAAACTAAAAGGAGAAAGAGAAGCAAACTAGAGAGATCGATGGCTTTGTTTACATTAAATAATTCAGTATTTAATACTGTTCTGAAAAAAATTCCCATTTTCTAATTGTTTTTAAAGATATTCTTATATTAAAATACAATAAATAGTCAGAAGAAGACCTTACTGTATTTAAATTAGTTTAAATAAACTCAAAAGCCAAGCAATATTGTCACATTTTAGAATGACCATTTTATATATGTGCTAGTAATAAACTTAAGGAAATTTCTTTTGGGAAAAAGGGAGTAATGCCAGAAATAATTGTTAAATATAAAGTGATTTCAGGAAAAGATTATTAACTCAGAATTGCCCAGCAGACATATATAAATACTGAGGAAGTCTGAATTCCATTGGGATTTTCATCACTTAGTCCATAGTGTTAGCAAAGAAATCTGAAATCTCCCTATTAGCCTTCAGAGTGGTGCTCAAAGGAAATGTAAACCAGATGAGGTCTGTTTCCTGAGACCCAGAGCCAAAGCTGCCGGTGAGGTCCCAGGCACAAGAGGAAAGGAGAACACACAGCCACATTCAGGGCAGTTGAAACTTACCACGTCCTGACACAGAGAGAAATGAGGGTTATTTATTCTGGCGACCACTTGGCTGATAGAAGATATAAGGTCACCCAGCTGGTTTTGAAACTTAATTTACTATCTCCTAGACTCGCATTGTATTTATTTGAGAAGGAAGAGTAGCCAAAGGCTCTTATTTATTTTCCTGTGAACAAAGCTAGAAGAAGTTAAAGTGGATTTCTGAAGCATCTATTACCTGCTAAATGCACATTTCCCATTAGATTATGGGGTTGTGTTCCGGCCCCAAGTCATTTTGCTGGCAAGTCAGATTAGAGTGAAATTTATTACAGATGAAAGAAGGTGTCAATTTTCCAGTGTGGTTGCTCCTCTGAAGTGCTTACAACGAGGAAGAAAAAAGGAGTATGTGACATGAAGGGAAGAGATGATATTTGTAATATCGCGCTTAAGGATGTGTCATTCTAACTAAGATCATTAAAAAAAACGTTCATTCATTGAGCCTTTACTGGATATCTACTCCATGCCAGGCACTGCTTTCTGTATGCTGGGGAGGAAAAGATGAGTAATGGACACCAGCGAGTAGTGCTGCCAATTGAGTTGAGGAGCCCTAAAAAATAAAAAGTTACATGACCTGTTTGAACAGGATGAACTTGGAGAATTTAATATAATGAAGTATGAAAATGTGACCAGCAGTTTCTTTGAAGAAGCAGGCTTGGGAAATGGAAGATGAACTTGTATTTCTAACCACTGAGTTTTATCCCCAGGAAAGAGAGGAAAGTCCTTTTGTGTTCCAAAGATTTAAACTCTACAGAAACTGGCAATAAAATTTTAATTTTCACAGTAAAAGAAAACTGACAGGCTGGATGGTGGTGTAGTGGTGGGTGAATAAGGGGCTCCGGGGCCATCTCCCTTAACTGCAGAAACTGGTGCCTGAGTGCATTGCCCCATTTTCTGTGCCTCAGATGGCTGAGGACAGGTATCTGTCTCAGCTAGAGGCAGACCCCACTCAGGAGTCTTTCTGGGTGTTGTCACTAAGTTGTTCAAATCGGGATGCCTGCACTATTGTCTGTGGGGGATGACAGAGTCGGGGGTGCAGGTCCTCATCCCTGCTGGTCTGCAGGAAGGAAGCCACAAGAGGACCTCAGGCCACTCAGGGGACTGTTGCTGGTCAAGGCAGGGGCTGGGCAAGCAAGACTAGCTTTAGGCCTAAGCCATGGTGCAAGACCCCAGTGAGGCCCTGAAAAGACTTGCAAGTCTTTTCCCTACCCACAACCATCCCAGGAGACATAAGAAGAAAACAACAGGGCTTCCCTGGTGGTTCAATGGTAAAGAATCTGCCTGCCAATGCAGGAGACATGGGTTCAAGCCCTGATCTGGGAAGATCCCACATGCTGCAGAGCAACTAAGCCCCTGCACCACAACTGTTGAGCCTGTGAAGAAACTGGAGCCCAGGAGCCACAACTGCTGAAGACCACGTGCCCTAGAGCTCGTGCCCTGCAACTGGAGCGTAGTCCCTGCTCGCCACTAGAGAAAGCCCACCCAGCAAAGAAGGCACAGCACAGCCAAATATAAACAAATAAATACTTATAAAGAAAAAAGAAGAGAGAACAACATAGTGACAAGACTCAGAAAGACTCCTTGTGGTGTCGACCTCTAGCTTAGACAGGTATCAGACATGTTACGTGACGATGTCCACGCTTACATGTCAATGTGAAAATATTATTTTAGCAGAGTGAGTTATTTAGATTTTAGTGTAGCTGGATAGGAAAACTAATTATGATTGGGGTTGAGAGCTGCAGAGTCCCCATATGATTTTGTTGGAATCTGATTGCCTTCTGTGACATTCAAGTAAAGTGATTTGTCCCATGGTTGGAAGATTGTTGTGGCTAATTTCTGAGAGAGCCTCCCTGGTGTCATTTGGAGACTGTGTAGCAGAGACTTCTTGCAGAGTCATGTCACCTTCTATGCTACATACTTGCCAAAGAGGCAGCAATGAAAACGGGTCACCTGCCTCTAGGAAGACCTGGTCACTTTGCTCATGGAAACTGTCTTCCAGTTAAATGAGAAACATGCATAAGGGCAGTACAGGCCGGGATACAACTGGCCTAGGATGAAGGATTTCCACTCCATCAGCCTAAGCCAGCTTTGTTTTAATGCAGCCATAGACTTTTCAGCTGATTCTGCTTTATGGATGCACAATAACCAAGGTTGAAACTGAGGTTTAGTTGGCCATATTGTCACTTAACACATCAGTGCCTAAGCAGCTGAGTGTACATAAATAATGAGATCTGTGTTACTGCCTGATGTGGGGCAGGTCTGCTAGAATGACAGCCTTAACAGTACGACCGCATTCCAGGGAATCAAATGGACTACAGACCTTGAGACCATTTCCATCTCTCATTGTATTAAGATTAAGTGTAAAGGCTCCTGAGCTTATACACAAGATTTAAATTCTGTTTTTAAAACCTATGTGCGTTTGTGTGAGAGAGTATGTGTATAAGTCTGTGAAGAGTACATGGCTTTGCTAGTTTTGGGGTGATGGGCAAGAAGAACTGTTTGGTAGAGTCTCTTTGTTTAAATAGTAATAGGTAAGGACTATCTGGGGTTTTCCCTGGTGGTTCAGATGGTAGAGAGTCTGCCTGCAATACAGGAGACCTGGGTCAGCAGGATTCCCTGGAGAAGGGAATGGCAACCCACTCCAGTGTTCTTGCCTGGAAAATCCCATGGATGGAGAAGCCTGGTAGGCTACAGTCCATGGGGTCACATAGAGTTGGACCGGACTGAACGACTTCACTTACTTTCTTTCACTTTCTTTGCAAGAAACAGTTCTGCTGTAGAACTTGTAACATTGAACAACATTTAATGAGTTATCAGCAAACACTAAAGATAAAAGAACTTTGATTAAATTTCCTAAGCTGTTTAAGATTCCTGTGTTCTGTAGATTGCAATGGATGTTTACACTTCCGTTAATAAAATTCTACCAAGCAGATGACAGGTACCAATTAAAAGCAATCACAAAGCATGCTCTTTCCAAAATCCCTGAAGTAGAATCTTTAAATACTGCTTTGTAGAAGCATTAGCTGGCACAGAATATCTTCAGTCCTCAGCAACTTCTATAGCCTGTGGGATTCCCATCATGTCAGTGCAGGAGAGTAGAGGAAACATAAAATGATTTTTGGTGTTTGCTGAAGGGTGGAGAAACATCGGGTATGATTCAAGTTGCTAAAATAGTAGATACTTGTCTTTAGTTGCAAAAGTCTAGACTGTGGTAACAAATAGACCTTCACATATAAAATGGCTTAGATCCAGTGAATTTTATTTCTTATTCACCTAAACTCATAGGATATGCTTCTGGTAAGAGGTTAGCTCTCATCTAGATAGAATCATTAGGACCCAGGCACCTTTTATCTTAGGGCTTTACTTGTAGCATCTACCTTAAGATTCACTTCTTAAAGAGGTTAGCCTGAAAATGGTGCCCATCATTTCCACTCATCTTCCATTGACTGGAATCCAGTCACAGGAGTGCACCTGACTCATGGGAAGCTGGGAAATATAACTGTGCTGAGAGTCTAGAAGTATAAGGAAAAAGGGGCTTGATGAATAGCTAGGCACTGCCCTAGTATCTCAGTACATTTCCTGTTGGACAGTTTCTTTTGGAGAAGGACTTTTGGAAAGGGCTTGCCCATGGTTCTGCTTTGGATTGTTGTGTGTGAGGGTAGAGTCAGATGGATGTTTCAAGAAAAGGAAGTAATGACAACCACTGCAAGTTTCCTGCAAAGATCTTGGTTCTGGTGCTCTCCTGCTAGCCCACCAAGCCTTTTTCATGGGCATGAAAACTGAGAACTGAGTTGCACTTCTGCTGGAGGCAGATTACCTGTACTTTGAGCAGATCTATTTTGTTTGACAGTGTATTTTATCAAAATTTACTTTGAAATTAAACAATTTAATTAAATAAGTCATTACTCTTTATTTAATGATTAAATTATTTAATTTTTAATTAAAATAATTGTGAACATATGTATTCATTATATATGTGTATACATGTAATGTGTATATTAATATGTATTATATATACACATATATTTGTAATATATGAAGAGATTAAATTACTGTCACTACACACATATTATACTATATATAATATATATTTTATGTAGTTCAATGAGGTATAGAATAAAGTAAGGTCATCAATACCCTTCACACCTTACTTCAGTCAAATATTTGATAGATTATCCTACTTTTAAAGTCTTGGAAGATGTTTAAATCTACTTTGGAGAGTCATCCTAATGTTCAACAACATACACATTTTGATAATCTTTTCTTTCAGTATGTGGGACCTCTTTTAATGAGAGTTGCACGCACATTTCTCTGAGTTCAGGAGGCATTTGCATGAGGCCATTTGTATCAGCTGGTTTGTCTGTGAAAGGGCCTCAGCTAAGAAAGTTCTGTGTGGGCATGTGGTTGGGTGCGAACAGTGAGGAGGGCGAACAGGAGAGCTGACTCCTCACCTGGCCCTGAAAACTATTGTCTGGGCTCCCTGCAGCAGGGCGGAACACTGAAGACGCTGTGTTCAAAAGGCACGGGGGAGCCTTGGAGCCACAGGTGACAACAGTGAGAGGAAGAGCCTTCTATGCCCTCTGCCTCCCTTCCCGGATGTGGTGGTGAAACATCCAGGCTGTGCAGCACTTCAAGGATGCCTCGAGGGTTGATGGCTCTGGCAGCCCTGGTAGAAAGCATCCTTGGCCCAGATGTCTGTTTTACTTATTTATTTTAAACTTTTTATCGATTTTACTGTGTTGTGTTAGTTTCAGATGTACAGCAAAATGAATCAGCTATACATATACATATGTCCACTCATTTTTAGATTCTTTTCCTTCACATGCCATTTCAGAATATTGGATAGAGTTCCCTGCCCTATGCAGTAGGTCCTTATTAGTTATCTATTTTATATATAATAGTGTGTATGTGCTCAGTCACTCAGTCATGTCCAACTCTTTGTGGCTGCATGGATTGTAGCCTGCCGGGCTCCTCTGTCTATAGAATTTTCAAGGCAACAATACTGGACCCAGGTTGCCCTTTCCTACTTCAGGGGATCTTCCTGACCCAGGGAACCCACATCTTATACATCTCCTGCATTGGCAGGCAGATTCTTTACCCCTAGCACCACCTGGGAAGCCCATTGGTGTGAATATGTCAGTCCCATTCTCCCAATTTATCCCTTCCCCCTTCCCGCCTCATGACCATAAGTTGGTTTTCTATACCCACTACTATTTATATTTTGTAAATAAGTTCATTTGTACCCCTCTTTTGGCTTCCCTGGTGGCAAGCGTCTGTCTGCAGTGCGGGAGACCCGGGCTCGATCCCTCAGTTGGGAAGATCCCCTGGAGAAGGAAATGGCAACCCCCTCCAGTACTCTTGCCTGGAAAATTCCATGGACTGAGAGGCTCTTCAGAGCCTTGTAGGCTACAGTACATGGGGTCGCAAAGAATCGGACACGACTGAGCGACTTCACTTTTGGATTCCAGAAGTCTGTTTTAAAATGTCCGTGGAGTTTTCTTTTTATTCCTGTATGGTGAGGCCAACAGGTTAGGAATTTACTGCCGCTGAAAAGATGGGTTGTTACTCACAGTTCCTGAGAGAAGGGCGTATACTACACAACAGAGGGTTACATGCGGAAGCACCAGGGTTCGTCAGAGGCAGAAAGGAGAAAGGGGAGAAGCAGGTACAGAAGAAGCTATTATTTGGTTTTCACAGAAAAGGACAGGTGAGGTCAGATAAACATCTGAGCAGGATTGGGACTGGATGGTCTGAATAATTTTGCTGGCATGTGGGCTATAAGGGTAGCCTCCAGTTGTCCAATATCAGGCTCTGGGGTGGTTTAGGGAAGGGGGATAGTGCACTCAATATGCCAGCAAATTTGTAAAACTCAGCAGTGGCTACAGGACTGGAAACAGTTTTCATTCCAATCCCAAAGAAGGGCAATGCCAAAGAATGTTCAAACTACAGCACAATTGGACTCATTTCACATTAGCAAGGTGATGCTCAAAATCCTTTAAGCTAGGCTTCAGTAGTACATGAACCAAGAACTTCCAGATGTTTAAGCTGGGTTTAGAAAAGGCAGAGGAACCAGAGATCAAATTGACAACATCCGTTGGATCATAGAAAAAGCAACGGAATTCCAGAAAAACATCTGCTTCATTGACTATGCTAAAGCCTTTGACTGTGTGGATCACAACAAACTGTGGAAAATTCTTAAAGAGATGGGAATACTAGACCACCTTACCTGCCTCCTGAGAAACCTGTATGCAGGTCAAGAAGCAACAGTCCAGGACTACAGGAGTCTGATAAAAGGAGGTGTGTGTGGACATGGATTCTGTATTGGTTGGTTTGCCTATGAAAGGTGTTCCCACTGGTAAGTTGTCTGCTGTCTCTGAAAGTGAAAGTGAAACTTAGTCACACATCATTCTTTGTGATTCTATGGACTGTAACCTGCCCTGCTCCTCTGTCCATGGAATTCTTCAGGGAAGAGTACTGGAGTGGGTTGCCATTTTCTTCTCCAGGGGATCTTCCCAACCCACGGATTATACCCAGATCTCCTGCACTGCAGCAGATTCTTTACCACCAGGGAGGGAAGCCCTAACTCTCTCTAGGGAATAGCTAACTCTGGGAAGGGCAGTCTCTTCTAGTTCTACAAAGTCCAAAGGTGTCCAAATATCATAAAAATATAGAAAATAAAAAATATGATTAAGGCAACATGTAGGTTCTCATGGAAGGCATCTGTGGCCCTGAGGAGATGCTGCTTCAACTATATTTAGAGGCAGTGAATGTAATTATGAGTCTTCCCAAGAGAGTCTCAGAACTGGGTAGGCAATGCTTGGACTACTTATAGGAAGTTTTATGTTGAGAGGAGGCATTCTCTTATGACATCTGAGTTATCCCTCAGTGTGATTCCTTTGGTATAGGCAGGCTCAAAAGGCCTATTTATACAGGTGACCAACATCCTTCCTGCAATCATTTGACTATTTTCTCTCTGGATATAGACTTAATGGAGATGGAGAACTAGTTGCTAACATTTATTTTAGCATTTTGTACATCTGTAGACTGATTTGTGCCTTAGACAGCTCTTTTTTCAGGATGCTTAATCTTAACTTGCTTAGTCTTTTCTCTTGAGCCTTGTTTTCTTGAACTTTATAAAAATGTTATTGTTTCCCCTATTTACAGGATAGTAAAAACAATGTTAAGGGCTGATAATGAAACTGCATTCTAGGAGTGGCTGCTCTGGGAAGCCTACAGAGTTATTAAGTGGAGTGAATTCAGCCTAGCCTCCATATTTCTCGATGTATATACCCACAGTGTCCGGAAGGCCTTCCCTGGAGGCTCAGAGGTAAAGAATCCACCTGCAATGCAGAAGATGCAGGAGACGTGGGTTTGATCCCTGGGTTGGAAAGATTCCTTGGAGAAGGGCACGACAACACACTCCAGTATCCTTGCCTGGAGAATCCCATGGACAGAGGAGCCTGGCTGGCTACAGTCCATGTGATTTACAAAGAGTCAGACATGGCTGAAGTGACTGAGCACACACACACACACACACACATATGAGCATACTGTAGTTATCAGGGAAATTAGCACTGGTTTCTGGGTAAAACTGGGTGTTACTATGGTCTTTTAAATGAACTTGCTGGGAGTGAGTGGAGGAAGAGCCGGACTTTGAGAGTCAAACCGGAGCCTGTTATAAATTCCAGAGCTGAGGGGCCCAGGAAGGGCTCCTTCCGGGCTGTGGGAAGAATCCAAGCTCCTCTTATAGAACACAGATGCTCTATTGGAAGGAAGCAATTCAGATTAGAAGCTGGGCAGCATCCAGGGTCATGAACTTAGAGTTGAAAATATCTGTCTTTGACCCCAGCAGCCAGCTAAGATTTCCTGCTGACCCTAGAAATTCAAAGGATTCTTAAGTTGGCATAAAAATCTGCCTCCTCCTTACACTCCAGATGTCTGACTAAGAGTTTCCAGGCTTGGAAACAGGTAGCAAACGTTCTGTGGTTTTGCTTTTGTTAATAAAGGGCTGAGGTCAGCACCCTGAATAATAGAAATGGCCAAACTATACCTCTGAATAATACAGCTTGAAAGGAACAACTATGAATTCACTGTTAGATAAATGATGACAGTAAAGAAGGATTAAAAAAGTAAGAGCAGCTGTGTTATTGTTAAAGGGAAGAGGCAGCTGGAATCCATAGGATCCCAGTCTGGTCAGTGGCCCAGTAGACTAAATTTTTAAAACTGTTCAGTGTTAAATGTTAGGAAGTCCAAAACCCACAGACCAGCTCTAGTGGAGGAAGACATTCATTTTCTTGCAATGAAAATACTTTCAACAAAATGTGAGGGTTCAGATTTGGAGATTATTTTTAAGAAAAAGTATCTGTTAAAGAATAATTTTGTAAAGGGTATAGTCATGACTCATACGAATATGAAATAAACATATGCCAACAATTTTATTTAACTCATTAATTGAAGAATTCAATAAAATGTGACAAGCAGTTTGAAAGAAAATTCAGAGAACCACATAATATATATACACATGTGTGTGCGTGCTCAGTCATGTCTGACTCTTTCCAGCCCTTTGGATTGTAACCCGCCAGGCTCCTCTCTCCATGGGATTTTTAGGCAAGAAAACTGGAGTGGGTTGCCATTTCCTCCTCCAGAGGATCTTCCTGACCCAGGGATCAAACCCAAATCTCCAGCATTGCAGGCAGATTCTTTATTCACTGAACCCTTGGGGAAGCCTATATATATATATATACACACACATATAAATAAGAAATATATATATATATACACACACATATAAATAAGGAAAACTGAATATGAATCTACAAATAAATGCTAAAGGGAGAGAGTGAAGGATGGGGAAGGAAATCAATTGTCGTTCCACCTGGGCAGAAATAATTTGTATGTCTATGGACGAGAATCATTTGCACAGCTATTTTATATAAATAACAGAATTCTAAAATATCTCAAAAACAATGAAAGTTAAAAACCCCAAGGATTCAGAAAACTCAAGCATTGGATGAGGCCTAGTTTTCCATGGAAGATATCTAATAATCTTGATGGTCTGTTTCAAAGTTCTTCACAGTTTATCTTGACATATGTGACTCTTGAAAATAATGCAGAAATATTACTGCAAGTCTTTTTAGAGTCAAGCTAGAGGAGTGGTTCTCAAATATGGTCCCTGAACCAGCAACAGAAGCATCGCCTGAAAGCTGTTAGAAATGCCAGTTCTAAAGGGCCTCCCCAGACCTACTGAATCAGAACCTGTGTGAGTGGGGGCCTAGCCATCTGGCTTAACACCCTCTGGGTGACTCTGGTGCATTCTCAAGTTTCAGAAGTGCTGGTAGATGATCTGACTTTGCCCACTTTATTACTGATTAGAATCCAAAGTCTGTAAGTTAGATATTACCTTGTAGAAGATTGAAAAATTGCAAATGACTTTTCTTAGGCAAATGATTTCTGTCTTGTAGACAAAATAACCACAAAGTCGCTGATGTCTGCATCTTTCTCTAGTAATCCTATTCTTTCTTTCTTTCATTGCCTCTGTATAGCAGTTTCCCCTATCTTTCAACTAGCTTTGTTATCCTGCTGGTTTTCTTATTAATGAAGTAAATATGTTTTTGACAAGTGCTCCCTAATGATTGTTTGAGACTCATGTCTCTAGCTTCATGAAACTTTTAGCTTGAAATAATGCAAAACAAGTAGTTTGACTTTTTCAAGTGAATGCAATGCAATTGAGACAATTAAAAGGGTTCAGTCAGCATGTGGGACTGGACCTGTGGGAACTTTTGTGGACAGTATTATTACATATCATAAGTCAGGCCTTATGTTAAGCTTTTTGGAAAAATATGAGTTCTCCGAACATTATCCAGCTCTTTCCATGGTTTATCTCTGGATGGGTTTTCACACTGCTCATTTCTTTCTTCCTTACCCTACTTCCTACCCCTCTGCCTTGTCACCATGCCATCAAACACCAACTTCTGCTTTGTCTCCTTAGAGATCTATGCCAATCCTTATATCTACCAGTTGAGAATGTCAGTGATAAAAATGTATTAGGAATTAGAGAGAAAAGGCAAGTTGAATTTTTCTCACTAAATGGTAAAATAAAAAGTAAGCGTTAGTGGTTTTAAATTATGGTCTACTTGGAGTTTTACATAAATACCCAAAGGATGCTTATAAATTTTAACCTGCCTTTGTGGGTAGCTTGGTGGAAAAAAAAAAATTAAGATAGAAGGATGTTCTAAGAAGACTTTGTTAACTTTTGCAAAATGCTTAGGGTAAATACACACTATATTAAGGCAGCTTTCCAGGCTGGGGAGATCATATCTGGAAGCTTGAAGGAATTCTTCTGCTATCCTTTCAAGAGGAGAAGACTTTCTACTAAATTATAGAAATTTTCTATTTTCTCAGATGAAATTGGTCATTGAGGGGTTCAGTAGAAAGCTGTAGACATATTTAAAGGATAGAAGATTTGGACTGTTGTGGAAGGTTTTAAGGATGATATCGGACTGAAAAGAACATAGAACTCAGAGGGTCATCTATACAAATTTTTTTTTTTTTTTGGTGGCTGCAGTGTGCAACTTATAGGATTCCTAACCAGGGATTGAACTTGGACCCCCTGCAGTGAAAATGCCAAGTCCTAACCACTGGTCTGCCAGGGAATTCCCTACAAAGGTCTTTAAAAATGTTCGCATTACAAATGGAGTTCCTAACTCAATTGTAATGACAACCAAAAAATGATGAAACCAAATTACCCAACTACAGTAGTTACGGTTACAAAATTTCCTTGGATTCACCTACATTCATCTCATACTTTGTCTCCATAGGCCCTCTGCCCTGGTTCCATGTTTCTCACATCTATAGACTCATTAAACAAAGTGTTACCTGTATGCAATTTTGTTTGGCCTGCATGCTGTTTAAAACAATTAAATTTCAGGTATCTTTAAATCCATATTTTCTTGACTTGCCTGTCATGTGAGTTTGTCATTCTCTCCTAGTCAGTGGTGATTGCCTTTTCTGTTGAGATCTTCCTAAATATAGGTTCATAATATCCTTCTTATACTAAATATAAGAAAAGTGTTCATTAAATAAATGTAGAGACAAAATTAAACTCTTTCAAAAGGAAAAAGAGAGAAAATGTGCCAGAGACCTTATGAAAACCATAGGTTTGAAATAGACAAAGAGGTCATGCAGTCCTCTGCAAACTTGGACCTTCCCAGGAACGTGAAATTATCTTGTATAATAATTCCCACATATATAACCTAAGGCTCTGGCAGATTAACTTGATTTACTCTATGAGATGTCTGCCCTGGTGATAATAACACAGGCAGCATGACTCAGTGCACTGAATCCTTTCATCTCTGCGAACCATCCTATAATGTAAACCAGAGTGGTTACTCCACTTCCCTCTGTCTCTGTGAGACCATAACAGGCTATGTAAACAAGGAAAAGACCCCCTTAGTGCATAACTCTCAACTGTAATGAACTTCAAAGACATTTGTGGTATTCCATTCACAAGTATTCTTAATTTGGGGCAGATGCACATATGCAAAATAACTCACCCAGCTGTAAGTGGTATTTCTATTGTGCAGATTTTGTGCTCTAGTACTGTTCTCCTCCTTCCCCCAGATGAAATTGGTTTAGAGAAGGCATATTGGAGGTAGGGAGAGTAAGCGTTTGGCAGCAGTCTTCAGGCTGGCAGGCTTGCTTTGTGTGTGGCCTTGGGGAGTCTTCTTTGAATGAGAAAACTGACTATGGATTTCCATCACCCTAAAGAAAGAATGCTCAAGGAAAAACATCTGCATAAAAATTCCTTTGCCTGGAAATTAGAAGGGGAAGAATTTTCAGAGATGCCCCATAGGATGCCTTTTGTCTCTTAAAATGCACTAATGGGAACTGCATCTCTGTGCAGACTGAGCTCAATGTACCTGTAGAACACCCACAAGTTACAGAGTACAATATTTTCTTTCTTTATCTTGCTGTTGTATAGTCGCTCAGTCCTGTCTGACTCTTTCTGACCCCATGGACTGCAGCACACCAGGCTTCCCTGTCCTTCACCATCTCCTGGAGCTTGCTCAAACCCATGTCCATTGAATCAGTGATGCCAGCCATCTTGTCCTCTGTCACCCTTCTCCTCCTGCCTTCAATCTTTCCCAGCATCAGGATCTTTTCTAATGGTCAGCTCTTTGCATCAGGTGACCAAAGTACTGGGGCTTCAGTTTCAGCATCAGTTCTTCTAATGAATATTCAGGATTGATTTCATTTAGGATGGACTGGTTTGATCTTGCAGTCCAAGGGACTCTCAAGAGTCTTCTCTAACACCACAGTTCAAAAATCAATTCTTCAATTCTTTGGCGCTTAGCTTTCTTTATGGTCCAACTCTCACATCCATACATGAATACTGGAAAAGCCATACCTTTGACTAGATGGACCTTTGTTGGCAAAGCAATGTCTCTGCTTTTTAATATGCTGTCTACGTTGGTTATAGCTTTTCTTCCAAGGAGCAAGTGTCTTTTAATTTCATGACTGCAGTCACCATCATCAGTGATTTTGGAGGCCAAGAAAATAAAATCTGTCACTGTTTCTACTTTTTCCTCATCTATTTGCCATGAAATGATGGGACCAACTGCCATTATCTTTATTTTTTGAATGTTGAGTTTTAAGCCAGATTTATCACTCTCCTCTTTTACTTTCATCAGAGGTTCTTTAGTTTCTCTTTTCTTTCTGTCATTAGAGTGGTATCATCTGCATATCTGAGATTGTTGATATTTCTCCTGGCAATCTTGATTCCAGCTTATGATTTATCCAGCCCAGCATTTCACACAATGTATTCTGCATATAAGTTACACAAAGAAGGTGACAATATGCAGCCTTGTTATACTCCTTTCCCAATTTGGAACCAGTCCGTAGTTCCATGTCCGGTTCTAACTGTTGCTTCCTGACCTGCATATAGGTTTCTCAAGAGGCAGGTCAGGTGGTCTGGTATTCCCATCTCTTTTAGAATTTTCCATAGTTTATTGTGATCCACACAGTCAAAGGCTTTAGCACAGTCAATGAAGCAGATGTTTTTCTGGAATTCCCTTGCTTTTTCTATGATCCAACAGATGTTGTCAATTTGATCTCTGGTTCCTCTGCCTTTTCTAAATCCAGCTTGTATGTCTGGAGGTTCTTGGTTCACATACTGTTGAAACCTAGCTTGAAGGATTTTGAACATTACCTTACTAGCATGTGAAATGAGCACAATTGTAAGGAAGTATGATTACCAATTGTTCTGCCTTTTGAAACTGAGAGAAGGTCATGGTGGCTGGAGACTTGCCTACAAGAAGTGTGGTACAAAATGGCCTCCATGCCTGGGAGCCACACAGGGCCCTGCTGGGCATCATGACCACACTCAAAAGAGGAAATTCCATAGTGTATAGTATTGGAGAGAAGAGATCCTGGAGACCGTCTTAGAATTCTGCTTCTACAACATGTAAATATCTTAAAGTGTCCCATTTCCATAATATTTATTGCACATTATTGTGCAGTGTGTATTACACACCATTATTTCATAATGTTTTCCATGAACTGTTCTCCTCTACTGTTTACTACTACCCAGAAACAGTCACTTCAGCATGTTTAGGTTATTCTTCTGGCATTTACCCCTAAGTACACAAATAGTATAGGCTGATATGACATATATGCAGCTAGTGCACCTATATATATATTTTTTTTTTTTTTGGATTAAAAAATTTTATTTATTAATTATTGACTTCCCACTTGAAGGATGAGGATCTTGTTCTCTTTCACCACCCTGCCTTTCTCCACCACATGTGCATACTCTCTTCCTCTATTCTGCCTTTCTAATACAGTTATAACAAGTTTAAGTCACTATTCAGAATCAGGGGGCTTCCCTGATAGCTCAATTGGTAAAGAAACCACTTGCAATGCAGGAGACCTGGTTCAATTCTTGGGTCAGGAAAATCCCTAGAGAAGGGAATGGCTACCCACTCCAGTATTCTGGCCTGGAGAATTCCGTAGTCTGTATAGTCTGACAAAGAGTCGGACATGACAGAGTGACTTTTTACTACTATTACTCAGAATTCAGAACATCATTATTATTCATAATTTTCCTTCATCTATACCTTTTTGTTTCCTTGGAGTTGATAAATATATTGTTTTTGTGTTTTTCTAGGGCCTAATTTTTACAATATACTTAACACTCACTAATTTATTCCCAATGTAGGGGAGTAATATTTGCCACGCCAAAATACCTCTTTAGGCATTTGTGTTATGTCAAGCTGAAAACAATCAAGGCCCAAAAGACTCGGGAAGAACATCTGACCTTCCCTCTGCTTACCTAAGAATGTAGATAGAGCATACATTTAAGAGAACTTTGGTAATGTTCAATTTATAGGTATAATACTTTGGAGCCTTTTAAAAACTATATTTGAAAATTTTTTATATCCCTCTTATTGAGAGTATCATTCCCTGGCAGCTCAGATGGTAAAGAATCCACCTGCAATGCAGGAGACACAGGAGATGCAGGTTCAGTCCCTTGGCTGGGAAAGTCCCTGGAGAAGAAAATGGTCACCCACTCCAGTATTCTGGCCTGGAAAACCCCATGGACAGAGGAGCCTGGTGGGTTGCAGTCCAAAGGGTCGCAAAGATGTAGACATGACTTACTTAGAAGACTCTCTGAGATGTGGGGTCTGTATCTCTCCCTGAATCCAGGCTGACGTAGTGACCAGTCAATCAACAGAAAACAGCAGAATTGGAGCTATATGATTTCTAAATCTAGAGTAGAAAAAGTCATGCTGCTTTGTGCTGGTTCTGTCATTTTGCTTCGGGAGCCATGAGCCACCATGTGAGAAAGTGGAGGCAGCCATGCTTGGAGGAAGCCCAGGCCAACATAGAGAAGCCCTGGTGTAGGTATTCAGGACCGTAGTTCAAACTGAGGTCCAGGCTCACACTTGTTGTCAGTAGTCAGATAAATGAGTGAAAATGGCTCCAGATGATTTCTTCTCCCAGTGCATGTCACTCCACCCCCAACCCTAGGCTTTGAACCTTCCCAGCTGAGACCCTCAGACATTGTAAAACAGAGGAAAAAATCATCTTCAGGTTACCTTTCCCTGATTCTTGATCTACAGACTCCAGGAACTTAGTGATTATTTTAAGCAACAAGCTTTAGAGTCATTTGCTATATAGTTATAGGTAACTAGAACAGATACATTATCTCTATAAGAATTATTTAGGTTCATGGAAAAGTTTTGTCTGTTGGATAATTGAAAACAACTAAAACATAACTGAGTATAGTTTGAGAAATTCAGGATATTTAATTATTGAGTTGTAAATAGAAACAAACATTATTTTAAAACACAAACATTATTTAAAACCCTTAAAACTGAATGCTAAAGAAAGCTGAATGGTGTAATTTGCTAGATATAAACATTGAAAAATAAGACTTTAAAAGCCTGGAAAAAAATTAGAGTTTTGAAAATATTAATTAATAATTTGAAACTAAATATTGAAATAAAAAGTAAAATTTCACATTGTTTTTTCTACATCCAGAGCTGCTGTCAAGGACATCAGAAAACATTAACATCAGTCTTATAGCTTCAAGGTTGTATTTCATGTACATATAATCTGTACATAGATTCTTCTTACTTCTTTGAGAATATAAATGTTAGCTATTTTCCCTCAGGGCGGTTATTTTTTTCTGCATGTTTTTTGTTTTCTCCAAGCTAATGTGTTTGCCTATTTGGTCTTTGATTTTTATTATTTGAGACATTCTTCGTTTGTCTGGTGACCTAAATTGATTGCCCACATTCAAGAATTGGGCATCAAGAAGTTAATTAGAGGAAAAAAAAAAAGTGATGTAAATTGAAGCTCTTTTTCTAGACTAGGATTGTCAACCATGAGTTTTACTGAGAGTAACCTGATGGGGAATTTCTGTTTGTTTGTTTTGAACTCCACCGTTAGTATATTTCAGTTTAGACTCCTCAGAAAATAAAATTTCAATTTTCTGCCTGGAGAATATTAGCTTGAATGCCAGCATTTTGGGAAGCACAGGAATATGCTGGATATCTCAACATTCAGTTGACAAACCTCTATTCAACCCCTTGTTTTCAGTAAAGTACAATGCACAAGAGATTCCTTGGCCAGAGATACCCTGTTTGGCCCTCTCCAGTATTATTAATCTGAAGCCAAGTATAAGAATTTCATGTGTCTCTGTTGACCTCTGCCCAGTGGGTGTCCCTCAACAGAGTCTTTGGTCTTGAAAGAATTACTCCCTGCAGTGATTTAGTTATAATCACTTAAATACAAATGGTAAAAATGTCTCTTGTATATTATGAGTCATAAATTCAAGAACATTCTACACTGTATTCTCTGGATGTTAAGTAGAGAAGATTGATTCAAACAGGTAAACAACTCAAATTGAAAAGCAATTTACGTATCTTGAAAAAACACCACTTGTTACTAGGTAAAGTACCTATTGATTAGAAGTAAATACATCCCTTGTTGCTAGGATTTGAAATGTATTCAATTTGCACCATTTAAGAGATTCTTATAGATTTCTGAATTTGACACCTACTAACATGCTATTTTATATCACTGACATATGATTGGCTTCAAATGCCTGAACATAAGTATAATAAGAACATTTTTTCCTCTCCATTTCTTGTGCCAAGCTCTGAAGTCATACAAAATATCTTCCTGGAGAGTACCTTGATGGTGCTTTTATCATAATTATGATTATTATCATCTACTCTCATCATTTGAGACCTTCCATTTTCTTGCTGTATCAAAGGAATAGCTTTAAGTCACATGGCTTTTTAAAAGAGAAGAAATTGGAAAATAAGTTGAAATTTCCATCTGAACTGACCTTTGACTTAAATACAGCTACAGACTTCTTAGGGATTATCAATCTTTCTGTGAGACAATATATTTTTTCCTTAATTCTTTTTCTTTGGAAAGTTGTTTCATGAAAAATAAGAATAATTAATAGTTCCCACGAAAAGATAAAAGGCCAGGTTCTAATTACAGCTCTGAGTTCATTGTGTTTATTGAAGTTGTAAAATGCTATTTGTAAAACTAGTATTTGTAAAAGCAATTGCAAAACTGGTTTGTAAATCAGCCAGTGTATCCAGTTCTCTTAATCCCACTGATAGAGATGGTCTTTATTACCAACATAAGCATTCCAAAATAAGGGTCCAGCATGATACCTGGTATAATTAAATATTAAATACTCTGCCGAAGTTTGACTCTTCTAATGTCATTAAGGTCAGTCAAGAGTGTTTTATATATTTGGACAGTTTAAAGGCTCCTTTGGCAATTCTAGCATCTAATCTATGAGTGAGGCTTCCAGGATTTGGATTATTAACTGAGGAATAATACTTACTTGAATCAAATGTTTAGCTCTCACTTACACGTGAGTGTTAAGGTAAATTCAGAAGCTGTTTAAAAGGTCTGATGAAATGTTTGAAAACAAATTGCTCCTGAAAAAGCATAGCTTTTCAATTTGTTGGTATCTCAAAATGTAGTTTATGGATTTATTCTGACATGTAATTATATCTTATAGTTTTTATTATGAAGTAATTCAAGTGTTCAAAAAATATAACAGATTTATATTATCAGGTTTATACATCATAAGTTTACCATGAGGACTTGAAGCATATTTCACATAGTTTTTTCAGATCATTTGTTTTTAAATAAATAAGACTGAGAGAACTAAGCTAAAATGCCCCACTATATTTTTATTGATCCTGAAATTTATGGAAATCATTCCCATGTAAGCTAAAAAAAAATTTTTTTTTTACCACATTTAAAGTATCGTTTGGATATTTATTAAGTAGTTAGCATTGCAGGTGGAGTCTTTACCAGTTGAGTCACAAAGGAAGCCCAAGAACACTGGAGTGGGTAGCCTATCCCTTTTCCAGCCGCTCTTCTGACTCAGAAATTGAACTGGGGTCTCCTGCATTGCAGGTGGATTCTTTACCAACTGAGCTATCAGGGAAGCCCTTTCACTTAAAATGTATGTAAATGGTACTACCTGGTACTAGTCTAATACGGTTTGTTTTTTAAATTCAGTTTAGTTCTGTTCAGTGGCTCAGTCGTGTTTATGTTTTTAAAGAAATGGGCCAAAGAACTAAATAGACATTTCTCCAAAGAAGACATACAGATGGCTAACAAACACATGAAAAGATGCTCAACATCACTCATTATCAGAGAAATGCAAATCAAAACCACTATGAGGTACCATTTCACGCTAGTCAGAATGGCTGCGATCCAAAAGTCTACAAGTAATAAATGCTGGAGAGGGTGTGGAGAAAAGGGAACCCTCTTACACTGTCGGTGGGAATGCAAACTAGTACAGCCACTACGGAGAACAGTGTGGAGATTCCTTAAAAAACTGGAAATAGAACTGCCTTATGATCCAGCAATCCCACTGCTGGGCATACACACTGAGGAAACCAGAAGGGAAAGAGACACGTGTACCCCAGTGTTCATCGCAGCACTGTTTCTAATAGCCAGGACATGGAAGCAACCTAGATGTCCATCAGCAGATGAGTGGATAAGAAAGCTGTGGTGCATATACACAATGGAGTATTACTCAGCCATTAAAAAGAATACATTTGAATCAGTTCTAATGAGGTGGATGAAACTAGAGCCTATTATACAGAGTGAGGTAAGCCAGAAAGAAAAACACCAATACAGTATACTAACGCATATATATGGAATTTAGAAAGATGGTAACAATAACCCTGTGTACGAGACAGCAAAAGAGACACTGATGTATAGAACAGTCTTTTGGACTCTGTGGGAGAGGGATAGGGTGGGATGATTTGGGAGAATGGCATTGAAATACGTATAATATAATATATGGAACGAGTTGCCAGTCCAGGTTCGATGCACGATACTGGATGCTTGGGGCTGGTGCACTGGGATGACCCAGAGGGATGGTGTGGGGAGGGAGGAGAGAGGAGGGTTCAGGATGGGGAACACATGTATACCTGTGGCGGATTCATTTCGATGTTTGGCAAAACCAATACAATATTGTAAAGTTTAAAAAATAAAATAAAATAAAATTAGGCTTCTAAAAAAAAAAAGATGCATTCACACTTATAAATAGATCAGTAGACAGATATAGCATTTCTATTTTACTTCTTGCTGTTGAATAAAATTTTGTTGCAAAAATAAACCAAAGTTTATTGATCTGTGCTCTTAGTAATAGACAACTAAGTTGTGTCTGATATTTTGCTATTACAAACAATGCTGCAATTAATGTTTGGCAATCTTTGGAGACATTTTTGATTGCCACATCTGGGCAGGGCATACTAATATTATCAGATGGGTAGAGATCATGGGTGTTAAGTTGCTTCAGTCATGTCCGACTCTTTGTGACCCCATGGACTGTATCCCGCCAGGCTCCTCTGTCCATGGGATTCTCCAGGCAAGAGTACTGGAGTGGGTTGCCATGCCCTCCTCCAGGGATCTTCTCAACCCAGGGATCCAACCCTGGGTTGGATCTCTTAACGTCTCCTGTATTTGCCGGCAGATTCTTTACCACTGACACCACCTGGGAAGCGGTAGAGACCATGAATACTGCTAAACATCTTATAAGGCACAGGGCAACAAAGAATTATCTACTCTCAAATGTCGGTAGTGCCAAGTTTGAGAAACCCTGCTCTAGGATATGTAAATAAAAGAACTAAATAGATATGTCATGATCATTGGATTCAGTAGCTTCTTTAGCTTATAAATTAACTTATAAATTCAGTCTTATTCTAGATAATATTCACATAGGGTTTGACACAGAATTTGACAAGCATTTCCCATAAGAATATTTTAAAGTCTTACCAGGATGGTAAATGGATAAAGTACACTGCCAATGGCTCAGTTTTACAAATAGGGAATAAGGGGAGTCCAGTGATCTTCCAATAGCATGTGATTGATAAAGAATTTTCTGTAGGCTGGATTTGGATGGCATCAATTGGCGCAGTTAGTGGCATGCCTTATTTTTCTATAATTATTTATCTGGATCTGGGCATAATACTTGAAGTCTTTCTAGCTTCTATAGGCTACAGTGCCTACCATTATCTTTCTACTCAGCTAGACTGGTGATAGGATTCATACATTAGGTAACTTCAATTCTTGGGAAAGTGATCCTCCATGGGAATCCAGACTCTAGATAGCATTATTTCAGAAAGAAGCACACATCAGGATTTAATTTCTCAACTTTCCTAAACCATCTATATTTTCACTAACTTTTGAAAATTTTGTACTTAATGTCAGAAATGGGTTTTTATTGTCAAATTATTCTAGCATGATGAATTACTAAAATGACTTCTCTCTGGTGAAATAAAATAATTCAAGTTTTTTTTTTTTTTTTTTATGATTCAAGTTTAAATAACCCAGGTTTTCATTTTGGTTGTAAAGAACTGTCTCTCTCTCTCTCTCTCTCTCTCTCTCTCTCTCTTTATGCATGGAGTTCAGTACTCCTTTGTGAATTATGAAGGACTTGGGCTTTGATTGCCTTTACTAGGGAGATATAACCTTCCTCACAGAATCTTTGAGGTCTGCTATACGCTGCAAGTTTCTGCTCTTTACCATTTCCCCAAGACCCTAATGAAATTAGCACTAGACCTTAATTATCATTATGACTTTGTTGACTAACAATGGCATCATAATATATTTGGCCTGGAGGGGTCAGTTCTGACAGCTTCATTATAGGCTTGTGAGATGTGGTCAGTTGTTAATGGTAGTCAGTTTTTCATTCTTCTCTTCAAGTTAAGTGATTCTATGAATAAATGGAGTGCTGAGTGCTACAGTGCTCTCCCATGATAATGTGCTTTGACTTGTTTAGTTATATATATTAATTGTCTAGTTAATTACTCATTCATTTGACTAATAACAGCATCAGTCTGGTTTAGGATCTTGCCTTGCCTGCTATGTGAGACTATCTCAGCCTGGGACTCTCTTCCACATAACTTTTTTTTTTTTTTTTAACCAGTCTTCTCCTATTATAACTCCTGAATTAGGAGCCTATCCTAAGGGCTCCAGCGTACTCTGTGCTCTTCTCAAAATAGCATTTGCCATGCTGAAACATTATTGCTTATCAGCAGCCTGGACTGAGGTTACCTGAATCCAAATCCTTGTTCCAGTCCTTACTACCTCTATGACCTATTGCAAGTTACATATTTTCCCTAAGTTTTAATTTTTTATTTATTTTTTAGGGTTTTAAAAATTGTTTGTTAATGATGTAATAGTATAATCATTATTATAAGCTGAATGAATAAAATGACCATCTAATTATCTAATGCGGTAACATATAGTGAGAGAAACAGAGGCTTTATTGAAAGAACATGAATCTAAGATTCAGATCATTTGGCACTATTCCCAGGAATACCTTACTCCAGCTTCATGGCCTTGAATATATTCCTGTAGCTCTCTGTAATTCAACTTTCAAGTATGCAGGTTGGTGGTTCTCAACTGAGGGTGATTTTGTACCCCAGGGGACATTTTTCCCTGAGTTTTTATTTCTTTATCTATTAAATGGAGACAATAGCATACCTATCTAATAGAGTTATTTTTATAATTATATTTATTCATTCAACAGCAAGTTATTGAGTAACTTCTACATATCAGTCAACTATTCCTAATGCTGGGGATGAGACAATGAACAGAAAAAAAATCCCTGCCCTGCTTACATTTTAGTGGGAGATAAACAATAGATATATGGAGATACAGCATGATGGGGGGCGGTTCTTGAAAGCATTTGAGAGTACTGTATTCGATAGGAAGAGACATTGAATAGAGCCAAATGAAGATGGAGAACAGTGAGAAAAAAACACGTTTTCTGGAGACTGGGATGGAATGGAGTGTGATATAAAGATCAGTGTTGGTCATAAGATGCCCATTATTCATTCAGGTGGAGAAAATGAGTACCTAGTTCAGCCTTGGGCAGAATTGTGTCCTCCAAAATTCATATGCTGAAGTCCTAACTCCAGTACCTTGAAATGTACTAGAATGACTATATTTGAGGATAGGGTCTTGAAAAGGTAATGTAAAATGGGTGGCTCCACATCCAATTTAATTGATTGCTTATTGGAAAAGGAAATTAGAGCACAGAAGGAAGACCATGTAAAGACAGAGGGAACTGAGAAAAGACATCTTAAAGGAAATCAACCCTGCCAACACTTTGATCTCTAACTTCTAGCCTCCAGAGCGGTGAGAAAATAAATTTCTGTTGTTTTAACCATCCAGTCTGTGCTATTTTGTTATGGTAGCCCCAGCAAACTAAAACAAATTGAATAGCTGAGTGGGCAGCCTACCATTCATGGGAGACAGATGAGCTGGAGTGATTGGCAGGTCAGTTCAATTCAGCTGCTCAGTTGTGTCCAACTCTTTGCAACCCCATGGACTGCAGCTCGCCAGACTTCCCTGTTCATCACCAACTCCAGGAGCCTTCTCAAACTCATGTCCATCGAGTTGCTGATGCCATCCAACCATCTCATTCTCGGTCATCCACTTCCCATCCTGCCTTCAATCTTTCCCAGCATTTAAGTGAAGTCATTCAGTCATGTCTGACTCTTTGTGACCCCATGGATTGTAGCCTACCAGGCTCTTCCATACATGGGATTCTCCAGGCAAGAGTACTGGAGTAGGTTGCCATTTCCTTCTCCAGGGGATCTTCCTGACCCAGAGATCGAACCTGGGTCTCCTGCATTGTAGGCAGACGCTTTTACCGCCTGAGCCACCAGGGAAGGCATATCATCTTTTCCAGTGGGTCAGGTGGCCAAAGGATTGGAGCTTCAGCTTCAGCATCTGTCCTTCCAGTGAATATTCAGGATTGATTTCCTTTAGGATGAACTGGTTTGATCTCCTTGCAGTCCAAGGGACTCTCAACTCTCCAACAACACAGTTCAAAAGCATCAATTCTTCAGTTTTTCAGCACTCAGCTTTCTTTATGGTCCAATTCTCACATCCAAACATGACAACTGGAAAAACCATAGCTTTGAGTAGACAGACTTTTGTTGGCAAAGTAATATCTCTGCTTTTTAACATGCTGTCTAGGTTTGTCATAGCTCTTCTTCCAAGGAGCAAGTGTCTTTTAATTTCATGGCTGCAGTCATCATCTGCAGTGATTTTGGAACCCCAGAAAATAAAGTCTGTTACTGTTTCCATTGTTTCCCTATCTATTTGTCATGAAGTGGAGGGACCATATGTCATGATCTTCATTTTTTGAATGTTCAGTTTTAAGCCATTTTTTTCACTCTCCTCTTTCTCTTTCCTCAAGAGGCTCTTTAGTTCCTCTTCACATTCTGCCATAAGGGTAGTGTCATCTGCGTATCTGAGGTTATTGATATTTCTCTCGGCAATCTTGATTCCAGCTTGTGCTTCATCCAGCCTGGCATTTTGCATGATGTACTCTGCATATAGGTTAAATAAGCGGTTTGACAATATACAGCCTTGAGATACTCCTTTCCTGATATGGAGCCAGTTCATTGTTACATGTCCAATTCTAACTCTTGCTTCTTGACCTGCATATAAGTTTCTTAGGAGGCAGATAAGGTGGTCTGGTATTCCCACCTCTTTAAGAATTTTCCACAGTTTATCATGATCCATATAGTCCAAGGCTTTAAGCATAGTCAATGAAGCAGAAGTAAATGTTTTTCTGGAATTATCTTCCTTTTTCGATGTATCAGTGGATGTTGGCAATTTGATCTCTGGTTCCTCTGCCTTTTCTAAATCCAGCTTGAACATCTGGAATTTCTCAGTTCACATATGTTGAAGCCTAGCTTGGAGAATTTTGAGCATTACTTTGCTAGCAAGCATATTGAAATGAGTGCAACTGTGCAGTAGATTGAACATTCTTTGGCATTGCCTTTCTTTGGGACTGGAATGAAAACTGACTTTTTTTAATCCTGTGGCCACTGATGAGTTTTCTAATTTTGCTGGCATATTGAGTGCAGCATTTTCACAGCATCATCTTCTAGGATTTGAAATAGCTCAGCTGAAATTCCATCACCTCCACTAGCTTCGTTTGTAGTGATGCTTCCTAAGGTCCACTTGACTTCAGACATCAGGATGTCTGGTTCTAGGTGGGTGATCACACCATCATTGTTATTTGAGTCATTAAGATCTTTTTTGTATAGTTCTTCTGTGTATTTTTACCACCTCTTCTTAATATCTTCTGCTTCTGTTAGGTCCATGCTCTTCCTGTCCTTTATTGTGCCCATCTTTGCATGAAATGTTCCCTTGGTGTCTCTGATTTTCATAAGAGATCTCTATCTCTCCCGTTCTATTGTTTTCCTCTATTTCTTTGCATTGATCACTGAGAAAGGCTTTTTTACACTCCTTGCTATTCTTTGGAACTTTGCATTCAGACAGGTATATCTTCCTTTTTCTCCTTGGCCTTTTACTTCTCTTCTTTACTCAGCTATTTGTAAGGCCTCCTCAGACACCCATTTTTCCTTTTATTCATTTCTTTTTCTTCGGGATGGTTTTGATCACTGCCTCCTGTACAGTGTTATGAAACTCTGTCCATAGTTCTTTAGGCACTTTGTCTATCAGATCTAATCCCTTGAATCTATTTGTCACTTCCACTGTAAAATTGTAAGGGATTTGATTTAGGTCATACCTTAATCGCCTAGTGGTTTTCCCTACTTTCTTCAATTTCAGTCTGAATTTTGCAATAAGGAGTTCATGATCTGAGCTACAGTCAGCTCCTGGTCTTGTTTTTGATGACTATGTAGACCTTCTCCATCTTCAACTGCAAAGAATGTGATCAGTCTGATTTCACTATTGACCATCTGGTGATGTCCGGTGTACAGAGTTGTCTTTTGTGTTTTTTGAAGTGGGTGTTTGCTATGACCAGTGTGTTCTCATGGCAAAACTCTGTTAGCCTTTGCCCTGCTTCCTTTTGTACTCCAAGACTAAACTTGTCTGTTACTCTAGGTATATCTTGACTTCCTTCTTTTGCATTCCAGTCCCCTATGATGAAAAGGAAATCTGTTTTTGGTGTTAGTTCTAGAAGGTCTTGTAGGTCATCATAGATCCATTCAACTTCACCTTCTTTGGCATTAGTGGTTGGGGCATAGACTTGACTTGGATTACTCTGATATTGAATGGTTTGCCTTGGAAATGAACAGAGATCATTCTGTTGTTTTTTTAGATTGCACCCAAGTTCTGCATTTTGGATTCTTTTCTTGACTATGAGGGCTACTCCATTTCTTCTAAGGGATTCTTGTGCACAGTAGTAGGTATAATGGTCATCTGAATTAAAGTCACTCATTCCTGTCCATTTTACTTCACTAATTCCTGAAATGTCAATATTAACTTTTTGCCATCTCCTATTTGACACTTCCAATTTACGTTGATTCATGAACCTAACGTTCCAGGTTCCTATAAAATATTGTTCTGTAAAGATTGTTTTCCATCTTTAAAATATCCATAGCTCAACAAAATCTCCTATGTCCAACACAGCAGGGCACTTGAGAGATCCGCACGTCTGTACGTCTGAAGGTGGGTGAACTGGAACTTATAGACAGGTAGGATCTCAGGGAGTGGAGATGATGCCCACAGTCCCAGCCTCTTGGCTGTGGAAGCTGTGCCTGTAGCCCCAAAGAGCCTCGTAGTAGCAGGAGTAGTAGCACATGTGACTGTGGTCTGCAGGCCACTGTGACGCCTGTGACCACAGGGTTCTAGGGAGCAGTGGCTGTGAGGCCTGTGGCCCTTCTCTGTCCAACCATGGCAGCACTCCCAGCTGTGATCCCCCTTACCATGCTGGTGGCCCCCGCAAGCCTGACCAACTTGGATATGGCTGAGGTACCCAGAAAACTGTTTCCTCTCCAGCCCCCCCACCACTGTGGCAACAGTGCCTGCAACCCAAGTGATCCTCAATATGGCAAAGGAACCCACCTTCCAGTGCCCTTGGTGGTAGTGCCAATGGCAGCAGTGGCATCAGCTTTTCACTTATTTAGTACTTGTGAACGACTTCTGTGTATCTTTACTTAAATTGCCACAGACATATAATAATCCAATTCTTGGAAGTATTAATTCAGTTACATAAAAAGGCAAAAATCTTTAATTTTAACAGTTTCTAAACATCGAATCTCCTGATACTTCAGGCTGTGTATACAAAATATAACTTTGATTGGGAAGGGTAGGGATACTTTGTTTACAGTGATGTGGATTCTGGGCAGTGGCAACTGGCCCAAATGGCTTGCAAATCCAAGGCTTTAGGCCAGAGCTCTGATAGGTCCTCATTAGAAGTGAGTAAGACTTCACAATCACAGAGAAATTTCAGTTTGATCAACGTTTAATTTCTATCTCTGTGAAAGGCTAACTTCCTTAGCTAAGTGGCTAAATGAACAACAGCTGGGTTTAGGGGAGAGCGGCAAATACGATGTAACTTGTCTTAGGCAGTCACCAAAGGACTAATCTAAAAAGGACAATTATGTTCAGAGCCTTTTCAGTGCACTCTTGGACTGCTAAAGAAACTGTCTCCATCCAAGCATGTTAGCATGGAAAGGCTAATCCACAATGCCCTAAGGAAGAGTGCTTTGCTCAGAAATGTGGCATTCAATTTTTGTAACTCTGCATGGAAATTCCTTTTAAAGTTGTGCATTTCACCAAATGCAGTAATTGCCTTGGGGTGTAATGGATTACAAAAGATGGGCGTAATCACAAAGAAAAAACATAAAGGAGAGAGAAATGCATAGAAACCTCATTGTTTCCAATGATCATCAAAAATAGGTCAGGAAACAAGTTCTGCTTTGATGTTTGATGTTTTTATTTTCAAGGAATTCTGCAGTAATGAAGTGTAACCTCAGCAAATGGAAACTAGATTCTATAAAAGAGCGAGAGAACTTGCCAGAGGAAGAGGGTGGATGAGTCACTTTTATGAAATATTTGAATAGAATCTCAGTTTTTGTAATTTCCTTAAAACTTTTTCTTTACTTTTCTCTCAGTTTGATTAATTCACTGAGCTGGATGTAGATAGGTGGGAAAGATTTTACATGGAGATTATACTAATATCTTCTTTGCAAAGTTGTTATCATGCATGGTAGGCAACATGGAGAGGGCAGTGGTTAGACGTACATGTTATACGGGCCTGGTTTTAATACACACACACCGCATATGTCAGTTTTAATACAGATATATCTTACTATACTTTACAGATACTGAGTTTTTTTGTTTTGTTTTGTTTTTTGCTTTTCATTTGTTTTTAACAAATTAAAGGTTGGTGGTAACTCTATGTTAAGCAAGTCATTTTTTTTTTTTTTATGACAGCATTTGCTTACTTCATGTCTCTGTGTCATGTTTTGGTAATTTTCACAATGTATCACTTTTTTTCATTGTTATTACATTTGATTTGGTGATCTGTGATGAGCGATCTCTGATACTACTATTTTAGTAATTTTTTATTTTATATTTTGTAATTAATGTGTAGACATTGTTTTGTTTTGTTTTAACATAATGCTATTGTACACTTAATAGACTACAGTATGTTGTAGTTGTTCAGTCTCCCAGTCGTGTCTGACTCTTGGCGACCCCATGGACTGCAGCATTCCAGGCCTCCCTGTCCCTCACCATCTCCTAGAGTTTGCCCAAGTTCATGTCCATTGCAATGGTGATGCCATCCAGCCATCTCATCCTCTGATGCCCTCTTCTACTGCCCTCAATCTTTCCCAGCATCAAGGTGTTTTTCAATGAGTCAGCTGTTCGCATCAGGTGACCAAAATACTGGAGCTTCAGCTTCAGCATCATTACTTTCAATGAGAATCAGGGTTGATTTCCTTTAAGATTGACTGGTTTGATCTCCTTGCTGTCCGAGGGACTCTCAAGAGTCTTCTCCAGCACCACAGTTTGAAGGCATCAATTCTTTGATGCTCTGCCTTCTTTATAGTCCAACTCTCACAACCATACGTGGCCACTGGGAAGACCATAGCCTTGACTATACGGACCTTTGTTGACCGAGTGATGTCTCTGATTTTCAACACACTGTCTAGGTTTGTCATAGCTTTCCTGCTGAGAAGCAATTGTCTTCGATTTAGTGGCTGCTGTCACCATCTGCAGTGATTTTAGAGCCCGAGAAGAGGAAATCTGTCACAGACTACGTTATAGTATAAACATAACTTCTATATGCACTGGGAAACCAAAAAATTAGTGTGACTCACTTTATGTGATATCCACTTTATTGAGGTAGTCTGAAACTGAACCTAGAATATAGCCAAGGAGGCTATATTAACCCTACCACTTGCAAGCTGTGTGATTTGTGTTAAGCCGCAAGTTTCCTATCTGTAAAGTGGGAGTGATTACAGTGTCTTACACTACTGTCATGAGGATATAAGGAATTAATGTATGTCAAGCTTCTGATACATTCATGATGTATTTTGGGGGAGGGAAGGATGCTTTATTATCTCCTAAAATAATGATTAAATGCACAGAAGAACCTTTATGTGTGTTAAATGGAGAAATTGTTTCCAGCTACCAGAAGATTAATTTTGTCACTGGATGATGTTAGATATGTAGCCAGAAGTCGTTGGTGAGTACTTACAGGAAGCTGAAGCTCCCAATCTCTTCTTTTACATTTGACTTTCAGCTTTCCTCACCAATAAGAGCTCTAGTTGTCAACATCTCTGGTTTTAAGATTTTGATAAATAGATAGCCTAGGACCCAGTGGGATTCACATGAAGAAAAAAGTATTTTCCTCTACTCACCTTAGGTTCACTGACCGAGGCCTTGCAAATTAGACTGGCAAAAGATAGTTTAACAAGAGAAAAGAAACAGGAGTTTATGAATATGCTCATTGTGCATTCACATAGGAGTACTAAGAGAAAGATAACTCAAAAGAGGAGATCAGTGGCACCCCACTCCAGTACTCTTGCCTGGAAAATCCCATGGACGGAGGGGCCTGGTGGGCTGCAGTCCATGGGGTCGCTAGGAGTCGGGCACGACTGAGCAACTTCACTTTCACTTTTCACTTTCATGCATTGGAGAAGGAAATGGCAACCCACTCCAGTGTTCTTGCCTGGAGAATCCCGGGGATAGGGGAGCCTGGTGGGCTGCTGTTTATGGGGTCGCACAGAGTCGGACACGACTGAAGTGACTTAGCAGCAGCAGTGAAGAATAACTTTGTAGAGAAGTGATAAGATAAGGGAATAGGATTTTGAACTTCTACAAATGGCACATTATCAGAAGGCAAATATATGGGTCAGTTAATGGAAAATAAGAGTAAGGCTTGTTCAAGTAGACCTTTGGTATCATCTTGTCTTTAGTAATAAGATTGTTTTTCCCTTCCTGGTATGGGAAGGGGCAGGGGCACCTTCACAAGAGGCATTTGTGTTCTGTTTATAAATAGATATGGAGAAAGCAGAGAGCTCCAGCCTGTCTCTACTTTTTCTCAGTTGCCTTCAGTTCAAAGTCATCCTGTGCCAGAATGGCATACTTTGAGGTGGAATATTTTGAACGCCTTTAGTTCACAAGTAAGTACAAACTCATCTGCCATTCAGATGCCATAAATGTAGTTAAAATTCTAGGTTGAAAAGTCTTTCCACAATGCTGGTAAGACCCATTTGTTCTTTTGGATGATGTCCCTCATCAGCTGGCTCCCTTTTGTCAGCAGTGTGTGCAAATTTTTCTCCGTAAAGAAATGAATATTCATGAAGAAAATGGCAATATAGCCAAGTCTTAATGGCATGGCTAAAGCTATGGGGCAGCTCTTTCTCCTAAAACTCGGAGTGGGGCTAGAGATACAGTCATAGCACAAACACACACATATGCATATATATATATGTATACACACGCACACGTATGCATCTATATGTGTCAATGTGTGTGTGCATGCTCGGTCATGTCTGACTCTTTGAAACCCCATGGACTATAGACCTCCAGGCCCCTCTGTTCATGGGGTTTTCCAGGCAAGAATACTGGAGTGGGTTGCCATTTCCTACTCCAGATCTATACATTTATGTGTATGTATGTGCACATAATCTTTGGATATTCTTTTTTGTGCTCTGCCTTTAGTAAAAGAAATGTCCCTTTCTTAATATACAGCCTAGAAAGGGTTTATCAAATTCTTTTAGGTTTCACATCCATAGTTAAGAGAGAAGCTCCCTAGAAGCACTGAAGTCTACCCAGTTTTTTAAATGAGCTCTAAATTCACTACGTGCTGTTTCTACTCACATTATCTAATTAGCTGCTAGAAATGCATATCAACTCCCTTTACCTGCATTGAGACATTTTAGTGCTTATTTTCAATATTTAGGGGGATGGCTTCACAGAGTCTTTCATTTCATTAAGTAGTTAGAATAGGAAAAAGGAGTCCAGAATGGCGGTGGCTAAAAGACAAAGAAGGGAAAGGCCTGGGAAAATAGAACAAAGGAAGATCTGAAGACCAGAGTGAGAACCTCAGGTAAAACAAATAGCCCTCCTGGCTAGCCTAATTTACATAGGGCAGGCTCAGGTGGAGGAGAAAAAAAAACATATAAAAAGAAGAGCCAAAATTGAGCTGTGGACTTCGTCTCTCTTCTCTTCACATCTTTTGGATTGGCTTGCTCTGTTGCCTCGAGGATGTATTTTCCTTTGCTTGCCAAATAAAACTGAGCTGTAACATGGAGCTGTAACACTGGTCATTCTGTCGCTTCAAATTTTTGCTGTGGCTCGACAGAACCGAGGAAATTACACACTCCCCTGACAATTTCATTTCAGTTTATACAATTTTAGATATTGAAAAACATGCCATTGTGCACACCTCTAAACCAGCCTTCGAAACATTTACTCTTGAAAAACTGATATGATTTAGACAGCTGCCTGAAGCAACTATTAGTTTGATGCAAAAGTAATTGTATTTTTTGCCTTGTTGAAATTTGCCATTTGATATTGGAATGCATTCTAAATAAATGTGATTACATTATCTATCATTTTAATGTGCATTTCTCTCTTTATGTTTGTTTGCTAATGACATTACTTGCCATTTATTTTAGCCTATGGAAATGATGTTAGACAAAAAGCAAATTCGAGTGATTTTCTTATACTTGAGTTCAAAATGGTCTGTAAAACAGCAAAGACAACTCACAATGTCAATAGCCCAGGAATTCTTAACAAACAGTACAGTGCAGTGGTGGTTCAAGAAGTTATGCAAAGGAAACGAGAGCCTTGAAGATGAGGGTCACGGTGGCTGGCATCCGAGGTTGACAATGACCAACTGAGAGCAATAATCAAACCTGATCCTTTTACAACTGTACAGTAAGTTGTCCAAGATCTCAACGTCAACCATTCTACAGTCATTCAGCATTTGAAACAAATTGGAAAGGTGAAAAAGCTCAGTGAGTGCGTGCCTCATGAGCTGATTGCAAATCAAAAAAAAATTGTCATTTTGAAATGTCGTCTTCCATGCAACAACGAAAACTATTTCTTGATTGGATTGTGATATGTGACTGAAAAGTGGATTTTATGTGACAACCAGCAGTGACCAGCTCAGCGGTTGGACTGAGAAGATGCTACAAACCTCTTCCCAAAGCTGAACTCAAACCAAAAATAGGTCATGGTCACTATTTGGTGTCTGCTGCCAATCTGATCCACTACAGCTTTCTGAATCCCAGAGAAACCACAATATCTGAGAAATATGCTCAGCAAATCCATGAGATGCCCTGAAAACTGCAATGCCTGCAGCCAACATTGGTCAACAGAAAGAGCCCAGTTCTTCTCCACGACAACACCTGACTGCACATTGCATGATCAGCGCTTCAAAAGTTGGGCATATTGGGCTAAAAAGTTCTGCCTTATTTGCCATATTCACCTGACCTCTCCCACCCGACTGCCACTTCTTCAAGCATCTCAACAACTTTTTGTGGGGAATATGCTTCTACAACCAGCAGGAAGCAGAAAATGCTTTCTAAGAGTTTGTTGAATGCTGAAGCATGGATTTTATGCTACAAGATTAAGCAAACTTATTTCTTGTTGGCAAAAATGCATTGATTGTAATGGTTCCCATTTTGGTTAATAAAGATGTGTTGAGCCTAGTTAAACTGATTTTAAAGTTCATGGTCCAAAACTGTAATTATATTTGCTTCAACCTAATATATACTTCCTCTAAACTCCAATGAATATATAGTGAAGAAAGGAAGGAAGAAGTAAGACAAGAAGGAAGAGGCTGAATGAGGGAAGAAAGTGACGTGTTTCTCTTTAGACCCACTGATTTCTTTTCATTGGGTCTGTCTGTATTTATTATAAATTCTGGGCTCAAAGCTGGTGCTGCGCTTACTTGGGACACTGAATGAAGCTGTGATGATAATTCTTTCTTTGAATGGGTGTTATTTCCTACACATGAGAGCTCTTTTACAGTTTCCAAGATTTGAAACAGAGTCACTAATCAGACTAGCTTTCCCTTGTTCCACCTTCATTTTGAACTTCTTGTACCCGCTCTCCCCACCCAAATTTTCTCTTAAGTTTCTGACCATCATTTTGTCAGGACTGAGACTCTACCAACCTGAAGATAGCTACTAATAGGTGAAATGTTTCCTTTCAAAATTTCACATTTGCATTTTTATACTAGTGGGTCAAGACCTTAAACTAAAAAAATTATGTTAATGTTCCAGATGTTAGATTCTTGAATGTAGGCTCTTTTTGTAGAATGACTTCCTAATAATAAGCTGTCACTTAGATAATGATTACTGTCTACCATGGACACTATGGATAGGTGCCATTGGAGGTGTTCTGCTCTGTTTTCCATATGAACATGCAGCCATTGTTTGTATGAAAGAATAGAGCCCATCAAGACCTGGCCCTTTTCATTCCCTTCATAAAGAAGCATTTATGCACAGGGCTTCTGCACCACATGTCTGATCCTCTGGGACAGTACCAAACTCTCTAGTGCACTTAATACCATGTGTCCTGAAGTCAGTGTGTTCTTGTGGCTCTTTCACAGTTGGAAGTAAGATGAATTTATAGGAAAAATATGTTAAAATGCAAACATACTAATACAAAGATCTAGAGCTTATTGTAATGCCCTCAAAAATCACTTTCCCCTTATTTCCAGAGACTATGGCATTTATGAAAGGAATATACAATACATAGAAAAAGCACAGAGAGTGGGTACTTTTTGGAGTGTTATCATGTGATAGGGCCTTTCCTATCTAGTCTCTGGTCCATAAACTGAAACTGATAGACATTAAAGGTGAGATAAAAAATTTTTTAAAAGCCATAGTTTTGTGTCCCTAATCTATGGTTAATGTGATTACTCCACACGGGCTTCCACCCACCCCCACTGGATATACCGAGGACATTCTTTAAGTAGAATAGTTATAGAGAAGATGGTTTGAAATACTCTTACTTGCATATATTATTAGCAAACCAGATGTGTGGATAAAGCATCACTTTCACTACATGCTCCCACTTGCCCAGTGGATTGATGCATGTTCCCTTTAACACACCTTACAAACCTTGTATTGGTTTTCAATGTGTACTTTGGTCTTTTTAGAGACACATACATAATCCTTCTAAACAATAAAATGTCTGCGCAGACGGTGAAGCTCAGCATGTTTTAAGTGCTACTGAGATGTTACTACCAAAAATAATAAATAGTTAACAATTAATTAACTAGCACAGATTATACAGATCTAGTATATTTAGTAAACTTCATGACAGCATTTGAGTATTACTATATTCTTGTAGTAGAATAATACAAAATGAAGTAATAATAAAAGCAGCTTACTAATTGTTTAGGGATATCAATTTTGATGTCATTATTGGTTTAAGTGTGATGTCATTACTTCTAAATGGCATAGAGAAGTAGTATTAATTAAGTGTTCATTTGTTCAGTTCAGTTGCTCAGTCATGTCCAACTCTTTGTGACCCCATGGACTGCAGCATGCCAGGCCTCCCTGTCCATTGCCAACTCTTGGAGTTTACTCAAACTCGTGTCCATTGAGTCAGTGATGCCATCCAACCACCTCATCCTCTGTCATCCCCTTCTCCTCCTGCCTTCAATCTTTCCCAGCATCAGGGTCTTTTCTAATCAGTCAGTTCTTCGCATCAGGTGGCCAAAGTATTGGAGTTTCAGCTTCAGCATCAGTCCTTCCAATGAATATTCAGGACTGATTTCCTTCAGGATGGACTGGTTGGATCTCCTTGCAGTCCAAGGAACTCTCAAGAGTCTTCTCCGACACCACAGTTCAAAGCATCAATTCTTTGGCACTCAGCTTTTTTATAGCCTGACTCTCACATCCATACATGACTGCTGGAAAAACCCTAGCTTTGACTGGATGGACCTTTGTTGGCAAAGTAATGTCTCTGCTTTTTAATATGCTGTCTAGGTTGGTCATAACTTTTCTTTCAAGGAGCAAGCCTCTTTTAATTTCATGGCTGCAGTCACCATCTTCAGCCATGTAGTCACCATGGCTGAAGTGATTTTGAAGCCCAGAAAATTAAAGTCTGCCACAGCTTCCACTGTTTCCCCATTTATTTGCCATGAAGAGATGGGACTAGAAGCCATGATCTTAGTTTTCTGAATGTTGAGTTTTAAGCCAACTTTTTCACTCTCCTCTTTGACTTTCATCAAGAGGCTCTTTAGTTCTTCACTTTCTGCCATAAGGGTGGTGTCATCTGCATATCTGACATTATTGATATTTCTTCAGGCAATCTTGATTCCATCTTGTGCTTCATCCAGCCCAGCATTTCGCATGGTGTACTCTGCATATAAATTAAATAAGCAGGGTGACAATATACAGCCTTGACGTACTCCTTTCTCTATTTGGAACCAGTCTGTTGTTCCATGTCCAGTTCTAACTGCTGCTTCCTGACCTGCAAGAAGGTTTCTCAAGAGGCAGATCAGGTGACCTGGTATTCCCACCTCTTTAAGAATTTTCCAGAGTTTGTTGTTGTCCACATGGCCAAAGGCTTTGGCATAGTCAATAAAGCGGAATAGATGTTTTTCTGGAACTCTCTTGCTTTTTCGATGATCCAGCAGATGTTGGCAATTTGATCTCTGGTTCCTCTGCCTTTTCTAAATCTAGCTTTTAGAAGTTGGAAGTTAGAAATCTGGAAGTTCTCGGTTCATGAACTGTTGAAGCCTGGCTGGGAGAACTTTGAGCTTTACTTTACTAGTGTGTGAGATGAGTGCAATTGTGTGGTAGTTTGAGCATTCTTTGGCATTGCCTTTCTTTGGGATTGGAATGAAAACTGACCTTTTCCAGTCCTGTAGCCACTGCTGAGTTTTCCAAATTTGCTGGCATACTGAGTGCAGCACTTTCACAGAATCATCTTTTAGGATCTGAAATAGCTCAACTAGAATTCCATCACCTCCACTAGCTTTGTTCATAGTGATGCTTCCTAAGGCCCACTTGACTTCGCATTCCACGATGTCTGGCTCTAGGTTGGTAATCACACCATCGTGATTATCTGGGTTGTGAAGATCTTTTTTATATAGTTCTTCTGTATATTCTTGCCAGCTCTTTTTAATATCTCTGCTTCTGTTAGGTCCATACCATTTCTGTCCTTTATTGTGCCCATCTTTGCATGAAATGTTCCCTTGGTATCTCTAATTTGTACATTTGTATAAAAGATGGAAGCTGACTCACCAAGTTCAACAAAAGTTGCATCCTATTTTCAGTGTAAGGGATTAAAAAATAAGCTTCCCTCAAAAGACCCTGATTCTTGGAAAGATTGAGGGCAGGAGGAGAAGAGGTTGACAGAGGATGAGATGTATAGCATTTTAACAGAAAATAATAATTTCTGGAGAAATACTAGGAAAGGATAAGAAAGCAGTTATAGGATTCTAAAGGCAGAGATAAAGGCCTTTTTGTTGCTTTGTGACTTGGTGGCTCTTAAGCCTCCATTTCTCTTTAGAGAAGATCGTTAAAATGATGGTTGTTTATAAGAACATAATGATAGCTTAAAAGGAAGAAAAAGAAATCTTATCATTTCAATTAATTAATTCATTACTTAAACATTTTTTGAGCACCAAGTACTGCTCTAAGTTTTAAGATTATATAAAAAAAAATCCAATCTTTTTCTTCCCAAAGTGCTTAAAAATAAACAACTACACAGATAATCGAAAGGCAATGTCATACTATAGCAAAGCTTGCTACAGTATGGGATGCTGCTGGAACATAAGGGCAATGAGAAAGTCAGGGAATGCATCATGAGGAGGTGATGCTTATTTTTAGTTTTAAAGTATGAATAGGTATTTCAGAGGTGCAAACTGGGGAAAGCATTCAGGCCAGGCCAAGAAAATAATAACATAAGTGTAAATGTTAGGAGCTTTGTATTTTCAGTGTGCTCACAGCACAGGAGTTGGTGGAAAAGAGCTTTAGTTATAGTAACCAAGATAGACAGGCATTAGCTTAGGAAGGGCATTGTATGCCAGGACTTTGAATTTTTTCCTGTAATCCAGTAGTAAGTCAAAACTTGTAACTGTACAATCACTTTCTTTTTGAAAAATATTAATATAATCATAGGCATTCTGTTATATGTATCATGTATAAAATGAGGAATATATTTAAATTTATAGTTTTCTTATTGAGACTTCTGATAAACTTTGTAGTCAACACTGGTAAATATCTAAGATAGTGTATCATAGTGTATGTGAACCTTGGCTGTGGAGTTAGGCAGGCTGCATGAGTTCAGGCAAACCACTTGCCCTTGTAAAGCTTACGTTTCCTTATCTGTAAAATAATCATAATACTACTAGAAAATATCAGAGAGTGTATTTGTGACAATTAAAATATGAAGTATATGAAGAGTAAGTTCTTATTAAAGCACACTTTCATCATTATTATTTGTAAAAAGATAATTTTTAAATAATTGCAAACTTGTTACTCTCATACAAATATGAAATGAATGTCTTGAAGATTTTATTTAACTCATTAACTAATTAAGGAAGCAGAAAGATGTTACACATGGTTCAAAGGGGAACTTAAGCAACATACATAAGTTTAGGCGACCAGGAATGCTGTAATCAATTTACAAATAGATGTAAAACTGGTGTATATTAATAGGGCAATAATCAATTACATTTTCACTAGACACAACTCATTTGCATTTCTATAGACAAGGATCTTTGGAATTTCTATTAATTTTCTGTGATTGGAGTTGTAAAATAGTTCATAAAACAATGACATGTAGAGACAACTGGAAGTGTATCAGATAGAACATTTAACAGTCTCCCCGCCCCCACCAATTCAGTCATTTATAACTTATCTTGATAGATTTACTTAGGTATATAAGGAGGGTCAAAGTTTTCTGGCATTAGAGACTTACTTAAATTACAGGAAGATGAAGCCTGAGTTAGAATACAAAGTTTTGCCAATGCATCCATTGGTCAATACTAGTAGAAAGAGACCACCTTGCTAGAGAGGATCATTTAGAAAAAGCAAATTAAGACTACTTGGCTGGGCTCCCTGTGTTATGTAGCAACTTCTTACCAGCTATCTTTTTACACTTGGTAGTATATATTACAGCTGAATTGCATTGTTGTATGGCAGAAACCAGCACAACACTGTAGAGCAATTTTCCTCCAATTAAAGAATAAAGAAAAAGAAAAAAAATAAGGAAAACAAACAAACAAATAAAAAGGACTCTACCTGTAAAACCAGGCCAAATTTAAAATCAACATGTCAAAGTTAACAGATAAATAATCCCCGACTAGGGCTAATTATTCTGGGAAATCAAAACCTCAGGACTACTTGCAGACAATAGACAAAAATCTTGATTTAGCATTAGCCATGTTCAAAGCATTGTGCTAGGTCCTTGTGGATTTGGGTTAGTTTCTTACCTAATTATATTTAAAGTTTTCTGCTAGTAGAGTTTGAAATATTTCATAGACACCTCAAAATTGACAATCTCAGGCTATTTTCTACACAGCTGCTAATGTTTCTTGTGGTCCCTATTTCAAAAAGTCACGTTTCAAGTTTCCAAGTCATAAAACTGGGAATTGTCCTGAGTTCTCGATTATCTCCCATATTCAATTGATTATACAATGGAAAATCTATTGATTGCTTTCCATTGAGTGTAGGCTGTACCTATTCTTTTGAGTCTTTATCACATTCTGCCTAATGTAAATTGTAACCTCCTTGTACTTATACTTACTTTCACACTCATGGGGCATCCACATTAGGCCAGAGGGAGCTTTCTAAAAGCTAAGAGCTTTCTTAAAAGCTTCTAAAGATTATAGTAGAGGTCCTCACATTTCTTGAAGTGGCAAATTCTGTCCAGATGAGATGCAGAGATTTCACCATAATTAATGGGCATTTATACTTTTTTAATGGCCACATGGCCACTAAAGTGGGGTGGCCTATATACATCCTGGTTTGCCTGAAATAGTCCTAATTTTAGTTCACTGTCCCTGAGTAATTATTAATACTGCATTCTTCTATGTTTGATGATAAATTACGTGGCACTTGAGTACCACAGGCTTGTTAAAAAAGTTTGTGAGGATTTGTTGGTGAGAATAGCCTGGAGATGAATAAGCTAGAATTCCACTTTTCTTACCTAAGATTCTTAGATGTGTTTCATAAATTATGCTGCTGCTGCTGCTAAGTCACTTCAGTCGTGTCCAACTCTGTGTGACCCCATAGACGGCAGCCCACCAGGCTCCCCCGTCCCTGGGATTCTCCAGGCAAGAACACTGGAGTGGGTTGCCATTTCCTTCTCCAATGCATGAAAGTGAAAAGTGAAAGTGAAGTCACTCAGTCGTGTCCAACTTCTAGCGACCCCCTGGACTGCAGCCCACCAGGCTCCCCTGTCCCTGGGATTCTCCAGGCAAGAATACTGGAGTGGGTTGCCATTTCCTTCTCCAAAGCATAAAAGTGAAAAGTGAAAGAGAAGTTGCTCAATTGTGTCCGACTCTTAGCGACCCGACTGTAGCCTGCCAGGCTCCTCCATCCATGGGATTTTCCAGGCAAGAGTACTGGAGTGGGTTGCCATTGCCTTCTTTGTCATAAATTATAATTATTCTTATTTTAGAAAGATAATACAGTTCATATATTTTGTATTATATAATAATCCCAGCAGGTTCTAGGCTGTACTCCTTAATCAAGTATATCGCTATTTCTGTAAGGAATTGTTTGAATGTAGGAACTTTCTTCTTAAGTGAGAAATATAAAGACTCTATATAGTTCAGCATAGTATTTGATGCTAAGTGACTATGAAAAACATATTTTGGTTTACAGAGCTTTTTGGATTTTGGAATAATAATTAAGGGATTATAGGCCTGTACTTGGACTTCCCTGGTGGCTCAGTTGGTAAAGAATCAACCTGCAATGTGGGGGACCTGGGTTCAATCCCTGGGTTGTGAATATACCCTGAAGGAGGGCATGAAAACCCACTCCAGTATTCTGGCCTGGAAAATCTCCATGGACAGAGGAGCCTGGTGGACTGTAGTCCATGGGGTCTCAAAGAGTTGAACATGACTGAGCAACTAAGCACAGCACAGCACAGCACAGGCCTATATTTGGGCTTCTCAGGTGGTGCTAGTGGTAAGGAACCTGCCTACCAATGCAGGAGATTTAAGAGACACAGGTTCAATACCTGGCTCAGGAAGATTCTCTGGCGTAGGTCATGGCAACTCACTCCAGTGTTCTTGCGAGGAAAATCCCATGGACAGGAGCCTGAAGGTCACAGAGTGGGACATGACTGAGGCGACTTAGCACGCATGCACAGGCCTGTAGTTAGTTGTGTGAAAATGTTCTTTATCCTCTCTGATCTTTGGTTTTCTAACCCGTAAATTAGGAACAATAATTTTACCCGCCTAATAGAGTTGTTGTGAGGATAATATGAAATAATTATGTAGCTGAGCTTTAGCAAAGGGCCTGGTACAAAATGCTTAATAAATGGTAGTTTTTTTTAAATTTTATTTTATTTTTAAACTTTACAAATTGTATTAGTTTTGCCAAATATCAAAATGAATCCACCACAAGTATACATGTGTATTAGCTGCATTCTGTGCTCACCTCATCCAAAGGTAAAAAATCCCAAATCATGTCAAGGCATGCAGAGCAAGTTAAGAAAATGTGATGTCTGTGGCAACCAAAAAACCTCTATTTTTTTTTTAACTTCAATTCATTTCCTGCAGGACAGTTTACATCTCTCCACTGTATTATAAACAGAACTAAGCTGTCTATGGGGTCGCACAGAGTCGGACATGACTGAAGTGACTTAGCAGCAGCAGCAGGCCTTCTCATTCCCCATTGTATCTCCAGGGCCTAGTACTCTTTCTGGCACACAATCATTACTTTAATAAATAAAGGTTCATGAGTGAATAAATGCCTATGGGATCCCTACACAATTATCACAAAGATATTCTGAGCATAAGTGTATATTTGTAAAAGTCGCTCAGTCGTGTCCGACTCAGTAACCCCATGGATTATAAAGTCCTTGGAATTCTCCAGCCCAGAATACTGGAGTGGGTAGCCTTTCGCTTCTCCAGGGGATCTTCCAAACCCAGGGATTGAACCCAGGTCTCATGCATTGCAGGCAGATTCTTTACCAGCTGAGCCACAAGGGAAGCCCAAGAATACTGGAGTGCATAGCCTATCCCTTCTCCAGTGGAGGTAGATAGTTGAGCAAGTCCAAAATGTAACTAGCTAGGAACATTATCCATAATAATACCAAGGAAATCCTAGCACACTCTTTCTTCCGTTTTGATCATGTGAAATGTTTGCATCCATCCATCTGACTGCCCTATTCCTCAACCAAGTATTATAGTGCTTGGGGCCCTGGAAGGTTCTGAAGAGCTTTCTTTTCTAAACCATCTCAAAAAAAAAAAAAAAAAAAAAAAAAAGAGTGAGTGTGCTAGAATTATCTCAGTGATTACCTTTTAACAGTTTTTAGGAGCTAAAATTAAAGTGATTTTTTTGAAGTCTTATTTTCTTTAATTTACAAACAAATAACTTACTCTAACTTTTCTATCAACCCTGGAAAACACTTTTTAAATAAGTTGGTGAATTACATTTTATTCTCACTTGACAGTTTTTCATACCAATAGCTTAAAATCATCACAATAAAAATCATCACTCATACATGTGTTTTTGTACTATCAATACAAGTCTAGAGTGTGATAGCAGAATTTGAAATAATTTATGCCCTTCTATGATTTGAGCAAATGGACTTAAATGCTTTTTTGGACCCTGCTCATTAGATGTGAGGATTTTGGATTTAGTAACGTAATAGGATTGAAAACTCCTTTAAGGAAGATATACCACAGGTTCTCAATCATTTATCCATTGTTCTGAAAGTCAGTAAGTTCTGAAAAATGTAAATATTTTCCTTCTCAATTTGGTTGTGAAGCTGTATGTGAACTTAATATGGCAAAACATGAAGTGAATGTAAGGTTCTTCTGGTCTTTTTTTTAATCCTGCTAATGTGAATATTTATATATTAAATGCAGAAATAATATGCTTAATCACAGGTGCTCCCCACAACTACTGAGTTGTTATTTAATATAACATAAATAGGCAGCATTACCTCTACAAAACAAAGGAAATTTTGCATTTTAAAATACATTGATCTCCTTGGAAAAATTGTCAGGTTGTGGCCCCATATTCCCATTAGGTTTATTTGGGGAGGTCTTCTCAAATTAAGAATTATGTGCTGCAATTTCCAAACTAGTATTTATGACATGGGCTTGGTCTGAACATACACTTAAGCTAGAGGTAGCTGCTCCTTCTAGGTCACTTTGTTTTTATAGTATTCTGTGTACTGAAGGGATGTTATATCTGTAGCCAAGTGTAGAAATCTATAAAAAATTTTAAAGCTGGCCAAATAAGAAGATAAAGGGTGTGGTCAAAGTCATATCCAAAGTTTACTGGCTTCTGGGCTGAATTAATTCACATGACTCTGTATCCTGATATGTTTTTCTCTGTTCTAAATAGAGCTTGCTAGCCCATTCCGTCATAGGAAAACCAACCCATCCATAACGATGCTGTTTCTCACACCAGGCTTACCGCTGTGAGCTTGCCAGGTGGCTCTAGTGGTAAAGAACCCACCTGCCAATGCAGGAGACATAAGAGATGCGGGGTTGATTCCTGGGTTGGAAAGATCCCCTGGTGGAGGAAATGGCAACCCACTCCAATATTCTTGCCTGGAGAATCTCCTGGACAGAGGAGCCTGCCCTCCTTTCCCCCTTGCCACACAACATGCACACCCAATACAGCAGTTTCTCTTCATTGAGTGGTTCTTAAACTGAAGTCTATCAGAATCTCCTGCAGGGTTGTAATAGCACAAGTTGCTGGGCTCACCCCCTGAAGTTTCTCATCCAGTCAGTCTAGATTGGGGTTGAAGAATTCGAATTGTTAACAACAGCCCAGGCCATGTTGACGCTGCTGGTCCAGAGACTATATTCTGAGGACAATTGCTGTGGTGAATATCGCTTAACTTGGGCTGCAGTGAACTTTAGGGCACAATTATAGTAAGGTAATGAGCATCAGAATCACCTGGGAGCTTGTTAAAGTGCAGCTGCCCCACTGTTGATCCTTGACCTTGGTTGAACATTAGACTTGTCTGGGGAGATAGTGTGCTCAGAATCCAGCTGAGGCCCATTGGGTCAAAATCTCTGAGGCTGGGACTGAGGAAGGATTTTTTTTTTTAAAGCTCCTCCGGTGATCTTAATGCCTTGGAGGGCTCATAACCACTGCAGATCTGATCTGATAGCATGCGTTGGTGGTTGTTGGATATGCATTGAGGAACTTCCTAGGCAGTCCTCATGTACTTTGAGAAACAGTGCTCTCAGTCCAAGACCCAAACTTCCTCAAAGACCTATCACCCACCCACCATGCCTCCAAGTGCGCCCTCTCTCGCATACGGTTCCAGGCTTTGTGCTTGCTTCTCCCTTGCCTGAAAAGCCCACCTTCTTCTCTGCTCACCAGGTTAGCTTTTTAATGCTCTTAGAAACTAGTCTCAGGGAGCCTGTTGCCCAGAAATCCTTATCGTCCCTTTTCTGTGCTTCATGGGACTTTCTTTTACCTTATGCTGATTACCCCATATAGTAGAATTTCTTTCCACTTTTCTGTAGGTCTCTCCAAATTCCAGGCTAAACTTTGAAGGGAGAAATGATAATTTCAGATTTTATTTCACTTACTTTTACTATATATAATTTTTTACAATGCAAAGTGCTCAATAAAATTAAATGGATTGATGTTAATTAAATTTTACAAATAGGGAAAAACCTGTTTTTATTACTTTGGTATAATGATATCTCTCCCTTTTTTTCTATCTCTCTTCCACCTTCTTCCCTCCCTCCCTCCATTTTTTCTTCCTTTCACCCCTCCTTCCCTCTTCTTTTAAAATATGAATCAACATAAGTCTGTCTTTTAAGATAGGATAAGACAGCTTGCTGAAATAAGAGAAATACTCTACATTAATAAATAAAATCACCAGTTGTGCACATAATAATCATGAGAGAAATCTCATATTTTTATTCACTCAAGTGAGTTCTGCCTTTATGACATGTAATCATTGTAAAATATCATTTGGAAAAAACTATACTCAAATGCCTGCTGCTTTAAATTTTTCACTTTAGTTGATCTGAATTTTTAGTTTATATTTTCTGAGATAGTAACCATATGGTCAAACAATTGTTTTGACTGTGAAATTCCTTAGCACACCCCAAGGAGTGATCACAAAATACTGAAATGGCAGACAGGAACCTGTACTGATGTTGAGGGCCCCTTTGAAAATATGTGGAGCATCAAATACCTCAGGACAGATCCAGGCATCACCAGCCTTTGGAACAATTCCATATCATAGATTTCTACTTTATTATCTCACAGTGTGACTCTCTCTCACTTGGTAACATCATGCGACAACTCTGCACAACAGTAGTTTGTTACAGTAATGCACAAATCTTTGAACTTGGGATGGTGGAGCTGGTAGGACATGTTTTGTTCTTTTCAATCTGGAATGTGCTCTGTGTACATCACAGCTTATGTGTTGTTTATCATGTATTTCTCATTCTCTTATAAAAGGCAAAGCTTTACCACAAATTATTTATAACCAATACCACCCTCTGTCTGGCTGTGGGGAAAAAAAAAGAATACCAAGGAAAAAGGAAAACAAATGTCTAGCTTGGTTGTAGGGATTTCTTTTATAACATATACTATATAAGCATATGCATGTTTCCTGCTTTAAGGGACTTAAGCATTACCATATTACTATGTATGGTTTTATTGTCAAGCCAACACAGACAAATTGTTAGCTAGAACCTGTTGTCAATCTACGCTCCTCTGGAAGACTGTATCACAGGCCACTATTCATTTTCATGTGAACAGATGTTTCCCTGTTCTGATATTATAATATAAATTTTGGACTAGGTCTATGGTATTAATATTTGAGTGCGAAATTACCTCTAGACTCTGGGATAAAAGTTTATACTCAAGAAGAATAGTAGTTATCCTAGAAATGTGGGATCAGTGAACATGGGCAAAACCCAAAAATCACTTTAAGACTTCATAACCAGGAAAGGTAGGAGACGCTCTGACCTCTTACCCCTAACAGTGTCACTTTCTGATCATCCTTAACAAAGTCTTTCTACCTCTGTCTTCAGTATGTGATTGGAGATATATGATTATTGGTATATATAATTGTGTTCCATATATGGTAATGCAATATCTTAACAAAAATGGAGAATGTCAATTGATACTAACAATATTCATTCAATTAATTCTGTTTTTTTTTCCTTTAGCTTTTAAGGAAAAAAAAAATTGATTTCTCTTGGGTCTTCAGTCTCTTAGAATACATCTTTTGAATTAGCCTAAGGATATAATTTTTACACAGTGAACCATGAATGAGGAGTCAGTGAAGATTTTTGGATAGGCAGGCAATATGACTGGAACTGACTTTTGGAAAATAAATCTGGTCCCATTTTGTAGGATAGGTTGGATCTGGGAGAGGCAGAGGATAGGAGGCTTGGTTCGGAGGCTATTATAATAATCTCAGCGAGAGACAGTGGAAGATCACATCAGGGCTGTGGCAATAGAAAGGAGGCAGGTGTAATTGTGTAGAGATAATTGCTGAAGTTGTACAAGTGGTAAAATGTATGTGGCAAGAGAGAAGGAAATGCTGAAAGTGTCTTTGAAGATTTGACTCTTACTGACTTCAAGGATCATGATAGTGATATAAAAAGCATTGGAGGATGTGAAGTTTCTTTTCAGAAACATAGTTTCAATTATGTTTCAAAACATACTCTGAATTTGTTTTAATCACATATGGTAAGACACCCAGACATGGGGATGATTGTTATGAAGGAAAAACTTTTGTACTCATAGATTTCTAGAGGCGGGAAGTATGGTGTGTCACTCAGGTGTGCTGTGCTCAGTTGCATGCAACTCTTTGCGACCCCATGGACTGGACCCCACCAGTCTCCACTGTCCATGGGATTTCCCAGGCAAGAATAATGGATTGGCTGCCATTCCCTTCTCTAGGAGATCTTCCTGACCCAGGGATTGAATCCATGTCTCCTGTGGGTTGCAGGCAGGTTCTTTACCCACTGAGCTGCCTGGGAAGCCCACTCAGATCTGTATGGTATAAGACCAGGGTTGGTCAGGAGGCAGAAGAAGTGAGGGGAGAGCCTGGGCAAAAGCCTCTATTGTAGTCTTTTAAGGAAAGGAATGGGAGAGGCAAGGTAAGCAGCAGGCTAGGATTTGTTAGTTTGAATATAGTTAATTGTCTCTAGTTGTCTAGCACCTGGCCTTGGGATGATTTAGGGCATACGTACATGTATGCGTTCTCGGTCACTAAGTAATATCCAACTCTTTGCGACCCCATGGTCTGTAGTCTGTCAGGCTCCTCTGGCCATGTGATTTAGGGCAGGGGAATAGTATTCCGGGCAGCTGGAGCCTGGTAAGAGACAGGAGTGTGAACCTGGAGTTGGTTGGTTTGCACATAAAAGGCATGCTCCCTGGTAAGTAGTTTGCTATCTCTTGAGATGAGTTAGCCCTGGGAGGGATAGAGTCTTTCAAATCAGCAAGGCTCCAGATGTCAAAGCATCATAAAATACAGAAAATTAAAAATGTTATTGATACCTAAGTACCAAGGTCATGTATCAAAGTAGAATTTCCTCAGTCAAATTCTAGATACTGGAGGACCTGAGGAAAAGTGAGGATTCTAAAAATGGAGTTTAGAGTTATCCATGTGCAATGGAGCTCATGTGGCTGGGTGACATTACCAGAGGAGAGAGAGCACATGTGAAGAGAGAAGGGAAAATGATGGAGTGCAGAACTTCAGGAATGCCTACAGTGAGGAGGTGGGGAATGGAAGCAGAGTTAGGTGAGACCTTGGGGGTCTCAGGGGTGACAGGAGAGCATGAAAAGGAAATATGCTGGAATGGAAGGTAGTGGTTAAAGAAGGGGTCACTCTAGAGAATGACAACTGAGCAAAGACCCGAGGATTCTGCCACCAAGGGGTCACTGAGGACTTCGGATTGTGTAGAATAATCGAACCACAGGCATGGAAGCCAGATTGCAAGGAGTTAAAGCATGGGTGGTGTTGAGGCACCAAATACAGACCTCTTTCTAGAGAAGCTTGATGAAGAAAGAAGGAGATGGAGAGTATTTACTGTTATTAGCTAATCCTCACTAGACCCTCCAAAACCCTTTATCCTAATTTCATTTCTGTTTCCTACCTGTGTCCTACAACCCTGGGAAATGAATGAATCTTAAAAAAAATTTTTTTATTGTGTTCTAGTGTATTTTTACTTTCCTATCTTTCTGTGAAACTATAAGCTTGAAGATAGGAATGCTGTGTTACATGACCCTGTATCCTCAGCGCTTAACACTGTTCTCAGTATAAACTTTTTTAGTGCATGTCTGTTGAATAAAAGAGTGGATGGATATTTCTCAGAGGAGTAGTTTGCCAACTGAACCTGCCATAAATCACGTCTTCAATTCCATCTCTCTCTGTGTATATTCTCCTCGTTGCTTATATCTATCAACTACTTCAAAATGGAAATGGTAATTAATTTCCTCAGGAAACCTTTTCCCAATTAACCTAATCTAAACTAAACAGTTATTTTGCATATTCTCAGTGCATAAATGATGTATTCAATGTGTATGAATTTAAACTGTGCTTAATAAAATGCTGTTCTGTAAGCTTAGGTCATGATATGTACATACGTTTTCTGTTCTCAAATATAGCAAGACATTGTACATGCTGAGCAAATATTAACAGGCATACATAAACTTTAAAATACTTCTGAATATGTAAACATCATAGATCAATATCAGGGATCCACTACCTCTGTGACCAATGGGGTAGAAATTTCTATCAGTGTCATGGTTTCGGGTCATATAAAACAGAATTTCATGAACCTAGTGACCTTCAAAATATTGAAATGACACACTAAAGATAATGCATTATCAATATATTGCTAACACTTAGATTTTGTCTGTTGGAAAAAAGGAGGTGGCTATTTAATTACGAATGATGCTGTTTCTTCATTATGGTCATTATTTGAAAGCAAATTTGGCCCACTTATTCATTTCATTTTTATAAACTTCTAGCAAGTAAATTGATTGAGAGTTATTGGAAATTAAAAGCTGAATCTTCCATGGTGAGTTAACTTTACCAGAGCAAAGTTGTTTTTCAGGATGTAGATAGGATATAAATTAAACCAGGAAGCCTTAGATCTCAGGCCTGCCTCTTACTAGACATGGCAGCCTACTTGTGTAAGTTGTAATTTAATCATATGAGAAAAGTAAACAAATAGATCTCCCTTGTAACACTATGGGATTGCTTTGAAGGCCAACAGGGGTATGACCTTGGTGCAAAATTTGAGCATTTCTTTAGTTGGTTTTTGTGTTTACTTTGAGCCCTCATTCTGTTCTACTGATAGGAAACTTTACCTTGGCTCTTTCTGGAGTTTCATGTCCTTGCTCCCCAAAGTTATGCTTGAGTTCTGGCATCTTATATGGCATTAGGACTTGGGATTTGCAGAGAGTAGGTGAGGGAGTTACCGGTTGGATGTCCACAGTCTTCAGTGATGGGACATCCTTTCTATTGGCCTGCATGGCCCCTTCAGAGCCCGAGGCTTCCTCTGGCTTCCAGATTACATTTGGGGTGCTAAGATATTTTAAAAATTTGCCAATAGCCCTGCCTGCCTATTCATGCCACCATTTTCTCCCTCAGTTTTTGCTTACACACAAGTACAGTGTCTGGAATCCAGGCTGGGAAGCTCCTCTGCTTTCAGAGGCAATAGCTGTCCCCCCGCCCCCCATCGGTTGAGAACTCAAAAGTTACTTCCTTTTCTGGGGAAGGAACAGGGAAAGCTTTCTTGTCTGCAGTCCTCATACTTCATTTTGTTGCCAAGAGCTGTTGTCTCTATGGAGTCCTCTCCAGCTCTGGGAATTATGGATATCTTCTTTTTGCATCTTGTCACAAGACTCTCCAAAGACTGTGAGTAAAAGGGCTATACTGATTAAGTGCCAGGGAATAGATATAAAATGACAGAAACAAAATCCAGAGGTATCTTAAAATACTGACAATATGAAAATGTTATGATGCTGGGACAGTATGTAGAGTGGACACAGACTAAATAGAAGACACTTTACCAGCCTTCTCAATAGGGTCCTGAGAGGGAATTAAGTCGTAACGTCCTGAGACAGCCTTTGAATGTAACAAATTACCTTCATTCCCTTACACTCTCCTCAGATGGTAAAGAATCAGCCTGCAATGCAGGAGACACAGGTTTGATCCCTAGTTTGGGAAGATCTCCTGGAGAAGGGAATGGCTACCCACTCCAGTATTCTTGCCTGGAGAATCCCATGGGCTGCAGTCCATGGGGTCACAAAGAATAGGACATGACTGAGTGACTAACACTTTCGTTTTCTTTTTCTCCTTGGGGGAAATGAGAAAATAGTTACTTAAACCAGCTCCCAAGAGGACTAATTATCTCCCTGAATTTGTTGAGAAAGACCTACCAAACTGATAGCTATGCTGAAATTCAAGTGAGGAGACCCATCACTAAAAAGACAGTGCAAAAATTATAGCAAAAATGTGTGGATATCTATGCCAGGAATGAGAGGTCAAGGGAAGTGTTCTTAGGAGTAAGTGGCAGGTGTGAGATTAGGAGGTGGGAGACCTGAACTCTTGTAGTTTTGTTGTTGTTCAGTCGCTAAGTCATGTAAGAGTCTTTGTGACCCCATGGACTGTAGTCTGCCAGACTCCTCTGTCCATGGAATTTTCCAGGCAAGAATACTGGAGTGAGTTGCCATTTCTCTCTCCAGGGGATCTTCCTGACCAAGGGTTCAAACCTGGGTCTCCTGCACTGCAGGCAGATTCTTTACCATCGGAGGCACAGAGATTCAAATAAGATAAAGAGCCTAAGACAGTGTCTGGTATATAACGGATAATCAGCAATTCCTCCACAGTTAGATAAGTATACACACTATCTTAAAAAAAATTTAAAAACTATAAAATGTTTCATCTTTTCCCATTTTCTAACCTGTTGAGTAGTATTCAAATGATAGGAACTGGTTAAAAAGAGGGAAAAAGAAACGAGGTTATAGGATCCAAAACTCTCCTGTGAAATGTAAAGAGCTATTTTGTGTTTCTTCCTATTTATTCAGTGGTGAATAAATTCATTGTTTGACTACCTATTTTGTGGGATTAAATGGGATGTGTGGAGAACTGTTTTTCTTGGGGGTGTGTATGTCATATGTATCTATTTTTATTAAGTGCTGATCCTGGTTGATACAGAATACCTTTAATTTTCAATGACTCTGTGTTCTTCTAGAATCCTCTTGCATCCACATAGTCAGTAATAGAGTATCATTTAAATAATGTATCATGCTTAGAACATAAAAACGTGGTTAAGAGAAGCATTTTGGAGATTCACTTACAGTACATTGACTGAAATAAATATACATCTGGTATAAAGAATAGATTTAACTAAACATACATACTGGTTTTACTAACAGATACCACTTCGGGAAGATCCATGTTTTGGTTTTTAAAATACTCTGGTTTGAGTTACATTATATTATAGCTTACATAATTCTGATTAGATGCTGGCTTAGAAATATGTGTTAGTCATAAAATTTTGGCTAGATTCACAACAGAAATCTGATAAGGTAAAGAACAAAGTGACTATTCATATGTTTAAAATCTTGGAGAAAACATACCGTGTATCACTTAACACTGAAATTGTTCCATGATGTTGAGGGGCAACAATGAAATTGCTTCATTAAGTTACAGAGGACAGCTAAGTTAAGAGTGACTAGACTCTGGCTTTGTTTCTTGAACACATAACTGAGCTGAATAGTAATCTCTACCCATAGCTCTTTGTGCTGTGATTTCTAATAAAACAAAATGTGGAAAGCATTCATCTCACAAATATTTTTTTGAATTTCTTTTGATGAATGGAAATTCCTTAATTTAATAGATTTCTTTTATAATATCTGTGTTGACAGCTTAGAAAAACTCTTACTGTAGAAACCAATTAATATTGTTTATTTGGCTGCACTGAGTCTTGGTTGTGACATGTAGGGTCTTCATCTTTGTTGAGGCATGTGGGTTCTTTAGTCGTGGCATGTGAATTCTTAGTTGTGACATTGGGATCTAGTTCTCTGACCCCTGGGGCTTCCCTGATAGCTCAGTTGGTAAAGAATCCACCTGCAATGCAGAAGACACTGGTTCAATTCCTGGGTCAGCAAGACCCACTGGAGAAGGGATGGGCTACCCACTCCAGTATTCTTGAACTTTCCTACTGGCTTAGCTGGTAAACAATCTGCCTGCAGTGCAGGAGACCTGGGTTTGATCCCTGGTTGAGAAGATCCCCTGGAGAAGGGATGGGCTACCCACTCCAGTATTCTTGAACTTTCCTTGTGGCTCAGCTGGTAAACAATCTGCCTGCAATGCAGGAGACCTGGGTTCGATCCCTGGTTGAGAAGATCCCCTGGAGAAGGGAATGGCTACCCACTCCAGTATTCTGGCCTGGAAAATTCCTTTGGACTGTATAGTCCATGGGGTTGCAAAGAGTTGGATATGACTGAGCAACTTTCACTCACTCCCTGACCCCAGCATTGGTAGTGAAGAATCTTAACCACTGATTCACCAGGGAAGTCACTAAATTACTTTATATTGAAAGTGAAAGAAAGTGAAGTCGCTCGGTCGTGTCTGACTCTTTGTGACCCCGTGGACTGTAGCCCACCAGGCTCCTCTGCCCATGGGATTCTCCAGGCAAGAATACTGGAGTGGGTTGCCATTTCCTTCTCCAGGGGATCTTCCTGACCCAGGGATCGAACCCAGGTCTCCCACGTTGCAGGCAGATGCTTTAACCTCTGAGCCACCTAGGAGTAGTTAATAGATATCTGGATATTTGATTTGACCTCCTATATTGAAGCTAAGTAATTAATAAATTTATTGAATACCTAAGAAATTATAAAATTGCTTTTTTTCTAATGTCGCAAATTTCAATGTTAAATTCATCCATAAAATAATAAATGTAAGGTAGCTTATTGGTTATTCAGAATAGTTTAGAGTCATAAGAAGTGTGTTCTATTTTCTTCTCTGCACTCTATAGTTTCTTCAGGGTGGTAAAGAGAGAAACTGATGCGGCTGATGTCAGAAGGTGAGGTATGTGTCTGTATGTAATAAGATAAAAATGTCTTAGGTCATGTCTCATTACCAGCTTCCTGTTCCTCTTGAAGTGGTCTTCATTTTGGCTCTTCATCCCCAGCCAGCTTGACTTCTGGCCTTCCCAAGGGCCTATCCTCCCTTTGGTGGTGGGGTAGACTCTGGGGCTTTACCTATGCCTGAGTCCAGGTGTTCAGAGAAGGTGTGATTTTGTGCATCTGTGGTGCTGATGCTCTTCTCACGTTCCCTCTCTGAGGAATGAAGGAAATGTCAACTGTCTTCTTTTTACCTTTGACTTCTTTATGCATATAAGACATACTGAGAGGGTCAGATCTAGCTGGGCATCTATATGAGACACAGACCAATGGACTACACCAAGAGAGATGCTAAGTGGCACATCCTTGGTAGTTCAGTGGTTAAGACTCCATACTCCCAATGCAGGGGCCCTGGCTTCAATCCCTGGTCAGGGAACTAGATCCCAGGGAACTAGATGCTGCAACTAAGAGTTCACAAGGACCCTGCATGCCATAATGAAGATCAAAGATCCTGCGTGCCACAACTAAGACATGGCACAACCAAATATATAATAATGAGAATAAATATTTAATTAAATAACTAATTATTTAATTAAATAATTAAATGCAAATATTTAATTAAATAAATTAAATAAATTTAAATAAATAAATATTTAATTAAAAAACAGAGATGTGAAAATGATGACATCATTAAGATGGTAATATAGGTTGTTCCTGACTTCAGTCCCTCACACAATAAGACCAACCAGCAACTATTCATAAATAAGACACAATTGGGAAAATCCGCAAACCCAAGGCTTAGACTGAAGTACCTCCTGGACAGCAAAGTTCAAGGAAGACTACATTAGAAGAGTAAGAGAAACTGTTATACTCCATCCACATTGCCCTTCCCCCAAGCTTCACAGGGCCACACCATGAGGCAAGCCTGAGCCTGCACTTTCTCCAGTGGGAAGAGAGACAAAGGTAGATGTCTAGCTCCCCCAGTGTTGTGTGATCTTGTATCATGGAGCTCACTGGGGGTGTCTGCAGGGCTTGACCACTGGGTATCAGAAAGGGAGAAGAGGGGTGGGGCTTACAGCAACCAGTACTCAGATTTTGGTGGACGACAGCCTGAGACCACACCCAAGCAGGAACGATTGCAGAGACCAGCTGATAGCCTTGCCCAATTGCTAAGTCCAACCAATGGCACCACTCTGCTAGTAATGTAGCATGAAACTTCCATGGACCAGAGATAATTGCAGAGCCAAGCCTGAGGCCCCAACTGACTTCAGAGCACAGTCAACAGCCCTGTACAGTTAGGGAGTCACCAGCTGCCCCGCTTGAATGCATAGCCCAGCTAGTAGGCCTGCACTGCTGCAGAGCCCAGACAATGGCTCGCCCCTTAAACTCACAGTACAGGCAGTGGTCTTGCCCAGCTAGAGACCCTGACAGCAAGCCCCACATGCCCATGGATGCTACCAGCTGACCATCTAAAACCTTAAGTGAAGCTGACTAGTAAAGGTCTGTCCCAACTGACATGAGCCTGTTAAGTCTGAAAGAGGAGACTGCTTTCTCAAATGTGCAGACCAACGCAAGGAATCAAGGACCATAAAGAATCAGGTAACATGAGAGCACCAAAGGAAATGAATAAAGCTTCTGATAACTGACCCTAAAGAAATAGAAATCTATAAACTTTCTAACAAAGAATTCAGAATAATCTTCTTAGAGAAGTTTAGAGAGGTATAAGAACACACCAAAAACTAAACAAAATTAAGGAAAAGATGCATGGACAAAGTGGGAAGTTCAACACAGAAATAGAAACCATACAAATAAATGAATAAAGAGAAGGCCTAGAACTGAAGAATACAATGACTGAACTGATGAATTCAAGGGAGAGCTCCAGCAAAAGACACAAACAAGCAGAGAAAAGAAGCAGTGAGCTGGAAGACAGTGTATGTGAAATTACACAGTCAGAGGGGGAAAAGAATAAAAGATTTTAAAAAGTGAAGAAAACCTATACAACTTATGAGGTACCATCAAATGGAATAATATATTCATTGGGAATCTCAGAAAGGAATGATAAGTAACTGAAGTCTATTTCAGAGATCAGATCAGATCAGATCAGTCGCTCAGTCATGTCCGACTCTTTGCGACCCCATGAATCGCAGCACGCCAGGCCTCCCTGTCCAGCACCAACTCCCGGAGTTCACATCCATCGAGTCAGTGATGCCATCCAGCCATCTCATCCTCTGTCGTCCCCTTCTCCTCTTGCCCCCAATCCCTCCCAGCATCAGAGTCTTTTTCAATGAGTCAACTCTTCGCATGAGGTGGCCAAAGTACTGGAGTTTCAGCTTTAGCATCATTCCTTCCAAAGAAATCCCAGGGATGATCTCCTTCAGAATGGACTGGTTGGATCTCCTTGCAGTCCAAGGCACTCTCAAGAGTCTTCTCCAACACCACAGTTCAAAAGCATCCATTCTTCGGCGCTCAGCCTTCTTCACAGTCCAACTCTCACATCCATACATGACCACAGGAAAAACCATAGCCTTGACTAGACGGACCTTTGTTGGCAAAGTAATGTCTCTGCTTTTGAATATGCTATCTAGGTTGGTCATAACTTTCCTTCCAAGGAGTAAGTGTCTTTTAATTTCATGGCTGCAATCACCATCTGCAGTGATTTTGGAGCCCAGAAAAATAAAGTCTGACACTGTTTCCACTGTTTCCCCATCTATTTCCCATGAAGTGGTGGGACCGGATGCCATGATCTTCGTTTTCTGAATGTTGAGCTTTAAGCCAACTTTTTCACTCTCCTCTTTCACTTTCATCAAGAGGCTTTTTAGTTCCTCTTCACTTTCTGCCATAAGGGTGGTGACATCTGCATATCTGAGGTTATTGATATTTCTCCTGGCAATCTTGATTCCAGCTTGTATTTCTTCTAGCCCAGCATTTCTCATGATGTACTCTGCATATAAGTTAAATAAGCAGGGTAACAATATACAGCCTTGACATACTCCTTTTCCTATTTGGAACCAGTCTGTTGTTCCATGTCCAGTTCTAACTGTTGCTTCCTGACCTGCATACATATTTCTCAAGAGGCAGATCAGGTGGTCTGGTATTCCCATCTCTTTCAGAATTTTCCACAGTTTATTGTGATCCACACAGTCAAAGGCTTTGGCATAGTCAATAAAGCAGAAATAGATGTTTTTCTGGAACTCTCTGGCTTTTTCCATGATCCAGCGGATGTTGGCAATTTGATCTCTGGTTCCTCTGCCTTTTCTAAAACCAGCTTGAACATCAGGAAGTTCATGGTTCACATATTGCTGAAACCTGCCTTGGAGCATTTTGAGCATTACTTTACTAGCGTGTGAGATGAGTGCAATTGTGTGGTAGTTTGAGCATTCTTTGGCATTGTCTTTCTTTGGGATTGGAATGAAAACTGACCTTTTCCAGTCCTGTGGCCACTGTGGAGTTTTCCAAATTTGCTGGCATATTGAATGCAGCACTTTCACAGCATCATCTTTCAGGATTTGGAATAGCTCAACTGGAATTCCATTACCTCCACTAGCTTTGTTCGTAGTGGTGCTTTCTAAGGCCCACTTGACTTCACATTCCAGGATGTCTGGCTCTAGGTCAGTGATCACACCATCGTGATTATCTGGGTCGTGAAGATCTTTTTTGTACAGTTCTTCTGTGTATTCTTGCCATCTCTTCTTAATATCTTCTGCTTCTGTTAGGTCCATACCATTTCTGTCCTTTATCGAGCCCATCTTTGCATGAAATGTTCCTTTGGTATCTCGGATTTTCTTGAAGAGATCCCTAGTCTTTCCCATTCTGTTGTTTTCCTCTATTTCTTTGCATTGATTGCTGAGGAAGGCTTTCTTATCTCTTCTTGCTATTGTTTGGAACTCTGCATTCAGATATTTATATCTTTCCTTTTCTCCTTTGCTTTTCCCTTCTCTTCTTTTCACAGCTATTTGTAAGGCATCCCCAGACAGCCATTTTGCTTTTTTGCATTTCTTTTCTATGGGAATGGTCTTGATCTCTGTCTCCTGTACAATGTCACGAACCTTAGTCCATAGTTCATCAGGCACTCTATCTATCAGATCTAGGCCCTTAAATCTATTTCTCACTTCCACTGTATAATCATAAGGGACTTGATTTAGACCTGAATGGTCTAGTGGTTTTCCCTACTTTCTTCAGTTTCAGTCTGAATTTGGCAATAAGGAGTTCATGGTCTGAGCCACAGTCAGCTCCCTGTCTTGTTTTTGCTGACTGTATAGAGCTTCTCCATCTTTGGCTGCAAAGAATATAATCAATCTGATTTCGGTGTTGACCATCTGGTGATGTCCATGTATAGAGTCTTCTCTTGTGTTGTTGGAAGAGGATCTTTGTTAGTACCGGTGCATTTTCTTGGCAAAACTCTATTAGTCTTTGCTCTGCTTCATTCCGTATTCCAAGGCCAAATTTGCCTGTTACTCCATGTGTTTCTTGACTTCCTACTTTTGCATTCCAGTCCCCTATAATGAAAAGGACATCTTTTTTGGGTGTTAGTTCTAAAAGGTCTTGTAGGTCTTCACAGAACCGTTCAACTTCAGCTTCTTCAGCATTACTGGTTGGGGCATAGACTTGGATTATTGTGATATTGAATGGTTTGCCTTGGAAACAAACAGAGATCATTCTGTCATTTTAGGGAAGTCTATTTAAAGTCTCCTAAATAAAGTCTATTTATAGTCTATTAAAAAAGTCTATTTAAAGCAATAATGGCTGAAAAAGACCCAAAATAGAACCCAAAAGAGCAACACCAAGACATATTGTAATTAAATTGTCAAAAGTCAAAGGGAAAATTTTGAAAGCAGCAAGAGAAAAGTGACTTGTCACATACAAGGGAACTCCCATAAGACTATTGGTGGATTTCTCAACAGAAACTTTGTAGGCCAGAAGACAATGTGATGAGATATTCAAAATATTTTTTTAAAAAGTCAACCAAGAATACTAGCCTTCAGAAGTGAAGAACAGTTGAACACTTGCTCAAACAAATGAAAACTGAGGGAGTTCATCACTAGTCCTCCCTTATTAAAAAAAAAAATGCTGAAGGGCATTCTTCATGTGTGGAAAAAACCATAAAAACATATGAATGTGTCAACCTGATTAAAAAAATGAGCAGAAGATATGAATAGACATTTTTCTAAATAAGAGATACAGATGCCAAAAGGCACATGAGACAATGCTCAACATCATTAATCATCTGAAAAATGCAAATTAAGACCACAATGAGATATCACCCCATATTTGTCAGAAGGACTATTGTAAAAAAGACTCCAAATAACAAATGTTGGTGAGGATATGGAGAAATGGGAACCCTAGTATACTGTTAGTGGGAATGTAAATTGATGCAGCCACTGTGGAAAAAGTATAGAAGTTTCTCAAAAAGTGAAAAATAGAACTACCATATAATCCAGCAATTCCACTCCAGGGTATTTATCCCCCACCAAAAAAAAAAAAAAAAACAAAAACCCAAAAAAGCCAAAAACACAGTTCAAAAAGATACATCTACCTCCAACGTTCTTAGTGTCATTATTTACAATTCCCAGATATGGAAGCAACTTAAGTGTCCATTAACAGATGAATGGATAAAGAAGATATGGTAGGACTTCTAATACTATGTTAACTAAAAGTGGTAAGAGTGGGCATCCTTGTATTGTTCCTGATCTTAGAGGAAATGCTCTAAGGTTTTCAAAATTGAATATGATGTTAGCTATAGGATTATCATATATACACTTTATTGTGTTGTGGTATGTTCCATCTATAGGCTTCCTAGGTTTTAATATTTTAAGGTGCTAGTGGTAAAGAACCTGCCTGCCAGTGCAGGAGATGTAAGAGACATGGATTCGATCCCTGGGTTGGGAAGACCCACTGGAGGAGAGCATGGCAACCCACTCCAGTGTCCTTGCCTGGAGAATCCTATGGACAGAGGAACCTGGTGGACTATGGTCCATAGGGTTGCACAGAGTCGGACATGACTGAAGCAACTTAGCACACACATGTTCCATCTATAACTCTCTTTGTAGGGAGTTTTTACCTTAAATGGATGTTGAATTTTGTCAAAAGCATTTCCTGTATCTATTTAGATGATAGTATGATTTTTATTCTTCAGTTTGTTAATATGGTTTACTACATTGCTTGATTTGTGGGAGTGGTGGGCATGACTGAGGCTGTCGCCCACTGACTGATGTGTGAGACTGGTCCCGGGGCTAGTACCACCCACAGGTATGGAGAGCCATGTCTCAGGGTCTCTGGTTGCAGTGCCCCAGGAGTTCTGGGGCTGGTACCTGTGAGCGGTGTGTGGGGCCAGGTCCTAGGCCCTCTGGTAAACAGGGCTAGTTCCTGGGGTGGTCGTGGGCTCAGGAGATTTTAAGGCAGCAGGCCTGCTGGGGGTGGGATTGTGTCTCCTCCCTGCCTGTTGCTTGGCTTGACGCATCCCAGGACTGGTGCTGACTGGTGGTTGGGGCCAGGTTTCGGGGCTAATAAGCTAAAGTTGTTGTTCAGTCACTCAGTCACAGATCCCACAGACCGCAGCATACCAGGCTTCCCTGTCCTTAACCATCTCCTGGAGTTTGCTCAAACTCAAGTCCATTGAGTTGATGCCATCCAACCATCTCATGCTCTGCTTCTCCCCTTCTATGGTGGAGGCGGTTTAGTTTCTAAGTCATGTCTGTAGCCCCCCAGGCTCCTCTGTTCATGGGATTTCCCAGGCAAGAATACTGGAGTGGTTTGCCGTTTCCTTCTCCAGGGGATCTTCCTTACCCTGGGATCGAACTTGGGTCTCTTGCATTGCAGGCAGATTCTTTACTGACTGAGCCACCAGCCTCAGTGCTGGCTTACACCAGCAATAAGCCAGAGGGTGGATTCCAAAATGGCACTTGCCAGCACCAGTGTCCTTGTGACAGAATGAAGTCCCCCGAACGGCTACTGCCAGCATCTGTGTCCCCAGTGTGAGTCCCAGTTGCTTCCTTCCTCTCCAGGAGGCTCTGCAAGTTCAGCAAGTGGGTCTGACCCAGGCTCCTTTCACATTACTGCTTCTGCCCAGGGGCTGGAGTGTGCGAGATTTTGTATGTGTCCTTCAGGAGTGGAGTCTCTATTTCCCACAGCCCACTGGCTTTCCCCAAATTAAGCCCCACTGGACTTCAATGCCAGACGTTCTGTGGGTTCATCTTCCAGGAGCAGGACCCCTGGGCTTGGAAGCCTGATGTGGGGCTCAGATCCCTTGCTCTTTGGAGAGAAGCTCTGCAATTGTAATTATCTTCCTTTTTCTGTGTGTGGGCTACCTGGTGGTATGGGTCTTGACGGTGCTGTGTGTCTGCCTCTACTACTCATTTTACGTTCCTTTATATTTTTACTTGTAGAAGATCTTCTAGTCTTCAGGTTGTTCTCATCAATAACTGCTTTGTAAACAACTGTAATTTTGGTCTGCCCATGGGAAGAGGTGAGTTAGGGTCTTCCCACTCTGCCATCTTGGTCACTGCTCCATGGAATTTCATTTTAAGTCAGCCAAAGGTGAGCAGTTGGTCCTTTTAAAAGGAATTGTAATACACTTTCCAAACAAGTTTCATTTTATTGTGATTCTGGGTGATAGTTCTTTAAATTCTAATATTTGGGCAATGAAGACATGATTTTATTTTCATGGCCCCCTGAACAGTCTCAGAAAAATTAATTTTGGCAACTAATCCAGAGGAGGCTGAAGTAATAGCCATTTTTCATTTCTCTTTGGATTTCTGACACAAACCTGCCATTACTGAGAGAAAGCAGTTTGGAAAGAAGTAGCTGGGATGTTAACAGAAAGCAATATTATTGCTTTTTCCCTCCAAGTTTCCTCACATACAGCATCCCTGAAGGGAAGCCTATCACTCATCTATTTTGACTATATGTGTGGCTCTGCCCTCTGGCATCAGAGTTCTTTTAGGCAGAAAGCTCATCCTCGTCAATTAATATATTTAAGTGGATGTGGAAATTTATTCTCGATGTATCCAAAAGATATTGTCTGAGCTCAATATTATACACATTCATTCTAGTGTGAAGCTTGATTCAGTATTTTAATAAAATTGGCTGGAAACAGTCTGAAAAGCTGTCCAATGGTTAGATGTCAGGAAGATGATAAAAGCATTACTTTATGATCTTTACCCAAATATCATAGCAGAATGTTTGCCAAACTATAGGAATCTACCTAAATCCCCTTGGTGTGAAGAATTTTAGTCAGCACATGCCCAAGCCATTTGCATCCTAGGAAACAAATGTAGAGCACATGTTCTGAAACAAGTTTATGTGAGAGTAGTGTGGACCTCGGAGCCAAGAATCTGAATCTTGGCTGTAAACAACAGAAGGTTTAAAAACGTCTACTTATAGAAATATAACATTTGTCTTTAATGTCTGTGCTCTTTCTTTAAGACAATGGGAAGTCAGTTTAATGAATGAAAAGAGCATGCCACAGTGCAGTGCTAAGTCATGGCAGTTTGGTGGCGTGTGTTCAACCATGTGACAGATTTTGTGAAACAGAAAATACAGTTGCATTTTCAACAGTAACTAAAGCCATGAGGCAGGGTTTTTGGCTTCATTCATGGCTTCAGGATCAAGCCAGTGGACTAAATGCTTAAAAAAAAACAAAACAAGGTAAAATAAAAGGCATTCATACTGATGGAAATGTTAATTGTGTAATTAACCCCCCCCCAAAGAAAATATTGACATTTATTTTGAATGATTTTAAGTGTGATATATCTTTAAAAATTTGTTGGAGTTGGTGAAGTTAGGATTAATTCTTGACAGATATGGTATTTTGTTTAGATGTTTGAGAAAACATGATAATGCAATATGAAATACCTTATTGTGTATATGTATTGAAACCACAAATAATCTCAATGTGGAGGTTCATGGGTAAATGTAAAGTTTGACAAAGAGGAACTTTTTTTCTGCTTTATTTTACTTTTAAAGAATGCTTTGGTAATCTTGTAGGTAGAATGTCATTGTGCTAATTCACAGCTGAATATTACTTGCTATTTTTCCATTGTATGATTAGGCATGTTAGAATTTGTGGTTTGCATGTTTCAATGCCATTCTCCCAAATCTTCCCACCCTCTCCCTCTCCCATAGTGCACTGGGACGACCCAGAGGGATGGTATGGGGAGGGAGGTGGGAGGAGGGTTCAGGATGGGGAACACATGTATACCTGTGGCAGATTCATTTAAATACTTGGCAAAACTAATACAATTTTGTAAAGTTTAAAAATAAAATAAAAAAAAAAAGAATTTGTGGTTTGCATAAACCAAAAATCATAGCTTTGTTTCTCTTGCCTTTGAATGAATAACATTCACTGTGATCCTGATGGCATCCTCAGTTCCCAATGACCATATCAAAAATACGTGAGCAGCAGGTTAGAGTATGGAGTTAGAAAGACCTGGCTGCTAATTCTAGCTGAATCATTTACTACTTCTATGAAGTTAGACAAGGCACTTGACCCAGAAACCTCACTTTCCTCCTCTGTAAATGGGGATAACACTATTACCTCCTTGGGATTATAGTGGTGAAGATTAAATTATTGATAGATACTGTGCTGAGCATTTAGCACTCAAGGAATATTGGTTATTATTCTTCATGGTAAACATGATAAGACTGGTTAATTGAAAACAAAACAACTCAAACAGTGTGAATTGCTGAGTAGGAGTCATTGGCAGCGTCTTCACACTTGATGGAGAAAGGAGAGGCGTGGTCAAGATTAAGTGTGAACAGAACTGACTTCCGGATTCTCCTTGCATCATACCACCGCACCCCCGCCCCGACCCCCTTCTTTCTTTCCTGCCAGTTCAAATATCAGTAATCCTAATTTACTCTCCTCTGAAATAGCTCAAAAGAATCAAAACAAAAATATTGATAAAATAAGGGTGGATCAATAAAGAAGAGACAAACTTTGGCTCCCAGCTTTGGTGATATCAGGCCCAACTAATTGTACAAACTCAATAGGATTTAAAAAAATTTTTTAAATTATTATGTGAAAACGTATCATTTGGCTGTTTATTTTAAAAATGTCTGTGGCCCATTTAGCTGTTCACATTTTCGTGTTTGTTTCTACATGGTAATGTTTTACCTTGCAATTCATAGTCAATGTCATTTTTTATTTTCACATGGCATAAGAACTGATGGTTACTCTTGACATTTACTCAATGTAAATGACACACTTTTCCGAGTAATAATACCTTGTGGGTTAGATAATGCAATGTAATAGAAATATAGAAATGTGGATTATAATAAGAGGTACAATTACATCAAACTCTTTACTAATATTAATAACATTTTCTGAAAAGAAATACATTTTTCCTTCTTCACCTCTTTAATGATGAAGGGAGCTATTAAACAGATGACTAGATTTGCAAGTATGAAATGTTTTTATCTAAATTCTGCAATGCGAATGTTCTCCAGTATAAATTGGGTTTTCAGATAGCCTCATAGATAAGTGGAAAACAAAAGTGTGATTTAAAGAATAATCCTCAAAGTTTAGATGCTGGTGATCTGGAAATCCCATAAGGATTAACTGTCTTGAAAAATTTATACCCTTTTCTCCTTTTGCTGAATGAAGTATATTGTGAACAAGCAACCTGTCTCTCAGAATTTTGTCACTTATGTTGCCAGCTGGTCCCAATCAATATACAGATGAAAATCCACAGCTAAAACCATCCACATGTTCATAAAAATGCAAGGCAGTTCTTAAACATTTATTAAGAACTGGCAATGTGTTAGATGTTAAAGAAATGGCGGTGAGTATCTTAAGACTGTTGGGAATGTCATAGTTTTCTTCACAGGAACAATACATAAGAATGAAAACCCTCATGTAGTAGTTCAGCTGTGACACCTTCAGTTGGAAGAAAGGTGACAGTTGGATAATTCCTCTGTACTGACTAGGACACAGGCCATTCAGTTTGCACAGAGGGCCTGCTTGAACCCATAATGAGGTTGTCAGAAAGCTTCTGGTTTTGCCCTGGTGTGAATTCCTGTATTGTGATAAAACTTGCACCTATGACAACCTAGCTCTAGGTTTTTTTTTTTTTTTTAATTTAATTATTTTAATTGGAGGTTAATTATTTTACAATATTGTATTGGTTTTGTCATGCATCAACATGAATCCGCCACGGGTGTACACGTGCTCCCCATCCTGAACCCCCCTCCCACCTCCCTCCCCTTGCTCTCTGGACTCACCTACTGTTCAACACTTGGCCAGCATTTCAACCTAAGTAAGAAATCTCAGGGCATCAGTACTTTGTTGGCAATAAATGACTATCATTCCATGACCTTAAGGGGCCCTTCATCTGTTTCTTCTTGAGATAAAAGAAGAAATTTCAGTTCTCCAACTGTAGTGCAATAACTCAGTTGAGATTAGGTGTTTGTAATCATTCTCTAATAAAGCTGACTCTGCAAAGTTTCATTTCCTTCCTTCACATTAACTTTAAGCCAAATAAACATTTCTTAGAATACTAATCCATAAAACACACTAAAATGTGTTTTGATAATTTCTTATTGTATTGGCTGTTATAAACACCCAAAAGATTGATGGGCTTGAGAAAATTGCTAGATACTGAAATGCATAAAAATATACCAGAAGTCTAGCACTATATATCTGTATGTCTAATAGTGCAATGCAGTTGATAAATCTAAATTATTGCCATTATTTGGCTTTTACTTTTCCTACAGGAGGAGAAATGGTCATCAAAAGAGTTCAGTAAAAAGAAAAGATTAATTTCTTAAAATATATTTATGTTTTCCCATAGCACATTGATTAAGAACTTGATCTCTGGTCTCTAGCAGCCTAGAATGAATCTCTGTTTCATCACAAAAGAGCCAAATATCTTGGGCAGGCTGTTTATCTCCGCTGAGCCTTTGTTTCCTCAATTGTTAAAATAATATTAACTTTCTGGTAGGAAGGCTTTAAGATAGCCCCAGTGATCCCCACCTCCCAGTATTTGTGTACCTGTGCAATTCTCTCCCCTTGAATGTCAACTGGGTTGAATGAATAGAATATGGGAAAAGTGGTAGAATGTCATTTGCAAGGTTATGTCCAAGGTTGAAGATTCTCTCTTGGGAGTTTATTCAGTAATATCTCTAATGGGAACAAGTTGCTGTGTTGTGAGAAGTTGTATCAAAAGGCGCATAGGGCCCAGGAACTGATGTCTCTAGGTGATAGCTGGTGAAGACCTGAGGCCTGCCAAGATTCCTAAGGTACCCAGATAATTTGTGTCTGACTTCCGAACCCACAGAAACTGAGGTATTGTTACTGTTTTAAGCTGTCCATTTGGGGGTTAATTTTTATACAGGTAACTAATATTAATATAAAGGGGCTTCCCAGGTGGCTCAGTGGTAAAGAATTCGCCTACCAATGCAGGAGATGTAGATTCAATCCTTAGGTCAAGAAGATCCCCTGGAGAAGGGAATGGCAACACATCCAGTACTCTGGCCTGGGAAATCCCATGGACAGAGGAACCTGGCGGGCTACAGTCCATGGGGTCACAAAGGAGTTGGACATGACTGAGCGACTAAACAACAGCATCTAATATATACTAGGGTGATAATAATGATGATTAAGTGTGGTAATATTTGAACAGACCCTGACACACGGCACAATTCCTGTGACAATTGTTATTAGCCACTGAAAGGGGATTGCTATGGTCTGAATATGCTTGCTTCCCCCCAGAATTCACTTGTTGGAAATTGAATTCTCAAGGTAATGATATTTGAAAGTGGAGCCTTTAGAAGGTGATTAAGATTAGTAACTTTATGAAAGAGGGCCAACAGGGCTCCCTAGCCCAGCCTCCATGAGGAGTCTGCAACCCAAAAGAGGGCCCTCACCTGACCACTGTGGCACCCTGATTTCAGATTTCCAGCCTCCAGATCAATGAGAAATTTCACTTTCTTATAAGCCACTCTGTCGGTGGGATTTAGTTATAGCAGCCTGGACAGACTAAGATAGAAATGAAAATTTCTTGGTTTTACTATTTTAATACAGAAGAAAGGTAATTATGCAAAACATGTTGAATTGTATATGTAGCTACTCTTTTTCTGTTTATAGTGTCTCCCTTTAAGCCATGCTCTTTATGAATCAAGTTTTCTTACATTTTCCTTTCCATAAGAGGGAAACATTCCTTCTGTGGTTAATTTCATATCATACTGGGATCAGATTATTCAGAACACCCCCCTACCCCAGAAAACATCTCAGTTCTGTTCAGTTCAGTTGCTCAGTCATGTCTGACTCTTTGCCACCCCATAGACGTCAGCACTCCAGACTTCCCTGTCCATCACCAACTCCCTAAGTTTACTCAAACTCATGTCAATTTAGTCAGTGATGCCATCCAACCATCTCATTCTCTGTCATCCCCTTTTCCTCCTGACTTCAATCTTTGCCAGTATCAGGGTCTTTTCAAATGAGTCAGTTCTTTGCATCAGGTGGCCAAAGTATTGGAGTTTCAGCTTCAGCATCAGTCCTTCCAATGAATATTCAGGACTGATTTCCTTCAGGATTGACTGGTTGGATCTTCTTGCAGTCCAAGGGACTCTCAAGAGTCTTCTCAAATACCACAGTTCAAAAGCATCAATTCTATGATGCTCAGCTTTGTTTATAGTCCAACTCTCACATTCATACACAATTACTGGAAAAACCATAGCTTTGGTTAGATGGACCTTTGTTGGCAAAGTAATGTTTCTGCTTTTTAATATATGACTAGTTTGGTCATAGCTTTTCTTCCAAGCAGCAAGTATCTTTTAATTTCATGGCTGCAGTCACCATCTGCAGTGATTTTGGAACCCAAGAAAGTAAAGTCTGTCACTGTTTCCATTGCTTCCCCATTTATTTGTCATGAAGTGATGGGATCAAATGCCATGATCTTAGTTTTCTGAATGTTCAGTTTTTCACTCAACTTTTTCACTTTTCTCTTTCACTTTCATCAAGAGGCTCTTTAGTTCTTTGCTTTCTGCTGTAAGAGTGGTGTCATCTGCATATCTGAGGTTATCTTGAGTCCAGCAATCTTGGTTCCAGCTTGTGCTTCATCCAGCCCAGCATTTTACATGATATACTCTGCATATAAGTTAGATATGCAGGGTGACAATATACAGCCTTGACATAATCCTTTCCCAACTCAGAACCAGTCTTGTTCCATGTCCAGTTCTAACTGTTGCTTCTTCACCTGCACACAGATTTCTTAGGAGGCAGGTAAGGTGGTCTGGTATTCCCATCCCTTTAAGAATTAGAATACATCTGGTTATCTATATAACCCATAACTGCCAATCCACAGATACTGTACAATATTTTGAGTTACCCACGCAATATTTCGAGTTTAATATCCTGGAGGAAAAACAGATATTATTTTTTTGTGCTTGTGACACATGATAATGGAAATATATGCATTATATTCATTTTAAAATCTCTGTGTGCTAGAACATGGAAGCAACCTAGATGTCCATTGATAGATGAATGGATAAAGAAGTTGTGGTACATTTATGCAAAGGAATATTACTCAACCATATAAAGAAATGCATTTGAATCAGTTCTAGTGAGGTGGGTGAACCTAGAACCTGTTATAAAGAATGAGGTAAGTCAGAAAGAGAAAAACAAATATTGTATGTTAGTGCATGCATATGGAACCTAGAAAAATGGTACTGCTGAACCTGTTTGCAGGGCAGGAATAGAGACACAGATACAGAGAACAGACTTGTGGACACAGTGAGGGAAGGAGAGGGTGGGAGGAATTGAGAAAGTGGCATTGAAATGTATACCAAAACATATATGAAATAGACAGCTAATGGGAAGTTGCTATATAACACAAAGAGCTTAATCTGATACTCTGTGACAAGGTAAAGGGTGGGTTGGAATGATGGGGTGGGAGGGAGGTTCAAGAGGGAAAGAATATACATATACTTATAGCTGATTCATATTGTTGTATGGCAGAAAGCAACACAACCTTGTAAAGCAATTATCCTCCAATTAAAAATAAATTAAAAAAAATTTCTGTATGGGATTTTGTTACAGTGCTTATCTAAGTGTTTTTGAAATTTTGTCTGAAGACTTAGATTAATGAAAATGACTAGTAACTTTGTAGATTCCATTCATTTTTCAAGACAGCTCTTTTATAGAGAAAGTCTGGCTTTTAGTAGACAGCAAGTTCTGGCAATTGTGAATTCTGATGGGGTTATTTAAGTATGTCCAACATCTCAAGGAGTAGGTCATGTTTCAAGATAGAAAAAGCATAGACAAGAAGAATTTCCCTTGTCTTTCCCTATGCTTCCTCCTGTACCCTTTCACGTAGATAGATGGAAAATATTCCTTTTACATGAAGTGGAAAAAACTTGGTATAAGACCAGAATTTTTAAAACCCTCTCATACCCTTTAAAGTGCAACATCATTATTCAAGTGCCATAAAAGTCAAGGCATGTGCCTGGGCTGTGGTTCAGCAAGCATTGTGGCCAACTTGTGGATTCCACACACATTAACAGTACAATTGGGTTCACTATTCGATAGATCAGGGACTCTTCTTCCAGTAAGATTTTTATGCTTAGCTGATGAAGACTGAAGGCAAGCCATTAGTGCACTTGACCTTTTCCAAGGAGGGGCAGAAACCACAAAGGACAGACCCTGGAGATGTCTGTCTGCCAAGTGCAAGCATAGTGTTTAATTCAATGGATTAGCAATAACTAAATAATCCTTGGAAATTCCAATTTGTTCTCACAGGTTTCGCTTAGTAGTTCCACATACACTACTTTACAAGAAGCTACTATGAAGCCTTTGGCTGTTTTAGGTAATCAAATTTATGCTTGGAGAGGCTGTTCAGTGTAAAAGAAAGATACCACTTAACAGTTTCAGTTCTGCTTTTGGCCATATCTTTCTGTGTGACTATAGGCAAATTTCTTAATCCTTCAGTCCCTCATTTTTTTAATCCATAAATTATCTTCCCTCTTTCATAGGGTGTCATGGGGATCAGGTCTTGTCAATGAGGAGGGGTACATGTATTTTAGTAATGTCAGTAAGACTCTTCTGACTACAAGTTATAGATCTTTAAGTCAGATAAGTGTAGCAAAAATAAATAACAGATTTTTTTTAAGGATATGAAACTTCTCACAGAAGTAAACACTAGATAGTATCTGTGGCTCAGTAACAACTGTATCTAGTTGTATTCAACTGTATTTTACTCTCTCATAGAGTGTCTTTGGGCTTCCCAGGTGGCACCAGTGCAGGAGCCATAGAAAACGTGGGTTTGATCCTGGGTTTGGAAGATCCCCTGGGCAAGGCCTTGGCAACCCACTTCAATATTCTTGACTGGAGAATCCCATGGACAGAGGAGACTGGTGGGCTGCAGTCCATGGGTTCTCAAAGAGTTGGACATGACTGAAGCGACTTAACTTGCATGCAGGGCATCCTTATTCTTCTGTTTCTTACCTTTGGTTTTCATTGCTTGTATTGTTTACAAGGAAGGCAAGAACAGCTAACTGCTCCTGAGTTTTAATGGCTTAGCATGGATCAGATGCCTACAAACCAATAGTGATGAGGGGCTGTGGATATGGTAATTGGGGAGAGGTAGGAGGTGGTGGTCCCCAGTACTCTTGCCTGGAAAATCCCATGGATGGAGGAGCCTGGTAGGCTGCAGTCCATGGGGTCGCTAAGAGCTGGACACAACTGAGCGACTTTATTTTCACTTTTCACTTTCATGCATTGGAGAAGGAAATGGCAACCCACTCCAGTGTTCTTGCCTGGAGAATCCCAGGGACTAGGGAGCCTGGTGGGCTGCTGTCTATGGGGTCGCACAGAGTCGGACATGACTGAAGTGACTTAGCAGCAGGAGGTGGTGGTAGGAAGAGGATGCTGGGTAGATAACACTGTAGGACTGTAATTTATGGAGGGATTCACACCAATTATTCAAGTTGCAGAGAGGGGAAAGGAGATAAAAAATACTGAATGGTTAGAAGTACTGCCAAATCATTTGAAAGGCAGAGAGTACCAAAGTAGAGGTCTCCAGCCTTTTTGACACCAGGGAGTGGTTTCATGGAAGACAATTTTTCCATGGACTGAGGTAGGAAGGATGGTTTGGGGATGATTCAAGAGCATTACATTTATTGTACACTTTATTTCTATTGTTATTGTATCTGTTTCACCTCAGATAATGAGAGGTTGGGGTCCCCTGTACCAAAGCACTGATTCTTAGCCCTGACTGAATGTTTAATCACCTAGGGAACTTTTTAAAAATGTAAAGCAGAAGTCTGGTCTGCTGTCAACAGAATCACCAGAGGACTTTTTAAAATGTTTAGCCTTCTTGGATCATTGCAGCCCTATCCAGTCAAGCTTTCTGGGTTGCATGGATGGGAGTGATGGTCTAGGACTTTGAGTTAAGATAAGCTCCCTAATGGTTCTTTTGCATGTGGACATTTGTGAATCATTGTTCTAGATCAGTTATTCCCAAGGTATGATTCTCAGATCAACAGCTCCAATATTACCTGGGCACTTACTAGTAAAACAAATCATCAAGTCTTACCTGAGACCTACTTAAATAGAATCTCTTGACATAGAGCCTACCAACCTGCATTCCAAAGAGCCTTCCAGGTATTTTTAATACCCACTAAGGTGTGAGAACTGTTGCTCTAGACCATTTCAGTTTTTGTAAATTGAAAGGTCTTCGTAGTATGCTAATAATTCTTGCAACAGTTTCAGGCAGGTTTGGGATTTCTGCCAGAGTATACAGTTGAGATTGTTAGCAAAGCAAGATGAGGCTAATTACCTTCCTAGGGCAATTTTGATGGGCTTCTAGGAGTTAGCACTGGAGGTGCTTTGAGTGAGGATATATTTCTTGGTGATAATATATGGATATTTAGAGTATTTCAAATATGGACAAAACACCATTTTTTGTTTGTTTTTAAACAAAAGTTCATGTGGAGAGAGAGAAAATATGTAAACAAACTTCACAGGGTTTGGTCAGAGAGCTAGTCACAGATGTATTAGCAACATGTGAGCAGCAGAGAGGAACAATTGCTATAGTTCAGCTGACAACACCTCAGACTTCATGAAACCTGTCATCAAGATGGGATGTAAGAGATTTATTGGGGAAGAGGTAGAGAGATGTCTGTAAAGAATACAGAGAAGGATCAGGAGAAGGGGGAGGATAGTCTTCAGACCGCGAGGAAGGTCTGATCCCAGGAAAAGAGAAAGGGAAGGAAGGAGGAATGAGTAGGAAGAGTCTTGGGCTGAGACTTTAAAAATTTAGCCAGGCTAATGGGCAGTCCTTGAGCTAACGTCACCCCTTGGAGGAGTCCTGCATCTGATAGGAATGGCCGTCTGCATCAGTACTCCTACCATGCTCAGTCATTGTCTGCGGCCAGGATGAAGGAGGCTTGGCGCCAGCAAAAACACAGTGATAGATCTAGAGCGGCAGCAGCCACAGCCAACAGTCAATGATGCTCCCACCAAGAAGACACCCAAGAGGTAAATTTTCATTGCTGCCATGCCAAGCTTCAAGACAAAGCTCTGAGGAGAGACAAAAAGTAAAAAATACTTCTGGCAAGGCACAAGAAGAAAAAGGCAAAGGAAATAAAGTAATAAAATAACATTTAAAATAAAATAAGTTCAACAATCAATTTTGGTTATGGTTGCAGAAGTGAAAGTGGGATTTCTAGAATTTTAATATTTGGTGGGTTCTTCAAGGAAGTGCCTCATGATGTATTAATAAAAATCAGTGAGTTAATGGTACTACACTTTAAATTTGACAGATATTCAATATTTTCTAAACCTAGCTGTCCACAGAAAACTTTAAGTTGCTAGTTAATAAATCAGATTAGTAGGCCTCTCTGTGACCTACTGAATTATCCTCTTCAGGAACTAGAACTTAAGACTTTTTTCTCTGTTTGAGGAAAAGTTTTAATGGTTACAAAAGGGTAATATAATCAAGGGAAAACTTGAGGGAGAAAGGAAGAAAAGAATAAGATGATAAAGATCAACAGAAACATACAAAGGAAAAATACCAAATAGCCAAAGGTAGATGGAGGGACGTGAAAGAACTAGTTGGGTAGGGAGAGAATGCTTAAAGGAACTCTCAAGTTATGAAGTAAATGATCACACATATGAACAAATTATAACAAAGTAAAATTTTGTGATATGAAAACAGAAAAAATAAAAATCTGTGATACCAAAAACATAGAAACTCAAAAGTTAGACCTTTTTCAGTAAAAATTTTTTTTTAATTTAAATTTTATTTTATTTTTAGGCTGCGTCATATGGCATGTGGGATCTTAGTTCTCTGACCAGGGACTGAAGCTATGTCCTCTGCATTGGGAGATCAGAGTTTGAATCACTGGACCACCACGGAAGTCCTCAAAGACTAAACCTTTAACGACTCTCTGAATAAAGAGGGACTTAGTATAACATTGTATGTAAGTGGATAATGTAAGGAGAAAAATCAGTTGTCTTGGAAACTCAACTGCCTTTATGAAAATCAGAGAGGACTGAAGTCTATGAATGAAGGCTTTTGGTATGAGAACAACTATGCAGATTTTTAAAAAAGGTTTGTGGAATTTGAGTACACCAGTGCATAATCATCATCATGAATAGGTGAAGGGAAATTGGGTTTATAGAAATGAATGTCTATTCTTAAATAATTCATAGGAGTGGGGAAAGCCCTTAAAGAATTTGGTGGCTTTCCTCTGTACTAAAAAAATGGTTTTGAAATTTCATCAGTATCAGAAGACACATTTCTGGTCATGCCACATCCCAGATCCAGTGCTTTCAATGGTCCACATGTACTCAAGTCTGCCTTTGAGGTTCTCCATGTTATACCCCTTTTCTGCATGTCTAGTCTCATTTACATGACCTTCCCCCACAAAACCTACAAAAGATTTGGAAATAGTAACACAACACTTTGTGTAACAATAGGCTAGAATTATCTCTGTGCTGCACTCAATATGCCAGCAAGTTTGGAAAACTCAGCAGTGGCCACAGGACTGGAAAAGGTCAGTTTTCATTCCAGTCCCAAAGAAAGGCAATGCCAAAGAATGCTCAGACTACTGCACATTGCACTCATCTCACACGCTAGCAAAGTAATGATCAAAATTCTCCAAGACAGGCTTCAACAGTTCGTGAACTGCGAAATTCCAGATGTTCAAGCTGGATTTAGAAAAGGCAGAGGAACCAGAGATCAAATTGACAACATCCGTTGAATCATTGAAAAAGTAAGAGAGTTCCAGAAAAATTTCTACTTCTGCTTCATTGACTACATCAAAGCCTTTGACTGTGTGGATCACAACAAACTGGAAAATTCTGAAAGAGATGGGAATACCAGATCACCTGACCTGCCTCCTGAGAAATCTGTATGCAGGTGAAGAAGCAACAGTTAGAACTGGACATGGAACAACAGACTGGTTCCAAATCGGGAAAGGAGTACTTCAAGGCTGTATTTTGTCACCCTGCTTATTTAACTTATATGCAGAGTACATCATGCCTTTGGATGAGATGCCAGGCTGGATGAAGGGCAAGCTGGAATTAAGATTGCCAGGGGAAATACCCATAACCTCAGATACGCAGATGACAACACCCTTATGGCAGAAAATGGAGAAGAACTAAAGAGCCTCTAGATGAAAGTGAAAGAGGAGAGTGAAAAATTTGGCTTAAAACTCAACATTCAGAAAACTAAGATCATGGATCTGGTCCTATCACTTCATGGGAAATAGATGGGGAAACAATGGAAACAGTGACAGACTTTATTTTTTGGGGCTCCAAAATCACTGCAGATGGTGACTGCAGCCATGAAATTAAAAGACATTTGCTCCTTGGAAGAAAAGCTATGACCAACCTAGACAGCACATTAAAAAGCAGAGACATTACTTTGCAACAAAAGTCCATCTAGTCAAAGCTAGGGTTTTTCCAGTAGTCATGTATGGATATGAGAGTTGGACTATAAAGAAAGCTGAGTGCCAAAGAATTGATGCTTTTGGACTGTGGTGTAGCAGAAGACTCTTGAAAGTCCCTTGGACTGCAAGGAGATCCAAGCAGTCCATACTAAAGGAAATCAGTCCTGAATATGCATTGGAAGGACTAATGCTGAAGCTGAAACTCCAATACTTAGGCCACCTGATGTGAAGAACTGACTCATTTGAAAAGACCCTGATGTTGGGAAAGATTGAAGGCAGGAAGAGAAGGGGATGACAGAGGATGATATGGTTGGATGGCATCTCCGACTCTGTGGACTTGAGTTTGAGTAAGCTCAGGGAGTTGGTGATGGACAGAGAAGCCTGGTGTGCTGCAGTCCATGGGGTGGCAAACGGTCGGACATGACTGAGCAACTGAAATGAACTGATTATCTGTTTGACAAAATTTTCACTTGTGAGTTTCTCTAGGATGAACTAGTCAGTTTGTCCATAAAATAAGCAAAAGCACAGCTATGCAGATGGTTACTACAGCCACGAAATTAAAAGATGCTTGCTCCTTGGAATAAAAGCTACCTAGACAGTTTATTAAACAACAGACATCACTTTGCCTACAAAGGTTGGTATAGTCAAAGCTATGGTTTTTCCAGTAGTCGTGTACACATGTGAGAGCTGGGCCATAAAGAAGGCTGAGTACAAAAGAACTGATACTTTCAAATTGCGGTGCTGGAGAAGACTCTTTAGAGTTCCCTGGACAGCAAGGAAATCAAACCAGTCAATCCTAAAGGAAATCAACCCTGAATATTCACTGGAAGGACTGATGCTGAAGTTGAAGCTCTAATACTTTGACCACCAGAGAGGAAGAGCTGAATCATTGAAGGCGGGAGGAGTAGGGGGTGACAGAGGATGAGATGGTTGAATGGCATCACTGACTCAATGGCTGTGAGTCTGAGCAAACTCTAGGAGATAGTGAAGGACAGGGAAGCCTGGCGTGTTGCAGTCCATGGAGTCTCAAAGAGTTGGATATGACTTAGTGACTGAACAATAACAGCATCTCTGTTACTTGTGCCTGAAAGTAATTTCATTTCATATATGTCTACATATCTTATAAACCCCATAATACATTATTATTACTCTAACCAGCTAAACAATTATTTTAAATTTAAAAATCATTGCACATTTATTTCTGGGGCTCTTCCTTCTTTTCTGAAGTTCCAAGCTTCCATCCAGGATAATTTCCCTTTATCTTGAAATTTCTTCAGTATTTTTTTAGTGTAGGTCTTCTGGTGACAGATTGGCTCAGATTTTATTCTGATGTTCATCTGAAAATGTCTTTAGTTCACTTTCAGTTTCAAAGGATGTTTCTGCTAAATATAGAATCTTAGACTGATTTTTTCCCCTTATAGAACTTTAAGGTATCAGTTTATTAGCTTCCAGTTTACATTATTTATGATAATTTAGCTTTATTTCTTCTTATTGTTCTTCTAAATGAAATGTGAACTTGTGATCTGACTTCTTTTAAGATTTTCAAATCACTTTTTGTTTGTAGGAATGTGGCCAGTATAGCTCTAGATATGGTTTTCATAATATTTGTGTTACTTTCGATTCTCTGAGTTTCTTATATTTGTGGGCTGATATCTTTCATTGATTTTGAGAAAAACCTTAGCCCTTATCTCTTCAAATAATTCCTCTGCTGGATTTTCTATTTCTTCCATCTGTATCTCCAAATATAGACATATTAGAATATTTGTTATTGTCCCATATGTTGCTAAAATTATTTTTTCATTATTTTTTCAACTCTGTGGTTCAGTTTACATTATTTCTTTTGACCTGTAAGTTACCTAATTTTTTTTTTTTTACTAAATCTAAGCTACTTTTCAGTCTGTCCAACAAATCTTTAATTCCAATATTGTATTTTTACTTCTAGAATTTCCATTTGGTTCTTTTTAGAGTCTGCATTTCTCTGCTGAAATTCTCTTTTTCTCTAAATTCTTTAAAATTTTGTCTTTTAATTTAACATCCTTATATGTTAATTTCTACATCTGGGTCATCTGTGATTTTGCTTCTATCAACTTAAAAAATCTTTTATATTCTCCAGTTTCTTTGCGTATAATTTTTCATTGAATTGTAGATACTGTGTTTAAAAGACCTATAGTTCAGTTCAGTTGCTCAGTCGTGTCCGACTCTTTGTGACCCCATGAATCGCAGCACGCCAGGCCTCTCTGTCTATCACCAACTCTCGGAGTTCACTCAGACTCACGTCCATCAAATCAGTGATGCCATCCAGCCATCTCATCCTCTGTCGTCCCCTTCTCCTCTTGCCCCCAATCCCTCCCAGCATCAGAGTCTTTTCCAATGAGTCAACTCTGAGCATGAGATGGCCAAAGTACTGGAGTTTCAGCTTTAGCATCATTCCCTCCAAAGAAATCCCAGGGCTGATCTCCTTCAGAATGGACTGGTTGGATCTCCTTGCAGTCCAAGGGACTCTCAAGAGTCTTCTCCAACACCACAGTTCAAAAGCATCATTTCTTTGGCGTTCAGCCTTCTTCACAGTCCAACTCTCACATCCATACATGACCACAGGAAAAACCATAGCCTTGACTAGACGAACCTTTGTTGACAAAGTAATGTCTCTGCTTTTTAACATGCTGTCTAGGTTGGTCATAACTTTCCTTCCAAGGAGTAAGTGTCTTTTAATTTCATGGCTGCAGTCACCATCTGCAGTGATTTTGGAGCCCCCAAAAATAAAGTCTGACACTGTTTCCACTGTTTCCCCATCTATTTCCCATGAAGTGGTGGGACCGGATGCCATGATCTTCGTTTTCTGAATGTTGAGCTTTAAGCCAACTTTTTCACTCTCCTCTTTCACTTTCATCAAGAGGCTTTTGAGTTCCTCTTCACTTTCTGCCATAAGGGTGGTGTCATCTGCATATCTGAGATTATTGATATTTCTCCTGGCAATCTTGGTTCCAGCTTGTGCTTCATCCAGTCCAGCGTTTCTCATGATGTACTCTGCATATAAGTTAAATAAACAGGGTGACAATATACAGCCTTGACGAACTCCTTTTCCTATTTGGAACCAGTGTGTTGTTCCATGTCCAGTTCTAACTGTTGCTTCCTGATCTGCATACAGATTTCTCAAGAGGCATGTCAGGTGGTCTGGTATTCCCATCTCTTTCAGAATTTTCTACAGTTTATTGTGATCCATACAATCAAAGGCTTTGGCATAGTCAATAAAGCAGAAATAGATGTTTTTCTGAAACTCTCTTGCTTTTTCCATGATCCAGAGGATGTGGCAATTTGGTCTTTGGTTCCTCTGCCTTTTCTAAAACCAGCTTGAACATCAGGAAGTTCACAGTTCACGTATTGCTGAAGCCTGACTTGGAGAATTTTGAGTATTACTTTACTAGCGTGTGAGATGAGTGCAATTATAGAGACTAGAATTAATCTTTTCCCCAAATGAGGTCTGCTTTTTCCTCTGTCAGATATCTAGAAAGGGAATGATCCCTCTTATCCAGTCAGGAGTTGAGGTAGGTCTGAGATGATGTTGTGCCTTTATTAAATTCAGTTTACCTCTTGTGTCAAATGTCTTGAGGCCAATATCTGTTATGTGTAATACAAGCATTTCTCTCTAATAAAACTTGGGAATCTGTGGACGACTGGTACTAAAGAAGTTTTTGCTTTCTAGCCCAGCACTGAGCATCCTGAACCACCATGGACTTGCAGGAGAGAATCAATGGCAGTTGGACAGAGCTAGTTCTTTGTTTGGGAGAAGGCAATGGCACCCCACTCCAGTACTTTTGCCTAGAAAATCCCATGGACGGAGGAGCCTGGTAGGCTGCAGTCCATGGGGTCGCTAGAGTCGGACATGACTAAGCAACTTCACTTTCACTTTTCACTTTTCACTTTCATGCATTGGAGAAGGAAGTGGCGACCCGCTCCAGTGTTCTTGCCTGGAGAACCCTGGGGAGGGCGAAGCCTGGTGGGCTGCCATCTATGGGGTTGCACAGAGTTGGACATGACTGAAGTGACTTAGCAGCAGCAGCTCTAGATTCCAGTCCTTCAAGCAGACTCATGTGACCAGTAAAAAGTTTACTGAATTCTCCTTATCTTATATACCAACACTCTCCTCCCCATGGCCTATGGCAAGCAAGATACTCTGCTTACCTGTACCCAGACTTGACCCTTGTTCTTATTGTTGAAAATAGTAACTGACCTTAGAACAACCTCTAAGGGCTCATCCTTCTTTGGAATTCAGTTCTTTTGGATTTATTTGAGTATATAGCTTTCTGGTGGCTTAAAAATTAAGTGTGTGTGTGTGTGTGTGTGTGTGTATAAAACATATCCTGCTTAGTTACTCAGACATGTCCAACTCTCCATGGCCCCATGGACTGTAGCCCACTCGGCTCCTCTGTCTGTGGTATTTTCCAGGCAAGGATACTGGAGTGGTTGCCATTTTCTCCAGGGGATCTTTCTCCTCCAGGGAATCTTCCCGACCCTGGGATCGAACCCAAGTCTTCTGTGTGTGTGTATACATACACACACACACACACACACACACACACACACACACTTTATACCGTCTATGTCCTTGAACTCAGTTTCTTCCCTTTCTGCCCAGATAACATGTGCATCTTTCTTACAACCTTGGCTATACAGGAATCCTTCTGCCAGTTTCCAGTCAGTTTTCAGTGAGAACTGTTTTGCGTATAGATATGTGTTTATGTTTTCATGAGGGGAGGTGAGCTCCATGTCCTTGTACTCCACCGTCTTGATCGCTCTCCCAAACTCAGTTTCAGACAATATTAATGAACTCTTTCCTTCTTTGTTTTTTCGGCTGTGCTGTGCAGCCTGTGGGATCTTAGTTCCCTGACCAGGGATTGAACCCCAGGCCCATGGCAGTGAAACTGTGAAGTCCTGACGACTGGACCACCAGGGAATTCCAATGAACTATTTTCAATCTTTCTCATCTTGGGTGCATTTGAATCATTAATGGGAATGTTCTCATTTCATTTTTATTCTTCTTTGTAGGGCTTGTTTGAAAATCCAAACAAAGTAGGGAAATACTGTTTGCAATATTTTAAAATTAGGTTATTTCAAAGAAGATATTTGCTGGAAGTATTAACTTTCAAGAGATTTTGCTTTAGTTGCTCTAGTCATCTTTACTAATCATTGGGGTTCCTGTGCTACAATTTCAAATCTGTTCTCATGAAGAAAAAGAATTTAAACTGGACTCTAATTTCAAACATAACTAAAATCTATAAAATTAGAATTAAAAGGAAACAAATTTAGGAAAATCACAATAATATTTGGAATCACTACTAACTTTAGAAGTTTACTTAGAAAATATCTAAGCTTATTTAGAAAGTATCTGCTGATAAGTTTCTGTCTGTGTTCAAAACCTCTGGGCCCCAAACACATTCCATTTTAATCTAATAGGAGAATTCATAAAAACCTCGCCCTCTTCATGACCTAAACTAACAGACCCAAGTAACAGCACTTAGGAGAAGATACATTTATTCCAGTATAGCTAATTTGGAAGATTTGGGAGCTACATCATAGTTTAAGTCTCTTAAAATTTTTATTTTCTTTTAAATGAAAATCCCAGTTAAATTATAGTTTACGAGTTGTTCACAGCAAGATTATATAATAAACCCATTGAGTAGCAATCTGAATTCTCTGCAGAGTGAGAGACCGGGAAGTAACAGCACAGCTTGCAAAGTCCACTTTGTTCCTTTTGCATTATTTAATTATCTTCTGGACTTTAATCCTGTGGCCAGCAATTATTGTTCTTCTCCATATGAAACTGTCGATGGGCCAACCGGAAAAAGCTTCCCACATTCCTGAATCTTGCCAAATTACAACAAAGCTGTCTCAGAGTAAGAACAGCTGGGAAACATGTTAATTCTTTGTAGAACAGAGTGCTTGCTCCTACTTCTGTTTATCACAATAGCAACTTTATTATTTCATGTATTTTCTCGATTCCTATATATACAAATTGGTATAAAAATTCAAGGATTTTGAATCTTTGAATATTTTTCCACTTGGGTTTGACTCTTTCTTGGGATTGATGCAGAAATAACTGGTGTAGACAAAAACCTAAATAGAAAATCTTAGGACGATACATATAGGATTTGCCATAAAGTGCTAGAATGTGTTGCCTAAAGGCTGTGGATCACTTGAGCAAGAGAAAAGAATTATTGAGTTAAGGAGTCAACAATTAGGTGAATCCACTTAGCCTAAGGAAATGGTCATTTTCCATACACTGTTTTTCCAGCTGGATTTCTGTTCATTGATCACACTTGGCAGTATTTTAAACAAATTTAGATACTCAATCTGCAATGCGGGAGATCTGGGTTCAATCTCTGCATTGGGAAGATTCCCTGGAGGAAGGCATGACAACCCAGTCCAGTATTCTTGCCTGGAGAATCCCAATAAACCGAAGAGCCATGTGGGCTACAGTCCAGGGGGTCGCAAAGAGTCGGACACAACTGAGTAACTAAGCACAGCATAGATACTGAGTTGAACTTCCAATAGATATTCAGTATATTCTAATGTTTATCACATGGCTGCCTATCCTTATCTTATGGTCTTTATTAATGAAGAGGGAAGATGCCTGGAGGCAAGGAAAAGAAGATGTGATACTTTTGTGTATTAAACAACAACTTTATTTCCTATAAATTTCATGCACTTACAATTAGGGTCATGTGGATTTAGGCCCCTGTTAGTAGGGAAACTATGACTATGGCCTTGGAATTGCAACGTACTCTACTGTTTTTACTGTTTGTTTTTGAGACTGCTTCCCTAGTAGCTTAGTTGATAAAGAATCTTCCTGCAACACAGGGCTTCCTTGTAGCTTAGTTGGTAAAGAATCTGGCCAAAATGCAGGAGACCCGGGTTTGATCCCAGGGTTGGGAAGATCCCTTAGAGAAGGAAATGGCAACCCACTCTAGTACTCTTTCCTGGAGAATTCTGTGGACAGGGGAGCCTGGCAGGCTACAGATGATGGGATCACAAAGAGTCGGCCATGATTGTGTGAATAACTTTTTAAAATTGCAGATGGCACCCCAGAAAAGAGCTTAAAAAGAGAGCACAAACTGTTTTCTGCCCACCCCCCAATCCCCCTCCCCCACCAGTTTGGAAACTAGAGTAAACTGTAATTCAGTATTTCATTTTTTTCTAAATGATATGTAGTCACTGTTTTTAATTACCATGAAGTATTTCTGTTAAGTTTTATACTATAACTGTGACATTTTCCAAAAGATTAATGTTTCCTAAGAACAAAACTTAAAATGTGTTGCCTGATCAGTAGGGAATAAGAGATTGTACAATAAATTTAGAAGTGACCTCCTCTTACCTTCTAAATTATAGTTGGAATCAAAAGAATTTTTCTTCATCTTTTCTTTCTCTTCCTTCTTACTTTTAAAAACTTCTCAACAGAACAAGATGTCCTGAAAATAATAACCTAACTTTGCTGAGTACTTAGATGTCAAGCACTCAGAGCTTGAGCAAACTCCGAGAGATAGTGAAGGAGACAGGAAGACTGGCTTGCTGCAGTCCATGGGGTGGCAAAGAGTCAGACATGACTTTGCAACTGAACAACAATATACATTAATTTGTTACATTTTTATGAAGCACCATGATGTGGAAACCATTGTTTTCTCTATTTTTCAATTGAGGAAACTGAGGCTCAGTGAATTGACCAAGAATTAAAACCTAGCCTACCTGCCAGAATCATGCTTTTAGACTTTGATGTAGGTGTTCTTCTTACATAGTTTTTGATATCCAGAATAATAAATAAGAGGGAAGTTTTAGAAATTCTTTTCCCTAATGGAGAAGGCAATGGCACCCCACTCCAGTACTCTTGCCTGGAAAATTCCATGGATGGAGGAGCCTGGTGGGCTGCAGTCCATGGGGTCGCTAAGAGTCAGACATGACTGAGCGACTTCACTTTCACTTTTTACTTTCCTGCACTGGAGAAGGAAATGGCGGCCCACTCCACTATTCTTGCCTGGAGAATCCCAGGGACGGTGGAGCCTGGTGGGCTGCTGTCTATGGGGTCGTACAGAGTCGGACAAGACTGAAGTGGCTTAGCAGCAGTAGCAACGCTCTAGAAAGTCAAGGCAGGGCAGATTCATGGACATAAAAGCAACGAATAACTGGGGAGAATCCAATTAGTCATACAACAAGTAACTGGGGACTTACTGACTAACTTCATATTGTTTTCTTCTGCCAATCTCGTCCTTGTAGTTAGAAAAATACCTCAGGGAGCATTGGCCCAACAGGGAATCATTTATTCAGAAATTAGATGAATAAATGAAATGATTTTTTGAATAATAGATTTAATTAGAAATTGAGAACTAGGTCAATTGTAGAAACTGACAGCTAAGGGTAGGATTATGTTTTAAAAATCCTCATCTAAAAGGTTTCAGAAAGTAGCTTTAGAAAACCAGACATGCTTTGATGATTGAGATTTGGGGATTCAAAACCTAGCTTCAGAAATCCACTTGATGTCACCAGGGAAAAGGCATTAAGCTATTTTGTGGGAGGCAGTTTGAGACATATTGGCTTGGTCCTACTTGTCAACTTTACCACTGAACTTCTGTTTCAGGCATTACAGTCAATTGAGAACATGTTTCATATGAAAGTACTTTATAAACATCTTATCTTCTAAGACTAGAGCTGCTCTTAGGATATTTTGCACATCTTAAAAAGACTGATGGAGTAGATGATAAATGTGTGCCTTGAGAACATTGAGTTTTAATTTTAATTTCACTGAATCAGATTTAATTTAGTAAAACAATGTGGGCTGAAAATCATTCCAGTAAACCCCCAGATTTAGTGAACAGATAACCCTTCTAGTCAATAAAGCAGGTCTTAACTGTAAATCGTGTGCTTGCAATAAGAGAACTATAGTAAATTCATGGGGCTCAGTAGCTATGGCAACTGCAGATTTCAGTCAATACCCTTTGATCTTCAACATTAGATAATCATGTCTGATTGCTGCACATAATTCTTTTCCCCAAACAGGTCAATATGTTCTTGCTGAAATACTTCAAAGTATCCTGGTCCTTGGAAATGCCTAAGGGTTTTTGTATTAGTTACTCCCATCTTTCATCAGTAGTCCTACTTGAAAAGTTATGTGATGCCCACACAAACACACAAACATACACAGCCTACATAGGAATGTGAACATACATGTTCTTTGCCAAGAGAATGACCATTGATGAGTATTTATACATATAAATCCTATCTAACATATATATATATATATATATATAGAGAGAGAGAGAGATATTTGTATTAGATATCTGTATATATTTGATATGGTTTGTATAAGTGTAACTAACTCCTGAAAATAAAAAGCCAAGGAAAATATTCTAGTAGGTATTTTTCTAATAATGAAAGCACATTTTAAATAATGACCTCAAAATGATTGGAGACAATTCAAATACTACTGTCATTAATATTAATTTAAGATAGTAATAACACTCTTATTTGAATAAGTCTAATTAAAATAATGATAATTAAAAGTGGAACAGATTAAGAATGTGTCTCAATTTACTTCTTACACATTCAATTTTTATCTAATTATTCAATGAACATTTATTGAATTCTCATTTTATGTGAGGTATTTCTAAGCACTGAAGGGAGTAAAACAACAAATAAAATATAATGTCAGGAAACACATAATTCCTATTTAGGGGACAGTGAAAAGTAAGTGTTAGTTCAGTCCAACTGTGCAACCCCATGGACTGCAGCCCATTAGGCTCCTTTGTCCATGGAATTCTTCTGGCAAGAATACTGGAGTGGGTTGCCATTCTTTTATTCAGGGTATCTTCCCCATCCAGGGATTGAACCCATATCTCCTGCATTGCAGGCAAATCCTTTACTGACTGAGCCAGCAGGGAAGCCTTGAATCATATAAAAATGTCACATACAAGAACAAACACACTAAAAACTGCAAATCAATGCTCTGGCTTCCCAGGAAGAATGGGTGCCTTCTTGCAGGAGATGTCAGAGAAGTAACAACTGATTTGGGGCCCAGAGTATATGGAGACTTTCAACAGTATGGGTGCAGGAGCAGGGATGATCTCGGTGGAGGGCTAAGAGTGCAGAGAAGTAGCAGGTGGGGAGCTCTATGCACCTACTGGGGCAAGGGTGGAACTTCCAGCGATGCAGAGTGGGCATCTCACAAGGGGATATTGGCCAACCAAATCACCTAAGAACATTTTAGAAAAGAAAAGACAAATACTAGACTTAGGAAACTGTAATGCCATTGTAAAAATCAAAAGTAGAAATCTAACATGCCTTTTTTTTTTTTTTTTTCAAAATTAGAATTCTAAAAATCTGTGTCTCATCTTGGAAACACTCTAATGCAAACTATTGTAGAAAAACAAGAGTGTTACCTGTTCTTGGAAATAATTTTTAATACCAGTCCATCAGAATTCCAGTTCTTTTTTTTTTTGAACAAGATGATATTTGAATTCAAATTGAAGGAGGTAAGGAAGCAGCATATGTGGGTATCTGGGGGAGGAACATTCCAGGGGGCATTTCTCCTGTTCAATGATGCAAGGAAGCCAGGTGGCTGGAGCAGAGAGTGTCAGAGAAGGGCAATAAGAGGTGAGGAGAAGGCAGGGCTATAAGGCTCAGGAAGCCATCAGAAAGACGATTGGTTTCTACTCTGAAAGAGATGCCAAGCTGTTAGAGGATGTTGAAAACAGTGCCAGGAACTGGCTTGTGTTTTATCAGGCTCGTTTCAGCTGCTGTGTTGACAAGTTGAGACCAGTTAGGATGCTCCTGTACTAAGCCAGGTGAGAGATAGTGTGAATTAGGGCAGCACTGGAGGTGGAGCTGAGATGTGCTTGCAGAAATTCTGGATATATGTTGAAGGAAGAGCTGCTTAGATTTACTGATCAATTAGACAAGGGATGTGTTCAGTTCAGTTCAGTCGTTCAATTGTGTCTGAATCTTTGTGACCCCATGGACTGCAGCACATCAAGCTTCTCTGTCCTTCACCATCTCCCACAGCTTGCTCAAATTCATGTCCATCGAGCTGATGATGCCATCCGACCCTCTCATCCTCTGTCGTCCCCATTCTCCTCCTGCCCTCAATCTTCCCCAGCTTTAGTCTTTTCTAGTGAGTCAGCTCTTCTCATCAGGTGGCCAAAGTATTGGAGGTTCAGCTTCAGCATCAGTCCTTCCAATGAATATTCAGGGTTGATTTCTGTTAGGATTGACTGGTATGATCTCCTTGCAGTCCGAGGAACTCTCAAGAGTCTTCTCCAACCACAGTTCAAAGGCATTAATTCTTCAGTGCTCAGCTTTCTTTATGGTCCAACTGTCACATCCATACATGACTGCTGGAAAAACCATAACTGACTATATCGACCTTTGTCAGCAAAGTAATGTCTCTTTTTTTTAATATGCTGTCTAGGTTGGTCATAGCTTTTCTTCCAAGGAGCAAGCGTCTTTTAATTTCATGGCTCCAGTCTCCATGAGCAGTGGTTTTGGAACCCAAGAAAATAAAGTCTGTTAATAAAGTTTCCATTGTTTCCCCATCTATTTGCCATAAAGTGATGGGACTGGATGCCATGATCTTAGCTTTTTGAATGTGGAGTTTTAAACCTGCTTTTCCACACTCCTCTTTCATTTTCATCAAGAGACTGTTTAGTTCCTTTTTGCTTTCTTTCGTGAGGGTGGTGTCATCTGCATATCTGAAGTTATTGATATTTCTCCCGGCAATCTTGATTCCAGCTTGTGCTTCATCCAGCCTGGCATTTCACATGATGTACTCTGCATATAAGTTAAATAAGCAGCATGCCAGTATACAGCTTGACATAGTCCTTCCCAATTTTGAACCAGTCCGCTGTTCCATGTCCAGTTCTACCTGTTGCTTCTTGACATGTGTACAGGTTTCTTGGGAGGCAAGTAAGATGGTCTGGTAATCCCATCCCCTTAAGAATTTTCCACAATTTGTTGTGATCCACACAGTGAAAAGCTTTAGTGTAGTCCCTGAAACAGAAGTAGATGTTTTTCTGGAATTCTCTTGCTTTTTCTATGATCCAATGGATATTGGCAATTTGATGTCTGGTTTCTTTGCCTTTTCCAAATCCAGCTTGAACATCTGAAAGTTCTCTGTTCACGTACTATTGAAGCCTGGCTTGGAGGATTTTGAGCACTACCTTGCTAGCACATGAAATGAGTGCAATTGTGCAGTAGTTTGAACATTTTTTGGTATTGCTTTTTTGGGGATTGGAATGAAAACTGACCTTTTCAAAGTCCTGTGGCCACTGCTGAGTTTTCCAGATTTGCTGGCATATTGAGTGCAGCACTTTCACAGCATCATCTTTTAGGATTTGAAGTAGCTCAGCTGAAATTGCATCATCTCTACTAGTTTAGTTTGTAGTGATGCTTCAAAGACCCACTTGATTTTCCACTCCAGGATGTCTGGCTCTAGGTGAGTGATCACACCATTATGGTTTTCTGGGTCATGAAGATCTTTTCTTCTGTGTATTCTTGCCAGCTTTTCTTAATATACTCTGCTTCTGTTAGGTCCATACCATTTCTATCCTTTATTGTGCCCAACTTTGCATGAAATGTTACCTTGGTTTCCCTAATTTTCTTGAAGACAACTCTAGTCTTTCCCATTCTATTGTTTTCCTCTATTTCTTTGTACTGATCACTGAGGAAGGCTTTCTTATCTCTCCTTGCTATTCTTTGGAACTCTGCATTCAGGTGGGTATATCTTTCTTTTTCTCCTTTGCCTTTCCTGTAAAGATTATCTAAGGATAACACCAAGGTGTTTGGCCAGAGCAACCAAAGTAAGATATTGCAGTAACTGAGAAACTCAGAAGAATTGATGCTTTTGAACTCTGGGTTTGGAGAAGACTCTTGTGAGTCTTGGACTGCATGAAGCTCAAACTAGATCAAATCTTAAAGGAAATCATCCCTGAATATTCATTGGAATGACTGATTCTGAAGCTTCATTACTTTGGCCACCTTGATGCGAAGAACTGACTCATTGGCAAAGACCCTGTGGCCGGGAAAGATTGGACACAGCAGGAAAAGGGGACGACAGAGGATGAGATGATTGGATAGCGTCATTGACATGATGGACATGAGTTTGAGCAAGCGCTGGGAGTTGGTGATGGACAGGGAAGCCTGGTGTGCTACAGTCCATGGGGTTGCAAAAAGTTGGACACGGCTGAATGCCTGAACTGAACTGAGAAACTCCAATGAGGAGGATTGTGGGTGGGGCATGTTAGCAGCAGAAATAAGAGGGTTCCCTTGAATATGTTAAGTCTGAGATACCTGTTAGTGGGGATGGCCAGAGAGCAGCTGGGCATATATGAGTGTTATGTCTGATTACTAGGCTTAGCAAATGAACATCACTGGTGACTGTGACTAGAATTTATCAAATAAAGTGGGGGGTCTGATTAGAGTAAACTTAACTTTTATAAAGTTTAAAAGTACCAGTTAAGTATCTGCCTAGTATGAAAGATGGGGAAAAACCCAATATTAGGACTTTCTGATATAGAAATATGGTACCCAGATTAAGAGGAGGACACATCCAACTACCGCATTGAAGCTTCCCTTCAGCTGGAGCACAGAATTTTAAAAGGCACATCAGCCACTGGAGTCAATTCTGGGGTTGTAGCCAGCCTGAGAAATGATCCACCAGTTGTCTTCTATGGGAAGGGGGGGAGGGATTGGTGTATTTAATAGGCTGAGAAAGAGTGAGCGGGCTTTGGAATCTGGAGTCTGAATGGACTTTAACAAGGAGAAAGTCTTCTCCAGAGGGCACAACTAGAATGAAAGAAATGGAGGGGTAATAAGATGTAAAAAAATTTTTTAAAAGAAATAAAAAGTGGAGGCTTCACCTGGCAGAAGGTGGGATATCTGGTGAATAAGCCAAACAGCAGTCCCTCTCCTGAGTTTTCAATTATATTTATTGATTGATAAATGAGTTTAAGATACTTTCCCAACAGTATGAGAGAGATCCATACTTTCCAAAACTAAGTTTCAAGCATATTTTTAAAAAGTTTTACTGACAGAAGTGGCTCTGTCAAAGATTGTAAGAAAAGACAAAAGAAGCCTTGAGAGAGAACTCATCATAAAAATAGATCAAGTGTAGCCCGGGCTTAGTAATAGGTGTTTGCCTTCTGGAAAGCAAAGACAGTTCTAGATATCTGGTGGGGGCTCATCTTGCATTTTGTCCTGACTCAGTCATTCTGGTTGGGTGTTTGTGCCCCGAGGAGAAAGTGAATGTGGGTGTGAATTGAAAGAACCATCCTGCTGTAACATTTGGGTCCAGGCAGTCTTGCCACAGGTTCTCCAAGAAGCTGAAAATAAACACAGATGGGGTATTCTCTGTTAGCTGGACATATGTTTTCAGAGGCTCCAGGGAAGGCATCCAGTTCCAGTGGTGACATAGGACAGTGTTTGCGGCTGGAATAGAGTCTTGGTAGAAATGCCTGGAGTTACTATGGAAACATCTTAGGCAAGCTGACTAGAGTGATGAGCAGGAACCACAGTCCATAGGAGACTCAGGATTCCCAGGAATTTTCTGTGAAATCGGAAAAATTTTGTAGTTGTGCAGGTGACAGTTTGGAACCATTGGGATTTTACTCTCAGTTATCAAATAACTACGTTTGCTCTTACTAGCTGGGATGATTTCTTTAAGTAGACAGCCTTACATGTAACGAGGCCACAATTATAAATCGTATTTAAGGAGAGACTGAATGTCTCTGTATGTCATCCTCACAATGGAAAGCCTGCATATGTGTATAGTTTGTAAATTGTAAAACGTACTCTGCAATGTAAAGATTCTACTATTGTTATGTATATTACTTGGGAATTCTCATTGCACAAATGAGTGATAAATTTCAATGTCTCCTTTTTAACTCTGAAGAATCTGTGAATTCATCAGAATAAAAAGTAGGACACTTTAACAAGTAAAACATTGTCATGTATGCAGATTCCACGATAGGTTGTAGCTTGAGAATAAGCAGATTTAGTCTGTTAAAGCAGAAGGTCTGATCTGTCATGTCTGAAAGTGAAAGTGTTAGTCACTCAGTCATATCTGACTCTTTGTGACTCCATGGATTGTAGCCCACCAGGCTCCTCTGTCCATGAAATTCTCTAGGCAAGAATACTGGAGTGGGTCGCCATTCCCCTTTCCTTGGGCTCTTCTGACCCAGCGATCGAACCCAGGTCTCCTGCCTTGCAGGTGGATTCTTCACCATCTGAGCTACCAGGAAAGTGGTTAATAAATGATATTAAGGAAAGTATGGGAAATGACTTTTTGATACAGTCTTAGGCTACAAAGATAAAGAACTGGGGAAATATGGTTCAGGTGAAGGGGAGAAATAGAATAAGGGAGAAATTCACATACTACTTGCCCATGAGTAGTTGCACCTTAGACAAACCCCTGTGCCGCCCCACCCAATATCTTGACCCCAGTTACTAATGAGGTAAAGAATGTTTTGATAAAATTTTGCAACAGGCAGATAGATGTGACTGTGTATAATTCAATGCACAGAAACTTATATTTGAATGTTATTATGTTAAGACTTTGAAAAGAAAATACATTTAAGTAATTCAAATAGGCTTTAAAAGCTTTATTAATCTGATGTTCAGCAGGGAAAACCTGATAACAAGGTAACTCTTGATTTGAAAGTAAGGTCAGGTAAGGAAAATGGGAATGTGTATCTTTGTGGTTTGGCCCAGGTAGCTGTTGTGTCTTTAATTGCTGTGAAACTTGCAGTTGGATAGTGTTCTGGTTCTCATGCTTGTGGCTTGGGATTGTTGGTGCCAGCCTGTCCGGTAACTGTCAGAGCAGTGCTCTCCAAGAGCTGCTTTTGCAAGCCCTGTGGTTTGTCGTTTAGTCAAGGTTCAGAGGTGGGTGAGGTAGCCAAAAAGCAAAAGTATGGTAGGGAAGGGAGAGGAGAAGGGGAGGAAAGGCCATGGTTGAGGCACAGGGGAAATTGAGAATCCTGTACCATGTTTGTTTTAGTGTTTTTACAAGACACGCTGTGATTTATGTTTTCTGTTAATGTCTAATAAGGAAGCACACATATGCAAGGTTATGTGCAGATTTCTTCAAGATGAAATAAAACTCTACAGTGATCTTACTAGATATTTAGTTTAGATTTCTTGCTATTCTACTGAAAATGCTCTTATAGATTAAATGTCTTAAGGCTAATAAAAGGAATACCACAAATCAAACAAATCGGTTTTCTTTTTTTCCCCACTCACTTTAAATGAAAACAATTTATTCTTTTCATGCTGGATTAAAATTCCTGATATATCACCTTCATCTTTTTAAAAAGATTTTAAAATCCAGGTTAATTGATTTCTCAAATCTCATGAGTTCAGATATGATTACAGGAAGTTCTTAGAAGTCATAACACTCTCTAAAAATGTATTTACTGAATTGCTATCTTTTAAAACGGAAAATGTTTACTATTATTTGGCTGGTGATCATGTGAGTCTGGCTTACTTAGGTGAGGGCAGAGGACTGCAGGGGAAGCTGGCTATAGCAGCACAGGGAAAAAGCAGCTCAGCACTAGAAAAGGATGGTTAAAAGGAAAGAGGAAGAGGAAAGAGGAAGATCACTTGTAAAACTTTCTCTTTATTTTACAGATGGCCAACAGCTTGACCTTTGTTACTATGCTGAAAAAAAACCCCACAAATGCTATCCCTAAATCTCTATAGCATTAACTCTATTGGGTTTGCCAAAAAGCTCATTCAGTTTTAAGTACAACTAAGACATATTTTTCAGGGTAGGAGAATCCCATGGACAGAGGAGCCTGATGGGCTACATACAGCCCAAGGGGTCACAAAGAATCAGACATGACTAAGCATCCGAGCGTGCAGCACACACACAACAAGCTATCACTATCCTAAACTCACATTTTGTTTTCTCCTCTGCCTGTGAAGGTAAGCCAAAAGAGACGGTTTAATTTGCCTTTCCCTGTTCCTATATGCTATCAGTTGAAGAATGTAAAAAATATGTGGGGACAGAGACACAGAAGAATCTGGGGCTTAGCCTTCGGGTACATTTATGACAGTAAGTCCTCCTTTATGTGTTTGCTCTCCCGGGCCCTGGAGATAGCATCCATTTTTTTCTCATTGTTTCACTGCTGGTGTCAGCTTATTGCTGTGGCTTTCAGATACTGTGCTCAAATTAAATTGGGTGATAGGTGTGTAATAGAAATGTTAACTTAAAAACAATTTGTAGTCACTTTTGCCTTCTAGGTGGAGGGCTTTGGAATCATTGCTAACAACAAAATAAATGTATACTATTTCTTCTCTCTTGTGGTGACTGGTTGGGAGAGAAAAAAATGTAAAACAGATGTTCCCTGGGGTCACCATGCTCCTAAAGCATCAGGATAAGGTTAGGTCAAACTCTGCAACTATGTTTTATGGCAAGCCCAATGCCCTCAGGATTTCTGCAGATGTATTTGTGTTAGTCACTTCTGACTCCAGTTTCCTGCTTTTGTTGAATTCTCATTACTCTGAATCTTGAGGTTGCTTCCTTATCTCTGATCTGGCTTCATGTCAAATGTGGGAGCATTTCCTGTTCCTTTTATTCCGTGTCTTCCTTACCCCCATACTGCTCACAAGAGGCAGCTGTGAATACAAGACATATGCTGAGATTTGGGGTTAGCAAGCCAAGTGAAGGGCCATATACAATACAAATAACTTGAAATTGGATATTAGATTTCTCTGACCTATAAAGTTCTTCAGATATTCTTTTCCAAATCAGGTTTTAAGTTCTGACTTCCCTCTGCCTTGCCCTCTCTTTATCTCACTTTCTGTTTGCAAATCATAAATAATTGTCTCATTTTAATATGCAGAAAAACATAGCACTCTGCAACTTATTTTCTCTTGGTACATGTTCTGTGTACACTTGAAAAGCATGTATATTCTGTTGATGTTGAGTAGAATGCTTTATAGATGTCAATTAGATCACGTTTGAGTCTTGCTCAAATCTTCCACGTCCACATTGTCTTTCTGTCTTGTTCTATCAACTGTTGAAAGAGGGATAGTGAAACGTCTGACTGAAATGTTGGATTTGTTTCTTTATGCAGTCCTATCAGTTCTTGCTTCATGTATTTTGAAACTCTGCTATTAGATATATAAATGTGTAAGAGTCTTATGCCCTCTGATTAACTGACCCACTCATGAAATGACTGTCTTTAGCCTTGCTAATATTCTTTGCTCTGAAATTTGTCATCTCATTTCAATGTGGACACCCCATCTTTCTTTTGAGTAATGTTAATTTGGCATTTAAAAATATCGGCTCACTTTTAATCTATTTGCATTTTTATATTTAAAAATGATTTATTATAGACGGTATATATTTAGGTCTTGCATTTTTATCTAATATGACAATTTCTGCCTTTTAATTAAGGTGCTTAGATTAATTACATTTAGTGTAAATGCTCATATGATTGGGTTTAAATCTACCATCTTGTTATTCGTTTTTTATTTATGCCATATGTTCTTCATTCCCTTGTCTTTTTTTTTTTAAGATTAACTGAGGATTTTTGGAAAATGATTTCATCTTCTTTGTTGGCTCATTAGTGATAGCTCTTTTTTTTTTTTTTAATTTTTAGCTGTTGCTTTTAGGTTTAGAGTAAATAATTTGAATTTATCATAGTCTATTTGCAAATGACTTTGTACCATTTTGCCATACCATTGTATATTTCTGTTTTTCCCTTCTTGGTGTATGTGCTATTGTTATCATATAATTCACTATTTTCACTATCATACAATTAACTTATACATATATTATAAGCCCTATACATTGTTATTAATTTTGCTTAAATAATGATCTTTTTAAAAGGATTTAAATAATTAAAATTACATAAACATATATATCCTATATATATATATATATATATACACACCCTTATGTATATATCATGCACTTATTAATTCTGGTGTTCTTTATTCTCTCTTGTAGATCCATCATATCTCCACTTGGTATAATTTTCTTTACTCCTTTAGGACTTCCTTTAACATTTCTTATAGGTAGGAGCTGCTGCTGATTAATTCTTTCAGCACCTTCATTAAAATTTTTTTTTTCACGAGTATAGAATTCTTGGTTGACAAACTTTTCTTTAGTACTTTAAAATGTTGATTCACTGTTGTCTTGCTTTTATTGTTTCTGATGAGAAATTTGCTTTCATTCTCACTTTCTTCTGTGTATGATATGCCTTTATTCTCTGGTAGAATTTATCACTGAATTAATGATATCATAGACTCTAGTATACTTTGGGGCAGTTTTCTCATGTTTTTTGTTCTTGGTATTTATTGAGCTTCTTGAGCTTATAATTTTCATTAAACTGGGAAACATTTTTGCCCTTCAGTAAATTTTCTTTCTTGATTTAACATCTAGATTTAATACCTCCTTCAGTTCAGTTCAGTTCAGTCGCTTAGTCATATCTGACTCTTTGTGACCCCATGAATCACAGCACGCCAGGCTTCCCTGTCCATCACCAACTCCCAGAGTTCACCCAAACTCATGTCCATTGAGTTGGTGATGCCATCCAGCCATCTTATCCTCTGTCGTCCCCTTCTCCTCCTGCCCCCAATCCCTCCCAGGATCAGGGTCTTTTCCAATGAGTCAACTCTTTGCATGAGGTGGCCAAAGTATTGGAGTTTCAGCTTCACCTTTTAATTAAGGTGCTTAGATTAACTACATTTAGTGTAAATGCTCATATGGTCGGGTTTAAATATACCATCTTGTTATTTGTTTTTTATTTATGCCATATGTTCTTCATTCCCTTGTCTTTGTTTTTCTGTCTTTTTTTAGATTAACTGAGGACTAGGATCTGATCTCCTTTCGGATGGACCGGTTGGATCTCCTTGCTGTCCAAGGGACTCTCAAGAGTCTTCTCCAACACCACAGTTCAAAACCATCAATTCTTCAGTGCTCAGCTTTCTTCACAGTCCAACTCTCACATCCATACATGACCACAGGAAAAACCATAGCCTTGACTAGACAGACCTTTGTTGGCAAAGTAATGTCTCTGCTTTTGAATATGCTATCTAGGTTGGTCATAACTTTCCTTCCAAGGAGTAAGCACCTTTTAATTTCACGGCTGCAATCGCCATCTGCAGTGATTTTGGAGCCCCAAAAAATAAAGTCTGACACTGTTTCCACTGTTTCCCCATCTATTTCCCATGAAGTGATGGGACCGGATGCCATGATCTTTGTTTTCTGAATGTTGAGCTTTAACCCAACTTTTTCACTCTCCTCTTTCACTTTCATCAAGAGGCTTTTGAGTTCCTCTTCACTTTCTGCCATAAGGGTGGTGTCATCTGCATATCTGAGGTTATTGATATTTCTCCTGGCAATCTTGATTCCAGCTTGTGCTTCTTGCAGCCCAACGTTTCTCATGATGTACTCTGCATATAATTTAAGTAAACAGGGTGACAATATATAGCCTTGACGTACTCCTTTTCCTATTTGGAACCAGTGTGTTGTTCCATGTCCAGTTCTAACTTTGCTTCCTGACCTGCATATAGGTTCCTCAAGAGGCAGGTCAGGTGGTCTGGTATTCCCATCTCTTTTAGAATTTTCCACAGTTTATTGTGATCCACACAGTCAAAGGCTTTGGCATAGTCAATAAAGCAGAAACAGATGCTTTTCTGGAACTCTCTTGCTTTTTCGATCATCCAACGGATGTTGGCAATTTGATCTCTGGTTCCTCTGCCTTTTCTAAAACCAGCTTGAACTTCAATACCTCTTTAAGAATTAGCTTAACATTTTTTGTAATGACATTATGAATTGTGTAAATAGCCAAATGCCTTTTTTTGGCTTAGAAACACATATTTGCCTAATTTTCTCCCCCTTTTCTATAAATGCTTAGGATTTGTCTGAATTATTTTCCTGCTCTAGGAAATTTGTAAACAAGCAGAGCTCTCCCTCCTTTACATCCCTTGCTTTGCTTCTCCAATCTGAATGGGTGTTTTGTTGCCTTTCACTGTGCTCCCATGGTATGCACTACATACTTTGCTCATAATATTTAAGACTGTATACTGTCATCATTTGATTTCTGTCTACATTTTGTAGTGCCCATACATTTTTAAAAATAGACTATTTTTTTAAAGAGTAGTTTTAGGTTCACAGCAAGTTCAGTGGAAAGTATAGAGAATTTCTATATACTCCTTGCCCCCACACATGCACAAATTCCTCCAGTATCAACTTCCTCTACCAGGGTGGTACACTTGTTATAATTCATAAATCTACATTAATACATTATCATCACCCATTGTCCAGAGTTTACATTATGGTTGTGAAGATTAATGAAGGGAAACCTCATTTAAAATGGAACCAGGAAGCCCTGAAGGGAGAGTTCTCATGCACTACCACTTGTTACCATCTGCAGCCTCCAAACAGAAAGAGAGGTACCTTAATCATCTCCAACAGGGAGAAGAAGAAAGATGGAGGAGGGCATGGCAACCCGCTCCAGTACTCTTGCCTGGAGAATCCCCATGGACAGATGAGCCTGGTAGGCATGGGGTCACAAAGAGTTGGACACGACTGAGCTACTAAGGACAGCACAGCCCAGCATTCCAGCAAGAGAAAGGAAGATTTTTCTCCTTGCCTAGCAACAGCCCAAGCCAATGAGAAAGTACCATCACTCAGCCAACGAGAAAATGTTACCACCCTAACTCATGCTTTCCTCCAATCAACTTTTATTCAAAGCAGCTGCTCCCAACTTTCTTCTTTTCTTATTTTCCCTATAAAGTAATGTTCCTCTCCTTTGTTTGGGGGACTGGCCCATGATTTTGCCATGGCTTGCATATTCTGAATTGAAATTTCTCTACTATCCCAAGTAAACCCATTTTGCTGGTAAAATAACTGCCTGCTTTACTTGAATGGACTTCAACGATAGCTCATCTGGTAAAGAATCTGCCTGCAAAGCAAGCAAGCAAGAAAGGAGAGGCAAGTTTGATTTTTGGGCTGGGAATGTCCCCTGGAGAAGGAAATGGCAACCCACTCCAGTATTCTTGTGTGAAAAATCCAGCAGACAGAGTAGCCTGGTGGGCTACAGTCCAAAGGGTTGCAAAGAGTCGGACATGACTAAGTGATTAAGCACAAGCACAGTCCTCTCTTGAATGGTTTGCAGAGTTCACTCTTGGTGTTTATACATTTCATGTGTTTTGTCAAATGCATAATGTCACAGAGCCACCATTGCATAATTGGTGGGAAAGTTTCACTGCCCTAAGAGTCATCTGTGCTCTGCCTGTTTGTCCTTCTTTCCTCCTGGCAACCTTTTTGTGTGTGTGTGTGTGTCTCCATAGTTTTGCCTTGTCTAGAATCTTGTATTTTGGAATCATATATATGCATATAATTTGAAGCCTTTTAGTTTCAATATCTTACTTAGTGATATGCATTTCAGGTTTCTCCATGCCTTTCTATGGATTCACAATTCATTTATTTTTAGTGTTGAAAACTATTCCATTGTCTCGATGAAACAGTTTATTTATCCATTTGCCTACTGAAGGACATTTCGGTTGCCTCAAAGTTTTGACAGTTATGACTAAAGATGCTATAAACCTCTATGTGCAGGCTTTTATATGTACTAGAGTCTTAAATTCATCCACATAAATACCAAGGAGTGCAATTGCTGAATTATATATTAAGAATAGGATGCGTTTTGTAAGAAACTGCCTAACAGCCTGAGATAGTTTGCATTCCTCCCGGCAATGAATGAGAGTTTCTGTTACTTCACATGCTTGCCAACATTTAGCGTAGTCAATGCTTTGGATTTCAGCCATTCTACTAGTTTTGTAATGGTATTGTAAAATTTGCATTTCCCAAATGACATATAATGTTGAACACTTTTTTATATGTTTATTTTCCATCTGCATATCTTCTTTTGGTTCAGGCCTTTTGCTCATTTTTAAATCAGATTGTTCATTTTCTTATTGTTGAGTTTTAAGAATTCTTTGTATGTATTAAATAACAATCCTTTATCAGACGTATCTTCTACAATTGTTTTCCACAAGTCTGTAGCTTGTTTCTCATTCTCTTGACCTCGACTTTTGCAGGGCAGAACATTTTAATTTTAATGAAGTATTTCTTTCATGGACAACAACACATTTTTTAAGAGAAGAATGTCATATTCTTATTTATATCTTCTGCTTCTGGAACAGTGACTGGTGTATTATAGGCACTTAGTATTGAATGGATTAGTCCCCTGCCCTGACTGCTCACGTAATTCTCTTTTCAAAACAGGATCACCTACATTGTTATATTAATAAAAAAGTTTAGTGGATTTAAAAGAAAAGAGTTAACAACAAGTGATTGACTATTTGCTTATCAAGCTGACTCAGCTCTCTGACTTTTGCAATCTCTTTCCTCCATGAGTTACACTAGAATGCTTATTATGTTTACCAATTGTCCCTGCTTCAGATATGAAAGAACTTTCTGTTGTACATGGGAAACCTCTAATCATCTTCTGATGTGATTGAATTCTGAGAGTTTGTCTTTTATTATTGAGAAAACACCTCATTTTCTATAACTCAGAACTTGCACCTGAATATCAAACTTGTGGTGGTATGACATTATCTTATTAACTGAAATCTATTCTCTACCTATTTAAAATATTTTACTATAGGCATCAAAAATAACAAATCCTTAATAATTAATCAGAAAAATGTTTATTATTTTAATGAAAGTAATGGTATTTACCTACTGTTTCATTTCTGAGTTAATCCCAGTTCAGCTCAGTTCAGTTGCTCCGTTGTGTCCAACTCTTTGCAATCCCATGGACTGCAGCATGCCAGGCTTCCCTGTCCATCACCAACTACTAGAATCTACTCAAACTCATGTCCCTTGAGTCATTGATGCCATCCAACCATCTCATCCTCTATTGTCCCTTTCTCCTCCCTCCTTCAATCTTGCCCAGCATCAGGGTCTTTTCAGATGAGTCAGTTCTTCACATCAGGTGGCCAAAGTACTGGAGTTTCAGCTTTAGAATCATCCCTTCCAAAGAAATTCTAGGGCTGATCTCCTTCAGAATGGACTGGTTGGACCTCCTTGCAGTCCAACGTGCTCTCACGAGTCTTCTCCAACACCACAGTTCAAAAGCGTCAATTCTTCGGTGCTCAGCTTTCTTCACAGTTCAACTCTCGCATCCATACATGACCACTGGAAAAACCATAGCCTTGACTAGATGGACCTTTGTTGGCAAAGTAATGTCTCTGCTTTTTAAAATGCTGTCTAGCTTGGTCATAACTTTTCTTCCAAGGAGCAAGTATCTTTTAATTTCATGGCTTCAGTCACCATCTGCAGTTATTTTGGAGCCCCCCAAAATAAAGTCTCTCACTGTTTCCATTGTTTCCCCATCTATTTGCCATGAAGTGATGGGACCAGATGCCATGATCTTAGTTTTCTGAATGCTGAGTTGTAAGCCAACTTTTTCACTTTCCTCTTTCACTTTCATCAAGAAGCTATTTAGTTCTTCTTCGCTTTCTGCCATAAATGTGGTATCATCTGCATATCTGAGGTTATTGATATTTCTCAAGCAATCTTGATTCCATGTTGTGCTTCATTCAGCCCAGCGTTTCATATGCTGTACTCTGTATATAAGTTAAATAAGCTGGGTGAAAAATATAGCCTTGATGTACTCCTTTCTGGATTTGGAACAAGTCTGTTGTTCCATGTCCAGTTCTAAGTGTTGCTCCTTGACCTGCATACAGATTTCTCAAGAGGCAGGTCAGAATTATCCAGAGTTTGTTGTGATCCCTACAGTCAGAGGCTTTGGCATAGTCAATAGAGCAGAAGTAGATGCTTTTCTGGAACTCTCTTGCTTTTTTGATGATCCAATGGATATTGGCAATTTGATCTTTGGTTCCTCTGCCTTTTCTAAATCCAACTTGAACATCTGGAAGTTCACAGTTCATGCATTGTTGAAGCTTGGCTTGGAGAATTTTGAGCATTACTTTGCTAGTCTGTGAGAGAGTGGAATTGTGTGAGATGAGTAAATCCTCAAGCATGGTTAAATATGTTGTGATTGAACCATAAAGCTGAGCATGAGTATTACATAGAGATAATAAAAATATTTTTCAAAACAAAAATGTTGTAAGATTGGAGTTGTGAACACATTTGTATAAATGTCCCTCAAAACCTTAAAAATTACATCTTATTTAACAAATTGCTTTGAAAATAAAGTATATAATATGGGCATAACTCAGTTAGTTATGCTTTATTTTATTGTGCTTTGCCGAAATTGTGTTTTACAAATTGAAGGTTTATGGCAGTCCTGCATTGATGTCATTTTTTTCCAGCATCATTTTCCTACTTCATGTCTCAGTGTTACACTTTGGTAATTCTCAGAATGTTTCAAACTTTTCATTATTGTTATATTTGTAATGGTGATCTGTGATCAGCGATCTGTGTTGTTGTTGTAATTTTTTGCTTTATATTTTTAAAGTATGTACAATGTTTTTATAAGCACAAGCTATTGCACACTTAACAGACTACAGAATAGTGTTAACATAATATTTACATGCACTAGAAAATAAAAAATATTGTGTGACTTGCTTTATTGAGATATTACTTTATTGTGGTGGTCTGGAACCAAACCCACAATATCTCTGAGGGGTGCCTGTATAAAATTACATTTTTTTAAGTTTAAGGAAATTTCCCTAGAGTGCCAAAACCTATAGTTTTTGAACAATTTGTATGGTGACACTATTTATTTTGGACCCCCCTATTAATTAGAAATTTTAAAAGACATAATAAGGGAACATATTACAGTAAAATTTTGTTTTTAAAGTCTTTTCTCAACATGAAATACAAATTGCAACCCTCCTAAAGCTATAAAATTATATTATATATAATTGATATTATAATAACAAGTAATTTCAATCTATGTATCCTGGAAATTCATTAGTCAGCAACATTAGCTTATGTCTATTCTGTATTTCCATGAGGATATTCAATAATTCATACTTTCATTCTCTCATTTGAACTGACTTTCCTCTCAGCTAATTTGAATTTTTGAGACTAAATCATATTTAATGATTTCATTATGCAAATTTACCTTCATAGTATTATCCAAACATACTATTATTTATTATCACTAAAAGAATAAAGGATGTAGATGTGTATATTGTAAGTCATTTTTTTTCATTTATTCAGCGCTTTCTACATGTTAGATAATGCAGAATGCAACTGAGGGCACATGATATGATACAAAGATGAATTCAAATGTCTATTTATTTATTTCATTTCCTATGCTTTTTAATTGAAGTTATAGTTGGTTTACAATATTGCATTAGTTTCAGGTTTGAAGCAAAATGATTCAGTATTTTTGCAGTTTGCACTCCATTAGAGATTATTACAAGATAATGGGTGTTATTCCCTGTGTTCCATAGTATATCTTTGTTGTTTATCTATTTTATATATGGTAGTTTTTAATCTGTTCATTCCATTTTCCTAATTTGTCCTCACCCTTGCCCTTCTCCCCTTTGGTAACCATGAGTGTGTTTTCTATACCTGTGAGTCTGTTTATGTTTTACAAATACATTCATTTGTATTATTTTCTAAATTCCATATATAAGTGATATCATGTAGCCTTTGTCTATCTCTGTCTGACATTTCACTGAGCACGGTATTCTCTGGGTCCGTCTACATTGTTGCAAGCGGCAGTATTTCATCCTTTTTCTATGACTAATATTCCATTGTATTTATGTACCACATCTTAATCCAGTTGTCTGTTGATGAACACTTGGGTTGCTTCATATCTTGACTATTGTAAACTGTGCTGCTATGAACATTGGGGTGCATGTATCTTTTTGAATTAGAGTTTTCACTTCTTCAGATATATACCCAGAAATGGGAAAGTCCTATTTTTTTAGCTTTTTGAGGAATCTCTATACTGTTTTCCATAGTGGCTGAACCAATTTACATTCCCACCAACAAGGCACAGGATTACCTTTTCACCACATCCTCTCCAACATTTGTTATTTGTAAACTTTTCATATAGCCACTCTAACTGGTGTGAGGTGATACATCACTGTGGTTTTGATTTGCATTTCTCTAAGGAGTAATGAAATCTGGCATCTTTTCATGTGCCTGTTGGCCATCTGTATGTCTTCTTTGGAGAAATGTCTGTTCAGCTCTGCCCATATTTTTGACTGAGTCATTTGTTTTTTTGATACTGAATTCTATGAGTTATTTGTATATTTCGGATGTTAACCCCTGGTCTGTCACATCATTTGCAAATATTTTCTCTTCTTCTATAGGTTGTCTTTTTGTTTTGCTGATGGTTTCTTTGCTTTGCAAAAGCTTTTTAATTAGGTCCCATTTGTTTAATTTGCTTTCATTTCTTTTGCCTTAGGAGACTGATCCAAGGAAATAATTGCTATGATTTATGTGAAAGAGTATTCTATTTCCTCTTCTAGGTATTTTATGGTTTCAGGTCTTACATTTGGGTCTCTAAACTGTTTTGAGTTTATTTTTGAATATGGTGTGAGAGAGAGTTCTAATCTCATTGTTTTACTGGTAGCTATGCTATCAAGTAAAATATTGCTAAATTTAGACTTAAACTGAAGAAAGTAGGGGAAAACCACTAGATCATTCAGGTATGACCTAAATCAAATCCCTTGCGATTATACAATGAAAGTGACAAATAGATTCAAGAGATTAGATCTGATAGACAGAGTGCCTGAAGAACTATGGACAGAGGTTCATGACATTGTACAGGAGGCAGTGATCAAGACCATCCCCAAGAAAAAGAAATGCAAAAAGGCAAAATGATTGTTTGAGGACGCCTTACAAGTAGCTGAGAAGAGAAGAAAAGTGAAAGGCAAAGGAGAAAAGGAAAGATATACCCATCTGAATGCAGAGTTCCAAAGGATAGCAAGGAGAGATAAGAAAGCCCTCCTCAGTGATCAATGCAAAGAAATTGAGGAAAACAATAGAATGGGAAAAACTAGAGATCTCAAGAAAATTAGAGATACCAAGGGAACATTTCATGCAAAGTTGGGCACAATAAAGGGCAGAAATGGTATGATCTAACAGAAGCAGAAGATTTTAAGAAGAGGTGGCAAGAATACACAGAAGAATTGTACAAAAAAGATCTTCACGACCCAGATAATCATGATGGTATGGTCACTCACCTAGAGCCAGACATTATGGAATGTGAAGTCAAGTGGGCCTTAGGAGGCATCACTATGAACAAAGCTAGTGGAGGTGATGGAATTCCAAATGAGCTATTTCAAATCCTGAAAGATGATGCTGTAAAAGTGCTGCATTCAATATGCCAGAAAATTTGGAAAACTCAGCAGTGGCCACAGGACTGGAAAAGATCAGTTTTCATTCCAATCCCAAAGAAAGGCAATGCCAAAGAATGCTCAATCTTTTTTTTTTTTTTCCCCCACACAGTTGCACTCATCTCACACACTAGTAAAGTAATACTCAAAATTCTTCAAGCCAGGCTTCAGCAATACGTGAACCGTGAACTTCCTGATGTTCAAGCTGGTTTTAGAAAAGGCAGAGGAACCAAAGATCAAATTGCCAATATCCGTTGGATCATCAAAAAGCAAGAGAATTCCAGAAAAGCATCTACTTCTGCTTTATTGACTATGCCAAAACCTTTGACTGTGTGTTTCACAACAAACTCTGGAAAATTCTTCATGAGATGGGAATACCAGACCCACCTGACCTGCCTCCTGAGAAATCTGTATGTAGGTCAAGGAGCAACACTTAGAACTGGACATGGAACAACAGAATTGTTCCAAATCCAGAAAGGAGTACATCAAGGCTGTATATTATCACCCTGCTTATTTAACTTATATGCAGCATACATCATGCAAAATGATGGACTGGCTGAAGCACAAGCTGGAAGCAAGATTGCTGGGAGAAATATCAATTAATCTCAGATATGCAGATGACACCACCTTTCTGGCAGAAAGCAAAGAACTAAAGAATCTCTTCATGAAAGTGAAAGAGGAAAGTGAAAAAGTTGGCTTACAACTCAGCATTCAGAAAACTAAGATCATGCCATCTGATCCCATCACTTCATGGCAAATATATGGGGAAACAATGGAAACAGTTACATACTTTATTTTGGGGGGCTCCAAAATCACTGCAGATGGTGACTGTAGCCATGAGATTAAAAGATGCTTGTTCTTGTAAGAAAAGTTATGACCAAGCTAGACAGCATATTAAAAAGCAGAGACATTACTTTGCTGACAAAGATCCATTAGTCAAAGCTATGGTCTTTCCAGTAGTCAAGTATGGATGTGAGAGTTGGACTGTAAAGAAAGCTGAATGCTGAAGAATTGATGTTTTTGAACTGTGGTGTTAGAGAAGACTCTTAAGAGTCCTGTAAACTGCAAGGAGATCCAAGCGGTCAATCTTGAAGGAAATCAGTCCTGAATATTCATTGGAAGGACTGATTCTGAAGCTGAAACTCCAATACTTTGGCCACCTGATGAGAAGAACTGACTCATTGGAAAAGACCCTGAGGCTGGGAAAGATTGAAAGGGACGACAGAGAAGGGGATGACAGAGGATGAGTTGGTTGGATGGCATCACCAACTTGATGGACATGAGTTTGAGTAAGCTCTGGGAGTTGGTGATGTTGCAGTCCATGGGGTCACAAAAACAGTCGGACACAACTGAGCCACTGAACTGAACTGATGCGATCAAGTGTCTGATATTTAATCTCTATCTTCAAGGGACTAATAATCCAACAGGGGCTGGAACAATTCTACACTATGATACTAGGTGGCAATTAAGGAGTTCTAAATGACACAAAGAAGTAAACTTGCAATTAATTAACAAGAACTTTATATTTGAAGTCATCCATGGTCTTTAAAAAGATTCCTTCTCAAGAATGGGTTTTAAGGAAGAACTTTCATTACTTGGAAGCTATCATATTTATTATTCATTGTATAGTGCAACTATCAGAGCTAATATAATATAGCAAGTTGCTTACTCTGCACTAAATGGCCATAACTCGTCTACTTGGGGTTCTGATTTCTGTTTTCTAAAGCTTCTTTTTTTAAAAAAAATTTCTGTGTATCTGTCATCACAGCTTTCTGCCATTAAAGTGCTTGTCTCAAAATGAGGATCTGTCTACAGCTAGCTTATTATTTCTAATTTGCTTTTGAGTGGTAAATCAGTTAGCCAAGTTAGGGCTTTCTAAAATGGGAGTTAATGGAATCTGATTACAACTTTTCAAGGAGTGAAATATATGAACTTTAGTAAATATAGTTTGGTAGTTAATATATAATGGACTATTAATCATTTATTTGAATTTTTTATTTTATATCTAGCTTTATATATTATATATAATACCAAAATGATTGTTTTTCTGCTCAGTATTTATAATATGATCCTTGTAAACGTTTTTCATGAAAACATAATCACACATTTATATGTCTGTCACTTGACTTAATTTTTTTTAATTTCAGTGAACATGAACAATAATCTCAAATCATTATATTGGTTCCAGTCAAAACTGGTATTAGTAAATCCAAGTATGTTACTTAAGTGTAACATGGAATATTATACCAGGTGTGTGCAGGCTAAAAATTAGCAGTAATATGGTTGAAAAATTCTCTCATTTCAAATTTATGAGGCTAAAAATGCTGTGTGGAATTATGCCAGTTTTTTTTTCCTTAACCACATAATTGTATCTGCAATAATTAGTATAAAGTCTAAAACAAGACCCATTTACTGCAGAGTTACTGTAAGTGCAGATGTTATTGTGGGATTTATTGAATTGTCTGCATGCCTAAATGTCCATTTTAGAATTCTCACACCTAATAACTAGAGTAGAATGTCTACCAGCTTTTGGTGTTGACCTTTTTTTCTGATCATTTGAAAGTTCTTTGACTCCAAATTATAATATATGTAATAAATTTCTATCTATATTGTGAGATTCTCTACCCTACCTAACCATAAAATATTTGTGTCTCTCAGGGCTTAGATCATGTTTAAATCATATCTGAATTCACTCCTATTAAGGGCTTCCTTGATGGCTCAGATGGTAAAGAATCTGCCTGCAATGCAGGAGACCTGGGTCTGATCCCTGGGTTGGGAAGATCCCCTGGGGGATGGCATGGCAACCCACTCCAGTATTCTTGCCTGGAGAATCCCCATGGACAGAGGAGTCTGGCGGGTTACAGTCCATGTGGTCTCAAAGAGTTGGACACAACTGAGTGACTAAGCACAGCACAGCCAATTAATACTTTATTTCAATTATCATCCATTTGCTGAGGACTTAGGATTCTGCGTCACCCTTTGGAATTTCAGACCACTGCATAAATACTTTTTGGGCATTTATATATGTGTGTATCTCAAATTCAGTATATTAAAAAACTAAACTGATGTTCTCTTGCCATGTCTTGTCCCTCCACTTGGTGTTCCAGTCAGTTAGCAATCCCGATCCCAAACCTGGAGTCATTCTTTACTGATCTTTCACATCACCCCACCAAATACCAACTCCTGACTACTAGACTTAGATACATATGTTTTTGAATCTATCTACTCTCCATTCTGTTTGCCAAATCATTAGCACAGGACAATAGTACTTTTCATTTGGATTTAGTCACATCTTTTTGTTCTCCCCATTTGGAGACTTTTGTTGTTTAGTTGCTAAGTCGTGTCCAACTCTTTGTGACCTCATCAACATACAATAAAATGCACATGTTTAAAGTGCACAATTTGATAAATTTTGATACATAAAGAGTTGGACACGACTGAGCGACTGAACTGAACTGAACTGAACTGATATATGTATTCAGGTATGGTGATGACCACAATCAATAAAGTAAACAGAGTCATTGTTTACAAATGTTTCCTTGAGTCACTTTGTAATCCTTCCCTTACATCCCATCTACATCGCTAATGCCCAGAGAACCACTAGTCTGCCTTATTTCACTGTAGATTACTTTACATTTTCTATAATTCTATATAAAAGGAGCCATACACATTGTATACTTTTCACTCTGTTTTAGATTTCTAATTTTAGGTGACACTGAAGTAAAGACTCCACTTTGAGGTGATTTTTATATATATTGTGAGGTATGAATCAAGATTATTTTTTCTCTTTTCCAATTTGTTTTTAAATATATTGTTGTACAGTACTGTATAAGTTTGAAGTGTACAGCATAATGATTTCACTTACATCATTCAGTGATTGTCACAATCAGTTTAGTGAACATCCATCACCTCCAGAAATTTTTTTTTTTTTGACTTGTGATGAGGATTCTTAGGATTTCCTCTAAAACTTTCATATATAACATACAACAGTGTTAATTATATTTCTCATGATGTCCTTTACAACCCTAGCACTTATATATCTTATAACTGGTAGCTTGTATCTCTTGGCCGTCTTCATCCAGTTATCCCTACCTCTAGAAACCACAAATCTGATCGCTTTTTCTATGAGTTTGTTTGCTTTTTAAGTATAATTGACCCACAACACTGTTAGTTTCTGTTACACAACATAGTGATTTGATATTTATATACTTTTCAAAATGATCACTGCTGTAGATCTAGTTATGATCTGTCACCATGCAAAGATATTACATATTTCATGACTGTTTTCCTGCACTGTACATTTGATACTCATAATTCATTTATCTTGCAACTGAAAGTTTATATCTCTTCATCTCCCTCAACTATTTCTCTCCTTCCTCCCTCCCCTCTTCTTTCTGACAACCTGTTATCTGTGTCTGTGACTCTATTTCTGTTGTTATATTTGTTCATTTGTTTTGTTTTTTTAGATTCCACATAGGAGTGATATCATACAGTATTTGTCTTTGTCTGACTTATTTCACTTAGCATAATGCATGCTGTACACACTAAGTTGCTTCAGTCATGTCCAACTCTTTGTGACCCCTATGGACTGTAGCCCACCAGGCTCCTCTGCCCATGGGATTCTCCAGGCAAGAATAATGGTGCAGGTTGCCACACCTCTTGTAGGGGATCTTCCCAACTGAGGGATTGAACCAGCATCTCTTATGTCTCCTGCATCGACAGTGTTTGTTTGTTTGTTTGTTTGTTTTTTCCACCATTAGTGCCATCTGGGAAGCCCATAACACTGCCTAGGTACATCCATATTGTTGCAAATGGTTGGATTTTATTATTTTTTCATGGTTGAAAAATACTTTATTTTACATATATGCCATGTCTTCTTTATCCATTCATCTGTGGATGAGCACTTGGGTTACTTCCATATCTTAGCTATTGTAAATAATGCTGCAATGAACTTTAGGGGTGCATATATCTTTTTAAATTAGCGTTTTTATTTTCTCAGATAAATATCCAGGAGTGGAGTTGATGGATAATGTAGTAGTTCTAATTTTAGTTTTTTGAGGAGTCTCTATACTGTTTTCCATAGAGGCTGCACCAATTTACATCTCCAACAGTGCACAAGGGTTTCCTTTTTTCATATCCTTGCCAACACTTGTTATTTGTTGTCTTTTGGATAATAGCCATTCTGACAGGTGTGAGGTAATACCTCATTGTGGTTTTGATTTGCATATCCCTGATGGTTAGTGATCATATATAATTTTCCAGCACCTTTTACTTAAAAGACCATCCTTTCTTTGTTTATCCTTTATCCTTTGGACCCTTCTCAAAAATCAATTTCTTTAGCATTATTTGTTGAAAAGACTATTCTTTCTCTGTTGAACTTCCTTTGTACCTTTCTTGAAAACTGTCCATATCTGTAGTTCTATTCCCTATTTTATCCTATCTTTAAATCAGTACCATACTGTGTTTATCATGTAGCTTTATAAATAAGTCTTGAGGTCAGATATTGTAATTCTACAAATTTGTTTAATTTTTAATAGTTGCTTTGGCTTTGCTACGTCCTTTGTTTTTAGTTATGGATTTTTTAATCAGTTTGTCAGTTTCGACAAAAAAATGCACTTGGAATTTTGATGAAATGGCATTGAATCTATAGATCAGTTATTCAGAAATTACCATCATAAGAATATTGAGTCTTCTGATTTATGAACACTATTTATCTTTGCATTTATTTAGGTATTTTTAAGCCTCTCTCAGCATTGTTTTATAGCTCTCAATGTAAAAGTTTTACATTTGTTTTATTCTATTTACCCAAAGTATTTTTTATTTTTGATATTTTATAAATTGTGTTTTGAAAATTAAAAAAAAAATTTAGTGTATATAAGCACAGTAGGTTAAAAAAATTGATCTTGTATTGTACAAACCTGCTAAACTTGCTTATTCATTCTAGTAGCTCTTTTGTAGGCCCCATAGGATTTGGGGCTATCCTGGGTCTCAGATGGTGAAGAATCTGCCTGCAGTGTAGGAGACCTGGGTTTGAACCCTCGGTCAGGAAGATCCCCTGGCAAATGGAATGACTACCCATTCCAGTATTCATGTCTGGAGAATTCCATAGACTGAAGAGCCTGGAGGGCTACAGTCCATGGAGTCACAAAGAGTCGGACACACTTGAGTGACTAGTACTTCCATAGGATTTTATACATAGGTGATCATGTCATTTTTGAATAAAAACAGATTGAGCTGCTCCTTTCTAATCTGGATGCCCTTATCTCTGTTACCTATATTATTATGGCTACAATTTCCAATAAAAAGTTGGATAGAAGTAAGGAGAACAGACTTCCTTGATTTGTTTCTAATCTTAACGAGGAAAATTTTAGCCATTCATCACTAATTATGATGTTTTCTGTAGATTTTTAACAGATGTCCTTTATTAGATTGAGGAAGTTCTCTTCTATTACTAGTTTATATACAAAAGGTGTTGGATTTTGTCCATTGCTAGTGTTGCATCTACTGAGATGATCATATGTTTATTCTTTTTGTTACTATAGTGAATTACGTTGATTAATGTTTGAATATTAAATTAACCTACACTCAGACATGATGCGTTATTCTTTAAATAAATTTTTATATTCGATTTTCCAATATTTTGTTAAGATTTTTTATATCTGTGTTTATGAGTAATATATATTAGTAGGTATTTTTCTTTCCCATGTCTTTATCTGGTTTTAGTATCAGAATACTATTGACTTCATAGGATGGATTGGGAAAAGTTGTCTCCTCTTCAGTTGTCTGGTAGAGTTTCTACAGAATTGATATTATTTCTTCCTTCAATGTTTGGTATATTTGGTAGAATTCCCCAGTGTAGCCTCTGGGCCTGGAGTTTTCTCTGTAGGAAGATATTTGCTAATTTAATTTCCTTAAAGCTAAGGCCTTCCCTGTAGCTCAAACGGTGAAGAATCTGCCTGCAATGCAGGAGACCTGGGTTTGACCCCTGAGTCGGTAAGATCCTCTGAAGAAGGGAATGGCAATCCACTCCAGTATTATTGACAGGAGAATTTAATTTCTTTAGTAGATGTGGGGGTTTTCAGGTTATCTATTTCTTCTTGAGTGAGCTTTGGTAGTTTGTGTCTTTCAAGGTATTTGTCCATTCCCACCATGTGGTTAAACTTATTAGTGTAAAGTTGTTCATAATTTTCCTTATTATTCTTTTAATATCTGTATTATCTATAGTGATATCATTCCTGATATTGGTAATTTGTGTCTTCTGTTTTTCTTGACCAATAGTGGCTTATCAATTGTATTGATCTTCTCAGAGAACTGGTTTTTGAATTGATTGATTTTTCTCTAATATTTTGTTTTCTTTGCTTTTGTCTCTAATCTTTATTATTTCCTTCCTTCTGCGTGTAGTAGTCTAGTAGTAGTTTAATCACTAAGTCGTGTCCGAATCTTGTGACCCCAAGGACTGTAGCCTGCCAGGCTCCTCTGTCCATGGGATTCTCCAGGCAACAACACTGGAGTGGGTTGCCATTTCCTTCTTCAGGGTATCTTCCCAACCCAGGAATTGAACTCAGGTCTCCTGCATTGAAGGCAGATTCTTTACCAACTGAGCTACAAGGGAAGTCCTCCTTCTGCTTGTAGCATTGCTCTTATTCTCTTCCCAAGCTTTATTGAGATATCATTGTCAAATAAGAATTGGATATTTTAAAGATGTACAGCCTAGTAGTGTTTTGATATATGTATGCACTGTGAAATTATCAAGTTAATTAATAATCCATCACCTCACAGTTTTTTTCCTTGTGGGAAGAATATTTAAGATCTACTCTCTTAGCAAATTTCAAGATACAATGCAATATTTACTATAGTCACCATGCTGTTCATTAGAGCTCTAGAACTTATTCTTTCTATATAACTAGAAATGTGTACCCATTGCCTCCACACCCAGTCCTTTGACCACCATTCTACTCTCTACATCCATGCATTCAAGTGAAATTATAACATTATCCATATATAATCCACTTATCCATATATAAGTGAAATTATAACATTAATCTTCTTTTGTTTCATTTAAAAGTTTAGTTTTTTAATTAATTTTTTACTTGAAGGATAATTGATTTACAGAACTTTGTTGTTTTCTGTCAAACATCAACACGAATCAGGTGTATATACGTCCCCTCCCTCTTGAACCTCCCTCCAATCTCCTTCCCCATCCACCCCTCTAAGTTGATACAGAGCCCCTGTTTGAGTTCCCTGAGACATACAACAAATTCCCATTGGCTATCTGTTTTACATATGGTAATGTAAGTTTCCATGTTACTCTCTCCATACATCTCACCCTCTCCTCCCCTCTCCCTATGTCCATAAGTCTGTTCTCTACGCCTGTTTCTCCATTGCTGCCTTGCAAATAAATTCATCAGTACCATCTTTCTAGATTCCATACATGTGTGTTAGTATTTGATATTTATCTTTCTTTTTCTGACTTACTTCATTCTGTATAGTAGGCTCTAGGTTCATCTACCTCATTAGAACTGACTCAAATGTGTTCCTTTTCATGACTGAGTAATATTGTATTGTATATACATACCACAACTTCTTTATCCTTTCATCTGTCGATGGACATCTAGGTTGCTTCCGTGTTCTACCTATTGTAAATAGTGCTGCGGTGAACAATGGGATACATGTGTCTTTTTCAATTTTGGTTTCCTCAGGGTATATGCCTAGGAGTGGGATTACTGGGTCATGTGGTGGTTTTATTCCTAGTTTTTTTAAGGAATCTGCATACCATCATCCACAGTGGCTGTATCAATTTACATTCCCACCAACAGTGCAAGAGGGTTACCTTTTCTCCACACCCTCTCCAGTGTTTATTGTTTGTAGACTTTTTGATGATGGCCATTCTGACCAGCGTGAGGTGCTAACTCATTGTAGTTCAATTTTCATTTCTCTAATAAGTGATGTTGAGCATCTTTTCATGTGTTTGTTAGCCATCTGTATGTCTTCTTTGGAGAAATGTCTGTTTAGGTCTTTTTTCCACTTTTTGATTGGGTTGTACGTTTTTCTGGTATAGAGTTGATGAGCTGCTTGTATATTTTAGAAATTAATCTTTTGTCAGTTGTTTCATTTGCTATTATTTTCTCCTGTTCTAAGGGTTGCCTTTTCACCTTGTTTAAGCATTAATATTCTTAATTCTTCATGACTTATTTTTCCTTCTCTGGAATATGTAAGGATTTTTAAAAATACTCTTGGCATTTTCTTGAAATATTGATCTTGAAATCTTGAAATATTGATCTTGAAATCTTGAAATAGTCTTGAAATTTTAAAATAATGCAATTTGATGTGGACCTTATACAGCTATTTTTCTGAGCTTTCTTAGAGTGCTTTCAGTCTAGAAATGCATATTCTTTAGTTCCGGGAAATGTTGTATCTCCATTTAAATTGTTGTGTTTTCTGTGGTACTCATGTAATTCAAATATAGGATCCTCTGGATTTATCATCTTATTTTATTTTTCTCTTTTCCTCTTTTTTTGATTGTGTGTATATTTTCATATTTGGGAGAGTTCTCCAGCTTTACCATTTTCTCAGATTTTTTTTTCTTATGTTTTCTTACTGTTACATCCTTATAACCTTCTGTTCTTATTTTGTGGATGCAACATCTCTTAACTTCCCGAGAATATAAATTATGAATCTTGTTTTGAAGTATTTTATGCTCTTACGCTTTATCTATTAATTCTGGTTCCTTTCTTCTTTCTTTTTTTCTTTTTTTTCCTTTTTGATCTCTTCCTTTCTACTTTCTATGTAGGAGGCTTTTTTCCCATACATGTGGACGTCTAATCTTCTTGTCTGTCCATATTTAAGATTCAGGAAATACAGATGAAAGCAACACTGTGTGTGTGTTGGAGACAGATGCTTGTCATTTAGTTGGTTTTCTGGTAGGATGCCTAAAGGGAACTTCACCAATTCATTGGAAGATTACAACTGCCAGTGTCTGCAGTTCTTTTTTATTTTTATTTTTAGGTTAGCTAATTTCTCTGGAGAAAAGCCTGTTCCCAGTATTCTGTGACTCAAAAAAAGAGAGTTCTCACCATTCAGAATGTAGAATTTCAGTGAATTTTTCTGTTTTTTGAATGGCATCACATGCTCACCCTTTACTAAATCTTGTGATTTTAGAGTTTTTCCACTTTTATTTCTCCACAAAATAAACATCTGGTTTATTCTCAGGTTGGGAACTTGTTGCCTAGTTACATGAGCTGGTGAGGAAGCCTGGAATCTAATTACTCCTCCTGAAAGCTTTCAGCCAATTGTATGGTAAGCCACACTATTCTTGCCCCCCACATTCCAGACACATTGGGTCTCTATTTCTGAGTCTAGTGTTCTCTGTGTGAACCAGTCTGGTGCTCAGGTCACACTGAAATGGAGCGAGATTCCCCCAACCCCGTGTCCTCAGTCTGCCTTTTGTCTGTGGAAAACTTTAGTCAAAGAATAAGTTTTATCAGTGAAGTGAGAAATGTGGGAACAAAGGAAAACAAAGGAGATAAATAAAAATAATGTAGTCATTAAGCATTGTCAAGGACCTTTAGTTCTTTTTCAATGGCTATAGATAATTTTTGGAGCCATATCCTGTGAGCTATCTTATAGATACTAAAACACCAGGTGGAAGAAGTTAAATACATGATGACCAGACTGTACCCACTACATGAGCCGCCACAGTTCTGAGAACTGACCTCAAAGAAAGGGCAACAAACCATTTCTTTGAGAAATGGAACTCTGGAACTGAAAACTAACTGTACCTGAAACAACCAAGATGCTGCTGCTCAGACCATTGATGACCAGTTTGAAAATGACTGTCAGAGATGACTGCTGTTTCTGCATGTAGCCCCCAACTCTTTCTATAAAAGTTCCTGCCCTACTGGTTGCCAGTGGTAGAGGTGGGGAGTCAGCCTTAAGACAGATGTCCACCTCCACCCGTCCCCCACTTGCCAGCATCTGAAATAAAGAAAACTTTCCTTTCCACCAACCTGGGCCTGTTTATTGACTTTTGGGTGGCGGTGAGCAGCCAGAATCTGCACTCTCTGGGTAACAACACACTTCCTTGAAGGCATTTGAACTTCAGTTTTCTCTGCACTGCTAACCAACTCTTCCATTGACTTGCTGCTGCTGCTGCTGCTAAGTCGCTTCAGTCGTGTCCGACTCTGTGCGACCCAATGGACGGCAGCCCACCAGGCTCCTCCTTCCCTGGGATTCTCCAGGCAAGAACACTGGAGTGGGTTGCCATTTCCCTCTCCAAAGCATGAAAGTGAAAAGTGAAGTCGCTCAGTTGTATCCGACTCTTCGCGACCCCATGGACTGCAGCCTACCAGGCTCCTCTGTCCATGGGATTTTCCAGGCAAGAGTACCATTCAAAAGTCTATTTTCTTTTCTTGTTTTTTTTTTTTTTTTTTCCCCTGGTCTTCTGGTTTTATCCCATTTTTATTACATATTCATTTTTGTAAATTTTAAAGAGGAGTCATATACGCATATGTTTGGATGTGTTGTGTTCAGGAGGTGATCTCATGTGTAGATCTCATACTGCAGACACGGTGACCTTCCTTTGGAACTCTGACAGAAAGCACATCACTAACTGCTAGACATTACCATGGCCTGCCATCGGCTGCATTCAAATTCCTTCTCATGTCATTCAGGGCCCTTCGGGGAACTCTGACATAAACCACATCACTCACTTCTTAGACATTACCATGGCCTGTCATTGTCTGCATTCAAATTCCTTCTCATGTCATTCAGGGCCCTTCATGCTCTATTCTGTTCTGTCTTCTGTAGCTCTGTGCTTGTGAGCTGCCATGCTCAGGTTGTGATTGTATCAAAGCCCTTGAAGTTTCACTGAAGTGGCATTGTCAGGCTTTTGTTTTTAACATACTATTCCCTCTGCATAAATTCTTCTTACCCTGTGACCCTCTGACTCAGGGGTAGATCATCAAAGAATGAGTTGTAAGTGTGCTTCCTATGTACTTCCTCTATTTGGTGTTAAAATTATTCAGGTTCTTGTCTTCACCCTGGCAAAACTTTAAGCACTTGCGGTAAAAGGCTAACTTTTCACTGATTTATTCCCTGATTTATTCTCAGTAGCTACTACAGTACCTGGAATACAGTCGCCAAATCTATAATTAAAAGTTGACAAACAGTTAAATTTATTTTTATTTCTATAACAGAATAAAAATGATGAGTGGATAATGTTGACATTTTAAAAGTGTTCCATCTCTAGATGTAAAACAAATAATTCTTCAGTTCAGTTTAGTCGCTCAGTCGTGTCCGACTCTTTGTGACCCCATGAATCGCAGCACACCAGGCCTCCCTGTCCATCACCAACTCCCAGAGTTCACTCAGACTCATGTCCATTGAGTCAGTGATGCCATCCAGCTATCTCATCCTCTGTCGTCCCCTTCTCCTCCTGCCCCCAGTCCCTCCCAGCATCAGAGTCTTTTCCAATGAGTCAACTCTGAGCATCAGGTGGCCAAAGTACTGGAGTTTCAGCTTTAGCATCATTCCTTCCAAAGAAATCCCAGGGCTGATCTCCTTCAGAATGGACTGGTTGGATCTCCTTGCAGTCCAAGGGACTCTCAAGAGTCTTCTCCAACACCACACTTCAAAAGCATCAATTCTTCGGCACTCAGCTTTCTTCACAGTCCAACTCTCGCATCCATACATGACCACTGGAAAAACCATAGCCTTGACTAGACGGACCTTTGTTGGCAAAGAAATGTCTCTGCTTTTCAATATGCTATCTAGGTTGGTCATAACTTTCATTACAAGGAGTAAGCACCTTTTAATTTCATGGCTGCAGTCACCATCTGAAATGATTTTGGAGCCCAGAAAAATAAAGTCTGACACTGTTTCCCCATCTATTTCCCATGAAGTGATGGGACCGGATGCCATGACCTTTGTTTTCTGAATGTTGAGCTTTAAGCCAACTTTTTCACTCTCCACATTCACTTTCATCAAGAGGCTTTCTAGTTCCTCTTCACTTTCTGCCATAAGGGTGGTGTCATCTGCATATCTGAGGTTATTGATATTTCTCCTGGCAATCTTGATTCCAGCTTGTGCTTCTTGCAGCCCAGCGTTTCTCATGATGTACTCTGCATATAAGTTAAATAAGCAGGGTGCCAATATACAGCCTTGATGTACTCCTTTTCCTATTTGGAACCAGTCTGTTGTTCCATGGCCAGTTCTAACTGTTGCTTTCTGACCTACATATAGGTTTCTCAAGAGGCAGGTCAGATGGTCTGGTATTCCCATCTCTTGAAGAATTTTCCACAGTTATTGTGATCCACACAGTAAAAGGCTTTGGCATAGTCAATAAAGCAGAAGTAGATGTTTTTCTGGAACTCTCTTGCTTTTTCCATGATCCAGCGGATGTTGGCAATTTGATCTCTGGTTCCTCTGCCTTTTCTAAAACCAGCTTGAACATCTGGAAGTTCACAGTTCACATATTGCTGAAGCCTGGCTTGAAGAATTTTGAGCATTACTTTACTAGCGTGTGAGATGGGTACAATTGTGCAGTAGTTTGAGCATTCTTTGGCATTGCCTTTCTTTGGAATTGGAATGAAAACTGAGTTTTTCCAGTTCTGTGGCCACTGCTGAGTTTTCCAAATTTGCTGACATATTGAGTGCAGCACTTTCACAGCATCATCTTTCAGGATTTGAAATAGCTCAAATGGAATTCCATCACCTCCACTAGCTTTGTTCGTAGTGATGCTTTCTAAGGCCCACTTGACTTCACATTCCAGGATCTGGCTCTAGGTGAGTGATCACACCATCGTGATTATCTGGGTCCTGAAGATCTTTTTTGTACAGTTCTTCTGTGTATTCTTGCCATCTCTTCTTAATATCTTCTGCTTCTGTTAGGTCTATACCATTTCTGTCCTTTATCGAGGCCATCTTTGCATGAAATGTTCCCATGGTATCTCTAGTTTTCGTGAAGAGATTTCTAGTCTTTCCCATTCTGTTGTTTTCCTCTATTTCTTTGCATTGATCGCTGAGGAAGGCTTTCTTATCTCTTCTTGCTCTTCTTTGGAAATCTGCATTCAGATGCTTATATCTTTCCTTTTCTCCTTTGCTTTTTGCTTCTCTTCACAGCTATTTGTAAGGCCTCCCCAGACAGCCATTTTGCTTTTTTGCATTTCTTTTCCATGGGGATGGTCTTGATCCCTGTCTCCTGTACAATGTCACGAACCTCAGTCCATAGTTCATCAGGCACTCGATCAGATCTAGTCCCTTAAATCTATTTCTCACTTCCACTGTATAATCATAAGGGATTTGATTTAGGTCATACCTGAATAGTCTAGTGGTTTTCCCTACTTTCTTCAATTTCAGTCTGAATTTGGCAATAAGGAGCTCATGATCTGAGCCACAGTCTGCTCCCGGTCTTGTTTTTGCTGACTGAATAGAGCTTCTCCATCTTTGGCTGCAAAGAATATAATCAATCTGATTTCGGTGTTGACCATCTGGTGATGTCCACGTGTAGAGTCTTCTCTTGTGTTGTTGGAAGAGGGTGTTTGCTATGACCAGTGTGTTCTCTTGGTCAAATTCTATTAGCCTTTGCCCTGCTTCATTCCATACTCCAAGGCCAAATTTGCCTGTTACTCCAGGTGTTTCTTGACTTCCTACTTTTGCATTCCAGTCCCCTGTAATGAAAAGGACATCTTTTTTGGGTGTTAATTCTAAAAGGTCTTGTAGATCTTCATAGAACCGTTCAACTTCAGCTTCTTCAGCTTTACTGGTTGGGGCATAGACTTGGATTACTGTGATATTGAATGGTGTGCCTTGGAAATGAACAGAGATCATTCTGCCGTTTTTGAGATTGCATCCAAGTACTGCATTTCGTACTCTTTTGTTGACCATGATGGCTACTCCATTTCTTCTGAGGGATTCCTGCCTGCAGTAGTAGATATAAGGTCATCTGAGTTAAATTCATCCATTCCAGTCCATTTTAGTTAGCTGATTCCTAGAATGTCGACATTCACTTTTGCCATCTCCTGTTTGACCGACCACTTCCAATTTGCCTTGATTCATGGACCTAACATTCCAGGTTCCTATGCAATATTGCTCTTTACAGCATCGGACCTTGCTTCTACCACTAGTCACATCCACAACTGGGTATTGTTTTTGCTTTGGTTCCATCCCTTCATTCTTTCTTGAGTTAGTTCTCCACTGATCTCCAGTAGCATCATGGGCATCTACTGACCTGGGGAGTTCCTCTCTCAGTATCCTATCATTTTGCCTTTTCATATTGTTCATGGGGTTCTCAAGGCAAGAATACTGAAGTGGTTTGCCATTCCCTTCTCTAGTGGACCACATTCTGTCAGACCTCTCCACCATGACCCGCCTGTCTTGGGTGGCCCCACAAGGCATGGCTTAGTTTTATTGAGTTAGACAAGGCTGTGGTCCTAATGTGATTAGATTGACTAGTTTCCTGTGATTATGGTTTCAGTGTGTCTGCCCACTGATGCCCTCTTGCAACACCTACCATGTTACTTGGGTTTCTCTTACCTTGGGCGTTGGGTATCTCTTCACTTCTGCTCCAGCAAAGTGCAGCCGCTGCTCCCTACCTTGGAAGAGGGGTATCTCCTCACCGCCACCCCTCCTGACCTTGAAGGTGGAATAGCTTCTCTAGGCCCTCCTGCGCCCACGCAGCCACCTCTCCTTGGACGTGGGGTACCTCCTCCCAGCCACCGCCCCTGACCTCGGATGTGGGGTAGCGCCTCTCGGCCGTTCCCGCGCCGTCGCAGCCTGGCACTCTCGGCTTCTGCCCCTGACCTCGGACGTGGGGTAGCTCCTCTCAGCCGCGCTTGTGTGCCGTCGCAGCAACCTTAAAACAAAACAAAACAAGACTCTAAAACTAGTCAAAAGTCAGATAAAAGGTAACATGTTTGCAAGTCATGGTGAAACCATTCTTCACAAGCGCTTGTGGGAAAATGAAGCAATAGTATCAGAAGGCAAAGTAAGGATTTACCCAGTGAAAGAACTTTATTTTTTGTGCATCTGCACAAAAGCTACTTGTGCTAAGTCGCTTCAGTCATGTCTGGCTCTTTGCAAACCTATGGACTCTAGCCCTCCGGGTTCCTCTGTCCATGGGATTCTCCAGTCAAGAATACTGGAGTGAGTGTCCATGCCCTCCTCCAGGGGATCTTCGCCACCAGGGATTGAATCCATGTCTCCTCAGTCTCCTGCATTGGCAGGCAGGTTTTTTACCACTAGTGCCACTTGGGAAGCCTGATGACTTTTTGCTTCTTATTTATTTATTTACACACTTATAAAGGATACAAACCCCAACAACCAAATAAATGGAGAGGTGCACTGAGCAAATTGTGGGAGCAGGAGGAATCATGGAGCTTCCATGCCCCTCTGGACACAACCTTCTCCTAGCACTTTAAATAACATGTTTATTGACTACTTTGGGGCTTCCCAGGTGGCTCAGTGGTAAAGAACCCACCTGCCAATGCAGGAGAAGCAGATATGATCCCTGGGTGGGAAAGATCCCCTGGAGGAGGAAATGACAGGAGGAGGAGCCTGGCAGGCTACATTCCATGGGGTTACAAAGAGTTGGGCACGACTGAGTGACTGAGCATGCATGCATTATAATAAAGCTAACTCTTTTTTTTCCCCAAGAAGTCATTAAAACATAAAGTAAGACATTTAAAAAAAGTCAATCCTCAAGTGCTCTCTTTTCAGTTGTTCAGAGTTAGATGTCGATGCTATGTTACCATGCATCTATATTAATATGCTTCAAGAGATTAGTAGAGAAGATCAGAGGATATAGACATTAACTCTTTCATTTGCTAATGTAACATGGCTAGAAAGTACGATTTAGTGTATTAAGAGGAAGTGGAGACAAGGGGTATAATTGGGGGCATGGGGTGGAGAGAAAGTGGAGGAAGCTACATCAAATTTTACTCTAATTGGCTTCTTAGCTTTCAGAAGATTTAGGATAAAATCACTAAAGTGAGTGACAATCTTATAAAAGAGAACAAGCATTTTTAAGAGAAAAAGAAATAGGATGAAAGAAAGAGAGAGAGGAAGAAATGGGTTGGGGGAGAAATGCTTCTTTTTAAAAATGTGAATCATGTGGTCACTGTAAAGGCATGAGAGGTCTCCCCTAGGGGCAGATCCGTGTGGCTCCTTCTGACAGCTTCAATAATGTCACAGGTAATTGCTAGCAACCATGAAATACCCTTTTCACCTTTTTGTGTGTGGCACTCAGACTGTTCAAAATGTCCAGGTTAATTAATATGAACTCTGCCTTTTAGGTGGAGAAGGAGGATGGTCCTAATTAGCCTTGCCTGACTGATGAGCAAGTGTGGTCATAGAGGTTGGGACTCTTGCTCAAGGTCATTCTGCAGCTCAGCTGCGCAGACTGAATTGAACAAGGTCTCTTGACACCCTATATGCAGCCTTTCTTCCTCTTTCCCTCTCTCTCCCTTTCCTTCTATTTCTGTCTCTCCTCTCTTTTATTCTGTTTTTCACTTTACTGTATGCAAACCAAATCTATAAATACTGGGATAATTTTTAATCTTTAGGCGAGTCATTATTTCATTTTCAGTATTTGTTCATCTCAAAGATAGTTGAACAATCTTTTATTCCATGCTCTTCTTTTTACCTGCTAGTGTGACTCAAGGTGGATAGTTTCACTTGAAGCTGTTTAATTGGTCTTTTACCCTGGATGAGGATGTGTGAAATTTTTCTTGAAAACATTTTATGACTTTGTTTGCTTTTAGCTCTGGAATTTTAAAAAAGAAATCTCCTTTGGATCAGCTTGCCATTGAGTCCCAAATCAGGGCCACAAGCTGATTGTCAGTGGCCAGCTTGTCTGGTTTTGATCACTGGGTTTGTCTTCAGTGGCTGTTTGCTCTAACATTTCCAGAGGTAGAAAATTCTGAAGCTATGTTGTTCTTCTTTTAAAACTATATCATGATGCTTTTTAAAAAAAATTATTTTATTTGATTTTTGGCTACTATGGGTCCTTGTTGCTGTGCACGGGCTTTCTCTAGTTGGCGAGTGGGGGCCGCTCTGTAGTTGCAGTGCACAGGCTTCTCATCGCAGTGGCTTCTCTTGTTGTGGAGCATAAGCTTAGTAGTTGTGGCATGTGGGCGCAGTAGTCGTGGCTCCTGGACTCTAGAGCACAGGCTCAGTGGTTGTGGTGCACGGGCATAGTTAACATAGGTGCACCATGGCATGTGGGATCTTCCCAGATCAGGAGTCAAACCGGTGTCTCCTACGCTGGCCGGTGGATTCTTTACCACTGAGCCACCAAGCATGTCGTGAAGCGATTTAGTTCTGAAGCATAATTTCTTTCACACACAGAGGTGATACACAGATGGGAATTTCTCCCTTTTTGCCTCGATGGTCTCCATTTCTTTAGAGTTAAGAACTCATTTGGATGGATTCGTGCTGATTTTCTTTGGTGAACTATTACCTTGTAGAGTTGTGATCTGTGTTTTATAATATGTTTTGGGCCACACCAACGAAAGAGGAGCCACCTGGAGTGTAACAGCTTAAACAAAAGGCAGCAGAGAATGTCAGAAGAAGTTAACCCAAAGGCAGCATTGAAAAACATAGGTCAGGGGAGGGGGCAGGAAAGGAAGCACAGCTGAAGTAGGCATCAGTGGGACAGGCATTGGGTCACAGAATAATATTCTCTGAAGGAGAAAGATACTCTTAAGCCTTTGGAAAGAAATGCAATAAATATTTCACAAACCTGCCAAGAAAAGCAAGAGGTAGAGAAGTTATTTATTATCCAGAGACTTCCATAGCATTGTTTTCCTCCTATACCAGGAAAGGCAAACATCTTTTAACTTATCTTTATGACATTTTTTGTTTGTTTGTTTTTTACAATGAAATTGGACTGAAATAAGAAAGAACATGGACTGTCAAAAAGTTCACATAAATAAATAGTGGATGCCCATTTTCTGCCTGCAGTGCAGGAGACCCGGATTCGATCCCTGGGTCAGGAAGATCCCCTGGAGAAGGAAATGGCTCCCCACTCAGTATTCTTGCCTGGGAAATTCCATGGAGAGAGAAGCCTGGCAGACTACAGTCCATAAAATTGCAAAGAGTCAGACATGACTTAGTGACTAACACTTTCACTTTTTACACAGGTGAATGTGCTGTTTTTTTTTTTTTTTTTCCCTCCCTAGGTATGACTGAAGTAGCTGTAGAAATCAGATTTCTTCTTCTCACTATTTGCAGCCCCAGGTTTCCTACTTCTTTTTCTTCTTTGCACAGAGAATCATGCATTTCAAGCCAGAGAATGGGCATGTAACCATGCCATTGGAGAACATTGGGCACAGGTGGCTGGCATAATGGCAGCCTTCCCGAAGTGACACTTAAGCTGAATCTTAGAGAGTAAAAAGGGGGTTGGCAAAGGTAAGTGCTCCAGGCAGAGAATTGCATGGGCATAGTTCCAGAGTGACTCGGTGCCTGCTGTTGGGGAATTTCCTGTAGTCAGCCTGCCCAGCCTGCGTCATGTTAACTATCTATGAAGGTGAGGGTTGACAAAACCCAGCAAACTGCAAACATGTAGGGTTCAGAATGGTTGGGTTCCAAGCTCGGCTTTGCTGCTTACTGGCTGTATAACTCTGGACAATTTATGTGGCCTCCGTAAGCCTCAGTTTTCTAATCTATACAATGAGAATAATAATATTAATTCCTCCTGTGGCTGTCTATAAAATCATGCATATAAAATTCTCAGAGCAGTGCCTGTCATATCATAAGGAATCAGTGTTAACTTTTATTTGATTGTAATTAATGTTGCAATTTTACTATTTGATTGTTCACCTCCAATTATGCATGCGTGTTTAGCTTTTAATGGTGATTATTGCTAAATTATCCTGTTATTGCTGCTTGATGGAGCTCCCAGCTCTCTTCTGTTGGCTTCAGAGATTTCTCTACTATTCCAATAAGACTGATGTCCGCATTACATTTGTTACCTTGTGGACTAATAAAAGAATATTATAGGCCTCACTTTGAAAAGGATTCACTGGCTGGAAAGTATAATATAAAAGGCCTTTGTTAGTGTTTCTCAGTTGCAGTCCAATTAATTTAACCAAAGAAGGGAGTCATATTTTATGAATTGTGGCCCTCAAAGGTTGAGCTATTACTGAGTTTCCTTAATGGAGACACTTTTTCTTGGGGTGTTCAGTCCTAATGCAAGGTTGGAATGAGCAAAGTAACCTGCTGTACAGGTCTGTACAGCTAGAAGATTAAGAAGCACCACCTCAAAAATGTTCCTGCTTGAGAACAAAAGAGTTAATATTTTTCTTGATGCAAAAAAAAAATGGATATCACATTAAAAACAGAGTGGAGATGGCTTATAGCTGACAATTCTATATCCTCATGTAGGGCTACTGAAGAAATCACTGTGTGTACTGAGAGGATTTGACCCCTGGATCAGAAGATCCCCTGGAGAAGGAAATGACAACCCACTCCAGTAGTCTTGCCTGGGAAATCCCATGGACAGAGGAGCCTGGTGTGCTACATACAGTCCATTGGGTCGCAAAAGAGTCAGATATGACTTAGCAGTTAACAACTGAGCTGCCACGGGCTGCTCATGCTTTGCAAAATTAAAAAAATTATTAGTTGTTTCTGCCAGTGGGCCATATAGGAGAAAATTTCCTTAAAATCATACCATCATCAGTTTTAAACAAAGGTTATAATAACAGTTTCTACACCTCAGAATTTTGGGGAAGGTTAAATGATATGATACCTGCCGTGGGCTTTCCATAGTGCACAGAAGAGTGGGAGGACTTGATAAATGGCACTGGATGCTACCCCTGCTGGGAGGGCACAAGTGGCAGAGTTTGGTGGTTAGAGAATGTATTTGTTGTTTAGTTGCTAAGTCATGTCCGACTCTTTGGACTGCAGCCCGAATACTGGAGTGGTTTCCAGGAGATCTTCCCGACCCAGGGATCAGACCCATGTCTCCTGAATTGGTAGGTAGATTCTTTACTGCTGAGCCACCAGGGAAGCCCCATAGAGAAAATATAGCCTGGATTTGAAGTCCAGCTTATCACTGAGTGCTAAGTACCAGTGGGCAATTGCTTAACCTTTCTGTGCTTCTGTTTCTTTACCTGTTGAAGGTAGATAGGTATCGTTATCTGCCTTACAGGGGAGTTTGAGAAGTACATGAGTGAATACCCACAAAGCGTAGGCACTAGTGAGGGGACCACAGTAAGGGCCAAACTAAATATGAGCCCTTAGCAGCAGCAATTGTAGTGCAAAACAATTTATCTCTGTCTGAAAAGCACAGGATTAACCATCCTTTTTCATTAAATTGACCTTTTTAGATAGTAATTTATGATACTTTACAGATTTGTCTTGCTGAAATTTGTTGTTTTGTCTATAGAGGGACTCACAGATTCTATATTATTATTCTAATATTAACTAACTGTTCTGGCAAATATTACTCAACCACCTTCTGACCTACTTTTGGGACTTCAGAGGTATTATTTAGGATTACATTTTTTCTAAGGAAACAGTTCAATAACTCTTTAATATCTCTTTCCCTCTGGGATCTTGGTGGTGTGGTAGAAGGCAATATTGATTATTTACTTACTGTTTTTACATTTTCTTTCATTTATGGGGAAACAGATGGATTGCTTGCAGGCAACGCCAACCTTAGGAGCTAAGGGCACACTTTAGGGTTTTTGCTTTTTTTTTTTTTTTTTGACATTAAACTGGTCAAAAAACTAAGCAGGGCTTTGAGAAACATTTTTTGAGGCAATTCTATCATCTCTTTTATCCCTTTACCTCCCCTCAAAAAATAAATAAAAATCTGTAGCTAAACTCTACATTATTAAGTCACCACAACATACAATTAAAGAATGTCAAAAAGTGTGAAACAGTAGTTCTGTCTTTCTAGTAAACATACATTCTTGATGGACCTGGGGAGAGTTAGTTGAATCTGTCCATTGCTGGGGAATCTGGAGAGGAAAGAGGTCAGGAGAGATGATTGTGATAAAGAGAATTCCAGGCAGAAAGGCTCTCAGACTCCCATAGCAGAGAGAAGAGGGTGGTCTTCCCCACACCAGAAGAGCAGTTTGAGCACTTTTATGACACTAGGTGTGGCATGAAAGAACTATAAGGTCTGAAATACTAGCTTTGCAAAAAGGCCTGGGCACCCATCACCACATCTGGACATTGAGTCTCCAATGTGGATTTTCCCAGATATGCTGAAGGTAGCCAGGGACTAGACCATTTAACATAGTATAACTTAACAATATAAGAAGATTGGCATGTGGGCCTCTGACACTGAGTCATAAATAATTTTAATTCCAATCATTCATTCATTCATTTGTGAATATTCACTGAGGGACTGCTATGAGCTGGGCACCATTATTGATCCTAGATACAGAGTGGGAAGCAACAGAGACAAAATTCCTGCCCTCATGGAATATAGTCTTATAGTCTAGTGGAATAAGACAGATAATAAATATGCAAATGAATTAATGGACCAGATACTTTCAGAGGGTGATAAGGGCCACAAAGGGGTACTTGATGTGGGGGACTGCAACTGGGGTGTTGAAAATCCTTCCTGAGCATTTTGGGGAAGCAGCCATCCATCCATATGTAGACCTGGAAGCAGAATATTCTAGACTGAGGGATCAGCACATGTAAAGAACATGAGGCAAAAGTGAGCCAGTGTGGCTGGAAGGAGTGAAAGGAGGTGCGGCACAAGAGGCAGGCAGGAGCAAGCCACTCAGGGTTGGGTGGGCCTTGGTGAGGGGTGTAGACTTGATTCTAAGTATGGGCTTTAAGCAGGGGCATGCCACCACATGATACACATCTTACGAAGTTCCCTCTGACTGCTGCAGGCAGAGTGGCAAGAGTGGAGGCTGTGCTCCCTGTTGGGAGGTGGTGCGCATTGTGAGATGGTGATTTCCCCCGAGAGAGAGTGATCTCAGTGGAGAGGGAGAGAATTAGATGGATTCGGGATCGATTTTGGAGATAAGCCCACAGGACTTGATCAGCTGGGAGGAAGAGGGAGAGAAGAGTCAGGGGAGATGTCTTGGTTTTTGTAGAGTCCATGATGTTGACAGGTACTGAGGATAGATGACAGAGGAGACTGGGAACAAAGAGATTTTGGAGGGAGAAAAAGAGTTCCATATTAGCCATGTCAAGTTTAAGATGTAAATAAACAACCCAGTGTAGAGGTCAAATGTGAAGTTGGGGAACTTCCCTGGTGGTCCAGTGGCTGTGACATTTTCTTCCAATGTGTGGGGTGTGGGTTTGTTCCCTGGTCAGGGAGCTAGGGGTCCCACATGCCTTGTGGCCAAAAAACTGGAACATGAAACAGAAGCAATATTGTAACGGATTCACTAAAGACTTTAAAAATAGTCCATATAAAAAAATCTAAAAAACATTAACAAATTTGAAGTTGGATATTTGAACTTGAAACTCAATGAAGAGGCAGAGATAAGGATAGCAATTTGGGAGGCATGGCTGAATAGTTGGTATTTAAAGCCAGGAAAGTGGGTGAAGTCCCATGAGGACCATCAGCTTTTGAACAAGCAATCTCTAAATCAAACCAAAACACAACTCCTGAAACATTTCATGTTCATCTCAGTCATTGTTTTACCTTGTGACTCTCAAACAAATACTCTTACAATACTAATGCTATTAAAATGTGTATTTTATTGGATATTTTTACATCCTCTGTTACTATCATTGGAACTCCTTCACTTCAAGTCTTGATTGGTTTCTCTGTCTCTAGTTTTGTGTCTGTATCTTTAGACTCTAGACAAAGGCAGCTGATGCTCCATAATTCCCTTAGGCCATGAGTGTTTTAATGAGGACTCAGAAGAAGCATCTAAAGAGTTACACAATAATTTATTTGAGCATGAGCAGGAAGTGCCCTATTTAGATAATTCTCTTTCCACAGCATCATTATCTCAGAATGCTTCTGCTGACAGCCTTAGAGATAATAGCACTGAATATGTAAACAATGAAACAATACACATGGTAATGAGGGAGACTCAGAAAATACAGTAGTAATGAAAAAATAACAAGACAGCAATTCTAATATTGTAAATACACAAGTTTGTATTAATGACATATTATCTCTGTAATGCCAAGCTGAAGTAATTTAGAAGCCAATGTAACAACTGCTGATCAACATAGAAGGTGTCAATCCAGTGCCAGTTAATACATTTAGAGAATTAGGCAGACTGTGAATAGTTAGGAGTGTATGTGAATCCGGAGTGAGCAGGTTGCTGTTAAGTATGGGAGTGCTGAAGCCACACAGCAGTTGACATCAAGAATGGTTCTAGGCAGGAGCACACAGGAAATCAGAGACAGAAAAATACCTTATTAAAACCCAATGACTCTTTGAATTATGATTTTTCTCTGGGTATATGCCCAGTAGTGGGGTTGCTGGGTCATATGGTAGTTCTGTTTTTAGTTTTGTAAGGAATCTCCATACTGTTTTCCACAGTGGCTGTATCAATTTACATGCCCACCAACAGTGTAAGAGTGTTCCCTTTTTTCTGAACCCTCTCCAGCATTTATCGTTCGTAGATTTTTTGATGATGGCCATTATGACCCAAGTGACGTGATACCTCATTGTAGTTTTGATTTGCATTTCTCTAATAGTTAGTGATATTAGGCATCTTTGGCCATATGTATGTCTTTGGAGAAATGTCTAATTAGGTCTTCGGCCCAGTTTTTGACTTGGTTGTTTGCTGTTTTGATGTTAAACTGCATGAGCTATTTTCTATTTTTGGAGATTAATCCTTTCTCAATTGCTTCATTTGCATGTATCTTCTCCCATTCTGAGGGTTTTCTTTTCATCTTGCTTTGAAAACTGTAAATCAAAAAGATACATGCACCCCAACGTTCATTGCAGTACTAATTACAATAACCCGGCTATGGAAGCAACCTAAATTTCCATCAACAGAGGAATGGATAAAGAAGATGTGATACATATATACAATGGACTATTACTCAGTCATTAAAAGGTATGAAATTATGTCATTTTCAGAGATGTGGATGGATCTAGAGACTGTCATTCAGAGTAAAGTAAGTCAGAAAGAGAAAAACAAATACTGTATATTAATGCATAGATATGGAATCTAGTAAAATGGTAGAGATGATCCTATTTACAAAGCAGAATTAGAGACACAAACATAGAGAACAAACATATGGATACTAAAGGGGAAGGGGGAGTGGGATGAACTGCCCACTTGGGGGACTGGGACTGACATATATACATCACTGCGTATAAAATTGATAACTAATGAGAACCTTCTGTATAGCATGGGGAACTCTACTTGGTGCTCTGTGGTGACCTAAAAGGGAAATCTGTAAAAGAAGAGATATATGTATACATATGGGCTTCCCTGGTAGCTTTACCAGGCTTCCCTGGTAAAGAATCTGCCTACAATTCAGGAGACCCCAGTTTGATCCCTTGGAGAAGGGGTAGGCTACCCACTCCAGTATTCCTGGGCTTTCCTGGTGGCTCAGATGGTAAAGAATCCGCTTCCAATGTGGGAGATCTGGGTTCTATCCCTGGGTTGAGAAGATCCCCTGGAGGAGGGCATGCAACCCACTCCAGTATTCTTCCCTGGAAAACTTCATGGACTATATAGTCCATGGGGTTGCAAAGAGTGGGACACAGCTGAGTGACTAAGAGTTGGACACAGCACAGCACTATACTATATGTATAGTGCTATATACTATATGCAAAGCACAGTATACTATATGTATACATGTAGCTCATTCACCTTGCTATATAGCAGAAAGCGACACAGCGGTGTGAAGAGACTATATTCCAAAAAAACGGGGGGGGGGTGGGGGCGATGACTTGGCTATATATGCAATAAATGTACAAAAAATCATTGCAATCACTTTGTTAGTAGGCAAAATGGTGCATGTACGAAGTTCCTTCAGTCTGTGTCCAGCTCTTTGCAACCCTTTGGACTGCAGCCTGCCAGATTCCTCTTTCCATGGGATTCTCCAGGCAAGAATACTGGAGTGGGTTGCCATGCCCTCTTCCAGGGGGTCTTCCCAGCCTGGGAATCAAACTCGTGTCTCTTACTTCTCCTACATTGGCAGGCGAGTTCTTTACCACTAGTGCTGCCTGGAAAGCTGAAATCTGTGTCATACAATAGGAAAGGACTTCCTTATTCTTCATCCTTACTCTTCAAACATGCTCCACTGGATCTCCTTTTCCCTACCCCTTGTTTGCCTCACAGGCAAAATTCATACTTTTCCAGTATTGTAACAGTTATGTTTTAATTACTGAAGATTCATATTGAGTGCTAAAAGTTTTGGTGTTGTCTAAAATCAGAATTTCAATCTCATGTTAATTCCACAGCTTCTCTTTTCCTGTTGGCTTAGGCTTGACCTCCCTAAGGCACATCTTGTTTTGTTTTCTTGTTTCCTACTTTTCACTTCGAACCCAGTTATCACACCTGGGTCTTCCAGGGTCAGCAGAAGAGATGGTAGCCTAAAGGAAGTCTTGGCTTGCTTGGAGCTGTTGGGATTCAGCATTGCTGCCTTTTGAGGCAGAGGTCCAGATGTTAGATCCTTCGTGGGACATGAAAGAATTTGAGAGGTTTAGGAGAGTCATTTCTATTTAAAATATATTTATTTCTGCATAAAATTCTTGCACTAGAGTCTCTTTCTTTGTGTTAACAATGTACATATTACTCTTTCAAAATGCAGCAAAGTAAGATTACAGATGGAGAAGTCAATGGCCACCCACTCCAGTACTCTTGCTTGGAAAATCCCATGGACGGAGGAGCCTGGTATGCTGCCGTCTATGGGGTCGCACAGAGTCGGACACGACCGAAGCGACTTAGCAGCAAGATTACAGATAACAAAGCAAAACTCTGTCTTTCCCATGTGTGAGTATGCGCTCAGTCACTAAGTTGTGTCTGACTCTTTGGGATGCCATGGGCTATAGCTGGCTAGGCCCCACTGTCCATGGGATTCTCCAGGCAAGAATACTGGAGTGGTTGCTATGCCCTCCTCCAGGGGATCTTCCTGACTCAGAAATTGAACCCGTATCTCCCGAGTCTCCTGCATTGGCAGGTGTATTCTTTATCACTGAGCAATCAGGGAAGCTCCCCTGTCTTTCCTACCACTGTGTTAAATAAGGTTGTTGTGTTAGTCACTCAGTTGTGTCGCACTCTTTGGGGTCCCACTAACTGTTAATTCCAGGCTCCTTTGTCCAAGCAAGAATACTGGAATGGGTTGCCATTGCCTTCTCCAGGGGATCTTCCCCTAGGAGCAAACCTAGGTCTCCTGCCTTGCAGGCAGTTTCTTTACTGTCTGAGCCACCAAGGAAGCCTATTAACTAAGTTTACTGTAGTGATATTTTTATAGTGTGCAGCACAATGCCAGGCAAAAAATGGACACCTTAGCACATGTTTATTGAGGAAATGAATAAATGAATCATTATATCCATTTGTGTGAATAAATAGCCTGAGGTGACCTATGGAACTTGATCTGGAAAGGACTACTTCAGGGGGAGGCTGAGCTAACAGGTTCCTCTGAAACCAGAAGTAAATCAAAGGTCTCTAGAGGACCGAAGTTGGGGAGAATATGCAGGAGGGAGGTGTGAGCCTCCGAGGACAACTCTGTCAGTTGGGGTTGTTCTGCTTGTATTTGCCTCTGGCTATTCTGAACATGCAAATGTTGATCAACATATTTATTCTACCATGAGTAGAATAGTAGTTTGAGACCTTTGGTAAAATAGAACACTTTTAACACAATTGTGTTATTTTCCCTTCCAAACAAAAGTTAAATCTGGTCTCAGTTTTAATGAGGCTTCCCAGGTGGTGCTAGTGGTAAAGAACCCTCCTGCCGATGCAGGGGACGTAAGAGATGTGGGCTCCATTCCTGGGTTGGGAAGATCCCCTGGAGGAAGGCATGGCAATCCAGTATTCTTGCCTGGAGAATCCCATGGACAGAGGAGCCTGATAGGCTACAGTCCATAGGGTTGGACAGAGTCAGACATGACTGAAGCAACTTAGCATGCCGTCATGCAAGCTCAGTCTTGATTTGGGGTGTTGTTGGCATCTATCACCCAGCCATTTGGAGTCACTCAGTAGAAACTCTGTGTATCATCATAGATGATAGAAATAGAACTCTTGGCTGAGCATCCAGATACCACTTAAGATCATTTGGAAGCTTTTGTTTCATTTAGTATGTGAGGCCCTTTGCTATATATTAAAAACAAAGCACCATATGTATTTTACCCTTTTTTTTTGCTTTACCTGTATTCTGTCTTTCCATGTAATCTTCCATCTTACAATTCCTTACAATGAGATTCTTTGGATAACTGGAGTACATTGCAAATGCAATACTGTGAAAATTTCTAGTAACCTAATGTTTTAATGAGGTTATCCAAGATTATTCTAACCAGTAAATGCTTAGACCAAGTTTTTTAATGAGAATCATAAGAATTAAATCAATGTATAGGAGCCAGGCAGAGATACATAAGATTATTTTACTTTTGATACATTCTTATTTACTTAAGCTATGTTTCAAAATTAGTGTTTAATTATGCTTAATAATTAACGTAAAAAGTTTTTTTCACTGATATGTTCAGTTGTACCATGGGGAAGATTTTAATATCTGATCATAAATGATAAATTAGTGATTAAAAAACTGAGTTAAATATCTCTGTGTTAAATATAAACATAGATTTAATTTTCTATTTCATGTCATGCCTCTTAAAGTTTGTGAATGATATATTGGTATAACTTCATATTTTGGTTGCATAGACTTACCTTAGTCCATGTGTGCATTCAGTTCAGTTCAGTTCAGATCAGTAGCTCAGTCGTGTCCGACTCTTTGCGACCCCATGAATCGCAGCACGCCAGGCCTCCCTGTCCATCACCAACTCCCAGAGTTCACTCAGACTCACGTCCATCGAGTCAGTGATGCCATCCAGCCATCTCATCCTCTGTCGTCCCCTTCTCCTCCTGCCCCCAATCCTTCCCAGCATCAAAGTCTTTTCCAATGAGTCAACTCTTCGCATCAGGTGGCCAAAGTACTGGAGTTTCAGCTTTAGCATCGTTCCTTCCAAAGAAATCCCAGGGATGATCTCCTTCAGAATGGACTGGTTGGATCTCCTTGCAGTCCAAGGCGCTCTCAAGAGTCTTCTCCAACACCACAGTTCAAAAGCATCCATTCTTCCGTGCTCAGCCTTCTTCACAGTCCAACTCTCACATCCATACATGACCACAGGAAAAACCATAGCCTTGACTAGACGAAACTTTGTTGGCAAAGTAATGTCTCTGCTTCTGAATATGCTATCTAGGTTGGTCATAACTTTCCTTCCAAGGAGTAAGTGCCTTTTAATTTCATGGCTGCAATCACCGTCTGCAGTGATTTTGGAGTCCCAAAAAATAAAGTCTGACACTGTTTTCACTGTTTCCCCATCTATTTGCCATGAAGTGTTGGGACCGGGTGCCATGATCTTTGTTTTCTGAATGTTGAGCTTTAAGCCAACTTTTTCACTCTCCACTTTCACTTTCATCAAGAGGATTTTTAGTTCCTCTTCGCTTTCTGCCATAAGGGTGGTGTGTCATCTGCATATCCGAGGTTATTGATATTTCTCCCAGCAATCTTGATTCCAGCTTGTGTTTCTTCCAGTCCAGCATTTCTCATGATGTACTCTGCATATAAGTTAAATAAGCAGGGTGGCAATATACAGCCTTGATGTACTCCTTTTCCTATTTGGAACCAGTCTGTTGTTCCATGTCCAGTTCTAACTGTTGCTTCCTGACCTGCATACAAATTTCTCAAGAGGCAGGTCAGGTGGTCTGGTATTCCCATCTCTTTCAGAATTTCCCACAGTTTATTGTGATCCACACAGTCAAAGGCTTTGGCATAGTCAATAAAGCAGAAATAGATGTTTTTCTGGAACTCTCTTGCTTTCTCAATGATCCAGCGGATGTTGGCAATTTGATCTCTGGTTCCTCTGCCTTTTCTAAAACCAGCTTGAACATCTTGGAGTTCACGCTTCACATATTGCTGAAGCCTGGCTTGGAGAATTTTGAGCATTACTTTACTAGCGTGTGAGATGAGTGCAATTGTGTGGTAGTTTGAGCATTCTTTGGCATTGCTTTTCTTTGGGATTGGAATGAAAACTGACCTTTTCCAGTCCTGTGGCCACTGCTGAGTTTTCCAAATGTGCTGGCATATTGAGTGCAGCACTTTCACAGCATCATCTTTCAGGATTTGAAATAGCTCAACTGGAACTCCATCACCTCCACTAGCTTTGTTCGTAGTGATTACCAGTTTTAAATTATTCAAGTATAAGAAAATAAGCACATGGTCAACATTGACTGTAACAAAAGCTTTTCTTTGAAAATGAGAAAGGATTTTTAATATTTCTTAGGTATCAGAATTATCTTGTGGACGTCCTTTATATTTGTATTTGCAAAGCATAAATGTGTTGTTAACAGACACTGATAGATGCTATTACTACCTATTACTACAGTGAATGAAATGTTGAACTAGTTGAAATACATCCAGAAAGCTAATATTGTAAAGTTAGTATTGAACTAGTTGAAATATATGCAGAAAGTTAATATTGTAATGTGTAAGTTAAAAGAAAAATATTTTTAAACTTGTCAAAAAAAATATTTTTAAACTTGTCAGTTACCCTTGACAGCTACAAGGACAATTTGAATGAGATATAACGCTATAGCTCTAAGTTACTAGATGTTTTACCATGCTGCTACTGCTGCTAAGTCGCTTCAGTCGTGTCCAACACTGTGCGATGCCATAGATGGCAGCCCACCAGGCTCCCCTGTCCCTGGGATTCTCCAGGCAAGAACACTGGAGTGGGTTGCCATTTCCTTCTCTAATGTATGAAAGTGAAAAGGGAAAGTGAAATTGCTCAGTCGTGTCCAACTCTTAGCAACCTCATGGATTGCAGCCTACCAGGCTCCTCCGTCAATGGGATTTTCCAGGCAAGAGTACTGGAGTAGGGTGCCATTGCCTTCTCCGGTTTTACCATGCTGGCAAAAGGTAAATGTTAAAGGAGTATTTAATTTGTGTACCTGTGTGTTAATGAGTGATTTCTAAGTAACAGGCTTTTTGTGGAGGAAGAAAATCAAGGGAAGGAAATGAAAATTTTAAAAAGATGGGCAGGTAGCTTTTTCACCTGTGCTTGCCTCTTATTAGCCATGTGTACCTGGTAATTCTGGGGATTTCCCCAGTGGCTCAGTGGTAAAAATCCACCTGCAATGCAGGAGACACAGGGCATGCAAGTTCTATCCTTGGGTCAGGAAGATCCCCTGGAGGAGGGCATGGGCATGGCAACCTGCTCCAGTATCCTTGCCTGAAGAACCCCATGGACAGAGGGGCCTGGCTGACTGCAAAGAGTCGGACATGACTGAAGCAACTGAGCACATACGTCCATGCACTTGTAATTTATCATTCTCTCATGTCTTAACTTCCACAACTTTAGAAAAGAGAAAACAATTCTTTCATTTGTGGAGACTAAGTAAAATAATGTATATAAAGTAAGTTGCTTAATGCCTGCAGCCATACTTTGACACAATAAATGGTAATTCCTTTCCTCCTTTTTTAAAAAAAAAGGCTGTTAAAACATGAGACTGTCCAAATGGAATCATGAAATTATAGAATTATAGAGATATGTTGCTCACTTTGAAATTGCCTAATGCAATTCTTTTTAATTTTGAGATGCAAAATAGGATTTGGGGACCAGTAATGTTCTTTAAGAAAAAAGAGAAAGCTGTTTTGATTTTTTAAGTTTTTATTAAAAAGATCACTTCTAATATAATGCTTTAAAAGTTCTGGAAAATGGTTATTTTACAAAATAAATAATTTTAGTATCCTTGCTGATAGTCATAGAATTCTAACGTGAGAATTGAGGGTTAGACGAAGTCTATGAATTATTCAACTCTATTCTTGAGGCTCAGAAAGACTTGTCCAGTTTCACAATGGTACTTTATTTAGGGAACATAAGCCCAGAATAGTGAAAGGTGGAAAGAGGAGAGGGAAATAACATATAAGACAATAAACAATGAAATGCAATAATTTTAATGCGTCAGTCACTACATCCACAAGTTACCTAGTGGGTATATTTGCTTGGCATATAGGACTTTCCTGAAGACTTGCAAAGAACTGCACTTTGGAGCAATCCAAGATTAGAGGAAGAGGAGAAATTTATCTACTTAGTTTCATTTCATTCTCATTTCCCAATGGTGACATTTACTCCACAGGAAGCTCACACTTTCATATATCCAGGTAATTTATCTAGCACCTTGGTGTTCTTTCAACAAGCCAGACCCCTAAGATGTGGCTCTTCATCTAGTCATAAAGGGGCTATTAGGCATGGGCAACATGCTGACCAGGAAAAAGAAGAAATGAGGGCAGTCAAGGGAATCTGCAAAGAAAAATAAGATTTTAACCTGATACACATGCATTATCAGGTTGAATCCTTAAAACAGTCTTAGTATATGGTTTATTGCTCATTGCTGTACCTAATGGCAGTCAGCACAGGTTGGTCCCTCTAAATGATTAAATGATTGGATAAATGAAACTCTGTTTCCTCTTTCCCAAATCAAGACACTTCCCATTATATTACAGCCTCCAAAGTCAGGTGGAATCTTGCATTTGTATTTTGTCAAACTCTGACATGACAGCTAAAGAAATGATTCAGTCACATTTACATGCCTGGTCCATTTGTCTTAAACATGTAGAACTTGAGTCTGAAGTCAAATACCTTCAGGAACCAGTCACATAATGTAAATGAATAAATCAATATAAAGCAATAGACTGTGCACAGTACAAATGCCACCTAATGTCATTTAAATTTCAGCCAAATAAAACAGGTTTGAGGCCAAGGTAGGCTCTCACTAATCTGCTCTTCACTTTGCATTAATTTCTCCTCTTACTGATCTTTTAGTACAAAAATCAGATGCCTATATACCAAACAGAAAGATTTCTTTGTTTTTATGATAAATAATTAATATCACATGCTATTAACACTGAATTAGTATATGCAATCTCCAAAATCTCCTTTTCTAAAATGTTCCAAAGTCTTATTTAGGACATACACTGACATTCCTGATGAACCCTCTTTCCATTCTCATTGGACTTTGTCAGCACAGTCTTGGAGCTTGGGACTTAACATATCACCACTAAGAGGTGTTGGTATGCATATTTGGAATATGTAATGAATCTTAATAGCATTAACTTATTATCCCAGAATGCTCAGTCATACTCATGCAGGTTTGCTCTGGCGTACACATGCTCATAATTAAGGAAGGGATATTTCTTCACCCTGGCATCTGGGCTTCTCTGATAAGTTGTTATGCAGCTGGCATTCAGTGCAAATTGGAGTTTGCTGGCTTCTGATATCTGTACATGTGCTAATCAGCAGATTACTTGTGTGGAGGCTGCCCATCTCTAACGCTATGCTGTCACATTTAGAATAAATAATAGAGTCTTGCTTTGAATTTATAAAACACTGAACTGTCTAGTTCAGACTCATAAAGTAAGCTTGGTGAATATGGTTTTCCTGTGTTAAAAAAAAATTACTGGACCTTGTAAAGTCTAGAAAATGAACACTACCATTTCATTATAACAGTGATTACAGCTGAACAAAATTTGTCATAAAGTGCTTATAGGAACTAAAATACAGAAAAATTATTAATATAATGTGGTCCCTCTGGTCTGGACTAATGAAACCCTTTCTGAAAATGCTAAATATCCCCCATTAACAACTAGGGAATTAAGTTTAAAATATCTTTTCAGACTTATTTTAAGCTACTAAGGCTTCATTATAAAAAGTGTCATTAACTCAGACTGATGACTTTAGTAGTATTCATTGATGATGAATGAAGAACTGTTGACAAGAAAGCAACAGGTTTCTGAATAAATGATAACACTGAGAGCAAAATTTTAGTAAATACAATTGAAGAATTTTTTGGTGAAATTTTAAATAAGCTGAGAGATCAAAACAGTTAGATTTCAGAATAAATTTTAATAAAAATATGCACTATAAATTGGGTCAGAACAATGATAAACTCTAGACTGACTGTTAAAATAATCCTCATAATGGTTCAGCATGGAAGTTTTTCTTTTTAGATGAGAAAACTGAGATTCGTAGATGCTGTTATTTACTCAGCTAATAAATGGTCATATACTCATAATGGTTCAGCATGGAAATTTTTTTTTTTAGATGAGAAAACTGAGATTCATAGAAGTTGTCATTTACTCAGCTAATAAATGGTCATATACTTTTATCTGCTGGACTCCTGAGTGTTTTCTTTATCACTATCCATAATCACTAAACTGTCTTGGTGGCAGGTTGAGAACAGAGTTAGGTTAACAGAGACATGTGAAGCGAGGATTTTGAAGAGCACAGGATTTTTCAGACTACTGTTTACATGCTGCAGCTTAATGCTAAATGAAAACATGCTTTCAAATCTTTTTTTTATAAAAATAACTCTTGAGTTTTCAATGAGGCTCTTCTAAAACAATTTAGCTAAAACCAGAAAGTTGTTCAACACAAGTGAAGGCAGATGTTGAATTTACAATGCTAAGACACCTGTAAAACATACATATGTACTGCTGCTGCTGCTGCTGCTAAGTGCTTCAGTCGTGTCCGACTCTGTGCAACCCCATAGATGGCAGCCCACCAGGCTCCACCGTCTCTGGGATTCTCCAGGCAAGAACACTGGAGTGGATTGCCATTTCCTTCTCCAATGCATGAAAGTGAAAAGTGAAAGTGAAGTCGCTCAGTCGTGTCTGACCCTCAGCGACCCCATGGACTGCAGCCCATCAGGTTCCTCCATCCATGGGATTTTTAGCAGATGTCAACTTTATCCCTAAGAACCAGTTTCTTTTTTCTTTTTTGGCAGTTCAATAACTTTATTGGACAGTCAGCAGTTAGTTCTCATCCACATTAACTAAAGATTTTTGAAGGTGATGGCAGGCTTCTAGGTAACCAAAGTGTAGGGCTTGTTTGGGGAATCTTTGTCTTCATTACATTTTCCGCACAACTGCACGCAGATCTGGTATGGGACATTCCTTATTCCTGTGGCCCAGATGCGTTTGTTGAACCTAGTGTTGATGCTCACATCCGGTCTTCCCATCTCCTTCATGGCACATTTCCAGATTTCTTTGAGTGTCCGAGGGGCACACTTCTTGAAACCTGCTCCATGGATGCACTTGTGAATATTGATAGTGTGTTCTCTGGTCACCACCTCGTTGATGGTGGATGCTTCTTTTCACCGCCCTTCTTTGCAGGAGCCATCCTGCAGGGCTGGGTTTGGAATGACAAGATCCACTTTTTAACCTTTTAGGAAAGAGATTCAGTTTCTATGAGTGGCCTTCTAATAAATTACCATCATGGAGCAATGGCACCCCACTCCAGTACTCTTGCCTGGAAAATCCCATGGATGGAGGAGCCTGGTGGGCTGCAGTCCATGGGGTTGCTAGGAGTCGGACATGACTGAGTGACTTCACTTTCACTTTTCACTTTCATGATTGGAGAAGGAAATGGCAACCCACTCCAGTGTTCTTGCCTGGAGAATCCCAGGGATGGGGGAGCCTGGTGGGCTGCCGTCTATGGGGTCGCACAGTGTTGGACACGACTAAAGTGACTTAGCAGCAGCAGTAGCAACCATGTTTACTTTTAGTGTCTCCAACTACTAAGGGACAGTTCCCTCTACTCTGGTTTCAATACCATTTAAATAGACTGTGTCATTCTAGATTATTAACACATTTATGCTGGTGATTATAAATTTAAATATACATGTGCCAGATAAAGAAAAACAGGTAAAGGTTTGTGGGAAAACTTTTTTAGATGACATGTAGTCTTAATACTTTTGGGATCATCCTATTGGGTGAATTTTGAATAGTTAAAGAGAGAAATTAGTATTTTCTGAAATGTAGAATTTTCAATGCTGCATGTATTCAGATACCAAGGCAGATGGTCATTACCAAAAACTACCGTTAGCTTTGATAGTGCAGCTCATCTTTGTGTCTTGGCTATATTTATTCTCTGTGCTCCATAACAAAATTACTGCACATTCAGTAGTTTAAAACAACACCCATTTATTAGCTCAGGGTGTCTTATGTCGGAAGCTCAGAATGGCAAAGCTGAGGGTTCTCACAAGGCCAAAATCAAGATATTGGGGGAACTGAGTTCTTGTTTGGAGACTCGGGGGGTGGAAATCTCCTTTTAAGCTTATTTTGTTTGCAGAATTAAGCTGCCCATGACTATTTGGCCCAAAGTCCCCACTGCCTTGCAAGTTGTCAGTTGAGGGCTGCTTTCAGTTTCTAGAGGATGCCCTCGGTCCTTTGCATGTGGCCCCCTTTCAGCTTCAAACCAGAAGCCTTGTTTCAACTTCTCATCCCTGAAATCCACCTCTCTTCCTCCTTTGCTACTCTCTACTCACAAGAGAAAACTCTGCTTTTAAAGGGATCATGTGATAAGGTTAGGTCTGCTTGGGTAATTTGATTTTCATTTTGATTATATATATGTATGTGTTCTCAGTCATCTCCAACTCTTTGTGACCCTGTGGACTATAGCCCATGAGGCTCCTCTGTTTGTGGAGTTTTCCAGGCAAAATTATTGGAGTGGGTTGCCATTTCTTTCTGCAAGGAATCTTACCAACCCAAGGATTAACCAAAGTCAATTTAGTGGTCATCTTAATCAGCAAAAATCCCTTTTGCCATTTTATTACAGTTATTCAGGAATGAATAGGATATTGAATCGAAACATGGACCAAGCCACTTGAAATTTTGGTCTACCCCCTACCATATCTAGCTCAAATGTTATCAGGAACCAAGTAGTCATTTCTGAGCAGTGGTAGTGTAGAAAGGATCAGAAAAGGTTAACCAAAGGTGAACTCAATCTAATTACAATCTGCTCAGCCAAAATTCAACTTGACTTTTGAAAACAAAACAAAACAAAACTAAACTAAACTAAATCATCATCTATGTGCTCTAATTGCCAAAGAGAGGAAAGGGCTTAAATTCTCTAGAAAATAAACAAAATAAAGTCCCCCTCCCCCAATCGTATCTTAAGCCTCTATTATTTCTTTATTCACAATGCTTGGAATTCAGTTATATGAAACATACAAAGAAGCAGAAACAAGTGACGCAAAATCAGAAGTAGTCAGTAAGAGCAGACCCACAGCAATTGGGAGTCCCAGAAGAAAAAGAAAGTCATGTAAAGTACATTTCAATAAATAATAGTCTATTTTTTAAAAATTTAATTAAACATATTGACCACAAGTATCATAAGCTCATTAAATGCTTTTCATCAGATGAGCACCTTACACCATACACACAGAGGCACATGACTGTCAATCTGCTGAAATCCAAAACAATAGAGAAAAATACTGAAAGCAGCAAAAGAATAAGCACACATTACATATACGGGAACAATGATATAAATTTTGCCTAATTTGTTATCAGAAACAATGGAAGCCAGAAGATAATGGAATACCATTTCTGAAGCACTTAATGAAAAAGAATTGTCATGATAATTATGTGCATAGTTGAAATAATCATTTAAATATGAAGGCATGTTTTCAGATAAGCAGAAATTGAGAGACTTGTTGGCAATAGACGCACATAGCAGACATGCTGAAAGAAGTTCTTTAGGCTAGAGGATCATGTAAATGCAGAAATTTGGATCTATAGGAAGGAATAAAGAGTGGTGGAAATAGTAAATATATGGGTAAATAAAGAATAATTAAATTAACAAGCAATTAAAGCAAAAATAATTTCAATTAATTTGAGGTTATATAATTAATACTATATATGATGACAATAGCACAAAGGACAGGAAAGAGGTAAACTGAAGCGCACTGTTACAAGTTTCTTACGCTATATGTGAAGGGTATGATAATAAGTAAAGTTTGATTATTATGAGTTAAGGAAGCATAGGGCCAGCATGGGAGTATCCATTAAAACAATAAGATACTGAAGTATAGCTAGAGAACCAATAGAAGTGATAAAATCTATTAATAAAAAATTATCCAAAGGAAGTAAAAGAAATAAGGGGAAAGAAACAAGAACAGACAAGGGGTATAGAAAACAAATATAATGGTAGTCTTAAGCACAATTTAAGGTATCATAATTAAGAATCAATAATTTAAAACTTAATATTATATTCTACGTCAGTTCAGTTCAGTTCAGTCGCTCAGTCCTGTCCAACCCCATGAACCGCAGCACGCCAGGCCTCCCTGTCCATCACCAACTCACAGACTTCACTTGAACCCCTGTCCATTGTGTCGGTGATGCCATCCAGCTGTTTCATCCTCTGTTGTCCCCTTCTCCTCCTGCCTGCAATCTTTCCCAGCATCAGGGTCTTTTCAAATGAGTCAGCTCTAAGTATTGGAGTTTCAGCTTCAACATCAGTCCTTCCAATGAACACCCAGGACTGATCTCCTTTAGGATGGACTGGTTGGATCTCCTTGCAGTCCAAGGGACTCTCAAGAGTCGTCTCCAACACCACACTTCAAAAGCATCAATTCTTCGGCACTCAGCTTTCTTCACAGTCCAACTCTCATATCCATACATGACCACTGGAAAAACCATAGCCTTGACTAGACGGACCTTTGTTGGCAAAGTAATGTCTCTGCTTTTTCATATGCTATCTAGGTTGGTCATAACTTTCCTTCCAAGGAGTGAGTGTCTTTTAATTTCATTGCTGCAGTGATTTCGGAGCCCAGAAAAAAAAAATCAGCCACTGTTTCCACTGTTTCCCCATCTATTTCCCATGAAGTGATGGGACCAGATGCCATGATCTTCGTTTCTGAATGTTGAGCTTTAAGCCAACTTTTCACTCTCCTCTTTCACTTTCATCAAGAGACTCTTTAGTTCTTCACTTCTGCCATAAGGGTGGTAGTTATTTGCATATCTGAAGTTATTGATATTTCTCCTGGCAATCTTGATTCCAGCTTGTGCTTCCTCCAGCCCAGCATTTCTCATGATGTACTCTGCATATAAGTTAAATAAGCAGGGTGACAATATACAGCCTTGACGAACTCCTTTTCCTATTTGGAACCAGTGTGTTGTTCCATGTCCAGTTCTAACTGTTGCTTCCTGACATGCATATTCTATGTAAATGATTTAAAAACTTAAAAGGCGCAGATTGCTGCTGCTGCTTCTAAGTCCTTTCAGTCGTGTCCGACTCTGTGCGACCCCACAGATGGCAGCCCACCAGGATCCACCGTCCCTGGGATTCTCCAGGCAAGAACACTGGAGTGGGTTGCCATTTCCTTCTCCAATGCATGAAAGTGATAAGTGAAAGTGAAGCCGCTCAGTCTTGTCCGACTCTCAGCGACCCCATGGACTGCAGCCCATCAGGCGAATTATTAGGATTAAAAAAGGCAAAACCTAATCCTTGCTGCCTACAAGGGATCACCTTAAGGGACAAGTAGTATCCTGTGAAATAAGTAGCATACTGTGAAATAATCATGAATCATAAAATCACAGGTGAAATTAGAAAATATTTTAAACAAAAGACCAAAATATCAAAATATGTGAGATGCATTTACAGCAAAGCTTTGAGGAAACATTATATCTCTAAATGCCTATATTAGAAAAGAAGAAAAATTCAAGTTACAAAGATAATAAAAAGAGTAAATTAAACCCAAATAAGTAGAAAAAAGGGCATGACAATAAATGGGAAGTCAAATAAAGAAAAGGAAAAAAGAGAAAAATCAATAAATCTGAGTTAACTATTTGAATAGAATAATGAAATTGATGAATTTTTGCAAAGATGATGAGGAGCAAGAGAGTGAGGAAAAGGAGAGGAGATGAATTAACAGTATCAGTAATGAGAAATCCTGTAAATGTAACACATAATAATGAACTATTGTGAATAACTTTATGCAATGCTTAAAATTCCTTGAAAAGCTCAACTTACATAACTGACACACACATAAAAAGAAAATGTTGATAGCCCTACATTTGTGAAAGAAATTGAATCTCTAATTAAAAATTTGTCCCAAAGAGACCCCCAGGCTTAGATCCCTTCACAAGAATTCTTTAAAATATTTAAGGAAGAAATAATACAAATCTTACCCAAATTATCTCACAAACCATGGTAACAGGGGACAATTCTAACTTATTTTATGAAACTAGCATAAACTTGCTATCATAATCTTAATGACAAAGACACAACAAGTAAATAAAATTATAGACCAAAAATTGATTATATTTCTAGATGTGAAGCATCATCAGTCAAGTAAGCAACTTTTATTCATGGCAAGTAATGCTTCTGTGAAAGTCGGTGTTGCATGTCATTGCAGACAGCCATCTCATAACGGTGAATTCAGCTCAGTGGAAAGTCTTGTCTTCTTGGTCGATGGGTTGTCTCCCCCTAGGCTGCTTTTGATGGGAAAATATGGCAAAAATTGAGTAGCACTGGCAAGTTGAGCTTGTGTGTATGTATGTGTCTGTGTGTATTTATAGGAGTGTCATGGGTTAGGGTTCTGAATATCTTATTTGAGATAAGTTGAATATAAGGATTGTGGTGAAGGATACAATCTTTCTTATGTAAAAAGGATTTGGTTTTGGACTGGGTTTATGTAAATGTTCATTGTTTGCTCACTATTACTAAAATACAGTAACACCCAAAATCAAAAAAGTAAACTCTCTGTGATGTATGGGAAAATTTCAAAGATTGCAAAAAATTTGAATTAAATGCATTCTAAGCATATCCCTTCAAAAAAATAGAGCTTACTTTTTAGAGCAGTTTTTAAATTTTTAAAATTTTTTATTGAAGTATGGAGAAGGCAATGGCAACCCACTCCAGTACTCTTGCTTGGAAAATCCCATGGACAGAGGAGTCTGGTAGGCTACAGTCCATGGGGTCGCTAAGAGTCAGGCATGACTGAGCGACTTCACTTTCACTTTTCACTTTCATGCATTGGAGAAGGAAATGACACCCCACTCCAGTACTCTTGCCTGGAAAATCCCATGGATGGAGGAGCCTGGTAGGCTACAGTCCATGGGGTTGCTAAGAGTCAGACATGACTGAGCGACTTCACTTTCAGTTTTCACTTTCATGCATTGGAGAAGGAAATGGCAACCCACTCCAGTGCTCTTGCCTGGAGAATCCCAGGGACGGGGGAGCCTGGTGGGCTGCCGTCTCTGGGGTTGCACAGGGTCAGACACGACTGAAGCAACTTAGCAGCAGCATGGTTGATTTACAATACTGTGTTAATTTTAGATGCACAGCAGTGTTTCAGTTATACATACATATGCGTCTATTTTTTTCAGATTCTTTTCCTTGATAGGTTATTACAAAATATTGAGTATAGTTTCCTGTGCCATAGAGTGGGTCCTTGTTAGTTAGAGCAGTTTTAAGTTCGTAGTAAAATTGAACAGAAGGTGCAGAATGCCCACATAGACCCTGACTCCATACATGTGTATGCTCTCCTATTATCAAGATCCCTAACCAGAAGGGTTGGAGAAGGAAATGGCAACCCACTCCAGTGTTCTTGCCTGGAGAATCCCATGGACGGAGAAGCCTGGTGGGCTGCAGTCCATGGGATCACACAGAGTCGGACACGACTGAAGCGACTTAGCAGCAGCAGCAGCAGCAGCAGCAACCAGAAGGGTACATTTGTTACAAGTGATGAACCTACATTAACACACCATTATCACCCAGAGTTCAGAGTTTACAATAGGAACCACTCTTGGTGTGTTGTATATTTTATGGATTGGATAAATATATAATAACATGTATCCATCATTAAAGTATCATAAAGAATATTTTTACTGCCTTAAAAAGCCTTTGTTCTCTGCCTGTTGTCTTCTAGGAGTTTTATAGTTTGATGTTTTATATTTAGGAGTGCTACTGTGAATGATGTGTTTTAATAATTCTACTTGTTCATTGCTGGGACTCGTATGTAGGAAAGAAATTTGCTTTTGTGTATTAACTTTGTATCCTGAAACCTTGGTATAATTTCTTATTAGTTCCAGAAGGTTTATTGTTGTTGATTCTTTTGGATTTTCTACTTCGACAAGCATGTCATGTGTGAGCAAAGACAGTTTTATTTCTTCCTTACCTGATCTGTATACCTTTTATTTTACTTTCTTGTTATATTTCATTATCTAGGACTTTCAATACAATATTAAAAGGGAGTGATGTGAGAGAACATCTTTGCCTTCATCCTCAGGTCTCAGACAGAGGGTTTCTAATAGATTCTCACTATTAAGTATAACATTAGCTGTAGGTTTTCTGCAAATGTTCTTTACCAAATTGAAGAAGTTTTTTTTTTTTTTTTTCCTAATTTGCTGCGTGTTTTTATCATGACAGGGGTCAGATTTTTTCAAATGCTTTTTATGCATGTATTGATATGATCATTTGATTTTTCTTCTTTCTTTGATATGAGGAATTAACATTAGTTGATTTTCAAACATGCTACCAACCTGCATACCTGGATAAATGCCATTAATCATGATATATAACTCTTCTCATACATTGTTGGATTCGATTTGCTAATAGTTTGTTGAAAATTTTTATGTCTGTTTTCATGAAAGATATTGGTCTGTAGCTTTCTTATTTTGTAATTTCTTTGTCTGGTTCTGATCATGTGAAGAACTGACTCATTTGAAAAGACCCTGATGCTGGGAAAGATTGTGGGCAGGAGGAGAAGGGGACAATGGAGGATGAGATGGTTGGATGGCTTCACCGACTCAATGAACATGAGTTTGAGTAAACTCCGGGAGTTGGTGATGGACAGGGAGGCCTGGTGTACTACAGTCCATGGGGTGGCAAAGAGTCAGACACAACTGAGCAACTGAACTGACTGAACTTGTCTGGTTCGGTATTAAGGGTCGTTCTAGCTTATTTAACTTATATGCAGAGTACATCATGAGAAACGCTGGGCTGGAAGAAGCACAAGCTGAAATCAAGACTGCCGGGAGAAATATCAATAACCTCAGATATGCAGATGACACCACCCTTGGCAGAAAGTGAAGAGGAACTAAAAAGCTTCTTGATGAAAATGAAAGAGAAGAGTGAAAAAGTTGGCTTAAAGCTCAACATTCAGAAAACGAAGATCATGGCATCTGGTCCCATCACTTCATGGCAAATAGATGGGGAAACAGTGAAAACAGTGTCAGACTTTATTTTTGGGGGCTCCAAAATCACTGTGGATGGTGATTGCAGCCATGAAATTAAAAGACGCTTACTCCTTGGAAGGAAAGTTATGACCAACCTAGATAGCATATTCAAAAGCAGAGATATTACTTTGCCAACTTTTAGAATGGACTGGTTGGATCTCCCTGCAGTCCAAGGGACTCTGAAGAGTCTTCTCCAACACCACAGTTCAAAAGCTAAGAGAGTTTTCATAGACTGGGACTGCATATTATGATTATTTTGTAATCTCAATAGATACTAATCTTACCATTAGGTATGCTCATTTATTCATACATTAGAATTTTGAGGAAGTATCTTGGAAAGGCCAAGCTCTATCTTAAGGTTCAGGGACTTTGGGTTAGATACCATTGAGTTGGCATAATATATTAAACACAGGCTATTCACTTCAGGAAATTAGTGTTTTTACCTTTTGGCCAAATATATATCCATGGTTTTCAAGCAAGCTTGTTGCAGCTTTTCATGGATCAAACTGTTGTATGTCATATGTAGTCTTCTTTTCAAAAGAAGAAAAAAAAAAAAATATATATATATATATAGTATAAACAAATGGAAATGTTCTAATTTCAGACTATTGTATACTATATAATTGTGTTTTTTGAGCCATGGGCCAAAACCCACACATTGTTAAGTGGAGGATTTTTCCCTGAAGGGAATAATTGTTAGCCTGGAATCAGGGAATAAGGACCACAATGTTGGCCTTGCATTGAAGGGAGAAAAATCATTTACCTTCTCTTGAGGGTTTGGAAGCAGATTGGCCCAGATCTGAAGCCCTGAGATGCCTAGAACATTTGTACTGATGGAAGGTGAGGGTAGGGGTGACGGAAGTTGTCAGCTGCTCTTTAGCACATGATATATACCATGCTGGAAACAGAGGAAGAGCTGTCTGGGAAGAGTCTCTAGAATGATCTGAGTCTGACAGGAGTTTAGGCTAATTTATTATCCTTTCACCTTTCATAAGGTCTTGTCGAAAAGTATAGCCCAGTCTCTCCTATGCCAAGAGAATGTTAGGAAAACACTAGTTTATATTTGGAGAAATTGATAATAGTATTGCATTGTTTTCCATCCTTTCATCTACTTTCAATATTGCCCACTGGTTATGCCCATTAAGTAGCATGGATCCCAGCAGAGAGCTCATGAGAGTCACTTAAGGCAAGGAGGTGGCAAGTTAAAAAGGCTGAATTGAAAAACCTGATGGACTTGTGAGAGGAGAGGCAGACAGCTGGGACAAAATTCAAAGGGGAAAATTTCAGGCATAAATTCAGAGAAGACTTGTGGCTTGCAATTTGTATTACATGTGCAAATACAAAAACCCAAAGATTATCAAAATGTACCATTGACACTCACACCATCACAGTGGTTTCTGCCTCATGAGTTGTTACCTGGATGGGTTGAGTTAGGACACGAGACAGTCTGCATTTAACCTTTCCTGTTGTCTCACCTTTGCTATCATTGTCCTTCTTTTTCTAAAGTATTATAATTTTAAAAATACGATTCATCATTTTCGTCCCATCTCTAGTTATCTAATCAAAGATTTTTAGAGAGAAAAGAAACACAAAAGAATTTAATTATTTATAACCAGTTTTTATTTCCTTTCTCTTCCTTTCTTCCTCCCTTCATCATCCCTTGTTCTCTCTCTTTCTCAGAAGAAAACTTAAGTTTATTAAACATTTGCCATATGCCTAGCTCCATCATACACATTCAGTAGGTGCTGACAACAGATGACTGTAAGCAGCATAGTGCTTCAGGGCCTGCTAAATAGTCAGTTTGATTGGGTTGAAATTCAGGCTCCACCCTTATTAACTAGTGATAATTATGGTACAGATAATACTACATTTAAGTTTCATTTGAGCAAACAGAAAGACTACATGACTCCTTACAGTTAGAAGGTATCCTGTGAATGATTTTAGCCAATAAACTTTAGCAAGAATTACATATATCACATCCTGGGCCATAAAGCTAGCCTTGGTAAATTCAAAAAAATAGAAATCATTCCAAGCATCTTTTCTGACCACAATGCAGTAAGATTAGATCTCAATTACAGGAGAAAAACTATTAAAAAATCCAACATATGGAGGCTGAACAACACACTGCTGAATAACCAACAAATCACAGAAGAAATCAAAAAAGAAATCAAAATTTGCATAGAAACGAATGAAAATGAAAACACAACAACCCAAAACCTGTGGGACACGGTAAAAGCAGTCCTAAGGGGAAAGTTCATAGCAATACAGGCACACCTCAAGAAACAAGAAAAAAGTCAAATAAATAACCTAACTCTACACCTAAAGCAACTAGAAAAGGAAGAAATGAAAAACCCCAGGGTTAGTAGAAGGAAAGAAATCTTAAAAATTAGAGCAGAAATAAATGCAAAAGAAACAAAAGAGACCATAGCAAAAATCAACAAAACCAAAAGCTGGTTCTTTGAAAGGATAAATAAAATTGACAAACCATTAGCCAGACTCATCAAGAAACAAAGGGAGAAAAATCAAATCAATAAAATTAGAAATGAAAATGGAGAGATCACAACAGACAACACAGAAATACAAAGGATCATAAGAGACTACTATCAACAATTATATGCCAATAAAATGGACAACGAGGAAGAAATGGACAAATTCTTAGAAAAGTACAACTTTCCAAAACTCGATCAGGAAGAAATAGAAAATCTTAACAGACCCATCACAAGCACGGAAATTGAAACTGTAATCAAAAATCTTCCAGCAAACAAAAGCCCAGGTCCAGACGGCTTCACACCTGAATTCTACCAAAAATTTAGAGAAGAGCTAACACCTATCCTGCTCAAACTCTTCCAGAAAATTGCAGAGGATGGAAAACTTCCAAACTCATTCTATGAGGCCACCATCACCCTAATACCAAAACCTGACAAAGATCCCACAAAAAAAGAAAACTACAGGCCAATATCACTGATGAACATAGATGCAAAAATCCTTAACAAAATTCTAGCAATCAGAATCCAACAACACATTAAAAAGATCAAACACCATGACCAAGTGGGCTTTATCCCAGGGATGCAAGGATTCTTCAATATCCGCAAATCAATCAATGTAATACACCACATTAACAAATTGAAAAATAAAAACCATATAATTATCTCAATAGATGCAGAGAAAGCCTTTGACAAAATTCAACATCCATTTATGATCAAAACGCTCCAGAAAGCAGGAATAGAAGGAACATACCTCAACATAATCAAAGCTATATATGACAAACCCACAGCAAACATTATCCTCAATGGTGAAAAATTGAAAGCATTTCCTCTAAAGTCAGGAACAAGACAAGGGTGCCCACTTTCACCATTACTATTCAACATAGTTTTGGAAGTTTTGGCCACAGCAATGAGAGCAGAAAAAGAAATAAAAGGAATCCAAATTGGAAAAGAAGAAGTAAAGCTCTCACTGTTTGCAGATGACATGATCCTCTACATAGAAAACCCTAAAGACTCCACCAGAAAATTACTAGAACTAATCAATGATTATAGTAAAGTTGCAGGATATAAAATCAACACACAGAAATCCCTTGCATTCCTATACACTAATAATGAGAAAACAGAAAGAGAAATTAAGGAAACAATTCCATTCACCATTGCAACGGAAAGAATAAAATACTTAGGAATATATCTACCTAAAGAATCTAAAGACCTATATATAGAAAACTATAAAACACTGGTGAAAGAAATCAAAGAGGACACTAACAGATGGAGAAATATACCATGTTCATGGATTGGAAGAATCAATATAGTGAAAATGAGTATACTACCCAAAGCAATCTATAGATTCAATGCAATCCCTATCAAGCTACCAACAGCATTCTTCACAGAGCTAGAACAAATAATTTCACAATTTGTATGGAAAAACAAAAAACCTCGAATAGCCAAAGCGATCTTGAGAAAGAAGAATGGAACTGGAGGAATCAACCTACCTGACTTCAGGCTCTACTACAAAGCCACAGTTATCAAGACAGTATGGTACTGGCACAAAGACAGAAATATAGATCAATGGAACAAAATAGAAAGCCCAGAGATAAATCCACGCACATATGGACACCTTATCTTCGACAAAGGAGGCAAGAATATACAATGGATTAAAGACAATCTCTTTAACAAGTGGTGCTGGGAACTCTGGTCAACCACTTGTAAAAGAATGAAACTAGAACACTTTCTAACACCATACACAAAAATAAACTCAAAATGGATTAAAGATCTAAACGTAAGACCAGAAACTATAAAACTCCTAGAGGAGAACATAGGCAAAACACTCTCTGACATACATCACAGCAGGATCCTCTATGACCCACCGCCCAGAATATTGGAAATAAAAGCAAAAATAAACAAATGGGACCTAATTAACCTTAAAAGCTTCTGCACATCAAAGGAAACTATTAGCAAGGTGAAAAGACAGCCTTCAGAATGGGAGAAGATAATAGCAAATGAAGCAACTGACAAACAACTAATCTCGAGAATATACAAGCAACTCCTACAGCTCAACTCCAGAAAAATAAATGACCCAATCAAAAAATGGGCCAAAGAACTAAATAGACATTTCTCCAAAGAAGACATACAGATGGCTAACAAACACATGAAAAGATGCTCAACATCACTCATTATCAGAGAAATGCAAATCAAAACCACTATGAGGTACCATTTCACACCAGTCAGAATGGCTGCGATCCAAAAGTCTACAAGTAATAAATGCTGGAGAGGGTGTGGAGAAAAGGGAACCCTCTTACACTGTTGGTGGGAATGCAAACTAGTACAGCCACTATGGAGAACAGTGTGGAGATTCCTTAAAAAACTGGAAATAGACATGCCTTATGATCCAGCAATCCCACTGCTGGGCATACACACTGAGAAAACCAGAAGGGAAAGAGACACGAGTACCCCAATGTTCATCGCAGCACTGTTTATAATAGCCAGGACATGGAAGCAACCTAGATGTCCATCAGCAGATGAATGGATAAGAAAGCTGTGGTACATATACACAATGGAGTATTATTCAGCCATTAAAAAGAATACATTTGAATCAGTTCTAATGAGGTGGATGAAACTGGAGCCTATTATACAGAGTGAAGTAAGCCAGAAAGAAAAACACCAATACAGTATACTAACGCATATATATGGAATTTAGAAAGATGGTAACAATAACCCTGTGTACGAGACAGCAAAAGAGACACTGATGTATAGAACAGTCTTATGGACTCTGTGGGAGAGGGAGAGGGTGGGAAGATTTGGGAGAATGGCATTGAAACATGTAAAATATCATGTACGAAATGAGATGCCAGTCCAGGTTCGATGCACGATACTGGATGCTTGGGGCTGGTGCACTGGGACGACCCAGAGGGATGGAATGGGGAGGGAGGAGGGAGGAGGGTTCAGGATGGGGAACACATGTATACCTGTGGCGGATTCATTTTGATATTTGGCAAATCTAATACAGTTATGTAAAGTTTAAAAATAAAATAAAATTAAAAAAAAAAAAAAAGCATGGAAAATCCTGCTAAAGGTACTAATAAAAAAAAAAAAAAAAAAAAAAAAGAATTACATATATCACTTCTGAGTTGGGGTAGTTGTGTATTTAGCTTGCCTTCCCCGTGTTCTATAACCCTCAACCATCTCTACCTGCTGGCCGAGTGACACTAGTGTGAAACTGAAGGTACAGGAAAGCAGAGCCCCAGGAAGGAGCGAGCCTGGATCCCTGCAAAGCACCTGGAACAAAGTTGCGCAGGAGAGCTCCTTTAACCTTGGGTTAGAACTGGACCTTGTGTAAAGCCACTGAAGTTTTGAGATTATTTTACATCAATTAACACTGATTACTCTAGTACATTACCTCTGGCAAATTACTTAACATCTAAGCATCAATTTCCTCATCAGTAAAATGGAGATAAAATTAACACTTCACAGAGAGTCATTACAGATATTAAATGGGGTAAAGCAGCAATTGTCTGAGTTACAGTAATTTTGTAAAGCAGTAACTTTTATGTTCAATTTTACAAGTTAGGACACCAAAGCACAGACATATTTGGTAGGTTGTGTCAGTTGCTTATTTAAGCAAACAGAAAATTATTTTATTGCTAGATATTTCAGTGGGTGAATCTGGCTGTCAGACATATCTGGATTTGGAGATATAAACAATATTATAAGGAGCTCTCTATATTTCTTTTGATATACATCCTCAGCTCTGCTTTCTTTCTTTTGAAAGAAATTAGAATTTCTTTCTAATTCTCATTAGAAAGAGAATTAGAATTTCTTTCTAATTCTCATTAGAAAGAGAATTAGAATTTCTTTCTAATTCTCATTAGAAAGAGAATTAGAATTTCTTTCTAATTCTCATTAGAAAGAGAATTAGAATTCTGGCTTAATAGCAAAAAATGGCCACCATCAACTTAGCAATTACATCCACCAGGGAGAGTCTTTTTTTTGACCTGGCCCTGTTCATATTCCAAACCATGGACCTGTCACTACTTTGCAGAGGATGGCTTACAGGTATTGACCATTCTAGCCTTGAACCCAGTGACTGGCAGAGAAGCTTAGACTGTGTATTTTACAGCTTCACCAAGACTGCATGTTATCAGGATGGGAGGACTTCTCAAAGGAAAATGAAGACACTGTGACTCAGGAAAAGAGTAGAGGCAAAAGCAACAGATGACCACTGTAAAAGCTGGCAAAGGCCTGTGTATCACAACAAGGATATCAACCTAGGCTTGTGTGATTTTGAGACCAAGCTGCCACTAACAGACATTTTGGTTGGTGACAGACCAACTTGTAAATATCTTGAACTTGTCTCCAGAACTCATGCACTGTTAGACTTGAAAGGGCAGTACAAGACAGAGAGTTGAATTTTAGGTACTCAAACTGATACTTTTCCTGAAAGGATAGCTGCTTTGTCCTAACTGTGCTCTAAAACTATAATTACAATAGTATTGATTTATTCATTGCCTCTTACTGTTTATGAAGTGAGGAATACAGATTATACATATTACTTTCCTAAGAGTTTGCATCATCTTTAAGCACAGAAGATTAGTTTAACACCTTTGGCATATATTCCAAATAACAGAATATACTCTAATTAGATCTGCAAAAGCTGTTACCTTGATTACTAGATATACTAGTTATCTTGTCTGTCATTGATCTTATAATTATAAGGGAGGATGTTGTTATTTTCAAATGATCTGGGCTAAATTCTGCCCTTGAGTTCGGGGCTTTAATTGAGTCCCAGCTCAGTAGATGTTTACTGCTATTTCTGTGCACACAGCAATTAGCTGCATTTCTTTATCCTCAAGGCTTTAAAATTAAAATACTTTACAATCATACCAAATAGGCTCAAATCACCTAATCCCATCACCCTAACATAACAGTTTAATTTTAAATCCATAAAAGGTAAGATGAAGAATTATATTCCGTCTTTAATTAAATTAGCTTAATTTTAATCCGTAGATATTATCTGTAGGTTTTTCTTAATGTGTATCACAGTTTGCATAAAGTGTTTTACATTGTTGATTGAAAAGATAATATTCTTTATTTTCACTTATATGGGATTTATAAAGAACTGTATTTAACTCAGTTATGTTGTGTATTGCTTTCAGAACATATCACATATACAGTCCTTTTCTGTTGGAATAAACATATTTTACCATATTACCATACATTTTCAGGCTAGCAGATACATGTTTTCCTCTTTGTAACACTCATAGCCTTAGGACTTAGTTCACATTATTAAGTGCAAGACATGTCTTCCACCTCCTTTACAGAGCAGGTGTGATGACTGGGCATTTAGAAGCCAGCAACCGCAACAGCACACTATTCTTTAAATTCTTCAAACATCTCCTGTGCTCTACTTTCCTGGCCTGTTGACTTTTACCCAGACACTATCAACAAGCAACCCATTTTCATGAGGGCCTCATTGTTTAAGTAGATTTTTTCCTTTTTACATTGAGTTAGAAATCTGATTTGTTCAACTTTGATAACTTATCCATATTGACTTAATGAATTTGATATGACCCCTTGGGTGGCTGCAGCCATGAAATTAAAAGATGCTTACTCCTTGGAAGAAAAGTTATGACCAACATAGATAGCATATTCAAAAGCAGACATTACTTTGCCAACAAAGGTCCGTCTAGTCAAGGCTATGGTTTTTCCAGTGGTCATGTATGGATGCGAGAGTTGGACTGTCAAGAAAGCTGAGCGCCGAAGAATTGATGCTTTTGAACTGTGGCATTGGAGAAGACTCTTGAGAGTCCCTTGGACTGCAAGGAGATCCAACCAGTCCATTCTGAAGGAGATCAGCCCTGGGATTTTTTTGGAAGGAATGATGCTAAAGCTGAAACTCCAGTACTTTGGCCACCTGATGCTCAGAGTTGACTCATTGGAAAAGACTCTGATGCTGGGAGGGATTGGGGGCAGGAGGAGAAGGGGATGACAGAGGATGAGATGGCTGGATGGCATCACTGACTCAATGGACATGAGTCTGAGTGAACTCCGGGAGTTGGTGATGGACAGGGAGGCCTGGCATGCTGCAATTCATGGGGTCGTGAAGAGTCGGACACGACTGAGTGACTGAACTGAACTGAACTGAACTTGGAATGACACAATACAAGTCTAAGTCTTTTTTTATGCTACATTGTTGATGAGAAACAGTCATAAAAGTGCTTTCTTGTATGAGGTAAAAACAATATCCTGAACAAGCTTGAGATGGAAGTTCAGTGGTTTGAAGCCCTGCCTCTACCACTTCCTCAACCCTCATCCCCCAGTGGTTTTTAGCAGACCAGTTAAATTTTTTAGCCTCAGTTTACTTAACTAGAAATTAAAGGCAATAATATTAACTCTATCATCTACAAGTTTATTTTTTATCTTTTTTATGATTATATAATTTTCACACCCAAAATTTTTCCTCCAGAAGTGTAGTAAAGTCACATACTTGATACATCTCAAAAATTCTCATGTGCTTTGAAACAAGTTCCCTCTACCAACTTCCAAGCCAGGCTTCAACAGTATGTGAACCATGAACCTCCATGTGCTCAAGCCGGATTTAGAAAAGGCAAAGGAGCCAGAGATAAAATTGCCTACATCTGTTGGATCATTGAAAAAGCAAGAGAGTTCAAGAAAAACATCTACTTCTGCTTTATTGACTATGCCAAGCCTTTGCTTGTGTGGATCACAACAAACTGTGGAAAATTTTTCATGAGATGGGAATACCAGACCACATGACCTGCCTCCTAGAAATCTGTATGCAGGTCAAGAAGGAACAGTTAGAACTGGACATGGAACAATAGACTGGTTCCAAATCGGGAAAGGAGTACATCAAGGCTGTATATTGTCACCCTGCTTATTTAACTTATATGCAGAGTACATCATGTGAAATGCTGGACTGGATGAAGCATAAGCTGGAATCAAGAGTGCTGGGAGAATAGCAATAACCTTAGATATGCAGATGACACCACACTTATGGCAGAAAGCAAAGAAGAACTAAAGAGCCTCTTGATGAAAGTGAAGGAGGAGAGTGAAAAACTTGGCTTAAAACTCAACATTCAGAAAACTAAGATCATGATATCTGGTTCCATTACTTCATGGCAAATAGATGGGGAAATAATGGCAACAGTGACAGACTTTTTTTGGGGGGGGGGGCTCCAAAATCACTGCCGATGGTGACTGCAGCCATGAAATTAAAAGATGCTTAACTTACTCCTTGGGAGAAAAGTTATGACCAAGCTAGACAGCATATTAAAAAGCAGAGACATTACTTTGCCAACAAAGGTCTATCTAGTCAAAGTTATGGTTTTTCCAGTAGCCATGTATGGATATGAGACTTGGACTATAAAGAAAGCTGAGTGCCGAAGAATTGATGCTTTTGAACTGTGGTGTTGGAGAAGACTCTTGAGAGTCCCTTGGACTGCAAGGAGATCCAACCAGTCCATCCTAAAGGAAATCAGTCCTGAATATTCATTGGAAGGACTGATGTTGAAGCTGAAACTCCAATACTTTGGTCACCTGATGTGAAGAACTGACTCATTTGAAAAGACCTTGATGCTGGGAAAGATTGAAGGTGGGAGGAGAAGACAACAGAGGATGAGATGGCTGGATGGCATCACCAACTCAATGGACATGAGTTTGAGTAAACTCCAGGAGTTGGTGATGGACAGGGAGGCCTGGCGTGCTGCAGTCCACGGGGTTGCAAAGAGTTGGATGTGACTGAGTGACTGAATTAAACTGAACGTGAACGTGAAGTCGTTGAGTTGTGTCTGACTCTTTGTGACTCCATGGACTGTAGCCTACCAGGCTCCTCCACCCCTGGGATTTTCCAGGCAAGAATACTGGAGTGGGTTGCCATTTCCTTCTCCAGGAAATCTTCCTGACCCAGGGATTGAACCTGGGTCTTCCACATTGTAGGCATATGCTTTACCGTCTGAGCCACCAAGGAAGCCCCTGAACTGAACTGAACCAACCTCCAGTCCCTGGCAATCACTTATCTGATTCCTGTCTTTGTAGTTTTGTTTACTTCAGATTGTCATCTAAATGTAACCATAGAGTATGTAACCTTTGTATCTGGCTTCTGTCAGTGCAGTGCTTAGAGATTCTTTCACACTGTTGCATGCACCTATAAATTGTTCCTCTTTATTGCAAAGTAGTATTCCATTATAGCCATGTGCTATAATTTGTTTGCTGATTCACCAGTTGATGGACTTTTGGGGTTGTTTACAGTTTGGGTGATAAACACTTGCATATAGGTTTCTGTAACTATATATATTATCATTTCTCTTGGTTAAATATCTAGGAGTGGAACTGCTGGGTTGTATGGCCAGTGTAATAGTGTCTAACTCCATTTTTGATGTTTGACCATAGATAACTTTAAGCCCCACCCCTCTCTCTTTCTTTTTCCACATCTGGGAAAGCCATAAGATCAGATCAGATCAGTCGCTCAGTCGTGTCCAACTCTTTGCAACCCCATGAATCGCAGCACGCCAGGCCTCCCTGTCCATCACCAACTCCCGGAGTTCACTCAGACTCATGTCCATCAAGTCAGTGATGCCATCCAGCCATCTAATCCTCTGTCGTCCCCTTCTCCTCTTGCCCCCAATCCCTCCCAGCATCAGAGTCTTTTCCAATGAGTCAACTCTGAGCATCAGGTGGCCAAAGTACTGGAGTTTCAGCTTTAGCATCATTCCTTCCAAAGAAATCCCAGGGCTGATCTCCTTCAGAATGGACTGGTTGGATCTCCTTGCAGTCCAAGGGACTCTCAAGAGTCTTCTCCAATGCCACAGTTCAAAAACATCAATTCTTCGGCGCTCAGCCTTCTTCACAGTCCAACTCTCACATCCATACATGACCACAGGAAAAACCATAGCCTTGACTAGACGAAACTTTGTTGGCAAAGTAATGTCTCTGCTTCTGAATATGCTGTCTAGGTTGGTCATAAGTTTCCTTCCAAGGAGTAAGCATCTTTTAATTTCATGGCTGCAGTCACCATCTGTAGTGATTTTGGAACCCAGAAAAATAAAGTCTGACACTGTTTCCACTGTTTCCCCATCTATTTCCCATGAAGTGGTGGGACCGGATGCCATGATCTTTGTTTTCTGAATGTTGAGCTTTAAGCAAACTTTTTCACTCTCCACTTTCACTGTCATCAAGAGGCTTTTGAGTTCCTCTTCACTTTCTGCCATAAGGGTGGTGTCATCTGCATATCTGAGGTTATTGATATTTCTCCCGGCAATCTTGATTCCAGTTTGTGTTTCTTGCAGCCCAGCGTTTCTCATGATGTACTCTGCATATAAGTTAAATAAACAGAGTGACAATATGCAGCCTTGACGAACTCCTTTCCTATTTGGAACCAGTCTGTTGTTCCATGTCCAATTCTAACTGTTGCTTCCTGATCTGCATACAAATTTCTCAAGAGGCAGATCAGGTGTTCTGGTATTCCCATCTCTTTCAGAATTTTCCACAGAAGCCCCAAATGCTCCCTCCCTTAGTGTCAATGGACAAGTTCAAGCTACTCTGTAACCTCCACCTTGGTCTTTACCACAGTAAAGAACAAAGTCATGACTCCTTCAAACCATTTTGAACTGGCTTGGGAGCTTGCCTTGCTCTTCCCAGAAAGCCTCATTATGTGAGTAATAAACTTTTTCTTATTCTCCTGATGCATATGTGGCATCAATTGTCTTGACATCTGAACCAATTTTGAGAAGGGGGATTGATCCTGCCTTCAGCAAGACTACCATAAAATATTAAGCATGGGCTTAAATTTTAAATCCATACTCATATATTTCTTATAAAATATATTTTATATGAAAATTTCAACTCTCTTCTAAAATAGCTCTACCATTTTGTATTTCTACCACCAACTCACAAGGGTTCTAGTTATTCTGCAACTCTGCATCTTCACTAACATTTAGCATTTTCAGCCTTTATTAACTTAGTCATTCTGGTAAATATAGGTTTTTAATTTGCATTTTCCTAATGATTAATGATGCTGAACACTTTCCCCCATGTGCTTATTTGTAATCACTTGCAATTAGTATATTTTCTTTGGTTCAAAGTCTGTTCAAACCATTTGGCTCCTTTTAACTTGATTGTTTCTTATCTTATTATTAGATTTTAAGAGTTTTTTGTGTATATATTTTGATATAAGTCCTTTATAAGATATATTTTGTAAATATTTATTCCCATATGTGGGTTTTTTTCATTGTATTAATGTCTTGCAAAGAACAGAAGTTGGTTATTTTGTCAAAATACAGTTTACCAGTATTTTCTTATATAGTTTGTGCTTTTGTGTCATATCCAAGAAATATTTACCTAATCCAGACTTACAAAGATTTCTTCCTTTGATTTTTCCAAGAAATTTTAATTTTTAGCTAATTTTATATGGTTCAAGATAATGGAGTAAAGATTGATATACCATTTGATATTGTTTCAGCTTTACAGATGGATATTCACTTGTCCAGTATTTGTTGGAAAAAGGTGTCTATTGCTTTTGAATTACCTCAACACCCTTGCTGAAAATCAGTTGGCCGTGTATGTGTGGGTCCGTTGCCAGACTCTGTTTTTCTCCATTGATACCATCCCTATGTCAGTCCTCAGTTGTCTTGATATTTCAGTTTTATGAAGTCTTGAAATCAGACAGAATGAACTCTCTATCTTAGTTTTCCAAAGGGTTTTAGTTACTTTAGATTCTTTACATTTCCATATGAATTTTGGGTTCAGTTTGCAAAATTTTTTAAGCTTTATTATATTGTATGACAAGGTATATATAAATAGTATATTCATTTTTAAAACACATTTATTGAGCTATGATTCATATGTCGTGTAATTCACCTGCTTAAAGTGTATGGCTCCTTTTTTCAGTATTTCACAGGGTTGTGAAGAACTACCACAATTTTTTATTTTATTTATTTTTTTTATTATTATAATTTTATTTATTTTAATTGGAGGCTAATTACTTTACAATATTGTATTGGTTTTGCCATACATCGCACAGTGTTGTCTCCTTTAAAAGAAACCCGATACTCGTAAGCAGTCACTCTAGCCCTTGTTGTTGTTTAGTCTGTAAGTCATATCCAACTCTGAGACCCCATGGATTCTACAACCCCATGGTTGTAGGCTTCTGTCTGTGGGATTTCTAAAGCAAGAATACTGGAGTAAGTTGCCATTTTCCTCCTCCAGAGGCTCTTTCCAACCCAGGGATCAAACCCATGTCTCCGGCTTGGCAGGCAGATTCTTTACACTGAGCCACCTGGGAAGCCCACTCCATCCCTGCTGCTGCTGCTGCTGCTGCTAAGTCGCTGCAGTCGTGTCCGACTCTGTGCGACCCCAGAGATGGCAGCCCACCAGGCTCCCCCGTCCCTGGGATTCTCCTGGCAAGAACACTGGAGTGGGTTGCCATTTCCTTCTCCAGTGCATGAAAGTGAAAAGTGAAAGGGAAGTCGCTCAGTCGTGTTCGACTCTTAGCAACCCCATGGACTGCAGCCTACCAGGCTCCTCCATCCATGGGATTTTCCAGGCAAGAGTACTGGAGTGGGGTGCCATTGCCTTCTCCGACAATTTAGATGGTGATTATTAAATACTGTCCTGGGGAGGATTAAAGGTACAGGCTCTGGAATCAGATTGATATTGACTAGAGCCCCAGTCTCTCCATGTATCAGCTATGTTACTTTAGAGACAATTTATTAAATGTCAATCAGCTTTAGTTTCCTCATATGAAAAATGATAATAATGCCCACCTCATAAAATTGTTACAAGGAATACATAAATATATGTTATTATATATACATATGTCTCCTGAAGGAGGTCACAGAAACTCCCACTCAAGTATTCTTGCCTGGAGAATCCCATGAATAGAGGAGCCTATGGGCTACAGTTCATAGGGTCACAAAGAGTCAGACACAAGTGAAGTGACTTAAGCACACATGCACACATATGTATATATATGCAGTTATTACTATGCTTGGCAAACATTGTATCACTAATACCAGTAGTTGTTATAACGGACATTTATGTGTAAGGAGCTTTATACATATCACTCCACTAGATTTCTAGAACAATCCTAAGAGAAACACACTGTAATTGATAAATAAGTGGTAGGTTTGTAGATATATCAACTGGGTAGGAGGATAGAGGCAGTGTTCCCTATTATGAATGTCTGCTTTTACTTAGGAGCTCATAGCTTAAATTTCCGTATTGTGTTGTCTGTAAATTTAGGTCTTCAGGGCCTTTACTCTCTCTAAGAATTATTCTACCTGTGACATTACTACAGGACTGCTAAGACGGGGATTACTGGCATTACTTACTCAAATAACACACCATTAAATGAGAACAATCATTGATCTTCCTGGACAAATAGACATAAGCATAATCCTATGTACACATGTATTCTACATATACGTATTAAATAGGTCAAGCCAAAATGTCAATTCAAGTCAATTCATGTGAGCTGAACTCCACTAAGTGCTGTGAGGTACATAGAAGTAATGTAAGTGCTGCTGATACTCTGTGCTGGCCAACCCAGTTCACATTTATTCTCAACTCTTTTTTTCCCTTGCCTCCTTCAAGTATAGGATCTGAAAGAAGCCAAATACTCCATAGCTTTATAGCCTTCCTTGCGGAGAGAAGGGACCATGTGACACACTTCTGGCCAAGGAGATATTACTAGTGGAGGCTTTCTAAGAATTTTTTTCGTGAAAAAAAGAAGAGAGACTGTTAGAATAGATCCATTTTGTTCTCTTCTGCCATGAACTTGAGACAGTGGCTGTCATATTGCAACCATAAAGCTTCATGCATAAGAATGAAAGCCAGTATGCAAGACAAGAGAGGCTGCATGAAACAGAAGACCTGATATTAGTAAAAGCAGCTGGATTTGTAGGCCATCCACTGGCTGTGTGGCTCCAGCATTCTCTTATATTTTTCAACATCCTAGGGGGATGGACAATTCCCTACCTGGGAATCAGAATTCCTCTAACTTGCAGTCACAGAAGTATTCCGAACATAGAGTAAGACAGGGAACATAAGAAATCAAGGATTCTCGTATTTCCCAATAGCCCAGGCAGTGCAAGTGATGGAAATACAAATTGTGCAACATTTCCTCCAGAGGGGAAAAACTCAACAGTAAGAAGAAATTATATTGAACAAAACTCGTGCTTTCAATCTAATTGGAAGACAGAAAATTTTAAAAGGCCAAACTGACTCTAAATAGAAAACTGTACATCTGAGTACCGTTACCTATCTCCTCACACTTCTGCACTCCTTCTGCCAGCCTTCATAGAGAACAAGTACAGTTGGCTATCATCAAAAAATCCACAAACAGCAAGTGCTGGAGAGGGTGTGGAGAAAAGGGAACCCTCTTGCACTGCTGATGGGAATGTAAGTTGATACAGTCACTATGGAAGACAGTATGGGGATTCCTTAAAAAACTAGGAATAAAACCACCATACTACCCAACAATACTACTTCTAGGCATACACTCTGAGGAAACCAAAACTGAAAAAAAAAACACATGTACCCCAATGTTCATTGTGGCACTGTTTACAATAACTAGGATAGGACATGGAAGCAACCTAGATGCCCATCAACAGATGAATGGATAAAGAAGCCAGAGTACATATATACAATGGAATACTACTCAGCCCTTAAAAAGAACACATTTCAGTCAGTTCTAATGAAGTGGATGAACCTACAGCCTATTAAAGAGAGTGAAGTAAGTCAGAAAGAGAAAAACAAATATCATATATTAAAGCATACATATGGAATCTAGAAAGATAGTACTGATGAATCTATTCCCAGGCCAGCAATGGAGATGCAGACATAGAGAACAGACTTATGGACAAGGGTGGGGGAGAGGATGAAATGAATAGAGAGAGTAGCATGGAAGCAGATACACTAACATATTTAAAAGAGATAGCCAGTGGAAATTTGCTGTATGCCTCAGGGAACACAAACCTGGGCCCTGTAACAACCTAGAGCTGTGGGTAAGGGCGGGAGATATGCATATGTACATCTCTGGCTAATTCATGTTGATGTATGGCAGAAATCAAACCAATATTTTAAAGCGATCATCAATAAATTAAAAATAAATATAATTTTTAAAAAGCTATATGAAAGAGATGAGATAGAAGCTTGCCCCAGGCTAAGATTGTTCTAAAGCCTTCACCACTAAGAGAAAGTTATCACCTAGGTTAAAAAATCATGCCATAGATCAAAGCACTGCTCACCAGGCAGGTACCAGACAGTGTCCCAGAAGGCGACCAAGCCTTCTTAGAAAAGGAATACTCCAGGGGAGAGACGATGATATCATTGAGGGAGAAATACCTTCAGGAAAGAAGGTAGCAGAGGTAAAATGCAAGGGAGGTAGGTGGATTTAGATGCTGCAAAGGAAAAGGGAAGACAAAAAGGGCAAAAACTTGATTGCCACACTTCACTTCTCCACTAGGTGCTCTCTCCAACCAAGGGCTTAACTCACCTGTTCAAAGAAAAAAACCTTAAATTTGTGCTTCATGAATTAAAATCCAGCTATATGGTCTACACAAGAAACTCATGATCCCTAAAGGCAAAAATAAATAAATGAGAAAAAGATAAATGAGACCAGCAAATGGGAAGAATGCAGAGATATTGGTGTCAGAGAAGTAGAATCAAAATATACAGCAAAGACTGAAGTGACTTAGCAGCAGCAGCAGCAGCAGAGTGATAAAGGATACATTTTAATGTTAAAAGTACAATTCACAGTAAAAATGCTAAACTTATGTGAACATAGTTATAAATATCAATGCACCTAAAAACAAAGAAATCACATTTATAAAGCAAATAATAGAAGATGTGCAAAGTCACATAGAAAGAAACACACTAGTAACAGGAGAATGTACACACAGCTAAGTAGAAGACAGATCAAATAAATGAAAAATAAATAAGAATTTAGAAAATCTAAATAATGCAATCAATGAGGCAAACTTTTTGGACATATATTGAACTTTACATGTAGGTAATAAAGAATGAACTTTCTTCTTGAGCACACATGAAGACATTTACAAACATTAATCATACAGTAATTAGAAAAGAAAAAACTCCAGAAAGTTCCATAAAGTAGAGATATTACAAAAATCATTCAATCACAGTGCAATAACCTATACACACTAATGCATTTTAAGAAATGTTTTCTTTTATTTAAAAATTTTAAAACTTTTGATAGAGTCAAAGTAGAAAGAAATACAAAAATTAAAGAATTTCTAAAAATCAACAATGATGAAAGCACTACATATTAGAATCTATATATTAGCAATCACTGAAACTTTTTCTATAACTTTTCAGTGTACATTAAAGAACTGAGATAAATGAATTAATATCTGGGAACAGAAATCTAGAAAGAAATAATTAAACCAGATAAAAGTAAAGGGAAAAATAATAAAAGTAGAAAATAATGAGATAGTAGTAAAACAATAAATCTGATAATAAATAATCTCTTGGCTTATTTTTAGTTAAAAAATATAGATAAACCCTTGGCTAACTTAATCAAGAAAAAGTGAGGATGCACAGATATACAAAGTAAGAAATAATTAGGGGAAATAACTATATAGAGGAAAGTTTAAAAAACCAAGGGAATGTTTTGCTGGCCTTCTCACAAATAAGCTTAAACATTAAATGAAGTGTATAATTTTAAAGGAGAAAAGTTTCTAAAATTAACCATATTGAAGATAGAACTTGGGCATATACCTAGACAGAACCTGAGCATATACCCAGACAAAACTATGGTTCAAAATGCTGCGAAAGATTTAAGGAGGGAGGAAAAGGGGATGACAGAGGATGAGATGGTTGGATGGCATCACCGACTCAATGGACATGAATTTGGGTGAACTCCGGGAGTTGGTGATGGACAGGGAGGCCTGGCGTGCTGCAGTCCATGGGGTCGCAAAGAGTCAGACACAACTGAGTGAATGAACTGAACTGATGATTCAAAAAGATACATACACCTCTATGTTCATAGCCGCAATATTTACAATAGCCAAGACATGTGTTATGTGTGTAAGTCACTTCAGTCTTGTCCAACTCTGTGCAACCCTATGGACTGTAGCCCACCAGGCTTCTGTGTCCATGAGATTCTCTGGCAGGAATACCGGAGTGGGTTGCCATGCCCACCTCCGGGGGATCTTCCCAACCCAGGGATCAAGCCAGCATCTTTTACATTTCCTGCATTGGCAAGCAGGTTCTTTACCAGTAACGCCAGGTGGGAAGCCAGGACATGGGGACAACCTAAATATCTGTCAACAGATGAATGGATAGAGAAGATGTGGTACATGTATACAATGACTCAGCCTAAAAAAGAATGAAATAATGCCGTTTGCAGCAACATGGATACAACTAGAGATTATCATACTAAGTAAGTTGGGCTTCCCTGCTAGCTCAGTTGGTAAAGAATCCACGTGCAATGCAGGAGACCCCAGTTTGATTCCTGGGTCAGGAAATTCCCCTGCAGAAGGGATAGGCTACTCACTCCAGTATTCTTGGGCTTTCCCGGTGGCTCAGACAATAAAGAATCCACCTGCAGTGCAGGAGACCCGGGTTTGATCCCTGGGTTGGGCAGATCCCCTGGAGGAGGGCATGGCAATCCACTCCAGTGTTTTTACCCAGAGATTCCCCATGGACAGAGGAGCCTGGTGGGTTACAATCCATGGTGTCACAAAGAGTCAGATGTGACTGAGGGACTAAGGATGCACAAGTAAGTCAGAAAGAGAAAGATACCATATGATATCATTTATATGTGAAATCTAAAATATGGCACAAATGAACCTATCTACAAAACAGACTCACAGACGTAGGGGACAGACTTGCAGTTGCCAAGGGGGAGCAGAGAAGATGAGGGATGGATTGGGAGTTTGGATTTAGTAGATGCAAACTATTACATTTAGAATGGAAACAGCAAGGTCCTACTGTATAGCACAGGGAATTGTATCCAATCTCCTGGGATAAACCATGGAAAAGGAAGAAAAAAGGAGATCAATTTTCCTAGAGAAAATTATCAAGGAATGAGCATGCAAAAAGCTACCAAGCCTGGATGATTTTACTGTCATCCAGAAACTTCAAATATTTTTCCAGAGAGTTAAAGATGAAATAGATTGTTCCAGTACTTATGAAGAAAAGATAATGTTGATGTAAAATCTGATGCTGTTTAAAAAGAAATTAGAAAATGCTATTATTTATAAGTATGGAGGCAAAAGTTCCAAACAAAATATTAGTGAATGGATTTAACAACATGTTAAGAAAATAGTAAGCCACGATCAAGTGGGATTTCTTTCATAATTGCAAACTTGATTCAATATTAGAAGATCCATTAATATAATAAATCATATTGCTAGATATAAGGAAAAAACATACAATTACCTCCATAGAGGCTGAAAAAAAGTCTTAGGTAGAGTTCAATGTTTGTCTTTTTGGTAGGGGCATGGGTTAGCAGTGAAGAAACTAAACACACATTCTAGGATTAGGCAAATAAAATATGCAGTGGATGATGGGAGCCAGGTTTTTTATTGACAGAGAAGGAAGTTACAGTACAGAAAGGATAGAATGAACTTTGTGAGGCTGGGTCGTAGTTGTAGGTATCAGTGTGAATTCATTGTTTTTAATAGATTCATTAGTGATCCTTAATTGAAGACAGTTTGCCCCCCAAAGGAAATCTGCCCATGTCTACAAACATTTGGTTTTTGAATCTGGGAGGTGGGGTATGGCATCCAGTGAGAGGCTAGGGGCACTGCTAAACATAGACAGCAGGTGCAAAGCACAGGACAGCACCTCCACCTCTCCCAGCAAGAACTACCTGATCCACTGTATTAATATCGAGAATGCAGAGGATGAAAACCCTGAGATAGATAGAGGAAGATAAGCGAATATATCCTGATGTGCAAGTGTGGCTGCATGTGTAAATCTATTTCTTAGCTCTTTGTGCTGAGAGTACCTTAAAACAATGACCCACTGAGAGCCCAAATGTTACTTTCTAAATATGAACAGGAACCACAGCTCCTCAGTGAAGTGGCTGCTTCCTGGATAGGGCATAATAGGTTCGTCTTGTCTGTGTGTGTATGTATGTATGTATCAGAAAATAAGAAGATTCTCAAAGAATGAAAGTATGTCAAAAACACAGAGGGGCCAGCATGAAATGGTTCACTGAGGCCAAATCTGGGATTATTTGGCCATCAAAATAAAATAGTGAGAGTAAAGAATTACAACTCATTGAACAAACTAAGAGCTCATGACTTCTGTATAGAAATATGTACATACATTCATTTGTAACACTTGCCTAAATGGAAAAGAAAGAAAAGCTCTTGCTTACACTAGAAAGTCAACCAATAAACATGATGGAATTAGCAAAATCATCATTTGGAAATGTTCATAATAGTGTTTTATTCAGGCAGAAATCATCAGCTAGTGCTAATGCTAGCATATTTACATAGCCTCAAACTATGTTCCCATAAGATAGTTATTAGTTATAAGCGAAAAAAGTATTAATTTTACAACAAGGACCTGAAAGTTACCACCTTAAACAAGTGAGCAAAAAACAAACAAAAAAACCCACCAGCATTGGGATAAATTGACATCATGTACCTCTTGATACATTGCACTGAGAAGAAAACAATTTCTGTGATATTCCTGGCCCAACATGCATATATTGAGTTGAATCATAAGAAAACATCAGACAAACCCAAAATGAAGGCCATTCTACAATACAGTAAGATTGTACTCTCTAAAAAAATCCGTGAATGAAAATGAAACCTTTCTGAGAAACTTTTTTAGATTAAAAGAGACTAAAGAGATATTACATCTGAATGTAAGAACTGAGATTTTCTTTTGCTCTAAATTGCATTGTTGGTATAATTGGTAAACTGAATGAAGTTTATAGGGTATCTAATAGTATCAATGTTAATTTCCTGATATTAATGATTGTACTGTGACTCTGTAAGACAACTGTTTTAAGGTATGTACATTGAAATATTTAGGCATGAATACACCACCACCTGCAATTTACCCTTAAGTAAATGTATATATTAAGAGTTTTAATGTATATATTAAGAGCTAGAGTGATAGAGCAAGCATGGTAAAATATCAACATTTAGAAAATCTGGAGAAGAGTACGTGGAAATTGTAATTCTAGAAAGTATTCTTGCAATCTTACTGTAAGCCTGAATTTATATAAAAAATGAACAAAGATAGAAGTCTTGTTTTTCTGTCTAAAAGAATCTAAAAAAAATCCCTCTGTTTTTTCTATGCATGAAAATAAATAAGAAGTGAAATACTCATGCTTTATAAAATGATAAAATTAATATATTGTCAATATCCAATTAATGCAAAGTAGCAATTTTAGAAATAATCTCCTTATAAAAGAATATTCATGTTATATCTTTGCCACTTTTAATGGCATCATCAAGGCTAGACTTTATTTATTGCTTAATATATTTTCTATCCTCTTGACTCAACACATTTATTGTTTCATTTTATTCCACACTTTTCAGTGATAAGTATTGACATTGAGTCAAAATCTATGGCTTTTTCTTTGAAAACTCTGGACTATATTTTGAAAAATATATCAATTTTAGGACCAAGGAGGCAAATGGATTGCTTAGTTGTTAAATAATCTTAATGAGATGTCAACAGCAGAAAAATATTCTCAATCCTCAGCAAGGTCTTCAGGTAATGAAACATTGATTTTTTTTTTAAAACCTCTAAAGTCATTTTGCTTACTGTACAGGAATTAAATGAAAAATAGTTATTTGTTTCCAAGGGCAAAATCTATTTTCAGATAATTTAATAATTAAGATTATTTATAATTTTTCTGCCTTTATTAGCTACTTGTTTTGTTTGCACTGTTGCTTTTGTTTTTGCACTGTTGATTTTTTGAGTAAACATCTCAGGTTCATTTTTGAAGCAAGTCTCAGACCAAGACTGACCTGAATTAAATTGTTAGAGGGATTATACTTGTGGGGAAGCATCTGTATTTTAGCTAAAAATTGCTTCATGAACCAATAGACATGATGGAAGAATTTACTGTCCTAACTTATTTATTTTTATTCTTTCATTTATTTAAATATTAGTGCAATTGAAATTGCTTAGCCATTTGGGTCAAAGGTTTACAGTATTCATAAGAATTATTCGGAATCCAAAGTCTCTGTTCATCCAATTTGAATTCTTTAGTTCTACATTAAAACAGAGCAAAATTTAAAAAAATCTGTTATTAAGTTGAAAGAATAGTAGTTGTCCATTGGCTTCAAAATCATGTTAAATAAGAATTAACACTCTATTTTGGGGAAATAGCAATGTGATTCTGAGAGGTGCAGATGAGCCAAACTGGGGTGTTTTCAGAATGTCATGGAAGCTCTACTCTCCAGATATAGAAACAATTTCTAGAGTATTCAAACTTTGGAAATTACTACTTCAGAAAAGATGAGAAGCCATGTTTTTCTCAGCAAATACCATAAATGTAGACTATTTTCACCTATTCTGGTTTCCAAATGGAAGCATTTTTCCTCTGCATTTGAGGATGATTAAGCATGTTTTAAGATAGAGTGCATTTTGGCCTTGTTTTGGACTCCAGGAGAAGTCTCAAATGTGGTATTTTCAGCTAGTTTTGATCCTGGTTTTGACAGTGAAAGCCCAATGGATCAGTTAACTATTGAATAAGAAGCTACTTCGAGATTTAGTGGCTTTCCACAAGAATCATCTATTAGTAAATTCTTCTCATGGCTATGGAAAAAATAAAAAAGAGCAATCAGAAGATAGCTTTTCTACTCAGATCTTGTTGAGCGATATAAGTCCCACGGTCCAGTCCAAGGTCAAGGGACAGACCTGCAGAATCACAAGACTTAAAGTATGGATACTGGGAGGGATGAAGAATTGGGTCCAATAATGCAACCTATACAAACATGAGGAAATATCTGATAGATTGTTTTATAAACAGTTCCTATTCTGCACATTACTTCCCGTCAATGTTTTTTTTTGATGATGAAAATAGTGTTGGCTCTCCGAGTTACAAATATATCACCTTAGGAGGAGGACTAGCCTTTACAGAAATCATGAATGTCTTTTTCAGAACAATGGGATATCAGACCATTAATAACTGATACTAATTTGATGGCTAGATTTTAGGAGAGATTCAGTTTTTAATGTTCTTCAGAAGAAAGAATCTTATAACCCCTTTGCAGCAAAGAATATCAAGAAGTGACGAATTGGCAGGAAAACAGTCACTTCTAAAGTATAGAAGTGGTAGGAAGCATGAGCTTCTAAGGAAGAACTCGCACAGCTGGATCCTGGTGAGAAGACTGGTCCTCCCTCTGTTACGGTGGGACATAGGAACTGTCACCCCAAGGAAACAGAAAGACAACTGCCAAGTGTCATCACCCAGAGGGCAGTCGTTCTGATGTCTTGGATGTGGAGAAAGACCATTTTCAGGTTTAAGCATTTTGCAAAAGATTTTAGAGTTGTACACGTTTTGTTTTCCATTTGATAAAACGTTGTAAGTGCCCGAGATGGTTTTTTGCATTTCTAGCAAATACTTCTAAATTCTTTTTATTGTGGAGATAGAAATCTTGTTTTTATGCTTCAGTTGAATGAATATGAACTGAATGCTTATAAGCTTATTATAGACACCCGAAGAGAGAGGGTTTACAGTGACAACACGTAAAGAATCTTAACAAAGGTGCTAATACAATGCAATGACAAACAGCATCCATTTCCAGCAGTGGTGCCGTGGTGATGGTGTGAGCTCACAGCCTCTGACTGGTAACTGCCAACATGTTATCTGTCAAATCTTAGTCACAGTTACAATTATTCAGAAGACATTGATTTTTCTCATGCTGACAGAAGCATTTATCACTTTTCACTCAAGATATATCTTATCTAAGCACATATTATACTCTGATTGTATTGGAAATCAAGATCCCTAGAACCCGAGATCTAGTCTACCCTTCCAGTATTTACCTACATGACCTGTGACAAGTCCAGCTTTCAGCTCCTCATCTATTTAAGGAGAGGGTAGGAAAAGAGAAATTCTTAGATTACTTCCAGCTTCAATATTCACTAACACTACTGTCCTGGTTCAGTGTTCATGGGGCATTCCCACTTGACCCACCCACGATGTGTTTCATAGATCCTAGTGCTGCTTCAAGTAATAGGTAAACCACGATAAAACCATGAAGCATAGATGGGTTATACTGTCATGAAAAAGCCCATGAAACCAATACTTCAAATATTTGAAAAATACGATATATATTTCTGTTTATGAGAAAAATACAAGGGAATTTTCTTATGGTCTTTGAACTAATGTTTAATAAATGCAAAACACCCTCTTCAGTGACTGATCAGAAAGGGAAAGGAATAAGAATTTGAAGATTAGCTGAATCATTTTTCTTCTTATTTTGGTGGATGAGAAAGGTAGCAGCTGTGTATTGGGACTTTGCTAAATTAGAGAAGAGTATCATTTTAACTGGTGTTTAGGGCTGGCACATATGAGTATGCACGCTGTATGCCAGACAGTCCAGAGGATGCGGTTCCCTCAGTCTCTGACATGAATGTCCTCACAGAGTTGAATAGCCCAGAGCCTGTTTGACTGTGGAGTCCCTGCAACACAATAGCTTCACATGGCATTTCTGTGTACGTGACCTCACAACAATCTACTGGGGTAGGATGAAAGCAGAGCCAGCTTCATGGGCATGCATCATGCAGTTGCAGAGGGTCCTGGGCTTACAAGGGCCCATATTGGCTTAATGCTCTGCTGTCACCATCTTTTTTTTTTTTTTAATTCATTAATTTATTTTAATTGGAGGCTAATTACTTTACAATATTGTATTAGTTTTTGCCATACGTTGACATGAATCAGCCATGGGTTTACATGTGTTCCCCATCCAGAACCCCCCTCCCTCCTCCCTACCCATCCCATCCCCCAGAGTTATCCCAGTGCACCAGTCCTGAGCACGCTGTCTCATGCATCGAACTGGGACCGGTGATCCGCTTCACATATGATAATATACACGTTTCAATGTTACCCTCTCAAATCATCCCACCCTCGCCTTCGCCCAGAGTCCAAAACGCTGTTCTTTACATCTGTGCCACTTTTGCTGTCTCGCATATAGGGTCATCATCACCATCTTTCTAAATTCCATATATATGTGTTAGTATACTGTATTGGTGTTTTTCTTTCTGGCTTACTTCACTCTGTATAATAGGCTCCAGTTTCATCCACCTCATTAGAACTGATCCAAATGCATTCTTTTTAATGGCTGAGTAATATTCCATTGTGTATATGTACCACAGCTTTCTTATCCATTCATCTGCCGATAGGCATCTAGGTTGCTTCCATGTCCTGGCTATTGTAAACAGTGCTGTGATGAATATTGGGGTACACGTGTCTCTCTCAATTCTGGTTTCCTCAGTGTGTATGCCCAGCAGTGGAATTGCTGGGTCATATGGCAGTTCTATTTCCAGTTTTTTAAGGAATCTCCACACTGTTCTTCATAGTGGCTATACTAGTTTGCATTCCCACCAACAGTGTAAGAGGGTTCCTTTGTCTCCACACACTTGCCAGCACTTATTGTTACCATCTTGAAATTCTTAATTTTTAAGCAGGGAGCCCATCTTTTCATTTTTAACTTGGTACCAAACATTATGCAGCTAGTTCTGGATTAATGTGGGAGCAATTTTTTTTTTTAAAAAGGACTATAACAGCAGGAATGTAAAGAGGAAGAAAAGTTGCTTTTCAACTTCTGATATCCAAAAGAGATTTTTAAAGCATTATTTATTTATTTATTTTTGGCTGTGCTGGGTCTTCACTGTTGTGCGGGCTTTTCTCTAGTTGTGGGCGCAGGTTTTTCATTGCAGTGGCTTCTCTTGTTGCAGCGGCTTGTGGACTTAGGGCATGTGGGCTTCAGTAGTTGCAGCCCATGGGCTCTGGCAGCTCTATAGTTGTGACATGCAAGCTTAGTGCTCCACAGCATGTGGGATCTTCCTGAACCAGGGATCGAACCCATGTCTCCTGCATTGACAGGTAGACTCTCCACCACTGAGCCACCAGGGAAGCCCAAAAAGAGCATTTTTACAGTAAGACTTGAAAGCCAGGATTTAAGACAGCAAACTAATTTTCTACTTTCTTTAGTAAATCAAAGGCCAAATTTGCAGGATTCAGATTATGCAATTTCTCCATAAACAAAGAAGAAATGATCTTTTCACATATGAGCAAATGTCTATTGTCAACATTTGCAATTATTTTATTTTATTTTGCAGTGTAATCAGTAACTTACCCGGGCTAGATAATACCTTGTGTTTACCTTTGGCATAAATTTACATAGACCGATGGTCTGACACCTGGCTTAGTTACATTGATCCACAGATGTCAAACCAAATAGAAAATTTTCCTATGTGATTGTCATTCATATTCAAAAGATATGAGTAGCTATGTATGTTTTGCATGAGTGTAAAATCCATTTCCCTGGTGGACATTTTCCTTGATTATTACTATTTTTTTGATTCAAATAACCTAAAAGTGAGGACACTTAAGTTGATCATATTGAGTTGTATATTGTATACTAACATGGCCAGCTCAAATAGTCATAATGCAAAATGGATTTTAAAGCTGAAATTTTTCACTTTATTTACATTAATCATTAAAACTCACAAGAAATGTGAATACTAAGAAATCTAATAGTCAATAGTTGTCATCTTCCTAAAAAGGTGTTAGCTGTGATTATAATATTTGAATCTTTCCAGTTAGAAACTGAGTAGTACATCTCTCATATTTTGAGGGAGAGAGGGGAGAGAGGGAAGCAGGGAGGGAGAAAGAATGGTGATAATTAGGTTAAGCAAGTTATTGACCCTAAACCTGTTGGTGACATGCCAGCCCTTGTGAGCAAGATGATTTCTCAGCCTCTGCAGTGTTGACATACTGGCATGAGGATTGGGCAATTCTTTGCTGGGGGGAGTGTCCTCGGCATTGCAGGATGTTTGGCAGCATCCCTGTCTCTACCCTCTGGATGTTAGTAGCATACCTCCTCTTCAAGTGTGATAACCAAAAACGTCTCCAGATAGTGCCAAATCACTGTCAGCTGAGAACCACTGGGCTAGACTGACCTGAGGAGGTCCTGAGGGGGCCGGTCTGCTTAACACACAAAAGGAGGACAAGTGGTCCTCCTGGCTCCTCTTTCCTAGACTGATACCTTGATTCTGAACTTGAATGTCGAAGAGGTAACCCAGAGAAAAGTGAATGTCTTCCCGTATGTTAGAACAGTTAAACTAGACTGCTTATCCCAGGGCCTTGCCCAGATATGCGCTTTTGTGTGTGGTTTTTGTTGGGGGGGCATAAGAAATTATTCCAAGCTGGGGGTAGCCCCAGTCCACCCATTCCTTCTTTATTTACATGAGAACAAGTAATACAGTAAATCACCATGGTCTCAAAGAGCACTGATCCACAAACGCACTGAGTTAACACCACAGCAACTGGTTTTCAGCTTCATGAGTGATTTTTTAGAGGTCCATCCCCTAGTGTGATGGCTCTACCTACATGGCTATCCTTTCTTTGCAGAATGCTTGGCTCAGAATGTTTGGAAGGATTTGAGAACTCCTTAGACCTCAGGGTACCTGAGAACTTGCAGATATAGTCCCCACAAAGTGATTATTTTTTCCTAAGATTTAGAACAACCACAATCAACACTTAATTGTGCCTAGTCACTTGGAAAATTTGAATTACTTTCCCCACTTTCATCCATTCCAGGTCTTCAATAATTAGTTTGCCTGAAAATGAGTAGCAGATCATCCATTTTTAGGGCCTGTTGAGACGTAAGAGACCTGAATTTGATCCCTGGGTCAGGAAGATTCCCTGGAGAAGGGCATGGCAACCCACTCCAGTATTGTTGCCTGGAGAATCCCATGGACAGACGGAGTCTGGCAGGCTACAGTCCATCAGGTTGCAAAAAGTTGGACATGACTGAAGTGACTTAGCATACATTATTTACTGTTGGTTCTATGCTTCTCTGACATTTGGAAAATATACTGACCAGCTCATTTAAAAAATCTTCCTGACCCATGGAAAGAAGAAAGAAGGTATAGATCCTTTTAAGCTGTAGCATAAGGAAGTATTCCATAAAGATAACATTGTTCTGTGATTTAATCTGTGAGTGGGAAACGGTTGTATACCACTTCTGTTATGGGGGAAGAATATGTATCTAAAATTACCTATTTTGCTGTGAGGTATTTGTATAATTGCTTCCATCCTACAAAGAAAAATACTTTCTAAATAGATAATGCAGAGGAATGCACTGTAATTACTCAAATATTCCATGATCAGACTAAGGCATGCTATGTAATATGATTTGCTCCTAAGGTTTTGTTGCTTCTAATTTTATTTATTTTCTTTGTAAGATAGATTATTTAAAAATAAAGTTTTACTGAATATCTACAGGCTTGGTTAACATATTCATTTCAAAACACAGAATAAGCTTCCTTGTGTGTTAAAAAGTACCTCTTTATTTTACATGTAAGGAAATGCAAACAGGGAAGTGGAGAGATTTACCTAAACTTGCAAGGCGAGCTTGGGCGTGTGCCCGGTGGCCGGCTGACAGTGCATATGATGCCTCTTCTGTTTTCGGTGTCATCGCTTTGGCTGCTTTCTGGGAGCAGTATGTGGGGAGGCTGTGTCCCTTTGCTCTTCCCCTCTGACTGACAACACATTGAGGTATCCCTTAAATTTTATAATCTGTGTTTGATCCCTGCCTACAGTTAGGCTCACAGAACTGGGATGTCAGGAAGCTGAGAGACTGAAAGTTATTCAATGTGATGAAAGGATAACAACATTTTCATTCTGATAAGAAATGAAAACTATTACCCATCAGTGCTTTGACTTAGTATCTTTAGGGTACATTCAAAAAAAGAAAGAAGGAAACATTGCAAATTAGGAGTCTACAGTTCCTTTCCCTATTTTGGCATTTGTTACCTATGTGGTCTTAGTAAATCATTTATTCTGGACTTAATCTCCATTCTTCAGTCCTGTTTCCTCTGGAAAGAATCCTAAAACATCATGATCACCGTCAGCATGCCCATGACTAATAATCACTAGTGTTGGTGGGAATATGGGAAAAAAGAGATTCTCACTCACTCTTGGTTGCACTATAAAAAACCTTCTTAGAAAATCATCTGGCAAGGCTAATTAAAATGTAAAACATATACATCTCCCTGACCAGCAGCTCCATTTTCAACTACTCATTTACTAGATATAGAAAATATTTAAGTGTTTAAAGACATATCTGTAAGAAATTTATCACATGATTTTTGGAAACCAAGACTGGAGGCAATCTGAAGAATCATCAATAACGGGATAATGGAACGAATTGGGTAATTCATATTCTGATGTGCTACACACATTTTAAAAAGGACAGAGAGCTATATGAATTGACTTGGAAAGATCTCCATGATGCATTTATAAAGTAAAAAAAAAATTACAAAATGCAATATACTGTTACCTCATTTGATAATAAGTTCTCATATACATATATATATTATACTTGTGATAAGCAAAGGAAAATATAGATAAATACATCCAAATTGGCAGTAGATAAATCAAAGAAAGAGAATACTGCTTTTCTCAAGATGTGTCTCTGTCCTGTTTGCATATGTACAAGAAGCATATTACTTTTAGTAAACAATATTTTTCCAACATTTTATCATGAAAAAATTTAAACATACAGCAAAGCTGAAATAATTTTGCAGTATGCAGCCATACATATATATTACTTGGATTCTATTCCATTCGCATTTTACTATACTTGCTTTATTATGCATCCATCCATTTATCCCTTTTTCTATCCATTCCTCATCTACTTTATTTTTACTTGATGCATTTCAAACTAAATTTCATACCTCAGTCCACTTTCTCCTACATACTCCACCTTTCAGAATAAATGACATTTTGATTGAAATTTAAATATAGTACATTTTAAAGAAAGAGCTTTGATTGTAGCTTCACTCACTAAGCATCTTGGATTTCTTCTCCCTGCCGTCAACATAACAAATCTTCCAACATCTATAAAATTTAGGGTGGGTCCTGAGGTTTGAGGGCAGGATCTTAGAAATATGAGTGAAATTAATGTTCTTTCCTACATTCTTTGGGGATCTATAGACCAACATATCTCTTAGTAAATGCTTTTTGGAATTCAGTGTAAATTGTCCGTACATCATGAAAATGTGAGCCAGAGATCCCCAAGGAGGTTTCAGGCTTTTGGAGACATAGAAGGTATACTGCTCAGAGTTCCGTTGTCAAGAATAGAATCCACTCTACCTAAGCATGCAGGGAGTTGTCACATGGTATTATATGATTTAGAGAATCACAGTCGGGGTGGGTACGGGGCACTGAAGAAAAGCTGCGTGATTTCAGGAAGCATTTAAAATCCACACAGTGGAACTGGGCCAGGGGAGGTGCTCCCTCTACTGTAATCAGAAACATTATTTCAGAATCAGAATTATGCCATCACGACTGCCTATTCCAGAAAGACACTTCAGCCTTTTCTAGTAATCTGCCAAAGGAGGAAGCTACCTATAGAATCAGGAAATCATTGCTGTAGTTGTCCATTCCAGAACCAGGCTGTCTTTACCATAATCCGCACAATCAACACAGAAGTTCCTCACTTTGCTTGCTTCCTGAAATGAATCAGCAACCAAACTCTAAGATAATACCTGGAAGCTCACCATAAGGAAATCTAGGAAATGTTTTATGAACACTATTAGTTGACTGAAATAATCAATTTTCTTCTTTTTGAGTACATAGGTACATTCTGTTTTCCAAACTCCCCTGAAGTTATATGTGGCTCTATGTCAAAGTTCTTTCCTAGAAGATGCAAGTAGAGGTAATATATACCTTAAGACAGTGGTCATGCCTCACCCCAAATTTTTCTCCTTCTTGTTGGCTGGAATCTGACCAAGATCAACCATGTGGATGATGATAGTGCCAGAGGATGTAGCGCTGCGTCAACTGCCTTGAATTTCTGATGCCTTTGTGGAGCAAAGTCCACGTAACCATTTTGGATGATTACAGGAGTGAGGAGGAAAAAAGAAACTTGAATCTTCTTTTCGTCACTGGATTATTATTTGGTCTTTTGGTTATAACAGTGTCACCCTACCTCTGTATCTGCTGCTGCTGCTGCTGCTGCTAAGCCGCTTCAGTCGTGTCCGACTCTGTGCGACCCCATAGATGGCAGCCTACCAGGCTTCTCCGTCCCTGGGATTCTCCAGGCAAGAACACTGGAGTGGGTTGCCATTTCCTTCTCCAATGCATGAAAGTGAAAAGTGAAAGTGAAGTCGCTCAATCATGTCCGACTCTTCGCGACCCCCATGGACTGCAGCCTGCCAGGCTCCTCTGCCCAAGGGATTTTTCCAGGCAAGAGTACTGGAGTGGGGTGAAAACCAATCCCCAGTGCCCTCCTGAACAGGGTTCCTCTCCCTTCAAAACACACTATTGCTCTCTTCTTCTCTCCCTCGTCTCTCTCATCACTCAGAACCAAACACGCACCACACACACATACACAAAAACAGAATCTATCTTGTTTGTTGTTAGGACCTCATATGTCATAAACATTTAATAAATATTTGGTTAATGAATAAATAAATTAAAACATCTTCACTTTTGAGGACTACTGTGGGGACAGCTTATAATTTTGTCTTTGACATAATTCGGTGAAAGGTGTGCTTTTAAACCTCGGAAAGGATTTCAACATATTGTAACGGGTTGAGGGCATTCTATCAGCAGAGAAGTATGCTTGAACCATGGCAGTGTAACAGGGCTGAACATAGCTTGTGAGCTGTTGTGCAGGGTGGGAAGGCTGAAAAGGGGGGTTTGGGTTGAGATTGGATTCAGATTGGGCAATCTCTTGAAAGCTCTCCTGTGGCATTAGCAATTCTATTAGCCAAGAAAACATCAAAGGTTTGCTTTGTTTCTGTTTTTGATTTTTGCTCTCTCATTGTACTAACATGCTTGGATCTGCATTTTACAGAATGAAGTGCTGGCAGTGTGGAGGAGAAGACCGGAGAGAGGACGAGAGAGCCTGAGAGGGAAAAGACCAGGTAAGGGACTGTTTGAATTTCCCAGGAAAGAAAAATGGATGTCTAACCTTGACAGAAGTCAAGATACACTTGAGGGGTATTTTGGAGATAACATTAAAAGAACTGAGTGACTTATTGGATGATAAGTAGAGAGGATATCTAGTTTCTAGATTCAGTTGATAGTGCTATTGACTTAAGACAGGAAATGCAAGCAGAAAAGTACATTGTGTTTGGGGTGGTGAAGTAATAAAATATGTTTTTCTAACTATTGCATTACATTTTAGGTCATGAAAATATTAAGGAGCTAGATGGTAATATGGGTCTGGAATTCAAGAGACAGATTAAAGCACTGGTGACTTGAACTTGGAGGTCATGAGCAAACTCTGTGACATACTGTATTAGTATGTCCCAGGAGGTCATCTGTAAACATTTGCATCAGAGATCCTTGCTTCAGGATGCTTGTAAAAATGAAGATTCTTGAGCCTTATTGCAAATATATTCAATCAAATTCCCTGGAGGATGCGATCTGGAATCTGGTTTTCTAATTCATGATTATTCTAATGCATTAAAAATTTTGAGAACAAATCAAGGTGATAACTAAAGCATGATAGATAAGATTACCCAGGATAATGTATTGAGTAAAGAAGACAAATGGGCAAAGTCATAGACAAGAATGGTACTGGAGTACAGAAACTGCAGAGTTTAAAAACTGTTTAAAGAGGAGAAAAAATAAGAGATTCTTGAGAGTACTGAAGTAGCAGTGAGAAGAGAAAAGTTTTACAGAGGTGAGGTGGTGATGGCTCCTGAGAGCTACATCAGGCTCTGTAAAGAAGCCGCCTAGAATGAGACAGAAAAAGAGGGTACTGGCTTCATCAATTTGTTGGGCATCAGTGACCTGTGAGGCAGCAGTTTCCATAATCTGGTGGGAGGGAATAACGTGACATCACTAAAGCATTGAAGGAGCAAAGGATTCAGAGACAGACTATTTTGAGACTATTTTCCTTTTCTAAGGAAACAGTACATATTGTTTAAAACTCAGTGTAATATCTATTTTAAATTTTCATTTTTCTAAGGAAGAGAAAATGTGATATTAGTTGGGGATTTCCCCTGTTCCTCTTTCTCCTAGAAGGTGCAGCTTTCCACTCTGTGCTCAGGTGGGCCCAGGCAGATCATTGCTGAGATGTCTCTTGGCCCATCTTCAAGGCACCTTCCAACCTGACAGCTTTCTCTTTCCTCGTGGGTCATATTCACGTGGGGGGTGCCTGTGAAGCAGGTGTGGCCTGGTTTGTAGAGTTGTCCTGTACAGACATTTTATCTTGGAGTAAGCCCTCTTTCTGGAATATTCTCGAGTATCATATGCCCATCCTGCAGTTCTGTTGTATACCAGGACTATCATGTGACACCTGGGGTGCCTGCTTTTTCCCTTGAAAGCCTCTCCCTTCTCCCTAGATGACATTCCAAACATGTTACACATACAGTACACACACTATTTACTTAATCCTCTTAAGTAATGTCACAAGATCTTTACTATTGCTGGTAACTTACATTTAGCAAGAGTCACAGCTTGAGCCTAAACTCCATTTGAGGCTTATGTGTGTGAGTGCAACTATGAGGAGGTGAGAAAGACCTGAGTGCCTGGGGAAGAGCCAGGATAAGGAGAGGAGCTCTTTGGAAGAGAAGGAAGTCCAAACATGATTTGTGGGGAGTATACAGGAATGATTCCAAGTGTGACTTGGTGTCTATTGGATGGTACCTGGCTTAACTCTCATTGTAGTTCTGCCAAATCCTAGGGTGAGGGGGTGTAACAATAGAGTTAATGTAAATTAAAAGAGTCATTTCTGTAAGCTCCCTGTAAGACATTGACATGCATATTGTCAACTGCATTCGGAATTGCTGGTCCCCATAGGAAAAACAGTAGTACAAGCGGTAACAGATTGGCTATAATGATGGCAATGATGTTAAAGACAGAGGCACCTTTTTGTTACTGTCTTCTGTCTTTGATAATCTGCAACCTTTCTACAGATATGGATACTCTTAAGCCTTGGACAATGGCAACCTTACAGCCTTTGGAAGGCAACAGTGGGGAGCGCTGGCATAGATGCCACTTTCTGCATCTTCAGAGGGCTTAGGTACCCCTCCTGTAGGCTACAGGAAGAAGGGATAAACAAGGTTGTATGCCCCATGACAGGCAGGAGGACTAGGTCTTGGAGCAGTGAGCAACCAGGAGGAGAATTCTGGAGGGATTTGTTGGGAATAAAGCTCCCATGAAACAGATTAGAAAGTAGTAATAGGGCTACTCTTCTGTATCAGTTATTAATTGGGCTTCCCTGGTGGCTCAAGACAGTAAAGAATCTGCCTGCAATGCTGGAGATCAGGGTTTGATTCCTGGGTCAGGAAGATCCCTTGGAGAACGAACTGGCCACCACCCACTTCAGTATTCTTGCCTGGAGAGTACTATGAACAGAGTAGCCTGGCAGGCTACAGTCCATGGGAAACAAAGAGCTGGACACGTCTGAGCAGTTGAGCATGCATGCACATGGGGAATAAACAGATTAGTTTATTCATTAGTTTATTTTTTAAATCTTATCTTAAATGCAATGAACAAAATAGATGAAATTGATGAAAAAAAAAGTTTAGAGACTTAAAAAAACTGGGGCAAAATTCTATACACAGCTAATGAGTTGTGGGATCATTTGTCCACTCATGCTGCTATCTTCCTGTTTGGGACAGAGAGAAAGATGCCAGGGCAGAAAAAAGATTGTAATTATCTAACAGGAATCGATGACAGAGTCTTGAATAAACTGGGAGAGGATAAGATTAAGAGGGTAGTTGGAGGAATTAATTAAAGATATTTAGAAAATAGAATGTGAGAAACTCAAGCAGAAGTGTTTCAGGCAAAAGATGATGAACATATGGAATTAGATAAGAAAGCTAGCTGAAGTTTCAGCATACAAAGTAATTAAAGAAAGACATCTGGAACAGGAGAGAAATAAGAAAGCTGAGGAAGTAAAAGGTAGGTTTGAGATAAACTAGATATGCTGGTAAGGCCAGATGGTTTTTTTTTTTCTCCTTTGCTTAACATATATTATGTCTTTCTTAACCACAATCCCCAAAATATTGCACATTTCAACATGTTGTATGTGTTTCTGAATATATCTAGGAACTACATAAATTTATCTTCCAAAACAAATGATTCAAATATCCGCATGATTTGTTTTCTATGGCTAACTTAGCCTATGTCTAGCTTCCCACAGAAGTCTAGAATGTATATCTCTGGTTACATATCTTGGGCCACAAAAATAACAACAGAAATGGCTATTTAACATGGTTTTCCAGAGCAATAGGAAACAACATCCAGTAAAAGACTTATACAAATGTCTTTCATCAGGCTTTTCTCATGTTAAGAGATGAAACAAAGCAATTATGATGATGAAGGTAGAGGTGCATTATCCATTTGTTTCTTGTTGAACTGGAGGTAATCATACCTATGGATGATGAGAATGTCTCATTTTACATGAATTCTTCTCACTTGTGTTTGAAGTGTAACTTCAGCTGGTGGAATGTCTTTGGTCATTGCCTAAACTATGGTGGTGCAGATGGCTGCTGATGTGGTGTAATGGGGGCAGGCACCAAAGAACGTCCTGCTTGCCCTCAAATATTTTTCACTCTGACTGGGTGAATTTGGGTATCATTGAGTGCTGTCATTTCCCAAAGGACAAGAGAAACAGTGAATGAATAGATTTTACAATAAAACAGATCCTTTTGCCTTGTTTAAGAATGTATTGTTTACTCATGGGGAATTGGGGGTATCAAATCTTGGTAAGTTTTTTTTTTTTTTGGCAATGAATTCAGATCTTTATCTCATTAAAAAAATTTTTGTTGGCGTATAGTTGCATTACAGCGTTGTGTCAGTTTCTACTACATAGCAGAGTGAATCAGCTATATGTATACATATAATGCCCTCTTCCTTGGATTTCCTTCCCATTTAGGTTACCACAGACAGGGCATTGAGTAGAGTTCCCTGTGCTATACAGTGGGTTCTCACTTGTTATCTATTTTATACATAATATCAATAGTGTATATATGTCAATCCTAATCTCCCCATTCATCCCTCATAATACCAAATCTTTGGATGGGAACATTGTTTGGCTAAATTGTTTCTGGCACAAAAGAGAGCAATGATCCAGAATTGCTCTGGCCAGAGAAACAGCCTCCCAACAAAAGGATTCATGGTGCTGAACTCTGTCATTTCCAGGGTTTACTGATAAACTATGTATGGTACAGCTGGTCATGGCTCTGAGCAATCTGTCAATCTGTTGTCCTTGGGTCGGATTTTCAGGAAAAAAGATCTACTCAAAGTACCTTTTAATAAGGAGAGATGCCAGATTATTTGCTCTTTAATCTATGAAAGACCAGATATATTGAGAGATCTGAGAGGCTTTCACATTCACACTATTAGAGTCATTGATTTATTCAGTAAGTATTTATTGAACAACTATGAAGTGCCAGCATCTATGCTAGGTAATGGAAAAATAAGGACAAATAAGGGGACATTCCAGTCTTTGAATATCTCAGAGTTTAATGGGAAAATGTGGACAATGCAAAACCCACCAAATAATAAAACAAACAAACAAAAAATACTAAGGTCATCAGCAATTACGTAGACTACCTATACAAAGTATTGGGGAACACGGAATAAAGGGTAACTAATTCTTCCTAGAAGTAATCAGGAAAGATTCAAATAAATTATATTTTATTTGAGCGAGTTTAATTTTTCAAAGGAGCAGAGAATTTAAGTATTCTAAGAAAGGGAGAAACAGCTTATTAGGATGGTAGTACTGCTATGGGCTGAAGGTTTGTGTCATTTCCAAATTCATATGTGGAAATTCAAGTCTTTGGGAGTTAATTAGGCCATAAAGGTAGAACCTTTATGATGTGAGTACTGCCTTTATGAGGAAAGGCACAAGGAAGCTTTCTCTCTTTCTCTCTCTGCCATGTGAAGACAAAATGAGAAGACGACCAACTACAAACCAGGAAATGCTCTCACATATACCAACTCTGTGAGTGCCTTAATCTTACACATCTTATTCTCCAGACCCATGAGAAATAAATATCTGTTGTATAAGCCACTTGGTCTGTGATCTTTTTATAGCAACATAAGCTGACTAAGTACTCACTAACTCATCAGAATAAATGTAAATCATAGTGATTAGCTGTCACTGAACAAAAGCTGAGAGATGGTCACCCTCAACAGATAAATTTCACTGGGCTGGAACATGAAGAATTTTCTAGGGGGAGGGATCCAGCATTAACGGAAGTTCCAAACATTATGAAGTCACTGGAAAAGCTGGCGGGTGAGCAACTGGCATGGAATAAAGGATGCCGACAGAAAGGGGAAGGCCAATAGGAATAAATTTTTCCTGCTTAATAATTTTGCTGAGGATCAGCCCTAATCAATTTTATCCCACCAGAGCCCATGTATCCAAATCAAGATGACACTGAAAATATGAAAAACTTAAAATCAATGCCCATGACTGTAATAAAGAGCTGAACTCAGCTTGCACCATAGAGGGTATCAAGATCTAACTCCAGGCCTTTTAAATTCTGTAAAGTGATGAGCTTTGAAAGCATACTGTGCCTGCTCCAGAATGTCAAGTAACTGTTATGAAAGTCAGAGCATACTCCTATAACTCCAGGTTTGCCTATATATTTAATTTTTGCTTCCTTTAGGTTTTTGGATTGTATCTGCCTTATAGATGTAAAAAGTCACAATAAGGTCATAGAGATTTTGTTTTAGAAAAGCAGCCACTGACTATGAGCAAGCTCTCAGAGAAAGTCTAAACAGTAACACATTGTTAGGGTGTCATGAGGCATCATAAAAATATGCCCCCAAGTCTCTACATTTTAAAAGTGATGTCAAGAGGCCAAAAGCAATACTGCATTTCTTAGAATCAACAGGAATGCCAGCAGCTTCCCTAAGATAATAGATAGGTGTGAAAATTTTTAATTAAAAATTTTTAAATGAGAATTTGGCTAGGTATATGGAAAGTAAATGAAACTATAAAACAGTAGTGTCACTAGAGGCAAAGAGATTCTTCTGGTAGACAGCAATCCTTGTTTGAAGCGACAGACAATCGATATCACAGAGTGTTGTACTTTCTGAACAATAGAATTTCTATTGGGTTGACCAAAAGTTTGTTTGGGATTTTCCACAAGATCAAATGATTTTTTTTGTCAACCCAATAATGGAATAAAGGGAAACTTTGACCTAGTTATCATGGACTCAATCTTAGTTTCTGGTGAAGGGATGTCTCACTTTATTTAGGACTCTGAGAAGGAAAGAGTTTCCCCTGGACCTTAGAGGTTATACCATAAAGGCCAGGCACCTTTCTCTAATCCTTGCAACAATCCCATTCTGTAAGAGAGGATACTGAGGTTCTGAGCGCTGAAATGATTTGGCAGAAGTGGACTTGAATCCACCTCTGTCTGCCTCTGTTGCTTCCTTACCCCATCCTGTGACTTCCTTGTGAAGACTCCCCATTCTGTCTAAAATATGACCTGGCCAGATGTTTTTCATGCAGAACCCTGATGATCACTCAGACCCAATTTTGAGGAGTTGGGAGACAGAATTGAGGAGTGACAACCACCTTCTCCCATGTGATTTAGGACTGTGACAGATTCTTGAGGCATATGTCAATATGGGATATATTTGAAATACTTTACATATATTAGCTTGATTAATCTTCAACCAATCCTGTGTGGTAGGCACTATTAGTATCATTCCCATTTTAAAGATTATTTGCCCAAGATCACACAACTAGTCTTTGGTGAAGGTGGCATTTGAAGCCAGGTAATCTGACCAACCTAGATAGCATATTAAAAAGCAGAGATATTATTTTGCCAACAAAGATCTGTCTAGTCAAGGCTATGGTTTTTCCAGTGGTATGTATGGATGTGAGAGTTGGACTGTGAATAAAGCTGAGCGCCAAAGAATTGATGCTTTTGAACTGTGGTGCTAGAGAAGACTCTTGTGAGTCCCTTGGACTTCAAGGAGATCCAACCAGTCCATCCTAAAGGAGATCAGTCCTGGGTGTTCATTGGAAGGACTGATGTTGAGGCTGAAACTCCAATACTTTGGCCACCTCATGCGAAGAGTTGACTCCTTGGAAAAGACTCTGATGCTGGGAGGGATTGGGGGCAGGAGGAGAAGGGTACGGCAGAGGATGAGATGGCTGGATGGCATCACTGAGTCGATGCACATGAGTTTGGGTGAACTCTGGGAGTTGGTGATGGACCGGGAGGCCTGGCGTGCTGCGATTCATGGGATCACAAAGAGTCGGACACAACTGAGCGACTGAACTGAACTGAATCTGATTTGAAAGCATATACTTTTCGCCATCAGGCAATACGTACATACATACATAGAGGTAATGTGTTTCTGTTTCTTTCTCCTATAGATAGATGTCTAACCAGTTCTCAGTAATCCAGAGATTGGTTGTCTCTTTTATGGATTATAGCATTATTTCATTTTCCCATATTTTTTGTTTATCTCATGAAAATTTCATCAGAGTATATATTATTTAGACACGTTGGGGAAATTAAAGACCATTCATTTATCAAATAGCCAATGAGCACCAACTCTGTCCAAGACATTATTCTAGAAAATAACCAAAAAATAAAAAATATGGTATCAGAATCTCTGACCTTATTATTATCTCAAGGGAAGATTAGATTAAGAGGTAAAACAAGAGAAACAGCACAAAAATTATATATACAGTTTAGGGTGGATCAATTAAGTGATCACACCTTTTTGCTGAGATGAGCAGAAGGGCTTCTAGGAGGTTTGATGTGTCAGAAGAGTTTGGGTAGCAGGGCTGACTGGCTTCTCTGTTTTATAGCCACATTGTCACACCCTCAGTTTCTCTTTCCTCCTTTTTAAAGTGCTCTGGTAATTCTGGGTGTTCAGAATGTCTTTTTTGGGTAATTATCAAAGTTGCAATTTTATATGAATCTATAGTATTTGATTAATATCTATCTTACCCACTGGTTTACAAACTCCTTAAGGGCAGAGGTTATGCTGCTTTTGCTCATGTTTGAATTTCCACTGTCTAGCCTGACACATAATAGGTGGTATTGAATAAACACTGGGTGAGCCAGTAGAGCCAGGGTTTTAAGTAGGGAGAGAAATCATGTGAACAAAGGCAAGATGGCAGTACAATAATGGGTTCACTAAAGGCAGGGTTTACAGGGAGCCAAAGCTGGGAAATACATTGAGATCATGCTAAGGAGGGCCTGGGATGCCAGAATGAAATGGCTGTATTAAGTTGGAAAGCTCTTGGAGAAAAACCATCAGAGTAGCAATATGAACATAGCTGAACGCTAATCTGGGGTGGTGTAGAGGATAGATTAATAGGGAACATCAGTAAAGCTCCTAGAAGGGTCTGTATCCAAAAGCTTGGTCCTTCCTCCTACTATGTCTGTATTGTTCTCCAAGAAACAGAACAAGGAAGATGGGTATACACACAGACACACACACACACATATATATATATATATATATGCTATATAAATATAGATAGAAAGATTGATAATTTCTTATGATGAATTGGCTAACATGTTTATATAGGTGAGAAGTTTCACAGTCTGTGGTCTGAAAGCTGGAGACTCAGGAAATCTGGTGGTGTATTTCAATCCAAATCTAAAGACCTGAGAACTAGAGAAGTCAGTATTTATTTTTTTTAATTTATTTATTTTAATTGGAGGCTAATTACTTCACAATATGGTGTTGGTTTTGCCATACATCAACATGAGGTCAGTATTTAAATCCCAGTATGAGAGCTGAGAGGAGACACACGGGAAGCACTTTCCTCCAACGTTTGTTCTATTTGAGCCCGTGGTGGATTGGATGATACCTACCCACACTGGGGACGGTGGTCTGCTTTACTGAGCCCTCTGATATAAATGCTAAACTCATCCAGAAACCCCCCCATAGACACATCCAGAAGTAATTAATCTGGCAGGTCAAGATGAAAAGAGCCTCAAATTCTGCAGGCAGATAAAGAGGTTGGAAGGCTTAGAAAGTACTGCTAAATTTGATCACAGTAAAAGATATCTGTGTGGAGCAGAAACCAGACGGTAAAGGGTTAAGGAGTGGAGACCAAGGCCTCAGAGGTCATATATGCAGACTAATTTTCAAGAATTTTGACAATGACAAAAAGAGGATGCTATGGTAATTGCTTGATGGGTCAACCCTATAGAGGGAAAGATTTTAAAATAGAGACGATCTGAACATATTGTAAGTAGAGGGGATGGGACTACAGAGATGAAAAAAAATCAAAATATATGCTATGAAAGAGAGAATTATTCATGAAGAATTGCTTTAGAATTGGTATTAAAGCAGTAGGATGGGGACCAATATTCATAATTAAGGTAGAGATGATTCTTCCTCTGAATCAGAAGACATGAGTTAAAATTGATGGAAGATGCAGAAAGAAGTTTCCAGAGGAGAAAAGCAATATGAAAATGTCTGCACTGAGCTATCTCAATCTTATCAGTAACAATAAGAACCAAAACCATTTTTCATAATAAAAAGAAACACATTCAATGCTATGAAATATAGAGGGCTGAATGCTCGTGTTAACCATGTCTTATTTTCTGTGTTCTGATGCTTTAACATTAAGACCCTTGCTGACCCTGGAGGAACTGCTTTTTCCTGGGTTCGGGTTCGCTAATTCTTAGGTGAACAACTTGCCAGTGAGTGTGCTTTTCAAATGCAACTCAGCCAAATCAGAGCCCACATCCCCAACTACCTTCTGTCCTTTGGGTTCAAATACTCTGGGATCATTATCCACCTGCCCTAATTACCTGCGGGGCAGATACCAGACAACTAGGAACAGCTCCTGTGCCCCAGAGCCCATTGAAATTATTCAAACTAGCCAGTCCTAAAGCTGCTTACCTTGCCTCACCCATTGCTTACTGTGGAAGCCATAGAAGAAGCTCTTGCTCACATTTTGCCCCCTCCCTCTGCCTCCTGACTGATCCTAATGTTTCCCCATGTGGCCCCTCCATGGTGTATGCACCTCTTCACTTGGGAACTGTGATCAGCAAGCTATCTTTTCAATGGCAATCATCTGTTGATCCGTTGGCTTACCATACGTAAATAATAACAAAACCAATGAAAACAATATCTTATAATTATAGACCTTACACTAATACTTCATACTTCATTCATAAAGCAGGTAGACTTAGAAAGCAGTTTGCAAAAGAGTAAGGAATAATTATTCTTCAGTTTAAGTTTTATATTAAACACTATTTTATATCATTATGGACATCTCCTTTGTGGATATTTATGGTTGTTAGAGCAATCATAATTAATGTCAATTTACAATGAAACTTAGACATGCATTTTTAAATATAGAAGTCAAGGCATGTGCCAAATTTGAAAATATCCACATAATCCATGAATCACAATTCTGAGGTTTATAAAGAGAGGAGCTGAACTCATAGTAATAAGGAAGCTGGATGTGACTGCCTGCATTAAATAGGACATCATCTCCACAAATCCCCTCTGTGTACGTCTCTGTGGATAGAGTCAGCAACTGAGCGACAAGGCTATCAGTGGGCCTCTCAAATGAGAGTAACATCCTTTCTGTCCACTTCCATTTGCTCTTAATTCGGGGCACCAATCCTATTTTGGAAACTATCTTCATTTTGATGGGCTCAAACACAAACTCAAATGTTGATTCTGAGTAAGGGTCGAAGAATGTCACTTTTCTGTTGCATCTGACATTGTCAACTAGTTCCCTTAAGAAGAAAGACCTGGACCAGCAGTGTAAGATGTAAGCACACATTAAGTAATGAGCTTTAGACTGAGCTGACCCATTACTTACTGTTCTGCAAATGATAATAATAGTGATGTAACCAAACTGTTTATACAGTCAGCCTGTTATATTAAATTACATGTATTCTGTCTCCCCTGAGTAGCTTTGTCATAATGAGTGGCGACTTTTATAAATTATATAATGACGAGTTACTTTTAAATATTGTAACAATTGCAAAAGGTTATCATCAAAGTTCTAATTGGAAGGTTGATGGTTCACAGGGTGACTAAGCTTCTAGCAAGATTACAGATTGAAGCTATATTGGGTGCAACAGTGTCTGAACCTACCACTTTAGCTTCACTCTTGACTTTTATAATTCTGATTATTTTGATATTGCCTAATAGAGCTGCTATTTTCACTTACCTGAACGTTCTAAAGGATGGATGCCACAAAGCAATTAATTTAGAACTCAAATGCATTGAGAGAAGCATTGTCTTTTGTTTTCATTTTTTAGTATTACTATCATGTTTTGATTGTTTATAAAAACACTCATCTCATCTACAGAAAAACCAATAAATTTGAATAAAAGGGAAGTTTTACAAAGGCAGCTGTGAAGGTATTTAATGCTGTAGTTGTAGTGTTGAATCTTTACTATTAAGAAAAAAACAAACTATTTACAGGTTTCTCCAATTGAACATATGTACCAAGTTAATAAGATTTCCTGTGTAACTCATAAAGTGAGCTTTAGAGAAGTGTTTGGTTAGGCTTCTGAAAAGGCTATCATCTTAAATGTCCGTTATTTCTTTGATTTTTGAAATCTTCTTACACTTGTAAATGTATGAAAACTACACAATTACATTATATACTTAAACTATATAGAGACTTGCAATTAATATATATAGTTATATTAATAATGCAAATATTTGTATATCATATGTAATATATATTATTAGTCTATTTATATTAATACATATATTAATAATGCAAGTCTTTTTCTTTAAGTTTTTTAAAAAAGTATTTATTTATTTAGCTGTTTGCCTGGTCTTAGTTATGACTCTCGGGATCTTCGATTTTCATTGCAGTATGCAAACTCTTACATGTGGCGCATGGGATCTAGTTCCCTGACCAGGAATTGAATCCCGGGTCCCCTGCACTGCGAGCTCAGAGTCTTAGCCAACAGACCACCAAGGAAGTCCCTAAACTCTATTTTTTCAAAGTTATCTTCTGTTTTTGAAAATTCTATATAGCCTCTGTGATAAAATTGTCGCTTTATTTACCCGCTAATGCCTTCTGCTCTTCTGAGCATGAAGACCCCATGGTTCTTGAGAGTGCGGTCATGTGTTTTCACAAGCATGATGTTTTAGTTAATATTCAGAAAGGACCTTAGTCACTCAAGAAAATCTAGATCATGAGCTAAATAATCAAGGCTTAATTTTATTAATACCTAGGTTGTTTAACTACAGAAAATGGTTTTTCCTTTGGTTTGTTGATATATCAGCCTCTAGAAATAAAAGAGTAAATATGCATAGCAAAAATGGAATGTCCTTGACATTTAAACTCATTTGTTATTCAGTCATTTGTTTACCAAATAAATTTTAGCAAATAGGGGCAATAACACCAGATTGAGAATTTGGGTACTGTTGTTTATGGGCAGAAACAAAGAAAACCTTTAAGAAGTAAACAGACTAACACATTCGTAGATTTCTTTTACTGGAAAAACATTATATTGGATAAGACAGAGTAGGGAGTCTCTGTCGGGATGGGAGGGTCACTGAAGGAGTGACATCCTGACCCTTTGGAAGTACCTTATTTCTCTCAAACTGTTTTGAGAATTAAAATAGGCAAGTGTACTTTTCCTTTTCAAAAAGTGACACCCTAAGTCAGGGGTCCGCACACTTCTTTCTGAAGTGGGCTGGATAGCAAAAATGTTGCCACGGAGCAGTCCTCCCACTGCAGAGAGAAAGCAACCAGGGACAATAGGTAATGAAGTGTGTGACTCTCTTCCAATAAGACTTTACTTTTGAACTCTGAAATTTGAATATTATATTAGCTTCATGTGCCACAAAATATAATACTTCTTTTGATTTTTCTTTCAACCATTTTAAAACACAGCTGTTCTTAGCTCACTGCTGTACAAACACAAGAGTTCTGGATCTGACCCTTGGGCAGTAGTTTGTTGACCCCTGTCTTAAATAATAATCTTATTAAAAATCTCATATACATATATTTTAATATATTTATGCATTCTAACTTTTTTTGCCAGAAAATTAAAACTTAAATTATAATTCTGTGTTCACTAAACACAATTCTTGTAAACATGTCCAACTCTCAGCCCAAATAAAGATTATAATCTTATCACATCTGTGACAGAAGCCCAGACACAGAATCCCCCAAGTCCTGAGTTTCTCTATATTACACTTAAGCTTTCCTTAGTCTCATTTGCAATCTTTTCATTCACTGGAGACAATGTGGTACATGGCCATAACCTCTTGACTCCTCCTTTCTCTCCTTCTGTGTCCACTCTCTTTCCTTACTTACATAAATTTTAGGCTTCATAGGACAAAAGGGATTTTAATTTGCTACAACACAGCAGGAGAGAAAATGGCAGAGGGAAGAAAACTAATGAGGCTAGGAAGGTGAGAGATAAAAAGAAAAGATGAAAGAGAGAAGCACAAAAAAGAGGTGGTTTTTCATAAGTCAGCAAAGGATGTGTAAGGAGAGGTGGAATACTGTTTCTAGCCCTTTTCTTTGCCACTTCTCCTCCTCTTCCTGTTTCTCCTGCTTCACCCCCAATTCATTCATTTGCCCTCAGGTGCGAGCTTGGCCCTGTGTCTTGCATGCATGCCGCTGCTACTGCTAGGTCACTTCAGTCGTGTCCGACTCTGTGCGACCCAACAGATGGCAGCCTTCCAGGCTCCCCCGTCCCTGGGATTCTCCAGGCAAGAACACTGGAGTGGGTTGCCATTTCCTTCTCCAATACGTGAAAGTGAAAAGTCAAAGTGAAGTCGCTCAGTCGTGTCCGACTCCTAGTGACCCCATGGACTGCAGCCTACCAGGCTCCTCCATCCATGGGATTTTCCAGGCAAGAGTACTGGAAGTGGGGTGCCATCTTACCTGATTCTTTCACTCCTACTTCTTCTTTTATCATTTACTTCACAGCAGTGACCTTGGGCTCATCATCTTGAATGCTTTGCTACAACTTGCCTTTCACCTCTCTCTGCTTCCAGCCTCTCCAGGTAACTACCCTACAGGCCGTACCCCCTGGCCTCTGTGGGTGTGACCAGGCTCTGCAGAGCAGCATCAGGCTCTATTGAGTGCAGGCCTCCTGCTTCCGGGAACATCATGGCGGCAGCGTGAATTGTCCCCTCTTGCATTTGGATTAAGAAATGGTACAACTGGACTTGTACGTTTACACAGCAGATAATTACTGTGGCTCCTTTCGTTTGTTTTATAAATACAGAATTTAGCTTTTATCATTCTTTTCCATATACTTGTTGACTTGTCTGATATATTGGGGAACATGTGTACACTTGTGGTACCACTGTAAAATTCGAATTCCAATTCATGGGCTTGGTTACACTCCTTTTTTTCTAATAAATGGATTCACTAATGAAAAGCATTAAAATTATTTCATTGTAAAATTTTTAGGTGTTGGGTAACATTTCACTTGGAGAAGGCGATGGCACCCCACTCCAGTACTCTTACCTGGAAAACCCCATGGATGGAGGAGCCCGGTAGGCTGCAGTCCATGGGGTCGCAAAGAGTCAGACACGACTGAAGCGACTTAGCAGCAGCAGCAGCAAACATGGTTAGATTACACAAGTGTATCAGTCATAATTTGATCAAAGAAGCAGAACCATTTGGAGATACACATAAAGTAAGGGATTTGACCTTTCCCAATTATGAAAGCTGGTTAAATACTCATTCTATACATTATTTTTGTGTCTAGTGCTGGAATTTGAAGACCTATCAAGCTCAATATAATCTCTGACCCTCAATTTTCTCATTTGTTAAATAAAAATTATACTTACCTAGTAGAGTTTTTAAGTATTGAAATCAGTGTTAAGCAAAATAGTGTAATAATATGCTTTATTATAGTTCTTAGTTTGCAGGAGGAACTCAATGTATTTCACCAATAATTATTATTAATAATTATGATTATTACATTTTTAGCACCAACACTTACTAGCTATGTACAAAGTATATAGCTTTTCTGAGACTCAGGTTCTCACCTATAAAACAAAGCCATTAATACTTAATTCAAATTGCATTGTGAGAATTACATGAGAAAGTAAATCCAAAAGCAAAGTCTTGCATAAAGAGACAACTCACTGAAACTCTTCAATTCTCCTAATTCTAAGGCTGCTTTAGTTTCATTAGCAGCCCTGCCATGTCATTATCTCATCTTGAGCTTGTCATCATTTAAATCCTTGGAACTTCTTTTATCTGTGTGATTAAATATCTCTGCCATTCTACGCTCAAATTTTTTTGTTTATCCAGCTCAATACATGATTTAACATTTATCTTTATTTTCTTTCAATGCAATAAATGTTTACCCTACATCTCAGAATGCCCAGAGTTTTTTCAAATGTGGTTCTGGGTCCAGTAGATTATTTTTCCTTACCAATTCATCTAAGATATTAGGCTGAGCCTTGTAAAATTGCTGTTTTTGTAGGTCAAAATGGTCACACATGGGCAGTTGTATATGGTTCAGCCTAATATTTATTACAAAGTTGAATAGAATAGAACCAAGGACATGATTGTGAACTAACTTTTTATTAGTAGTCTTGACCTTTTATGGGTCATGAATCTCTTTGAGAATCTAATAGAAGCTATTAAATTTTTTTTTCTGGAAACACACACACTTTTTAATACCATCATTTTATTGCATTGGATATTCATTTCCTTTAGGGAGAGACATAATATAAAACACATTTTTAAAAAGGCTTCTCTTATTCTCAACTTTAATGTGAAAATGTTTATTGCTTTGAAATCATAGTAATATAAATTGTGTATAAAACCAAAAATGTAAACCTTAATCAAGTTCAACTTTACATTTCAATGGGAAGGCAGCTATTTTCTGGCTTGGATAAGAAGTCAACAATGTGGAGTGAACTTACATGGCTCTGTGAAAATCATCTTTAGGCAATCAATTTTGAGTTTTCATTTCTGTGCCTACAAATGCTGGAAACTCCTACTGACAAATGTCTGTTATACCAAAAAGAAAAAGAATCAGAACTCCCACTTTGGGATTTTGCTAGATGAGAATAGGCTTGTTTCAAGGAATTTCTGAGGTCTTCAGGTAGAATTTATATCATACCACATCGTATACTCTCAAGTCAAGGAGTTGAATTTTCATAAGTCCTGCCAGTCAGCACAGTAATGATTATAACTGTGTATGACTGAATATCTCATTTTCAGGTCATCTGAGGAGAAGTAACCTTTCAGAAAATTCTGTGGTGTTTCCAAATGTTGGTAGGTACTGGTTTTCTTTAAAAAATGACAGAACTGTGTTATTTTTTATTTCAACTTACAGAACTACTTTCTCCAGCAAAGGAAAGTTTCCAGTTTGTCTCTGATCTTTTGTTCCAGAGTCTCTGGTTGAAAGTGCTCATATATTTAAAGCAGTATCTCTAATGCTGACTCTAGGGACTTAATGAAAAGGTTGATGCAAAAGTAATTTCGGTTTTTGGATTGTTGAAACTTGCCATTTGATAATTGGAATACATTCTTAAATAAATGCGGTTATATTATACATCATTTTAATGTCCTTTTCTCACTTTATGTTTTTTTGACTTGCTGTTTATTTTATATGTGTTTTAGACTAGGGAAATGACAAAACGTAAATTCAAGCGATTTACTTATTCAAGTTCAAAATGGGTCGTAAAGCAGTGGAGACAACTAGCAACATCAACAATGCATTTGGTCCAGGAACTGCTAGGGAATGTCCAGTGCAGTAGTGGTTCAAGAAGTTTTTCAAAGGAGATGAGAGGCTTGAAGATGAGGAGTGCAGTGGCTGGCCATCGGAAGCTGATGATGATGAGTTGAGAGCAGTCATCGAAGCTGATCTTCTTACAGTTCACAAGAAGTTGCTGAAGAACTCAACAATGACCATTCTAGTCGTTTAGCATTTGAAGCAAATTGTAAAGGTGAAAAAGCTCAATAAGTGAGTGCCTCATGAGCTGATTGAAAATAAAGAAAAAATTTGTCTTTTTGAAGTGTCGCCTTCTCTTATTCTACACAACAACGAACAATTTCTTGATTGGATTGTGACGTGTGACAAAAAAGTGGATTTTATATGACACTGGCGATGATAAACTCTGGTTTTGCCTCATCTGCCATGTTCACCTGACCTCTTGCAAGCTGATTACCACTTCTTTGAGCATCTTGGCAACTTTTTGCAGGGAAAACTTTTCCACGACCACCAGAAGACAGAAAACGCTTTCCAAAAATTCATCGAATTCCGAATTTTTATGTTACCAGAATAAACAAACCTGTTTCTCATTGGTAGCAATGTGTTGATTGTAATGTTCCTATTTTGATTAATAAAGATATATTTGAGCCTAGTTATAATTATTTAAAATTCATGGTCTGAAACCAAAATTAGCTTTGCATCAACCTAATAATATTCCTGAATGGCTGAAAATATTGAGCCATTTCAGAATGGCATCCTCCATAACAAATGGTTCTGAGTGAATTTCTTCTGAGAAGTTACATTCATCGGGGATGGTTCTGTCCAGAGTTAACCTGTCTTGTATTAAAGTCTCTTTCTTTTATATCAAATGAAGGAATTCTATATTCTGCTCCTCTATCTTGCAAAAACTTCTAGGCAAGATGGTTTAGGTCCTCAATCATGATGAGGATGTCTTTCACAGCAGTCACCAGATGTTTCAGGCTGTTGATGCCCGCTCACATGAATGCATTTTCATATGCAACACTAGGTTCATAAGTATGGGTGGAATTGATCTCATCATTACCTTTTTTATCAACCTGCATGATAATTGTTGCCTGAAGATCCTTAAGGACAAGGATCCTGAAGAAGTGGCATTTCCCACAGAGAAAAAAGACCAGCATTACCTACTTTCTCAAGCCACAGGAGTTGTATAATTATTATGTGGTTTATTATAGTACTTGAAAGATGAACAGTCATAAACATGTTCCAAGTAAAACTCTGTAATTGATAAGACATAATCATGTTTTATTATTAATAGCAAGTTAATCTGCAAACACTTGCATTAACTGTCTTAATATTATTGTTATAAATCATCATGATTATTGGTTAAAATATGATAACTACAGCAACTTTGTTCAAAATTTAGCTTTCAAATCCCCCAAGTAAATGGCACTTAGCCAATCAATCCCCCAGTTGGCTAAACCTTCACCTAGAGATCTCTTCCATTCTACATTCATTTTTATTTATGATCCCAACTAACATTGTGGTTATATGTTTTGCTCCAATTTTTTTCCCCATAGGCCATGGTAATCTTAATGTGGTTATTATTTCCATCTGGGTTTTACCTTTGTTGAACATCTTCCATTGTAGAATTTATTCTCTTCCCTGACTTCTTCCTCCTACAAGCTGAAGTATATTGTTACTGCCCTTCCAACAATTCCAAAGGGAGCAGTGGTCAAGGCTTCTACCTGATCAGCTCTCTATAGTATACTTTTTATAAGATGCTCTGGATATGGATCTCAATTCTCAAGTTTAGAGATGTCCTCAGAAGCAACATTTGATGTATAGCACTATTAATTATTCCCACACTAGTAGAGATGTTTCTGTTTAAAAATGATTCTCTCCCATTCTGCATTTTTTACCCATAGTGCCTACTGCAAAGTGTTACATAAGATGGTATTCACTTATTGGTATCTAGAATTTAATTTTAGTGTTTTAAACTATTTACTTGGTGAATAGCTTATGAAAATTACAAAAAAAAAGATCTTACATTCTGTTACTTCCTATCACCTATGCAATCATCTTTATGCATCATTCAAATTGCTCATCATATTTCTTTTTTCTCTCTTTCCTGCAAATATGACTTTGAAGCTTTTGTAATCAAGTTAGTGATCTCCTGGAATCACAATTTCTTTAAACTTTTTGAAGTGATCTTGGACCCTTTTCAAGGACCAAATTCAGTGATTGTAAGAATATACTTTTCAAGTTTCAAGTCATGGAATATTTAGTTCCCTTAAAGAAAATCTTGTTCAAAGCCCTTATATTTAATATATAAAATATATAAAAGTGAAAGTTTTCTAGCTGAAGAGTGCTGTGGGTGGGGATGGGAGATGGGGAGCCTTCTTCTATTAATAATAATAATAATACTAACATAATAAGCGACACTTCCGTGGCCCCAGATCCCCTGCAGAGGACAGCTTGACAACCAGTTTTACAAGACATGTGCAAATTAATCAAAATCTTTCCTTTTTATGGCAGTTTCTTTTCTCTCTGGATGTTTATTGAATACTCACCATTTACAAAACATTATGCTTTGTGCTAGTAGCCTACTCTCATTTCCAAAGTGTTATCTTTATATTGAAAGAGTACATGATAACACAAACATCCTCAAAAATCACTAGGGATCTATTCTGGGCAACTTTCGGTTGTTACATTTTTTCCAAAATCAATAAGTACACACATAAACCAGTTTTTCCTTTCTAAAGATTATGGATCTGAACCACTGAGATGGGGGCTTGGCATGTAATATCGTGGATGTGATTGCCACAGAAGAAAGCTCAACTTCTTTTGCTACATTTCCTTCAGTGACCCAGACCCCAAACGAGAGGACTTGGTGTGCCTTGCACACACCACATCTCCACACCTCCGCCCCTGTGTTCATGCTGCCTGCTCTACCCACTCTAAATGAGCTGCTGTAACTTCTGTCTTTTAAGTCTTTTCAGCCCAGTCTGCTCAAAATAATTGTTTCCTCTTCTGTGCCACAAACTGTACATCTCTTCTAAAACCACACATTAATCCTTTTATTGCAATTATTTTGATATATGCTACATCCGTCTTCCTACAAGATGGTATATGCCCTCCAGGACAGAAGAATTTGTGGGAGATTTAAGGTCCAGGTTAGCAGATGGGGACAAGACCTGGCGAATTTGTACCACAACTGTTAATGGAACATGCTGAAGAGGTCAAGAGATATTTGGATTTCATTTATTTTACAAAAAAAAAAAAAAAAATGCAAAGCTTTTTTTAAAAAAAATTATTTTTAATTGGAGGGTAATTGCTTTACAGTTTTTTTTTTTTTTTTTTTACTTTTTATTTTGTATTGGGATATAGCCAATTAACAGTATTGTGATAGTTTCAGGTGAACAGCGAAGGGACTCAGCTGTATATATACATGTATCCATTCTCCCCCAAACTCTCTCCCATCTCAGCTGCCACATAACACTGAGCCCAGTTCCATGTGATATACAGTAGGTCCTTGTTGGTTATTCATTTTAAATATAGCAGTGTGTGCATGTTGATCCCAAACTCCCTAACTATCCCTTCCCCACAGCAACCATAAGTTCATTCTCTCAAGTCTGTGGGTCTCTTTCTGTAAAAAAAAAAAAAAAAAAAAAAAAAAAAGTTTTAAATGAAAAGATCCATTAAGGAGAGGGTACACGTGACTGATAGAGTTTGATGGAGTTGAATATACATGCTGTGTATACATTAAATGTTTATGTGTCTGTGTTTCTCCTCTTCTTGAGGAATAAAGAAGAGATTTTGCCAAAAGGGCAAAACTGGCTAATCAAAAATGAAAAATTCATAGAGAATAGAAACAGAATAGCAGATGACTCTTTTTTGTTCCAGTTTTAACTAAGATTGCCTACCTTGGTGAGATCCATTTCATATTAGCACTTTGCCCAACTCTTTAAAAAAAATTACAGATTGGCAGGAAGGAAGAAAACATGCTTTGGCCACAAAATTGAAAATAGTTGTTCTGAAACTATGAAAATAGTGAGACCATAAGGATGACTATAAGCAGATGTCTCTGGAAAAACTGTAAAACCCACAAAAATTCCAATTTCCTGCTATCATGAACACTCCCCTTTGGTTTTTGTAGACTGTCTGCTGTAGATGGCCAGGTGGACTTGGGGAAATGGCTAACACGTATATAGACTTTCAATTTCTCTAAGTACACGTATTTGGGAGCTAGTGAATGTCTGGATCATCTCTAAACCATCTTTCACTCAATAATTTTTTGGATCAAGTTGAGCCAGTATCTGCAATCCATAGCCATGTAAGTTATTTCTGGCCCTAAAATTTTATTGAACTCTGTGAATCATTTCACATTTCATAGTGAAACATCAACTTATTATTACATTATTCTTCTCTTTGATTCAATCATTTTAGACACATTTGGAAGGGATGAACTCAAGTCAGTGTTAGTCATGCTCTTAGGAGACCATTCTGACAAAATACAATCATAGAAAGATGTCAGAGCCAGCCAGTAAGACCATCTGGGCTTTCACATTTTTAAGACTCAAATCTTTAGATTTGTGAATCACGCCAGTAAATTTCAAGCCAGTTGAACTGAGCCTGGGAAAAAATGGCCTGTGTCTGGGTCACATTTTTCTTCTTTTTTAAATTTTACTTTAAGCTACAAAAACTTATGTTGGAATATTCTTCCCTAAAGTAACTCTTATTTATAACTATACTGTATTTGATATTTGCACAATTAAGGCTGATGTTATTTAAACTTTGAAGGAATAAATAACAATATAAGTGTGCACTAGTAATTTTTGGTGGTATTCCAATTCTAATGGTCAGCAGTCTTTCTTGGAGTTTATCTTGCTACTTGGGCATAAAAGAGTAAGACAGCAACTTTGGTACCCAGGTACTCAGTTTGAATTCAAGGTAGTACACAGAACTATAGATGAGAGGATGTGGCCATGCATCTTCAAGGAACCACCTTACTTTATGCACTTACTATTCAATAATAAGACACTTGTTGTTTAGTCGCTCAGTCTTGTCCAACTCTTTGTGACCCCATGGACTGTAGTCTACCAGGCTCCTCTGTCCATGGGATTTCCCAGGCAAGAATCCCGGAGCAGGTTGCCATTTCCTTCTCTAGGGGAGCTTCTTGATCCAGGGATGGAACCCGTGTCTCCTACATTGGCAGGCAAATTCTTTACCACTGAGCCATCAGGGAAGCCCAGGATATTATAGCAAGTATTATTAGATGCTTTCCAAACAGCCACCTTTCATTCTTTTTTTGCTGATGCTATCTCAGTTCTGCTGTATTCCACTATTTACTCAGAAAAGGCAAGGAGAGCTGACTTTATTCTGAGATTTCTGGGCAATACCACACTCATCCCTGAGGTCATTCCTCTTGACAGTGCTTGGATCGCCTCAGTCCTGGTATGCAGTCAGCCAGTGTTGTGGAAAATCAGACCACAGACAAAGAATTTAGAATTAGACCTTATTGTTTATTAAGAATTCATTGTCAGAAGGAGAAAAAGAAGTGTTAAACCAGCCAGTTAGTGGATGCCCACAAAGCCCTACTTTTGTAAGACAGCAAAATTATAGACTTTCTTTTCTAGACGGGTACAAGCTAAGACCTCTGCTAAGAATTACCTTGTGGCCAGTGTGGGGAAGATGCTTTGTGGTACTCAGGAAGGAGAAAGCATAAATTCATGGCAGGAAAAATGGGGGCAGAACTTGTAGTGATAATCAAGAAAACTTTCAAATAGTATTTAAATAATGTGATTATAAATGTGAAGGGGGTACCGTTGGTCCAGTAAGATGTTAAGATTATTTTGTTGAGATTTTAACTTTTGTTTCTCCAGCTAGCAGCCTATAGTAATAGCTGATTATGGGGAATCCGGTTTTTTTCATAGTAGGAGCTTCTAGAAAACTCCAGTTTTGAAAAGAAGCCTGAGAAGACATTTCTTTTCTCTTTTTTGGCTATATGTTGTTGTTTCCTCATGGCATACTTATGCCCTTGAGGTTAACTGGTTTTTGACAAAATGGGAATGCTAAAAATGAGAGAACTAAGAGAAAGATTTCTGGTTGTTGATGATGTCCTTGAGCGATGAATTAATCAGCCTTAGAGTCATTCTGCCTCAAGATATCCTGCTCTGTTGGATAGTAAAAGTACCTTAATTGCTTAAGCCACTATGAATAGAAATTTCTCTAATTTACATCAAAGACTTCCTAACCAATGCATTATTTTAAATTTTGTCTCTATAATGGGAATAACAATACTTAGCATAATGCCTGGTATGTAGAAAATATGGATCAAATAACATTTTATCTATTCACTTTAATTGTAACTATACACTTTAACTTGGAGAAGGAAATGGCAATCCACTCCAATAGTCTTGCCTGGAAAATCCCATGGATGGAGGAGCCTGGAGGGCTGCAGTCCATGGGGTCATGAAGAGTTGGACATGACTGAGCAACTAACACTATACACTTTAACTATATACTTTAATTATAACTAAACTTTTCAGTGGGTAAATTATTTTCTGCAGGAGCAGGAAAGCCTGTGGAATTGTAGTAAAGAAACATTGACAGTGAGTCAGTGCTTCCTTCATATTAGACAAATGATTCAAAGAATGTATGGTTTAGGATGTTAATATGCATAAACATTCAAGATTCCTAAGGTTCCAGTAGTAAATAATGGTTTAAACAAGTTTGTGGCAGAACTGCTCAGAGCCTAGACTATACTTACATATCCTTCAAATTTCCAAAAGGAAGTATAATAAGCTGCATTTCCCCTATTTTAAAGTCAGAATATTTCATAAAACTGATACCATAGAAAGAAAAACTACTAGTTTTCTTTAGTGAGGCGAATAAACAATATCTAAAGGCTATAGCATCTGTACCCTTGAAGATTATTGAAATACATGTTTAGTGGTTCAGACAGTAAAGAATCTGCCTGCAATGCAGGAAACCGGGTTTGATCCCTGGATTGGGAAGATCCCCTGGAGAAGAAAATGGCAACCCACTCCATTATTCTTGCCTGGAGAGTTCCATGGACAGAGGAGCCTTGTGGGGTACATTCCACAGGGTCACAAAGAGTCTGACATGACTGAGTGACTAACACTTCACTTCACATGCTAATAACAGCACCCTGTTTTTCTGCCCCAGTTTCTTCTTTGCTGCTATCTATTGGGACAGGAGGCTTCTGGGAAAAGTACACGTCTGTTCATAATGCAGAGAGTGGGAAAAATCATCATGGCTTTTAGGAAACTCCAGTTTCAGGATGAAAGAGAAGAACTAGAAACTAACTGGCTATAACTTAATAGGAATTGGGAGAATTTTGTTTGGTTCTGGAATTTAATACTTCACATTTGTCCTTTTTGTTTGTTTATATTTTCTTGTGTTAAAGGATCTATTTTCTTGTGTTAAAGTCAGTGATGATGTAGATGCTGAAACACTGTGCTGGGGTCTGCGGCCAGTTGTGAGAAAGGCAGAAATCAAGGGATAGGGAATGTGAGAGCAACTTTGAGGTGGACAGAGAACAGTAGAAAAGTAGGAAAAGAAAAGAGACAGGCATCGCCCAAGGTGCTTCTCAGTAGAGCCTCTGTGTAGTTCCTGGAAGAGAAGGTGTGATGATATTTTTGGGCATATCAGTTACGATACAAGTGAGAGTTAAAGGGGAAACGCTAGATACCCAGGAACACAAGAGGGACATAGAAGCTGTGCCCAGAGTGTACTTCAAGAATTATCATGTACACCCTCTAGGTCCATCCACAGCTCTATAACTGACCCAGTTTTGTTCCTTTTTTATGGTTGAGTAATATTCCATTTATATGTACCACATCTTTTTTATCCATTCCTCTGTTGATGGACATAGCACAGGGACCTCTAATTAATGGACCGTGGTGATCTGAATGGAAAAGAAGTCCAAAAGGGAGGGGATATATGTATACATATAGTTGATTCATTCTGCTGTTACAGTAGAAACTGACACAATATTATAAAGTACATATACTCCAATAAAAATTAGTTTTAGAAAAAAGTTATCATGGAGTGCTGTAGGATCCTGCATCATCAGGGAAAGGGCCTATTAAGACAGAGTCCACCAAAACTAGTGATGTGTCATTCTAGTGGTGAGGACATTCTAAGAGGTTGGTACCTCTAAGCATATGTGTGTGTATGTTAGTTGCTCAGTCGTGTCCAACTCTTTGTGACCCCATGGACTGTAGCCCATCAGGCTATTCTTTTCAAGCAAGAATACTGGAGTGGGTAGCCATTCCCTTCTACAGGGGATCCTCCCAACCCAAATCAAACCTAGGTCTCCTGCATTGCAAGCAGATTCTTTGCCATCTGAGCCACCAGGGAAGCCTGTCTCCAAGCATTTCTGTTGCTAATAATTGTGTGACTGTGTCAGGGTAAATCTTCATCCTTTCTGGATCTTAGCTTCTTCATTTGTGAATGGACCCCTTCCAACACCTAATAGTCTGTGATACCCCTACTTGTCTTAAGACAGCAGTCAGCAAGGTGATTATGGTAGGGAAAAAAAAAGACAAATGACTGTAGGAACACAATTACAAAAACTACCATGGAGACAGAAAGATATATTTGTTCCTATTCAGACTAAGGTTGCATGCTAATAATGGAAGCAAGAAATGATTTTGAGGCCGCCGTATGTTTGATGAAGCAATTTGGGGCTGTGCAAAGATACTTTGCTCTAGAGTAGAATTAGAAGTTACTACTTATGAGGGTGTTTTAGCGTGTTTTTTGTTTGGACAAGGCAACATTGGAATTTTAAGATGTTACTTCATTCACCTTCTGGTTCTTATCATAGGATAAAAAAGGTAAGGAAGAAAATCAATATAGGTGACTATCTTTGACAAATTACATAGCTTTAGATTGTTGGGGTGTGGCAACCAGGAGTTGAGAGGATAGATGGAAGGAAGATTACCCTATTTGTCTGTAAGAAGAAGGAAATATGGGTGTAGAGCAAATGTCTCTGCTGGTGCCCTTCCCTGGGATCTCCTCTGAAACTCCTCACTGAGGTTTCCATAGAATTTCTTTTCTTTATTTTTTTCTTTTAAATTGTAGTAAGAACATTTAACATGAAATCTACCCTCTTAACAAATTTTTGGGTGAACAATTCTGTCCTGTTAACTATTGGCACAGTGTTTTCAATACATCTCTAGGACATACTTGCTTAACCGGAACTTTAGAGCTATTGGTTAGCAAATATCAGGCTCCACTTCCCAATCGCCCCAGGCTACCACCCTTCTACTCTACTTCTTTGTGGGTTTTTGGTTTGTTTTTTTGTTTATTTGCCAGGGAGGGAGTGTTAAACTTTTAATTCATTCTTTGCTCCAATTCTTTCTTTCATGACATTTTCAGTTATAGGAGCCACTGTACTTATTTGGGGCCAGGTTTAAGGCCACTTGCTGCTGAAATGTTCCGGATTGAATCAGTTCCTTTAAAGCTTCTCCAAGTCCTCTGCTATGCTATGCTATGCTAAGTCACTTCAGTCGTGTCCGACTCTGTGTGACCCCAGAGATGGGGCACAACAGGCTCCCCCGTCCCTGGGATTCTTCAGGCAAGAACACTGGAGTGGGTTGCCATTTCCTTCTCCAATGCATGAAAGTGAAAAGAGAAAGTGAAGTCGCTCAGTTGTGTCTGACTCCTAGCGACCCCATGGACTGCAGCCCACCAGGCTCCTCCATCCATGGGATTTTCCAGGCAAGAGTACTGGAGTGGGGTGCCATTGCCTTCTCCGACCTTCCCAAATCTCATCAGCAGCTCTTAGAGTTGTTTGTCCAACTTCCTTTCCGACCTTTTCCCCACATTCTACCCTGAAGACCAGTAAGGCCACTAGGGACCTTTGGAACTTGCGGATTATCATTTCTGTGCTTTTTCTTAGATTTTCTCCAGGACAAGAGTGCCTTACCCTTCATCACCACCTTACTTCTTATGCTATCTTCAGCTGGTGCGTGGGCTCACAGGACAAGAGTTAACTGAATGCTGTCCACTGAGCTCATAATAGACTATGTGAACCCTCACTAACTCTATCCTGTTTATCTGGTGTGTGCTCTAGTGATCTGCCCTGAAAGTGTGTTCCATGGAGAACAGCGTCCTTTCCTTTCCCTAGAGCACAGCTTAAGGCCGGATGCTAGACAGGTGTACAACAGGGGATGCTCAGTTGAAGGCTCAGTGCTGTTTTGTATTGCCTCACCCTTATGCTAAATACTATTCTGGTTCAAACACTGTATCCCACATTTAGCCTGGTAGCCCTTATTGATGGAAGCCAAGACTCATAGCCTATAAATGGACAGCACTTGATTCATAACTTTCATAATGAATGGTTAACAAATATTAGTTCTCTTTGAAAACTATCCCTCCCATTATCCTTGTTTTTTTCAGCTTTATTGAAGTATAATTGACAAATTGTTAGATATCTAAAGTATACAATGTAATGAATTATATGCATGTACATTGTGAAAGGATTCGCTAACCCCATCAAGTTCATTAACACATGGATCACCTCATACATATACCTTTCTATATTTACTTTTTTTTTCTTTTGGTAAGAATGTTTCAGTTCTACTCTCTTAGCCAATTTCAGCTATCAGTAGTGTTATTAAATATAGTCACCATGTTATACATTAGATCCTCAGTCCTTATTCATATTATAACTTGAAGTTTATGCCCTTTTACCAAAGGGCACAACCTCTCCCTATTTCATCTGCCCTGAATCCCCTGGCAACACTACTCTACTTTGTTTTTATGAGTTCAATTTTTTTAAGATTCCATATAAAAGTGATAACCATGCAGTATTTGTGTTCCCTTGATCTGGTTTATTTCCCCTAGCATAATGCCCTCCAGGTTTATTCATGTTATTGCAAATGACAAGATTTCTTTCTTTTTAAAGACTGAAAAATAAATATCCCATTGTCTATACATGCCACATTTCCTTTATTCATTTATCTGTCAATGGATACTTAGGTTGTTTCTATACCTTCACTGTTGTGAACAATGCTGCTATGAACATGGGAGCACAGATATCTTTTTGAGATCATGGTTTGAAATCATGGTTTTGTTATATATCCATGGTTTTATATATATATGTATGTATGTATGTATATATATATATACACATATCATTTGGATATTTACCAAGGAATCAGATTGTTGGGTCATACGGTAGTTCTACTTTTTTTTTTAATTTAAATTTATTTATATTAATTAGAGGCTAATTACTTTACAATATTGTTTTGGTTTTGATTGTTTGAGGAACCTCATACTGTTTTCCACAGTGGCTACACCAGTTTACATTCCCACCTACAATGCACAAGGGTTCCTTTTGAATCGCTCTTCATTGACACTCCTATCTGTTATCTTTTTTGATAGTAGACATACTAACAGGTGTGAGTTGATGTCTCATTGTGATTTTGATTTGTATTTTCCCTGGTTATTAGTAATGTTGAGCACATTTTCATGTACCTGTTGACTGTATATTTTTTTTGGAAAAATGTTTGTTCAGGTCCTTTGCCCATTTTAAAACTGGGTTATTTGGTTATTTTGATACTGAGTGGTATGTGTTCCTTGTATACTTTGGATATTAGCCTTATCAGATGTGTGGTTTGCAAATACCTTTCTTCCATTTCCCAGGCTGCCTTTTCATTTTATTGATGGCTTCCTTTGCTGTGCAGAAGCCTTTTAGTTTGATATAATTCTACTATTTTTTTTTTTTTTGCTTTTGTTGCCTTTGTATGTATTTTTATAGTTCTGGATACCTCGTGTAAGTGGAATTGATGCTGTTGTACATGGCAAGATTCCCTTCCTTTTTAAGGCTGAATAAGTACATTATATGTATATAACGCATTTTGTTTATTCATTTTTCTTTTGATGGACATTAGCTTGTTTCCACATGTTGATTATTATGCATAATGCTGCACTGAACATTCATTTACTGGATGACAGGGATGAACCAGGGAGCCATACCTTCACTCTCCTGCCTGTCACACTGTTGCTCAAAGCCATTAGCACAAAGGGCATCCTTTTTCATGGAGCTGCTAGTACAATTCAAATAGAGACCCTGGTCTTGCTTCCTGTGTAATGTTTTGTTCTAAGTCCTTAATGCAAGTGAGAGTTTTTTTAAAAAATGACTTTCTTCATGCTTTGTACTCTCAGCAACAACCTTCATCCCCAAGTTAAACAAATTTTTAAAAAGAACTATGTGATTGTCCAACCCCAGCCTCAGCTCAACCCAGTTAATGAAATCCAGACTTTGTTTTGAACACCAACAAATGAGGTCTGGGGATCAACCAGCCAGAAGCTATAGATCTGACTCAAGAGACTGATTTTGATGGGAACATAACGGTTTGGACTGCTCTGTGAATGCTCTGGCTTCCTCTGCATCAAAGACTTGCTACAGTCAAGGCACAGAAAATATTTGGCCTAATGTGTTGCTGAATGTGTGAGCATTTAGTCTTTGGTAATATGGGCAGGAGGAGAAGGGGACGACAGAGGATGAGATGGCTGGATGGCATCACCGACTCGATGGACATGAGTTTGAGTGAACTCCAGGAGTTGGTGATGGACAGGGAGGCCTGGCGTGCTGCGACTTATGGGGTCACAAAGAGTCGGACACGACTGAGCGACTGAACTGAACTGAACTGAATATGACTTTAATTTAAGGGAAAGTGTTTAGCTTTGTTGGCCAAATGAATTAACTCAAGAACAGTCCAAGTTCATATCGTTCCAGGAGCATCTAAGGTTGAAATTAGATGAATGGAAATTTCAGTTTAATTTAAAGGAGCACTTTCTAACACTAGAACTTTGTGGAGATGGAATGGATAGTGTTTTCACAATTTTCTTTTCCCCACTGGAGGACTTCCCATGGGCTCCTGGAGAACTGAGAACCAGAAGTTTGGGCTATATTCCCTAAGGGTGGACTTAACTAGTGACTCGCAGGTATGGGAGTATGACAGCAGCTTTGACTTGGGTGAAGACTAGTAGAGGCGGAATACACAGTCCACAGTTTCCTGCAAGATCAGGATGAAGGTAGCCTTTGGGAGACTTTGTCTGAGTTCACTCCCTTGCATGGCTTCCTTCTCTTTCCTGTCCTGCTTTCCCCACCCCTTTTCCTGTTCCCAGGGTGGCTTCCCCTGGAAGCACTTTGTTAATAATCACTTAAACTGGAATCATACTCACAGGTTTGCTTCTGGGAAGTCAACTGAGATAATCCATCTCCTAACAAACTTCAGGTCTGAGCACTGATAAATAGATTTCATGAAAAAACTTGAAGCTGAATACTTATGGACACATCTATCAGAAGATTTAAAAAAATAGACAGAAAGGAAGGAAAAGAAAGAAAATGTTTATGGTTCTACTCAGTGGGGTACAGACATGAAACATTTTTTTTTTCTTACCTAATCGCTGCTTTCAACTGTGTTCTATCAAATCTCTTTTTTTCCCTTAGTAATATTTTGGATAGTTGTCAATGCTCAGTCTAGTTGAAAAATGAATCTCAGGCTTGATTTAAAATGCATCTCTTCTACTACCTCCAGGACAGGATTCAGTTGCAATAGTGACTGCTTGGAGAGTGTGTGTGCCAGTGGATTCTTCTCAAATACAACTTGCACCATTTTCTACAAAATGTAGATCTTTCTGTGTTGATGGTATTAAGGAGGATATTGAGAGAAAATAGTGAGCATCTCCAGACTTACCTAACTCCAGGTGTGGTCCTCATTCTATTGGTAGCCATCTCCTCTCTGACTAGCCATGACCAGGTGTTAGGGCTGTGACTCCAGCCAGGTCATGCTGGCTCCTGTTGGCACAAGGGTGGGTTCCTTGCAATTCATTGCAAGGTTTCCAACTGCATAGCTCCCCATGGGTAAGCTGGCTTTCATGTTGTCTCTTTTTCTGCTCCATTTCCTGCCCCCTAGAAGTATACTGCAGTAATTCCTACTCCTAGATCCCAGGTGGGATGTCAACATGCTGGTTATACCCATGAGAATTTTATCCGTTTCCCCCCCTAATTCTCTTCTCTTGTTCACATAGTATAGATCAGAGTAAATTAGCAAGTTTACTAACTAAGCAGACATCTAAATGTAAATGAAGATGCAGCATCCATTTTTGAAGGCATCATACAGTCTCCATGAGAGATTGTCTTGGAGTCTCTATGCCCAGGCACCCCTCACACTTTAGATAAAGTGTGAAATAATCTCTTCAGACTAATGTAGCATTCCCCATGAGGCCAAGACCAAGGATGCTGAAGACTCCCACTCTCGCTTTCCATACCAGAGTCTTTTAAATAGACAGATGATAAATAAATGATAATCAATAACTGAATTTTGCTTGGTTATAAATGATTAATGATAGATAACTGCTACATAGATAGGTGATTGGTTTATAGACAATAGATAAATAGATGAATGTTGTTCTTATTTTTTAGTTGATAAATCATATCTGACTCTTTTGCGACCTATAGTCCACCTATGGCCTATAGTCCACCAGGTTCCTCTGTCCATGGGACTTCCCAGTGGGTTGACATTTCCTTCTCCAGTGGATCTTCCTGACCCAGGGATTGTATCTGCATCTCCTGTGTTGCAGGTGGATTCTGCATAGCTGAGCCACCTGGGAAGCCAAAAATAGATGAATAAATAATGGAGAGATAGATAAACAATAGCTAAGCAATTAGATAAGGAATTGTGTGGATTTTGCTCCCTTTAGTGGATCCCTGAAGAAATTAGTCTGACCCCTATTACTGAGGGCTCTTTTACTGAGAGTGCTGAGCACATGTTGTTTTGTCTGTGTGCAATAGAACACTATTGACAAGCTATGACCCACAATACAAATATGGTTTGTGGCCTGTTTTTGTATGGCTTGTGAGCTGTGAACAGTTTTTGAAGAGCTATAAAAAAGTAAAGTATAAATGATAAAGCCTAAAATATTAACTAGTTGTTCATTTACATAAAAAGTTTATGAATTCCTCCTTTAAAGGCAATTTTAAGGCAATAGGAAAAGTTCCTCTCAACATCCCACTACACATTTTTTTCTGTTATACCAAATGAAGAAAAGAGGATTTACCATTTGTTTTTTTGTCCAACCCAAAAGATCAATTTTAATAGCTATTTACTAAGCACATATTGTGAAATCAGGATAGGGTTTGGTGACAAACTGTTACCCAAAAACATGTCCTAGAAGCTGACTTCCACTCAGGAATTTGAAATCTCAGGAGACCTTAAATCACAATGTCAAGTGTTCATAGAAAGCAGCCATGAGTAAGTTATTAAATCAGTGGCACTAATAGTAATTGCTGTGGGATTAGTATGATTACGGAGTCCATGAAGGTTGAAGTAACCAATAAAGAATAAGCCTTTCTGTGGACTTTAAGGCAGGCTTAGTGAAAGTGAAGTCGCTCAGTCATGTCCGACTCTTCGCAACCCCATGGACTGCAGCCCATCAGGCCCTCTGTCAGTGGGATTTTCCAGGCAAGAGTACTGGAATGGGGTGCCATTAAGTTTTAAATCCAAAGAATTGGAGAACCAAGATTCAAATGCTTGTGGTTTCCTGGCACTTGGAAATATTAGATAGCCAATGATCTATTCAAAGATGATATCATTTATTTAAGGGTGTTTCAGTTCTATTAATAGAACAACTATAATAAACAGTGAACATTATTCTTACTGAGTTTTTTAAGTGATTACCAGAAATACTGCTCTAACCATGATTTGCTATGGTTCATGGTGTGATCCGGAGAAGGTAATGGCACCCCACTCCAGTACTCTTGCCTGGAAAATCCCATGGACGGAGGAGCCTGGTGGGCTGCAGTCCATGGGGTCGCTAAGAGTCGGACATGACTGAGCGACTTCACTTTCACCTTTCATGCATTGGAGAAGGAAATGGCAACCCACTCCAGTGTTCTTGCCTGGAGAATCCCAGGGACGAGGGAGCCTGGTGGGCTGCCGTCTATGGGGTTGCACAGAGTCGGACACGACTGAAGCGACTTAGGAGCAGCAGCAGCAGCAGCATGGTGTGATCATTTTAACTGTACAAACCATTCAGTGTTCTCTCAGGAGCCTGATCCCAAGGCTGCAGACAGGATCCTGAGGACCATAAAGGATAATCATAGAGCTCTCCAGTCTTCATATAATTTGGAAAATAGCAACTTCTTACAATGTTGAAGACTGGCAATCTGTTAATCTACACAATGAGGGAAAAAAAAATGGCATGGTAGCAATGCATCTATAGGCTACCAGTGCTGGTGGAGTCTGTTTTCATCCTATGCTGAATAAAGTCAGGTCATATGGTCACCAAGTCATCTTTAATTCTTCTTAACTGGTGGCCACCTTCCATAGATATTTAGGTAACTTTTTTTTAGAGTTAAATGCCTACTAGTACATGTTTATTTAGCAAGGTGCTAGGAATGACCAGCATTTGTAGTCTTCCAATTGTGGGAACATGAAGATTGACTTCTGAAGTGTTGAATGAAAAATTATTGCCAAATACTCCCCTGTACACTATTATCACTGTACTTGTCAACAAACTAATTGGCATATGTGTAGCATTTGGTAGACTCATTATCTCACTGAGGTTCTTGGATCCTTATGCTGCGATTGTTTCACCCCATACCTGATCCAGAGGTCATTTTAATAAACACTAATAGAATCACCCTTTATCATCTTAAAGCAGGTTATGACTTGGCTAGTTTAGATATGCCAGTACTGTTGTCTTTGAAAGCAAAAGATGAGTTCCAGATTACTGGACCCACTCATCTGTGTGATTGTGTGTGTATGTGTGTGTGTGTGTGTGTGTGTGTGTGTGTGTGTGTGGTGTGTGATATCTGTATCTCTATCTAACTCTGCATCTGCATCAGTATCTCTACCTGTCTTTGCATCTATGTTGAGAAGTAGATAGATATTATTTCAATAATAGCTCTAGTAGATTTTTTAGATTTTTTAAAAGCTTTTGTAATGACCCCTTAAGATAACTTGGGAGAATTTTTTGTTTGACCAAATATGCATTTTTTTGACACTCTCTAGCGGGAAGGAGAGCATTTCAACCAGAACCAGGCTCTGGGAAACATGACCACATCTGTGTTTCATAATGAATTTGAGCCTAGATTTCAGTTGTAGGCATTTTGTCTATTCTGCCAGGGTTATTACTATATTGACTTCTTGTAAAAAAAACAAAACCAAAAAAAAACTAAGAAAAGGGAAAGGAAAAATACTAGGCATGCTAAGAGACTAGCTTTCTTTATTTGCTTGGCTTTTAAAATACTCTTGTGAAACCCTGAATTGAACATCATATTACTTGGTTTACAAGCAAACACAAATGGTTGAACCATCACATCCCGCTTGCACAGTTTCAAAAAAAGCAGGACATAAAAGCCAGTGATGAGGATCAAAATGTGCCCCCCCCAAAAAAAAACATGCCACTGTGACATATTGATTATTTTGAGCTGAACACATTTAAGATACAAGAGATGCAGGAGGGGCTCTCTGACTCCTACTTTTACCTGAAAGCAGGTTGGTTATAAAATTTCTGACCTCCACATTTTCTGTCTAAAAGCAGGTTGGTCATAAAATTTTCCATGAGAAAGAAGTCCTCCCTGTACCAGAAAGAAAGAACATTTTTATCACCAGAAACTGGAATTTGACCCTGAAAGGGACTTGTCCAGAGAGACCTACTGTCTCACAGTTTACTGCTCCTAGCCCAAGTCCCTTTGTCTTGTCCCATCTCCCCAGTTTATCATTCCTTGTGTAAAAGGTGTATAAGCTTTTGGGCATAGCGATTTCTTCAGTTCTTCATTTTCCTTCTGAGGCCTCTTGTATTCACATAAAAATGTTAAATAAGTAGGTATACCTCTTTCCTGTTAACCTGTTTTATGTCAGTTTAATTCTTAACCTAAAAGGATAGAAGAAAGTTTTTCCTCCCTGGCACTGAGATCCCTTTGAGAACATGTATCTGCTTAATGCAGTGGATGAGGCCGGCACCCACTTTTATTGGCTGTTTACCAGATCATAGCACTTAAGGAAAAATGAGAGCATGCTGTAGTTTCCAAAATATTGACATGGTACATGTAGCTCTGAATAAGGGACTTACTTTCTTAATTTAGAACAGGTTTTCAAAAGATTGCAGTCAGGAAAGCCTAAAAGAATTAAACATGTGTGAGTTTTTAAATCAGGTAGACCTGGGATTAAATCTTATTTATACCATATATTTGCTTTTTGTCTTTAGGCAAGTTGCTTGACTTCACTGATCTTATTTCCTCCTTTGTAAATTTAAGATAATAATCCTACCAAGTGGGACTGTTTTATATATTAATGGAGGTAATACATGTAAAAATCTTAGGACATAGCAGATGCTCAATAGTATCTCCTCCCCACCCCTACTCCCAATTATTTGCCATGAATATTAACCTAATCTGGAACCAGTGCTCAGAATACACCCCAGATTTTAACTAACTCACTTAAATACACATGGGAATGCATATATATGAAAACAATTTATGCATCAACCATCCCACCCCTGTGCAAATAAAATTTTTTTCAAACGGAAGGCTGCCATGTCATTTGGCTTTTCTTTTAAAGAGTCCTTCCTTTTTTGATAAAAAGGGTGAATTTTAACATTTGAAGCAGGTGAAGCAAAGATGACTGTGAGTTAAGACCATACTTCCTTTTACTCTTATGCCCGTTGGGATTGTTGTCTTAGGAACATGATAGCTCACAAATGTCACCAAATTTTGTTTCTTTCACCTAGAAAGAGAAAGCAAGGAAATTCACAGAAGTGTCAGTATTCAAGCAGGCCAGTTTCCCCTCCCCCTACATGGTTTGAGTAGTGTTTAATGCAAATGTGGATTATAAGACTCCAGAGAAAGTTTGTGGGAAAACAGACGAGATCTGAAACCATATCATCATGAAATATCTTCCAGGGACTTTTCAATCATGAAGACCTTTCTTGATAAGTTTCTGGTGAATCCTGCTGTGAGAATATAGAAAGCAGATAATTGGAGGTTCCTCTATCATCTACCTAAAGATTTACTGTAACACCCTGGGTCAAGAGGGGAGTGGGAGGAATGATAATCCTTCTGCTTACAAACATAGTTCTGAAAAAGGAGGTTTAATTTTAAACATTGGTTTGAAATAATTTTAATTATGTAAATAATATAACTACATAATGGAAAATTTAGAAGGAAAAAAAAGTGACCATTAATTCCAGTACCTTAAAACAATTATGATAATAATGAGCTGAACATGGCAACATATATTACCATATGTAAAATAGATAGCCAATGGGAATTTGCTGTGTGCCTCAGGGAACTCAAACAGGGGCTCTGTAACAACCTAGGGGGTGGGATGGGGAGGGACCTGGGAGGGAGGTTCAAGAATGAGGGGACATATGTATACCTATGGCTGATTCATGTTGATATTTGGCAGAAACCAATACAATGCTGTAAAGCAATTATCCTTCAATTAAAAATAAGTAAAAAATAATAAGTTGATGTTTTTATATAGTTTATATAGTTATAATCATAATATAAAATCCTACTTCTTTTCTTTTAACACTCTTAATACTTTCCACCCTGAATATAGATTTTATAATGATTGATTTAACACTAGCCTCATATTTCACTTGATATTTGTAACAGTTAACATAAATACTTTCCTACTTTTAGACATTTAAATTGTTTCCAAAGAAGTTGTTTCAGGGATTGTGGCAAATATGTCTAAATACCCAAGAGTATTTAAAAAAATGAAAACAACAATAGAAAAAAAAGACATTTGTTTAATGACAGACGTGGAAGGGTCGTCTAGATCAGCTGCTTATCTAGAACCACCTCTTTGTCCCTCTGATCCAGGGGTCATCCCACCTCTGATTTAATACTTCTGTTACCATATTCAGGTTCAGCTGCTCGCTGCTCAAACGCCGTCACTGGAGACAGCCGTTGGTAGAAAGAAAAGTTGCTTTAATCAGTAAAGCTGGCAATCTGGGAAGAAAGCATACTTGTGTCCTGAAAACCAACTCTGAAGATTCTGCTCAGCCATGAAGGTTTTTAAAGGGAAAAGGGGAAGGAATCTCAGTTAATCATTGTGATAGAGGGTCAGACTCACAGTTCTCTCCCACTGCATGCAGGCTCGTCAGCTCCTGTGAGGTCTTTCTTCAGGTGCTACCTTGTTCACATCATTTGTTCGCAAGATTACTGAAGAGAAGCTTGGGAAGAGTTCTGGTCATTTATTCTGGAAGAGCCTCCTGCAGAGAGCTCTTCCTTGCTAAAAGCTGCTTACACTTTCAGTGGGTGATGAGGATCAAGCCCAAAACACAGTTCTGAACCAGAGGATCTGATGGCTTCCGGGAGCTCTCTTCCAAGTGGCATCTGTAACTACTCTTCTGCACATATACTTCTAAGGAACTGATGAGTTCTGCCGACTGTTTTAAGAAAACAAACTATTTTGGTTGTTGAGGTGGTTTTTTTTGTTTTGCTCTTTTTTTTCATTCAAGGATAAGTTGCTTTTTCTTCATCAGCAGTTTCCATAGTGTATGGAACAGAAATCTCCAACTGACAGCCCAGGAGCTAATTATGGCTGCAGAGCTGTTTAGTGTTTAGTTTAGCCCAAACAGGGTTCCAATTATATGTTAAATTAGCTGCCAACTTTTAAAATTCAAGAGATTTAACATACAGACCTAGATATTTTTTTTTGTATCCTTTGAACAATTGGAGGATCTGGTAATACAGAATCTGTATTTTCACTTCCCCAAAACAGCCTGAACCTTACTGTGCCTAAAAGAAGGAACATATTTTTTCCCTTTACCTCTAGCCAACATCGTTTATTTAAATTATTTTCCTACCTCTGTGATATCTGAATTTGCAACTCTTCTGTGCTGAATATCTTTGGTCTCTGTGACTTTGTATCTGCACAAAGATAGAAATACAAGTAAGGAATAAGCAGCAGGGGCACAGATTCTTTCATTTAGGATACAAAGCTATTAAACATTCATAACGAGACTTAGTAAATGCAATAGTTCTGTGTGATCTTTACAAGCACAGAGCATAAAAGACATGTGAAGGTAAAAGAGGGTAATACAGAATCACTACAGAGACGGTGAGTGACACAGCCCTGAGCCAGAGTAAGTTTCTCATTCTACAGAGAGAAGGGGTTGATGGTCAAGATGGGTGTGTGTTTGTTTGTGTGCATGTCTAAACTAGCACACGCACTAAATTAACATAGGGGGATTTGCTGAAGGATGCTCATCCTACAAAGGACTTAGCTCTTCTCAGTTATTCCTTTTATTTTATTTTTTGACATTTGGATTAATCTCCACTCAGGCATTCATCTGAAGGAAAGGAAAAAGCAAAATATCAACTGGTATCAAGTCACATATGGTGACAGAACTGGCATCTTAATGGAAATACTGAAACTGATGTGACATTTTTATTCAGCTTTATTAAACTACTCCTAACACAAGTGTAATCAAACACTGGATTTATTTAGAGTTCTAGCACATTCATTTTGGCTGCTGTGTATCATTTTAATACATACAAAGAATATATAAAATATTTTCCAATTTTTTTTACAAATAAAATATTTATGCATTAGATATTTTAACATTAGTATTTTTAATGCACCCTTTAAACCTAGGAGGGGAATTGCTGCTCACTCATAGGATTTATATCTTTGCCACATCACTAGATTTTTCCAAATTTTTTCCAATGAGGTATACCTATTTATGTCTAATTTTTCTTGATTCATGGACCTAGCATTCTAGCTTCCTATACAATACTGTTTTTTGCAGTGTCGGATTTTACTTTCATCACCAGATACATCCACAACTGAGCATTGTATCTGCTTTGGCTCAGCCACTTCATTCATTCTGGGGCTATTGGTAATTCTCCTAGTCATAACAAATACTCTTTTTCAGCAGCACAAGAGATGACTTTACACATGGACATCACCAAATGGTCAACTCCAAAATCAAATTGATTTCATTCTTTGTAGCTGAAGATGGAGAAGCTGTATACAGTCAGCAAAAACAAGACCTGGAGCTGACTGTGGCTCAGATCATCAGCTTCTCATAGCAAAATTCAGGCTTAAACTAAAGAATACTGGAAAAAACACTAGGCCAGCTAGGTATGACTTAAATAAAATCCCGAATGAATTTGCATTAGATTTAAGGGAATAGATCTAGTCAACAGTGTGCCTGAAGAACTGGAAAGAGGTCTATAATATTGTATAGGAGGCAGCAAACAAGCCATCCCAAAGAAAAAGAAAAGCAAAAGGCAAAGTAGTTATCTGAGGAGGCTTTACAAATAGCAGAAGAACGAAGAGAAGCAAAAAGCAAGGGAGAGGGGGAAAAGTACATCCAATTAAACAGAGTTCCAAAGACTAGCTGGAAGAGACAACAAGGCCTTCTTCAATGAACAGTGTTTAACAATAGAAGAAAACAACAGAAGGGGAAAGACTACAGAGCTCTTCAGGAAAATTGGAAACATCAAGGGAGCATTCCATCCAAAGATGGGCACAATAAGGGATAAAAATGGTAGAGACCTAGTAGATGCTGAAGAAGTGGAGAAGAAATGGAAAGAATACACAGAAAAACTGTATAAAAATCGTAATGAACCAGATTACTACGATGGTGTGGTTAGTCACACAGAGCCAGACATTCTGGAAAGCAAAGTCAAGTGGGCCTTAAGAAGCACTGCTGTTAATAAAGCTAGTGGATGCAACAAAAATCCAGCAGGACTATTCAAATCCCTAAAGGAGGATGCCATTAAGGTGTTGCATTTATTATGTCAGCATATCTGAAAGACCCAGCAGTGGCCACAGGATGGAAAAGGTCAATCCTCATCCCAGTTCCCAAGAAAGGTAGTACTAACAAATGTGCTAACCATTGGACAATTGCACTCATCTCCCATGATAATAAGGTCATGCTTAAAATCTTGCATGCTAGGCTTCAGCATTATGAGAATCAAGAACTTCCAGATGTCCAAACTGGGTTTAGAAATGGAAGAGGAACTGGAGATTAGATTGCCACCATTCACTGGATTATAAAGAAAGCAAGGGAATTTCAGAAAAACATCTATCTCTGTTTCATCGACTATGCCAAAGCCTTTGACTATGTGGATCATGACAAACTGTGTAAAGCTCTTAAGAGAGATGGGAATGTCAGACCATCTTACCTGTCTCCTGAGAAACCTGTATGCAAGTCAAGAAGCAACAGGTAGAACCCTGTATGGGACTACTGATTGGTTCAAGATTGAGAAAGGAGTACAACAGGGCTATCTGCTGTCACTCTGTTTGTTTAAACTATACGCTGAGCACATCATGAGAAATGCCAGGCTGGATGCATTACAAGCTGGAATCAAGATAGGCAGGAGAAACATCAACAACCTAAGATATGTGGATGATACCACTCTAATGGCAGAAAGAGAAGAGGAACTAAAGAGCCTCTTTATGAGGGTGAAGGAGGAGAGTGAAAGAGCAGGCTTAAGGCTAAATAATAAAAAAAAGAAACTAAGATCATGACATCCAGCTCCATTACTGCATGGCAAATAGAAGGGGAAAAGGTGGAAATAGTGCCAGATTTCCTCTTCTCGGGCTCCAAATTCACTGGGGATAGTGACTGGAGCCTTGAAACCAGAAGATGATTGCTTTTTGGCAGGAAAGTGATGACAAACCTAGACAGTGTGTTGAAAATAAGAGACATTACCCTGCCACAAAGGTCCATATAGTCAAGGCTATGGTCTTCCCTGTGGTCATATACAGTTGTGAGAGCTGGACCATGAAGAAGGCGGAATGCCAAAGAGTTGATGCCTTCTAAGTAGTACTGGAAAAGGCTCCTGAAAGTCCCTTGGACAGCAAGGAGATCAAACCAGTCAATCTTAAGGGAGATCAACCCTAAGTATTCACTGGAAAGACTGACACTGAAACTGAAGCTCCAGTATTTGGTTATCTGACAATTCATTGGGAAAGTCCCTGATGCTGGGAAAGATTGAGGGCAGAAGGAGAAGAAGGTGTCAGAGGATGAGATGGCTGGATGGCATTACCAACTCAATGAACATGAACTTGGGCAAACTCCTGGAGATGGTGAGGGACAGGGAGGCCTGGTGAGCTGCAGTCCATGGGGTCGCAGAGTTGAACACGACTGGGCGACTAAACAACATACCTATTTACACTCATACTAGTCTTGTTGGTGGGCTGCCGTCTATGGGGTCGCACAGAGTCAGACACGACTGAAGTGAAGTAGCAGTAGCAGCAGTAGTCTTGTAAGAAATTTGTTTTGCTATAATTTTGCCAATACTTAAAATATATATTTAATAAAGCTGAGGAATGTAAAGTGGTGTTTCAAAGTTGATTTTAATTTGCATTATTAGTAAAAGTTTAGCATCTTTTCTATGCTTTGGGTTTTCTTTTTGGATTGTTGTTTCAAATTTTTATGTTTCAAAAAATTATCCAAATTGTTTTCTCCTGGATTGTTAATTTGTATTTTAAAAGTCAAAATTATAATATATCTTATGACAATCAACTGATTATATGTGTTGACATAGTCTCCATTTCCTAGGTTACACCTTTTGAGAATGATTTCAAAAAACAAATTTTGTAAATATATCTTTAATGCCCTGAACACATACAAAAGTTAATGGGTCTGGTTGCCAGTTATGTTTTAAAATTATTCCTGAGTTCTCTTCATATATGCTGACACAATCCTGATTTTTTTAAACTGATCTGGGGCCATTAAAGTATCTTTTGCCTAGTTTGCTACTGGAAATTTCTGAAGGAAAATTTCAGTTTAGGCTGATTTATGTAGCTATGTTAAATGCATCAAAAGTCTCTTGGATTTATCCCTTGTGGCTTACAAATTTTGCCCACATTATGCTTCTGTAAATTAATACCTCATTGAATTATACAGGGGACAGTTCTCTTTAAGTATTTGACATCTGCTTTTTATGTCAACCATAATTCTACAGCTCATTCCTTGTATTGTAAATCTGTTTTTATCAGATGAAAATGTATTTCCTTTTTTTTTTTTTACTTATATAAAACAGTGATTGCCATGACTGACAAAGTCATGTTTTTCAATGTATTCTGCATTTCAACAAAACCACTCAGCTTCAAGTAGTCATGAATCACCTCAGCTTATTTCCCTGATACAAGTTTGAATGGCACAGACGAGTTCCTGCTCAACATTGCTGCATATGCAGAGAGAGTGAGGTAGTTTGGATAAATACACAAGTACAGGATTTAAGCTATTTTATTTCTTTATAGATACATTTGAGACAGAGTATATCTATGCAGATCTTCTTGATAGTAGGAATTCGGTCAACATCAAGTGCTAGCATTTCCTTGATTTTTATGAGTAGCAGACAACTGGAAGTCAAATTCATAGTGAATAAACACATTGACATGAATAAACACAGAGGACAAATTGAAAAGATTTTGAAGCAGATGTGATGGCGTGAGTCTATTCTGGAGACAAATCTAAAATATAAAATACACAGAAATCAGAATAGTTAAAAAAAAAGAAAGCTGCGCCTAAAGTTACTTTTTGGAGTAAAACAAAAGACAGGAGACAAATAAATACAACTAACACCACCACAGCATATCCTCAAAACACATAATGGTTAATAATTGAGTCATAATCATATTGCTGCCACAAACATAGACAATGGCTTTCTGATTTAGTAGAACCTTGTCTAAAATCACTGCAGTAAATGATGAAGATGAAGTGTGAATGACAGGGAGCCATAAATCACAGTCAGTCTGAATGCTATTGAAAACAAAGAAAGAATTTTAAAATGAATTTCTAAAATGAGTCAAACTATCTGGCCCATGAAAGACAGACAAGTAGGAAGCAACTGTGCTTTATATAGGCTATCTCAGAGGAACAGTTTTCAGTTAGGAATCCACCATAATACAGTGATGTGGCTTAACAAAAGAGAAATGTTCAAGGAGTATCAGAGGATAAATGTGGGGATCTATCTGTTAACATTGATAGGGATATTTAACCATTGGAACAAAATTTAGAGCAGTAATGGAGATATTATTCCTGAATCGATCCAGAAGTATATATTTTTAAAATATCAGTAAGGGTCAGGAGAGCTGATCTGTGAGGTCTTACCATCTGCAACTAATTTTATGAAACATTAAGCAGGTTTTAACCCGATTTCCTCTTATAAACTAAAAGCCATTGCATTTTTTACTTCATTATCTCTGTAAAGCTACCTACATTTGTATGATTCTATACATGGTCTTTCCTGGTGGCTCAGATGGTAAAGCGTCTGTCTACAATGCGGGAGACCTGGCTTCGGTCCCTGGGTCAGGAAGATTCCCTGGAGAAGGAAGTGGCAGCTCACTCCAGTACTCTTGTCTAGAAAATCCCATGGATGGAGGAGCCTGGTGCAGGCTACTGTCCATGGGGTCACAAAGAGTCGGACATGACTGAGCGACTTCACTTACTTACTCACTTATACATGGTCTTGGCTTCCCCTGTGGCTGAGCAGTAAAGAAGCTGCTGCAATGCAGGAGATGTGGGTTCAATCCCTGGATGAGGAAGATCCCCTGGAGGAGGGCATGGCAACCCACTCCAGCATGCCTGGAGAATCCCATAGAGGTTCCTGGTGGGCTATGGTTCATCAGATTGCAAAGAGTCAGACACAACTATAGCGACTCAGCATGCACGCATGCATACAAGGTCTTTGTCATGCTTCTAAGAGGAAGCAGTGAAAACAAGCTCCATATGACTTCATAAGAGATATTATCCTTGAACTTGGACATACAGTTCTCTGTATGAATCTGTGAATGAGTTTAAGTGTCTTTTGCATTTTCTGTCTGGTAACTGGTAGCACTTAGTATTAGTGGGACAACCCAGAGTTAATATAGATCCATTGGGAAGGTGAAGGAGAATGGTACCTTCCCTCCCTTCTAATGGTACCACCTTAGCTACATTGATTTTTGTTAGCTGCATTGAACTTTGTTTTCTGTTTTTGCAGTAGACCAAAGTTGGCTTTAACATTATGACAAGTTTTTTTTAATTGGTGAATAGTTGACTAGCAATGTGTATATTTCAGGTGTATAACAAAGTGATTTAGTTATCTACATACTTAAATTAATTCTTTTTTAGATTCTTTTCTCATATAGGTTATCATAGGATATTAACTAGAGTTTTCTCTGTACAGTAGGCCCTTGTTGGTTATTTATATATATAATAATAGTTGGTTATTTATATATAATAGTGTATGAGTATTCATCCCAAGCTCATGATTTATCCCTCCCCCATAACATATTTTAAATGACCTATAATCAAGTCACATTTATGCTTCAAAGAGGTACACATGCTTATCATGTCTTCTTGCAAGTCCAAGAATGTGAAGCAAACACCCAGGGTGCTTCCTGCCCTAGTTTGAGAAGCACAAGAGTAAAGGACCTGGTTCTGCTCTGCAAGATCATTCATTTCATAAATCCTTTATGAGGACTGACTATGTGCCTGCCACTGGGTGAGGTTGGGAATATAGCAATGAACAGTAGTTAAGACTTAGAGTTTAGTACTAATCAGTTTACACCTATAAACATCTTACTAGTGTGTATACACGGAAAAGGCAATGGCACCCCATTCCAGTACTCTTGCCTGGAAAATCCCATGGATGGAGGAGCCTGGTAGGCTGCAGTCCATGAGGTTGATAGGCGACAGACATGATTGAGCGACTTCACTTTCACTTTTCACTTTCATGCATTGGAGAAGGAAATGGCAGCCCACTCCAGTGTTCTTGCCTGGAGAATCCCAGGGGGACGGGGGAGCCTGGTGGGCTGCCATCTATGGGGTCGCACACAGTTGGACATGACTGAAGCGACTTAGCAGCAGCAGCAGCAGCAGTGTGTATATAACACTAGGACAAACAAGTCAATGAACGTACTAAGTATTGGGAGGGCTGAGGGTTGGTTCAGATGGTGGAGGAGATCAGCAAGTAGAAATAGAAACTTGATGGCATATTGATGGAGAAGCTGCACGTGGGTGTCAGTTATTAATGGAGCTGAAACTGCAAGGCAACTCCTTTTAGAGCTTTAAATTTCTCCAAGCATGAACCTCTCCTCTTGGACACTGTTAGGGATTAAATTGGGTGCCCCTCAAATTCATGCTGAAGCCCTAACCCTCAATGTGATTATATTGGGAGACAGGGTCTTTAGGAAAGTAATGAAGTATAAATGAAGTCATGAAAGTGGGGCCCTAATCTGATAGGACTGACATCCTTAGCAGAAGAGGAGACACCAGAGATCTCTCCCTTCCCACGGAATCTCAGAGGAAAGGCCATGGACGGACACAGTAAGAAGGCGGTTTTCTATAAACAAGAAGAGATGCTTCACCAGAAACCAACCCTGGTACCTTAATCTTAGACTTCCAGTCACCAGAACTGTGTGAAAATATAATTCTGTTAAGTCACATATCCTGTGATATTTTGTTACGGCCATCTAACCTGACTAATATAGACAGCGGTCATGATATGATTCATTCACTCAAAAGAAATTAACTGAATGTCACTATGTGTCTAGGACTGTGACCAAAACAAAGAAAACCTCTGCATTTGTGGAGTTTACCACTCCACTGGAGAGAGACAATATACAGAATGAAAATGAAAGTGTTAAGTCACTCAAACATGTCCAACTCTTTGCGACCCCATGGGCTATAGCCTGCCAGACTCCTCTGTCCATGGAATTCTCCAGGCTAGAATAATAAAGTGGATTGTCATTCTCTTCTCCAGAGCATCTTCCTGTCTCAGAGATCAAACCCAGGTCTCCCACATTGTACGCAGATTCTTTATAGTCTGAGCCAAGATACCATACAGAATGCATAAATATAATATGTAATACATATGTAGTGAATGGTGATAAATGTTATGGAGAAAAATAAAGCAGATAAAGAGGGATAAAGAGAACCAGAGGGCAGGAAGAAGATACAAGAGGGGTTTGGGAATAGAAGAAAAATAGAAGAAATATAATTTCTATTCTAAAAATCTTTGTACCTTTCGAATACAAACTTTATTTCTCTTTCACACACATTTCTGTTACTTATTCTAAGCATTACATGCCCACAAGCAGCTTTTCACTATTTCCTGGCAAATATTTTTCTTCCATGCATAGAAACTGGCTGTGACCTTGCTACATTTCTAAACATGTTCCTACTAAAGGAACATGTCCTTTCATAAGGTGGGAGTAATTCCCTTGGATGATTGTTAATAGAGAGGAAGGATTTTTCTCTGCTAAAAGCCCTGCGTCCTCCCCCTCCCCCACCAAGGCACACAAGCACAGGACAGGACAACATAAACAAGCATTTTCACAGATAATATGAACAGATCCGCTGCTAAGTCACTTCAGTCGTGTCCGGCTCTGTGCGACCCCATAGACGGCAGCCCACCAGGCTCCCCTGTCCCTGGGATACTCCAGGCAAGAACACTGAAGTGGGTTGCCATTGTTTTCTCCAATGCATGAAAGTGAAAAGTGAAAGGGAAGTCGCTCAGTCGTGTCCGACTGTTAGCAACCCCATGGACTACAGCCTACCGGGCTCCTCCATCCATGGGATTTTCCAGGCAAGAGTACTGGAGGGGGTGCCATTGCCTTCTCCGATGAGCAGATCACAAACTATCATTTATTTGTTGTACCTACCTAATCTGTTCCAGATAGCAGCTTATGATAAGAAAATATTAAAATTAGCAGAAATTAAAATTATTAACAGAAAAATAAACCACTGTATACTAATCACTCAGCTGGATGAGTTACTAAAGCAAAGTAACTTTTTTTCTGAGACTCCTAGAAGTCAAAGGAAAAAGGGATGAATTATAAGCTTCTTAACCAGTTGGTGCTAGAACTAATGATATTTTTGAGTGCCTGTTATGTGTCACTTTTGTTATAATATAAGCCTTATAGGTACCCCATGAGATTAATTCACCATCCTCATTTAAATGAAGATTCGTGAAAGGAAAATGCCTTTGTCAGATCAAATGACTGGAAATCATAAAAGTATTTTGTCTACAGCCAAACCCTGCCTTTGTTCTTTGTAGAATCTAGGAGCTTAGTAATAAATTTTAACTTAGTAAAGTTGTTTCTGCAGATCTTCCCTTGGTATCATTGCCTGGGAGCAAAAGGAAAAGAAAAATTTGACATTCAATTATTGTAGTCTGTAGGCAATTATTTTCCTCTCCATGACCGACAACAGGTTATAATCTCAACAGTTTCTTCTTTGTCAGGAAAGACAGTTAGTGAAGAACAGTGTTTTAAATAAAGAGACACTGATGTATAGAACAGTCTTATGGACTCTGTGGGAGAGGCAGAGGGTGGAAAGATTTGGGAGAATGGCATTGAAACATGTAAAATATCATGTATGAAACGAGTTGCCAGTCCAGGTTCGATGCACGATACTGGATGCTTGGGGCTGGTGCACTGGGACGACCCAGAGGGATGGTATGGGGAGGGAGGAGGGTTCAGGATGGGGAACACATGTATACCTGTGGCGGATTCATTTTGATATTTGGCAAAACTAATACAATTATGTAAAGTTTAAAAATAAAATAAAATTTAAAAAATAAAAAATAAAAAAATAAAAATAAAAAAATAAATAAAACTTTCCATAATAAAAAAAATAAAAAATAAAAAAATAAATATGGGTTTCTTCTTAAGTGCTTTCTATATTCTAATAGTAAAATTAACTAAATCCACCTTCTTCGTCATTTAGTTTATATTAGTTTCCTGGGGCTACTATAAGAAATTGTCACAAATGGGGTGGCTTAAAACAATAGGAATTTATTCTCTCATAGTTCTGGAGGCCAGAAGTCCAAAATCAACATATCAGCAGGAACACATTTTCTGTTGAGGCTCTCGGGTAGAATCCATTCTTGGTCTCTTCCAGCTTCTGGTAGCTGTTGTCATTCTTTTACTTGTAGCCACATCACTCCAATCTCTGCCTTTAGGATCACATTGCCGCCTCTCCTGTGTGTCTGTGACTGATTGCTTTCTGACTCTTTTATAAGGACACTTATAAAGGCATTTAGGGTCCACTTGGATAATCCAAGATAACTTCATCACATTTTTGCCATAAAATATAATACTCGCTTTTTGCCATATAAGGTAATATTCATATGTTCAGGGATCAGGAAGTGAATATATCTTTAGGGTGTAGTTTTTTTTTTTTCAGTTGCCCACAATTTTCTTTCTGACTGCCAAAGATTCACCTCTATCCCACACGCAGTATAAAGCCAGCCCATTCCGACATCTTCAGAAGTTTTAACTCATTTTAATAATGGATCCATGGATCTTTGCTGGATAATCCCACCTCAATTCCTGGCTTCCTTGAGATGATTGAGTAGATCCATGAGTCACGCACCTACTCTCTTTAGCTGAAGGGTGTCCCGCTGTATCTTTAGACTTCTCTCCAGAGCATGCTTTCCTAAGAGTGAATCTCCTTATTCTGGCATTGTTTGCAATTTGGAAAGGCTGAGAATTTCTCAAATCAACAAATTCTGATTTCTTTTTGTTTAACAGTTCTTTATCTCCTTCCTCTCATTTCATGATGAGCAACAAGAAGAAACTAACCGCATTTTCAGCACTTTGTTTAGATGTCCAAGTTTTTTGTTTACAAATTCTGCTTTCTATACAACTGTCAGATGCTATTCTCCCTTATAAGGACATTTGTGATGGTATTTAGGTTCACTTGGACTGCAAGGAGATCCAACTAGTCCGTTCTAAAGGAGATCAGTCCTGGGTGTTCATTGGAAGGACTGATGCTGAAGCTGAAACTCCAGTACTTTGTCCACCTCATGCAAAGAGTTGACTCATTGGAAAAGATTCTGATGCTGGGAGGGATTGGAGGCAGGAGGAGAAGGGGATGACAGAGGATGAGATGGCATCACCGACTTGATGGACATGACTTTGAGTGAACTCTGGGAGTTGGTGATGGACAGGGAGGCCTGGTGTGCTGCGATTCATGGGGTTGCAAAGAGTCGGACACGACTGAGCGACTGAACTGAACTGAATTGAACTGGCTACAATCCAAGATAAGGTCCACTTTTCAGCATCTTAAACTTAATCACATCTTTTGCCTTTTTTCCCTTTATAAAGTAATATTCACAGGTTAGGGATTGCAAAGTGGGTATATCTTGAGGGAGGAGGGCATATTTTCAGCCTACCATGACCTGCAGAATCATTACCCTTCAGGGGAAAAGGAATTTTGGTAAGATTTGTGCCACCAGAGATAAATTCAGTTCACCGATCAGTCAACTCTTGTTTAGAGGAGAGGTTTTGATTTTAAAACTTAAAGATATTCTATACATATATCAATAGAATAGGAGAGAAAGGGAAGCATGATTATTATTTCATGATGAGGTTCATGTCTGTTTATGCAGGGGACATAAAAAGATTTGACTGTTGAGGGCTAGCATAAGAAAGTGAAGAGCTAGATGCAGAATGAGACAGACTGTTGCCATGGTGATACAATTAGTATTTCCTTTGACTTCTCTGAGAAACCCTGCAGCCAACTTTTCTACATACAGATACTTAGCACAGTTTGAAATCCACTTTAGTTTCCTTTATTCAAATAAAACTTATTCCCCTGCTCAGCAGAGAAGCAGACATTGAAGTTGCTCTGGTTAGCAAAGGTCTTCCTGCTGCTCATCTTCTTCCTCCCCCAACAGATAGAGAAATACCCACAGCCATACACGTGCAGGAATGCTAATAATACATTTGCCTTTAGTCTTCCATTTATTGTAAGCCAGCAGTTTTAAATCTTGGGTATATATTATATTATAATCATGCTAAGTTATTTAAGAATAGATGGCAAATCAAAGCTTATAATCAGAGAATGGTGTGTGTGTATACATATACGTATATATACACATATATACATATTCAAGTGATTTGTGATTTTGGAATTATGGAAGACTGAACTGTATGGAACCACTTCATTAAGAAATCTCCCATTAGTTTTTTTTCTAATTGCTTTAGTTTACTGTAAACCGAGTCCTTGGATATTAATGAGGCTTTCTCTGAGCCTTTATTACTAATCTGTGCCTATGCTGCTGGGTGTGGTATCTTGATGTTCTCTGGAAGGGTAATTGGGATCAACAACATAACTCTAGAGTGTGTCTCTCCTCTTCTTTAATATTTTTCCTTGGGTTCCCTTAATATTATATAGCTGTTTTCAACTTGAATGGTAAAAAATGAATTTTTAATAAAGTTGTTTATTCTGTTGAAAGGTAATATCATACTTAAAACATTTTTAAAGAACATAAAAATGTATACACTGATAAATAACTACCTCCCTCCCTTCATTCACTCGGTCTCTTAAGGACAAACATTATTAGTGAATTCCTTTTGCTTTTTTTTTCTTAAAAAGTTTTCTTCTTTGAAAAGTTTATATATCTTTAAACAAACACACCAAAAAGTACAAATGAGAACATGTATTTGCAGTGCTCTGCATTTTGCTTTTTAAATTAAAAATATACCTTAGCATTTTCCCTAAATCAGGGCCTGTAGAGCTATGGCTTCTGTGTAGAGCTATGACTTCTATGGCTTCTTCTATGGCTGCCTCTTATTCTATTCTGTGTATGCACAGATTAGTAGTTTAACTCTGTATTGGATGACGATTTCTCTTCAGTTTTCTGGTTATTCCAAATCATGAAACTGTGAACATCCATATATGTCTTTGCACACATGTGTGAGAAGCTATCCAAGTCAGGGGCCACTTATTTACCCAAATCTATGGGAGTGTCATTCATACCACAGACTATGGGAATGGAATCCTCTGAAGTTGTGCAGTGTGTTGCCTGCAAGGCTGTTCTCAGTGGCTATGAGTAAGATACTTTCCTAGAAATATGAAATGCTGGTTGCAAAGTCAGAACATCTAAAACATGAATGTATATTCATTTACAGTGTCATTAACCATATTTAAGATAGCCTGTTTTCTGGATGGCTTCTAAAATGTGCAACACACAATCCTACATAAATGGTCACTCCTGGAATTGTGCAACACGTGACCCTGATTTCTCAAAGCTCTATAATCAGACTGATTTAAGTAGAACATTAACTAAAAAATAGTATCGTTTTTTAAATTTGCATTTGTGTAATTGCAAAGGTGTTTGAGCATATTTTAGACATTTATAATCTGTTAAGTATGTGTGTGTGTTCATACTATTTGCCTATTTCACATCTTGATAATTACTGTATAGGTCAAGACCTTATTAAAGACTTAAAGATGAAAAATAATTTGTTTCAAATGTGCTGGATATAATTTTTCAGTTCTGTACCATTCCGTTGACCATGAAAAATTTAATATATTTTGAGTTGTGAGTCTTTTATGTAAAGACTATTTCCATTATATTGTAATAAAAATACCCCATGTTTGCCTCTTAATCCTTTTTAACCTTTAAACTAATTTAAGGAGTGGAGTCGATATTGATATCCAATTTTGTTTTTTTTTCTCCAAGTGGTTTATTATTTTCTGACACCATTTATTTAATAAAACACATTTTTTTACTGACTAGAAGTGTACTTTTACTGTATGCTGAATTCCCATGTATATTTAACTTGGTAACACCTTTGTAACTGAGCCAAAAGAAGAGCAAAGCTATACAAAATATGAAGGAGGAAAAACAATGGATTCAGTTTGGGATGTATTCATTTGAGTTTAGGACAAACATTTGGGTGAAGAGATCAATTCACTATTTGAGACTTCTGTGTTTAGCCTCATTTTAAATTAGGCCCTCATGGAAATTTAATTGCCGTTACATAATTTTGTTCAAGCCAGTTTGCCCCAGATATTTTGTCTTCAGTTTCATCATGGTTTGTCTCTTATGGCAGGGGCTTTTAGTCTTGGCACTACCACAGTTTGGAAAAGCAAAATGGTTCTTATTCCAAATGATAAGTGGCAGATAATTCAACCCTAACTTTTGTACTTTGATTTTATGTAAAGAGAAGGTGTATAAAAATGTTCCTTTTATGAATGGATAGTTCTGATATCTCAGTTATTAATAATATAACTTTATTTCATTGTAAAATGGTTTCATTGTATGTAAAGTCTTAACTTGTTCTAAACAACCATTCTAGGAGGAAGCTCCTTATGGAGAATCTATTCAAGCAGTCATATTTTTAAAAGCCGTATTAGTTTTCAGAATGCAAAGGCTTACTTTTAATAATTTTTTTACTAAGTTATCAACAAAGGTGGCCTTAGGAAAAAACATTGGGAATGTCACCTCAGCTGAGAAGCCTATTAGAAAAAACATTCCCTGAAGAAACCAAAAAAGTTATTAACTGTCTACTTCTAATTTAACCTTGGATTGAGTGAGAACATTGGATGATTGCCATCCTCTGAAGCCTTATCATTTTTAGTTAATGTTTAGCTAATTCTTTCTTTTGTATTTCCCTTGTCCATTATGAAATAAAATCTAATATCCAGCCAGTTCATTTCTAAATTCTAATTAGATTACCACCTGTCCTTATCACATTTACATGAGTCATTTTGGAATGGGTGTTATATTTTGGGCCAATTTGTATGCAATATGATAATATGCAACCATCAAGATGTACGGTACTGATAGGTTATAACTCTCACCTCTCCTCAATTTTTTCAGGCATCTAGATTTTATGAGTAAATTTTAGATTCACCCAGAAGGGATCTTAATGCTTAAAATTATTTGGACCTAAAGTATAATAGAATGAGATGGTATGACTTATGGACAAAACTCTCATTTTTTGTCCAAAAGGTGGGTCACTTGGCAAACTATTAGAAGGTTATGATAAACTCAGAATGAAACTTGCTTAGGTCTTTTTTCAAGGCACTAACAAAAGAAAACATTTTAAGCAGGAAAAATGGTTTTAGGGACTCAGAATTCTAAAAATAAGTGTAGAGTATTAAGTGTTTAAATTGGCATACATAGCCTTGGTCATAATCGGATTTATAGATTTGCAATTTATGCTGGGACTTCCTTCTTGGATATATTTTATGCAGCCCCAAACAATGCTAACTGAACACCTACCCACTGACACATCAGCCAGGGAGTCTCTATGAAAGTCTTTAAGAATAGTGTTAAACAATGCAGTCTTGACTTGGGATGTTAGGATCCAGCAGCAGCAGCCAACCGAGCAAATGGGCCTGTATCTAATAGTGTACTTTTAGGTAATTTCCAATCATGAGGCTTTAATGTTGCAAGAAATCAGATGGCTCTCAGAGCAAACAGGGCCAAATGTGTGAAACTGCAAACTTTTCAAACACTATCAATGTCTGAAAATTGTGCTGGCTGAGATTCAAAACCCTCACATTCTCTTTTTTTTTTTTTTTAATTAAAAATTTTTTTATTTATTTTGGCTGTGCTGGGTCTTCATTGCTTTGCACAGGCTTTTCTCTGGTTGTGACAAGCAGGGACTACTCATCCTTGTTGCATGTGGGTTTCTCATTGTGGTGGGCTCTCTTGTTGCAAAGCACAGGTTCTAGACATGCAGGAGTCAGTAGTTTCTGCTTCCGGGCTCTAGAGCATGGTCTCAATAGTTGCGGTGCATTGACTTAGTTCCTCCAAGGCATGTGAGATCTTTCTAGACCAGGGATCAAACCCATGTTTGACTGGCACTAGATTCTTATCCACAATGACACCAGAGGTCCAAAACCCTCCAATTTTTCATGCAAACTATAATTGCTGTAGGTTCATGAGGAAGATCTGAGAGTGGACATTGATCAGTACAATGCACACTTGCATTATTGAGCTTTGACTCTTGGTAAGTTGGACTAAGACACAGGAATTTCTTTTACTCATCTGATTGTAGGCCTGGACTGTAGCAGAACTGATACCACCTTAGAACTTTTTGCCATCTTGGAACTTTCTCCTAAATCCATGTGTTCAAGCCTTTTACCACTCTCATAGTGAGGAAAAGCCCAGAAAATCTAACCCGGGGGTTATAACTCAAGGAAACAAACCATTTTTATCTAATGTGTATTCACTGTTTAAAGAAACCAGTCCATCCCTAGGGTTTCTTCGAAAGTTTTTTATTTTGTTTTGATTTTTTCTGCCAAGTAAATGTCAACTCCAAGGTTGGCTGTGATTACAGTTATGCTAGGGAATCTGCAGGAGGCCTTGTGAGTCATTCCTCACTGTTCTTTGTAAGTTGGTTGCTACCTGCATGGTCAGAGTTCTCTCCCCTTTCCCTTAATTCCTTCTCATTTTTGGTGGAGGGAGTTGGGGGGTTGTTGGTAATGGTAGACTGTCCTGGCCAAGTTCTGAGAAACCCCTGTTAAGAATTCTACTTGAGGTAAAACAGGCCTGGAGAGCCAAAAGGCAAGCTACACCAGAGGCTGTGAGTCAGTTTTCATTAGATTTCTAAGAAGACACAACACAAACACTCCCAGGGGCCTGTGGGCAGAACCAGCTCTGGTTGAGGAGCCAAAACTTTGAGACCAGAGCTCAGCTCAGAATAGCAACTTGTTGGGAACAAGACACAGGATCCTGGGCAGTTGTTGGAGGTGATGTTGGGCAGCTCTGGCTGATCTTTCACTTTGAGTGTGAGGGGAGGCTGGGCTTGTTTCAGGGCTCCATGACAATGCAGCATAGACCTGCCATTGTCTGATGTGTATGAAGGTCAGGAGGAATAAGGTAGGTTGTTGCGAAAGTGTATTAATAATACCTACACTTATTTAGAGCTTTGCCATTGTTTTAGTTGCTAAGTCATGCCCGACTTTTTGCAACCCCATGGACTGCAGCTCGCCAGGCTTCCCTGTCCACGGAATTTCCCAGGCAAGAATTCTGGAGTGGGTTGCTATTTCCTTCTTATTATGTGATAATTATTCTAAGAAATTTTTACATATCATACTTGATTGAATCTTCACAACAACCCTCTGAGGCTGGTACTATCAGTGTCCCTCATTCTCGGATTCATCCAGAGGTATAAAGAGTATGTGACAGAGTAATGATTCACTCCAAAACCCTGAACATGTGCTTTGACCACTGTGCTCTACTGCTTCTCTTTCACTGCCAAAGTAGTGGACAGCAGTGATCACCCAAAGAATGGGTATTCATGAGTTGATTTTGTGGTCAGTTGCAAGTGATTTTATCAGATCACTCTGGACAGGTTGAGTGAATAGTATCTCTCAAAACCTTCATTACAAAGAAATGACTGCTAAATAATTAAAATGGGTCTGTCAGTCAGTTATAAAATGTCTTTCAGGGTTAGTTAGCTCACACACATTGCCTTGTATACTCAATCAAATCCTTAGAGTCTGAACACTTTCTACTTGCTGAACTATTCATTTGAAAACATCTATGTGTCATTCATTCATTTCTTCATTCAGTAACATGCATTGAGCGTCACTTTATGCCAGGCGGTATCCAATTGCTGCTGCTGCTCACTTCAGTCGTGTCCGACTCTGTTCGACCCCATAGATGGTAGCCCACCAGGCTTCCCCGTCCCTGGGATTCTCCAGGCAAGAACACTGGAGTGGGTTGCCATTTCCTTCTCCAATGCATGAAAGTGAAAAGTAAAAGTGAAGTCACTCAGTCGTGTCCGACTCTAACGACCCCATGGACTGCAGCCTACCAGGCTCCTCCGTCCATGGGATTTTTCTAGGCAAAAGTACTGGAGTGGGGTGCCATTGCCTTCTCTGATTCAATTGCTAGGGATGAAAAATGGAAAGATATGATCCTGCCCTTATGTAACTTAAAAACAGGCAAACAGATGTGCCATTGAGCACTAGGATGATTTCTTTAAAGCTGTGTGCACAAACCTGAGTGAGATCACCAGAGTGATCACCAGAGAGATCACCAGAAGTGACACAGTCAGCTTCTTGGGGAGTCAAGGAAGCCTTCTCAGAAGAGGTCGCTTTTGAACTGAGGCTTGAAGAATGAGTGAATTCGTCAGGCACACAATCTAGGGGGACTGTTCCAGGGAGAGCATGTGTAAAGGCAGGGCGCCAGCCTGGAGCTTGGTACGTTCAGAGAACTCTAAGTAGTTCAATATTGCTGGCTTGCAAAGAGCAAAGCAGGAAATAACAGATGAGACTTGACATTTCGGCAGTGGCCAGATCTTGAAGTCCTTTGTATGCCAAGTAAAGGCATTTACAATTTACTCTGTAGACGCTAGGGAAGCATTTTAAGGGCTTTAAGCCAGGGCTTCATGGTTAGATCTTGCATATCGGAACTCTGAGTTTGGCAGAAAGCGTAGAAGATGGATTGGAGGAAGCTGATAGGAGAGGCAGGGGGCTAGGAGGAGTGTGAAGCTGCCCTACTTCGGGGAGTTTCTTGGCATTGGCGATAGCAGTTGTCTTGAGCTTTCCCAATGGGTCTGGGTCAGACCACATGGAACTGCAGAGTTCAATATTGTACGAGATCAGCAACGAGGTACCAGGAAAGAGTGGAGACTCAGTTTCAGCCACAGGTGTACAGGGTAATAGGCAGAGTTGGAATTTGAGCCCAGTGGGTTTATAGTGTGCAAAGTCTTCCTAACCATCCACTACATTTGGAGGACAGCACTGTCATCCTCGAACGGAAAATTTCACTTTAGTAGCACTGCCATTTTCATCATGATGCCATAGACTCTACTTAGAGGGCAAATCAGTCCATAATTTAGTTATTTTTTTTTAACTTCAAGGAGTCACTTCCTTTGGATTGTGTCCAAGTGAGATTTAGAAATAAGATCTACTTTGCAGGGAGTGTGTCTGTGTTGTGAATATTAGTGTGAAATGTATTGTTACTTATTTCAGAGAATTATTGATCAGATTACCTGTAGTTTGGTAATATTTCTGTCATAGCATCCTGCAGTTAGTCGACAGGAGGTTTATTCCTCTCCTCTCATAGAATATTTTTCATACACGACCACGCACAATATATCCACACACATTCAAAAGGATATTCATATGTATAAAAGATTAAATGTTGTCTGTGGATTTTTCTACATTCTCTGAAAGGCAAAAGCTTGATTTGCTGAACTTTGGTCATAAATTAAAGTTCACCTTCTTCAATAAGTTTTTCAAAATACTTAAAACATAAGGCTTATTTTCATGCTGATTCCATTCTATTTGCATTTGTGTGGTATGCAATTCATGTTGTATGTACTTCTACCAGAAAGGTCAGCATTAAAATAAGCACTACCAATGAATGCATGAGAAAGGTATTAGACCTTGGCTGATAATTTTTAACATGTGTCATCCCATCAGTATTCTAACCTGATGTGACTAAATCTAAATTGGGCCCCAACTCACGGTCACTTTAGAGGTGATACTAATAATTGGCAGATTTCTTTTAAACAGTATGCGTTGTTTTGATGTTTTTGCTGTCGGGTTCTGTGTGTCTGTAGGCACATGCATGGGCCACATAAAATCTTCTGTAATCTAGACAGCTGCCAGGCTCTGTTTTCATGTTATTGATTGTACACTCAGGCATCTCACTTAATAAAACAAGCCCATCTGCAATGAGGTGAGCAAAATGGAAAACATATAGGAAGGCTGTGTGCCAGGAAGCTGATATGTACATTCCAGTAAGCTAATGACTCACATACGGTATTGTGTTGACTGTCACGACTCATGAACCTCAATTGATATCACCTGGTACTGGGTTTTCCTGAATGTTCTATGTCATTTTTTGTCTTCAAAACTAATTTGAATTTGTGGAAATTTTGCAATGTTATTATTTCAGAAGACTGAGGCATACATGTACAGCAGTATAGGGTGGGAAGAATCATCTCTTTATTAGGTAATAGAAATAAAGTTATCCTGATGTATAGTGAGCCTTCCCTGGTGGCTCAGTGGTAAAACCACCTGCAGTGGAGACACAGGAGATGTGAGTTTGATCCTGGGTTGAGAAGATCCCCTGGAGGAGGAAATGGCAACCCATTCCAGTATTCTTGCTTGGAGAATCCCGTGGACAGGGGAGCCTGGCAGGCTACAGTCCAAGGGGTCACAAACAGTTAGACACAACTGAGCAATTGAGCACAAGGACAATGCTTGGTGACCACTGAAAGTGAAAGCGTGAGCCGTCCAGTCATATCCGACTCTGTGTGACCCAATGGACTGTAGTCCACTAGACTCCTCTGTCCATGAAATTCTCCAGGAGTTTCTGGAGTGGGTTGCCATTCCCTTTACCTGGGGATCTTCCCTATCCAGGGATCAAACCCTGGTCTCCTGCATTGCAGGCAGATTCTTTACCATCTGAGCCTGCAGGGAAGCCCTATAGTGACCATTAGAGAATTATCAGTAGAGATTTTGGAGTTTAACTGGCTGGAAAGTTCAGATTCCAGCTTGACCTGGAGCTGTGTGACCTTGAGCAAGTTGTTTAAGTTTTCTGTCCTTCAGTTTGCTTACCCATTAAAAAAAAAAAAAAAAAAAAAGGAGAATAGATCCTTTCTAGTAGATTATGAGGGCCAGCTAAGAAATGCATGTAAAGTGTTTGGCACATTGTTTAAATATTTAATAGATATTTCCTCTGATTAATCAAGTCAACATTTTGATTATCCTTTGCCCCACCAATGAACACTGATGCTATTTAGTTCACCCAGGCTAATTAATTGCCTGGTTATCATAGGTTATGAAGGTAGAAAATCTCTCTTCCAAAGTGGGTTGCTTGGACTCTGACTGAGAGAACATCTTCCCTACCCCTAACAAGCCCCCAAAACCTACCCAAAGCGATTCTATTCATTTGTGCTTATAACAGCCAGTGGATGCTAATAGAAAGCATGTAAAATATAAGTACAACATGAATACCAGCTATTCTTACAGCTACTAGAAGTCCATGGTGATTGTGATGGAGGAGGGTGGGGAATTCAGGGCCTCTCTTGAAGCACCTTGTAAAAATGCAATTAACTGTTTTTTTATCTTTTAAAGTCATCATAAAATACATTTTTAAAATGTGAAAAAAGAACATATAAACACCAAATAATTATTCCCAGGACAGAGAGATTTTTTTTTTTCCAGAGCTGCAGGCAAATCTTGAGGAATTTATCTGTTCACTAAAGAATGCTTTTACATATGAACTAATTTCAGACAGACATAACTCAGACGAGTGAAACAAAGTAAAAGTTTTCCTGTGGCATAAAGTAAAGGAGGCTTAATTTTGTTTTCAGATGTGAACTGTGTTGCAATTATTTTTCTATTCCTTATTTCATTTACAGTGTTTTTCAGAGTTTGAATAGCTGTCCTAAAAGGAAGCTAAAACTCAAATTTTATGTGACAGTGTCACACAGCTTCTTAATATGTGTTTTAAAAATTAAAACTGGTGCCTGAATATGTGCCCCTGATTAGAAGACTTTCACAAGAGTAAACTAGTGCTAGTGATTACAGAGATCCAACCAGTCCATCCTAAAGGAAATCAGTCCTGGACGGATGTCGAAGCTGAAACTCCAATACTTTGGCCACCTGATGCTAAGAACTGACTCATTTGAAAAGACCCTGATGATTGAAAAGATCCTGAAAGATTGAAGGCAGGAGAAGAAGAGGAGGACGGAGGATGAGATGGTTGGATGGCATCACCGACTCAATGGACATGAGTTTGAGTAAACTCCGGGAGTTGGTGATGGACAGGGAGGCCTGGCATGCTGCAATTCATGGGGTCGCAAAGAGTTGGACACGACTGAGCCACTAAACTGAACTGAGTGATTACAGACCCGAATCTCCTAGGTCTCCTTGGAACCCACTCCCATTCCCCTGGCCAGAGGTAACAACTGTTAGCAATTGTTAATCCTATATTTATGTTCTACTTTCTCTGCTGCTTGAATTTGGTCATCTGTATCTAGCTGCAAAGTGTCCAGGTTTATTTTCATTAATAGAATATGTACAAGTGAACAATCAGTTCAACTTTCTCATTATCTCTGCCATTCTGTGATTTTATCATCTTTCCACTCCTCATATTTTTGTGTTTTCTCTGTTTTGTTTTGTGTTTCTGCTTGGTTTAACATGTCAGAAATGTGTTTACTTCAGCGTCTTTTCCAAAGCACACAATCTGGATGTGATCAATCTACTTTGAGGGATATTTTCCATTAGTAATAATAACAATGGTGTTCCAGACAGGTCTGAAGACTAAATGAGATATTATATATAATGACTTGCATGAAGTGAGCACCTAATGAAGGTTATCTCCTTTTATTATTAGCCTTAAGTCTGACTTTATTCATTCACTATAATTTCAGCACTTTCAGCTAATACCATACTTTAGAGTTCATAAAGCCCTTCCACATATTTATCGTGCAGTAGCTTTCCACTGAATGGTTGTGTGCCCCTCCCCCAAATTCATATGTTGAAACTCTAATCCCTAGTGTGCCAATGTGATGGAGTTTGGAGATGGGGCCTTTGGGTAGTAATTGAGTCATGAGGATGGAGCCCTTGTGGTGGGATTAGTGCTTTTATTAGAAGAGACACCAAAAAACTTGTTTCCCAGTGTGAGGATATGAGAAAGTACAATGTTCCTATAAAACATCATTCTCTGCATTCAAGGTTTTCTAGGAGATCCTCAGGAAGACACAACACAAAGAGTGCATGAGATAGAAAAACCAGGTTCCTTCCAAACCTCAGGTGAAGGAAGAAATGAAGCTCATCATGAGGTCAGCAGAACTAAGCATCAAGGATCTGGGGCATGTCAGCACAATGATTTCCTTAGGAACAACTCCTGTACTCTGTATATGTTCTTCTATCCTGCCTGTCTACACACACTCACTGGAAGTCCCCTTTCCTGAGCCAGAAGGAAATGCCCATATGTGCATTAATATATGATATTTGTTGTTCTCTTTCTGATTTACTCTGTATGACAGACTCTCAGTCCATCCACATCTCTACAAATGACCCAATTTCTTTCCTTTTTATGGCTGCATAATATTCCATTGTATGTGTGTACTGCATCTTCTTTATCCATTTATCTGTTCATGGATATTTAGGTTGCTTCCATATCCTGGCTATTATGGGTGACATGGCACCCCACTCCAGTACTCTTGCCTGGAAAATCCCATGGATGGAGAAGTCTGGTGGGCTGCAGTCCATGGGGTCACTAAGAGTCAGACATGACTGAGCGACTTCCCTTTCACTTTTCACTTTCATGCATTGGAGAAGGAAATGGCAACCCACTCCAGTGTTCTTGCCTGGAGAATCCCAGGGATGGCGGAGCCCGGTGGGCTGCCGTCTCTGGGATCGCACAGAGTCGGACACGACTGAGTGACGTAGCAGCAGCAGCAGCAGCAGCATCGGTGACATGGGTACACTACCATGTGTAAAATAGACAGCTAGTGAAAAGCTACTGTATAGCACAGGGAGCTCAGCTCAGTGCTCTGTGATGACCTAGATGGGTGGGATGGGAGAAGGGAGGGAAGTCCAAGAAGGAGGGGATATATGTGTGCATACAGCTGATTCACTTTGTTGTAGAGGGGAAATTAGCACAACATTGTAAAACAATTATACTTCAAAAAAAACACAAAACTTGAAACAGAAAAAAAATGTACATATTATTATTATTTTTTAAAAAGAGCAAGTGACAAATCAAGCAAGGAAAAGGAGAAAGAGGAAGAGAGTGGAGAAAGCAGAGATGGTCTCTCAGAGAGTATCCCAGACAGCACCCTTTGAGAAAGGAGTTATGATTCCCATTTTATAGATGGAGAAGCTTAAGAAGGCAGCAAATGGATCATCCACTCAGATCCACAAACTTAAAATTTCTTACTCATTGTACTAAGTCCTGCCTTTCTCCCCACAAAGTATAGGCGCATCTAAAATTCCAGATGGATCAGGGATCTCTTTCAGCTTCTAGCTCTTACTATCACACAAAGAGGAAAAGGCTGTGTGGTTGATCCATGGAGGCTGTTTATATAACAAAAGGCTTTACCTGGGGAAAAAAGTTTCACTTAGTATCATTGTACAAGTAAAACTTTTAGTTTGTTGAACAACAAAACTGTGTGGTTAAATATGTCTGAGAGATTATCTAAAAAGTGAAAAGATAAGCTTTGTGGTTTACCTATTTCCCTTTGCATTCATGTGAATATAATTTTTCTATATTACCCTGTAGCATTGTTCTTAATTGTGCATCAGGGAAATTGCAAACTCTGAGACTTCATCCTGTGTGTAATTGAGGTCAGCCTCTGCAGAAAACTGGGACATCTCAGTTATATAATCCTGCTTCAGTCCACACTAGCCTTATTATTTACAGTTTCAATCTTACCCTATATAGCCCATTTCTAAAATAAGAAATATCATATGTACTTGTCTTAGATGATTTGCTATTTTAATTAAAATGATTGTAAAGTATTGATACAAGTTAACATTGACAATTTCAGATAAAATATAAATTCCTAAATAAAGCAAGCCATACATCTTACATGAGACTATCTTTAGAAAACAACTATTTTGATCACATATTCTCTAGTAAGATGTTCTCTTTTAGTTCAAATGGTCCAGGAGTCTGAGTATCTTTTATTTCCTGGAGGGATGTATATAGTTAAAATCTGGCACAGCCCACTGAATATCAGTGCATTAGATATAGGGAGAAGAACAATGAAGAAAAACAAAATATATGAAAATAGACAGATGAGTTTGGGACGCTTACTTGCCTTAGGCTATAAGAACCATGAAATAGCTGCTAGCACCCTTGAAAATACTGCGTTTGTGCCTCATTATCCCACCTAGATTTCCAGCCTGTCACATTCAATGAGGTCTTTGCAAGCAAAGATGCTAGAACTGTCAGCATGATGTTCTATTATTTGGGATGGCTCCCACCCCCGCCATTTTGAAATGCTTCCTGGAAAGCAACGGAGGGAGCCTTGCCAGATATTCTTTCTAACTCTATTTAATAAGCGTATTTTCAGACTTCAGTAAGAACAGCTCAGTATTACTGATGTGCTGAGGCATCCAGTCATTCCTGGCACCATTAAAAAAAAAAAAACAACAACTGAGGCCTCAGCAGGAGAATTGCATTTGATTCGGCTGGGAGGAACCAGTGTTATATATAGTGCCTTCAGGTTCACCACTCTACTCACATCTTCTGCATTCAGCCCGATCCATTTTCCCAGTTCTGCTTCTCAGATAGGATGCTGATTTGCCCATGCTGTGCCAGTTTTTGATTGTTGGGAGAGCCTTGCTAGAGAAAGTGTGCATTGTCTAGAAGTGGGGCAGGAGTTGCCTTGGAGCATCTTGCAGTTCTTCACGAAATGTTGGGATTCTCTGAGGTCTCAGAGGGAACGATGAGTTCCTCTCTCTCCTCACCAAGTGCTCATGGATGCAGGAGTACGTGGAGCTGGTTTCCCTTGAGTCCCCCTGAGATTCTGTCCCAGCCTTGGCTTGACTGCAAAATCACTGACAAAGAGACCCAGACCATTCAGTAACATGTCCACTGAAGCTTCCAGAAGCCGGTAGTGAAGTGAGGTCATTAGGAGAATAAAGTACTGTAATTCAACTCCTAAATTAATTGTTCAGTTGCTCAGTTGTGTCTGACTCTTTGTGACCTCCTGGACTGCAGCACACCAGGCTTCCCTGTCCTTCACCGTCTCCTGGAGCTAGCTCAAACTCATGTCCATTGAGTTGGTGATGCCATCCAACCATCTCGTCCTCTGTCATCCCCTTCTCCTCCTGCCATCTATGTTTCCCAGGATCACGGTCTTTCCCAATGAGTCAGCCAAAGTAACGGAGCTTCAACTTGAGCATCAGCCCTTCCAATGAATAGTCAGGGTTGATTTCCTTTAGGATTGACTGGTTTGATCTCCTTGCAGTCCAAGAGTCTTCTTCAACACCACAGTTCAAAAGCATCAGTTCTTCAGTGCTTAGCCTTCTTTATGGTCCAAATCTCACATTCATACATGATTACCAGAAAAACCATAGCTTTGACTATAAGCACCTTTATCGCAAAGTAATGCTTCTGCTTTTTAATACACTGTCTAGGTTTGTCATAGCCTTTCTTAGAAGGAGCAAGAGTCTTTTAATTTCATGACAGCATCTTTTAATTTCATGTCACCTAAATGAATTACAAGGTGACATTGGTGGAACCATAAATGATGGCAATCAGTGAGACGCAGATCATTTAGAAAGTTTCTCTCCTAAAGAGAAAGAGGATGAATCACCTTCCTTCCTTCCTTCTAATTTCCTCCTCAAACCTTTCACATCCTTGGGAAGATAGCCACCTGCCACCTACCACCCACTTCCTTTCAAGGATGCTACAATTGGACTGTCTGTTTTTAATGGAGTTAGAGAATCTATTTGTACATAGAGCTCATTTTTCTCACCTTTTATTTTGACAGGGCCGATGTCTGTTTGGCATAGGAATAAACTGAGATTTCCATCTTTGGAGTGATGCTGATGGGATCACAGAAAAATGACGACAGAGAAAGGAGAGGGAAGACAAGAGAACCTCAACACAGCCCTCTTATAGTGGCACCCAGTACTCTGGGAACAGTGTCTTCCTCTGCCCACACATTCTCCCACTTGAGTGTGTACTTGTTTTCTTGCATCACACAGACGTTCAAATGCTCTCAGTGCCCTGAGTGCACGTATTTCCCTTCCTATCCAAGAGTAATTATTTCTGTTCACATTTTCCTCTCACTATGTCTTTTTTCACATTGTTGGGTTGTACTATTATGTTCTGAGGGCTATGCACTAAGCATAGGATATTTTCTGGGAGTATTGTTCTCCCAGTTTGATCTCAGAGAAGTCTCTCACTTGCTCGCCTGCTCTCTCTCTCTCCCTTTCTCCTTCCAGTTTTGTACAAAGAGTCTGCAATCAGCTCCCAGTCCTTACTGTTGACACATCAAAGAAATATGACTTCAATTTTTCAAAGAAAATATGAATCATGCAGTGCTCCCCACACAGACAGTACCCTCCTCTGTTAGCTAGCTGTACAATCTAAAATTCTGAGCTTCATTTTATACACAAGCAATGGTCAGATTATTGGGCCCATACAGAGCAGTGCAGAGCACCACGCCGCCAGGATATGAGCTCATCTTCCCCGAGAAACTAAGTGGGGTTGAGCTGGGTCAGTGTTTGGAGGCACACATTTCCGATGAAAACCAAGAGAATTCCAGGCAGGAACAACAATCCCTCCTTCTGAACCAGAGCCTCCTCTGGGATGAGAACACTTCAATTGAAAATTAAAAAGCAATGATAGGCTTATTATTGTCACATAAAAACGACTTAATTGAAAATAAATTCCGATTTTACATGATTATCCAACAAAAGAGACATCAACTAAATTGCATAGAAAAAAGGTTCACTCATAGTTCACTTTTGTGTGAGTGACACAGAGAAAGCAAACAAGCGGAAATAAGATTTTTTCCCCAGATTAACAATTTCTCTGGTATGTGGTATGTGGTCAGAACAGTTTCAGCTTGTGTCTGTCTGTATAACACTTTGAATGATGAGTTGATTTTTCTAATGAAGCTCCTGCCATTGCAAACCCTTGAATATCTTTGTGATTCACCCAGAGACCTACTTCCAAAGACTTACAGTAAAAATCAGGATACCTGTGAATCAAAATGAAGTATTGTGGCAGGACCCAGGAACCAGAATATTTGATAAACCAGCATCCCACTATGTAGCTACTCAAATGAAAGGGGATTTCTGGTCTGGTGATGATGAGATAAAGGAAGGAGATAGGGGACAGCCAAAAATTGAATAATCAAGAGCAACACATGAGCCTGAACACTGTTCTTACACCCTGCCCACTACAAGGTCCTGTAAATACCATCTGGATTCAGTTCTCTCAGTCTCTTGTTACTCATTCCCCTGTCCGTTAAGGCTTGTTATCTGACTCACTGTGAGGAGGATGTATTCAAAGCTGAGGGAATTATTCCCCTTGAGTTATGCAGGTGGGTGGGTGGATTTACAGTTGCAGGCCTCCAAGAATGTATCAGTGACAGCAGAGTTCCTGCAGGTTCGTTTCAGCTGCCAAAGAAATGACTCTGCTGAATATCGATTCTGTTCTGCGCTGGGTGTTGCCCTTGGAGGCAGCCACCATCAACAACACATGCAGCCTCATCCTCGCGCATCCCACACTGCACCTGCACGCTGCTCTCAGATAACGGCAGGCAGCTACATTTTCCAGGATCAACTCTGAGCAGAAAGCTGTTCTAGACTGTGTATCTCCATGGTGGAGGATAGAGAAGGAAACACCAAAAATAGAGAAGGTGTTTTTATGTAATCTAGAGATATTAATAGCTTAATAAAAAGCATAAAATAAAAATAAAAACCACTAGTAAATACAATAAACAGGCAATGAAACATATGCATACACAACTGGATTGGTACAGTGAAGGCATAAAGCCCAGTAGTTTCAAATAAAGAGAAGGAGAAAGGAGGAGAAAGTAAAGGGTGATGTGGAGCAGACAGTAGGTAGCATGGCAGACCTGGGATGAATCTCAAAGGAGAGGATGGAAGAGCTAATTTTTTCCTAGCCTTTACAAGAGAGATATGAAGTTGGTGTATTTAAGGCAAATGGATATGCTTTGCCATAAGGTCAAAGGACTTGATGGCAGCATGGAAGGTCAGCATGTCCAAACTCTGTTGTTCTTAAAATCCACGCAATGTTCAGAGGTATTTGTTGTATTCTTTTGAGAAATAAGTTCTGTTGAGAAATAAGAAAGCAAAAAACAGAATTCCAACTTAGAGTCTTAGAGATTAAAAAGGGCACCATCATTGTATGGGTCCTGAAAATTGTTTTGGTGATACGTCTCTTTGTTTTTAGTTTTATTCCCATATTTTTCAAACTTATTTCACTGAGACACTTGGGTCTGTGTGTGTGTCCTCATGTATTACTCTAGGAATTTTCTGTGACATACAACTGAGACACAAATAGAATGGGATCATCAAAGAGGAAGAAGATGGCACTTTTATCTTTCTTGCTTGCTTGCTAGTAGAATCATGGAAACACTTTTTCGTGAGGACTCAAGAGTTTTCAAGTTTCTAACTAATCACACACACTGTATATATATAGTGTATATATATCCTTTAATATATATATCCTTAATATAGTGTGTGCATATATAAATATATATATATCTTTAATGAGTCAAGTGAATAGCATTGTTCGCTTTCAAAAATATTTAGGACCTGATTACATTTATCAAACAGTCTCCTATAACCTTTGAAATATACTTGCCCCTCTGCAGTGAATCATCAAAGGGAAGGCAGTGGTAAAGGATACTCTGTGTTGTCTAGAAGCATTTTACACTGAGGGGCATGAAATCAGGAGCAGGAGGGGTCATGTTTTGAAGAATTCCTACAATGCAGTTATAGCAAAACGCCTGATACTGTTTCTAATTCATTCACTTGGCATATCAAGAGAAAAGCCATGGAAATTATTTTTGTTTATTTTGTATTAACACCAAATTAAATTACTTCCTTGTTGGTCACAGATTTAATAGTCTGTGTTCAGTTGTCACTAGTCTAAATAGATGGAGAGAGATCCTGATATGAACTAGTTTAGAAATTGGAGACTGGAGGCAAAAGCCACGAGTGACATTTATCACTAGATTGTAAGAGGGACTTTTGTCTGTGTCATCAGGCATTTCTAAAATCCAGAATGCATAACATCCCATGCAAACAGAAGCAATTATTCTCATGAAGCAAGAGTAGGTTTTTTAAAGACGTTCAGATAACATTAACTTGGACTTTTTGGTTAGGTCTTCGATAGAATTCAGTGAAAAGGTGTCTATAAATTAAAAATTATATTAATGAGAGAGAACTAACTCTATGCTTATGATCATTAAGAATTAAGGAGAACTGGAATGACTAGACTCAATGTTCTCATGCTTGTAATTCTTTTTCAGAATTATTAAGCCATCCTTTAGGACAATCAACACACTATACATGTATCTCCTTGTTCTGAAGTATTTTAATAAGTGATAGGTAGGGGAGATTTTCTCCTGAAACCTCACAGTCAAAAGACTTACAAAAGGAACAAAATTTAACTCCCTAAAATGTGAAATGAAAACTTCTCTACTACAAAAATAGCCCATAAAGAACAAAAGCCCATGAAAAGACAAAAGAACATCAGAAGATATGTGCCTCAAATATCCTAATCAAAGGGCTAATAATACCCTAAATATATAAATTGCTGTTGTTAAGTCAGTCTGTTGTGTTCGACTCCTTGCAACCCCATGGATTGTAGCCTGCCAGGCTCCTCTGTGCATGGGATTTCCCAGGCAAGAATACTGGAGTGAGTTGTCATTTCCTTCTCCAGGGATCTTCCTGACCCAGGGATCGAATCAGCATCTCCATGTCTCCTGCATTGTAGGCAGATTCTTTATGGCTGAGCCACTAGGGAAGATCCCAGTTTATGAATAGTTCCCACAAAATAATAAAAAAGACAAAAATACAATTAAAAGAAGGGCCTTGTAAGAAGTTCAGACAAAGAAACAGAAGTAGTTTATCAACACATAAAAAATGTTCCACCATTCTGTGATCAGAGACACACAAACTAAATCAACAGTGAGTTATCATGTTTACTTTATGAGATTGATGAAAGTCCTTAGAGTTTTTGAAGCTATAGTAAAGCCAGAAGGAAAATAAACCAAAACAAACAGTTTTTAAGTCAATTTTCCAGCAGTCATAAATATATATAATGTATTAACCCTTTGAGTTAGCAGTTCTATTCCTACTAGTTGATTGTATCTAAACACTCCTAAAAATGTGCTTAAATGTATTCAGAAATGCACAAGGATGGTCCCTGCAGCACTGTTTGTAATAATGAAAATTCAGCATTATCTGTTAATAATGAATAACTGGAAACAATCTCAATGCTTGCCAGTCAAAAAATTACTGAATAAATTGTGATTCATTCATACAGTAAGAAGGCCAATTATCTATTAGAAGAATGAGATCTACAGATCTTGACAAAGGAACATGTTTATAGCATGTTGCTAAATGCAAAACGCAAGTGACAAAACAGTCTACCAAATGTGACTTCACATTTTAGAGAAATACATGTGTGTATGTGAGTATACTTCTACTGCTAAATAATATCGGTTTCTTTTTTCTTTTTCTATGCACATTTGGATTTTTAAACTTTTCGTAGAGAACATTTTTAAAAAGTTTAAAAAAATGTAAACAATACCACCTCAAATGAAATCGTGACTGAAGGAATACCATATAATTATCCTTATTATGCTTGCTTTTTAATTAATTTTTATTGGATTATAGTTGCTTTGTAATGTTGTGTTAGTTTCTACTGTACAAAATAAATCAGCCACGCATGTACCTATGTCCTCTCCCTTTTGGACTTCCTTCCCATTCGCGTCATCATAGTGCATTAAGTACAATTTCCTGTGCTACACAATGTGTTCTCACTAGTTATCTATTTTATAGTTAGTATCAGTAGTGTGCAGTGCTTGGTAGCTCAGTTGTGTCTGACTCTTTGCGACCCCATGGACTGTAGCCCCCCAGGCTCCTCTGTCCACGGGGATTCTCCAGGCAAGAATACTGGAGTGGGTTGCCATGCCCTCCTCCAGGGGATCTTCCCAACCCAGCAATCGAACCCAGATCTCCCTCACTGCAGGCAGATTCCTTACCGTCTGAGCCACCAGGGAAGCCCAAGAATACTGGAGTGTGTAGCCTGTCGCTTCTCCACAGGAACTTCTCCAGGAATTGAACTGGGGTCTCCTGCATTGCTGGCAGATTCTTACCAGCTGAGCCACCCGGGAAAGACCATCAATAGTATATATGCCTTTTTAAAGTGGGTAGTTTCCCAAGTCAAGCCGTAAGTGACTCTAGCAGATCTAAAGAAAAATTAATTTCCAAACTTAGCTATCATTTTGCAGTCACTGTGCTCCATCGATAGTTCTCATCCTTCCTCTGAATTTATTGCCTTGACCTTCAAACTAGTCTCCCTGCTTTTACTGTTGACCCTCTGACATACTCATTCTCAACACAGCAGTCTGAGTTGTCTTTATAATGTTTAAATGATACCCATGTCATAAGTGAGTGGTTTTGATTGGCCCCACTTCAGGGGCCTCCTCACATTTAAGATGAAATCCCTAGCCTAGCCCTTAAGGACCTATGTGTCTTGTCCTCCTCAATTTTCCAGCCCCTTCTAATGGTCTGGAAGATCCCCTGGAGAAGGGAAAGCCTGCCCACTCCAGTATTCTGGCTTGGAGAATTCCATGGACTCTATAGTCCATGGGGTCACAAAGAGTCAGACACGACTGAGAGGCTTTCACTTTTACTTCACGTTTTCTAGTGGCACGCCACTCTGCCTCACTGTGGGCCAGCCACCCCTCACTGTGGGCCAGACACTCTGGACCCTTTCATTTGTTAAAAGGCACTAAGTGCTTTCCTCTCACGAGGGCTTCACACATGCTTTTCACTTTCTCTAGAAGGCCATTCTTCTGCCCCACAACCCATTCTGTTCCTCCCCTTTTCTTGGCTTAAGACATTGTCAGTCTTCCAGACTCAAGTCTTCCTCAGAGAGGATTTCCCTAATCGTCGTTGCTAATTAAATTTCTATCAGTATCTCATATCATGAAAAGTACATACCGCATACTTTTTCTTCTGTTTTCTTGTCATAATTTATAATCATATTTTTGTGGTTCTTTCTTTACTGTTTTCTTCTCCAAGATTAATGCAAGCAGGAGCTGCATACTTAAAATAAAAATAACCTATAAAATGCCTTTCTAGCAGGATACCTGGGAGGATGACAAATATTTTTGAATGAATGAACAAATGAATTGATACTCCTAGTCCCCTTCTTGTTGAATCTTCTTTGGCAGGGGTGGGGGGGGGTGGGGGGTGGGTTAGATGCTGGAATAGGCTTTATTTATTTTTATTTTTTAACTGGAATATAATTGCTTTATAATGTTGTATTAGTTTCTGCTGTGCAATGAAGTGAATCAGCTATATGTATACATTGATCTCCTCCCCCTTGGACCGCCCTCCTACCCTACCCACATCCCACTCCTCTAGGTCATCACAGAGCATTGACCTGAGCTCTCAGTACTATACTGCAGGTTCCCATGAGCTATCTATTCTACACATGTAGTGTATGTATGTCAGACCTAATCTCCCAATTCATCCCACTTATTACTTCCCTCCTGTGTCAACACATCTGTTCTGTACATCTGCATCTCTATTCTTGCCCTAGAACTAGGTTCGTCTACATCATTTTTCTAGATTCCACATACATGTGTTAATGTATGTTTTTCTTTTTCTGACTTACTTCATGTCAGAAATAAATGACACTATGAAAGATTCTAGTGTCCATCAACAGATAAATGGATAAAGATGTGGTACAATGGAATATTACTCAGCCATGAAAAGGATTCCTAGTTTTTAAAAAGCTTCTTTAGCCTACTTCTATGAGTGTGTCAAAATATTCTGAAGTAAACTAGAACACAAAACAAATCAACCACAATGCAAAAGTATCTTAATTAATGAACTGAATACTGTTATTATGGTTGCATAGAAACCTCCCCAGATGCCACTTACAAAAATAGACTCTGCTTTTTTCATATGCTTTCAACCTGTAGTAGAGTGTATTGTAACCTTGCTAATAAGCATTTGTGCTGTTAGAATCCCAGTTACTAGGGGAGCCTAGCAACACCTTTAGTTAAATTGTTCTGTCTCAACTCACACGTTATTTCTGATAATCTAACCTCTCCTGTAAGAATATGTCATCTCGTCCTCCCCAGTTTCTCAGCTTCCTTTAATGGCATTCCATCCTTCCACTTTTTAAAATAGGACCCCAGCAGATCTGTTCTACAGCCTCCAAGTTTATAAATTTCCCTTTGAGGAAGGAGGTGATAAGATGGAGAAATGTAAAAAAAAAAAAAAAAAAAAAGGTCTCCTACCAAAAATATCACTCATCTGGGAGGAGAAAGACAAACAAATCTAATTCTGTGTTCATTAATCAAATGTTGCTTGTCTCTCTTAGACGAGTTTTGTGATGGATCTTATTAGTGTTCAGGCTTTCTTTCCAAGCTCCCAAGTTGTGCTTGTCTTGCTCTCATTTATCATTTCCACTAGGAACATCTGCATCTACATTTGATACAGTTCTGAATATATTTTACTCTAGGTAAGTTTCTTTGAGTTGTATGCTTTTTTAAAAAGGTAAGGAAATGCAAAAGAAATGTGCTGGAGAGATTCTAAGACATCAGAGAAAACTTGAACGATGAAGCTTTAAAAAGGATAGAGACAAAGGTATTCCAAATTCATAGGTTTTTTTCTCTAGAGTTCCAGAATGGACATGAGCCAGGTCCTTTCTCCTTATTGTTTGTTGGTTGAAAGTCTCAAGGCACGATTCTGACTGCATAATTTGAGTTAGATGTCCACTTCAGTGTTCAGGCAGGTATTACCAGCCAGTCCCTCTTCTGTGAATGGAGTAGGCAGAGAAGAGGTACTTGGAAGACACCTTAATGGATGCTCATCACATACAGCCTATGAATGCCTACTGAAACTCTTTCTATGGTGATTGATAATAAAGAAAGTTACTCAGTTTTGTCTGACTCTTTGCAGCCCCATGGACTATACAGTCCATGGAATTCTCCAGGCCAGAATACTTTTGTCATGATGACTGTCGCCTCAAAAACATTTCTTCTCTGTTTTCCTCCTTAATCAATTCTGATTTTCTCTGATAATATGTTCAAGTCCTTTGACTGGCTGTTTCTCACTACAATTTAGTCTCTGCTTTTCCTTAGTCTGAATGTCTAGATATGTCACTTTGGACCCCATATTGGCCTCCTTCAGCTGTAGCCACTGTTTGATCACACTCGTGGCTCACTTTTGATCCTTTATTGACTGAGAATGCCATAGTTCATCCTTTATGTTCACCAGTTGAAATTCAAATTATTATTCTAAAATTCATCTCAAGTCTTGACATACTCTTAGGTCTACCTCATGTCTACTCTCCACTTCACTTTAAAAAAATTATTTTCTTTTTGAATTTGTTATATATATAACCTTATGAAGGAATATGCATATGTGTGTGGTAAATTGCTTCATGTCATGTCCAACTCTTTGTAATCCCATGGACTGTACAGCCCACAGGCTTCTTTGTCCATGGGATTCTCCAGGCAAGAATACTGGAGTGAGTTGCCATGCCCTCCTCCAGGGAATCTTCCTGACTCAGAGATTCAACCTTTGTCTCTTGTATCTCCTGCATTGGTAAGGGTGTTCTTTACCCATAGTAGCACCTGGGAAGCCCATGAAAGACTATACTGTTCTTCAATGTCTGCACACACATTTGCAAATTTAACATATCACAATATAGAAAGGATATGATACTCTTCTAGTCATTCACATTGTCAATAAATATTTATTATATGCCCCTTACATGCTTGCTGTTGTTCTGGGTAATAGAGGCACAGAGAGCAAGACAGGTAAAGACATATACTCTTATGGGGCTTAGTTCTGGTGGGAGAAGATAGTCTGTACTTGGACAAGGTGAGAAGTGATAGGAATTGAGGTAAGAGAAGTAGGCAGGGCCAGACTGGGAAGAAATTTGAAAACTATGAAGCTAGGAAAAAATAGCATGATGATTTTTCTTCCTTCTCATCCTCCTCTCCTCTCTGTCTCCTTCACTAAGCTAAACAGTATAGATTTTATCTTAAGTGCAATTGATGATCACTGATTTCTATGTGGAACAAGGATGGTAGGAAGGCAAGAGCAGGAGCAAAAGGGACCTCCAGAAACCTAGGTATGAGATGATGGTGTCTTGGGCTGAAGTGACAGTAATGAAGTTGGAGGGACTGTTTTATGTGTTAATCCATGACCTCTCCTACCATATTAAAAACAGACCACCACAGACAGATACCGTATCTTAATCCAGGAGGTATTGCATAGGTAAAAGAATGTAACAGATGGTCCATATATATCTGCTGGCAGAGTGGTTGGATTTAATGTTATCTTTGCTTATTTGAAAAAGGATAACTTGTGAGGTAGAAGACTGCATTGACCATTCTTTTTGTTAAATATTTCCCTTCATTATTGTGATGGATACTTGACAATTCATTTGTTAGATTTTACAGGCACAGTGATATTCAGTCAAAACAGAGCCAAGCTACTAAATTGAAACTTCCCTAAGTTTTTAAAATTTTAGATGTGTCCTAAATGTGTCACAATAATTTAAGGACTTTTAATAAGAAAATCTCAAGGCAGTGTAGGATAACTGAACACTTTTGTCTTCCTGCAAGTATGTTTCATTTTAGCCCAATCTGTTTGCTTATATATATATATATATATATCTAAATACCATGGTAATGTTTCAAATAATTATATAGTCCCCAATGTATAGTTTTTGAGTAGGATGTGCCAGTGATTAAAAATCTATGTATGGAACTCAAACTGCTGCTTACGAAGGTTGCTAAGTCTCAAGAATGTGCTTGGGTGTGTAATTCATATTTCCTTTTAAAACTGCAACTTGACTATTTGAAAACTAACTTTTCCCAAGTAACTTAAAAGAAAATTAATGTTCACAAAAGAAAAGGCATACACATAAGAAAGTTGATCGAAACATCTCAGTGATCTGCTGCTCAGAGATCAATGATATAATTGATAGAAAACCTGAGATATCAGGTTTCCTGTGCAGAATTTTTCTGAAAAAGTTACAGTCAAAAGAGAAAAAAATGAAATATTTGATACAAAAGCACTTTGAAGAATTCAAAGAAGTGTATACACATTTAGCATTTTATCAGAACACCTCAGTTCTTCATCCAGAACAGTTCTAAGCCCCTGGACGCTAAAGAAAAATTCATTTGGAATGGCCAATTAAATGTCAAGATCCATTTCACCACCCTGAACATCTACTACCTTGTTTTAATGTATAGAAGGAAGTCTCAATGGGAGGAGCATCCTTCAACATGTCTTAAATTCCACTTGAAAAGAAATATGTTTCTAACCAAATGGTTCATTAACCAAACATTTTCCATGCCTGAATTGTGGTCCCATTGGAATAACAGTTTCACAGAATTTTGAAGATGGACAGGGTGCTAGAGAGCATCTGGTCTAACTCCCTCATTGTCACAGAGAAGCAGAAAGCAGGCTGAGTTCCTGTGACAGAGAGAGGAGTGGACAAGTGAAAGGGGATGCAGGCACTGCTGCTGCTGCTGCTGCTGCTAAGTCGCTTCAGTCATGTCCAACTCTGTGTGACCCCATAGACGGCAGCCCACCAGGCTCCCCTGTCCCTGGGATTCTCCAGGAAAGAACACTGGAGTGGGTTGCCATTTCCTCCTCCAATGCATGAAAGTGAAAAGTGAACATGAAGTCACTCAGTCGTGTCCAACTCTTAGCGACCCCATGGACTGCAGCCTACCAGGCTCCTCCGTCCATGGGATTTTCCAGGCAAGAGTACTGGAGTGGGGAGCCATTGCCTTCTCCAGGATGCAGGCACTACATGTTCCCAAATCAAATAAGCACTGTTTACTGCAGCAGCACTAGGATTCAACCTCAGTTCTCCTGAAGCTGAGGCCAGGACTCCTCACTCACAACCTGCTTGTTTGCTCACCCTCATATTATTGTTTATTATTAAAGCCATGTCATTAACTCAGCTGTAGAGAATCCAATAAATGTGTTTCAATGAATTTACTATGTTCCAGGGACCATTCCAAGTGCTCTATACCGATTCAATTGTTTCATCATTACCACAACCCTATAAGGTACAGACCATTGTCATTTCTGTTTTACAGATGAGGAAACTTAGGTTTAGGGCTGTTTAGTTATTCATCAGAAGCTACTGAGTGGTAGAGTATAGACGTGATTCCACACAATAGGGAGACTACATACTTGCTCATTACTTTATTTAAGGTTTCCAAAGTAATTAACTAAAATTATAATTAGTTAAGTAATGAACACTTATGAAGTCAAACAAATTATGTCCTTAAAAAACTGTATATAAAATTATACTGACTGGTTTTTTATTTAGAATAATAATAATTTTTCTTTAAGTATTAGGAGTTCAAATATTTCATCAAAGGGAAGTCTGAGAGATCCTTTGCTAATGTGGGGAGCACATTTCTTGATTCAGATAGTCATGTAAATGACTGCATCTGGTTCAATCATGTCTCCTTATTGCCAAATTCAGACTTAAATTGAAGAAAGTCTGGAAAACCACTAGACCATTCAGGTATGACCTAAATCAAATCCCTTATGATTATACAGTGGAAGTGAGAAATAGATTTAAGGGCCTAGATCTGATAGATAGAGTGCCTGATGAACTATGGAATGAGGTTAGTGACATTGTTCAGGAGACAGGGATCAAGACCATCCCCATGGAAAAGAAATGCAAAAAAGCAAAATGGCTGTCTGGGGATGCCTTACAAATAGCTGTGAAAAGAAGAGAAGCGAAAAGCACAGGAGAAAAGGAAAGATATAAACATATGAATGCAGAGTTCCAAAGAAGAGCAAGAAGAGATAAGAAAGCCTTCTTCAGCAATCAATGCAAAGAAATAGAGGAAAACAACAGAATGGGAAAGACTAGAGATCTCTTCAAGAAAATTAGAGATACCAAGGGAACATTTCATGCAAAGATGGGCTTGATAAAGACAGAAACGGTATGGACCTAACAGAAGCAGAAGATATTAGGAAGAGATGGCAAGAATACACAGAAGAACTGTACAAAAAAGATCTTCACGACCCAGATAATCACGATGGTATGATCACTCACCTAGAGCCAGACATCCTGGAATGTGAAGTCAAGTGGGCCTTAGAAAGCATCACTACGAACAAGGCTAGTGGAGGTGATGGAATTCCAGTTGAGCTATTCCAAATCCTGAAAGATGATGCTGTGATAGTGCTGCACTCAATATGCCAGCAAATTCGGAAAACTCAGCAGTGGCCACAGGACAGGAAAAGGTCCGTTTTCATTCCAATCCCAAAGAAAGGCAATGCCAAAGAATGCTCAAACTACTGCACAATTGCACTCATCTCACACACCAGCAAAGAAATGCTCAAAATTCTCCAAGCCAGGCTTCAGCAAAATGTGAACTGTGAACTTCCAGATGTTCAAGCTGGTTTTAGAAAAGGCAGAGGAACCAGAGATCAAATTGCCAACATCCTCTGGATCATCAAAAAAGCAAGAGAGTTCCAGAAAAACATCTATTTCTGCTTTATTGACTACGCCAAAGCCTTTGACTGTGTGGATCACAATAAACTGTGGAAAATTCTTCAAGAGATGGGAATACCAGACCATCTGATCTGCCTCTTGAGAAATTTGTATGCAGGTCAGGAAGCAACAGTTAGAATTGGCCATGGAACAACAGACTGGTTCCAAATAGGAAAAGGAGTACGTCAAGGCTGTATATTGTCACCCTACTTATTTAACTTATATGCAGAATACATCATGAGAAATGCTGGACTGGAAGAAACACAAGCTGGAATCAAGATTGCTGGGAAAAAGATCAATAACCTCAGATATGCAGATGATACCACCCTTATGGCAGAAAGTGAAGAGGAACTAAAAAGCCTCTTGATGAAAGTGAAAGAGGAGAGTGAAAAAGTTGGCTTAAAGCTCAACATTCAGAAAACGAAGATCATGGCATCCGGTCCCATCACTTCATGGGAAATAGATGGGGAAACAGTGGAAACAGTGTCAGACTTTATTTTTTGGGGCTCCAAAATCACTGCAGATGGTGACTGCAGCCTTGAAATTGAAAGATGCCTACTCCTTGGAAGGAAAGTTATGACCAACCTAGATAGCATATTCAAAAGCAGAGACATTACTTTGCCAACAAAGTTTCGTCTAGTCAAGGCTATGGTTTTTCCTGTGGTCATGTATGGATGTGAGAGTTGGACTGTGAAGAAGGCTGAGCACCGAAGAATTGATGCTTTTGAACTGTGGTGTTGGAGAAGACTCTTGAGAGTCCCTTGGACTGCAAGGAGATCCAACCAGTCCATTCTGAAGGAGATCAGCCCTGGGATTTCTTTGGAGGGAATGATGCTAAAGCTGAAACTCCAGTACTTTGGCCACCTCATGTGAAGAGCTGACTCATTGGAAAAGACTCTGATACCTGGAGGGATTGGGGGCAGGAGGAGAAGGGGATGACAGAGGATGAGATGGCTGATGGCATCACTGACTCGATGGACATGAGTCTGAGTGAACTCCAGGAGTTGGTGATGGACAGGGAGGCCTGGCGTCCTGCGATTCATGGGGTCGCAAAGAGTCGGACACGACTGAATGACTGAACTGAACTGAACTGATCCCTAGTTATCAACACAGTACTTGGAACATTGTATGAGCTCAATATTATCTGTTGAATGAATGAAAGATTGTCATGTGAGATGAACTATTGAATTATAAACAAGTTTTATGCCTAAAAAATGCTAAAAATTGTTTTATTAAGCAACTCTGGTGACCTGGAATGATTCATGTAGTTTCCCCAAATATTGCCTAATTCCTAAAATATACTTTATATAATAAGCTTAAGCATTATAGATATTGTTAGATAAGTTTACAAGTAATTTTATTGTCTTTCTGTAATTACTACATGAGTTGAATTAAACCATTTAATTTGAAACACCCAGAAATATGTATTATAAGAAAATGGAATTTTATGAATCACATTTGTACTATCAGTGTATTATTTTCTTAGTAGAACAGTTTCCTACCTTTGAAAAGCAAGCCAATTTAATATTGGCTGATCAAAATAATCCACAGATTGAGACATTTTTTGCCAAAGAAAATATAAACAAGATAATACTTTTTTGTAGTGCTTATTGAAATCCACAGTGGTAACATAGGGTTTAAATAAATATTTGCATGTTCAGGGTTTGTTCTGTGTTCTTTCCAGAATATCTAAAATTGAGTTACTGATTAAAAGAAGCTTCACCAGGAATCAATTCAGAATCCTTGCAAATGATCTTGATGAAAGTGAAAGTTACTCAGTCGTGTCCAACTCTTTGTGACCCCATGGACTATACAGTCCATGGGATTCTCCAGGCCAGAATACTGGAGTGGGTAGTATTTCCCTTCTCCAGGGGATCTTCCCAACCCAGGGATCAAACCCAGGTCTCTTGCATTGCAGGCGGATTCTTTACCAGCTGAGCCACAGGAAAGAGCCCTGGTAACCTTCCCTTGATCCTTTTGATCAGAATTTGCTTCTCCTGTTTTTAGAAGATGCTTTTCTAGCTTCAAAGAAACACATGGTTTGGAATTTTTTTTTAAATTACATTTCATAACCATTTGTCTTCTTCCTCCACCATGCATAAAAGGTTTCCAGTGTTTCAGGGAAGGATTAGCCAGAAAGTGGTATAAATGTCAACCTAACCTGCCTGGAGGCCCTTCCAAGGGGACCTTGGTGCTGTTGACAAGTACATACTTCACAGACAACACCATTTTACCCAGAAACTCTTGACCTGAATATCACTAAGTTGTAACCTTACAGAAGTAGAAAAGGTGTGAACATCCTTCCTCTGATCAGCAGCAGGGCACTTTGCACAGACCTCAGAGCTGGTAAAAGATGTCTGCCGGCCAGTTCATCACAGTGTCTGTGCGAACTCCATTAGCTATGCTGTGAGGAATGCCGCTTGCCCTTTGAGTTCTGTGAAGTAGAACAATAGGTCACTCTCCTCTGGAATAGCTACTTATTCCTTCAAAGTTCAGTCAAAGCCCACATTTTCCCTCTCTGAATAATGTATGAGCTTCGTCCACCAAGGGCTGCTCATCTAGTATGGTGGGACCTTCCAGCCTTCTTGACTGATGTCACTGAAAAAACCCACTGATTCAAACAGGAAGGCATTGTCATCTGACTTTGTTTGGCAGAGGGTTGTGGTGAAAAGGTAGGCGTGAGAGAGCTCCAGAGGCATATGTGTAGGCATGCAGCAGCCAGGAACGTGGACCTTTGAGACATCCAATTTAATGCCAATCACCTCATGGCCTCATTCTAGATGGAAATATAGGCCCTGACTCCCCCATCCACAGTGGTGACCAGATGTTCTCTGGAGGTAGAACCTCCTCCATTTCCCCTTCTGAAATTCACAGCCCAGTCAGTCGTCAGCTCTCAAGCCTTGCCATTCCATGAGGTCAGTGGCACCCACGAGGAGGCCTGTGTATTGGGGTCCTAAGGCTGCCGTAATAAATTTCCACAAACCAGATGCGTCAACACAACAGAAATTTATTACCTTACAGTTCTAGAAGTTCTAAGTACAAAATCAAAGTGTTGGCAAAAGCCACACTCCCTCTGAATCTTCTGGGGAAGACTTCTTCCTTGCCTTTTACAGCTTCTGGAGGGTCCTGGGGCTCCTTGGTTTGGGAAGCATAACTATTCTCTGCCTCCATCTGTATATCACCATCTTCCCTGTGTATCTTCACATACCTTCTTAGAAACATCAGTTATTGGATTTAGGATTTAGCATGTACCTGAATCCAGATAGCAACCCCATTGACTGCAGCCTACCAGGCTCCTCCGCCATGGGATTTTCCAGGCAAGAGTACTGGAGTGGGTTGTCATTGCCTTCTCCATCATCTTATTATACTGATTTCTAAATAAGGTCTCATTCTGAGTTCTAGGAGGACATATATTTTGGAGGAATGCTATTCCACCCTGTATAACCTAGAAGATGCATAATTTATAGAGCCCTCCCCTGACTCTTGTGTCCAGAAGTGTCTGAGGAGCATGGTTAATGCCTGACCATTCCTGAGGATGGGGGTGAGATGCTTCTAAGCGTTATATCCCACTTCTGCAGGCAGAAGGAAAAATCTATGCTTGCATGCCTGTGTCTCCTGGATGGAATGCTTTTCCCTCCAGATAAGCTGTCAAATCTACATCCTTCAGGGCCCCCCTTTCATACTACCTTTTCCTTGAAGCTGTTTTCCCAGGGGGTGCTGTTGATATTTAACCCTATAGTTTGAGGGCGTTTCATGCATTTGGAACTTCTCAAGGTCACCAAAGGTCTACTGTCTCAGGATCTCTGTGTAGGAGGGACACAGAGCCACTAGTGAAGAATCATAAAATCACAAAGTTTGTAGAAACTTTAGGTGTTAGTCAATCAAACCTTTATGTAAAATGGTGCCTTAAGTTTATTAGTTAGCACATCGAGCAAGAATGACTTAGAACCCTAAGAAGGGTTATTCACCTAAAGGAGGGCCTATGCAGGATGGAAAAGTCTGTTACAGAGTAGGTGAGCCCCAAACAAACCTCATGTGTTTTATAATTTTGCCTCAAATTATCCCTGAAGCTCACAGTGACCTTGTTTCATTATCTCAGTTCTCGTGTGTGTACCTAACCAGTGTGGGTGTTGTATTTATTCATTGTGTCATAGTTTGCCAGTACTTGCCCACTTGAACTTGTTAAGCCTTCTAAGAGTGGAGAAATGTGAGGGGGTGGAGTGGAGGTGAGGTCATCCTGGTCTATGTTCAGGTTCCAAAGAATACACTGGTCCTCTCATGCTTTGGAGAGCAGTTGGGGAGAAGCGTTCTCTAGGGGAGTGGCTCTAGATTTGAATGTTAGAAGAACATTCCTCTAGCTTTTTTTTTTTTCTTTCCACTTTTTATTATTATTAATAATGCTGCTATGAACATTTGGGTACAGGTTTTTATGTGGACATATGTTTTCAGTTGTCTCAGTGTGAAATTGCTGAGTCATATGGTAACTAGTTTAACATTTTTTTTTAATTGGAGGATAACTGCTTTACAATGTTGCATTAATTCTGCCATACAATAGCAGGAAAATCATCCATAAGTATACTTATGTCCCCTCTCTCTTAAGCTTCCATCCCACCCACCCCTCTGGGTCATCACAGGGCACTGAGCTGAGCTCCCTGTGTTGCACAGCACCTTTCCACTGGCTCTCTATTTTACACATGGCAGCATATATATTGTCAGTGCTACTCTCTCAATTTGTCCCACTCTCCCAGTCCCCCACTGCGTCCACACATCCGTTCTCTATGTCTATGTCTCTATTCCTGCCCTGGAACTAGGTTCATCTGTACAATTTTTCTAAATTCCACATAAATGTGTTAATATACAATGTTTGTTTTTCTCTTTCTGACTTACTTCACCCTGTATGACAGGTTCTAGTGTCCTTTGACAGAGGAATGGATAAAGCAACTGTGATACATATATACAAGGGACTATTGCTCAGTCATAAAAAGGAATGAATTTGAGTCCGTTGAATTGAGATGGACAAACCTAGAGCCTGTTATACAGAGTGAAGTCAGAAAGAGAAAAAACAAGTACCATGTATTAACACGTATACATTGAATCTAGAAAAATGGTACTGATGAGTCTATTTGCAGGGGAGGAATAAAGATGGAGTCGTAGAGAACGTACTTGTGGACACAGTGGGGGAAGGAAAGGGTGGGATGTAAACTCCTCTAGCTTAATTACCTCTTTCTATTACCTTTGTAGACTGATCAACATGTGATCTCCTGTCAGAATACTTTCAGTTGTGACTAATGAAAGACCCAAGTAGAAGTGTCCTGTAAAACAGGGGGTTTATTACCTCCTATAAATAGAATTCTTGAGTATGGGCACTTTCTAAGGTTGGTTAATTTAGGAACTTAATAATATCCAGGAGCTAGGGTCTTTTGTCTTTCTTCTCTAACTTGGCCGTGTTTTGCTAGTGGTCTTGATATGGCTGAGGTAGATCCAGGTAGTACATGCAGACATGTAGATCAAGTTCATAAGCCTATGCTCAATACATCTCCGGAAGCTCCAGGTTCAGAAGAATCTCCTCTGTGTGCGCTAATGCTCTGTGGTCTCCATCTGGAAATTCTTAATGATTTTACTTTGAATTTCTGTTTGGTAAGTGAAGTTCAATAGGACAAAGGAATATGCACCAAGGGTGTGGAGCCTTAACTCATACACAGTCCTACTTCACAACCTGGACTCGGCGTTTCTAGACCACCTGCTCCCTGACCCCTGCCCAACCCTTTACTGCCACCCTTTCCCTCTAGTGAGGGTCTAGAGGTGGGTGTGGGGAGGGTCAGGGTAATGTATGCTCTGCATGCTGAGGTGCAGGGCGAGTCTTCCTGGTGCCTATGAGGGTCCCAAGCCTAAATACCTAATACTACCCACCATGACAGGTGGAGAGAGAGACAGCTGAAGAAAGGAAGATCTTCACATTTTAAGTTTTCACTGGGTCCCACAAATTATATGGATTTCTGTAGTGGCTCAGAGGTAAAGAATCCACCTGCAATGCAGGAGATGCAGGAAACACAGTTCAATCCCTGGGTCAGTAAGATCCCCTGGAGAAGGAAATGGTAACCCACTCCAGCATTCTTGATGGGAAATTCCCATGGACACAGGAGCCTGACAGGCTACAGTCTGTGGGGTCACAAAGAGACAGGACTGAGCAACTGCACATGTACATACATGCACACACACAAATTATATAACTTTCTCTTATGCAGAGTTTCAGCAAAGGAAACAATTTCTGTTGCATCTCTTCTCTCTATCAAGGAGTCTTTTTCAGATACTCCTGGTAGCTTCTGTTTCTACATAGCCCAAATTTAGAGGCCATGTCCATGTTTTAGGCAATAACTGGCCAGAGACAGAGGCTACCCTGAATGGCATAGATCAATAGAGATTCACCTTTGGGCTGGAGATAATTTCTATCCCTGAACCTGTGGCTGCTTCAGACATCAGAACAAAGTCAGAGATCTGCCAGCATGGAAATATGGGACTGAGGTGAAGTGGGAGTTAGGATCAAGGTAAAAAGCCAATAGTTGCTGTCACACTCTTTTCTCCCTGATTCACCTCCATTTTCATTGCATCATATCAGCTAGAGAGGCCATGGGATCCTCAGAAATAATTGAAGCCAATGCTTTCCTAGTTATTTTAGCAGTGGGAACTTTTCTTCAAATGGAATCACATCAGAAGGCAAGAAGAATAAAAGGAAGCTTCTTTAGTTGAAAAGGCTGGATATTGTTTGGGTCCCAACCAATCAGTTCAGTTCAGTTCAGTTGCTCAGTCGTGTCCGACTCTTTGCAGCCCCATGGACTGTAGCATGCCAGGCCTCCCTTTCCATCACCAACTCCCAGAGCTTACTCAAACTTGTGTCCATTGAGTCAGTGATGCTATCCAACCATCTCAACCTCTGTCGTCCCCTTCTCCTCTAGCCTTGAATCTTTCCCAGCATCAAGGTCTTTTCAAATGAGTCATTCCTTGCATCAGGTGGCCAAAGTATTGGAGTTTCAGCTTCAGTCTTTCCAATGAATATTCAGGACTCATTTCTTTTAGGATGGACTGGTTGGATCACCTTGCAGTCCAAGGGACTCTCAAGAGTCTTCTCCAATGCCACAGTTCCAAAGCACCATTTCCTCAGCACTCAGCTTTCTTTATAGTCCATCTCTCACATCCATACATGACTACTGGAAAAACCGTATCTTTGACTAGATGGACTTTTGTTGGCAAAGTAATGTCTCTGCTTTTTAATATGCTGTCTAGGCTGGTCATAACTTTTCTTCCAAGGAGCAAGCATCTTTTAATTTCATGACTGCAGTCACCATCTGCAGTAATTTTGGAGCTCCCCCAAAATAAAGTCTGTCACTGTTTCCATTGTTTCTCCATTTATTTTCCATGAAGCAATGGGACCAGATGCCATGATCTTAGTTTTATGAATGTTGAGTTTTAAGCCAACTTTTTCACTCTTCTTTCACTTTCAAGAGGCTCTTTAGTTCTTCTTCACTTTCTGCCATAAGTGTGGTGTCATCTGCATATCTGAGATTATTGATATTTCTCCTGACAATCTTGATTTCAGCTTGTGTTTTATCCAGTCTAGAATTTTGCATGAAGTAGTCTGCATATAAGTTAAATAAGCCGGGTGACAATATGCAGCCTTGACGTACTCCTTTTCTTATTTGGAACCAGTCTGTTGTTCCATGTCCGTTCCTAACTGTTGCTTCTTGACCTGAATATAGATTTCTCAGGAGGCACATCAGGTGATCTGGTATTCCCATCTCTTGAAGAATTTTCCATAGTTTGTTGTGATCCACACAGTCAAAGGCTTTGGCATAGTCAATAAAGCAGAAATAGATGTTTTTCTGGAACTCTCTTGCTTTTTTGATGATCCAGAGGATGTTGGCAATTTGATCTCTGGCTCCTCTGCCTTTTCTAAATCCAGCTTGAACATCTGGAGTTCACAATTCATGTATTGCTGAAGCCTGGCTTGGAGAATTTTGAGCATTTCTTTGCTAGTGTGTGAGATGTGTGCAATTGTGCAGTAGTTTGAGCATTCTTTAGCATTGCCTTTCTTTGGGATTGGAATGAAAACTGACCTTTTCCAGTCCTGTGGCCACTGCTGAGTTTTCCAAATTTGCTGGCATATTGAGTGCAGCACTTCCACAGCATCATCTTTTAGGATTTGAAATAGCTCAACTGGAATTCCATCACCTCCACTAGCTTTGTTAGTAGTGATGCTTTCTAAGGCCCACTTGACTTCTCATTCCAGGATGTCTGGCTCTAGGTTGGTGATCACACCATCGTGATTATCTGGGTCATGAAGATCTTTTTTGTATAGTTCTTCTATGTATTCTTACCACCTCTTCTTAATATCTTCTGCTTCTGTTAGGTCTGTACCCAACCAATCAGGAAACCTAATTATCCCTAATGAAAGTCTGTCAAACCAATCCAAGGGTATCTGCTAAAGTGTTGTGCTCTGAAAAATGTTTCTGTGCTATTTGACTTTATTTTTTTAAGTTCATATTTTTAAAAATATCCTCAGAGTTGATGTTTGGTAAGACACGTGAACTGCAGCTTACTTAGTTTTCTAACTGGAGTGCCACATTTTTTTTCCTTTTTCAAGACATATAAAGCAAACTAGCCTATCAGAAGTGATATGAAAAACAATTAGTGTTTTTACAGTTTAATTCTTGCTTTTATCTAGGACTTACCATCTTACAAAACCTTCTGATGTTTTGACTCCCATACTTAATTTCTAAAACACCAAAAGCACATTAAAGTCCCTAAGTGCTTGGGATTGGATGAGTGGCTTGACTGGCAGAATGTTACTGGACAAGAAACCGAGTTGGAACTTCACTTGTTTTCTTTCCACATCAAACTCTCAGCTGCTGGGCAGGGAGATATTATATCTTTCTTTAATCGTTGTCCCAGAGGATTTTTATGCCAGTCATTCAGTACCAACTACTCAGGTACATCCCACAGACGTCCAGATACAACCAGCTGAGAATATCCAGGGAGGAGAGCCAAGCCTGGCTGTACACTGGGCTTAAGAGAAAACATTTGGTGACCTGGAAGGGCCTCAACAGAGAGTGTCCTGACCCCTCCACATTCTGTTTACCACTCCAACATGGAACAAATTCGTACACCACCAGCCTCATCCCCAAAATACACACTGGAATCCACAGACTGCACTCCTGTGTCCATTCAGTTAGAGACTGTGCTGATTGCGTCCCAGGAATTCTGGAAATGAAGAGCAGAGTCTGAGGTTTTCACCACAAAGTCTCCACCAGGATTAACACAGCTGCCTGAAAAGGAGAGGGGCTCAGATGGGTGGAACTCTTGCCACGCATTTCACTGAGTGGAGGAGAGGGAAGCACCAACTGCTCACGTACGCTACAGCATCGTTCCAGCCTTTCTGTGATTCTCAGAATAGGGCTGTAGTTCAGCTAGGCCTGGGGCACCAAGGCTGGAGATACTTTTACACCGACTGCCAGGATTTCTTATCTTTGCTCTAATCTTAGGTCAATGGCAGCAACTAGCCAAGGCCAGTTACCTAGGAGGAGTGTGCCAAGAGGACGAGGCAAGCAATGGGTTAATGATAACAAAAAAAGGAAAGAAAATCCAAACCTTCAAAATAATGTTTGAAATATCTTCATTTTAAGAACAGGATGGAAGACAAGAATTGCACTTGGACCTGCCATTTCTAGGTTGTCAAGCTGGCTCCATCATTTTGAATGGTATCAAATTATGGTGGAGATACACGACTTATCTAAAATCATAGAGTAATAACACAGGAGCACACTTGTGAAAGTGCTTAGTAGACTAAGAAGATGATTTTCTTATTCGGTCCAAACTCCTCATTTCCAGAGTCAAATTGAAACTCAGAGAGGTTGAGTGAATTGTCCTGAGTCAAGTGACTGCAGTCTCCTGCTCTCAGTCCAGTTGCTATGAAGCTCATGGCCCAGAGCAGATTCTTCTGGCATTAGTAACTTTGCCAAATACATTACTGTGCACGTAATATAAGTAGTTACTATCTGTCTGGAATCCAACATAATTAACTGCATTAGGTCATAGATGGGAGCGCTTTGAAATGGACGTTTTCCTGTAGCTTGGATCATTTAGGTGGTTTTGGAACTCATAGATTTGCATAAACACACAAAAAGTGTATTATGCATCTTCTGCGTCCAGTCAGAATCATCTGACGTTTTCTTCTAAGACCAGAGGGACAAGAGCAGCCACAAACTGGTGAGGAACAGATGACCCAGAGCTTGGGGAAGCTTGTGAGTCTTGCCTGTAAAAACTAGGCACATGTCATCATCCTTCCCAGGCACTCTGGGCTATGCCAGTGTCATGGTCATCTTGGCCCCCAGACATCAGGTGTGGGGTGACAAGTCTAGGAAGCAACGGCAGCTTGAGCGGAGAGGATGAGTCACGGAGACACTAAAGTCTGGTGCAATTTCTTTGTTAACATTGAGGAAAATAATATTAGGGCAGTGGGGAACAATTTCTAATCAAGAAAGAGGACTATGAGATGGAGGAGTACATCTTTTATTTTTGTAATATTTTAAAAATATGAGGTCGTTTGGCCCCCAGTTTTGCTGCTACCTGGTATAAACCTGTATAAGTTGAATACAAGCATCTTTCTGACTTGCTAAATCTTGGCCATGATATGCAGTTGAATCAGTCCTGCCAGTCATGGGGTTTTACTACCAAGGAGTCAGTACACTTTTTTGCTGAAGGGTCAGACAGTGACTGTTTTAGGCTTTGGGGCTGCATGGTTTCAGCACTATTACACCTTGCTGCTGCAGTAGGAAAACAGTGATGGTCAATTTGTAAAGAAATGGGCATTGCTGTGTTCTGGGGCCATAGTTTTAACAGTCTCTGTTCTAATAGTTCTGAAATTTCTGGACTTACTATAGAGAGTGAGAGGGCAGGTCTTAATGCATTCTGGGAAGTGTTTAACCTGGAAGAGAACCACAGAAGGGTGGAAGAAGAGGGTTGAGTTTTATGCTCATCCTAGCCATCTTTAGGTGTCTGGAGAGAGGGAGATTTGGAAAGTCCTGGTCTCATTAATGGTTCACTGAGGATCCAGTAGAAATGTTCCAGATACTCCAAATGTTCCAGATGTGAGTTGGTTAAATGGATTCCCTCACCACAATTTGCAAGTTCTTTTCACTAAAGACAGTAGATGTCATTTGAAGAGAGTTTCATCTACTAATTCCATCCTGCTGCCATCTTGAAAAACACTGAACCTCCTTTGACATGGTTTTATAGATGCCAATGAACATATATTTTGAGCATATACCTCAGAGTGTGGTTAAATAGAATTTTGGCCAGTGCAATGTAACTTTCAGGCATAGAGACAAATGGCCTGAATGATGAGCTCATGCTCCCTGGGTGTGTGTTTGTGTGTGTGTGCACATGTGTGTAACAGAAAACAGTATCATCTGACTGAAGAGTAGGCTTGGTGCCAAATGCCATTCTGGCTGAGACAAGCACACAAGTGAACAACCTAACTTCAGCCTCCAATTCCTCCACAACATAAGAATTTATGAAAAGACAGAAAGGGCTGTTTAGCATCAGAGAATGGGGCACAGTGCTGACATCCACGTTCCCCATTGTCCAGATCGAAGCAGCTGCAGCCCAGTGTCAGTGACAGTTCTGTTCCTGCCATGCACCAGTGCATCCCAGAAGTCAGAGGAGGAAACTCTGTGGGACTTCCAGGATGCGGGGACTGGATGGGGAAGAGGAGAAAAGCGTGCATTACAGAACCCTAGGAGACATCTGGAGGCCGAAGCTTTCTGAGCTGCTCCAGCGACAGAGAGAGAGCCCACGTCAATCAGCGATAAACTTATCCAGTTTTGCTCTTACTTAAAACTTAGGAAAAATAAATGAGGTAATGGAGAAGACTTTGATCTATGCTGCAGAAGAAGAACCCAAAATCTCAGGGACCCCAGTTTTCCACTTCTTCCAAATATTTGCCTATATAGCACAAAGTGGATTGTTTATCAAGTAATAGTATTTTTACATTATATTACATATACATTATAGAACCTTTCAAACATACAAGAATGTACAAAATATAAAAACCCCTCTATATCCACTATGCAAATCTATTGAATACCTACCATACTTGTGTCATTTTTTAAAAGAAATATTATGTGCTTATTCGCTCAGTCATGTCAGACTCTTTGTGACCCCATGGACTGTAGCTCACCAGGCTCCTCTGTCCATGGGCAAGAATACTGGAGTGGGTTGCCATTCCCTTCTCCAGGGTATCTTCCTGACCCAGGGACTGAACCCTGGTTTCCTGCATTGCAGGGAGATTCTTTACCAACTGAGCCACAAGGGAAGCCCCAATAAATATTACAGACACAATGAAAGCCCTGCAAAACACTCTTTCTCTCTTTTCCCCTGCTGTGTTTACAGTGGTTAACGCCAGCAATTCCTGAGTTTGGTTTATGTAACCTTTCGTACTATTATACATACATAGTATATATTAGTAATCTGGTATGTTTTCACTTTTTATGAAAATTGTATCATGATATCTATTTTCAACCTACTTTTCTGCACATTATGTTTTAAGAAAATTTCCATGTTGGTACATAGAACCCTAATTCATATATTTTAATTGTTGTATAGTATTCTGTTTTGTATACACAATTAAACTGGAAAATGGGCATTCATTGAATATTGAAAAAAAATTTGAGCGTCCCCTGTGCTTCACATTACTTTACATTCTGAGAATGTAGAAGTGAATAAAATAGACAAAGTGTCCTACCCTCATGGAATTGCCATCTAGCAGTGGAGACTGCCAGGAGAAATATCAACAACCTAAAACATCTACCTGCAGTGTGGGAGACCCGGGTTTGTTCCCTGGGTCAGAAAGATCCCCTGGAGAAGGAAATGGCAACCCACACCAGTACTCTAGCCTGGAAAATTCCATGGATGGAGGATCCTGGTGGGCTACAGTCCATGGAGTGGCAGAGTCGGGCATAACTAAGTGACTTCACTTTCTCTATTTCTAAGAGGAGAGTGAAAAAGCTGGGTTAACACTCAATATTCAAAAAACACCAGATCCATCCCAGAACATGCTGGACTTTTAAAAATTTCACCCAATCTGTTTGCCTTTGCATTTTCCTAGTTATTGGTCACTTGGAAAATGTTTTCATATAATTGTTGGCTAGTAAGTTTTCCTCCTCTGTGATTCACATCCTTTCCTCATTTTTCTACTAGGCTATTCATTCTTCTTATTCATCTATTGAACTACTTTTTTTCATCAGTAGTAATCTTTTGGCAGTTGTATACAGATATCATATCCCAGTCTGTCGTTTGTCTTCTAACTTTATCGGTACTTTTTGTTCTACAGACATTAGACAAAAATAGACATTTTAAGGCATGGCAATATTTTCCCTTACAGTTCACACATTTTTGCCTTAAGACTTCTATTTTGGGGCCATATAGTGTCATAGTTTCCTATATTTTTTAAAAATTTATTTATTTTTAATTCAAGGATAATTGCTTTACAGTATTGCATTGGTTTCTGCCAAACATCAACATGAATCAGCCATAAATCCCCTCCCTCTTGAACCTCCCTCCCACCTCCCTCCCGGTCCTACTCCTATAGGTTGTTACAGAGCCTCAGTTTGAGTTCCTTGAGTCATACAGCAAATTCCCATTGGCTCTCTATTTTACATATGGTAATATGTATTTCCATGTTACTGTCTCCATGCATCCCACCCTTTCCTTCGTCTCCCCCTCCACCATGTCCATAAGTCCGTTATCTATGTCTGTGCCTATTATACAAAGTGAAGTAAGTCAGAAAGAGAAAAACAAGTATCATATACTAATGCATATATATGGAATCTAGAAAGATGGTACTGATGAAATTATTTGCAGGGCAACAATGGAGTTTCCTGTATTTTTTAATAGGACTTTTCCTGTTTGCATGGCAGTCTTAACTTTGGTGTTGATTTCCTTGAAACCACATTATTGAGTTTTATTTTATTTTATTGTTATTTAAATTTTATTGTGACTATATATCCATATATTGAATGGTCCTTCAGACCATTGGCCTACAGACACCTTCATAAACACACCATCCTTCCTTTTGCAATACATACTCCTGTACTGAAGAAGGGGGCTGAGAGTGATATTTATACATCACTGTGAGGGTCCCTGATGGCCTGTAAGTGGGCTTTAGAGCTGCCCAACTTAACCGTAGGGGGAAATTCAAGAATCTCTCCTTGTGCATTTATGACTTGTGGCAATTAAACTTCGGAGAAAACTTTTTGACTAAAAACCTATTTAAAACTATAAGTGAATTGTCATGCCAAGGCTCACGTGCTATTATCTTGAGCTCCAGCCTTCAGAATAAATCACAGCCAAGGTACAGACCAGAGCCAACCATCAAATTTCAAATATCCTAGGATTGAGAAATGTAATTAGTTGACCTACAATAAACACATTTTATCACTTAGGGGTGTTTCACTCTGTTTCTTGCAAACTGTGAGACACGTGCATTATAAACCTCATACATTATTAAAGCAGTTTGCTTTCTAAAAAAAAAAATAACAATAATAACTTGGCAGAATAATATTGGAATTAAACCAAAAATTCAACTTTCTGGATTTTAGAATGGCACAGATCCAGACCAAGATTCAAGAAAAAAAATAATAATAACTCTCAGCTATTTTAATTAAGAACCAAAACAATCAGCAATTTGAAGAAAAACTTCACAAATAACCTTATGGTAGAGATTTCTATTAATGGAAATGCTAACAAAGAAAGAGACTGAAATCTACCCTTCACTGGACATTTAGTATCGGTTAGTCATCATATAAAACACTCCTACATACGCTGTGCCATTTAAAACTTACCATGGCCTTTAAAACATCATTAAAATTCCCATTTCAAGGGTGAGAAACTGAGATTTAAAACCTTGATAAACTTGTCCAAGATGCAGAGTCAGTGAATCGTAGGTCAGGGATTCTGACTCAGATCTGCATTGACCAACATCTTTGCTCATTCATTTTCTACCATGGCTTCTGGTTCTAGCAGTTGGATGTGTTGGCTCTAAGAATTGTTCAAAGACCATATTAATTTTAGGACCAGGGGTCAAGCTATAGCTCAAGACTGAATGTGTGTGACACCCCCAAGGATGTCCTAAGTCTGCTCTGGAATACACCCAACCGATGGCTGACCCCAGCACCACCCAGCCTCTGACATCCACACAGTCTTTACCCAGAATTGCGGGATCCTGTTATTGGGTGATCTCTAAGCTGCGTCAGTGGGATTCCACTCCACACTACAAATCCCGTGATCCCTCCAAAATCTCTAAGACTGGATATACACTGAGATGTAGGATGTCTGGATTTTAGAGAGACAATACTCTATGCTATCAATCATTGCAGAACACCTACAGGTAGGAGGCAGCAACTCATAACATTGTAATTATATTAACATTTCTGCTGTGAAACAATGGCTAGTCAGACTAAATAAGAAAAAACAAGATAATAAATGGACCTGTCAGTTCAGGTAAGATTTCATTGCTAAATGAGTTAAAAATACTTTTGGGTTTACAGCTTTGGGGATTTCAGAATGCAGATAATAGACTGTGCACCCATCTAAAAAAAAAAAAACTGAATGCTTCTGAAAATCTGTAGTTACTATCTACAGGGGAGCAGAAGGGTCAGTATGACTTGCACTCTGAATAGTTCAGTACTTTGCTGTTGACAAAACTGTTTGCACACATTATTTCATCTTAGAGCAACAATCTGAGAGATTTTTATTCTATTTCATTGACAAGGCTGCTCAAGCTCAGAGAGCTTGAGAAACCTGCAGATCACTTAGCCAGGAAATAGTAAGACTACACTTAATATTCTTTGACCTCTATAGGAGACTTGCTAAAATCTACAGATCCTATTTCCAATTTTACCATTTCCTACTGTAGGACCTTGCAAGCCACTTGAGTAGGAAAAACTCAGCCCTCCTCCTGTGTTTCTCCTTTACTGTCACACAACTACCACAATCACAGCATCTGTGATATCAGATGTGTGAGGGGTTTTTCACACACAATCAATTCTGTGACACCAGCTGGGCTTCCCACAGTTTCACTCAAATCACACACTTTCCATCTAGACAGTGTCATATCCCACAAGTTAAGGGCTCAGTTCTATAAGACTGCACCCCCACCCATCCACTTCAGATGCCAATCCTAAATCCAGGCTGCTACCTGTGTTTCTGACCAACTGGCCATAAATCTGAGGTTCCCATAACTCCCTTTGTGGTAGGGGTGGTGGTTTAGTCACTAAGTCATGTCTGACACTTGTGACCCCATGGACTGTAGCCTTCCAGGCTCCTCTGTCCATGGGATTCTCCAGGCAGTAATACTGGAGTGCGTTGCCATTTCCTTCTCCAGGGGGTCTTCCAGACCCAGGGATTGAACCCAGGTCTCCTGCATTGCAGGCAGATTCTTTACCAACTAGGCTATGAGGGAAAACCAATCCCTTTCATGGGTTCATTTAAATTCCTAGAGCGTCTCATAGAACTCAGGAGCAGTTACTGTTTACCACTTTGTTATAAAAGGATATGATAGGGACTTCCCTTCTGGTCCAGTGGCTAAAATGCCGTGCTCCTAATGCTGGGGGCCCAGGTTAGGAGCCCTGGTCAGGGAACTAGATCCCATATGCCACAACTGAAGATCCTGTGTGCTGCAACTAAGACTTGGCACAGCCTAATTAGTTAATTATTTTTTAAAAGTATATGATAAAGGATGCAGCTGAACATCCAGATGGAAAAGATGCTTAGGGCCAGGTACATATGGGAAAGAACATGGAACTCGCATGCCTTCTCTGATAGCACCACTCTCACACTCCTGTACTTGTTCTCCAGCCCCAGAAACTTTCCAACCCCCATACTTTGGGGATTTTTAAGGAGGGTCATCATGTAGTCATGCTGCTGCTGCTAAGTCACTTCAGTTGTGTCTGACTCTGTGCGACCCCATGGACAGCAGCCCACCGGGCTCCTCTGTCCACAGGATTCTCTAGGCAAGAATACTGGAGTGGGTTGCCATGTCCTTCTCCCATGTAGTCATGATCGATCATTAACTCCATTCCCAGGCCCTCTCCATTAGAGGTTGGGAGATGAGACTGAAAATTACAAACTAAGCATGACTTTGTGACCAGCTCCCATTGAAAAGCCATCCAGTGGACAGTTCAGTTCAGTTCAGTTCAGTTCAGTTGCTCAGTCATGTCTGACCCTTTGCGACCCCACAGACTGCAGCAAGCCAGGCTTACCTGTCCAACACCAACTCCTAGAGCTTGCTCAAACTCATGTCCATTGAGTCAGTGATGCCATTCAACCATATCATCCTCTGTCATCCCCTTCTCCTCCTGCCTTCAATCTTTCCCAGAATCAGGGTCTTTACCAATGAGTCAGTTCTTCACATCAGGTGGCCAAAGTATTGGAGTTTCAGCTTTAGCATCAGTCCTTCCAATGAATATTCAGGACTGATCTCCTTTAGGATGGATTGGTTTGATCTCCTTGCAGTCCAAGGGACTCTCAAGAGTCTTCTCCAACATCACAGTTCAAAAAGCATCAAATCTTCGGCCCTCAGCTTTCTTTATAGTCCAGCTCTCACATCCATACATGACTACTGGAAAAACCATAGTTATGACTAACCAAACCTTTGTCAGCAAGGTAATGTCTCTGCTTTTTAATATACTGTCTAGGTTGGTCATAGCTTTTCTTCCAAGGAGCAAGTGTCTTTTAATTTCATGGCTGCAGTCACCATCTATAGTGATTTTGAAACCCAAGAAAATAAAGCCTGTCACGATTTCCATTGTTTCCCCATCTATTTGCCATGAAGTGACGGAACAGGATGCCATGATGTTCGTTTTTTGAATGTTGAGTTTTAAGCCAGCTTTTTCACTCTCCTCTTTCACTTTCATCAAGAGACTCTTCAGTTCCTCTTCACTTTCTGCCATGAGGGTGGTATCATCTGCGTATTTGAGGTTATTGATATTTCTCCCAGCAATCTGATTCCAGCTTGTGTTTCATCCAGTCCAGTATTTTTCATGATGTACTCTGCATATAAGTTAAATAAGCAAGGTGACAATATACAGCCTTGACATACTCCTTTCCCAATTTAGAAACAGTCTGTTGTTCCATGTCCTGTTCTAACTGTTGCTTCTTGACCTGCATACAAATTTCTCAAGAAGCAGGTAAGGTAGTTTGGTATTCCCATCTCTTTTCCACAGTTTGTTGTGATCTACCCAGTCAAAGGCTTTGGCATAATCAATGAAGCAGATCAGATCAGATCAGATCAGTCGCTCAGTCATGTCCGACTCTTTGCGACCCTATGAATCGCAGCACGCCAGGCCTCCCTGTCCATCACCAACTCCCGGAGTTCACTCAGACTCATGTCCATCAAGTCAGTGATGCCATTCAGCCATCTCATCCTCTGTCGTCCCCTTCTCCTCTTGCCCCCAATCCCTCCAAGCATCAGAGTCTTTTCCAATGAGTCAACTCTTCACATGAGGTGGCCAAAGTACTGGAGTTTCAGCTTTAGCAGCATTCCTTTCAAAGAAATCCCAGGGCTGATCTCCTTCAGAATGGACTGGTTGGATCTCCTTGCAGTCCAAGGGACTCTCAAGAGTCTTCTCCAACACCACAGTTCAAAAGCATCAATTCTTCAGCGCTCAGCCTTCTTCACAGTCCAACTCTCACATCCATACATGACCACAGGAAAAACCATAGCCTTGACTAGACGAACCTTTGTTGGCAAAGTAATGTCTCTGCTTTTGAATATGCTATCTAGGTTGGTCATAACTTTCCTTCCAAGGAGTAAGTGTCTTTTAATTTCATGGCTGCAGTCACCATCTGTAGTGGTTTTGGAGGCCCCCAAAAATAAAGTCTGATACTGTTTCCACTGTTTCCCCATCTATTTCCCATGAAGTGATGGGACCGGATGCCATGATCTTCGTTTTCTGAATGTTGAGCTTTAAGCCAACTTTTTCACTCTCCACTTTCACTTTCATCAAGAGGCTTTTTAGTTCCTCTTCACTTTCTGCCATAAGGGTGGTGTCATCTGCATATCTGAGGTTATTGATATTTCTCCTGGCAATCTTGATTCCAGCTTGTGCTTCTTCCAGCCCAGCATTTCTCATGATGTACTCTGCATATAAGTTAAATAAGTAGGGTGACAATATACAGCCTTGATGTACTCCTTTTCCTATTTGGAACCAGTCTGTTGTTCCATGTCCAGTTCTAACTGTTGCTTCCTGACCTGCATACAAATTTCTCAAGAGGCAGATCAGGTGGTCTGGTATTCCCATCTCTTTCAGAATTTTCCAGAGTTTATTGTGATCCACACAGTCAAAGGTTTTGGCATAGTCAATAAAGTCCAATGGACATGTACCTATTTACACTGCTATATTTAAAATGGGTAACCCATAAGAACCTACTATATAGCACAGGGAACTCTGCTCAATGTTACGTGGCAGCCTGGATGGGAGGGGAGTTTGGGGGAGAATGGATACATGTATATGTATGGCTGAGTCCCTTCTCTGTTCACCTGAAACTATCATAACATTGTTTGTTAATTGGTTATACCCCAATAAAAAATAAAAAGTTAAAAAAAAAAAAAAGCCATCTAGGAGCCTACCCAAAGTCACCTCTTTAGAACAAAAGATACTCCTGTCCCTAAGGAAATTCCAAGGGATATAGGAGCTCAGAGTCAGGAACCAGATAAAAAACCAAATGTTGAACTAAAGAAACTCTTAGTGCTCTTATCACTTCAGAAATTACAAGGGTTTTAGAAGCTCTGTGCCAGGAACAGGGACAAAGACTAATATAAATACATTTTTCTATCATCTCATGCCATTCAACCTTGTGAAACTTTGGTTTCCTGGTCTATAACCTGGGAGCAAATATCTTTTGTGCCTAATTCAAAAGATTGTAGTGAGAAGCAGATTATAGTGTGCTATGCAAATATAAGATCTTATTATTACTGCACACCAGCATCTGTTTGGCTCAAAACCTGTGTGGGGCTTTTTCGGTACAGGGAGTATTGTCTGTGACTCCCTGGGGAGCTCATCAGAACTTGCAGGATGGCCAGAAGGGGACCTGTCCTCTCCTGCTGAGCCTAAGCCCATGGACACAGCTGCACAGCTCTCATTTTTAAAATTTTCAGCTGATTTCTGAGCACATTCCATTCTCATGATGTGCAGATTTTAAAGGACATCTGCCTTCATGCATGCTGGAAGAAACAAATTGGAACCTCTTTTTCAGTCTTTGGACCTCACAATATGTAATTCAGGTAATAAAAATATATATATTACATATTTTATGATACTTTTCTGTGTAAAACAGAAATACATATTTGGATGGAGGTTACCTTTCCTTTCATTGCAGTCTTCAGGACCTATCTAAAAAAGCATCAATGCCAAAACCTGCTTCATGGATAAAATCTTTAAAAGTGTGTCCAGAAAAATATAATAAAGAACATTATTATGCTGAGGATTCAGTTGAAATGCAGACCAAACCAATTCCCTCTTACCTAGTTTCATAGTTTATGACTTGCACTGTAACATCACAGGATAAACTGGGCAAGGCTCTGTTTTCTCAACATTGGCATGATGGAAATGCCAAGTCCTACATAAATAAATATCAATTAAAAAATTTATATACATATATATCTATTGCACATATACATGTATATATGTACATATCTATACATGTGTCTGATATATACACACATTCTACCAGTGGATTCAATAAATATATATTGCTATGCTAAGTCACGTCAGTCGTGTCCGACTCTGTGCGACCCCATAGACGGCAGCCCACCAGGCTCCCCCGTCCCTGGGATTCTCCAGGCAAGAACACTGGAGTGAGTTGCCATTTCCTTCTCCAATGCATGAAAGTGAAAAGTGAAAGTGAAGTCGCTCAGTTGTGTCCGACTCCCAGCGACCCCATGGATTGCAGCCTAATAGGCTCATGTGAATTAGCTACTTATATGAGGCACTGCGTATAGAAAGTGAATATAACCTAGTCCCTAACCCCTAGCAGATGGACATTCATGGAAAAGAATGATTTGATTAATGTAGTATAAGAACATTAAATCTTATTTTGCAGTTTTATTGATGGTTCATTGAAATTCCATAGGAGAATAAATTCATCTCCACAATTAGATATAAATTTCCTAGAATCTAGGACTACAGAGATACTACTTTGTATGTGTATTTGAACACATAAGATATTGCTTTGTACATAGTAAATGCTTAATTTATATTTTACTGGTCAATATTGTTTGATTTAAAAGATCTATTTTGAAATAACAAAAGGTGTCATTTAGAAGAGGTGACCAAATTTTGATTTTCTTGCTACAGTGATTTCTATACAGGACCAAACCAAATGAATGTTTTTAAAATCCAGATTGTTCAGACATTGTGTTGTCTTTTCATCTGTTAATAGCTCCTTAAATTCCAGAAAATAACAATTAGCCCTGAATCACTTAGATAAAAGTATAAATAAAAAGAAAGAAAGGAAATGAATTAAAACTACATTTGTGATTTTAAAATGATTTGCTTATTTCTTTGCTAGCACTCTCACATTTTAAGCCAGTCTTTTTGTTTTTACAACCAGATATAAGAAGTTATATTTCTGTTGCTTTTTGAAATTCTGATAGAAGATAAGATGGGAGCAGAGCTTGAAATTCTTTTTTAAATATGAATGAAGAGTTGTCTGTGAATTTTAGCAGACCTTGGGTAATTGAAATTTTAGCAAGCCTTGACTGTGATGCCTGAGACAGAAGAGGCCAGAAATGTACCCTAGATGAAAAGATAAGAAGAGAAATTCTTCTCGAAAGTGCTCAGTTAGTGGCCTTGACTTTTCTTGCATCACGTGTTGGTAGGGTTGTGTTTAAGTACAGAGACAGAGTTGTCACCATTAATTTCTGTTTATGAGACATTCCGAAGATATTGTAGCATAAAAATAATAAACCAACATTGTTATTTCCAGGTATGTGAGCTGTAAAGCTGACACTTTAGCCTTCTGGCCATTTTTCAAGACATTACCTAATACATTACCTCATAATGATGACTAGAGGAAAACACTTTCAAAAGCACAGTCATAAAGTGCTTCGATAAAGCCCACTCTTGGTTTTGTAGCAAAACCTAGACATGAATCCCTTCTATAAAGGAGTTAAGAGACACAGAATGTCTCTGCCCATGCATAACAGCATCATTCATGCCCTTCAAGACTCAATTTTATTTGGGGACAGAAATCCTAACAGGTAGACTATGTGACCAAATTCTGCCTCAGGGAAGAAGGAGCCTACTGAGAGGCTGTGGTGGAGGGAACACTGTCACCTCTACGTGGTAGGAGAATGGTCAGCCCTGAAAGCCTGGTTCTTGCAATAATGCCTCTCAAGGGGCCAGTCCCCTAGAGAGGTTTGGGATATACAGGTGCAGAAGGGTAACAGTGGCCTTCAAAGATGCACTGGGAACCCACATTAAGGCTGCATTCTGATGCTTCTGCCAGAACCCAAGATTAAAGAAGTTAACTGCCAACCACTGGTCATGAGGCTCATTTTCTGTTTGTTGTCAGAGGAAAGACTCTATCCTCCTCATATGAGGACATTTAGAGCAACATTGTAATTGGCTCAATTCTCTCCTTTGGTTGTTCATCTCCTCTTTTTTTCTTTCCCATTCTTTATCATATATCCCACATCTCTGCCCCTGCTGTTTTTTATGCAGAGTTTAGGAAAGATCATCCAAACACCATCCAAGATGGTGTTTCTCAAAGCTGGGTATACATTAGAATCACTTGAGGACCCTTGAAGGGAATACCAATATTTGGAACTCACTGCCTAGCATTTCTGATGCAGACAATGCAGGCATTAGTCCATTCAAAATATTTACCAGGTGATTCTAATGTACAGCCAACGTTAGCAACCATTGATCTAAGGAGTTAAGGCTTTTGTGGGTAAGTAACAAGTAGCTAGTAATGTTTCTGGATATGGAAGTGTATGAGAAAGATAAATCTGGTGAAATTATGCAGAGTATATTAGAAAAGAGAGAAACTAGAGGTGGGCATCAGGGCTTTATCCATTCTGTCAACATTTGAAGGGGGATCATTCCTGGTGGTCGCATTCCCACTGCAGGTGAAATGATGCCACTCAAAATCCGTTCAAAGCACGTTAAATATTTTGTTTAAATGTCATTTTAAAATGTCATCTTCTGTGGTAAAAGATATCATATTCTCAGGATGCATTTCTGTAGAGGAGGATTTGTAATTGACAATAATTTGCACTGGTAGATAAGAAAAAATACCTGGTCTATGAATTCCTGGACTAACTTTCTTTCAAACTAAGGAGAAATGCAGATGCCTTCAAACCTGTTCTCCCGTTCTTAACGTTAGTTGGTGAAGTTCTCCCTTAGAGAGTCTGCTGCTGCCGCTGCTGCGTCGCTTCAGTCGTGTCCGACTCTGTGCGACCCCATAGATGGCAGACCACCAGGCTCCGCCATCCCTGGGATTCTCCAGGAAAGAACACTGGAGTGGGTTGCCATTTCCTTCTCCATCAGAGAGTCTGACTAGAGACCAGTAAGGCTTGAGTCAATCAGTGTGGAGATGTGGGATGTAGAGAATAAAGCCATCCATTCACTTGGGTCATTGAGATCACCACTCTCCAAAGATAATCCGACTAAAAGAGAGAAATTGAGGAAAGTTGGTTTTAGAGCACATTCATGCTGCTGATGGTGGCTCAGCAATAAAGAATGCACCTCCAATGCAGGAGACATAGGAGATGCAGGTTTAATCCCTGGGTCAGGAAGATCCCCTGGAGAGGGAAATGGCAACCCACCGCACTATTCTTGTCTGGAGAATCCCATGGACAGAAGAGCCAGGAGGGCTACAGTCCATAGGGTTGCAAAGAGGTTACAAATGACTGAAGCGACTGATATGGAAATACAATTACATGTTCATGTTACTCTCTTCTGCAAAGTGGAAGAAGGCAGAGAAAACTGGTTCCAGTTTGAAAGCTAAATGCTAGAAACGTATAATAGATCATTTAATCATAATTCATTCTTTTAAAAATTCAAGTAGAATAAAATTAAAAGTTTAAAAGGAAACAAGTGTCATTTAATGCATTCACAATATTATGCAGTCACTATCTCTTATTCTAAAACCTTTTTGTCACTCTAAACATTGATTTACTATTTTTATTTTTTTTTTTGGTTTTGCTGGGTATTCATGACAGGGCATGGGCTTTCTCTAGTTGCTGCACGTGGGGGCTACACTCTAGTTGTAGCTCCAGGTCTAGAGCTCGGGCTCAGTAGTTAGCCCGTGGGCTTTGTTGCCCCATGGCATGTGGGATCTTAGTTCCTGGACCAGGTATCAAACCTCTGTTCCCTGCGATGCAAGGCAGATTCTTGATCACTGGACCACCAGGGAAGTTCCCATTAATTCATTCTTAAATTATTTATTTATTGCTCTACATACAAATCCTGTTGCACCAGGTACAATAACTATAAAGAAAAATGAAACATGGTTTATGGCCATAAGAAGCAAATGTTTAGTAGGGATCTTGTCCATTGTCCTCTTAAAATACAAGAAAATATATAATAAATTTTATTAAAACAAAAAAACAAAACATGACACCAACTAAGGGAAAGCTAACTTCTAACTTGTGAATCCCAGTAGGATGGGTGTGATAATCTTTACCAAGGAGGCAATGTTTGATACAGGCTTCAAATGATGGGCAGAACAGGCAGAAGGAGGCGGTGTGCTTCCAGTAGCAGGAATAGCATGAGCAAAGGGAAGAAAGAGGAGGCATAAGAAACACCCAGAGAATGTGGTATTCCTCCACCTGGAAGGGACCACTGGAGCAGAAGTTCAGTCTGGAGAAGTAGGTTGAACGAATATTGTTTGTAGAGATCTCCAAAAAACTGACTAAGGACTTTGCATTCTATATTCTAAGCAATGAACAGCTACTGAATAATTTTTAACGCAAAGAAATACAGACAATGAGTATTTTGGGAAGATACACCTGATGACTGGGTACAGGATGGATTTGAGAGAGGAAAATGGTCTCTTTAGTGAGTATTTTTAGTGATACAAAGGATCTGGTCTGTCAGTGTGGAAGCTGTTTCCAAGGCCCCAACAGCAAGCTGGGGGAAGGGGCATTAAGGAGGAGGGCTCAGGGTACCTCAAGCACCCAGCTCTGCTTCTGGTGTCTCACTACCTTGGTTCCCTCATCTTAGAGACCCTGTCTGAATACTGGGCCATCCTTATTGGTAGATCATAGCTGGGAGTTACTAGTCATTCTTCAATGATAACTCCTCTCTCTGGTGAGTCTGGTCTAGGGACACATAGGCTGTATGGACTAGGCCTGCTTCATCTTTAAGCAAGTCAAGCTATTGCTGCTGCTTCTAAGTCACTTTAGTCGTGTCCAACTCTGTGCGACCCCATACAAGGCAGCGCGCCAGGCTCCCCCATCCCTGGGATTCTCCAGGCAAGAACACTGGAATGGGTTGCCATTTCCTTATCCAATGCATAAAAGTGAAAAGTGAAAGTGAAGTCGCTCAGTCATGTCCGACTCTAAGCCACCCCATGGACTGCAGCCCACCAGGCTCCTCCGTCCATGGTATTTTCCAGGCAAGAGTACTGGAGTGGGGTGCCACTGCCTTCTCCGAAGTGATCTAGTGATGGTTATTTTTACATCCAACTGATGTATTAAAGACAATTTTCCTCTTTAGCAGAAGTTTTTGGCCAGGTGTGCAAAGAATCTTTTAGAATATGAAGTATGTAGATTTGTTCCACTGCTCACATTATTCTCATTTAACAAGAATTTATTGAGTGCTTACTGTGTGTGAAGTCCTATCTCAGACTCCCTCAAAGGGCTCTCATGGTTCTGAGACGAAGCATCAAGTCCATAACCTACTTACCATTTCCTAACCAAAAATGACAGGTACATGCCATGTTTGCCTCTGCCCTGCTCCCATCTCGCATCTACCACATGGTCATGGCACATCCATCTTCCCACTCAGCATGGTCACAGCGCTCACCTCAGCCCAGAGCTGTAAGCAGCCTCCACAAACACTGCCTAGATAGGACCTATGGGACATTGCTTTTTGTCACTTATTCATGGCCCTGCCTTGAAACACGGAGAAGGCAATGGCACCGCACTCCAGTACTCTTGCCTGGAAAATCCCATGGACGGAGGAGGCTGGTAGGCTGCAGTCCATGGAGTCGCGAAGAGTCAGACACGACTGAGCGACTTCACTTTCACTTTTCACTTTCATGCATTGGAGAAGGCAATGGCACCGCACTCCAGTACTCTGGCCTGGAAAATCCCATGGATGGAGGAGCCTGGCGGGCTGCAGTCCATGGGGTTGCACAGAGTCGGACACTACTGAAGTGACTTAGCAGCAGCAGCAGCCTTGAAACAAGTAATCTTTTCTTATTTCTGGTGTTAAGATGCCTAATCCAGAGCAATACCACTTTATACTCTGATTCAATTTAAAATTTCTCCCTTGTTTGGGACTCCTTTACACGAGGAAACTTGCAGTACAAAAGAAAGATGCATTCAGTGTTCTCTTTAGTACATACTCAATGTTTATCTCCTATTTTCTAGGGTTATGTGTCAGATCAGTCTTATGTGACTGGACAATTTCACTGGAGACCTATGGGATATCCAAATATACCCTCAAAGACCTGGGTATTTTTTGACTCCTCCTCCTACCTGCTGGCAGCCCTTAAGCTCTGCCTAGTCCATCTTTCTCCTTAGGTCTCCTCACCCCTCCCTGCAAAGTCCTCTCAAGGACATCCTTCCAAAGGTTGATGTCTGAACAACAAGCACAGTTTTTTTCTTGCCCTCCAAACTGTGGAAGTATAGGTTTGTCTCAACTCAAACCTGTCCCTTCCTTCTGCCACCACACAGGACACATTCCACATACAGCCTTGTGCATTGACACTTTCTGGGGATGAGTCAGATTTCAGTCCTCACATCTTCTAGGTGTTCAGAAGTCAAGTTCTCTCCTCCTGAAGCTGCCTTCACTTGCATTGAAGTGAGGAGGAGGTACCCCTCATGTCCTCCATGAGTGGGAAAGAATGAATGTCTAGCAGCTCTCCCTTTAAAGAAATCTTATTATCAATCTCTTTAGCCCCCAGATGAAAACTTTGCCTTATCTTCTATTGCAGTGGGTGATGGACTCATCTTGGCAGAATAAGTATCATAACCTCCAAGTGTATCCTTCATAGATAGTCTAGCAGGTTTTAGGCTGTTGCATTTTTCTCTCTGAAAAACCAAGACAACAGGATAAGTAAAACGTAATGTCCAATTACATGCCTGATTTTGTGTGTGTGTGTGAATTAAATATTAATCAAAGTTTGCAAACTACATGTCTACACTCCCATCTCTGAAACCTCTTGGGGCACATAACTTTCAGAACTCACAGCTTTTCAGATTTTAGAAAAGCAGTATGATGCATGTATCATACTGTCACAACCCTAATAGGATCGGTGGCAGCACTCCATAATCAAATTCAGCAAAATGTGCACATAGTCACCCAAAGCGGAGTAACTAATGGTGATAAATGGCCTCTTGTTAGTTCTGGGCAAATCTGGCCACCAAATGACTTGTTACCTAAATGAAGTGAGTGGTAGTAGAAGACATGCTCTGGTCCTCCCTTCCTCCTATCTCCAACCACCCACCAATGACTTCCATTGGCCATTAACGAGCAGGCAAGGGAGCCTGAGAAATCCAGCCTGTTCAGTGAGCCTCCCTAGGTGCAGAGCAAAGGAAAGAAGGGCCAGAAAAGCAGGTGAGGCAAGCAAGTCTGGGAAGACGAACTTATCTTATTCACTTCAGTTCAGTTCAGTCCCTCAGTTGTGTCTGACTCTTTGCAACCCCATGAATCACAGCACACCGGGCCTGCCTGTCCATCACCATCTCCTGGAGTTCACCCCAACTCACATCCTTCGAGTCGGTGATGCCATCCAGCCATCTCATCCTCTGTTGTTCCCTTCTCCTCCTGCCCCCAATCCCTCCCAGCATCAGAGTCCTTTCCAATGAGTCAACTCTTCGCATGAGGTGGCCAAAGTACTGGAGTTTCAGCTTTAGCATCATTCTTTCCAAAGAAATCCCAGGGCTGATCTCCTTCAGAATGGACTGGTTGGATCTCCTTGCAGTCCAAGGGACTCTCAAGAGTCTTCTCTAACACCACAGTTCAAAAGCATCAATTCTTCGGTGCTCAGCTTTCTTCACAGTCCAACTCTCACATCCATACTTGACCACAGGAAAAACCATAGCCTTGACTAGATGGACCTTTGTAGGCAATGTAATGTCTCTGCTTTTGAATATGCTATCTAGGTTGGTCATAACTTTCCTTCCAAGGAGTAAGCGTCTTTTAATTTCATGGCTACAATCACCATCTGCAGTGATTTTGGAGCCCCAAAAAATAAAGTCTGACACTGTTTCCACTGTTTCCCCAACTATTTCCCATGAAGTGATGGGACCAGATACCATGATCTTCGTTTTCTGAATGTTGAGCTTTAAGCCAACTTTTTCACTCTCCTCTTTCACTCTCATCAAGAGGCTTTTTAATTCCTCTTCACTTTCTGCCATAAGGGTGGTGTCATCTGCATATCTGAGGCTATTGATATTTCTCCTGGCAATCTTGATTCCAGCTTGTGCTTCTTCCAGCCCAGTGTTTCTCATGATGTACTCTGCATATAAGTTAAATAAGCAAGGTGACAATATACAGCCTTGATGTACTCCTTTTCCTATTTGGAACCAGTCTGTTGTTCCATATCCAGTTCTAACTGTTGCTTCCTGACCTGCATACAGATTTCTCAAGAGGCAGGTCATGTGGTCTGGTATTCCCATCTCTTTCAGAATTTTCCACAGTTTATTGTGATTCACACAGGCAAAGGCTTTGGCATAGTCAATAAAGCAGAAATAGATGTTTTTCTGGAACTCTCTTGCTTTTTCCATGATCCAGCAGATATTGGCAATTTGATCTCTGGTTCCTCTGCCTTTTCTGAAACCAGCTTGAACATATGAAAGTTTACAGTTCACATATTGCTGAAGCCTGGCTTGGAGAATTTTGAGCATTACTTTACTAGCGTGTGAGATGAGTGCAATTGTGCAGTAGTTTGAGCATTCTTTGGCATTGCCTTTCTTTGGGATTGGAATGGCCTCCCCTTTCAGGAGTCCTTGATTTTATTGTCCATCACTCTGCACTTTCTGTCACTAACATCTCTTCTCAGCTAACTCTACATAAAACCAGCACTGAATTGAAAACCAGACAGGGGTCTGCCGTTATCTCTTACTGTATCTGAAGTTCCCACAATGAGACAGTGCTTTGGGAAAGTGCATAAAATAATTTTATATCCTAAGAAAAGCCAGAAAGAGGGGATATATGCATACATATAGTTGATTCACTTTGCTATATAGCAGAAACTGATACAACATTGTAAAGCAACTATCCATGCTTAGTTGCTCAGTCTTGTCTGACTTTTTGCAACCCTATGGACTGTAGCCCACCAGACTTCTCTGCCCATGGAATTTTTCAGGCAAGAATACTGGAGTGGATTGCCATTTCCTCCTTCAGGGGATCTTCCCCACTCTGGGATCAAACTCTCATCTCCTGTGTCCTGTGTCTCCTGCATTGCAGACAGATTCTTATCCACTGAGTCAGAGAAGTGTTCCAACAAAAATTTTTAAAAAGAAAAAAAGCCAGAGAGTTGAATCTGTATGGATCAAGTGTATCTGCTTTCTAAAAATTTGACTCAATGAAAGCTATTTAAGTTGGTGATTTAAATAGTAGTGGGGAAAAATTATAAAGATCTCTCTAAGCATTTGGTTAAATTTTCTTTATATGACAAAGACAAAAAATCACTAATAAATGCATATTCATAACATCCCTCCCCCTATGAAAGAGGTCATGCTGGTTCTTGGCTTTCTGCTGTTCTAATCTGGTAGGAAAGACAGACGTACAAGTGACAGAGCTGAAAGAGCGAAGCTTATTTCCATAGGAAGGCACATGTCGTCTCATTGCAAAGAGTAACTGCTCTTCTTTTCTGGGTGTAAATGTGTTTGAGGGAGGGTAGGTGGAGGAAAGACAGGGAGAAATGGAGAGGGAAGAGCCAACATCAGTTCAGCTAGGGGACAGAAAGATTGAGCATGTGTGGAGAAAATGACTCAGGGCATCAGTTCTGCCGTGAGTACTTCTGGGAAAGAGAATTTTTAGGAAGTTTTGTTATGTCTTGTGAATGCAGACCTCTTTGCTGCCTCTTCACGAGACTTCATTTTAAATTGCTTTTCAGTATCTTTCTGGATGTTTCCTTTGTGTATGACACATGCTGAGATGGGTCACAGAGAGGCCCAGTTTTGAGTTATATTTTTATAACATCTGTTTAAAGTGCTTTCTAATGCTTCCATTTAACTCTATTAGAGAATTCTTCTTTTGAGTTTTAAATGAGTTAAAAAAAAATCATCTTTTTCTCAGCTAACAGAGGTTTTGTAGGAATCCTGGTGATTCCAACAGATTCCAACTCTATTTATGTAGATAGAACCAAAGTAAAATACCTCAGCAGAAGAAAAGTGGTCCTTGAGTAGTGAACTTGGAAACTGAAACCTACAATGTAACATGAATCTCCCAACAAAAATAATTTTGTGTTTTAGTTTGTGAACATTGTGCTTTCTTACACCAGAAACAGACATGCTGAAGTTTTTTAAGCCATTCCCAGGGATGCAATTTTGCAAAATTTCCTCATTGTTCATGATGAAGTGTGTGAATGATTCTGGCACCCATGCCCATTCACTTCACATGCCCTTCCCTTCAGGTCTGTTTGGTCCGAGACCTCAGAGCGGGGGCACTTCACCTTGGCCCACCTCTGCATTACTCACCACACTGCCTCTGTGACACTTGTGTCTTTGGTCTGCATGAGTGTCTAGCACATCTTCTCCTTTTTCAGCAATTTCAAAATGTGGCTGTTAGTTTCCCATCTCTTTCTCAATTCTCTTTGTTTATAGGAAAGCATTTCTGGTTATTTTCTGGACTTTGACTGCTGGCTGATGGGCTGATAGGTTCTGCTGGCAAATTTGAACAGTTTTCTGTGTTTACATCTGTTCCTTCTCTGGGCACTGGTTGTTGGCAGGCTACAGACTTCCTTCTCTTTGGCCGAGTCTCTATTTTTTAAAACAATACAACCTCCACCATTTGCCCTGAAGTAATGATCAACTTTTCCCAGATGCTCACGTGATGACAGAAGTGGGGTAGGATTTCTTTTTGCTGGGGTTTATCTTTCAGTATATGCAAGGCTTTCCCCCTTGCTCTAAAGTGGTTTGAAATGTCTCTATCATTGTTTTCATTATTTTGAACTGGATCTTTGTCTTGGATTATTCTTGTTCTTGTCATTATCTCATCATGTGACCCTGTCAGGTTTAGTTGCACTTATGATTCTCTTTTTGTCATTGTACTTTAACAGAATTAGTTATAAATGGACTTCTAAGGATATGATGGGCTATATCTTGCTGTGTGTTGGCACTTTAGACTTTTTAGCTAAAAAAGTTATAAAAATCTGAGGTGGTTGACAAATAGTACTGAGTAAACGGTATTTGCCATCTACCCACAGGCATATTATTTAAAGATAAAATATTGTCCGTGGATGAACAATGTAGAATTTTAATAATTCTCTACTTTGCAGTTACCAGGTGTGGGGAACCTATGCAACTTGGAAGCCCGCAAGATTGTCAGGTTAGAATGCTTAACTTCAAGAGGCAGTATTGCAGAAAGTATGTGACCTTTAGAGCAAACACACTTGGATTCATATTCTACCATTTCATAGCTCTCAGAGTTTCACCTCTCCATGAGGTGAATTTTTTTTTAAAGTGAATAATATTTACTGGGTAAGATTATAGTTGTGATATATTTGTACATAAGAAGTGCCTGAAATATAGTAAGTACCCCCCCCATTTCTACTTTTATTATTGATTTCTCTGAAAATACCCTCAGTCTGCCTCATCCAAGTAATCTCACTGGCATGATTAATTATTATACTCAAATTTCATAAACCACATTTGGCTTTAATGAAACAATGCGCATGTCCATCTGGAAAGTAAGTTAAAAAAATAAATTCTACAGAATGAATAATAGTCCCTGGGGAGAAGCACAGCACTGGGCAGACTGAGAATTTTTAGGTACAGGACAGAAATTTTCTCTGGAGGTAAACAATCAACACCTACTTTTTCATTAAAAATGCCAGGAGAAACATAATAATGTGTTCAGAGTCTATATATTTCTAAGGGTTCATTTCTATAACTCCTCCACAGTAAACTTTATTGTACTCAATTTCTGTCCCTGGAAAACCAACCCAGCTCTGGGATATGATCAGACTAAAGGAATATTCCACTAGCTGACTCAACTCTCAAAAGCCTTCTAAGATGCATCACAAATGAGTTTTTAAGAATTTGCTTTTTTTGTGAAGAAAAGAACCATTTCTCTGGAAACATAATCATTCTTGCTTTTCTAGATTAAAAACAAATTTTATAGAAAGATGCTAACGCTGACCCTATATGAGAGACAGCAAAAGAGACACAGATGTAAAGAACAGTCTTTCAGACTCTGTGGGAGAAGGCAAGGGTGGGATAATTTGAGAGAATAGCACTGAAACATGTATATTACCATATGTGAAACAGACCGCCAGTCCAGGTTGGATGCATGAGACAGGGTGCTCAGGGCTGGTGCACTGGGATGACCCTGAGCGATGGGATGGGGAGGGAAGTGGGAGGGGGGCTCAGGATGGGGAACACATGTGCGCCCGTGGCTGCTTCATGTCAATGTATGGCAAAAACCACTACAATATTGCAAAGTAATTAACCTCCAATTAAAATAAATTAATTTAAAAAATTAAAACCATTTTAAAAGATTTAAATAGGATAGTGGGTCTTTCAATTCGGCAGTGGAGAAAATCTTTTAGAATGTCTTTAGGAATTCCTACAGAGCAAATGTTTTCATATCAGCATTGGTCTGTCCCCTGTGGACCAGAGAAAAAAGTTGGAGGCAAAAAGGCATTCTGTAAAAATCATGGAAAAAATTAAGTTTTGTGAATTATAATGAAGATATTAACGACTGGTTCAATTTTGAGGCAATTCTTACTATTTTAAAAATTTACAATTTTTGTAATTGTATTTGTAAAATTTTACAATTAAATGCAAAGCATGTATAAAAAGTTACCATACTTTTCAAAAAGCTGGTTTAACTACTTAACAAAAAATGTATTTTGCACATTTAAGATATATTTTTTAAACCAAATAATCTTTTGACATTTCATTTTGTATGAGGCTAGAGTGGAGCCTTATTTTATTCATTGTTACATCTACCAAGAGCATGTGTTCTTTTCTTAGTACCTTCCCTGTTCACTCTGGGTTAGTACTTTAAACCACTTCACCAGCATTTTAATAAGTCATATTTAAGTCACATGACAAAAGCTTCTAATGAATCTACATCCCGGTGTCTTAAAATGATCTGAATTTTGTTACTGTGAGATTTCTAATGAAAAGTAGAACTTTTCCACTTAACAGAATTAATTTTTAGATTTAAAAAGCCTTTTTAAATCTCTCAAAAGCCAAAGATAGATTCATCCTTGGTTAGAATAAAGGGAAATGAGATCGCTTAAGAAATGTGGGGAAAGACTGAGGCTGAAAGCAGGAAGAGATTTGGCCCTGCATACCCAAGAACTTCCTGGTGGCTTCCCTGGTGACTCAGATGGCAAAGAATCTGCCTGCAATGTAGGAGATCCAGGTTTGATCCCTTGGTTGGAGAGATCCCCTGGAGAAGGGAATGGCTATCTGCTCCAGTATTCTTACCTGGGAAATCACAGGGGCAGAGGCACCTGGTGGGCTACAGTGCATGGCGTCAGTGTATGGTGTAACACACATACCCCCAAGAACAGCATAGCCGTGCCAGGGATCATCTACTCTGACATTTACTACACGTTTCCTCCAGAAGGTGGTGCTTGTCAGTCACTCCTGGCTGGTTGTAAGGGAGGACTAAAATATGTCTTGCCTCTTAAAAATGTTCCCCTCACCAAAAGAAGCCATGTATACAGAAGCATTGCTGGTGTGGCAGCAGACATCACACTTAAGCATATCCACAACTCCCACATAAAGGCACCGGGAGCTTATGTTGGAGGGCTGGCCGGGGAGATACAAGTCTCTCAGCATCACAAAAGAGAAAGTTCATGATGTCGTAAACTTCTAAACTGAACAAGTCTAACTAAAGACAAGCTGTCCTAAGAGTTCTTAGCAAAGCCGTTTTGAGTTTGAAGTTATTATATTATTGAAGTTGTTTGCAAGTTTCCTATGTGTACTTATAGGGGGGAATTGATAGATTTCATTATATTTTCAAAGGTGTCCAAAAAGAAATAAGATTAAGGAACACTTATTTTAGGAAGGAGGAAGCTGATTCACAGCACGGTTAAGCAATCTTCTCATGTTCCAGAATGCTTGTGGCAGAGACGTAGAATCCTGTTTTCCTGAGGGATGGTGCAGCTACATAAAATTCTAACAAAATTTCTTCACTTCTAAGGAAGAGAAGTTTTTACAATGCTGGGCTATTCTGTATCACATCATAATAACTCTGAGGCTGGTTAAATAGTCAAAGCTATTAGCATTATGCTAATCATTGAAAAAGTGCTTATTTGACCAAATGTTTCCGTTTTGATTGATTATGTTGGCATTATCCAGACATAGCCCAAATAACAGCACACTCCCGTGACTATAATCCTGTAAATATTCTGGCATTTCCCCTATTACCAATAAAACTATTCAGCACAAGTATGCAGCATAAAAGGGAGAAAAATGGGAAACATATGTTTGAGTTCTCCATGTGAAATCTATAGCCATTAAGGGAATGATTTGCATTATGTGGCCTGATCGTGTAGTTAGCAACCATGGGATGTAGCAAATAGAAGGGGCAAGGTTGGGAGAAATATTTCCAAAGGAGAGAGAATTACAATTCTTTCTAAACCAAAACAACCCAGAGGCAAAACTAGTGTGAAAACATTTATATAGGACAAAATCTTGTACTCCTACCATATGATGTGGTTTAGGGTAAATAATAAAAAGGCAAATATTCTGAGAAAAATTACAACCTAATTATTGTTACAAAGTCACTAAAAAGATAACCCAAACCCCAAAGGAAAAGACAGCAAAGACATCAACAGCAAAATAACACCTAAAATCCCACATAAATATCAGAGGATAATAATTACTAACTTGAATAAGGCTCACTTCGTTTCCACAACTCTCTTTGAGTGCTTTGCTTCTCCTACCACCAAGAAAGGTTAGAAGTCAATTTTTCATGAGAAAATAGAGCAAAAAGAAGCTGAGTTTCCCATGGTGGCTGCATGGGGCAGGAAGCTGGAGTGAGGCTTCTGTGACAGTCCAGGCTTCATGCTGTGACAGAGGCAGGGAGGTTCAAGATGTCAAGGGAGGATGGCAGGGAGAGGAGGATGCTGTGGGTAGAAGGACAGACTCTGGGAGTGAAGTGGAAGAAGGGAGAAGATGAGAAGTTTTCATAGCACTGGAAGCCCTGACAATCTTGAAAGAAACAGAGCAATGCAGAGTAATTCCAGTTTGGGGGATGTATCCTTCCACGTGACACTGTTGAGGGGGAGATAAGGGCAGAAAGCCATCAAGACGTTATGAAGACTTACACAAGTGAAAAAAAAAAAAAAAAAAAAAGATAATATTGCCTAAAAACAATGCCCAGGTAGCATTTGTATTTATGACACAGATACACCAAGTGTGACCTAATTTTCACAATGGGACACTTTCAGTGGAGTGGGTATATTTGTCATTGCACTTATCACAAAAAACAGGTGCTCAGCACACAGTGGAATCACATCATATTGTTTGTAATGAGGATTGGGGCTGGAAGAAAGTGAAGGGTGAAAGACAAAGGTTAAATATACCACCACTTAAAACTTGCATCAAGGTCAATTGCAAGTTTCAGTGCCTTGTAATACCAGGAAGTGAACTGAGAAGTAAATCCCTTCCATATTTGGGATGGCTGCTATCAACATTAGTCAACTTGGAAAACAAACTTGCCTTATTCTTCGTGCTTGTGAAGGTGTGGAGCACAACAGGTTATAGTGCGTCTCTGGCTGTGGGGAACAGGTTCAATCCTGCCATCAGTAGGCAAAGTCTTCAGATGTCCCTTCCCCCCTTTTCCCAGGTCACACAAGTCTTTGTTTTAGTGACTTGCTTGCAGGAGGACGCTTTGAATCGGGGATTGCTGCATAAAACCTTCAGGTTGGGATTCAGTGGAGATGGCTAAGAAGGAAGAAATTTATTGGAGAATGTATTGGAGTTTATCAGCTTGTTGTTTAGTGAAAGAGGTCTCTGAGCTTTTGTGGCCAACTGTCCAGAAAATATCCTCTCTGTGGGGGCATTTCATGCCTGCTGCTGCTGCTGCTGCTGCTGCTGCTAAGTCACTTCGGTCGTATCCGACTCTGTGCAACCCCATAGACAGCAGCCCACCAGGCTTCCCCGTCCCTGGGATTCTCCAGGCAAGAACACTGGAGTGGGTTGCCATTTCCTTCTCCAGTGCATGAAAGTGAAAAGTGAAAGTGATGTTGCTTAGTTGTGTCCGACTCTAGCGACCCCATGGACTGCAGCCTACCAGGCTCCTCCATCCATGGGATTTTCCAGGCAAGAGTACTGGAGTCGGGTGCCATTGCCTTCTCTGATTTAATGCCTAATTGTCATTAATAGAAATAGGTTTTAATTACTTGCCACTTTTCCATAGCTCCATTAAGCCATATTGTATGCTGGGCAGTGGGTATCATTTACTCACTGCTCACAGGCCAGCGACTGCCAGACTCAGGTTAAATTCCACCTAGGTTTGCTTTATGTGTGATGTTTTTATTGTGATCAATATTCTGGAATTAGAGCCAAATCACAAAGCCATTTTACTGCTTGGGGATTAAGTTGATGATCACAGTTCCCAGACATCAGATACCATTTTTCTCCTTGAAATTTACAATAGGGGGATCCCAATGTAAGGTAGATTTTGTGACTTCATAAATCCCATGAGGAATATATCTGGGGTATGCTATTTCACAGTATGTTTGTGAGTAATTTGCCCTAGAACATCACTCAGTATCCTCCAGTTTGCATGTGTGCATGCTCAGCGGTTCGATGCAATGCAGCCTCATGGACTGTAGCCCACCAGGCTCCTCTGTCCACAAGATTCTCCAGGCAAGAATACTAGAGTGGCTTGGCATTTCCTCCTCCATGGGATTTTCACCACCCAGGGATCAAAAGAGCATCTCCTGCATTGGCAGGCAGATTCTTTACCATCGAGCCACCTGGGAAGCCAATCCTCTAGTTTAGATGAACAGAAATCCCAGTCTCCCTTGTATATGGATATTTCCTCTTCAGTATTCCAAGAATTCCCCTAGGATGCTAACATGTATGCAAAGGGATAGCCTTGTGTGCTGCCAACTGCCTCTGGAATGTGACTCCCACACACCTTTTTGAGGTTGAAGAACATGGTAGCCAATTCTATAGACCAGCTGCAACAGAGCGAATCCCACCCACCTCTTCTTGATTGTTGTCAGCAAACTCAAGATCTGCTGAGCATCTAAGGACCCAGACAAAAGAGCCCCAATCTGAGACTCAATCAGCTGTATCAGTGGGTATCATTCATATCAGAAGCAGGACTGCCTGGATCTGAAACCCATGGTACAATCATTTCCATTAGGGCAAGTCTTTACTCAGCAGCCCAGAGATTTCAAGACATGAAATTTCATCCAAGGGTATCTTGTTCCAAGATAGCCTCTGCTCTCCTCTGTATTCACAGAAGCACTTCCCTACCAATGGGAATAAGACTAGGGCAGGCCCTGGTGTTCAGTTACTCAGCATATGGGTCAGAATACTGACCCCATTTTTTTCTTAACATCCAAAAAAGTTTATCTCTGGTACTCCTGCTGCCCTTCCTAGCCACTGGGCATTGGTAAAGACCACCCTGCCAGGCCACAGGAGCTTTGAAAATTGAGTAGAAAGTTAAGCTTTGTGCCAGTTTGCCAGTGCTCTTTCTAGTCATCATAGAAGTTCATATATCAATAGTTGTTTACTCATCTCCCTGCCACACAAAAAAACAAATCACTGGATACTCCACTACCCTAAGTAGAACATAGTGGCAAAGTCTGAACATTAGAATTAGGAAGCCCTGGATTAAAATATGAACTTCATTCTAGATATGCATCCTTGAGGGAGTTAGTGAGCCTCTTTAACTTGTTTCCTTATCTGCGCACTGAAAAGAATAAAGAGCATAATAATCTTCTGGGGTGGTTAGTGTGATTCAAATTAGTGATAGAGTTTAGAGCAGTATTTGACACAGTAAGGACACAACAAAGGGTAGCTCTTATGAATATCAGTTGTAGTGTCTAAAAAACACCTGCGGTAAGTTGAAGGCGTGGCGCACCCAGGGGCAGATGAGGCTTATGGACGTGTCCTGCTGCAGGGGGACGCCTCTGTCCTGCCCTCTTGAGCAACAGAGTCTCAACCACAATTGGCAGGTGGGGTCCTCTGGTTCCAGATACCTATCTGTAATAATGCCTGACATGGGCCTTAAGTGAGGGCTTTATGAAGATAACAAAATTATTAGCTGAAAATGACTGGACCCACCCAAAGGAATGAAAATTATGTGCAGGTCACTACACAGTTAACTCAAATACACTAAGACACCATAAGCATTGTTCTATGATAGTAGCGGTTAATTTCCTCTTACTATAAAAGCTTTAGAATTGATATGCTTTTCAATGATTATTTTATGTTTATTTTTCCTTTTTTCTTGAAATGTTTCAGAATATTAAAAATTCTTATGTTATAAAACCAATGCTCATTATTTAAAAGACTCAAATATGTAATTCTCAAGATAATACAAAGCTGTGTACTTAGTCGCTCAGTCATGTCCAACTCTTTGCAACCCTGTGGACTGTAGACTGCCAGGCTTCTCTGTCCACGGAATTCTCCAGGCCACAATCCTGGAGTGGGTAGCCTTTCCCTTCTCCAGGGGATCTTTCCATCCCAGGGATCAAACCCAGGTCTCCCACATTGCAGGCATATTCTTTATCACCTGAGCCAAATAAAAAGCTAAATTTAATAAATTCAGAAGGATGAATTGTCTGTCCTTATGAACTTTCCCCCCTACTCTTTATCTAATCTCAGTCCAGAGCAGCAAACTCTATAAAGAGTGTGGTGTATGCACCCCAATACACTTTCTATCCATATATTGACAGGCATAGGTGTGGATCTATGCACTTTTTTCTTTGCAGAAGCAATCCTACACTACACATGCTGTCCTATGACTTGCTCTTTCCCTTTCCAGGGGCAGCTTTCCACATCAGCACATTTAAATCTTCCTGATTTTTAACTATTGTATAATTTAGATTGACTTTACTTGCTTAGAAGACTTAAAGCAATGTATCTTATTATCTTTATTTATGAGCAAGGCTGTGAAATTTTAATAATGTTTTTGGTGACTTGCACTTCTTAGCATGTAGTCTGCATTCTTATAGCCTTTCTCCAACTTCCTAAGGGTGATTTGTCTTCTTGTAACTGATTTATTGGAAGTTTTTCTTATTAAAGTAACTTTAAAAAGTAATTTTGTGGCAACTATATTTCTCCAGGCTATTATATTATTGTTTTACTTTATTTATAATGTTTTGTGCTAAATATAAAGATTTGTACATTTTAGTAGTCAAACATCTAAGTTTTACTTATTTATCATTTATTTCTTCAGTTCAGTTCAGTTTAGTTGCTCAGTAGCGTCTGACTCTTTGTGACCCCATGGACTGCGGCACACCAGGCCTCTGTCCATCACTAACTCCCAGAGCTTACCCAAACTCATGTTTCTTGAGTTGGTGATGCTCTCCAACCATCTCATCCTCTGTCGTCCACTTCTCTTCCCACCTTCAATCTTTCCCAGCATCAGGGTCTTTTCAAATGAGCCAGCTCTTTGCATCAGGTGGCCAAAGTAGTGGAGTTTCAGCCTCAATATCAGTCCTTCCAATGAACACTCAGGACTGATCCTCTTTAGGATGGACTGGTTGGATCTCCTTGCAGTCCAAGGGACTCTCAAGAGTCTTCTCCAACACCACAGTTCAAAAGCATCAATTCTTCTGCACTCAGCTTTCTTTATAGTCCACCTGTCACATCCATACATGACTACTGAAAATACCATAGCTTTGACTAGACAAACCTTTGTAGGCAAAGTAATGTCTCTGCTTTTTAATATGCTGTCTAGGCTGGTCATAACTTTTCTTCCAAGGAGCAAGCGTCTGCCACTATTTCCACTGTTTCCCCATCTATTTGCCATGAAGTAATGGGACTAGATGCCATGATCTTAGTTTTCTGAATGTTGAGTTTTAAGCCAACTTTTTGACTCTCCTCTTTCACTTTCATCAAGAGGCTCTTTAGTTCTTCTGTCTGCACTTTCTGCCATAAGGGTGGTTTCATCTGCATATCTAAGATTATTGATATTTCTCCCAACAATCTTGATTCCAGCTTGTGCTTCATCCAGCCCAGCGTTTCTCATGATGTACTCTGCATATAAGTTAAATAAGCAGGGTGACAATATACAGCCTTGACACACTCCTTTTCCTATTTGGAACCAGTCTGTTGTTCCATGTCCAGTTCTAACTGTTGCTTCCTAACCTGCATACAGATTTCTCAGGAGGCAGGTCAGGTGGTCTGGTATTCCCATCTCTTTCAGAATTTTCCACAGTTTATTGTGATCCACACAGTCAAAGGCTTTGGCATAGTCAATAAAGCAGAAATAGATGTTTTTCTGGAACTCTCTTGCTTTTTGATGATCCAACAGATGTCGGCCATTTGATCTCTGGTTCCTCTGCCTGTTCTAAAACCAGCTTGAACATCTGGAAGTTCACAGTTCACGTATTGCTGAAGCCTGACTTGGAGAATTTGGGGCATTACTTTACTAGCATGTGAGATGAGTGCAATTGTGTGGTAGTTTGAGAATTCTTTGGTATTGCCTTTCTTTGGGATTGGAATGAAAACTGACCTTTTCCAGTCTTGTGGCCACTGCTGAGTTTTCCAAATTTGCTGGCATAATGAGTGCAGCACTTCCACAGCATCATCTTTCAGGATTTGAAATAGCTCAACTGGAATTCCATCACCTCCACTAGCTTTATTCTTAGTGATGCTTCTTAAGGCCCACTTGACTTCACATTCCAGCATGTCTGGTTCTAGGTGAGTGATAACACCATTGTGATTATCTGGGTCGTGAAGATCTTTTTTGTACAGCTCTTCTGTGTATTCTTGCCACCTCTTCTTAATATCTTCTGCTTCTGTTAGGTTCATACCATTTCTGTCCTTTATTGAGCCCATCTTTGCATGAAATATTCCCTTGGTACCTCTGATTTTCTTGAACAGATCTCTAGTCTTTCCCATTCTATTGTTTTTCTTTATTTTTTTGCACTGATCACTAAGGAAGGCTTTCTTATCTCTTCTTGCTATTCTTTGCAACTCTGCATTCAAATGGATATATCTTTCCTTTTCTCCTTTGCTTTTCACTTCTCTTCTTTTCACATCTATTTGTAAGCCCTCCTCAGACAGCCATTTTGTTTTTTTGCATTTCTTTTTCTTGGGGATGGTCTTGATTCCTGTCTTACTTCTTAGCTTATTTCTTGCCATGCTAAGAAATATCTTTCAGAGTTCAAAATTACCAAAAAAGAGTTAATTTTTCCACAGATATTTTACACATTTAAAGCATGTTCAGAGTCTGGAATTTGTTATGAAGTAAGAAGCAAATATTGCATTTTGTTCAAATGCCTAAACATTTGGACCATTATTTATTAAATAGTGACTGTCTTCCCAAGTGTTTTGAAAATCCATGTTAACATATAGGAAATTTTCCATTTTTTCATGAATATATTTCTCAGTGTTCCATTCTCTTTCATTGATCTGCCTATTTCTCTTCATTAATTTAGTCTTTCTAATAAATTTAAAATTAATTTTTGTAAAAATAATTCATTTTTAAACAAAGATTAAAAATAAGTTCAGAGGATGAGATGGTTGGATGGCATCAATGACTTGATGGACATGAGTTTAAGTAAGTTCTGGGAGTTGGTGATGGACAGGGAAGACTGGCATTCTGCAGTCCATGGGGTTGCAAAGAGTTGGACACCACTGAGCAAATGAACTCAACTGAACTGACAAATAATTTCAACATTCTTTTAAGATGAATTTGAATCTTTATAATATTGAGTGATTTTTTTTCTGAAAAGCAAGAATATGCTTTTCTATTTGTTCAAGCCTTATATTATGTGTCAGTAAAATATAAATATTTCCTTTCATATATATCCAGTGCATTTCTTGTTGATTTTGTGACATTTTAATATTTTGGTAATAGTTCAAATGGCATCTTATTTGAATTTTATTTCTTATTTTTATAAAGGACACACTTATTGTGTCAATTTTTAAACTCCCACTTTGAGTGACTTCTCCTCTTTTCTCTAATGTTTTCTAATGACTCTTTCTAGTAAAAATCATGCTATTTGATATGATGACCTAAACCTAGGTGGTAGATATATAGGTATTTGCTATACATCTTTCAAATTTTCTGTATATTTGAACATTTTTTGTGCGTTTGACATTTTTTGTAATGGAATTGGGGGGGTGAAATAATTTTATCTCCTTGCATTCACCTAAGCTTTGAATATTTCTCTATAACCCACCCACAATTATATAGCTACATGAGATATGTTTCTCAGATCTTATTTGGCAAAATACTTATTATCATGCTCCTTACATTTCTATTGTATACATTTTCTTTTTCCTTATATCTCTAAATCCTCACCAGTATTAATCAGAATGGGGCTAATTAACCCAACGACTAGGGCTTATTTTATTATTTCCTATATTGAGGGATTTTATATAAAAAACTATCATTGTGGATTTAACTGATTTTAGCATAATTCGTTATTTGTACTGTTAATTGTAATTATCATTTGTAAGCATACCCTGCACAAACTTCCTGCCCTAAGGAGCATAACAAAGCTCACATTTAATTATTATCTTGAATTTTCATGGTATTCCAGGTAACAACAAAAGCTATGAGAGCCTAGAAATAATTAAAGTATATAATGAATATTATCAGTTTAATGTTACTATACACAATCTCCAATCAGCCAAATAAATTATTACCAAAATTTCAACATTATTAAAACTTACTAACATCTGTTGGGACAATTTGGCAGTAACCTCAAGTCATGAAGCCTTATCATTCACATGCCATTAATTTTATTGTTTTTATGCTTCAATGTTCAAATAGAATAAAACAATTAACTCTGGTTGAGGTTTTATATGACAATTAGTACACAAATGCCTACTTTATAAAGCAGTTGATTTATTCTACCACACATTTTCCTGAGAAGTTTGCAGAGCAGGTACTTTGTTCTAGGTTATATTTTTGTTAAACCCAAGCACATGGACTTACATGATGAACTTTATAAGAAATTAAATGATCACATGAACATATACTCTCTATTACTACTGACAATTTTAGAGATACTTGATTTCCTTGATATGCTACTAAGCCTTTTTTAATAGTATAATGAGCTTGCACTTCTCATTAGATAGTACAGGACAAAAACATGCTCTTCCTTTTTCATTTGTACCTCCTCAGATGGTACAGAGTTTGCTTTGTTTATAAAGAATTCTCAATAAATTACTGTCTAAATAACAGAGCTTCTGAGAAGAGTGTGTGTGTGTGTGTATGTATTAGTCACTCAGTCATGTTGGACTCTCTGTGACCCCATGGACTGCAGTCCTCCAGGCTCCCCTGTCTTTAGAATTCTCCAGGCAAGAATACTGGAGTGGGAGAGTAGATTGTCTTATTATAAACACTTCATGCCTTTTTAGCTGTGGCCATGAAGGCCCTGATGCTGGGAAAGATTGAGGGCAAGAGGAGAAGGGGGTGACAGAGGATGAGATGGTTGGATGGCATCACCAACTCAATGCACATAAGTTTGAGCAAACTCTGGGAGATAGTGAAGGACAAAGAAGCCTGGTGAGCTGCAGTGCCTGGGGTCACAAAGAGTCAGACACGACTAGCAACCGAACAACAACAAGAATATTTAGAGACTAGGACAGAATTCTAATAACACCCTATTTGTTTTCTGAACGTCTGCCACATGCAAACTTAAGGAAAGAGCAAACAAATGCCACATTGGGTCCAATTGGGTACACTTCATTCCTGATCCTGTGGCTTTCCTCGTGGCTTATAAAAAATCCACCTGCAATACAAGAGAAACAGGAGAAGCTGGTTTGATCCCAGGACCAGGAAGATCCCCTGGAGAAGAAAATGGTAACCCACTCCAGTATTCTTGCCTGAACAATCCCATGACAGAGGAGCCTGGGGGGCTACAGTCCATGGGGTCACACAGAGGGGGCACGACTGTACAACTCAGCACATGCTGGGTTACATGTGCTGGTTTACACATCCCTGATCCTGCCCATGCTGAAGGACTTTGCTTTATCACTGCACTAGCCTCACAGCATAGCATGGGTTCTGAAATAGTATAGATATTCAATCACTACTTAAGTGAACAAATACTAACAATAACAACCCTAAGAAAGGTTGTTTTTAAATTACAATAAACATAATGAAGAATATGATTTAAACCACCGCCAGTGGTGCATCACCCACTCATAAAATTATCTGAATCCTGAATCCTGCTTCCTGTGGTGCAGATACTCCTGTTGATGCTCTCAAATGCAGGAGGAAAGCCAGGAACCTACAACTTAAGAAACTCTACAAACTAGAAAAGTAATGTCTGTCCAATCTTCATACAGTCCTATGGTTTCTTCCCACTACATAATTGGTCTTTTCCAATTTTTTTATTTACCATCACATTCCATTTTGGAACTCTCTCTTCCTGACGATATCTGCCTTAGGTGCTTTTTCACCATTGACTGCAGAGTCTTCTCTAACTTCTACCTTTGCTTTGCAGAGTCATCTGACAGTTTTAGCTGCATCTCTGAGACTGGCTTCCTCTCTAGTCATGGAGCCCAACATGAAAGCCAGCCTCTTAGCTCGTACTTAAAAGTTGTGAGTCATGCCAATTCAAGGCTGTGGGTTATTCTGTGCTTAGTTTGTGTGCTTAGTTGCTCAGTCATGTCTAACACTTTGCTTAGCCCACCAGGCTGTCCATGGAGATTCTCCAGGCAAGAATACTGGAATGTGTTGCCATTTCATCCTCCAGGGGATCTTCCCAACCCAGGGATTGAACCCAGGTCTTCTGCCTTGCAGGCAGATTCTTTACCATCTGAGCCACCAGGGAAGCTGGTTGTACTAGAGTCCTGGAATTTGGTTTAGGCATCCTTCTGGTCCAGAATTTTTATAAAAATAGATTTCTAAACTATTTTCACACCCTATTAATTATACAATAGTCATATACAGATGTGAAAGTTGGATCATAAAGAAGGCTGGGCACCAAATATTCGATGCTTTCAAACTGTGGGGCTGGAGAAGACTCTTGAAAGTCCCTTGAACATCAAGGAGATCAAACCAGTCAATCCCAAAGGAAATCAACCCTGAATATTCATTGGAAGGACTAATGCTGAAACTTTAGCTCCAATACTTTGGCCACCTGAGGCAAACAGCCAACTCATTGGAAAAGACCCTGATGCTGGGAAAGATTGAGGTCAGGAGGAGAAGGGGATGACAGAGGATGAGATGATTGGATGGCATCACTGTTCCAATGAGTTTGAGTTTGAGCTTGATCAAGCTCCGGGAGATGGTGAAGGACAGGGAAGCCCGGCATGCTGCAGTCCATGGGGTTGCAAAGAGTCAGACACAGCTTAGTGGCTAAACAACAACAGCAGCAATTATCCCAACACTTCTTTATCAATTACCTCTAAATGCAGTATGCATTCCTAAACTCCATGCACTATTCTATTCCAAGATACTGAGTCATTTTACAGGAAATGTACAGTGTTTTCTGATGATACCCAAAATTTTACTAATCTTTTTGGCTTCAGCATCCCAGTGAGCCTGAGAGATTTTTTTTCCCTGGCATGTTAGTGTTTGGAAAGAAATCCTTTTCCTTCAGAATTTTTGAGAGTATTTCTTGGTTTGGGACCAGCTTTTGTCAACTCTTGAGGTGTTCAAGTTATTGCAGTTATTTATAAGAAGGAATCTGGTCACAGATATTAGGTTAGTGTCCCACATAGAATGGCAGAATTTTCCCCATCTAGTCTGCTAGCATGCCTGTAGAAGAATGAAAAATATCCACATTTTCCTATTTCCTATTTCTCTTATCCTATGAGGAGTCATTTTAAAATGAGATTGATACTTCTTGATTTTGTGTTTATTTTATAATATTCTGTTTATAAGTTCTGATTTTTTGATAAATCACTTGACCACCATAGGCTATTTGGGAAATACATTAAAATGTGTAGGGTCTATGATTAACTGCTGATCCTACAGCAGTTCTTCTCATCCTCCTTGGCAACACAACCTTGACTTTTTTCCAGTGGCTACATGCCCAGCTCCCAGGGATGGATCATAATTGCTCTGTGACACATGCAGTAATCTTATGTCCAGGGAAGGACATGTGACCCAGTTTGACCCAATGTTTCAGCCAATAGGGGTTGACAGGCTTTGGGGAAATATTTGCTTCTCTGATGAAAATAGAGAACTGCATAAGAGGGGCTGCATATTGCCTTTCTTCATGCTTTGAACATTGTCATCTGAAAATATGGCACTAAAACTTCTGCAGCCAACTTGCTTTGTGAGGGACAGGCCAACAGAATCCAGAAACAATGATCTGAGCACTTACATGATTGAGCTGCTCAACCAACCACTTGAATCACAGATCTCCAGACACCTGTGATGATGAAATATTATTATTTAGGCCATATCAGTTGTAGATTTTGTTTCCTTCAGTCAAAATAATCATATCTAAACCAAAATGTAGGAAAAAAGTTCTTAAATATCCACATTGTTGTTGTTCAGTTGCCAAGTCATGAACGACTCTTTGTGACCCCATGGCCTGCAGCACACCAGGCTTCCTTGTCATTCACTATCCCCCGGAGTTTGCTCAAACTCGTGTCCATTGAGTCGGTGATGCCATCCAACCATCTCATTCTCTGTTACTCCCTTTTCCTCCTGCCCTCAATCTTTCCCAGCATCAGGGTCTTTTCCAATGAATCATCTCTTCACATCAGGTGGCCAAAATACTGGAGCTTCAGTTCAGCATCAGTCCTTCCAAGGAATATTCGGGGTTGACCAGATAATATTAAAACTATATTTAATGTTTTTCCTTTCACTTTCCTGTACATATACAAATATATTTAATCCCATTTTTTTAAATGAAAATAACTCAATTTTATTCAATTTAACTGACTTATTACTATGAATTCCATTAGAAGAAACCATGTTGTGCTCTTGCACAACTTAAATTGTTCATTTAATATTTTTTTTTGCTTTTTAAAAAAATTTTTATTTATTTATTTTTTTTACTTTACAATATTGTATTGGTTTTGCCATACATCAACATGAATCCTCCACGGGTGTACACGTGTTCCCAATCCTGAACCCCCCTCCCACCCCCCTCCCCATACCATCCCTCTGGGTCATCCCAGTGCACCAGCCCCAAGCTTCCCTCAATGTTCATCTCAGCATTGTTTATAATAGCCAGCACATGGAAGCAACCTAGATGCCCATCAGCAGATGAATGGATAAGAAAGCTGTGGTGCATATACACAATGGAGTATTACTCAGCCATTAAAAAGAATACATTTGAATCAGTTCTAATGAGGTGGATGAAACTGGAGCCGATTATACAGAGTGAAGTAAGCCAGAAAGAAAAACACCAATACGGTATACTAATGCATATATATGGAATTTAGGAAGATGGTAACAATAACCCTGTATGTGAGACAGCAAAAGAGACACGGATGTATAGAACAGTCTTTTGGACTTTGTGGGAGAGGGAGGTGGGGGATGATTTTGGAGAATGGCATTGAAACATGTATATCATATAAGAAACGAATCGCCAGTCCAGGTTTGATGCAGGATACAGGAAGCTTGGGTCTGGTGCACTGGGATAATCCCATTTTTATAAAACTGGGATCATACTGATATTCAATTTTGTATTCTGTTTTTTGGACTTCCCTCATGACTCAACAGTAAAGACTCCTCCTGCCAATTCAGGAGATGGGGGTTTGATCCCTGGGTTGGGAAGATCCCCTGGACGAGGAAATGGCAGCCCACTCCAGTATTTTCACCTGGGAATGCCAGTATTCTCATCTGGGAAATACCATGGACAGAGGAGCCTATCAGACTGCAGCCCATGGGGTCACACACAGTTGGATATAACTTAGTGACCAAATAACACATTCTGCCTTTTACTTATCATTATATTATGTTTTAGAATGCCATGGAATAACTTCTAAAATCATGATTTATAATATGAATTGCCATAATTAATTTACATAGTTCTGGACAGAATAGCCTTTCTTATTTTGTGTAATATTTGAGACAGAAATTTTTGTTGCCTGGAAGTCATTATGTTGCTTTCAGGGTAAAGAATAGATAGAGAGTAATTATTAGAAGAAGAAAAAAATTAAGGAAAATTAAAATATACTTCTCCTTTTGAAACTAATAATTACATGGGGAAATCAGATAAAAGACAATTTAAGAGGTGTGACATTTCCAAAATATAGCTGTAGTATAGCTTTACAGTTCCAAAGAAAAGAAAGCTAGAGTTAACTTTTGAGTATGGGACTGGTAATTGTTTAAAAGTTCATTTCCTCCAAGGAATGATCAATACAGACATTCTGCCATTCTAGCTACAGGGTCTAAAGTTTTTCAACTCTGTTTATGGAACAGATGGGCCACATAAAGAGCTCCTCGTGGTATGTGTGGGACATTAAGTTCCTTACCTTTTCTGAAATTGTGACCAAGAGAACATTCAACATAGCTGAAACTTTTCCAAAAATTTCTGGCACATTTCCTCTCCTATAAAGCAGGAGAAAAAGAAGTAATAGAGGGGGAAAAATTCTCTAGCTCATGGGCCTCACACACTCAGGTCCCCAAGCTCTTGCCATCTGCATTTAAGAGCAACAGCAGGTAGACGCTGCAACCAGACTGCTTTGGGTTATTTTATAAGCAGAATGGCTGATACTTAGAACATTCGTTCTATGCCTGACTCTTTTCCACTTGGTTGGCACGTACTGACTTATTAATGCGCGAAGTTACTCGCTGGGGCATGTCCCATTATAACCTCCATTTTATAGACGAAGATGTGGAGGTACATACAGGTGGAGGTCAAGGTGGCACACGCGGTAAAGAATGAAGCTGGGACAAAGATTCCCAAATATTTGGTTCATGGCATCCTTAGTACCTCAGAATTTTTTTTTTTTAACATTGCCCCCAAAGCAACCAGAAGAAATCTTTCCATTTAAGTAGTTGTGTCAAAACAACTTGATTTTATGCCCTAACAACCTACTACCCATTTAAAAAATTTTAAATTGGAAGATAATTGCTTTACGGCGTTGTTGGTTTTTGCTGTACAACAGCATGAATCAGCTCAAGTATATGTATATATATACTCACATATACCCTCACTCTAGAGCCTCTCTCCCACCACCCCTGCCCCATCCCACCCCTCTAGGTCATGGCAGAGCACTGAGCTGAGCTCCCTGTGCTATACGGCTGCTTCCTGCTAGCTATTTGTTTTACATATGGTAGTGTATTTATGTCAATGCTACTCTTTCAATTCATCCCACCCTCTCCTTCACCCACCCCCAACCCCCCACCGCTGTGTCCACATGTCCATCCATTCTCTATGTCTGTATCTCTATTCCTGTCCTGCAAATAGGTTCATCTGCACCATTTTTCTAGGTTCCATATATATGCGTTAATATTTGTTTTTCTCTTTCTGACTTCATTCTGTATAACAGGCTTCTAGGCTCATCCACCTCATGACAACCTACTAGCCATTTTTTAAAAGAATGCAAATATGGTGAAAGATAAGCTATTTTAGTTCATTCTTACACAGCCACAGTTGCTTGCTAATGTAATGTGGGTATTGTACAGTATCTTCAATTTCAGAATCAGGTTAGATGTCACTACCCTCACTTCTGATTCACACTGATTATGGCACCACATTTCCTTTTTATTATAGCACCTGCCAAAAACTCAGCTTTGTAATAGTAAGCTATCATTGAAAGGAATGTAGCACAATCTAATGTTTTAACTATGAACTACCTCGATCTAGCAGTTCTCATGGTGTTAACAGATGTCAGTTATGACCATGTTTCCCTCTGAAATTGAAAATACCCAGTATAACCCTTGTAAGTTTTCTGTGTGACTCTGGGACACCTCAGTGCAGTGTGGGATCTGTGGTTTGAGGCAGCGTGGCCACTTGGACTCAGAACCCAGTAGACGAATAAAATGTGATCACTTTTAATTAAAAAAAAAAAAATTCCTGTTGAAAAAATGCATTCAAAACTGCTAGCTTGATTATTCAGAGCTTTATATATATCTGAGAGATTCTTTCACTTGACTTAGTACTCCTTTGAGATAAGTGTTACAAATCAATGGAATGGAACGAAGATGAAGCTATTTTGAGTCTAAGCCATTTGGGGTTTCTTCAGTAGAAAAATGTGGGGCTAGACTAATTTCTAAAATTCTTTCTAAACTTTGATCTCTGAAATGTATACACTCAGATCTTTTCTTTCATGTTGAGTGAGCACTGCTTTTTCACAAGCAGATTTCCCCCCTCAGTTCCCTTAAGAATACAGTTGTAGACCATGATATAGTAAACAGCACATGCGTGCTAAGTCACTTCAGGCATGTCTGACTTTTTGTGACCCTATGGACTGTGGCCTACCAGGTTCCTCTGTCCATGGGATTCTCCAGGCAAGAATACTGGAGTGGGTTGCCATGCCCTCCTCCAGGGGATCTTCCAGACACAGGGATAAAATCCATATCTCTTAAATCTCATGCATTGGCGGGTGGGTTCTTTACCACTAATGCCGCCTGGGAAGCTAGATCAAAGTTGACACACCTCCTAGATTCTACTCTGAGCTCCTCCATATACCATCTGTAAAACTTGGGGCAAATCGCCTTTCCTTTCTATGCCTTATTCAATTAATCTGCAAAATAAGGACAACAGTGCCCATCTTATTCAATTATGGTAGTGTTAAAACAGTGTCTGTCATATTGCTCCTGACATTATTAAGCACCATATGGATCTATTATGATGCACGAGTTTATATTCTAGGAGTCTTAAAAGTCTGTCTAGATTAGTGCCACCAATGGGCTATGGTACTAATTACAAGTATTTTAAAAGGAAAACTTATTTTTAAGATTCCTTAATTTGTAACCTGTATGCCAATCCCACATCACAATTCTACCCATCTGTGATCATTTCAAAGCTGGGTAGATTAAATATTTTTAATGCAATATATCTTCAGTCTGGCCTCATTCATCTTGATGTCTGATCATTTTGATGTTGGCCAACAAATTTTTGAATCTTCTAAACAAAAATAAGCATATATCATATTACTCCAAACACTCATCGTATGTCCTTAAAAGTTAAGTCTCATTCAAGTTATCTTCCCTAACCATCTACTGCTGTCCCCCTCCCCCTGCCCCACAAAATTGAACACAAGACTTTGTTGGTATACTATGTACAGATTCCCCTTAGAAAAAAAAATTATAGAGGTCATATAGTAACATTTTGATGTTTTGAGGATAAAGCAGCATTGGAAAATATTCTCTTGTGATTTAGTCAGTTGTTGAGAATGTGGTTAAAGATGCCATTTACTGCATTACAGCTTCCTCTTTATCTTAATGGAAATATCTGTTCTTGGTATGAAGGATGTTATACTTCTGTAAAGCTTTTTTAAACATTTTTCTCTTTTCATCTACTAGTTCAAAGATGAGTTTAGCAAATGCAAAGTGTTTTTTTGGTCTTCATTTTACATGCTAACATAGCTACTGATTCCAGTTAAGACCTTGCCCTTACTTTCCCTTTGCCTTATTTTTTTCTTGCCAATATTCATTTTATTTTGCCTTGTATAGTTGATGCATTGCTTTAAAATATGCCAAACCCTTCATAGAACACAGCATGGAATAAAAGTTATTTATCACATATTTTAAAAAATATTCAAACAAAGGAAAATACACTCTGCCTGATTATCACTCCAGGTCCTGACAAAAATGAATAGAAAATCTAAGGGGAAATAAATACCTCAACTTTGTCTTTTCCTTGCCTCTGATCTGCTGCTGCTAAGTCACTTCAGTAGTGTCTGACTCTGTGCGACCCCATAGACAGCAGCCCACCAGGCTTCCCCGTCCCTGGAATTCTCCAGGCAAGAACACTGGAGTGGGTTGCCATTTCCTTCTCCAATGCATGAAAGAGAAAAGTGAAAGTGAAGTCACTCAGTCGTATCCAACTCTTAGCGACCCAATGGACTGCAGCCTACCAGGCTCCTCCGTCCATGGGATTTTCCAGGCAAGAGTACTGGAGTGGGGTGCATTGCCTTCTCTGTGCCTCTGATCTACCAGCAGTCAAACTCAACAGGAAGATGGAGGGCAAGGGAACCCATTATTGCAGCCCATATGGACCAGCCTCTGTCAGGAGCAGAGAACAGAGTGGAAAAGAGTGGTGAGTGGCTCTGTAGGTGAAAATGGAAGATCTCCAGCAGATCTAGCAATGGTTAGTAATGGAAACAAATGGTACAAAAGTAGAAGATTCTGTACACTGGAGAAAATAATGTGGCACCAACTATTCCTATAGGTCAATTCAAAAAAGCAGTTTTCAAGAAATCCATGATTAGCTAATAATATAGAATCTGAGATGCTACAGAAAACACTGAATACATATAATCTCACCATCAGATCAGATAAGATCAGTCGCTCAGTCGTGTCCAACTCTTTTCCACCCCATGAAACGCAGCATGCCAGGCCTCCCTGTCCATCACTGACTCCCGGAGTTCACTCAGACTCACGTCCATTGATCAGTGATGCCATCCAGCCATCTCATCCTCTGTCGTCCCCTTTTCATCCTGCCCCCAATCCCTCCCAGCATCAGAGTCCTTTCCAATGAGTCAACTCTTCACATGAAGTGGCCAAAGTACTGGAGTTTCAGCTTTAGCATCATTCCTTCCAAAGAAATCCCAGGGCTGATCTCCTTCAGAATGGACTGGTTGGATCTCCTTGCAGTCCAAGGGACTCTCAAGAGTCTTCTCCAACACCACAGTTCAAAAGCATCAATTCTTCGGTGCTCAGCCTTCTTCACAGTCCAACTCTCACATCCATACATGACCACTGGAAAAACCATAGCCTTGACTAGACAGACCTTTGTTGGCAAAGTAATGTCTCTGTTTTTGAATATGCTATCTAGGTTGGTCATAACTTTCCTTCCAAGGAGTAAGCGTCTTTTAATTTCATGGCTGCGGTTACCATCTGTAGTGATTTTGGAGCCAAGAAAAATAAAGTCTGACACTGTTTTCACTGTTTCCCCATCTATTTCCCATGAAGTGATGGGACCGGATGCCATGATCTTCGTTTTCTGAATGTTGAGCTTTAAGCCAACTTTTTCACTCTCCTCTTTCACTTTCATCAAGAGGCTTTTGAGTTCCTCTTCACTTTCTGCCATAAGGGTGGTGTCATCTGCATATCTGAGGTTATTGATATTTCTCCTGGCAATCTTGATTCCAGCTTGTGCTTCATCCAGTCCAGCATTTCTCATGATGTACTCTGCATATAACTTAAATAAACAGGGTGACAATATACAGCCTTGATGAACTCCTTTTCCTATTTGGAACCAGTCTGTTGTTCCATTGCCAGTTCTAACTGTTGCTTCCTGACCTGCATACAAATTTCTCAAGAGGCAGATCAGGTGGTCTGGTATTCCCATCTCTTTCAGAATTTCCCACAGTTTTTTGTGATCCACACAGGCAAAGGCTTTGGCATAGTCAAGAAGCAGAAATAGATGCTTTTCTGGAACTATCTTGCTTTTTCTATGATCCAGCGGATGTTGGCAATTTGACCTCTGGTTCCTCTGCCTTTTCTAAAACCAGCTTGAACACCAGGAAGTTCATGGTTCACATATTGCTGAAGCCTGGCTTGGAGAATTTTGAGCATTACTTTACTAGCATGTGAGATGAGTGCAATTGTGCGGTAGTTTGAGCATTCTTTGGCATTGCCTTTCTTTGGGATTGGAATGAAAACTGACCCTTTCCATCCCTGTGGCCACTGCTGAGTTTTCCAAATTTGCTGTCATGTTGAGTGCAACACTTTCACAGCATCATCTTTCAGGATTTGGAATAGCTCAACTGGAATTCCATCACCTCTACTAGCGTTGTTCGTAGTGATGCTTTCTAAGGCCCACTTGACTTCACATTCCAGGATGTCTGGCTCTAGGTCAGTGATCACACCATCGTGATTATCTGGGTCATGAAGATCTTTTTTGTACAGTTCTTCTGTGTATTCTTGCCATCTCTTCTTAATATCTTCTGCTTCTGTTAGGTCCATACCATTTCTGTCCTTTATCGAGCTCATCTTTGCATGAAATGTTCCTTTGGTATCTCTGATTTTCTTGAAGAGATCCCTAGTCTTTCCCATTCTGTTGTTTTCCTCTATTTCTTTGCATTGATCGCTGAGGAAGGCTTTCTTATCTCTTCTTGCTATTCTTTGGAACTCTGCATTCAGATGTTTATATCTTTCCTTGTCTCCTTTGTTTTTCACTTCTCTTCTTTTCACAGTTATTTGTAAGGCCTGCCCAGACAGCCATTTTGGTTTTTTGCATTTCTTTTCTATAAAATAAAATTTAAAACCACAGCATATTCTCAAGACCAAAAGTGTTAAAAATAGGACTTGTGTATATGTTTTGACCATCCCTAACTGTACACAAACTAAATAGAAAGTTTGGTGTTGCAATTCAGAAGTTTTGCGTTATTCCTTGTTGTCCTGTCACTGCCAATACTCAAAGCAATAATTGCTGAAATAACAAGACAAAGATGAAATACATGTGGGTCGTAAAAATGAGCACATAAAACATTAGGAGACTAATTTCAGAAGTTTCCTTGCCGACATTTGGGAAGAGTCTTAAAGACAGATACTTTTGTTAGACAAAAGTGAAAATGAGTCTAAAAAACAGATTAAAATATTTGGAATAATTAAAAAAATTTTTTTTCTATCCCCAATTTAACAATGCTCCTCACCATCAAACCTGAATATATTGTTATAATTATTACTTTCTCTCAGCCTGGTTTCTTAGCTTTAGCTTAGAGATGAAGCAAATACATTTTTTTTTTTCCTCAAGGCAAAAACAACGAAAGAAAGAAGCAAATGAAAAGATTAAAAAAAGACACAGGATACTTTGAGAAAATAGGATGAGTTTAAGTGATTAAACAGCTTAAATTGAATGTATTCAGCAAAATAGCCCCTTGCCATTATGTCACTGAAATATTTACCATTGTCACTTGCTTTAATAATTACTGTGCATCTTTGTGGATTTTAAATTGGTTTTGCCACTTATGTCTGTTTGTAGTCTCTAGCTTATTTAAATCTAAACCTTTGTCAGTGAGTTTGATAATAAATTTTGCTTGATTTGAAAAATTAGCCTGTTGTTCTTTCCATCAGCCACTTTGTGAATTAAATCAGATTTCAAATGCTACTTAATAGCAACTATGTCTACTGAGTACTGACTTTAATTAATTCTCTGTCTTTGACTCTGAAAAGCAATCAACAGCTAAGCCAAAATTTAACCTCTTTGGGGGTGTTGGCTGCTTGAAATGCAATCTTCTTCCTGGTATATCTTCAAATCTCTGTTAATATAATACCCTAAACCCATCCCTTGTACTTAAAACAAAGTTGTGAGGGTGGCAGTTTAAAAAAATATATATATGGGTTCTCCATCTTGAGTGCATCAAGTTGCTGAAATTCTTGATCTAAAACTCAGGCATTTTAGAAACATTAGTTAATTCCTATCTCCTAACAAAACAATACTCGTAATTTTCTGATTAATTTCAAGGCATGTCTACCAAATCATTTGGTTCATTCCTGAGAAGCTTCAGTTTCTGAAATGAGCTTTCAGTTCTTCCTGATAAAATAACAGCTTTGTTGGACATGCCACCGGATACTTATACATTAGCCTTCAACCGGATTGTCTTACGTCCCAGAAGAAGTGTGTATGGGAACAAAAAAAACAGAGGTGACTCCAAGGGTCATGGGAAATTTCCCTGGCATACAGAGCAATGTGAGATATGTCTAAGGAAAATATTTAGTTTCATAATTTTGGAATAAGATTTCATTTAGCACTTTGGGAACATGTGTTTAAATCAGTAGGCAGTAAGCTCAGGAAAACTGCAGTGAAGGGCTTGAGCTTTCTGTCATATCACTGGGAGCTTGAATGGCTGCTAGGCTCACAGAACACTGAAGCACCATGGACCACAGAAACACACCCTTTTTGTTTCCTAGGTGTTGCATTTAAGGGTTTTGGGGTTGTTTTGTTGGTTTTGCTGTGTTACACACAGAATTGGTAGCCTTATTACCTTAGTTTTCCATTTTCTTTAGGCTTACAGGACTATGGGCTGAAAGGGAGCTTTGAGGATGTTTTGTCCAATCCACCATCTGGTGCTGAGTCTGTGCACCCCTCCACTCCTTGCATTTCCCAGTCCTCCCAGTGCATAGCAGGTGTTGAGGGAAACACATTAAATGAGCTATAAATTTCTCTGTCATTTGCTTGCCTTGGACTTGTCAGTTACTAATAGGTCCCAGTTCTCTGTGAGCCAGGAAAATGGGAACCTAGAGGGATTACCTAGAAATAATAATTAGGAAACACTTTCTCCAATCTCTGTAGGCTTTGTTTCCCCTCCAGTTTTTGCCCCTCCTAAAGGCTAATTTCTGGTGTTCCCGCTGAGTCAATTGCCAAAACAAAACAAGGTTCAAACCCTGAAGGATTATCAAGCCCCAGGTCATCTGATGGGCAAGGGCAGATTCTACTACCCAAGTCCTAGTATGATAGTACAAACCCTGGCCACCATTGTCTGCTTCATTTTTGATAGGATGTTTCTAGAGAGTGATTTACTGTGATTTTGGAAATGAGCTGATGTTTTGATTATCTTGGTAGAACTCAAAATATAACCTTTGGGGGCACACGTCTTTTTTAGAACCACATTAATACTATTAGATGGGTTTCTCAGGTGGCTCATTGGTAAAGAATATGCTTGCCAAGCAGAAGACACAGGTTCAATCCCTAGGTCAGGAAGATCCCCTGGAGAAGGAAATGGCAACCTACTCCAGTACTTTTGCCTGGGAAATCCCATGGGCAGAAGGAGCCTGGCAAGCTATAGTGCGCATGGGGTCACATAAGTGTCAGATATGACTTACCAGCTAAGCAATGACAATATGTGGGACACATGTACACCTATGGCTGATTCATGTCAATGTATGGCAAAAACCACCACAATATTGTAAAGCAATAAGCCTCCAATTAAAATAAATAAATTTTGCTGGATCATAAGGCAGTTCTATTTCCAGTTTTTTAAGGAATCTCCACACTGTTCTCCATAGTGGCTGTACTAGTTTGCATTCCCACCAACAGTATAAGAGGATTCCCTTTTCTCCACACCCTCTCCAGCATTTATTGCTTGTAGACTTTTGGATCGCAGCCATTCTGACTGGCGTAAAATGGTACCTCATAGTGGTTTTGATTTGCATTTCTCTGATAATGAGTGATGTTGAGCATCTTTTCATGTGTTTGTTAGCCATCTGTATGTCTTCTTTGGAGAAATGTCCATTTAGTTCTTTGGCCCATTTTTTGATTGGGTCATTTATTTTTCTGGAGTTGAGCTGTAGGAGTTGCTTGTATATTTTTGAGATTAGTTGTTTGTCAGTTGCTTCATTTGCTATTATTTTATCCCATTCTGAAGGCTGTCTTTTCACCTTGCTTATAGTTTCCTTTGTGGTGCAGAAGCTTTTAAGTTTAATTAGGTCCCATTTGTTTATTTTTGCTTTTATTTCCAATATTCTGGGAGGTGGGTCATAGAGGATCCTTCTGTGAGGTATGTCGGAGAGTATTTTGCCTATGTTCTCCTCTAGGAGTTTTATAGTTTCTGGTCTTACGTTGAGATCTTTAATCCATTTTGAGTTTATTTTTGTGTATGGTGTTAGAAAGTGTTCTAGTTTCATTCTTTTACAAGTGGTTGACCAGTTTTCCCAGCACCACTTGTTAAAGAGATTGTCTTTTCTCCATTGTATATTCTTGCCTCCTTTGTCAAAGATAAGGTGTCCATATGTGCGTGGATTTATCTCTGGGCTTTCTATTTTGTTCCATTGATCTATATTTCTGTCTTTGTGCCAGTACCATACTGTCTTGATGACTGTGGCTTTGTAGTAGAGCCTGAAGTCAGGCAGGTTGATTCCTCCAGTTCCATTTTCCTTTCTCAAGATTGCTTTGGCTATTCAAGGTTTTTTGTATTTCCATACAAATTGTGAAATTATATGTTCTAGCTCTGTGAAGAATACCGTTGGTAGCTTGATAGGGATTGCATTGAATCTATAAATTGCTTTGGGTAGTATACTCATTTTCACTATATTGATTCTTCCAATCCATGAACATGGTATATTTCTCCATCTATTAGTGTCCTCTTTGATTTCTTTCACCAGTGTTTTATAGTTTTCTATATATAGGTCTTTAGTTTCTTTAGGTAGATATATTCCTAAGTATTTTATTCTTTTTGTTGCAATGGTGAATGGAATTGTTTCCTTAATTTCTCTTTCTATTTTCTCATTATTAGTGTATATGAATGCAAGGGATTTCTGTGTGTTGATTTTATATCCTGCAACTTTACTATATTCATTGATTAGTTCTAGTAATTTTCTGGTGGAGTCTTTAGGGTTTTCTATGTAGAGGATCATGTCATCTGCAAACAGTGAGAGTTTTACTTCTTTTCCAATTTGGATTCCTTTTATTTATTTTTCTGCTCTGATTGCTGTGGCCAAAACTTCCAAAACTATGTTGAATAGTAATGGTGAAAGTGGGCACCCTTGTCTTGTTTCTGACTTTAGAGGAAATGCTTTCAATTTTTCACCATTGAGGTTAATGTTTGCTGTGGGTTTGTCATATATAGCTTTTATTATGTTGAGGTATGTTCCTTCTATTCCTGCTTTCTGGAGAGTTTTGATCATAAATGGATGTTGAATTTTGTCAAAGGCTTTCTCTGCATCTATTGAGATAATCATATGGTTTTTATTTTTCAATTTGTTAATGGGGTGTATTACATTGATTGATTTGCAGATATTGAAGAATCCTTGCATCCCTGGGATAAAGCCCACTTGGTCATGGTGTATGATCTTTTTAATGTGTTGTTGGATTCTGATAGCTAGAATTTTGTTAAGGATTTTTGCATCTATGTTCATCAGTGATATTGGCCTGTAGTTTTCTTTTTTTGTGGGATCTTTGTCAGGTTTTGGCATTAGGGTGATGGTGGCCTCATAGAAGGAGTTTGGAAGTTTACCATCCTCTGCAATTTTCTGGAAGAGTTTGAGCAGGATAGGTGTTAGCTCTTCTCTAAATTTTTGGTAGAATTCAGCTGTGAGGCCGTCTGGACCTGGGCTTTTGTTTGCTGAAAGATTTCTGATTACAGTTTCAATTTCCGTGCTTGTGATGGGTCTGTTAGGATTTTCTATTTCTTCCTGGTCCAGTTTTGGAAAGTTGTACTTTTCTAAGAATTTGTCCATTTCTTCCATGTTGTCCATTTTATTGGCATATAATTGCTGATAGTAGTCTCTTATGATCCTTTGTATTTCTGTGTTGTCTGTTGTGATCTCTCCATTTTCATTTCTAATTTTATTGATTTGATTTTTCTCCCTTTGTTTCTTGATGAGTCTGGCTAATGGTTTGTCAATTTTATTTATCCTTTCAAAGAACCAGCTTTTGGCTTTGTTGATTTTTACTATGGTCTCTTTTGTTTCTTTTGCATGTATTTCTGCCCTAATTTTTAAGATTTCTTTCCTTCTACTAACCCAGGGGTTCTTCATTTCTTCCTTTTCTAGTTGCTTTAGGTGAAGAGTTAGGTTATTTATTTGACTTTTTTCTTGTTTCTTGAGGTATGCCTGTATTGCTATGAACTTTCCCCTTAGCACTGCTTTTACAGTGTCCCACTGTAAAAGGGGTTGTTGTGTTTTCATTTTCATTCATTTCTAGGCATATATGTCAAAAGCAATACAATATTGTAAAGTTAAAAAATAAAATAAAACTGAAAAAAAATAAAATAAAATAAATAAATTTTAAAAAGAGAGATACTATCACTGTACTTGACATAGTTCACAACAGGAGGCAGAATTGCAGAACAGTTTAAAGTCAGAACTGTAGATACCAATACATGGGTTTGAATGCTGCTTCCACTTCTTGTTGGCTACACTGTATGACCTTAGGCAAATGGCTTAAACCTCTTCATTTATAAAATGAGAATAATAAAAAGAACATGTAAAGCACCATGGACAGTGCTAGCCCACAGTAAATATGAAATAAATATGAGTTATTATTGTTGCTGGTTTTGGATAAACTATGATGGGGAGGCCACCTGCCAGGCAGGTGGTATTAAGTAGAGCCCAGGAAGAGCTCTTGACATTTTCTGTACATGTTATACATGCTGCACCCAATTCATGCAATTGTCACACCAGAACACCCACACTACCTTTAGGCGGGTCTGCTATGCTTTACTCTCATAGTGGATGACAATGAATTGTATCTTAAAAGAGATCTAGGAAATATTTCACAACTGCCTCTTATGACAAGCAGATTCTAGCACCAGGAATTTTATCTCACATATTAACCTAAATCCTTTGTGTTACAGTTTGGACCAATTTCCTTAATCTGTTCTTGGTGAATGCGAAAAGCCCTTGCTCAATAGATTCTCTAAACAGTGAGTGAGGATGGGTGGACATGGGTGGGGAGAGGCAGGAAATGAGAACTTCCAACTTGGGGTCAATTGAGTTCAGTTCAGTTGCTCAGTCGTGTCTGACTCTTTGCGACCCCATGAATCGCAGCACGCCAGGCCTCCCTGTCCATCACCAACTCCCAGAGTTCACTCAAACTCAAGTACATAGAGTCAGTGATGCCATCCAGCCATCTCATCCTGTCGTCCCCTTCTCCTCCTGCCCTCAATCTTTCCCAGCATCAAGATATTTTCCAATGAGTCAACTCTTTGCATGAGATGGCCAAAGTATTGGAGTTTCAGCTTTAGCATTAGCCCTTCCAATGAACACCCAGAACTGATCTCCTTTAGAATGGACTGGTTGGATCTCCTTGTAGTCCAAGGGACTCTCAAGAGTCTTCTCCAACACCACAGTTCAAAAGCATCAATTTTTCTGTGCTCAGCTTTCTTCACAGTCCAACTCTCACATCCATACATGACCATGGGGAAAACCATAGCCTTGACCAGATGGACCTTTGTTGGCAAAGTAATGTCTCTGCTTTTGAATATGCTATCTAGGTTGGTCATAACTTTCCTTCCAAAGAGTAAGTGTCTTTTAATTTCATCACTGCAATCACCATCTGCAGTGATTTTGGAGCCTCCAAAAATAAAGTCTGACACTATTTCCACTGTTTCCCCATCTATTTGCCATGAAGTGATGGGACCAGATGCCATGATCTTCGTTTTCTGAATGTTGAGCCTTAAGCCAACTTTTCACTCTCCTCTTTCACTTTCATCAAGAGGCTTTTGAGTTCCTCTTCACTTTGTGCCATAAGGGTGGTGTCATCTGCATATCTGAGGTTATTGATATTTCCCCCAGCAATCTTGATTCCAGCTTGTGCTTCTTCCAGTCCAGCATTTCTCATGATGTACTCCGCATATAAGTTAAATAAGCAGGGTGACAATATACTTCGCACAAGTAGTTTGCTGCAGTGCCTGGCTTTTACTAGGAATGCAGTGTGTTTTTGTTCCCTATTCTTCCTTCTTTCCCCCTATCCCCTCCCTTAGCATTAAGAGAAACCTCATTATTGGAGAATAGTTTCTGTGATGCTAGTCTATTGTAATTCTTCTTAGATCACTCACGTACTGTGACTTAAGAACGCTTTAACAATAAACTCTGAAATCTCAATAATCGCTGATGTTCTCCATTATAGAAAGACAATGGGCAAACTGGAAATAATGGTGCTAATTTTCCCTTGCCCTCCTGATGGGGGTGGTCCTTAAGGGTACACAGGGTTTTTGATGGTGTTAAAGATTTCTTATTCTAGAACTGCATAACTGCATGGCTGATGCTGAACCCCCACGTTGAGTTGTTTCGGTCATTCCTCCAGGAAAAATTTAAAAGAATTTAGTTTGGTTTCAAAATGTATACAGATCCAGTAGCAGCCCCACACCCACCTATAGAGGACTTCAGTTTATTTTCATACACTCTGCATTTTGTTTATTTTTATTTAAAAGTTTTTTTATTCCTCACTGCAGATGTTTGTATTACCAAGATGTTCCTACTAGAGAAGGTGGTGTGATCCCTTAGACAAAAATATGTTTCTCCCAGCCAAGTACTTACATAGCTATAGTCACAGTTAACTCCTAAAACAGCTCTGTGATCTGGATACCGTTCATCCCACTTAACAGAAATGACCCCTAAAGGTTCAGAGGCTATGCATTTAGTTTTAATTTTCAGAATAAAGCTAGTTTGTCCCAACTTATCTGGCTTACTGATTACATTAAAAGAGAGAGTTTGTGTATGCATGTGTCTGTGTTGAGAACAGTGAGAGCATGGACTATAAGCTCCAGTATTTTCAATAACATGAACTACCAAAATATTTCTCCAGATTTTGCTGATTGGTACAAAACTGTGTCTGACTTACTCTCACCATTTGCACATCAAACGTGAGAATATCCAGAAGTGGAAACATAACACTTGGCAAAAGAATGTCTCCGGTACAGAGCAAAACACATGCCTTACCTTTCCAAAGCAAATAGAGCAACTAAGGTTAATTAATTACAATCAGAACTTGAAGGAAAATGCTCAGTGTGAATGTTTCCCAAACTTGACTATACATTGGAATTAATGGAAGATTTTTACAAAGTACTGATGCCTGGGTCCTGCCTCCTAACATTCTGATTGACGCTGTCTGGGGTGCAATCTGGGCTTTAAGATTTGTAAAGACTCTCCAGAAGATTCTAACATGTAACCAAATTTGAGAACCACTATTCTACATCTGTGCATCTCAGAGTTAGCTTATCAAAAATCTTCTGTGAGTGGGGAGGCAGCTTTAAAGGTGGATTCCTTAATGACAAGTCAGTTGCTTCTGAGTTGTGAACATATATATTTCTCTGTTGAGATTACTGTATTATAGAAAAAGATTGAAGATGTGGTGGGGAAATTATGTTTCCATTAAAGAATCCATCATAGCAAAGGAATAAGGGAAATAGAAGTTTATGTTGCTTTTATGTGGTATGTTTAGCTCTTATGAGACAGGCAGACACATGGTGATCATAAGGACCCCCTCCCCTCCCATCTTGTTGCCCTTCTGTCTTTAATAATGCTATTCCTCATGTTTGTTCAAAACAGTGGCTCAAGCTTCAGTCAACACAACAGGAAAGGGGAAGAAACAAAGAATGAACTATTTAATGGAATGTCCTAGAAGTAGAATAGATGATTCCACTTACATCCCTTTAATTCAGTGGTTCTTACTTAACTGAGTGTGGTTTTGCCCTTCAAGCGATATTTGACAAAGTCTCAGGACATTTTTTGGTTGTCACAACTTTGATAGGGCACAAGTAGGGGGATGTGCATGCTCAGCTGTGGCTGACTCTTTGCAACCTTGCGGACTGTAGCCCGCCACGCTCCTCTGTCTGTGGAATTTTCCAGGCAAGAATACTAGAGTATGCTGCCATTTTCTACTCCAGGGGATCTTCTCAACCTAGGGACTGAATCCATGTCTCTTGCATCTCCTGCATTGGCAGGCAGATTCTTTACCATTGCATCACTTGGGAATCCTGGAGGTACAGGACTACTGATATCTAGTGAGTAGAGGTCAAGGATGCTGCTTAACTTTGCATAGTGTCCAGGAGAGCCCCCACAGCAAAGAACTATCTGGCCCAAATTGTCAATAGAATTGATATTGAGAAACCCCACAAGCGTAGCCATAAGTTGATCTTATGGCTGTACCTAGCTATAGGAACAGAGAAGGCAATGGCACCCCATTCCAGTACTCTTGCCTGGAAAATCCCATGGATGGAGAAGCCTGGTGGGCTGTAGTCCATGGGTTCACAAAGAGTCGGACACAACTGAGTGACTTCACTTTCACTTTTCACTTTCATGCATTGAAGAAGGAAATGGCAACCCACTCCAGTGTTCTTGCCTGGAGAATCCCAGGGACGGGGGAGCCTGGTGGGTTGCCGTCTATGGGGTCGCATGGAGTCGGACACGACTGAAGTGACTTAGCAGCAGCAGCAGCTGCAGGTATAAGAAGATAGGAGACTATAACCTATAATCAGAGAGGATGTTCATCTATTAACAAATCGGGGATTCTGTTACTTAAAAAGGCAGAATGTGCATGGCCAGGGCATCTATTTCTCTGCATTATGTTGTCTTATAACTTTCACCTCTGGTCAAAGAGGTTTGAGAGTTGAAATTTTTTCCCTCATATCTGATCCATCATGCAGCCATGATGCAAACTCATGCCCACCATTAATGGGCCAATTTTTGAAGCAAAACCAGCCATTTGCATAAATAGAAATGCAACTTTAATGAAGGCTTTTCTGGCTACTGTTCCTGAGAAGCTGAGGTTATACTATAATGACTTAATCTCTCATAAATATGCAAGAAGAGCCTGCTGGGCACTGACTACATCAGTGGTGGGTTACAAGAAGAGTTTCCAGGATACAATGTGCACTTTGTATTTTTTTTTCTTTCCTCCTCTCTCTCCTTGGATAGAAATATCTCTTGAGGTAAAGCAGGGCTACCATTGATCTCTGCCTCCTCTGGTCCCTTCCAGGGCTTAATGTATACAGAGATAAGAAAATAAAGCTAGACCTTCAAGTACATCCAATCCACCGCTCTGTTTAAAGGATGAGAACAGCAGGCCCTGGAGAATGAGCTTCTGATCCTAGCACTTCTTCCAAGTAAATGTATGATTTTAGGAGAGTTCCTTGCCATCTCTCAGCTCTTGTGCCATCTCTAAAGTGAAAGAATTGGAGTAGATAATGTCTTAGGTTCCTCCTAACTTTTTTTCAAAATTGAAGTATAGTTGATTTACACTATTGTGTCAGCTTCAGGTGTACAGCAAAACGATACAGTGCATATGTGTGTTCTTTTTCAGATTCTTTTTCATTATAAGTTATTACAAGATACTGAATATAGTTCCCTGTGCTATAAAATAAAACTTTGTTGTTTATCTATATTATATATGGTAGTATGTGTCTGTTAATCCCATACTCTTCCGATTTATCCCTCACCCACTTCTCCTTTGGTAACCATAAGTATGTTTCCTATGTCTGTCTGTTTATGTTTGTAAATAAGTTCATTTGTATTGTGTTTTAGGACTTCCCTGGTGGCTCAGACGGTAAAGCATCTGTCTATAATGAGGGAGACCCAGGTTCGATCCCTGGGTAGGGAAGATCCCCTGGAGAAGGCAATGGCAACCCTCTCCAGTACTATTGCCTGGAAAATCCCATGGATGGAGGAGCCTGGTGGGCTATAGCCCATGGGGTCACAAAGAGTTGGACACGACTGAGCCACTTCACTTAAAAGATAAAAGAGATGGCACATAAAAGAGATAGCATATAATAGTTGTCTTAGTCTGATTTATTAATCTCTGCTACTGCTGCTGTTGCTAAGTCGCTGCAATCGTGTCTGACTCTGTGCGACCCCATAGACGGCAGCCCACTGGGCTCCTCCATCCGTGGGATTTTCCAGGCAAGAGTACTGGAGTGGGGTGCCATTTCCTTCTCCAATGCATGAAAGTGAAAAGTCAAATTGAAGTTGCTCAGTCGTGTCTGACCCTCAGTGACACCCATGGACTGCAGCCTACCAGGCTCCTCTGTCCATGGGATTTTCCAGGCAAGAGTACTGGAGTGGGGTGCCATTGCCTTCTCCATATTAATCTCTAGATCCATCTATGTTGCTGCAAATAGCATCATTTCATTCTTCTTTATGGCTGAATAATATTCCATTGTTTATATGTACCACATCTTCTTTATCCATTTATCTGTTGATAGACACTAGGTTGCCTCCATGTTTGGACTATTGTAAACAGTGCTGCAATGAACATTGGGATGCATGTATCTTTTTGAATTAGAGTTTTCATCTTTTCTGGAAATATGCCTAGGAGTGAGATTGCTGGATCATATGGTAACTCTATGTTTAGTATCTTAGGGAACTTCTATGCTTTTCTCCAGAGTGGCTGCACCAATTTCTAAGTTGCAGAGAAGACTGGTTTTCCGGAATATTTTTTTCTGCACTTGATATGTTGTGAATGTTGGCTATGAACACAGCCATGTTGTACAATGACAACATTTTATAGACTGCCTTTACTCCACACCCTCTCCAGCATTTATTATTCGTAGACTTTTCAACAATGGCCATTCTGACTGGAGTGAGTTGATACCTCATTGTAATTTTGATTTGATTTCTCTAATATTAGTGATGTTGAGCACCTTTTCAATCCTTCTAATATTTAAATTATTTGGTACCATGAAACTGATCTGAGAATTCCACCTAGACTTATAGAATGTGGAGTGAAGGAGTGAGGCTGCTTTCCAAAGTTGAGCCTCCTTGTGGATTTTGAAATTTTGCTCTTGTTTTCAGGTTTATGCTTGTGCTTGTTTCGACATTTCAGTCGTGTCTGACTCTTTGCGACCCCATGGACTGCAGCCCACTAGTCTCCTCTGTCCAGGAGATTCTCCTGGCAAGAATATTGGAGTGGATTGCCATGCCCTCTTCTAGAGGATCTTCCGACCCAGGTATCAAAACTGCACTGCAGGCAGATTCTTGACCACTAAGCCACTGGGAAAGTCCTCTTGGGTTTATACTGGCTGTCAGTTAGCGTGATGGAAACGTAAACATCCTGAGAGGCTAGACTTTCTATGGTGAGAATGTTTTGTTAAACACTGCTAAAACTGGAGCATTCTAAAGATCTTTTTCAATTCTATTTCAACTCATTTCAATTCTAGGATAGTAACAGTTCACAGATAATGAATGAAATCTGAACTTTGGAATAAAAATCAATGAAATTCTATCTATAAAGCAATTATTCCTAAAGTCTATGTCTTTTTATAATGACTTAATACATAATTCAAATAAACTCTCTCTTTTTAATATCAAAGCAAAGTATAATATCTGATTTGGATTTATTATGGTTTAGAAAAATTAAAAGAAAGAATATCAAGACAGCATGCAGAAGATCACCATTGAGTTTTCCTCAGGTGGGGAAAAGTTTCCACATGGTTAACGTCTTTCATCTGATTAACACGCTTTAAATGCAGCAAGTTTCATCACCTAGGCAGGATGGCCTCACACACCCACACACAAAATGCTCTTCTATAGAAAGTTTCAGAGAAGGCTTAGTTTCTGGAATATTTTTTTCTGGACTTGATATCTTGTGCATGTTGGCTGAGAACACAGCCATGTTGGGGCAATGACAACATTGTCCAGACTGCCTTCTCTCCTCAACTATGCATCTTCCTCCCAAGAGATAGGGGAGAGGACTCCCACTGCAGAGGAAATGGACTGTTCCAGCAACCAGTGCTGCCATTCAAGTGTGACAGTGTGGCAGATGTGGAGAGAGTTGCCTTGGAGTTTCTATAACGTGTTGTTACTTCCCCAAATTGCTCTGTTTTCTGAGGACAAGCCATGGATCATGGTTTAATCTCCTCTGGAGGTGAAGCTGCCTAAAATAACTAATTTGAAATCCTACTGGTTTATATGTTTTGGGCTTGTTTTACAATATAGAATCCAGGGTAATTCTGGCTTTAATTGCATCACAATCTCAGTGTTCATGGAATGTTTTCAAACATGTCATGTTTTACTTCTCAAAATACTTCTGTATTTGTTTTTTTTAATCCCCTAGACTTTAACCTTTAAAACAAGCTGACAAAAATGACAATAAATAGGAGTATTTTTTAACAGGTAGATAAAAATAGGCCTTAGTTCATATCAGAGAGTTTTGGTAAAGTTAGTAAATTTTTAAAGAGCTCTCAGTATATCCAAATATTTTGAAAAGTGAGTTCTTTGGAAGTTGCCATAGCAGCAGGTATTTGAGGCTAGAAATATCTTTGAGATTATATGTTCTGTTGGTGTTGAAATTGTCTTATTATAGAAAATGTCACAGACTTTCAGTTCAACATTACTAAGTAACAGTCACTGCAGGTAAGAAAAATCTAAGGAAAGTTGTAGGGAAGGGAGCTATTCCCAATACTTCCTTATTTAACTTAGCCTTCCTAGGCAATTTAAAAAGGATGAAATGTGACCTCATGCACATTTCTTTCACTCAGAATAACTTCATTTCTTTGATAATGATATTCAACACATATCAATAAGCAGGTGTAGATATCTGCCAAAGATGCAGATTGTCTTTCACATAATATGTCCAATTTCACTCGGCTAGTTTTGTAAACAGAAGATGATTACTTATTCAACAGAGATCAGACAAAGTGAAATAGCAGAAATGTTAGCCGTTACCTCTACGGTGACATCCAGGGGGTCTCCTTCAGGGTTGATTAACTTCACATAGAAATCTAAAACAATTATGACTACACATGCTGAAGAATGAAATGTTCCCATCAGGCAATGATTACAACCAGCGTCGAGAAATATTTCAGCCAGGCAATCAGAAATCACCAATTATGCAGAGTATCTGCAAGAGATGATGTTAGCTCATATAAGTGCTGAAATGAATAACTGGATAAGATTTTTAAAGGAAGCAGATGGGCCCATTTTGGCTCCTGACAGTTGACTTGCACAAACTATATGCACAGGTTCAAACAGATCATGACCCGTGGTAACAGCCAACTTACAAAGTCACGTTCATTGTTATCTAAATTCATTTGCAAAATGCTCTCCAACCGCAATGATGAAAAACAAAGCAGAGCAATGATTGAACAAATTGATTCTATTTCTCTTATACTTTGGCTGCCGAAATCCCCTTATTTTTTCCAAAAGCATGAATTTCTAATTTACATATCAATGGGCCACACAACAACTATTTGTTTGCCTGAGTGCTTTAGAGATGCATGTTGTTCTACCTCAATGGTACCCATTTTGTGTTTCCATCTTTAGGATTTATCCTGTTGGTCCTTCTTACTGAAAAAGCTCAATGGCTTTCTGCCAGCCCAGGGATTCAAGTTTGCAGATTTGGAGAAAGTTCTATAACACTGGAGCAAGAAGGGACTTTAGCTTTACATGGTTCATGTTTCCAAGTTTGAGATGTGAGATAGCTAAAGAATGTAAAATAAAATACCTTGCCCGTGTAACACAACTAATTAGTGGCAAGGCCAAAACGAGAATGCAGGTGTTTGTTTCCATTATTTATTGTTGTTTAACAAAGCACTCCAAAATGTAGGGGAATAAAACCACAATGATATGTTTCTCGTGATTTTGTGAGTTGACTGGGGGTTTTCTGCTGCATCTGAGCTCACTTGCATGTTTGCATTTAGCTGGAGGGTCATGTGCACAGAAAGGAACAAGATCTTTCTTCACTTGGCTGACAGTTGAAGCTGCTGTGTCAGCTGGGGCCCTTGGACACTCTTCTCTGCGGCCACATGTTCTCAGGGGATCTGAAACAGTTTTCTTTTTTTTTTAATTTGATTTTATTTTTAAACTTTACATAATTGTATTAGTTTTGCCAAATATCTAAATGAATCCACCACAGGTATACATATGTTCCCCATTCTGAACCCTCCTCCCTCCTCCCTCCCCATTCCATCCCTCTGGGTCGTCCCAGTGCACCAGCCCCAAGCATCCAGTATCGTGCATCGAACCTGGACTGGCAACTCGTGAAACAGTTTTCTTACATGGTGGTCTCAACGCTCCAAGAGAGCAGAAGCAAAAGTTGCAAGTCCTCTTAAGATATAGGTCCAGAAATGTCGGTTTCACTCCTGTCCTATTCTGCTGCTCACAATAGTGAGACCAGATAAAAGGAGAGATATATTTCACTTCTTAATGAGAGGAACGGCCAAGTCATGTTGCAAAGGACCATGGAAGCAATTGCCAGAGCCATCCTTGAAAACGCTCTTTCACATCAGTGTATCAGTTTCAGTAGGTAAGCCCAGCATTTCTGTGTCAGCTCAGTCCCTTTGTCATTCGCATCGCTGCTGCTTTCACAGTGAATGGGTGTATACTCATCTGTCCATAAACAGTTGGCTAGTATTTATCCTGCAGAGAAAACTTCCTCATCGTGATCCTTCGGCTTTAAAGTGAAAACGTTAAAACCATCCAATAAAAAACAACTAGTTTCTCTTTTAAAATTAACTTGATTTGAAACCTAATACATTTTACAAAGTAATAAAACCTTGAGAAATCCTTTTTCTGCTCTCAAGCAGAATCCTTGAAGTTTGATTAGTTTCCAACTGAAAGCTGTCAGGCTGAGCAAGAAGCTTATGTTCACAGTTTATGAGGGATGCCATTTGGAAACCTGAAAGCGGCAGATGTGATGCCAACAGTGGAGGGCGGTGATGAGGCCGGGGGCTGGGGGTCTCCAGCTGCTTTCTTGATGGGCTCTTTGTCAAAGTCTATCTTCTAAGGAACGTGACTCCTTGCAAGTGGCTGTAGGTCTTAGAGTAAATATTTCATTAGTCATGATGGTTTTGAAAACTTAAAGCTGTGAAGGACACATTGGAATCTCTGATTTATGATAAATCTGAAGGAAACTTGATCATTCCAGTCCTGCCATATGTAGCTGTGTGGAATGTGCAAATGAATTGAACTAGCAAACTCCACAGATTTTGTTTCATGATTAAAAAAAAAAAGCTTTAAGTCAGATCAGCTAACAGGCAATTTGAAACAGGGACTTAGCAAGGCAGCTGTTTTAGATGAAATTCCTTCTAAATGCTTCTCTCTCCCTTCCCCCTTCCATATATATATACTTTTTTTTTTTTGCAAATTTCTTTTTAATATATATTTTTTGGAAGTTTCTCTTCCAGATTTTCTTGGTTCTGCATATCAGTGATTAAAAAATGAAAACCTAGTCTAGCCCTGTAGTTTCATATGTTACTCTTCTATCAGTTTTCTCTTAGAGGACAGATAATATGTCTTAGTTATCCTAGCATGTCCACTGAATCTTATGCCCCACACACATTAATTCTTTGTATAACACATATGAAGTATTTAGGACAAAAGTTCAGTAAAATGAACAAATGTGCTTTTTAGTGTATCACTAGATTTAATTATTACACCTCTCTAGAAAGTCAGAAGAAAGAGATTTTTTCTTCTGTAAAATGGGACATTAGATGACTCAAAGAAATTAAGTGACTTGTGAAATTTTATACAGCAGTTATGTGGCTAAACCAGTTAGAACGTAAATCTCCTGACTTGTAGCTCTGTTATTTTTTATTATACCATGTTGATATTCTGTAACAGGTATTTAATAAATATTCACTGGATGAGTGAATGAATGAACAAATGAACAAAACTTCTTGTTAATTATCTTTGTTACTGAACATTACAGATTCATGAACAGAGCATATTTTATAATCTAAAATTTAGATTGGTGCATCCCTGTTCTAGAATGTAGTGATTCTTTAATTCTGATCCTTAGTGACTCATGAACAGATCAGATTGGCCAAAGAGGAACTAAGTGATTCACAGGCAATAGTTAAGTCATTTGAACAAGACTAGTCCATGTTGATAGGTGCTGAGAGGTGCTCAGACTCAGTGAGCTGAATTTTCTGCTCTCTGTAGCATCGATCCATATTCTGTTATCCAAAATTCTTGGGCAAAAGTTTAAAATAGTTAATATTTTAGAAAGAAAATGCAATGCATATTCTGAAATATATATAAATAAATATAGACATGAAGTAGCACCACATAACAGATATCGTAATATTTCTGTTGTGAAATAAATACTGTTTCTTCATAGAAAAAAGTCTGTTAATAGGCTCACATCAGATTTTGACCCTCAGTGAGCTTAGAATCAAACTTACCAAAATATATACAGTTTCTGGGTTTTCAATTTTGGCACACTGGATAAGAGATTGTGGACTTGAAGTTTAGTGAATAAGCAGGTCATATATAAATAGACTTTGTTTTGAGAAAAGGAAGACTTTGAGTGACAAACACTTGTAAAGCAAACAAACACAGAAGTCTTCTCTCTGTTAACGGGGAAAAAAAGCAAGATTTCTTTTCTAAATGGAAGAGGTTGCTGTTGTTTAGTCACTAAGTCATGTCCAACTCTTGTGACTCCGTGGACTCTAGCCCTGCAGACTCCTTTGTCCATGTAATTTCTCAGGCAAGAATACTGGAGTGGGTTGCCATTTCCTTCTCCAGAAGATCTTTCTGACCCAGGGATCAAACCCACAATTCCTGCATTGCAAGCAAATTCTTTACCACTTAGCCACCTGGGAAGAACAGATGGAAAAGATACCTGTATAGTATTCATTTCTCCACTAAGTCCCTATCAAAAAATCCTATGCAGTATTTTGGGTAGGAGAATACCCATGGTAAAGCCTTTTAATGCTCATTTGAGGAAGCTCTGTAAGTAACAGGCATTTCCAGAGAAATCTACATTTTATTTTTATAGCATGTCAACCAAATATCTTACCTGACACATCTCAAGTGAATAAACACAATTTTGAGCTAAGTTTTTCTCCATCTCTGAGCTCAGTAATCAAAGGCCCTATTAATAACCACTGCTTTTCTGACCCAAAGCTGTCATATTCCCTCAAGAGAGACCCAATGGAGAAAAGGATCAATGTAGAAGCAGTGCAAATGCTGTAAGATCGTATAGTATTCATCAGTTCAACCCTGAAGATGGGAGTGGGGATGAGAGGCTTTAAAATAACTACTCCTCACAAATCCTACCTCTTGAAATCAGAACCCAGATTTTCTCCATGTCATTTTTGAAGTTGAAAGAGAGTTATTTTCTTAAATTGCATTTTATTTTTCTGGGAACATCTGCCCTGCTGGTTTCATCTTGTGTGTAAATGAGCTACAATAGCAACAATTTCTGTCATCCTTTTCACTGACCTGGAATCAAAGTTAACCAGAGAGCCTCTTGAGAAAATGTGTGGTAGAAAGAACTATGGATCCCACAGAATTGTGAGTCCTACACTGCTGTAGGTCAACCCAGAATCTTAGCAAAAGATATTATCTCCAACCACCAAAATGTCTTTGCATAAATCGCTTATGTAAGAATGTTCTCCATGATATGTGCAGCTTCAGATAAAAGTGAGCATTTTGAAAAAATCAATGTTTTTCAAAGAATTAAGCCTGGGGTGGTTATGAAAGCAAATTGGATGGAGTGAAGACATTAATAAGAAATCAGATAAAGAACAAAATAGCTATTTATGTTTCTAGTTGTCTGAGATCTCAGGCTATGGGAGTTAGCAAAATGAGATTAAGTCACATGGGAAGGGAAGAAAAAACCTATCAATCATCTATTGCACCCCTAGCTTGAGCCAAGTACTAAATTTGTGCATGTGTATGTGCATGTGAGTGGTCCTTTTCCTCTTTTCATTGTTACAATAATTATATTGTGTGTACATGCTAAGTCACTTCAGTTGTGTCTGGCTCTTTGCAACCTCACGGACCATAGCCCAGGAGGCTCCTCTGTCCATGGGGTTCTCCAGGCAAGAAAAATGGAGTGGGTTTCCATGCCCTCCTCCAGGGGATCTTCCCTATCCAGGGATCAAACCCATGTCTCTTAGTCTCCTGCATTGGCAGGAGGGTTCTTTACTACTAGCGCCACTGGGAAGCTCCATAATCTACTAATTCATCTTCCTAATTTCCATCCCTCTCTATACCTAGCAGCTACAGTGATTGGTTTACAAATGAAAATCAGATCATATTTTTGCTTGCCTATTTGAAACTTTTCAGTGGCTTCCCGTCTCACTTTGGAAATAAAGTGTTTTGTTTTTTTTTTCTCAAAAAGTTTATACTTTATTCTGCAGAGGATAATGAGCTGTGAAAGGGTTTAATCCCCAGAGTGTCACTGTTAGGTAAATACAAAATTCTTAACTTACACACAAGGCCCCATATGAACTGGCTTGGCTCTACCTTTGAAGCATTAGCAGGTGCCACCTATTCCTCTATTCACCATGCTCTCAATATACTGGCCTTCTTCCAGCTCTGTGAACATCTTTCTTTTTTGTGTCCAGGCCTTTGTACATGTTGTCCAAAACACCTTTATTCCAATTTTCTGGCCTTCAGATTTCAGCTTAAATGTCAATCCTTCAGGAAAATTTCCCTGGGTTTCATAGACTTGCTTTCTCATACTTTCTCATAAAACCTGTATTTTTCTTTGACATTGTTCCCTTCTATTTTTAGTTATATGATTCACGGTGTGATTGTGAATTCATTGTTTTCCCGACAAACTTTTAAGGTCTTTTAGACTTGGAATTATGTCTACTTATTCCTTACTATATTCCCAGTGACTAGCAAATCTCCTGGAACATATAAACCATTCAATAAATACTTTAATAAAAGAAGTAGATGCCACTTTTATCATATGTACCTTCTCTTATGAAAGATTTGCTCACTAGTTCAGTGAGTCACTTGTCCTGTGCTGGGTGGCCAGGTTTTCTGAGAGGCAGAATGAGCAGACATCTCTAATCAGTTGAGGTGAGAACAGCATCCTCAAGAAATGGAAAAAGGCCTAGCTGGGGAGTGAGTGCACCTGGTTCGCCTCCAGTCTCTCTCCTTAACCGGTCAGTGTTTTTTTTATAAATTATCTCTATGTTTATCACACTTCTCTGTAAAATGTGCTAATTATATCACTTCCACCTCTTTATAGAATTGTATCAGAAGTAAGGCAATGAAGGTTGCTAGAAACATGCTATACAATTTAACTGTCCAGTAGATGTCTTATTTAATGTCATGCTCTTATATTTGCTTCTAATCTAAATCAAGCTGTACTGAAGGGAAAAGGATTTAGCTTTCCAAATGCACCTCCAAAATTATAACTGTGATAAATAAATAACAGAAATCCTTGGATTATATTTTAGCTCTCTAAAACATAGAAGACAACATTAATCTGAAATTCCTGGATCTGAAAAGCAGTTTTTATTAGAAAAAAAAAAGTTACACCTGAGTAATGATATAGAAGTAGGCTGTATCGAATAAATTACCATATGTCTCAGTAAATAACAGCTTTGGACAAGACAGTTCTAACTGACAAAAGCAGATGTAGACAATAAAAAATGATACTGGCTAGTTAACTTAGAAGCAGGTTTGATGCCCTTCCAGATTCAACAAAAATCTTAGACCAAAGTAAGGGTATCCAATAGTTTAAGGGATAGGAAAGAAGGAAGAAGATGGAAACAATTATTAATTCTTTGCTGTTTAAAGACTTGATGTATTTATTTTGGAGTCAGAGAAAGATTGGGATGCAGATCATTTCAGATTGGAGATTTTTGTTCACTGCCTATTCAACCATGGTTCAGTGCTAATTCATGAGCGAGAGAGAGCGAGTTTAGGTGTGTGTGTGTGTGTGTGTGTGTGTGTGTGTGTGTGTGTTTTAAGAGGAGTGGTATGGTACTTCAAACAAACAGTTTTGCAGCTGCCAGCAGCTGTTCCTGATTTCAATAATCCATTTCAAAAATATTGAGTGTATAATAATGCAAACAGCCAAACAATGAAATGAAAACAGGAAGAAAAAAATCATTTGCTCTAAGTCCTTCCATTTTATTTGAATACACTGAGTGGGTTGAGATGTTGAAAGAACTGTTACTCTTAATGAGACTGTCAGCAGTGATGGCACCAATCTTGTGTGTGTGTGTGTGTGAAATTCATTTATCCATTTTTTGGGTTGAAGAATGAGAAATCAATATGGTTACTTTTGTTTCTAAGAGATCTTTCAGTCTTGCTAATTTGTCCTTTCTTCCTTCTCCTTTGTATAATTCTCTGATTCTTTCATTATGTAACTCAGCCAGACCTTGGGGAACCACTTCAGATGAAAAGTATATAGATGAGTTAAAATACATATTATCTTAATGGCTAGTGCCAGAATTCCCATAAATTAGGAACTCTTTGTCAGGAAAAATAGTCATTGGTGCCACCTACTTCCTTATACACTATGCTCTGAACAGCCTGGCCTTCCTTGAACAGGCCGCTTTCTTTCTTGCCTGAAGACTTTTACATGTGCCATTTGTTGGGACTAGAAGGTGAGGCTATGAGGGCAGGAGGTAGTATGGGGAAAAAAAGATAGGTACAGATGGTTACATTAACAAATGAGTAGAGAGCTGTGCACTTAAAATTCGTATTTTAATTTCTTGTGCAGTACTTTGCAACTTCCCAGGTGGTTCTTGGGTAAAGACCTTGCCTGCCAATGCAGGAGACTGAGATATGTGGGTTTGATCCCTGGGTTGAGAAGATCTCCTGGAGGAGGGCACGGCAACCCCCTCCAGTATTCTTGCCTGGAGAATCCCATGGACAGAGGAGCCTGGCAGGCTACAGTCCATGCGTCATAAAGAGTTGGTCAGGACTGAAGCCGCTTAGCATGCATGCACGTGCATTAATTTCCAAGGAAAGCTGTAACAGTCACCAATTAGGAAGTCTAAAACAACATACATTTATTCTTTAACAGTTCTGGAGGCCAGAGGTCTGAAATGCTGGTGTTGACAGGTCCTCACTCCCTCTGAGGTCTCGCCTTTTCCAGCTCCTATTGACTCCAGGATTCCTTAGCTTGTGGACACATCACTCCAGTCTCACTGCTTTCTTCTCCTTTTCATGTCTCCTTGTCTTGTTTCTTTTATAAGGACACCTGTCTGGATTTAGAACCTATCTGAATAGTCCAGGGTAATCTCATCTCAAAATCTTTAACTTAATCACATCTGCAAAGACCCTTATTCCAAATAAGGTAATATTTACAAATTTCAAGACTTCCCAGGTGGCTCAGTGATAAAGAATCTGCCTGACAATGCAGGAGACATAGGAGATGCAGGAGATGTGGGTTCAATCCCTGGGTTGGGAAGATTCCGTGGAGTAGGAAATGGTAATGCTCTCTGGTATTCTTGCCTGGGAATTCCATGGATAGAAGAGCCTGATGGACTACAGTCCATGGGGTTGCAAAGAGTTGGACATGACTGAGCACTTACTCACTACAAATTCCAAGGAATAGGACTTTATAACTTTAGATTGCCATCATTCCATTAACCTCTTTAAGCTCACTTGCAGAGTGTTGAAAGAGGTCATATCTAAACTCTATGGTCATGCTCATATTTGAATTTTTGGTTTGTGTAGTTTTGCAGTCTTCATTTTTTCATAATTAGTTTAGCTAATATACTGAAACTTTATACACTTTTTAAAGAAACAACCCATGGATTTAGTTACTAATTTTATAATTTATGTAATTGTTTTAATATAAAGTTTTGTATTTGTCTTATTAGTTAATTATTTCTGCTTTCATTTGGCTTGTTTTGGGTTTTTTCCTAACTTTTTATTTGGATAGAGAAGGAAATGACAACCCACTTCAGTATTCTTGCCTGGAGCATTTCATAGATGGAGGAGCCTGGTGGGGCCCAGCCCATGGGGTCGCAAAGAGTTGGACATGATTGAGCAATTAACACTTTTTATTTGGATGTTTGATTCATCTATTTATCTTCCCTGATGACTGACCTAAGATTTTAGTGGTAGTATTTTCTCCTAAGAACCACTTTAACTAAATTCATAGTTCTAATATATACTTGAACCATTGACTCAAAAATTTTTTTAAAGGAGATCTTTTGATTTAGAGATGAAACTATTTTTTATTTGTTTTGTAATTTCTACATTAATTTCAGTACTCTTACGTAGTTTTCAGAGACTATTACCTCTGTTATTACTGCTTTTATGAATTGATCATATTTCCTTTGTGGCCAAATTTTTGACTGTTTGTTGAGCACCCCAGAAATATGTTCTGTGTTCAGTGTTGAAAATCAAGTAGAGTTATCTTATTAATTATGTTATTCAGGTCTCCTATATCCTTGTTTTTTAAACTTGATCCATTTCGAATGATAGTAAATCAGAGTCTGTTTCTCCTAATGTGATTCCTTTTTATTTTTCTTTGGAGTTCCTGTACTATTTTCTTTATAATTATTAATGCTAGATTATTTGATACATGGATATTCATAACTGCTCAATATCATAAATTTCATCCCTTATCTAAGTTGACCATAATTCTAATACCAGTGTTTTTTCCCTAAACTCATCCTTTCTAATAGTAAGATTATGATGCCTATTTTTTTTTACCTGTCTTCATTTTCTTCATATGCATTTCCCCCATTTTAATTTTCAAACTTTCTGAGTCATTTGAAGTATCTATTATATAAAACACATAATTGAGTTTTGGCTTTGTAACTCTAATAAAACATGTTTTCTTTTTAATAGGCACATCTATCCATTAATGTATTTATTATTATGAAAATAATGTTTGATCTTGTTGTTCAGTCGCTCAGTTGTGTCTGACTGTTTGCAACCTCATGAACTGAAGCACTCCAGGATTTCCTATCCTTCACCATCTCCCAGAGTTTGCTCAAACTCGTGTCCATTGAGTTTGTGATGCCATCCAACCATCTCATCCTCTGTCATCCCCTTCTCCTGCCTTCAATCTTTCCCAGCATCAAAATCTTTTCCAATGAGTTGTCTCTTTGCATTAGGTGGCCAAAGTTTTGGAGCTTCAGTTTCAGCATCAGTCCTTCCAATTAATATTTAGGATTGGTTTCCTGTAGGATTGACTGGTTTGATTTCCTTGCAGTCCAGGGGACCCTCAAGAGTCTTCTCTAGCACCACAGTTCAAAAGCATCAGTTCTTTGGTGTTCAACCTTTTTTATGATCTTAGTTTGATCTTGCATTTGTGTAATATTTGATGTCATCATCTCTGCTTTTATTCTTACTTTGCATGATTTTCTATAAAGTTTATATTTCCATTGCTATGTATATCTTTATTCTTGAAATTTGAAAGGTTTTCACATTTGTTCTGTATGATTGCCAGTATATAGCTTTATACAATGTCCTTGATCCTCTATTCCTTTTGAAACTCTCTGTAAATTCCATCCTGTGAACAGTGACAGAATAGGCATTGTTCTGTTTCCTATCTCCTTCTCCTGGCACCATCCAATTTTTGGATGACTTGTTCAGCTGCTAAGTTGTGTCTGACTCTTTGCACCCCCACGTACTGCAGCATACCAGGTTTCCCTGCCTTTCACTATGTCCTGGAATTTGCTCAAACTCATGTCCAGACTATATGTCTTTAAATATTCTTCATCTTTTGTAACTTAACCGTGCAGATTTAAATAATTTTGCTCACCCAAACTGCATGTGTTGAAGTTTGTCCCTGGGAGCTTTTCCAGCACTGCCCCCTGCCCCACCTCCACCCAACTTCTTTTTAGGCTGAGTAGGTTTCCTTGACTTTGATAAAGGCTCTGAGGCAGAAGATCAAGAGCCTACACCCACCTGTCCATACGACTGCACCGGAGTTCAAGGTGAATCCAAGGATGTGACTTGAGCACCAAAAGCACCTGTTCTAGCATTTCCAGAACAGTGGGTGTTAATTCCTACAGCATCAGTTAGGCATTGATAGCATGCCTGAGCCTCAGGTTGCATCACCTTGTGGCACCAGTAAGTGTGGGAAAGGCTATGAAAAAGGCTGATAGGTTCACACAGTCTAGCTTTCAGGCTTATCTTCTCTTTTGTGTTCTGAGCAACAGCTACTGTTGTTGCTATTCTTGTTCCCATGAGAACAAACACAGGCCATGTGACCTAAAAAGCAGCACCGTAGTGCCTGATGAGCAGGCTGCCTTTGAGACAGACACTAAAACTAAATCTTAACTAAGAAACATAGGGTCACAATATATAACATAGGCCACAAATATAACAGTATCATATTTGTGGTGATCAAAGGAGTTAATTATGGCCTCACAAATTCGGCTTTAAAAAAATCATTAAAAAGTAGATTTCCCTGTGCTTTTTCCTGGCCTGAAATACATGAGATGAAACATCAATTTCTTAGATTGCTTAGATAGATCTCTTATTCTAATTTGCAGTTATTAAGCTCATAGGCCCTTGGATATCACATCCTAGATTAAAATTCTGTCTACAACACATATGACCATGTGACCTTGGGCAAATTACTGAATGTTTCTGTGACTCAGTTTCTTCCTCTGTCTAATAGAAGCATTAAGGGTTACCTACTTCATAGGGATGACAAGTAAATTGAATAAAATGATACATATGAAGTGTTTGAGAACAGTGTCTGCCCCACAGTAAATACTTTACAAGTATTATCTCTTATCATTATTATCACCATTATATCCCCCACCTTGAGAACCCCTCTGTGTGTGTGTCTGCAATGCTTTCTAAAATGGCTTACTTACAATCACTTGTACAGTGCCTTTCTTACTTACTAGATTGCAGTTTCCATGAGAACAGGGACCCTATCCCAGCTCCTGGTAGCCAGAATGGAACATACATATATATGCTCAATCACTCAGTCATGTTCAACTGTCTGAGTCCCTGTGGACTATAGTCTGCCAGGCTCCTCTGTCCATGGGATTCTGCAGGCGAAAATACTGGAGTGGGTTGCCATTTCCTACTCCAGCCAGGGTGGAACATAGTATGGCTCAGAAAATGACTTTGTTGCATAAGTGGATGAAAGAACCAATGAATCATCCAATCAGTACTGCTCATCTAGATCCCTTTACATGCCAATTTTCTGAAGTAAAGCATATATTTTGAACTCACTCACTCATTACAGAGAAGCGTTAATTTCTGGTTAAGCTTTGAACATATCTTTTCAAATTATATTTACCCGTTAGTGGAGAGATGTGAATCAGATGGATAGATCAATGCAACTTATAACTCTCTTCTTTTCCTTAACCACCAAATATTCATTGACCTAGATCACCCAGATACCCTGTTTTTTTCATTGATTTATCCAGATGTAATCACCATTCAATGGCTTTCCAGGTGGCACTGTGGTAAAGAATCTGCCTGCCAATGCAGGAGACACAAGAGACACAGGTTCAATCCCTGAGTCAGGAAGATTCCCTGGAGAAGGAAATGGCTCCAGTATTCTTACCTGGAAAATCCCATGGACAGAGGATCCTGTGGACTACAGTCCATGAGGTCACAAAAATTTGGACACAGCTCAGCACACATAATGACCATTCAGGGAAAATTTGGAGAGTCTTAGTTCTTTTCTCCATCCCCATCCTCCTCCTACTCTCTTAGAAACTAGTCACCAATAAATTGGCTGCTCCACATATCAAACTTCTCTGATATAGATAACTATTTATTTTAGTATCTCCTACTCTTTTTCCAATTTTTCCAAAGCCAGAATTGGTAAACTTCAAAATGAATTCAGAGACGTTGACCCAAAGAGTTTTGATTTCCAGGAAATTGAGATGATTTAAGAGTGCAAACGCTGTGATGGAATTATCCTTTTGTAGAGGCTTGGGGTCTGTTCCAAGTACACTGAAACACTCGGCATTCAACTAACACATTAGGGTTAACACTCATGGGCTGCCTGCCTACTACCACTGTGAAGAGGGGCAAGAGTGGACGGATCATCACATTTAGCAAACCCTGGTCATGCCAAGTGCATCTTCTCACTTAATCCTCACAGCTATCCTATGACTCCTAAATGATAGATGGGGAGAAACAGAGTCAGAGAATGGAAGTTACTGGTTTGGAGTCTAGGGAGAAAGCAACAGCCAGTCTTTGACCATTCTTTTCACTGTCATTGGCTCCTCCCTAGCCTCTTATCCATCCTACTTAGTAAAGTATACGATGCTCTTCTCTTAACCAAGCTCACATTTTTATGACTCATTATCATTTCTATCCAGAAGAATCATGTTTATTATTTCTGACCTCTCTGTTGAGCTCAAGACTTGCATTCCCACCCCCTAATTGGACATCCAATAAATGTGTGCCCAGGTTTGGACATGTTGATTTTAAGATTGTAGTCCAAGATCCATTTGCAGACTTTTAATCCATCTCTGTATTTGTTTGTTTATCTTTCAGTGGATGTCAAGTTAATACCTCTAGCTTGTCAACAAGCCCAGTCTTGTTTTTTCTTCCCTAGACTGATGAATATTATCACTCATCCACCCAAACTTAAAGCCTCACAATTATCTTTGTCTTTCTTTTCCCCTAAACACCCACATCTATCAGGTCACTAAATTTTGTGCATTCTATTCAACCGTATCCAGCCCCCTTTTAGTTGGTTCTTTGTTTCAGTTCAGTTGGTCAGTCGTGTCTGACTCTGTGACCCCGTGGACTGCAGCACCCCAGGCCTCCCTGTCCATTGCCAGCTCCTGGAGTTTACTCAAACTTATGTCTATTGAGTCAGTGATGCCATCCAACCATCTCATCCTCTGTTGACCCTTCTCCTCCTGCCTTCAATCTTTCCCAGCATCAGGGTTTTTTCAAAGGAGTCAGCTCTTCTCATCAGGTGGCCAAAGTATTGAAATTTCAGCTTCAACATGAGTCCTTCCAATGAATATTCAGGAATGATTTTCTTTAGGATGGACTGGTTGGATCTCCTTGCAGTCCAAGAGACTCTCAAGAGTCTTCTCCAACACCACAGTTGAAAAGCATTAATTCTTTGGTGCTCAGCTTTCTTTATAGTCCAACACTCACATCCATACACGACCACTGGAAAAATCAAAGCCTTGACTAGCCAGACCTTTGTTGACAAAGTAATAGCTCTGCTTTTTAATATGATGTCTAGGTTGGTCATAACTTTTCTTCCAAGGAGCAAGTCATAGTTTATCCTTACCTTTTGCTTGATCTTGACTCCTTCTTATAGTCCTCATCTGTCTATGTCTTTCTGCAAGTTCATTAACAGTGACACCAGAGCTATTTTTCTAATTCACAGATACGATCTTTTTCTCATTTACCCCAGAACTTCTAGTTTCACTCCATTACCTATGGAATAGCAGTACAAATCCTGAGTAGGCGTTTTAGACTCTTCAGGGAATTAGCTCAGCTTATCTTTCTCATCAGTCCTAACCTCAATTCACTACATTAGAGCCATACCAGACTAAGCCAGCAGCCCTGATTCCCTGCTTTTTTGCCTTTGACAGTTATGTGCTCCTATTTTGGGGATGGCCTGCATTCCTGCTCCATCGCACTCATCCCAAATCTATAATACCCCAACCCTTCTCAGTTCAGAAAGCATAGCAAAATATAACTATTTACATTTAAATGGACAAACAAAATTTTTTAAAGTAAAAATTCAGTTCTTCAGTCACACTAGAAACGTTTCAAGGACTCCATAGCCCCGTGTGGCTTGTGGTTGCTATAATATATAGCCTGGATATAGAACATTCCATCATCACAGAGAGTTCTTTTCAACAGTACTAGTCCCTTCCTTTCCTCTCTGTAGGATGTACTTGATAGTACATTCTCCCTTAAGGGAAACTTCTGTTTCTCTTTTGGCATTTTTGGTCTTTATTTTCACTTGCTTCTGCAAATGTCAGTTCTGGTGTTTGGGCTATGTCAGGATGAATAAGTGGGACATAATTTTCCTAATACCTTTTATAAACTGGCTTGATCCTTTCCATGTCCTCAAGATTTCTTTCAATTCAGTTACTTCTCAGTTGAAGTCATGAAAAAATGACTCCCATTTGCATATGGTATTTTCCTTAAGTGCAAATCAACTACACATCATTGTTGTGAAACTATATGGCTCCCATTTTGCTTATTCTGGCTTAGTTATCAGCATAAGCCTATAAAAGTAAAATTTTACCCACAAATGGAAGTAATAGCAAAGAGACTTAAGAGCAATTTGGTCCACTTAGGAATGAGGGCAGAAGAGGAAGAAAAACTTTTGCTTTACCATCCTGTTCACTTACACACACACACACACACACACACACACACATTTACTTCTTAAAATGAAGATATTAGGGTCCACATAAAAGCTCCAAAATACTTTACTGTTAAAGGCTCTTGTCAGTTGCATTCTGGATAAACATTTTCTCTCTCTCTCTCTTTTTTAAATTGAAGTATAGTTGATTTACAGTGTTGTACCAATCTCTGCTGTAGAGCAAAGTTACCCAGTTATACACATCTATACATTTTCTTTTGATATTCTTTTAACATTCTCTCTTAGTTACCTTAATGTATAGAAAACTTGAACTTGTTTTCAGAACAATGAAGTAATCACTGCTATCTCTGTACCGCATCTATATTATATTCTATTCATAGTTCAAATATTTTTGCCACATATTGTATTTGTTTACAGAGTCATCTTTGCATATTCATTTCCCTGATCTTACTGAGATTACTGAAGGCAGGAGAGCCCACTCATCTTTCCATCTCTAGCATATGATACAATTCTTGGCAGATATTAGAAAGGCTAATATATCTGATCCATTCCTCAAGTCTTGAGTAGTCCTACCTTCCATATCCCCAGCCACACACCTCATCCACCATCACCAACTCTCCTTCATTGCAAAGTTTCAGGATAAAAAGATTTCTAGGAGCAATATTAATCTTCTTTCCTTCCAGCAGTGGGCAACTCTCTCCTGTGCCAAATATACTTTCTTCCAACTTTGTACCTCCTTGTTCAACAAGCCAGTAAAGGGCAGTGAAGAAACCATTGCAATATTGTAATTATCCTCCAATTGAAAATAAAAGAAATCTAGACTTCTGAGGGTTTCCATGGGCATCTTCTTGCTGGACATTGACTGGAGTAAAATTGGATTAGACTCTCACATTGTTTATATGCCAGATAATAGCACAGAACTCTTCTAAACTCCAAGTGGCTAACTAAACAGGTTAGTGCTTCAGGTCTAGCCCAAAACTAAATTAAGACTTCCAAAAGATTTTTCTTCTTAGGATTCTTTTCCTGATATACAAGACTTTGATCAAACCACAGTTTTTAACTGATTACAGCTTCTGAAAACTTGGAAGCTCCAAAGATTCATTATATTGTTAATAATGATGTGTTAGGCCAGTGAGGTATTACTCAGAGGAGTGGGACAAGCTCAGACCTTGTTTCCAGCAGCCCACCCCACCTGTCATGAGTCCACCCTGGTATGGCTGGTCTCAAATTGAGAAAAATCCTGAGGACAAAATTAATTCATTTAGCTTTGAGATCAGAGTACAATAGCTATGGAAAGAACTTCACATTTTCCTCTGCAAAGGAAAGAACTATATTCTGTTCAGTCTCCAATCAAGCTTTTTATGACATATGGAATGACTAGGTTCCTTTTTTCCACAGAGGCCAGCTTTCATTAATCAAGTTTCTCAACTCCTATAGAAGAAAGCCTGACACATAACTTAAACAAAAGGTTAAACTAAAAATATGATGTGGTTTTTATTTAGTTAAATAATTTAATGGCATAAGCTGGAATTTTAGGACCATATTTATTTTTCAGTCTTCTTTATTGTGAGAATTAAATCTATTACATGGTCAAACTGACCACACAAAATTGCTCGTTAAAAGGACCCCCCAAAAAGAAAAACAAAGAATGGGAGGGAAATCAATTAAACTGCCAACATAAAGACAGCTATTGATGATAGGAAGCTCCATGAAGTTTGTATATCGTATGGAGACTGTTCTCCAAAGCTTCCTTTTAAAAGGAGGGTATTGATCTTCTTCTTGGACAAAAGCAAATATATTTTCCCCAGGCCTACCCTATGTATTCTAAAGTTATCTGATTTTTAAAAATACTCTTTCCTTGGTCTGTTAACATAGCCTATCTCCGTAACTCATAAATAATACACAAAACTGTGTTACAAATGTCTGCTGAGACCAAGCCAGTGCTTCCCTGTATTAGCTTTGTTCTCTTTGTTCTTATTTGCTTGTGACTGCCCTTCTTTCTTTCATGTTTACAACATCATATAAAAGGAAAAAAAAATAATAGAGCTACAGCAGAGGATTGAGGATAGGGAAGAAGATTTAAATCTCAGCGAAAGGCAAGTGGGCCATGCATTTTGATTATGCCCAAGTCTAGTCTCCCTGCACAGTCGGTTTAGGGTGTAATTTGATCACACACAATTTTAGCAAGCAAGACACTCTGTCTCTGCAGTTTGGACGCAGGGAGGATGGTCACACCATGATGCCAAGGAAAAGTACTACATGGCTTTGATGCTGATTCGTATATTTAAATCTAAATTGGCATTCTTAAAGCTCTGGCTATATTCTGTACAGAACACACTGGAAGTTCAGTGCCTAGTGGGAAGTGCCTGACAGGCCACTAAAGAACTGACATTGGGAGCATACACGATGGAGCATTAAGCGATCGTGAATGGCAGATAAGCATTCTGACTTGAGAGTCCATTTTCCTTTTAGGCAGCATCGATGCTGATCGTGGTCGGTCAAGATTATGTTTTTACACATTTGGCGTCTGTCTTAAACCATGGCATATAAATGCTCCAGACAATGTACACTTAAAACTGACAGTTACACAGAGTTTGGAGAGGGGGAGTAGCGATTGCGCAACTAGATTAGAGAGGCAGGCCACATTCCAAAGAATTCACATTTGCTCAGCATCTGGGATAGTTTAAATCTCATAGAAAATGGGAATGGATGTTGACAAAGGTAGAATAATAGACATCAAGTTCAAAGATAACACAAATAAACCCATATAACCAGTGACATTTTATATGAAGAGAGGCCTTTAACTGGAATACTGAGAGGCAAGTCTGCACACCCCTTTGGGAGTCTAGACATTTGGGAGGAAGGAAACTAACCACATGTTCCAACCCTTCTTTCTCACACTAATTGAATCTGGCTGCAATGGCTCAGCCTCTGCCTTAAACAGAACAACTCGCATTTCTACCTCTTCTTCCTCCATTGCTTCATAAGTTTCAGAGTTTGTAGTTTGGGTCAGGAAATTTATGGACAACATTTGAGCCATGCACAAAAACCAGAAATTGTCTATTGATCCCAAAACCTTGGCTCAGTGTTTCCTTCATTTAGAGGCTCCCAGTTTTTCCCAGGCTATCAGCCTTCAGGTACTTGAACCAAACATCTATAGGGGAGCCGGTTGACCTTGACCAGTGAAGCCTCTGAAGACTTAAAACTGAGTACCTTTGAAGGTAAGGGCTTCTTTTGAGTTTCTAAAACCTTTGTTGACTTCTCCATAGGAATCTAAAACTAACTTCTAGTGAAATGAAGATGCAGGACATTTTTCGCTTTTTCTTTCCTTTCCAGATATTTGGCCAGTTATTGATACTTGATTGTTTTATGATGTCTATTCTTGGGCTAGTTCGAAGTCATGTCCCTATGGTTACCTTTATCCAAGGGCAAAAATTGAATTTGGGTCTTGAGAAAGGAAAGCAATTATATCCACACATCACAAAGGAAGCATAAGAACCTACTATTGTTTATTTATTTAATTACATTGAAATAAAATAGGATGACATTTTTAAGTGAGAATTTGAAATCCACCTACACCACCAAGTATTCCAAGAATATTCCAGGACAGTGTCTACTGAGCAGATAGCAGCATCAACAAACAAGAAGAAAAAGATTGAGTTTTCCTGGTGGCTCAGTGGTAAAGAATCTGCCTGCCAATGCAGGAGACACAGATTCAATCCCTCATCCAGGAAGATGTCACATGCATTGCAGCAAGTAAGCCCCTGTGCCACAACTGGCGAGCCTGTGTTCTTGAGCCCAGGAACTGCAACTACTGAAGTCCGTGCCCTAGAGCCTATGCTCTGCAACACGAGAAGCCTGTGCACTGCAACCAGAGAGAAGGTCCCACTCGCTGCAACCAGAGAAAAGCATGTGCAGCAATGAAGACCCATCACAGCCATAAATAAATAAATAAAAGTATTTTTTTAAAAAAGAAGAAGAAAAAGACCACCCCAGTGAGCCAGACACTCTGAATTTGGACTGGGGTTTGGGGTGCCGAGGGATGTCTTGGTCAATAAGGAACTTTTGTAAGATAGCAGTTACTTCCTAAAATTAATTCTGAAATATTGAGTATGGATCCCAAACACATAGCTTTCTGTAATCAAACATGTAAACATGTATGGTATTGGTTTCCTCAGTATCACAGTTGGAGCTTCATGCTTCATGAGTTCATTACACCCTGTTGAACAATATCATTAGTGTAGACATACAGAGAAAAACAAGAACAGATTCTATTTATGAGTCTGTACTCATTGATGACTCTGAATTTATAGGATGCTTGGCAAATATTTGGCATCATAGAACCTTTTTTACCCTCCACCCGGGACCCTCGCTGTCTGGGGCCAAAGTCAGGCTCTGCCACTACTAGTACTGGTAGTCTAGTGTGTGGCTGTGTTTGTCAGAATTCTCCAAAGAAACAGTCAGTAGGATGTGACTGACTGCATTCTGAGCCTGCTGAGAAGATATATCTCTGCAGAACTTTGTCTTCCATCTCATCCAAAAAGTCACTTTATCTGAGATTCTAGATCAATGTTTCTTAGAGTGATTACTGCCAAGATTGCCTGGATTATAATTACCCAGGGAACTTGATTAATATATATGTGTATATATATATATATATATATATAGAGAGAGAGAGAGAGAGAGAGATTTTAAAGTATTAGCTCATAAGATCACAAGATTTTAGAGGCTTGGGGAGTCAAAATCTGATAAGGGAGGCTGGCAAACTGTGGACTCAAGAAAGAGTTACAGTTCAAGGCCAAAGGCAGGCTGCTGGTGAGCTGGGAAAATCCTATGTTGCGGATGAAGTATGAAGGTAGTCTGCTGGCAGCCTGGGACTTCTGAGAGATCAGCTTCTGCTCCCATCAGACCTTCAACTGATTGGATGATGCCCACCATTATGGAGGGTAATCTGCATTGCTCAAAGTCCACTATTTGAATATGGATATCATCCAAAAACACCCTCACAGAAATATCCAGAATAATATTGGACCACAGTAGGGATATAAGTTGACATAAAATAAACCAGCACAGTGACCTTGGGCAAGTTACTTAACCTCTTTGTGTCTCAGTATGCTTGTCTATAAAATAAAGTATGGGTACATATTTTGTAGAATGATTGTGAGGATTAAATGGGTTCATTTTTAAGTGAGGTGCTTAGAACAGTTTCTGGCATATAGTAAACACTTTATTACAGATAACTGGAATAGAATGGAACTTTTGAGATATCAAGTCCACTCTGAGATCAGAGAAGTGTAATGACTTGCCCAAAATTGCAGAGTGAGTTGACATCAGAGATAAGAATAGAATTCTAATGTCCTAAATACCAGTCTGGTGACTATTGTAGAAAGCTTTGGGGCTGATTCCCTTGACTGAGGGAGTATAGCAACAGTATTTCATATGAACTGCATTATTACTAACCTTTAAAATCCCTTTGTTTTTGAGATTAAAAAAAAAAAAACACTCAGTAATCACTATTGCAGAAATGTATGTTTGGTTATTTATATCTACAGATTATTGAGGAAAATATACCTTTCTTGTGCACTGAATGATTCTTTAAACCTAGATTCCTTTATGCTTCTGCAGCTCCACATTAGTCATTCAATTCCTTTGAGACAAACTGAGCTAATACTAACACCTGGTATTTCCACAGAACCCACCCTTTAAGGTTCAGTGAGAATCAAGGTCAACTAATTGTAAAGACTGGGATAGTGTGAGTTGTTTCGTCTTTTTCATTTTGAAGAATTATCTCTCTCTGCATTCTGAGCCTGCTGAGAAGATATATCTCTGCAGAACTTTGGCTTCCATCTCATCCAAAAAGTCACTTTATCTGAGATTCTAGATCAATGTTTCTTAGAGTGATTACTGCCAAGATCGCCTGGATTATAATTACCCAGAGAACGTAATTAAAAATATAGGTAATTGGTCAGTACTATAGAACCACTGAATCTGAATGGTTACCATGGGATCCAGGAAAATACACCGTTTACAGATTCCTTAGGTTGATACTTATGTCACAAAAGCTTGGGAACTGCTGCTCTAGATTATTATGATCTTGCTAGTAAGCCCTGCATCATGGAATTTTAGAGCTGTAATGATGTCCTTTGAAGTTTTTAGGTTGATCCATCTCCACTTGTTTAATTATATTGCATTATACCTTCCTTCTAGCTGAAAACAGTTTGGTTCTTCTGCATTAATGAAGTGTAGCTGTGCTTACATAGTATTTCCTGATTTGAGCTGCTGGGTTAGTAATTGTTGTTAGCCCTGCCTCATAGAAGCTCCAGGAAAGGTATTTTTTGTTTTAATGCTGATTGTTAACGTTCACAGTTTATTTACACTTACAGCCAATTTTTAATTACCTACTAAAAAAGTTTCCATTTTCAAAGCACATTAAATCTCAGCTGTATTCTGAAGTCAGTCGCATTTTAAAGAAAATATTTAGTAAATGACTTGAATTATGTAGAAATATACCTGTGTGGATGTTGCTGCTGATTATATGTCAAGGAAAAAATCATTGCATCCGAAGGTGAAAATACACAGAACCTTTTGGACTTAGTCCCTAACTTCTACTTGAGCAGTCAGCATTGACAATACTGAGAGCAAAAACAATTTTAACACTTGGCAAATGCTTATTACATGGCAGGGATATATGCTAAATTCATTTATGCATTACTTTATTTAATCTTCCAGCAACTCTGTAAATCAGATTTTTACAATTTATCTCCATTTTAGAGGAGAAACTAGAACCTAGAGAGGTCATGTCTCTTTTCCATAATCACACAGATTGTCAGAGCAAGAGTAAGAATCTGAACACAGGTCAGTCTGAATTATAAAATCCATGCTTTAACCCTGCCTTGTGGTAGACCAACTTCCTGTTTCTGTTCTTTTCCATCTGATATTATTCATAAAAGAGACGCCAGACTAATGAGTAAATGAGATTTGACTGTTGAGAATAGTATCCCTCCCAAGAGATCTTTAACATGCTACTATTCTAAATTGAAAGCTCACCATTATGGTTATACTGTGGGAAGTATGGTGGTACCACCTAGGATCCAGATGAACTGAGCTTTAGAATAAGCTCTATTACTCACTAACTATGTGAGCTGATGCACGTCTTTTAATTTCTTTGAATTCTGTTGGGGCCATTGGTCATACATCAATCAAGGGGGCTAGAATCTCATCACCTCAGGCTGTAATATACTGTGACTCCTTATATTTTCATAGAGCTTTTAAAACTAGCAGAGATTATCTGGTCAGCAATCATTTGGTTGTAAGGAACAGATATCCACTTCAGCTTGTTGAGGTTAAGGAAATTTATTATAAATAAAACAGTTCATCTCTTAGAAACAAAGTTTAAGAAATATAATCAAACTTTATAAGAACTGAAAAGTCATCACTTGTCTCCTGTCTCCTTTTTTTCTGCTTGGGGCCAGGCCATCTGCATTTCTAAATTGCTTTTCTCCATCTCTATTGATTGACTTCCTTTCCTTGTTTCTTGTGGCCAATCAGAGTGTGGCAGTATCGCAGCACTCAACACTGACTCACTCCAGTTTCTGGGTGTAAATTTCAAATTTCAGGATGAGAGCCTCTAATTTGCACAGTGTGGGTAACAGGTCTACTATTGATTAATTATCTGGGCCAAATGAATAGGATGGAATTATCCCATATTTGATGTGGTTCACAATCCCTGTGTTGGGGAGATCCCCTGGAGAAGAGAAAGGCTACCCACTCCAGTATTCTGGCCTGCAGAATTCCATGGACTGTATAATCCATGGGGTTGCAAAGAATCAGACACGACTGAGCGACTTTCACTTTCACTAGTCAATGAAATTATTTCAATCATTTATGGAGAGAATATACCACCTTTGTGAGAAATTGAGACTGAATCTGTATTGGACAGTGTGGACATAACTTGATGTAGGATTTTCAACTACATTTTTGAGTTATTTTCCCTTATCCTAATTCTGTAGCATTTGATCCTATTCTCTTTCTTCCTCAGGGCCTCCAGTTACCCTACACCCCAGTCTTTTCAGGCCTCCCTAATTTCTTTCCTTCTTCTGTTCTTAAAATTTCTTATTTCGTTGGCTTTGAGGTGCTGCAGGCAGCTTTCTCAAGGTAAAAGCAAAACAAATCTAATCATGTAATTCCTACCAAGAGTTAAAATAAACACATTGTCATTATTTACTGAGTGATTATTATGTGCCAAATATAGTGCTAAGACCTTCAATATGTGATTTTATTTACTGCTCACTGTAGACTAACAGGATTTCCCTGCTAGTGACTCAGATGGTAAAGAATTCTCCTGCAATGCAGGAGATGTGGATTTGATTTCTGGGTTGGGAAGAGCCCCTGGAGAATGGCAACCCACTCCAGTATTCTTCCTGGAGGATCCCAGGGACAGAGGAGCTTGGCAGACTACAGTTCATGGGGTCACAAAGAGTCAGACATGACTGAAGCAATTTAGAATGCACATAGACTAACAAAATAAATGTTATTTAGTTTCTGATATGGGAAAATTGAGGTTCTCTGTAGTTAAAGAATGTGTGTGAGCTCACACTGTTAATAAATATAAGAACTGGGATCCAAATTCAGCTACCTGAGCCTGAACTATGCCTGGGGCTACTGTGGCCACCACAAGTTAGTCAAGGGTATGCTGCAACCACCTCATGTTGACTCAAAAGAGCCTAGTGTTAACAATGAGAAAACAGAAAGAGAAATTAAGGAAACAATCCCATTCACCACTGTAGCAAAAAGAACAAAATACTTAAGGATAAATTTACCTAAAGAAGCAAAAGACATATAGAAACCTATAAAACATTGATGAAGAAAATCAAAGATGACACAAATAGATGGATAAATAGACCATATTCATGGAGTGTAAGAATCAATATAGTGAAAATGAGTATACTATCCAAAGCAATCCATAGATTCAATGCAATCCCTATAAAGCTACTAGTGGTATTTTTCACAGAACTAGAACAAATAATTTCAGTTTGTATGGAAACACAAAAAAACCTCAAATAGCCAAAGCAATCTTGAGAAAGAAGAATGGAACTGGAGGAATCAACCTGCCTGACTTCAAACTATACTACAAAGCTACAGTCATCAAGACAGTATGGTACTGGCACAAAGACAGAAATATAGATCAATGGAACAAAATAGAAAGCCCAGAAATAAATCCACACACACTGGTGACCCACTCCAGTACTCTTGCCTGGAAACTACCATGGATGGAGGAGCCTGGTGGGCTGCAGTCCATGAGGTCGCTAAGAGTCGGACACGACTGAGCGACTTCACTTTCACTTTTCACTGTCATGCATTGGAGAAGGCAATGGCAACCCACTCCAGTGTTCTTGCCTGGAGAATCCCAGGGATGGGGGAACCTGGTGGGCTGCCATCTCTGGGGTCGCACAGAGTCGGACATGACTGACGTGACTTAGCATAGCATAGTATGGATACCTTATCTTTGACAAAGGAGGCAAAAATATACAACAGAGAAAAGACAATCTCTTTAATAAGTGGTGCTGGGAAAACTGGTCAACCATCTGTAAAAGAATGAAATGACCAGTTTCTAACATCATACACAAAAACAAACTCAAAATGGACTAAAGACCTAAATGTAAGACCAGAAACTATCAAACTCCTAGAGGAAAACATAGGCAGAACACTCTCTGACATAAATCACAGCAAGATCCTCTATGACCCACCTCCCAGAGTAATGGAAATAAAAACAAAAATATAAAAATGGGACCTAATTAAACTTAAAAGCTTTTGCACAACGAAGGAAACCATAAGCAAGGTGAAAAGGCAGCCTTCAGAATGGGAGAAAATAATAGCAAATGAAGCAACTGACAAAGAATTAATCTCAAAAATACATAAGCAGTTCATGCAGCTCAATACCAAAAAAATAAATGACCCAATCAAAAAGTGGGCCAAAGAACTAAACAGACATTTCTCCAAAGAAGACATACAAATGGCTAATAAACACATGAAAAGATGCTCAACATCACTCATTATCAGAGAAATGCAAATCAAAACCACAATGAGGTACCATCTCACGCTGGTCAGAATGGCTGCTATCAAAATGTCTACAAACAATAAATGCTGGAGAGGGTGTGGACAAAAGGGAACCCTCTTACACTGCTGGTGGGAATGCAAACTGGTACAGCCACTATGGAGAACAGTGTGGAAATTCCTTAAAAAACTGGAAATAGAACTGCCATATGACCCAGCAATCCCACTGCTGGGCATACACACCAAGGAAACCAGAATTGAGAGACATGTGTACCCCAATGTTCATCACAGCACTGTTTACAACAGCTAGGACACAGAAGCAACTCCATTGGCAGATGAATGGATAAGAAAGCTGTGGTACATATACACAATGGAATATTACTCATCTGTTAAAAAGAACTCATTTCAAGTCAGTTCTAATGAGGTGCAACTGGAGCCTATTATACAGAATGAAGTAAGTCAGAAAGAAAAACACCAATACAGTATATCAATGCATTTATATGGAATTTATAAAGATGGTAACAATGACCCTATATGCGAGACAGCATAAGAGACACAAATATAAAGAACAGACCCTGTGGGAGAAGGCAAGGGTGGGATGATTTGAGTGAATAGCATTGAAACATGTATATCACCATATGTGAAATAGATGACCAGTCAAGTTTGATGCATGAAACAGGGCACTCAAAGCCAGTGCACTGGGACAACCCAGAGGGATGGGATATGGAGGGAGGTGGGAAGGGTTTGAGATGGGGGGATACATGTACACCTGTGGCTGATTCATGTTAGTACATGGCAAAAGCAACCACAATATTGTAAAGTAATTAGCCTCGAATTAAAATAAATAAATTAATTTTTAAAAAAGAGAGAGAGAAACAGATGGCATCCTGAGCACAACATAGCTGACAGTGCCTGAAAACACCCTTTTAGAAAAGGGAGTCCTTCACCTAACCAGCTTTACAACAAATGCTAAAGGGTCTTCTCTAAGCAGCAAACACAAGAGAAGGAAAAGATCTACACAAAATAAACCCCAAGCAATTAAGAAAATGGTAAGAGAATCACACATATCAATAATTACCTTAAACGTGAATGGACTAAATGCGCAAACCAAAAGACATAGACTGGCTGAGCAGATGAAAACACATGGCTGTACACACTTTGACTTACCACATCACTATGTCTAACCCCCAAAATTGTATGTAATTATTTTATATTGTTAGGTTACTCATGTTTCCATTATGGCTTGCAATTATAATGATCTTTTATTTTTTGTCTTGGTATTGATGGTGAAACGTGTAGTAAGTCTTCTGCTATTGTGATTTTTGCTTAAGAAAAAAAAGAGCCTAGTGTTAAGTTTTCAAGAATTTCAAGAGCTGGTTATTAAACAGCCATTGTGAAAATTTAAATTATATAAACTTACAATTAAAATAAGTTAAATTAAACAATTATTGTTCAGTCATTTGGTTGTGTCCAACTCTTTGCGACCCCATGGACTGCAGCACGCAGTGTGCTAATCATCTAATCATCTCATCCTCTGTTTCCCCCTTCTCCTTCTGCCCTCAATCTTTCCCATTAAATTAAACAACGGTAAAATAAATAATCAAAACTCATCACTTTCTGATTTTTCACTGATTTTTTATTTGTATTATTTACACCTATTATATGTGTATGATGGAAATGCTATATAATTGCTGTGCACATTTCTTCTCAACTCTGGTCTGTAATCAGACATTGTCAGGGAATTTACATCACAGAAACTGGTAAAAATCCCCATCAAAATGCATTCACATTTTTTTAAAAAATGAAAAAGCAGACAGCTGTCTGGCCTAAACAAAACCCATCTGATAGCTGACTTTGGCCTATGGGCCCCCGTTTTGGACCTCTGCTTTAAAGAAATGCATCTCTAATGGCTGAATCCTAAGCTATCCCTCCAGAGCACTCTCTTGAGAATAGGAATGTAACACAGCTGCACATCTGGTCAATCATGATTACCTTTGGGAACTTCCAATAGCTTGTTGTTCAGAAAAAAAAAAAGAAGGAATCAAGTTAGCCCAAGCCAATGGCTGCCTGTTGCCTAAACTGAGGACTTTTTGAGGGCCAGCTGAGGTTTCCTGTTCTGCACAGCCAGGTATTTTTATTGGCAGATGTAGAGCCCCCACAGTCTCTGCAGGGATCTGGCTTGGATCCTTGACTGCACCAGTGAGCAGGGAATAGCTGACCCAGAGATTAAATTAAGCACAGTGGCACTTCTTATACACACTGCCTTTGCATCTGTTTTAAACTTTGTTTATTCATTAGTTCTTCTCTTTAGGTTGGTGGGAAGCCAAAGAGAAGAGGGTCTTGCAGCTGGAGAAGATAAATCTATGATGTGGTATGTGGGTGGTCATTTGATGTTGCTTTCTGGGCTGGAACGATGCTGGTTTCTTATGTTGTCTGTGGAAGTAGCAATTATCCTTCTCTCTTTGACTGAAGTAGTTATTTTTGGTAAAAAGCTATTAAGTCTTTTGACTAAGAACTAAGAACATTTTGGGTACCCTGTGGCTGGCTGGCTATGTTTAGATCACTTGGACAAGTCTCTCAGCCTTTCCACTTGTCTTTTGTTAAACTGAGAGTGGTAGAATGACAGTATCTAAGATAATGGAAGCAAAAAGGCTTAACAATTTTTTTCAAATTCTAAAATATCATTTCAGTTCTTAAAATTCTTCTATTCTTGTTTAAACAACTACCCCAATTGCCACTAATTTATTTTGTGCTTTGGACACTGCTTCATATCCATATGTATTCCAAATTTTAGTGCAGGAACTATACTCTTAGTTTCCAAAATGTACTTGTGTTCTGATTTTCTCTCCTGGTCCAATTACAGTATATTGTTTGAAGTTGTGAATCTTTGGATTGTTTCCCTTCCATGGATTTTTAAAAAGTCTCTTCCCTTCTTCACCTTGCCATATGAGTTTAATCAGCAAATAGAATGTACCAAATACTTTATATAATCTTATTATAAGATCAGTATAATTTGCTGTGAAGAAGACTTTGAAGAAATCTTAAAGTTCCAACTACAACAATTTACATAAAAAGATAATTATACCCCTCCCCCACAATCTGTTTATAATCAGTCAAGTAACAAGACAGACTACACATATAAATGAGAATAATCTCTCCTTACCATTCTCTTAACCAACTCGCTCAAATAACTTCAGCTCTCCATTCACTCAAGTATATTGTCATAGCGTGCTGCCTGCTCCCAGCCCTCAGCAACCCTCAAGAGCACCCATAGTTGAGTGCTATGTTGCTGAAACACGTTTGTTCCAAATGTATTGACGGTGTTTGTTATTAAAATCACATAATTAGATCAATGAAATATAGGGTGGGGACTTCTTGTATTGACTGCTCTGCTGCTGCTGCAAAGACTTAAATATGAGTGGCTAGAAACAATCACCAACAGATTAAGTATTGCAAAAGAATTTAAAAGATTAGGGGAGAAATGAGAGAAATTTAGGGAGATTTTGCACTCATGCTACTTGGGAAGTCCTTGCTCTACATTTAAAAAGCAAAACAGAACTGGGAGTAATCAAGGTTGCATTAGGGATATGTTATATGCAAGAAACATGCTATAAAATTCCTATTATCAGAATTTTAATTGAAGTACAGTTGATTTACAATGATGCATTAATTTCAGGTGTACAGCAAAATGATTCAGGTATAGATATATATAATGTATATATTTTTCAGATTCTTTTGCAGTATAAGTTATTACAAGATATTGAATATAGTTCCCTGTAGTATACAGTATGCCCTTGTTACCTTTCCCCGTTGGTAACCATGTTTGTTTTCATGTCTGTGCGTCTGTCTTTGTTTTGTTATTCAGTTTATTTGTCTCATTGTTTTTTTTAGATTCCACATGTAAGTGATATCACGCTTTCTGTCTGATTTACTTCACTTAGTATGACAATGTCTTGTTGTTGTCATTGTTTAGTCTCTAAGTCATGTCCAACTCTTTTACGACTTTAGCCTGCCAGGCTCCTCTGTCCATGAGATTTCCCAGGCAAAAATACTGGAATGGGTTGCCATTTTCTTCTCCAGGGGATCTTCCCAACCCAGGAATCAAACCTGCATCTCCTGAATTGGCAGGTAGATTCTTTACCACTGAGCCACAAGGGAAGCCCTACTATATTGAAAATTTGGATAAAGAAGAAATCTGTTGGTTCTGAAATAGTTGGGAAATTGACCTAAAATGGTCTATGATCACTCTAAAGGAGCAAAGCAACATTCTTAGATCAAGAGCAAACATACAAGAATGCAAAATTCAGAACATGAAGTGCAAAAATCTGTGAAGAAGAATAAAGAGAGGAGAAGAGAAGATTGGGAAGAAACTTTTGGAAAACTCTCAGAGGAGCGACAGAATCTGGTTGTAGGTAGTAGGCAATATTGAGCCTCTGACTCAGAACAGTGAAATTCTGAGAGAAATATTTCAAGGAGATTTTTCTGGTAACAGTGCCCAGGGTGAAATGAATCCCCAGTGCAAATATAGTTTTTTTAGGGGGGGTGCAAGCTCAGATAACTGGTATTGTTTGCCTGGAATACTGTGATGAGGACCATAAGGCTGAGGCTGGCCTCAACAGGAAGAGCGTAGTTTTCTATTAGTGATGCCTGACACAAGAAAGGGGAAGGAGGGTGCAGGGTCTGTGCCATATATTTGTTTGTCCTGAGTTAGATTAAAGGTAAAGATAGTGGAAGTAGTTATGCCACTGCAATAACAGGAGAAATAATAAAGGAAGGAATGAGATATTGTGAAAATAAATGCTAATTTAGTTGTGTAGTTAAATTATCTTATACGTGTAATTTAAAATTTCTTTTTTGGGGTCAAGTGAGATGTTTGCCTAATTATTGATGTAAGGAGATCATTAGAAGATAGTCATAAACAGTAGAAGATTTAGAGTTTTGTTAAAGACGGAGTTTTGTTAAAAACCTAGACCTGCCATATGCTAGTAAATAATTTGAGATAAATTTTCTGAACTCTTTGAAAATAATTAACTTGCTTGTAGAGATCCAAACTATTAAAATGATTGCAAGTATTTAAAGGAGTAACATATTGCCCATCACAGAGTGCCCAGGAAGTGATATTCATTATGTTTAGAGCTTGACCAAGGAAAATCTGGCTTCAAAAATATTTTACTATTTTCTGTCTCATTAAGTATTGCCTTAAAAATAAAAATCCATAAACTTATTGCTCTACTAGTTGAGATTTTTCTGACTTCTTAGCACCAAAGTAAACTGAACTGACTCTGGATTAAAAAAAAAAAATAGTATCCATATTTCCAGGTCTTTGGAAAAGAGACACCAATATTTGTTTTCTCTACAAGAAACTAGAAATTATAAAATCCCTTTCTGTCTAGACCACTGTTTGCTTACCACTCATGGAAATAATCAAAGGCTTCGTGAACGAGGGATTATCACAGCTATGAAGACATGGTCTGAACTGCAGGGTACTGGTGCACCCATATATAGACATTACAATATATTTCTCCTTCTATCTCTGCCCAGTGGGCACTGATTTCTTGGCAATGCATATGATAACAGTGGGCATTCATTCTCAGAATTTCGTGACTTGTTTGTGAGAAGTTGGGATGTTCATTTGCAATTGGGTTTTGGCAAACTCTTGGCAGAGAATATCTTATAAAAAAAAAGTACAGAGCTCTTCATTTGGCAGAACACTTTAATATGTAGGTTTGCATTTCCTGTCTTCTAGTTTCCTTAAAAAAAATAATGTTGTAGAAACACACACATACCCATTCATTAAGCACTTTGAAGCAGGAGTTTGTGATATTCCCAAACAAAACATTGTTTTACCAACATGGTTGATTGTCTCAAACAAAGTCTCCTTTCTATGGAATTCTACCAACTGACATTTGAGACTAAAAAGCCAAAAAGGCAGATTATGGCTCGCCGTATAGTTCATTACTTGTGGCAAAGAAAGACTTGAACCAATTTTAATCCCAGAAAAATATCATGAATCATCAATTTATTATATCCAGATCTCTATACACTGCATGGACAGACACATTCAGAACCTGAATATCTTAGAACTGTTTTCTTTTTAAATCCTATCCCTTCCCTACAAACTTTTTCTTTGAATTTACTCAGAAATGGTAAACTTTTATTTGCAGCATAAAACTAATAAAGCTGTGATACAACAAACATATTTATAGTAATGACTTGAATAATTATGATCTCTATGTCTATTACTATTAATTATTCAAACACAGCTAATTCTAAGTCTGCATGTGTTTAAAAAGTAATGTTAAAAAATCTGACATTTGAAATGCTGTTACATGAAATTAAACATCAGTCAACTGGCATAAAAAAGATGTCCATTCACAGCATGAAAATTTGAGAAACTTTCTTCCTTTACAGTGTGAGTTGAAGGCAACTCCAACAGTGAATCCTCCATCCTAAATCCTCTGCCCCCAGCTTTTCAAAGGGCACAGAAATTGAACCCAGCAAAGATGCCCTGTCAAAATGATTTAAACGGAGAAAAAAATGTTGCTAGAGGGCTGGAGGGGAATTCATACTCCGGATCAAGAAAACATTTTTAAGTAGTTTTCACTGGTGGCCTGTGTTGAGACATATAACAGCTCAGACTGCTGTTTTTCCAAGAGGTTAAATTTCAAAAAAAGAAAACGACAGCAAACAGGCTTCCAATTTACTCAACAATGTCACAACTGGCGGGAGATCTGTTCAAAGGAGAACGACTGATTTACAAATTCTTGGACCTAATGCGCTAAGTGTATTAACACTTAGAAAACTTAGTGTTTTTGAGAGTCACATTTATGACTCCTGGGTTGACACAGCCGTGTCCAAGCACACTGGCCCTCATGATAACTCTTTGCTCTGTAATTCAGTCCCACAGCGGGAAGCCACTATTAAGTCAACCTTCAATCCCTGAACAGACCTTGTGCCAATGGACACAGACTGGAGTTAATAGTCCATCTTTTTAAGGAATAAGTTAGAGGGGAATGCTTACATCACAATTCCAAAATATTAACCATAGCAGGTAGAATATTACATTTCCCTTGTCCCTGTCTTAGGAAGGCAAGCTGACTAGATCATCATTCAGTTTCCCACAGATCCTTTCCACAAATGGAGCACTGCTATCTGGCGGCAGTAGAAACAACAGAGAAACTGCCTTAACATGTTGAAAATAAAGGGTGGGGAAGAAGTCACTGAACAGGACTCGTTGAAAGAATGAGGATGTGTTTTGGAGAAGGAGGAAAACAGAAATAGAGAAGTGAGTGTCAAACAGCTAGTAATTCTAAAAATTTAGGGCTGCAACTGGCTTTAAATATCCTGTATACACCAGCAAGTCTTCTTTCCAGAAAGTACTAATTTTTCCAGCTTATTTAGCTGTAAGCATGGTTAAAGAGTCCAGTCACAAAACAAGTTTAAAGTAGGTTTGATGAAGGTTTCAGCACTGCATATATGGACCCATTAAATGTATTTATCAAAAGGAAGAACAATAACACCAAAATGTATACTTCTTTAGCTAGAAAAATAAGTTCTCATATAAAAAATATTTTTTACATACATATATAGACAAACATCTAGAAAACATAAAACATTGCACTAAAATCTGTAGGACTATAAATTGTACTGGATACATTCATTTTATATATTTGTGTGTTAATTCACGTATCTATCCATTTATCTAGTTGCCCTTGGAAAAGAAAAAGCTGTAAGAACAATATATTAGGAGGAGTGATAGTGTTAATTGTAATTATAGCCTGGAGCTTCTATGACGTCAATGAATATGTAATTTAACTGATAAAGAATCCAAAGTAATGCTCATAAAGATGCTCTTGGAATTTGGGAGAGGAATGGAGAACACAGTAGAACTTCAGCAGAGTTAGAAAATATAAAGAATAAATCAAAGCTGAAAAATCAAATAACTAAAATGAAAACTACACTAGAGGAAATCAACGACAGATGAGATGATACAGAAAAATGGATCAGTGATCTGGAAAACAGGTTTTTTAGACATATCTCCTCAAGCAAGGGAAACAAAAGTAAAATAAGCAAATGGGACTATATCAAGCTTTTGTATATCTAAGATCACTATCAACAAAACAAAAAGACCACCTACTAAATGAGATAATCTATTTGCAAATGATCTGACAAAGGGTTAATATCCAATATATGCAAAAACCTTATATAACTCAACATAAATAAACAACCCATTTTTAAAAATGGACAAAGGATCTGAATAGATATTTTTCCAAAGAAGATATACCGATGGCCAACAGGCACATGAAAAGATGCTCAATATCAGTAATTACCAGGGAAATACAAATGAAAACCACAATAGGATACCAGCTTATACTTGTCAGAATGGCTGTTATCAAAAAGACCAGAAATAACACATGTTGGCAAGGATATAGAGAAAAGAGAACCCTCATACATTGCTTTGGGAATGTAAATTAGTTCAGCCACTATGAAAAACAGTACAGAGCTTCTTCAAAAAATTAAACATTGAGCTATCATATGATCTAGCAGCTCCATTCTTGGGCATTTATTTAAAGAAAATAAAAACACTAATTTGAAAAGATTTATGTACTCTAATGTTCATTGCAATATTGCTTACAATAGCCAGTATATGGAAGCAACATAAATGTCCATTGATAGATAAATAGATAAAGATGTTTTGTACGCACACACACACACACACACGCATATATGCCATAAAAAAAGAACAAACTCCTGCCACATATGACAACATGGATGGACGTGAGAGTATTATGTTAAGTGAAATAAGTCAGACAGAGAAAGACAAGTACCATATGATTTTGTTTATGTGTGGAATATAAAGAAAAACAAACAAACATAACAAAACAGAGACAGGTACAGAGAACGCATGTGTGGTTGCCAGAGAGAGGGTTACAAGAAGTGAAATAGGTGAAGGGGATTAAAAGGTACAAACTTCCAGGTATAAAATAAGCAGTCAGAGGGATGTAATACACAGCATGGAGAATATACTCAATAATACTGTAATAACTTTGTACGGGAACAGATGGTTACTGGACATCATGGTGATCATTTCTAACGTATAAAAGTATCAAATCACTATGTTGTACACATGAAACTAATATAATGTCATGTATATGTCAATATTTAAATAAAGAAAAGGCTTCAAGAAAGATGGTTTAAGTTTTAAACAGTTGTATTCACCAACAATAATCAAATCACAGTGGCCCTAAAACTACACTTTGTGTTACTCTTCATATATTGTTTATTCAATTTAATCAAATATCACCTCATGTATCAGTTATTTAAAGAATTTTTACTTCCAGTTTGTTGGTTGCATTAAGAACTCAGAAAATATTTAGAAAAGCTGGTTTACACTGAAAAGATGAATATGATACACTTTGTTCTTTACCACGGTTTAGCATTGTAGACCTTACCAATAAGTAACAATGTGTTGTGTTAGTTAATTCAACAAAAATAGTAATATTCGAAAGATAGGGCATGGGGATTTTTTTTTTTTTAACAAATATCCCTGGTAATTTTCATGCATACCAAAAATAGAAACCTGCTGGCTTAAGTGGTGGAATTTCTGTTGTTTGCAGGATGCTCCTATAAGTTTCTTTTCTAATCTCCTCCCCCGACTCTCTCATTCTTTTCTTAAAGAACCTGCCTTCATTGTGCACTAAGTGGTCTGAGTCCCACAATCCTTGCTATTATCCATAGCTAAGTAGAACAAAGATGGAGCCCTGAGCCAATATGGGTTCATGAGTCACTCTCTGGTAAAATGTAGTTCAGACTCAAAGACTGGTCCACCTCTGTTGGGAACTGAGAAGCAGTAAAAAGCAAGTGTATTCACTCAATTAAAGACTAATTTTCTAGTGCCAAAGGTAGAATTAAAATATGTATGTAGATAGATAGATGATAGATAGACAGACAGATAGACATTAGATAAGCGTCTCTTGTGCCTCCTGCATGGGCAGGCAGATCCTTTACCACGTGCCTCCTGGGCAGCCCCACAGCTGCAACACACACAGATACAGATGGTTTTACAAGACAGCAAACTCACATACTATGAACAAAGCAAAAATAAATTTAAGACCACTTCCATGCTCTCAAAGGTAAAAGGAGAGAATTGCCAGATAAATAAGAATAAAGACTCTAGCATCTTATCTTGCCAGGCAGAGTAGAAGTAAGTGAAATTCTCTCAGTTGTGTCTGACTCTGTAACCCCATGGACTGTAGCCCACCGGCTCCTCTGTCCATGGAATTCTCCAGGCAAGAATACTGGAGTGGATAGCCATTCCCTTCTCCAGGAGATGTTCCCAACCCAGGGATCAAACCCAGGTCTCCCCACTGTAGTCGAATTCTTTCCTGTTTGTGCTACCAAGAAAATAGTCAGTTGTAGGGGAGGGGCCTCAAACCAACATTGCTTCAATTGCTGCCACTTCCTCTACCATTGATATTCTTGCTGCTCCAACCCCATCAATGATGGGGAGAGTGAGAATTCAGAGAGCCTCTATTTAGTACATTCTACCTGGCAGGGACTGGTGTCAGCATTTCATATACATCAAGGCAGTAATTTCTCACAATAATCCCATGATGTTGGCATTGTTGTCAACATTCTACAGATAAAGACTTGGAAGTGGTCAGAGAAGTAAAGAAAGTAGGTCCAAAATTGCTAGTTCAGTTCAGTTGCTCAGTCGTGTCCGACTCTCTGTGACCCCATGAACCGCAACATGCCAGGCCTCCCTGTCCATCACCAACTCCCGGAGTTCACCCAAATCCATGTCCATCGAGTCGATGATGCCATCCAACCATCTCATCCTCTGTCGTCCCCTTCTCCTCCTGCCCTCGATCTTTCCCAGCATCAGGGTCTTTTCCAATGAGTCAGTTCTTCACATCAGGTGGCCAAAGTATTGGAGTTTCAGCTTCACCATCAGTCCTTCTAATGAACACTGAGGACTGATCTCCTTTAGGCTGGACTGCTTGGATCTTCTTGCAATCCAAGGGACTTTCAAGAGTCTTCTCCAACACCACAGTTAAAAAGCATCAGTTATTCGGCACTTAACTTTCTTTATAATCCAACTCTCACATCCATACATGACTACTGGAAAAACCATAGCCTTGACTAGACGGACCTTTGTTGGCAAAGTAATGTCTTGGCTTTTTAATATGCTATGTAGGTTGGTCATAACTTTCCTTCCAAGGAGTAAGTGTCTTTTAATTTCATGACTGCAATCACCATCTGCAGTGATTTTTGAGCCCACAAAAATAAAGTCTGCCACTGTTTCCACTGTTTCCCCATCTATCTGCCATGAAGTGATGGGACCGGATGCCATGATCTTAGTTTTCTGAATGTTGAGCTTTAAGCCAACTTTTTCACTCTCCTCATTCACTTTCATCAAGAAGTTCTTTAGTTCTTCTTTACTTTCTGCCATAAGGGTGGTGTCATCTGCATAGCTAAGGTTATTGATATTTCTCCCGGCACTCTTGATTCCAGCTTGTGCTTCATCCAGCCCAGCGTTTCTCATGATGTACTCTGCATATAAGTTAAATAAGCAGGGTGACAATATACAGCCTTGATATACTCCTTTTCCTATTTGGAACCAGTCTATTGTTCCATGTCCAGTTCTAACTGTTGCTTCCTGACCTGCATACAGGTTTCTCAAGAGGCAGATCAGGTGTTCTGGTATTTCCATCTCTTGAAGGATTTTCCACAGTTTATTGTGATCCACTCAGGCAAAGGCTTTGGCATAGTCAATAAAGCAGAAATAGATGTTTTTCTGGAACTCTCTTGCTTTTTCAATGATTCAGTGGATGTTGGCAATTTGATCTCAAGTTCCTCTGCCTTTTCTAAAATCAAATCCCTTATGACTATACAGTGGAAGTGAGAAATAGATTTAATGAACTAGATCTGATAGACAGAGTGCCTGATGAACTATGGATGGAGGTTCGTGACATTGTACAGGAGACAGGAATCAAGACCATCCCCAAGAAAAAGAAATGCAAAAAAGCAGAATGGCTGTCTGAGGAGGCCTTACAAATAGCTGTGAAAAGAAGAGAAGCGAAAAACAAAGGAGAAAAGGAAAGATATAAGCATCTGTATGCAGAGTTCCAAAGAATAGCAAGGAGAGATAAGAAAGCCTTCCTCAGCCATCAATGCAAAGAAATAGAGGAAAACAATAGAATGGGAAAGACTAGAGATCTCCTCAAGAAAATTAGAGATACCAAGGGAACATTTCATGCAAAGATGGGCTCGATAAAGGACAGAAATGGTATGGACCTAACAGAAGCAGAAGATATTAAGAAGAGGTGGCAAGAATACATAGAAAACTGTACAAAAAAGATCTTCATGACCAAGATAATCACGATGGTGTGATCACTCACCTAGACCCAGACATCCTGGAATGTGAAGTCAAGTGGGCCTTAGGAAGCATCAATATGAACAAAGATAATGGAGGTGATGGAATTCCAGTTGAGCTATTCCAAATCCTGAAAGATGACGCTGTGGAAGTGCTGCACTCAATATGCCAGCAAATATGAAAAACTCAGCAGTGGCCACAGGACTGGAAAACGTCAGTTTCATTCCAATCCCAAAGAAAGGCAATGCCAAAGAATGCTCAAACTACCACACAGTTGCACTCATTTTACACGCTAGTAAAGTAATGCTTAAAATTGTGCAAGCCAGGCTTCAACAATACATGAACCAAAATTGCTAAAATTATAGCTAATTCTGTCTGACTCAGTGTCTGTGTTTTTAACTATGGGTATAACAAAAAAGAAGGGGTGGCTAGATTAAGGAATATAGCTAAGAATAAGTTGTGAATGCATATGACAACATTTATACAATTTAACTTTGCCTCGGGCTCTCTTTGATAGGAGATTAATTACTTTTCAACATTTATAACTTATAACAATATGTACTACATAAACCATGGGAAGTCCATCTTATTATATATAGATGCAGGCAGCATCACATTTACCTAAATCCATATTCTCTAGCTCAGGTTTCCAGTAGCTCCCTATAAACAGTCATGGGAAGATGCAGTTTTAAAGAATTTTTGCTTTCAAGAATGCCCATGCTAGTAGTGTGTAGATAGGTACTAAAATGAGTAAGAGGAACTTCATTTTTAAAAATCTTAGGAAGGATAAAATTTGTTTAAGATGTTAGGTGTATATGATTTGTGGTTTTTAAAAAAATCCACATAAACTTCCTGTATCATCATTTTAACAGGGAGATGCTATCTCTTTAAGTAAGTTTCATGGAAGCACCTATTAACAGTGAAAACTCCATAGAGTGGGGCATTTCTCAAATTTCTAACAATTTGAAAATTCATCCTGCCTCTTCTGTGTAGAGGTTAGGGTGCTGTATTAACTTACCTCTCCTAACACGTTGATTAAAAATAAGTTGTTTGTAAATACACTACAAAGTGGAAATCTCATGCATGAAGTCCTTCTAAGAATGAAAATAAAAGAGCTCTTATCACGAAAATGCTTAGTAGAAAGACAAACTATTAAGTCGTATTTTGTACTTTTAAAAACATGATTGTTAACAGCACAGCAAAATCCACAACGTTATAAAATACAAGAATTTCAAGTTTTTTCCAAATTTTTAATTAGAAAATGAATGAATGAACTAGAATTTTAAAAATCTTTTGACAGTTTAACACCTAGGCATATTATTATATGACCTGCTTGGTCAAAAAATAGTCTGTTTTGCAGTAATATGAAATCATCAGATGGTCTGTGCTAGATTGTAAGCTCTTTTTTATTTTATTTTTAACATGTTATTTTTTCCTTCTGAGATTCCAGATATTTGGGGGGTTTTGTTTGTTTTGTCTTTTGCTACACTATGCAGCATGCAAGATCTCAGTTCCCTGAGCAGAAATTGAACCCTGGATCAGGGATCAAACCTATGGCCCCTGCAGTGGAAGTGCAGTCTTCAACACTGGACTACCAGGGAAGCTCCATTTTTTGGTTTTTAAAAATTTTTTTCATTGAATTATAGTTAATCTACAATGTTGTTTTAGTTTCAAGTGTACAGCCAAGTGATTCAGTTATACATATATATATTTTTTCAGATTCTTTTCCATTGTAGGTTATTATAAGATATTGAGTATTGAATTTGGGGTTTATCATTGCTATACTTTTATTTCTTCCTCATTCAGCCTTATACACTGGCTAAAATTCTTTTAACATATTTATCTTAATGTGATTAATTTTATTTTGTAATAAGTAAAAGGAGTGAAATCTGGTTAAATATGAATGAGATTTTTCTGTGGTGAATAATATTATGGTAGCTCTGCTAAATAGATGTTCAAAAATTCAAAATAGTTTTATTTTGGAGACATTTTCTATGCTAAAGATGTTTGTCCTAATATACCACTTAGTCCAAGGGACTCTCAAGGGTCTTCTCCAACACCACAGTTCAAAAGCATCAAGTCTTTGGCGCTCAACTTTCTTCACAGTCCAACTCTCACATCCATACATAACTACTGGAAAAACCATAGCCTTGACTAGACAGAACTTTGTTGGCAAAGTAATGTCTCTGCTTTTGAATGTGCTATCTAGGTTGGTCATAACTTTCCTTCCAAGGAGTAAACATCTTTTAATTTCATGGCGGCAATCACCACCTACAGTGATTTTGGAGCCCAGAAAAATAAAGTCTGACACTGTTTCCACTGTTTCCCCATCTATTTCCCATGAAGTGATGGGACCGGATGCCATGATCTTCGTTTTCTGAATGTTGAGCTTTAAGCCAACTTTTTCACTCTCCTCTTTCACTTTCATCAAGAGGCTTTTTAGTTCCTCTACACCTAGAGTTAGAGGAACTCAAAACATATTCAGAAAAAAAATTTAAATAATAGACCTATAAAGTTATTTAGCGAAAGACAGGAAGAAATTAATGAGAAATTAATTAGAGAGCAAGAAATTAATGCTGAAATTTAACTATTAACATTTTTAATGGTAACAGATTAATATAACTCTTTGGTTTGATTTATTAATAATAGCACTCTTCCAGAAGTTTTATAAAAGGGCTTGTTGTGGTTGTTTAGTTGCCAAGTCGTTTCCGACTCTTTTGTGATCCCCTTACCTTGGACGAGAGGTATCTCCTCACTGCAGCCCCTCCTGATCTTGAACTTGGAGTAGCTCCTCTTGGCCCTCCTGTGCCCATGTAGCCACCATTCCTTGGACGTGGGGTTGCTCCTCTCGGGCACCACCCCTAACCTCAGACATGGGGTAGCTCCTCTCGGCCGCAGCCCCTGCCCTTGGGTGAGGAATAGCTCCTCTTGGCCACGCTTCTGCGCAGTCCATCTCAGCCGGCGCGCTTCTGCACGGTCCAAGGTAAGGAGCAGCACTGCGCTTTGCTGGAGCAGCCGTGAAGAGATACCCCATGTCCAAGGTAAGAGAAACCTAGGTAAGACGGTAGGTGTTGCGAGAGGGCATCAGTGGGCAGACACACTGAAACCATAATCACAGAAAACTAGTCAATCTAATCACACAGACCACAGCCTTGTCTAATTCAATGAAACTAAGCCATGCCGTGTAGGGCCACCCAAGACGGGTGGGTCATGGTGGAGAGGTCTGACAGAATGTGGTCCACTGGAGAAGAGAATGGCAAACCACTTCAGTATTCTTGACTTGAGAACCCCATGAACAGTATGAAAAGGCAAAATGATAGGATACTGAAAGAGGAACTCCCCAGGTCGGTAGGTGCCCAATATGCTACTGGAGATGAGTGGAGAAATAACTTCAGAAAGAATAAAGGGATGGAGCCAAAGCAAAAAGAATACCCAGTTGTGGATGTGACTGGTGATAGAAGCAAGGTCCGAAGCTGTAAAGAGCAATATTGCATAGGAACCTGGAATGTTAGGTCCATGAATCAAGGCAAATTGGAAGTGGTCAAACACTTCCAATGGCAAGAGTGAATGTCGACATTCTGGGAATCAGTGAACTAAAATGGACTGGAATGGGTGAATTTAACTCAGATGACCATTATATCTACTATTGTGGGCAGGAATCCCTTAGAAGAAATGGAGTAGCCATCGTGGTCAACAAAAGAGTCTGAAATGCAGTACTTGGATGCAATCTCAAAAATGACAGAACGATCACTGTTCATTTCCAAGGCAAACCATTCAATATCAGGGTAATCCAAGTCTATGCCCCAACCAGTAATGCAGAAGAAGCTGAAGTTGAATGGTTCTATGAAGACCTACAAGACCTTTTAGAACTAACACCCAAAAAAGATGTCCTTTTCATTATAGGGGACTGGAATGCAAAAGTAGGAAATCAAGAAACACCTGGGGTAACAGGCAAATTTGGCCTTGGAATATGGAATGAAGCAGGGCAAAGGCTAATAGAGTTTTGCCAAGAGAACACACTGGTCATAGCAAACACCCTCTTCCAACAACACAAGAGAAGACTCTACACATGGACATCACCAGATGGCCAACACCAAAATCAGACTGATTATATTCTTTGCAGCCAAAGATGGAGAAGCTCTATACAGTCAGCACAAACAATACTGGGAGCTGACTGTGGCTCAGATCATGAACTCCTTATTGCCAAATTCACACTTAATTGAAGAAAGTAGGGAAAATCACTAGACCATTCAGGCATGACCTAAATCAAATCCCTTATGATTATACAGTGGAAATGAGAAATAGATTTAAGGGACTAGATCTGATAGACAGAGTGCCTGATGAACTATGGAATGAGGTTCGTGACATTGTACAGGAGACAGGGATCAAGACCATCCCCATGGAAAAGAAATGCAAAAAAGCAAAATGGCTGTCTGTGGAGGTCTTACAATTAGCTGTGGAAAGAAGAGAAGCCAAAAGCAAAATTATAAGCATCTGAATGCAGAGTTCCGAAGAGTAGCAAGGAGAGATAAGAAAGCCTTCCTCGGTGATCAGTGCAAAGACGTAGAGAAAAACAATAGAATGGGAAAGGCCAGAGATCTCGTCAAAAAAATTAAAGGTACCAAGGGAACATTTCATGCAAAAATGGGCTCAATAAAGGACAGAAATGGTATGGACCTAACAGAAGCAGAAGATATTAAGAAGAGGTGGCAAGAATACACAGAAGAACTGTACAAAAAAGATTTTCAAAACCAAGATAATCATGATGGTGTGATCATTCACCTAGAGCCATACATCCTGGAATGTGAAGTCAAGTGGGCCTTAAGAAGCATCACTACGAAAGAAGATAGTGGAGGTGATGGAATTCCAGTTGAGCTATTTCAAATCCTGAAAGATGACCCTGTGGAAGTGCTGCACTCATTATGCCAGCAAATATGAAAAACTCAGCAGTGGCCACAGGACTGGAAAAGGTCAGTTTCATTCCAATCCCAAAGAAAGGCAATGCCAAAGAATGCTCAAACTACCGCACAGTTGCACTCATCTCACAGGCTAGTAAAATAATGCTCAAAATTCTCCAAGCCAGGCTTCAGCAATACGTGAAGCGTGAACTCCAAGATGTTCAAGCTGGTTTTAGAAAAGGCAGAGGTACCAGAGATCAAATTGCCAACATCTGCTGGATCATGGAAAAAAGGAAGAGAGTTCCAGAAAAACATCTACTTCTGCTTTATTGACTATGCCAAAGCCTTTGACTGTGTGGATCACAATAAACTGTGGAAAATTCTGAAAGAGATGGGAATACCAGACACCTGACCTGCCTCTTGAGAAACCTGTATGCAGGTGAGCAAGCAACAATTAGAACCGGACATAGAACAACAGACTGGTTCCAAATAGGAAAAGGAGTACATCAAGGCTGTATATTATCACCCTGCTTATTTAACTTATATGCAGAGTACATCCTGAGAAACGCTGGGCTGGATGAAGCACAAGCTGGAATCAAGATTGCCGGGAGAAATATCAATAACCTCAGATGTGCAGATGATACCACCCTTATGGCGGAAAGTGAAGAGGAACTAAAAAGCCTGTTGATGAAAGTGAAAGAGGAGAGTGAAAAAATTGGCTTAAAGCTCAACATTCAGAAAACGAAGATCATGGCATCTGGTCCCATCGCTTCATGGGAAATAGATGGGGAAACAGTGGAAACAGTGTCCGGCTTTTTTGAGGGGGCTCCAAAGTCACTGCAGATGGTGATTGCAGCCATGAAATTAAAAGATGCTTACTCTTTGGAAGGAAAGTTATGACCAACCTAGATAGCATATTCAAAAGCAGAGACATTACTTTGCCAACAAAGGTCCGTCTAGTCAAGGCTATGGTTTTTCCAGTAGTCATTTATGGATGTGAGAGTTGGACTGTGAAGAAAGCTGAGCGCTGAAGAATTGATGCTTTTGAATTGTGGTGTTGGAAAAGACTCTTGAGAGTCCCTTGGACTGCAAGGAGATCCAACCAGTCCATTCTAAAGGAGATCAGTCCTGGGTGTTGTTTGGAAGGACTGATGCTAAAGCTGAAACTCCAATACTTTGGCCACCTCATGGGAAGAATTGACTCATTGGAAAAGACTCTGATGCTGGCAGGGTTTGGGGGCAGGAGGAGAAGGGGACAACAGAGGTTGAGATGGCTGGATGGCATCACCGACTCGATGGACATGAGTTTGGGTGAACTCCGGGAGATGGTGATGGACAGGGAGGCCTGGTGTGCTGCCATTCATGGGATCACAAAGAGTTGGACACGACTGACTGACTGAACTGAAATGAACTGGACTAAAGCCCTCCAGGCTCTTCTGTCTATGGGATTTCCCAGATGAGAATACTAGAGTGAGTTTTCATGTCCTTCTCCAGGGGATCTTCCCCACCCAGGGATTGAACCTGAGTCTCTTGCATCTGCTGAGTTGGCAGGTGGATTCTTTACCACTGAGCCACCAGGGAATGTCAAGTAATTAAGACCCCAAATTATTTAATTTTGATACGTGAACCGTGAACTTCCTGATGTTCAAGCTGGTTTTAGAAAAGGCAGAGGAACCAGAGATCAAATTGCCAACATCCAATGGATCGTCGAAAAAGCAAGAGAGTTCTAGAAAAACATCTATTTCTGCTTTATTGACTATGCCAAAGCCTTTACCTGTGTGGATCACAATAAACTGTGGAAAATTCTTAAAGAGATAGGAATACCAGACCACCTGACCTGCCTCTTGAGAAATCTGTATGCAGGTCAGGAAGCAACAGTTAGAACTGGATATGGAACAACAGACTGGTTCCAAATAGGAAAGGAATACATCAAGGCTGTATATTGTCACCCTGCTTATTTAACTTATATGCAGAGTACATCCTGAGAAACACTGGGCTGGAAGAAGCACAAGCTGGAATCAAGATTGCCAGGAGAAATATCAATAGCCTCAGATATGCAGATGACACCACCCTTATGGCAGAAAGTAAAGAGGAACTAAAAAGCCTGTTGATGAAAGTGAAAGTGGAGAGTGAAAAAGTTGGCTTAAAGCTCAACACTCAGAAAACAAAGATCATGGCATCCGGTCCCATCACTTCCTGGGAAATAGATGGGGAAACAGTGGAAACAGTGTCAGACTTTATTTTTCTGGGCTCCAAAATCACTGCAGATGGTGACTGCAGCCATGAAATTAAAAGACACTTACTCCTTGGAAGAAAAGTTATGACCAACCTAGATAGCATATTGAAAGGCAGAGACATTACTTTGCCATCAAAGGTCCGTCTAGTCAAGGCTATGGTTTTTCCTGTGGTCATGTATGGATGTGAGAGTTGGACTGTGAAGAAGGCTGAGCGCCGAAGAATGGATGCTTTTGAACTGTGGTGTTGGAGAAGACTCTTGAGAGTCCCTTGGACTGCAAGGAGATCCAACCAGTCCATTCTGAAGGAGATCAGCCCTGGGATTTCTTTGGAAGGAATGATGCTAAAGCTGAAACTCCAGTACTTTGGCCACCTCATGCGAAGAGTTGACTCATTGGAAAAGACTCTGATGCTTGGAGGGATTGGAGGCAAGAGGAGAAGAGGACGACAGAGGATGAGATGGCTGGATGGCATCACCGACTCAATGGACGTGAGTCTGAGTGAACTCCGGGAGTTGGTGATGGACAGGGAGGCCTGGCGTGCTGTGATTCACGGGGTCGCAAAGAGTCGGACATGACTGAGCGACTGAACTGAACTAACTGAACTGAAAGGGAGATTATCTGGAGTGTGTTTGGCTTAATCAAGTGAGTCCATTCAAAAAAGTTTGGAGGTCAGAAATGTCCCCTCTGCTGGGGTCTTGGAGAAGCAGGCTACCCTGAACTCTACAGCTATGAGAAAGTGGATTCTGTCAGCAACCACATGAGCTTGAAAGAGGACCTTAGCTTCAGATGAAATTACAGCCCTGGCAACACCATAATTATAGCCTTGAGGGACCCTGAAGTCTTTGAAAACCGGTCATGATTTTCAGCTTTTTAAAATGTCTAAACAGTTCAATAATGGTGTTGAAATGTTGGAAATGTGATGGAATTTGGCCTAAGTTTTCCACCTTAATTGCTTTTCTTTTATGTTGTTTGCTTTATATGACATATGTTAGCTGCTCAGTCTTGTCTGACTCTTTGCAATCCCATGGACTGTAGCCTGACAGGCTCCTCTGTCCATGGAATTTTTCAGGCAAAAATGCTGGAAGATCCCTTCTCCAGGGAATCTTCCTGACCCATGCTTCGAACCCTGGTCTCCTGCATTGCAGGCAGATTCTTCACCATCTGAACTACCAAGAAAGCTCTGTTTGCTTTATTCATTTAATTTTTTACCAGAATAATACATGTGTATGATTTAAGAAACCAGCCAGCTATAGATATTATCCTTTAATTTGCTACGGTGAAAGTTAAAAAATTTATCAATCTGCTCTAGTCCTCACCCCAAATAAAAGCAGATGCATTTACCTTTTATCCTCACTACTCTTTTCAGTTAAAGTAAAATTGTTATTATAAAGGAAATTGTTGTTGTTTAGTTGCTGAGTTGTGTCTGACTCCTTTGTAACCCCATGAATGGAGAAGCTGGCAGGCTACAGCAGGGACTTAGGGAGTAAACAACAACTCACACTGTGACTGGTTTCAAGCTACCAGTAGTTTAATAATGGCTTGTAAGAGTCCTGAGTATTTAACAATTGTCTCTTGACACCAGACAAAGCTGGCTCCAGTCCAGAACTGTTTACGCCTTTTAAAAACAATTTTTGTCATGTAGGACTTTGGGATAAGGTTGAGATAAAGTTAGAAATTCACCCACCGTATTTAATGGGAAGTCTTAATTCCTTACTTAGCTAGTTTGTATAGACATAAACACAGTGACTAGAAAAAAATATTCACATGAGTGAAATAAATATAAGAAATGAAAATTACCTGGAATATATGCGTAAGGTGGTGCTGCAAACAATGATGGATTTGTTTTTTCCTCATTCACCTTTCCTTCCCTAACCTTTAAGTTAACAGGATTTCTTCCCTCTTACTCTATCCCTTGCATATGTGTAAACATATCTATTAAAATAACTACAAGATTGAAAAGAAGCAAAATAAAGTTCGCTTCCTTTGAACACAAGCTCAAACTAAAAAGCTTCAGTTAGAAGGATGTATTTTTAAACAGTGAGATGATATTTAGGGCTACCATGTCCTAACACCAACTCATAAGGCATTATCACTAATCTGTGTCTTGGAGGTGTGGTACAAATAAACTTACATGTTAAAATAATATTTGCTTTCACATTCGTCACTCCTCGGTTACTCAGAGAAGTAAATCAGAGAGGATATCTAACTTGTAAAAATTATCTTATCCTTTCTAATTGGACTGTGGAATATTTATCACCAGCTCCATTTCTAAGAAATCTTAAGGCAAGGCCGGAAAGCCACAGAAAACTGTGACTAATAGTCGGTGAAGCTCCCTCATGTGAAGCAATGGCATCACTGAATTAATATCTGCAACATGTGATACACAATGTGGAAACATTAAGCATCATGGCACAGAGGTTAATGCTAAATGGCAAGCAACACAGTGAGCGAATTAAACTCATACTTCTTGTACTGAGACAAGGTTTGTCAAACACCCACAAAATTCACAAACAGGTTCTGAAAGAATTGCACTCTCCAAATGTAGAATGGAAGCAGTCTTAGATTTGTCTTTTTACAGCATTCAATTACAGATAAAGAAACTGAGGACCAAAGAGGAGAAGCCAGTAGTTAAATGGGAACTGAGAGAGATTCAGTATTTCTACCTCACATCTGGAAATCTCATGACTAAAGATTCCTGTCACCCCCAAAATCTCCCTCAGGATCAGGAGAAAATGAAACTAGGAAATGTACATTTCACACACTCTTATTTGGAAAGAATACTTCTAGTTTCAAAGCCTGTTGTCCCACTAAAATACCAGCATAGTTTTTTGCAGAGTTCTACTTGTGTGAAATAATTACAAATCTTGGTTTTGAGGATCATAAACTTATTTTTGTTTTGACCATAACTTCTGTTATTGTACATCACGAGCCTTTGCATGAGTAATATGAGTGAGGAATGTTGCCTTTGGCTGTTTTATGTCCTGTGTCTAAAATGCAGACAATGTGTCTAAAAAAAAAAAGAAAAAAAAAAGTTCTGAAAACAGCAATGCGGAAAGAAAACAAAAAGAATTGTGATCTTGGTAACTGCTGTTTCATGTAAAAATATTCCCAACTTTTAACAAATTTTATTTTCTCCTCCAGCCAAATGTTTGAAGCAGAACCCATGTTGGACATCAGCCATATCTTGGCTTTAGTTGTCATATGTAGTATTTCAGAAAATCTGCTTTGGTTTATTTTGTGTGATGTCATATTGTTAGGGGAAGCACACTAATTGAAACCGCCCACCCTGGCCAGGCTACCATAGTAACCATTTGCATGAGTTGTTTTATGACAGGAGATCCTGATAAGGAATACGGAACTAATAAGCCACCACCAACCGGAAGAGTTTGGGAAAGGTCCAAAGGAGACACTGTGTGTCCGTCCTCTTCCCAGAATCCCCCTCATTATCATCCATCTTGGCTGAGCTGATGCGTGCGCCACCAAGAAAGACTATGAATTAGAATGATTGGCCAAAGACCACCCGGAAACTAATCCTATCACCATAAAACCAGAGACTGCTAGCCGCGGGGCAGAGCAGTTCTCCTGGGTTACCTTACCCTACTGCTCTCCACCCGGGTGCACTTTCCCAATAAAATCTCTTGCTTTGTCAGCACATGTGTCTCCTCGGACAATTCATTTCCGAGCGTTAGACAAGAGCCCAGTTTCAGGCCCTGGAAGGGGTCTGCCTTCCTGCAACAATATTACATGAAATAGTCTTAAAATATAGCTATTCATGAGCAATTTCATGACAGAAGTGACAAAATGTACACATGGCTAGAGTTAACTTTTGAAACTTAGGAAAAAAAAAAGATCTAGGTAAAAAGACAAAAAAAAAGTCCATTAAGTTAAAAAAATATCCCCAAGGTGTGCAGAGTATAGGTGAGCTTTGATGGATAATTACTCAGTTCTCTGATCTTTCAGGTAGGTCCTGATCATTCCAACATTGTTGGCAAGAAAAGATCCAAATTTTACTTTCAGTGAATTGTCTTTTCAGTGAATGACTATAGGTAAGGCTCTGCAATCAAAAGCAGAGATTATCCAGTATGAACTTCAACAGTGATTATCTACATGCCGTGGGTAGCATCTCTGTTTCTTTAGAGAGCTGCCCTCCTAGGAAGTTGAGGACCATCATTCATCTTGTTTCACCATCAGTTGCCAATGGATTGCCTTATGGGGGTTTACTATCCTTTTAAAATTTTGTCAGATTTCCTTCCAGTGACTTATGTACTTGATGACTTAAAATTTTCTTGGTGTCTTATGATTGTCACTGAGTGTGTATGAGAAGTTTTGTCTTTATAAGGCTGTGATGAAGGAGAAAGAGATTCCCATAAGCCAAGGAGAAGATGACAAGGTGATTGACACCAGGCAAGAGGATTAAAAATATTTCTTTGTGGTCTAAGGAAGCCTATGTAATAAAGCAATGAAAAAAATATTTTAGGATTCCTATTCTATTAAAAACAGTACAAGGGGACTCTAAGAATATAGAATTAAAGGTATGTCCAGGATCCTTTGCCATATTGACTGTCGCAATTCTAAGTAGTTCTTTGAGTGCTCAGTCACTCAGTCACGTCTCTTTGTGACTCCGTGGAATGTAGCCCACCAGGCTCCTCTGTCCATGGGCTTATCCAGGAAAGAACACTGGAGTAGGTTGCCATTTCCTACTCCAGGGGATCTTACCGACCCAGGAATTGGACCTGCGTCTCCTGCATCTCCTGCATCGTAGGCAGATGCCTTACTACTGAGCCCCCTGGGAAGCCTAAGTAGTTCTTTAGGGATGACTATAAAAGTCAAGAGATAAATAAGCACATGTGAGCTCCTACGCATCACTCACTGTCACTACTGCAGGAATTCTAGATAAATAACAATTATATTTTTAGAAAAATATTGCTAATGATGTACTGGAAGACTTTTTATTCCTTGGTAATTGTTTTTAGGTGAACTCTTTGTAAAGTCTTATAGGTGTTTTAATTAAGATCATTATACCCAAGAATTTGGGACTTCCCTGGTGGTTCAGATGGTAGAGAATTCGCCTGCAATGTGGGAGGCCCAGGTTCGATCCCTGGGTCAGGAAGATTCACTGCAGAAGGGCATGACAACTCACTCCAGTATTCTTGCTAGCAGAATCCCATGGACAGAAGAGCCTGATGGGCTATGGACAGAGGAGCCCACGGAGAGCCCATGTCATGAGCCCATGGACAGAGCCCTGGCCGGCTATGGACAGAGGAGCCCATGGGGTTGCAAAGCGTCAGACATGACTGAGCAACTAACACTTTAACTTTACCCAGGAATTTACTTGCAGCCATGCTGGCCTCATTTTTTCTAAGTGGCACTTGTACCAATATCTTCTAGGGAGCATTTTATTTCACTAAAGTAGGGCTTACTTCTTTTCTGTTGCTCTTTTGTCATGTTTGATCCATTGGCCATTATAGATCCTAGCCCACAAATGTTTAGATCTGAATTCACCTTTATGGTTTCCTGTTCCTGAAAAGTCACATGATGGGTTGAGAGTTCCTTAAAAACCTGTGTATGTAACCTCTTTCTCCTTTAATCTGATTGATTTCCTTTTATTTCCCACCCTACCCTGCAGAGAAAAAAAAAAAAAGTCCTACAGTGTGCTTATTGTTGTTTTTGGTCTGCAGATTGTGTTAAGGTGGGGCAACTTCTGGTTTTCTTGATGTCTTATGATTGTCAGTGGACATGTACAGTTCAGCTGTCACTGAAAAGCTCTGACTGGGAGAAAGGAAAGCTAACAAACTTCGAGGAAGGGGATAAAGTAATTAGCATTTGGCTGGAGATTCAGAGCTGATTGTGCTCTGCTGGCTATTGGTCAAGAAGGCTTGTTCCAGGGCATAAAGAACAATCCAGACAGATTGCTTGTTGTTTTTGTTTGTTTGTTTGTTTGTTTTTGTTTTTATGTAACTACAAACTATAATGATCCCTCAATATAAATGGATGATAAGTATTAGGGCTAAAGAAAAGCAACACACTTGATAATATTCAACCTAGCACAGTTGTACAAATGCCAGGAGGCAGTGACACAAGGAACATCCATAAAGGGGGTGGCTTTCTGTCATTTTTCAGCCTGATTCTTGAGCCTAGGAGTGTTGTACTGTCCAGAGAGACAAAATATGTTTAAACATTACTGTGATTCACTCTTCAGAACCGATGGTGTGGAGTAGACTTAAAAAACAAGGTAGAACAGAAACAGAAGCGGTAAATATTTCTGTCATTTAATCATTTCCTGTTGAGGATGATCAGCCTAATGTAACCAAGTGTTTAGAGATCAGTAGATCAAATAACATGGACTCTCTGGTGCATTTTTCCATTTTAATTACATTGTTGGCAATATGGTGAGACACGCTTGAGTAGCATTCTCACTTCTATACATAAAAGATAAGAAATAATTTATAAAATTTTAAGGGAGACAAAAACAAATATACTAAAATTTTCTCTCCAGAAAGAGAAAAATTTCAGCCTACAAAAATTTTATTAGCTGACATAGGACAAGCTTTTCTTTTATAGTTACACTACCTAAGCCTGATAATTGTTTCATGAATTACTACACAAAGCTCATTGGATTATTTTTCTCAGAGACCCTCTCCTATCCATGCAATCTACCTCCTTCTGAATCTATTCATTATTTTATAGGATGTATATACATATATATATATATCCTATAAAATAATCATATATATACATATATCCTATAAAATAAGGAATACATATATCTACACACACAAACACATATATACCTTCCACTCAGTCTACATACACACACACACACACGCACACACACATACATACACATATGTACCCTCCACTTAGTCTTTATGAATAAAAATATTTTAAAAAGCTGAACTGCATTTTATAATTAAATATTTTAAGTAAGTATTTGAAGCTATTTCTGCTTTATTGGCTATGCCAAAGCCTTTGACTGTATGGATCACAAGAAACTGTGGAAAATTCTGAAAGAGATGGGAATACCAGACCACCTGATCTGCCTCTTGAGAAATTTGTATGCAGGTCAGGAAGCAACAGTTAGAACTGGATATGGAACAACAGACTGGTTCCAAATAGGAAAAGGAGTACGTCAAGGCTGCATATTGTCACCCTGCTTATTTAACTTATATGCAGAGTACATCCTGAGAAACGCTGGGCTGGAAGAAGCACAAGCTGGAATCAAGATTGCCGGGAGAAATATCAATAACCTCAGATGTGCAGATGACACCACCCTTATGGCGGAAAGTGAAGAGGAACTAAAAAGCCTATTGATGAAGGTGAAAGTCGAGAGTGAAAAAGTTGGCTTCAAGCTCAACACTCAGAAAACAAAGATCATGGCATCCGGTCCCATCACTTCATGGGAAATAGATGGGGAAACAGTGGAAACAGTGTCAGGCTCTTTTGAGGGGGCTCCAAAATCACTGCAGATGCTGACTGCAGCCATGAAATTAAAAGACACTTACTCCTTGGAAGGAAAGTTATGACCAACCTAGATAGCATATTCAAAAGCAGAGACATTACTTTGCCATCAAAGGTCCGTCTAGTCAAGGCTATGGTTTTTCCTGTGGTCATGTATGGATGTGAGAGTTGGACTGTGTAGAAAGCTGAACGCCGAAGAATTGATGCTTTTGAACTGTGGTGTTGGAGAAGACTCTTGAGAGTCTCTTGGACTGCAAGGAGATCCAACCAGTCCATTCTGAAGGAGATCAGCCCTGGGATTTCTTTGGAAGGAATGATGCTAAAGCTGAAACTCCAGTACTTTGGCCACCTCATGTGAAGAGCTGACTCATTGGAAAAGACTCTGATGTTGGGAGGGATTGGAGGCAAGAGGAGAAGGGGACGCCAGAGGATGAGATGGCTGGATGGCATCACTGACTCAATGGACGTGAGTCTGAGTGAACTCCGGGAGTTGGTGATGGACAGGGAGGCCTGGCGTCCTGCGATTCATGGGGTCGCAAAGAGTCGGACACGACTGAGCGACTGAACTGAACTGAAACTTGAATCTCTTTTGTAAAATGTGCATAACATCTACCTTGCAAAGGTATTGTAGGATTAGAGGTAATGTGTATAAAGCACACAGCCCAGTACCTGACATGTGGTAGATGCTAAGTAATTCACAGTTATCATTATTATATTATTGAAATGTTTTTTAACAAGCAAATAAGCCACATAATATAGAACACTTTATTCAAAACTGTGGGCTATGACCATTTGTAGCTCAGGAAATCAATTTGGTGTGTTTTTCCAGGATTAAAAGAAAAAGATAAAAATATAAGGAAAAACACCTGTGTACATTAGCATGCACTGATAAGTAATGTTTTGTGAAATTATTGCTTCCATGTAGTGTATGTGTTAGTGTTGTTGTTTAGTCACTAAGCTGTGACCAACTTTTTGTGACCCCATAGATTGTAGCCCTCAGGCTCCTCTGTCCATGGAGTTTTCTAGGCAAGAATACTGAAATGGGTTGTCATTTCCTTCTCCGGGGGATCTTCCTGAGCCAGGGGCCTAACCCAGGTCTCCTTTTTGGCAGGTGGATTCTCTACCACTGAGCCACCAGGGAAGCTTATGTATTAGTGTATGTGGGTGCATTTGTGCTAGGTTGAGATTTCTGTGGATCGTAGTTTAAAAACTTTAAGAGCCATTGATAGAGAATTGGGTGAAGAAGTGGCAGACTTGAAAAACTGGTCCAGAATCTCACAGTATCATATAACCCTTCCAGCTCTGCCCTTTTTATGAGACTGGGAAACCAGGCCATTCTAAGACCAAGAGTCTGTCCCCCTGCAGGTATTTCTAGGACTGACCACCAGGGAGGACTGGAAGAAAATTACCTGGGATGCAGTGCTCTGCTGCTGCTGCTAAGTCGCTTCAGTCGTGTTCGACTCTGTGTGACTCCATAGACGGCAGCCCGCCAGGCTCCGCCATCCCTGGGATTCTCCAGGCAAGAACACTGGAGTGGGTTGCCATCTCCTTCTCCAATGCATGAAAGAGAAAAATGAAGGTGAAGTCGCTCAGTCGTGTCCAACTCTTAGCGACCCCATGGACTCCTCTGCCCACGGGATTTTCCAGGCAAGAGTACTGGAGTGGGGTGCCATTGCCTTGGTGCCAAAGCTCAGGACCCAGGAATTACCTGGCCATACATGTGCCCACATGCCCAAGAGTTTTTGGAAAGGGTGACCTGACTTCCTGGTTCTTTTAGAGATCCTGTGATTGATACAGTTGCCATGTAACATTGGGATTTACCTGCCAGGCTCCTTTGTCAGGATTTGTACATGTTGCCAGTGATGCTTGGGTGAAGAAAGATCTAGATCTGTGGGTGAGGAGCAGTGTTATACTCTGCTCTTGGCTGCACAGCAAGGGCTGTGGTGCCAGCCCCATGATGGAGCCAAAGCAACAACCAGGCCCTCTCCATACTTTCTGGGTGTGAAAATAATGAGGCAGCTGTCTTATAAATTCCAAAACCATGTTAGAAAATGAGAAATCTTATAGTATTCTAGGAAAAGATGTACAATTTCTGAGCAACAGAAAGTGATTCATGCCTGACACTGTAAAAAATAAAAAAAGTCATAGTTATGTTTATTATCATTCAAGAAGGCTGAATGGTACTTAACAAAAGAGAAGTATTCACACAAATGAAGAATTTGCACATAGAGGCTTCTACTGGAGTGTGGAAACAGCTCCTCCTGTTCCACGTGGTCAGCAAGGCACTCTAGACATCAGGAGCTCCAGGAAGCTTGGTCAGAGGAGCTAGTACAGGGAGGGAGGCAACTGGCTCGCCAGGATCAGAGGCAATGACACGGGAGATTCCAAGTCCCATTGGTCTTCAGTTCAATGTTAAGTCCACAAGAGCAATTCCTGGAGGTCTAGAGCCAGCCCTGGGCACAGTGCTGAAGTGTGAAATATTTGGACATTATGGGAGACTTTGTCAGGAGGCCCCATGGTTTGAATCACTTCCCCCAATTACATGGTCACCCCCAACCCTGGTTGTACCCATGAACCACTTCAGGCTCGAGGACCACTCACCAGTGTGGTGCCGCCCTACTTTTGGTCTGCTTTCTGAATAGTTCTCTTCTTCTGTCACCTCTGGAACTCTTCAGTGCCCTCCTTGGACACTAGACAGTGTCTAGGAGGAAATGGCAAGAGACAAGGGGATGAATTTGGGTTTCATGAAGATTTGCAGAATATGTATCATCATCCTGCAAGGAGGAAATTTCCTACAGTTATCCAGTGAAAAGCTAGTTTCAGAAACCCTGGAATCTCTCCTACACGGGCAATAGGTAATTGAGAATAGAGCAGAGATTAAAGGAAAACCACGAACAAGCCACCATCCTCACAATGGAGGGAGTACGTGTCCAAGTCTCCTTTCTCATTCCTTTCTGAAGGCTCAAGTGTGTACACCTGATCCATCTTTCAGGAAAGTTATTATATGCGTTTTCTAAGTTTAAAAAGGTGTGTAACCTTATACATGTGAATGATATCCATGCAAATGCATCATAAAATGTAATAAGACAATGCATTATTGGGATATAAATGCTCTATTTCCAAAAACATGCTAGAAGATGTTTTATGCACACACACACACACACACACACACACAGATGTGCATGCATGTATGCATTGTATCTACTCCCCAGCCACTAGTAAGAGATTTTCCAAGTCACCTGTTGGGAATCGTGTATTATTCAGGGTAATATTTGTAAGACTGTGCAACTGGAGGCCTTTTGGGTAACTCCACAATTGAATTTTTAGCACAGACCAGTCATTCTAGGAGTTGCTGTGCTTTTCCAGAGTAGACTTAGACATTTTTGAATGGGAAAGCAATTCAACTTCTTATAGATGCTATATATTCAATTTTCCTCTTATCTACCTTTTTTGTCTTTTAAAGATATATTTCATACTCCAAATCAAGAGACTTTTTGTCAGAAATTTTCCTTGTAACCTCTTAAAAAATCTACACATTTACAGGTAAATGTAATCCATATGTTTCTGGTTTAGTCTCACCTTCTTCATCAAAATGTTACCCTCTACAAAGTATTTGATCACCCAAAAGCTATATGAGATTTTTTTAAAGGCTTTTTTTTCTTAGTAAAGGGAAACCACATTTGATCAATAATATAGTTATAAAGTCAGTTACATGAGGACTTATGAAGATATATTGTTTTACTATTTAACTTTAATAACTTAGGCTAGAGATATTTGGAAACTCACCAATCACTGTCAGAAAACTGCACATTATTGGTTTTTTTAATTTTCTTCACAAGCTAAAACTCTATTTTTTGTTTATAGGATGTACTTTATCTTCTCGTTACAGTGACTTTTTCCCTTAATTTGGTTCCTAGATCTGCACTTAGAATTCATTGCAAATAACTATGTCATATTTCTCTCTTACTTCTCACTACATCTGCACATAAATGCTTTATAAAAAGTCCATAAATCTGTAAACCCAAACACACAATTATCATACAAAGTTATTAGACACATAATATGAGGCAATAATTCTCTCTAGATGATGAGCTCCCTAAAAGTAAGAGGAACATCTTCCCTATTGTGGTATCTGAACGCAGTAGGCCTTCAGTAAATATTCACTGGGGCTTCCCAGGTGGCTCAATGGTAAAGAATCCACCTGTCAATGAAGGAAACACAGGTTCAATCCCTGGTCCAGGAAGATCCACATGCCTCTGAGCAACTTAGCCCAGGCGCCACGACTATGGAGCCTATGTTCTAGAGCACTGGCGCTGCAACTACCGAGCCCATGAGCCACAACAGGCGAAGCCTGTGGACGTTAGAGCCTGTGCTCTGCAACAAGAGAAGCCACCGCCATGAGAAACCTGTTCTAGGAAGTAGCCCTACTTGCTGCAACTAGAGAAAAGCCCACGTGCAGCAAGGAGAACCCAGCACGGTCAAAAATAAACAAAAGCAAAATTATAAAAAAACAAGAAGTTTAAATAAATATTTGTTAACCAAAGAAAATGTGATTTAAAAATAACAGTAAGAAATATAATTACAGAAAGAGTCTGTGGACTTAGACCACAGAGGGATGTCATTTGAGCAAGGAGGAATATGTCAACAGGATATAACAGTACACCAACCCCTACTTTAATCCAGCTTCAAATGGATTAAAGGTACAGGGCTGAGGGCACGAGGGGCTCGGGAATGTTCTCAGTCACACAGCTGTTCCAGCCGGGCCCTTCCCAGCACGTCCTTTAGTTGGGAAGAGGTGCTGGGGGCTAGACTCAGTTACAGGGCTGTAAATTCATTTATAGTGCTTCAGAAATAACCATATTTCAGTTTTTTTTATGTAGAATTATATATATAATGTGTATAATGAAACATGACACTATAATGCAAATACATGTGGTATATATGTTCAGTTATATATACTTTTTACCATACATATAAATTTGTGTAAGTAACATGTATACATATTTATATGTTACCTAAATTAGATGTTATCTACATAGAGATTTACATTATAAAGGAATACAATGGAGGCCACCATCATTGTAGTTGATTGATTTCTTTTACATCAAACATTATTGACCCAAAAAATATTTTTTTACAGGCTCTTCAAGGAAGCTGGCAATGTTCTCTGATGTCTGAGGCTTGTTCACACTCTTTAACTGTATGTGAATTATCAAAGAATAAAACATGAAATTCCCCCTGGACATTTAGGAAATATGACCTCTCCCTAATTGATCTAATCAAATTTCTACAATCACAAAAGGATAAAGAAAACTTGTTTGAAGGCTCCATTCCCCAACAAAGATTTTCAGTGGATTATTTTTTCAAGCTGCAAAGACTATGAAATGGAGCCCCAAATGGATTCTAAGCCCCAACAGCACTTTCCCACATACTACACATTCCTGACTTTCAAGCAAAAAGTCATAGATCAGAGTTTCAGGCCCACAAATTCCAAGCTTACAAATTCTGCAAAACCTCCATTCACCTTTGTACAAAAATGTTGATTTGTAACATAGCCATTATGAAGAATATTTAGATGTGTAAGCAATTGTTCAGTTAGGAACACCTGATTTACAAATAACCCACACTTGGAACCAGTGCAGTCTTCCCTCTTCAATGTTCTCTTTTCCCTCATGCTAAAGACCATGGTGATTCTGCCAAAACCAACACAAAGGACCACCCCCCCACCCCACCCACACACACACGTGCATCAGCCACAGCAATAAACAAGCAACCAGAGCTGTGAGAAAGTTGCAGAGTATGAACTTAGAGAAAAGCAGGAACTGATACACTTTGCTGTGGGGCAAGACATCAAAATGCAAATCACATAAGAATTAAAAATGCTATTAGTCATTCCAACCTTAGTGGATATTAGTTTAATCAGAGCTGCTGCCATTCTTGTTAAAATCAGCTTCCTCTTTCTTTTAGTCTTTCTCATTTCCCAGTCCTACAAGTGCTTTTACAGGAAAGGTAGAGACCAGCAAAAAGTCGTGGTGCAGGTGGGAATAGGGGTGAGTAAATCACTGTCAGGTGAGATGTAGGGGTGAGTAAGGAAAGCACAGCACGATTTGCAAGACAGTTGCAAATAATAAAAAATAAAATGTGGAAGACTATTTCAAATGACCTTTATGTATTTTAGAATTTTGACAAAGCCACAGCTGGTAGCAGAAACTGCCTTCATTCTCTGTCTTCTTCCTTTCTTCACCGTTCCACGGCCACCGGCTCCCAGAGAGCAATTCTATATAGTCCTTTCACCATGCTCATAGGACCCCATCCAACACCACATCTTGGCAACTGATACCTCCAGGGATGGTTAATGGGTTTCTGTGTCATATAACCTCAGAGGTGCTTTCTGGAATAGAACCAATTTATGAGTTAAAGACTTCCTATAATAAGCCCACAATGGTTTCAACATTATAACAGAAGCAGATTTTTTTATTGAGCTGGGAAAAGGAGATGGAACTCTCTACATTTGTCCTTTTTTGGACATCTGTGATATGCCGCCATACATGGAGCCAAGTGCTAGGAAGCACACAAAGATGGATCAGTTATTTTCTCTGTCCTAAGAGTAATTAAAGTCTTGCTGGGAAGATGAATGTGTAGGTTAATAAATAAAATTGCATATTTAAAGGTATTATGGACATTGTTGCAGTATGGTATGAGTGGTGCAAAGAAGCAGGGTTGGTTAAAAATTTGTGTGGTGGAGGAAGTATTTCTAATATTCAATGTTCACGGGCACAGAGGGTTCATAGAGCCCAGTGTTATGGCAGTGAGTGACTTGTGGGAGTGGAAGACAGTGCAGTAACATGAAAAGCAACCTTCCCTTCCTGGCTATGTTTAGGGTCCCAGACTGGATTATATATGGCTTCCCTGGTAGCTCAAATGGCAAAGAATCTGCCTGGAATGCAGGGAACCTGGGTTCAATCCCTGGATCGAGAAGATGCCCTGGAAAAGGGAATGGTTACCCGCTCCAGTATTCTTGCCTGGGAAATCCCATAGACAGAGGAGCCTGGCAGGCTACAGTCCATGGGATTGCAAAGAGTGGACACAACTGAGCGGCTAACGTATAACACACACACACACATATATATATATATATATATATATATATATATATACATATAACTGGTCAAGGTATGATGGAAAGGGAAGAGCCAAAGAAGGAAATAATCTAATATCTACTGATACATCGAAAGAAGACTTTAAAATAATATTTATTTATGTATTATTTTTGGCTAGGTCTTCATTGCTGCATATGGGCTTTCTCTTGTTGCAGTGAGTTGTGGTGGGGGGTGGGTTACTCTTTGTTGCGATACACAGGTTTCTTATTGTAGCTTCTCTTGTTGCAGAGCACAGGCTCTAGGGTACATGGGCTTCAGAAGCTGCAGCCCAGAGGGCTGCAGAGATTGTGAGCATGGATTAGTTGCTCCATGGGCTCAGAGGTTGTGATACATGGACTTAGGTGCTCCACAGCATGTGGGATCTTCCTGAACCAGGGATTGAACCCATGTCACCTGAATTGGCAGGCAGATTCTTAACCACTGGACCACCAGGGAAATCCCAAAGAAAGTTTTTTAAAAATTAATTTTGTTTGATTTTTATGAGGGGGATGAAGAAGTAATTTATAGAGAAATATATATTATATTATATATAAAAATATATTATAAATATAAGGTGAAGAATGATATAGACGCAATTATTCAAAGGATCATAGCCAGCAAAGAAAACATAAAATGATTTCTGATAAAATGTTTAGATAAGTAAATAAAAATAAGTAAATGAAATTAAAAAATAAGTAAATAAAAAGAGTTTAATTGCATGATCTAGCCATGTACTCTTCTCTGATACTCTCTCCCTTTCAAATGAATTAAAAGCCATTAAAGAAAGCTAATTTAGTAATTTCTAGAATGTTTTTAATATATATTTATGTTTATTTTGCTTTTCTAAGAAAAAAGTGATCTAAAATGATGATTTCCACAAGAAAAGAAAAGGACAATACAAATCACATTCACAATCATAATCATTGAATTAACATATATAACTGCATGTAGCCACTTTAAGATGTGAATGTTGACGATAATATTGAATTAAAATTAATCAAAGAGGCACACTGCATCATACACAACACCTAGACATCGTCAGAGGCTAAAAGAATGTCTTGGAATATTTTCTTCTCTCAATTAAGAATAAAAATTAAATTGTTCCAAATTCACTTTATATAGTGTGGGATATCAATAATATGTCCATAATATATCTGTGATGAAAATATCATTTGAGTGTTCCTGGGCATATGCAACTATTTAAAAATGATTTCAGAAAAATTCCGCTGTCACAATGCTCTTCCCCAGCAGTGGTGGCAGTACCAGTAACCAGGCAGATACCGGCTTTTCTGGTTCTGAAGACAGCAAAGAATGTTGACAGAAAGCACCACCCCATGATTCATGTGTCAGAACAAGGCTTAAATCACTCTTCAGCAGAAGCATTTCCAAGGTTATTCCTTCCCACAAGCTTTGTATGTAAGATATTCTGCTATCCCCATGGTTACCAAAAGGGGAGAAAAAAGCCATACTTCAGATTTCAACTGCTTTGCTGTTGAATCTCAAGCACACAGTGGCTTTCACCTCAGCAATGTCTTCTGGATTGTTTCAGTTTTTTCACTGGATCCTGGATATGACTTGTCTTTTAAAACAATGAAAAAAATATCACAAACAACAACAACGTGTATTCTTATACACACATAATAATAAAAGCTAGATTTGCGCATCTCGCTACATTGTTTAAATTATCCGAGGAGCTGGGCAGCAGGGAAATCACCCCAAAAAAAGATGACCTGAGAAAAAATAGTAAGAGCAAATGAATGATTTCTTGAGTTGGGTTGTTGGAACCAGCAAACCATGTGACTGGTCCCCATCAACTCCAGTAAAAAGGACTATTTTTAGTTTGGGGTTAATGGGAAATATTAATCTCCAAGAGAGAAAAGCATCTAGGTTACATGTTTCATTGGTTATATTCTTTTTTCTCAAAGAAAACATTGAAAAGTACAGCAAACAAAGCAAAACCAAAAGACTGACAATAACATCAATATCCCTTGTCCCTGCTTATCTGGGCTTCCCTGATAGCTCAGTTGGTAAAGAATCCCCCTGCAAGGCAGGAGACCTGGGTTCGATCCCTGGCTGGGAAGATCCCCTGGAGAAGGGAAAGGCTACCCACTCCAGTATTCTGTCCTAGAGAATTGCATGGACTGTATAGTCCATGGGGTTACAAAGAGTTGGACATGACTGAGTGACTTTCACTTTCACTGCTTATCTAAATGAATCTGTCTTTAGTGTTAGAGTCAGCTGAGGTCTCATTATCCTTTAGAGGTCTCATTATCCTTTAGAGGTCTCATTATCCTATGAGATGGATGTTTTCAGCAAAGTTCTGTCCTATTCCAGCCAGGAAACAACAGAACAGAATAAACACAGGAAATTCAGGGCTTTTATTGTGTTCTCAGTATGTGTACTAGTCACTGTGTAAGATTCAAAGATGGATGTAACTGAATCCTTGTTCCCAGTGGACAATACAGGTTAATAGAGAAGCAAAACAGTTTATTTTACCCTTTACTGTCATTTAATTTCCTCTTTGGTGATTGCACAGGGGAATTAAATAAGAGTTTGAAGAAGAAGGAATTAATATCTATTTGAAAAAAAAAAAAACACACAGAAATTGTCTTCTAGAAGCTGACCTTGAAGGTGTAGGAAGGGCAGGATTTGAATAGGTGGCAAGCGAAGGGGAGCTGATAATGAAGAGATCAGAGCACCAGTAAAGGCATGTAAGTGGGCATTTGGGTCGTAATGAGTTTAGAGCTGGTGTTTCACAGGATGTAGACTGCAGGTCAGAGAAAAGTAGCAGATAAATGAGCAGGGTCATTCCACCAAGGGTTTGAAATGCTAGTTTAATAATGCATTTTAATCTGTGGATAATTGAAAGTCATTAAATGTATTTCTAAAGAGTAGTGATTGAGCTTCCTAAAATGTGGCCCTGACCATGCTGTGTCTCAAATACAAGAAGCATTGTACAGAGTGAGTGCAAAGTGGAGGTTTAAGAGGAGGCTGAGTCCTTGGGCTTCAGATGGACCACTGTGCTAAAGCTATCATCTCTTTAATCTTCAGTAGGGCTGCCCTGCACCATTTCTTTTCTCAACCTCCCACCCCACCCCCAGCCAGCACTCCTGTGCAAGGCATGCAGGCCAGCCCCACTCCAGCATTAATCCTTATTCCATTAGGAATATTTCATAAACAGTGTATTTCCCATGCATCAGCTCTGTATCCCTGAGTATGTAGAAAAAAGAACCAGGAAATGATCAGCCTGAGATTGGGGGAATGCTTTCTGGCTAGTACAGTGGTTAACTCCACAGGAATGTTACCTGCCTTTTATTTTTGGACCACTTCCTTCTTCATGAAGGTTCAACCTGTGGCCCAGACAACTCTGTGTAAATTCCTGGTGCATCTTAGTGTTGGCAGAATGCACATGAAATGAACTCCTGCTGAGAGAATGCTGTGGCAGGTTGTGTGTGGGAGACCATCACAGATATAAGAGATAACCTAAAGGCTAAAGAGGTAATAGTGATAGGGCGCCTTTTGATGGGGACAGTATCACCTCCAAATGGTAAAGATTGGCTCTTGGGGAGTAAAAGCATCTAACTTGTGTTACATATTAAACACAGAGATAGATACAGTACACAAACAAATATCTGATATATCTATGGTGGCTCAGCTGGTAAAGAATCCGCCTGTAATGCGGGAGACCTGGGCTCAATCCCTGGGTTGGGAAGATTCCCTGGAGAAGGGAAAAGCTACCCACTCCAGTATTCTGGCCTGGAGAATTCCATGGACTATATAGGCCATAGGGTCGCAAAGAGTCAGAGATGACCGAGTGACTTTCACTATGGTATTAAACTGTCATGGGGGATATTTTATTCACTTACTAATTTATGGGGGAAACATGGCTTCAAAGTCTGCTTTGAAACATGCTTCAAAGACCAATGACTTTGAAAAAAAAAAAAAAAGAAGACCAATGACTTACAGAAAAAGGTGAAACATTGTCGTGGGGGCATAGGAGCCTCAACCTTGTCTCTGTGTGTTCACAGGGAAGGTGGAGAGAGAGAGCGAGGGAAATCTGTGAGAAATCCCTACCTTGACAAGGCAGAGCTGTCTGAATACTTTGCACTCTGACAAGGCTGATGTAGGTATTCAGAGAGTTGATGGCAAAATATGACATTCCTAGGTCTTGCCAGGCTGCAAAGAGAGCTTGCTGAGTGGCTCTTGGGGCAGAAGCAGGCTCTCCCACTGAAGAGTATACCTTTCTCTTTCTTTTTTTCTTTTTAGACTTATTTTTAATTGGAAGATAATTGCTTTGCAATATTGTGTTGGTTTCTGCCATATATCAACATGAATCAGCCATCAGTTCAGTTCAGTTCAGTCACTCAGTCGTGTCTGACTCTTTGTGACCCCATGAACCGCAGCACACCAGGCTTCCCTGTCCATCACCAATTCCCGGAGTCCACCCAAACCCATGTCCATCGAGTCGGTGATACCATCCAACCATCTCATCCTCTGCTGTCCCCTTCTCCTCCTGCCCTCAATCTTTCCTAGCATCAGGGTCTTTTCCAATGAGTCAGCTCTTCACATCAGGTGGCTAAAGTATTGGAGTTTCAGCTTCAGCATCAGTCCTTCCAATGAATACCCAGGACTGATCTCCTTTAGGATGGACTGGTTGGATCTCCTTGCAGTCCAAGGGACTCTCAAGAGTCTTTTCCAACACCACAGTTCAAAAGCATCAGTTCTTCGGTGCTCAACTTTCTTTATAGTCCACTGCTCACATCCATACACAACTACTGGAAAAACCATAGTAGCTTTGACTAGACAGACCTTTGTTGACAAAGCTATGTCTCTGCTGTTTAATATGCTGTTTAGGTTGGTCATAACTTTTCTTCCAAGGAGTAAGCATCTTTTAATTCCATGGCTGCAATCACCATCTGCAGTGATTTTGGAGCCCAGAAAAATAAAATCAGCCACTGTTTCCCCATCTTTTTGCCATGAAGTGATGGGACCAGATGCCATGATCTTAGTTTTCTGAACGTTGAGTTTTAAGCCAACTTTTTCACTCTCCTCATTCACTTTCATCAAGAGGCTCTTTAGTTCTTCCTCACTTTCTGCCATAAGGGTGGTGTCATCTGCATATCTGAGGTTATTGATATTTCACCCAGCACTCTTGATTTCAGCTTGTGCTTCATCCAGCCCAGCATTTCGCATGATGTACTCAGCATACAAGTTAAATAAGCACGGTGACAATATACAGCCTTGACGTACTCCTTTTCCTATTTGGAACCAGTCTGTTGTTCCATGTCCAGTTCTAACTGTTGCTTCCTGACTTGCATATAGGTTTCTCAAGAGGCAGGTCAGGTGGTCTGGTATTCCCATCTCTTTTAAAGCAGAAATAGATATTTTTCTGGAACTCTCTTACTTTTTGGATGATCCAGTAGATGTTGGCAATTTGATCTCTGGTTCCTCTGCCTTTTTTATTTTTTTTTTCTCTGCCTTTTTTAAAACCAGCTTGAACATCTGGAAGTTCACGGTTCACATGTTGCTGAAGCCTGGCTTGGAGAATTTTGAGCATTACTTTACTAGCTCTTACTAGTGTGAGATGAGTACAATTGTGCAGTAGTTTGAGCATTCTTTGGCATTTCCTTTCTTTGGGATTGGAATGAAAACTGACCTTTTCCAGTCCTGTGGCCACTGCTGAGTTTTCCAAATTTGCTGGCATATTGAGTGTAGCACTTTCACAGCATCATCTTCCAGGATTTGAAATAGCTCAACTGGAATTCCATCACTTCCACTAGCCTTGTTCATAGTGATCCTTCCTAAGGGCCCACTTGACTTCTCATTCCAGGATGTCTGGCTCTAGGTGAGTGATCACACCATCATGATTATCTGGGTTGTGAAGATTTTTTTTGTACAGTTCTTCGCTGTATTCTTGCCACCTCTTCTTAATATCTTCTGCTTCTGTTAGGTCCATACCATTTCTGCATAAGTATACATGTGTCCCCTCCCTCTGGAACCTCCCTCCCACCTCCCACCCTATCCAACCCCTCTAGATTGTAACAGAGACTTGTGGACACTGGTAGAAGGAAAGGATGAGGCAAATTGAGAGAGTAGCATTGAATCATATATATTACCATATGTAAAATAGATTGCCAGTGGGAATTTGCTATTTAACACAAGGAGCTCAAACCAGGAGTATACCTTTAACTTGCAAATGGGGGTTTTCCAGAACCTGCAAAATAGCTCAGGCTTGTAGGAACATGGCTGGGCATCCCACTGTTGCTCCACTCTTGGGACTGATATGCATGAAAAGCTTAGCCTTAAATGCTGGCTCTCCAAAACCTGCAAGCTTCTGCCTTCTCAGGAGATAGGGAGATACTCTGAAGGAAGTGCTTCAGCTACACTGGGCTTCCTTTAAGCCAGTGGACTGGAATGGAAGGACTCCGTGGTAACCAAATTCTGGCCTAGAGTGATGACATCTTCTTCTCTTCTTTGTGACTGAGGGCCAAACGGATGCAGAGAACCAGCGGAGGTCTGGGGCCATCCATGACATCAGACAGGGAGTCTTCTGTGTTTCTATCAGAGTTTCTATGTAATTGTTTTTTCCACCCACAAACAGCTGGAGTCTTGCCCGGTATCTGAGACGTGGAAGGGGCTGGGAAAATGAACAAAACCAGAGGAGGAGGAGGAAAGAGGTGGCCCTGCAAGCAAGGCATACAATGTGAAGGAAGATAGAGGAGAGTGGAAAAGGGGAGCATGTGAGTGTTAGACTCCAGAAAAGGAAGGTAGCAGCAGGTTATCAAGAACGTTTGAGCTCAGGAGAAAGAAAATATGAAGAAAATTGTTCCAAAGACTAATTGGCTAGATATGTAATTTTCTCTAATTATGTTGTATGAGAAAATTATGCATATTTATACTTGCCAAGACTGTGTATCTCATCCAAACATGCAAACACATGTATCTGTCATCTTATTATACATGTGTGGGATATTTGGGTATATAATTTTCCAATTTGATAATGATTTAATGAAGTTCTTCTTGCAAGGTTCCCTCCTTTGAATTCCTTTTTTTGTTCTTGTATGACAAGCAGAAAGTGAGAGGAGACTTCCAAAAATGGAAATGCATCAAGGGAGGCAATAAGAACTTGATGAGGCTGTCACCCTTTAGATCTTTAAGGGATTTCTCATGAAGGGTGAATAACACTCAATATAATTACTTGCTAAAGGATTAAGATATATTCTTTTAATTATAAGTTTATACAGGTAAATGTTTATGGGCTTGCATGGACAAGCCTCCAGAGAGGTAAAGAAGTTTTATGTCTCGTGGCAGGAGAAACAGGTCCACAAAAGGAAGTAATATTGTTATCTCACGTCATTTACTGTGGAATCAGCTTTGGAATTTATGTTCATGCCATTTATGGTTAAAAAAGGAGACTCAATTTGCATGTCTAATATGTGCTTAGGTTCATATCCAGTTAAAGCCAACTAAACTCACACACCCATGTCATTCTGACAAGACTGAGGTGCAGATGAAGCTAAGAATTCTCTAAGTTGTTCATACCAATATTATACTGAATGCCTGCAAACCGTAGTAGATGGACAGAGGTTTTTACTGTATTAAATCAAGAGAGAAAACATCTCAATTTTCCATATTTTTGATGTGTTTTAAACCTAAATGGTCCATGCCATATGTACTACGTTGGTAAAACAGAATTCAGCCCAATGTGTTTCAGAAGGGAAAAGTTTCCCAGGAGGGAACCTTTTAATTACATACAAGACTGCCAATACGGCATGGAGAAAAAGAATTCTTAGTCATAAATCAAACATGCCCCATTGAAATTGCATGCTTAAAAAATAGCTTCCATCTTTATAAAAAAAAAATCACTATACTCAAATACTGCAAGCTATTGTCCCAACTCCCTCCATCCATCCCACTTAGTGGGGAAGAGCCCACCTGTCATCAATGCATTTCTCTCCACAATTCTTTGTAGTTTTGTAAAAGACACTTCCAGAAACCAAGCTCATCCCTGACAGTAGAGGGGCTCCAGCATTGGCGTGTTGATTCTTCCCTCCAAGTGTACATGAACCCAGGAATGAGATTTCTGTGCATGAGCTGTGTCTTACAGCTTGTGTTTCCAAATACGCTTTTATTTGGTTGGTTGGTAGTCCTGAGTTCACGACTCTGCTCTATATAACATAAGTGGAAGAATGCCATACTGTCATTCCGAAATTCAAATTCTAAATGAATATTTAGACAGAACAAAACTGAAAAACATGAAACAAAGATGCTTGGTCCAGGCTCAATGAATGCACTCTGTCATTTCCTCTCAAACATTCCTAAAAATTTTTTTGCAATTAAGACCCTTTGTTCACAACAATTCCTCCAACCTCTTTTATTTTATGAAAGAGCACAGGTTAGAAGAGGTGAGTAAATGCCAAGACTTGTTTTCTTGCTGAGTTTTCTCTTTTGTTGTTTCAAGAATTTGAGGTGGTTTTGTTGTTTTCTCTTTTCAAAATCTACATAATACAAACTTTTCTAATTGCAGGATTTGGCTTTGATGTCATGTAATGAGCCATTCCTTAGGAAGTACAAAGTAGAAATAACATGAATAGTAAGGCTGCAATTATTAAGTCATCTTTCACCATAAAACCCAATATATGGTGAAATGAAAGTCATCTCTTCTCTATGCAGTGAGAGAAATTAAGATCTTAAAAACAAACAAACAAACAAAAAAGATCCTCCCACATGTGAAATTGTAGTATTTGTGGCTTTAAGTGGTCACTCATTTCTCAAGAAAAAAAATTTTTTTTGATTAAAAAAAAAACAATTTTCCACATAGAAATATATACATGAGTAAGGATTTCTTTTCTAGAAAATTTTAGTTTTGAAATTATATCACCAGTAGCTATTGGCTTTCTTTTAATTGGTCATACATTTGCCCCTCCCTAAAGAAAAACAAATGAGCTTCCCAGGTGGTGCTACTGGTAAAGAACCTGCCTGTAATGCAGGAGACATAAGAGATGCCAGTTTGATCCCTGGGTCAGGAAGATCTCCTGGAGGAGGGCATGGCAACCCACTCCGGTATTCTTGCCTGGAGAATCCCATGGACAGAGGAGCCTGGAGGGCTACAAGTCCATAGGGTCGCAAAGAGTTGAACATGACTGAAGCAACTTAGCAAGGAAAAACAAACTGTATGAACTGTTGTTTTTCACAGTGTTCTACCTTAATTGGAATAGCTTAAGAAACAAAGATAAACGTCAGATTTGCCTTGAAATAGCATGTGCTTTTTTAAGCCCTGGGTCACTATGGCCACCACAAATACAAAGTCAGAAGATCATGAATCATACATGAATGAATGCCAAGTATTTTTTCTCCACCTGAGGAGATATGTGAAAGGATAATAGTAGCTTATAAAGTACACCATATGTCCTGTGTAAACCTAGTAATATGTTAAAATATTTAATTGTGAAAAAAAAATCACCAGAAGGTAAAAAAAAGCCAATAAAAAAATTATTTCTTCTATTCCAAAAAACTAAAGTAAAAAAGTCAAAACAGGATACCATAAAAAAAAAAAAAGCATTTGATCTAAAGAAATGGAACAAACCTACAAACGTGGAAGAATTTCAACTTTTACAAATGTAAGAAGGATTATAGTGTTGTTGAGAAAGAATTTTTGGCATGCCAAATACAAGCAGGGCTTTTTGCCCCATCTTGTGACTTGTTCATCACTCATTCAAAAGCTATTCACTGTTTAACTTCACTGAAAATCCAAGAGGGCTTTACATTGTTCTGTGAAAACCCAATCACCAAAGCTTGTTAAAATCTAAGTTTTATGATGCTGCTGCATCTTTCAGGGTTTTTAATTCAAGGAGCTGTAGCAAAATATACTCTGGAGAAATTACCCTGCCATATAAGCCCCTATTAATAATGACGACCCTTTAGTTGGCTGATCTGGTGACCTTAACATATTCTCTACAATATAACCTTTTAAATGAACAACTTCCAAATATTGACACCACCATTAATAATAATGCTTGTAGGATAAAAGAAAATCTTGCAACACTGAATTCAGATAACCTGGGTTATATGTCAATTTCCCTTACTTTTCCTTACCTTTTATGTAGATAATGCCTAAAAACCTATTTCCTAAATTCCAAGCCGGTTTTTAAAGTCAGTGAATCAAATTGCTCAAACTCGCACAGTCATTTAATGGTCAGTAACAACTTCTGAAACCTATTTCTTCATCTGTAAAATTAGAAGACTGACTTGATTTATCTTAAAAATCCTTTCCAGATTTACAGTTCTTGTTCTAACAGCAAAAGAAAAACAGAAAAGCTTCAAACAAAGTTGGACGGGAAGTTAATATTTGTAATGTCACACGGAAAGATTAGCTCAGCAATTTCCATTAATAGGAGTCATATGGTGAAATTCCCCAGAGCTATTTGGAAACAAATCTCTGATTGCTTAGAACTATAGGTAGAGCTAAGTTACCTTGACTTTTTTTCGTTATTATTAAAAAATTCAAGGTATTCAGAGGTTATGCTCTTTCTTAGGGTGGAGTACCAGAGATACATTGAAGATTATGTTTGGGGTTATGGTTTTCAGATGAATATTGAAGAAGGACTGAACTGAGTAGGAGATGGGATGGAGAAGGATCAGAAATGCTGTAAAGGTCACCGAACTGGGCTATGAATTGGCATGCGAAGAGTATTTCAATACCTCATGGTTCCTTGTTGGTTCCTTTCAATGTACTTAACACCCAAACTGATGAAAGAGGTATTGAGATGTTATGAGCAGTTGCATTAATCATTTTATCTTGAGTTTTGTCGTGGGATAGCTGATGCAAGACTAGCCAAATGCCAAAGTCGAAGGGGATTGCAGGGGGCGGGATGCTATCAAAGGAAGATTTCAAAGACTGAAAAGAAGCATTCTAACATGTTTCCCCCATTAAAAGTGGCAATGTTTGGGTGGAGGGTGTGGGGAGAAAGTGTTAGTTTTCCTTTAACATGTGTTTATAAATTGTTCCTAGAAATTAATGCTACGTGGTTCATATGTCTGTAAATATGAAGGGTTTCAGATTATTAAAAATAGGACTCAAAATATAAGAATGAATGCTTAAAAAAGGAAGTAGTTTTATGTTTCATCTTCATATGACTCATGCTTGAATTGTTCTTTAAAACTACTTAAATGATTTAATGCCGATAGGACACACAAATTTTGAAGAATTTACTTATTAAAATTTTTTGAAAATAAAAATGTAAAGTCTGCTAAAATTTTGAAAATTATATTTAATTCATATACTATTAGTATATATAATGAGGCTTCCCTGATGGCTCAGATGGTAAAACATCTGCCAGCAATGTGGGAGACCTGGGTTCGATCCCTGGGTCAAGAACATCCCCTGGAGAAGGAAATGGCAACCCACTCCAGTACTCTTGCCTGGAAAATTCCATGGATGGAGTAGCCTGGTGGGCTACAGTCCACGGGGTCACAAAAAGTCAGACGCAACTGAGTCACTTCATTGTCTTTCACTTTAGTATATAATAAGAATTCAATTGTCAAGGCAAACTGATGTGTGTAAAAAAGAATTCATAGAAATAACAATCTAACTCTATGAGTTCTTCTCTGATAGTCCATAGGTAGTTTTAAATATTCTTTTTCCCCTGTCTCCAACAAATATTAAAAAAAAATGAAAAACCTATTACAGTAGAATTGTTTATTAATAGGTCTATCTGCTCCTTGTACTGGACGATCTTTGTAATTAAAGGTTGTCTTTCTACCTTAGTGTCCTCTGTGATTATTTGGCCCAGTGGCCATTCAATAGGAGTTTACTCAGTAGTTTGGTACTGTTTTATTTTTAATCTAGACAAAAAGAAGCTCAAACAAATACATGATCTTACCCAAGTCTTTAATGCCCTGGATGGTAACATTGGGACATTTGTGAATAAGAAACTTAAATGACAACAAATGACAGTTTGGGGAAAAATACTTGCATCATATATAATCAGGGAAATATTCCTAAGAGGCAAAGAACACAAAATAACAAGAAAAACACAAACAGCTAAGTAGGAAGATAATAATAATGTAAATGTATGAATAAAAATACACAAGGCTAATAAACATATGAAAATAAGATCAGCTCCACTAAGTTATCAGAAAGTCAGATTAAAACAATAGTGAACTATCATGTTTGCCTGTTTCATGAAACATAATTTTTAAAGGTTACTAATATAAGTGGCTGGTAAAAATGTGGGGAAATGACCTCAGATATTTTTAGTGGGAGTGTAAAATAGTACAGCCCATTTGAGGGAAGGGCGTTTTCAATTTCTAATCTAGTAAAATTTAAAACACATGTGTTCTTTGAACCAGCAATTTCACAATTTGGAATTTATCTTAGAAAAATACTGGTACAAAGAAGCACATGTCTGAATGTTTCTGGCAGCATTTGTTGTATTAGGGAAAAATTGAAAGCAATCTAAATATCTATTAATAAGGTGCAGGTTAAATAAATTGTGGCTTGTCCATCTGCAGAAATCTCTACAGTCATAAAAAAATTTAGTGTATTAACAAGGAAGTATATCTGTGACAGTGTGAAAAAGCAAGTTGTGAAGACATATATACAGTATGAACTTTTTTTGGTAAAATATGTAATCACAATAAAAACTATGCATATTAGAGTTTGAGAAGATGCACAGTGCTAATGGTTAATGACCAGTGGGCATTTTACTTCTACATACTTTTGCACTGACTGATATTGCAACTGGATAATTTTTTTAAGCATGTGTTTTTAAACTGTGAAATGCAGAAGGAGGACTTTTTGTGTTTAGAGTAAAATTTGTAATGTTTACATACACTTCTTTATCTTAAGTATTTCTAGTGAATATAACACATGAGTATGCTTTAAAAATCAAATAATACAGGAGGGCTTTATGTATCAGTTTGGATAGTTTTGACTGCAAGTAACAAAAGCCTTGAATCAACTGACTGAAAATATAAGGTAAGTATTATCTGACATTACGGTATGTCAAAGGAAGTTACTCTTCAAGGTTAATCCAGTTGCTCACAGGTGTCATGAAGAACCTGTGTTCTTTCCAATTCATCTCATACTCAGATTCACCTCACTTAAGGCTTCACTGGCCCTAAGTGTCTCACCCAGATAAGACAACATCATCAGGAAGAGAATATAGCATATGTCCTTGAAAATCCCATGGACGGAGGAGCCTGGTGGGCTGCAGTCCATGGGGTCGTGAAGAGTCAGACATGACTGAGCGACTTCCCTTTCACTTTTCACTTTCATGCATTGGAGAAGGAAATGGCAACCCACTCCAGTGTTCTTGCCTGGAGAATCCCAGCGACGGGGAAGCCTGGTGGGCTGCCGTCTATGGAGTCACACAGAGTTGGACATGACTGAAGTGACTTAGCAAGCAAGCAAGAAAGCAAGGAGTAAGGGGCACTTTTCTCAAAAACGCCCCCTCCTTCCCCCGAGGAGACTTCGTTCCCTTTCCACTGGGCAGATACCCAGCAAAGGAAATGTGATTATCCTTGGAGTTTAGATAGAACTGACTACAAATAAAATCAGGATTGTCTCAGGAAGGAAAAAGCAGCAAATAAATATATTTGGGATAGCCAACCAACAATATCAATTACAGCGTAGGATGAAAAGGATTAACCCTAGCTCCATCACTCATCCTTCTCTAGTCTCTCTCTTAGAAACCACTTTTTTTTTTTTAAGCTAATTTTCTTTCTTTTTAAAGATATTTTTGGGATGTGGATCATTTTTTAAAGTCTTTATTGAATTTATTGCAATATTGCTTCTGTTTTATGTTTTAGTGTTTTGGCCATGAGGCATGTGGGATCTTAGCCCCCTAACCAGGGATTGAACCTGCACCCCCTGTGTTGGGAGATGAAGTCTTAACCACTGGACCATCACAGAAGTTCCCTAGAGACCACTTTCAACACCTTTATTTTTTGGATAATTGTTCCTGTATCTTTAAATAATATACTGCTATATCTTGATTTATGAGTTTTAGAGTTTATCTATGGAATTTAACAACACCTCCATCACTAATTCAGTCTTCTAACAAACATAATTAAGTTATTATTTTTACTTCCCTGAAACAGAACCTTTGTAACTCTAAGGAAAAAAAAAAAAGGATACACAATTTGCTTGAGTTCATGCTTTTATTTTTTCTTGGCCCATTTCCTCATTTTGCTGATGAATATCTTCAAAAACTCCTGAGAAAGTTTGGGAGGTTGAGTCTCTAAAGCGTTTATTCTGACACTATGTTTATTTGATAGGCTGGCTTGTAAATCACATTTCCAGCTTCAAAGGTTTGTTTTGTTGTTGCTTAGCCTTCAGAGTGGTTGTTGAAAATATGGATGCAAGTTATTCTCTTGATTTTGAACATGAAATATACATATATATGCATACATGTGTATTTTCTCTGGAAGCTTTAAAGATTTCTCTTTATGGTCAATGTTCTACAATTTCACAAGAATATCACTGATTATGTGTTTTTCATTCATTTTGTATAAATGTTATTGAGCCCTTTCAATCTGAAAGTCCATGTTCTGCAATAAGAAATGTTCTTCTGTTACTTTTTAAAAGATAATATTTATTTATTTTATTTTTGGCTGTGCTGGGTCTTCGTTTCTGTGCACAGACTTTGGCAAGCTGGGGCTACTCTTTGTTGCTGTGCACGGATTTCTCATTGTGATGGCTTCTAGCACAGGCTGTATGTGCATAGACTTCAATGTTGTGACTTACGGGCTCTAGAACTTGGGCTCAGTAATTGTGACCCATGAGCTTAGTTGCTCCATGGCATGTGGAATCTTCCTGATCAGGGATTGAACCCATGCCCCTTGAACTGGCAGGCAGATTCTTATCCACTCCTCCACAGGGAAATCCCTTCTGTTACTTTTTTGATAATATGTCTTCTTAACTAAGTTTACTTTTCTTTCTTTTTGAAACATTATTTAGACAATACATTTGCTAGATGGGTTGTTTTTTAAAAAATCTTTTCACATATTTTCCTTCTTGTAGTGTTTTGACTTTATTTTTTGAAATTATTTTTATTTTCCTATAAACATTTTTATTTTTGTTTTTTTAATTTCAGTAATAATTTTTTCTAATTCCAGGAGCTCTTTTTCCCCTTTGTCCTTTTTTCATATTGTTGTACTTTTTCATGGGTGTAATATGCTCGAGTCTGCCTAAGGAAGCTGTTTAGAGAATTTTTCATTCTCTTCAGTTTCCTGAATTCTCTTATTTTTCTCTAAAGTTAAGTTTTCTCTTTATTCCTTTCTCTTTCATTTTGCAGGCTTTCTACAAATGCCTGTTTCTCAGTTGCCTTATCATATTCATGAAAAAGGCAACATACAAATTCACTCTGAGCTTGAGTTTAAAGATAGCAATCTTCATCAAGCAGTGTTCTCCCAGGGGGAGCTGGCAGGCCAGGGACTCTCAGAGTTTGATGCCCCTAAACAGCAGCATGCAGAGAGGCTTCTGGTTTGGACTGTCACCTGCTACCCCACCAGCCCTAATTTCTACCACTTACTTCAGCTTCTTTAGGGAAGAGTGCTTTGGTTCCAGTAGTTGTGGTGGCAGGGACAGTGGTGGTGGGTAGGTACCTTGATGCCAGGCATTCTGTTAATGGAGATCAACTGGGTGTGCTCAGAATTTAATTTCTCTGTTGTTAGTCCCACAAGCTTTCTTTACCTTCAGTAGCATCTGCCATTCCCAAGTCCTAATCCTTTTCAGGGTCATAAGTCCCTCCACATGAACTCATGGCTGTATGTTTAATGACAAGCTTCAGCATCCACCTGCCATTCATCCCACATTTGTCTCCCCAAAATCTGAAAATCTCACCTGTAGATGCTCACCTCCTCTCCACCTCCCAGCCACCATTTTCTTATTGTTACAGGATTTGATCATCCTTCAGTTGATTTCAGTTCAGTCGCTCAGTCGTGTCCGACTATTTGTGACCCCATGGACTGCAGCATGCCAGACCTCCCTGTCCCTCACCAACTTCCAGAGTTTACCCAAACTCATGTCCATTGAGTCAGTGATAACATCCAACCATCTCATCCTCTGTCACCCCTTCTCCTCTTGCCTTCAATCTTTCCCAGCATAAGGGTCTTTCCAAATGAATCAGTTCTTCCCATCAGGTGGCCAAAGTATTGGAGTTTCGGCTTCAGCATCAGTCCTTCCAATGAATTTTCAGGACTGATTTCCTTTAGGATTGACTGGTTTGATTTCCTTGCAGTCCAAGGGACTCTCAAGGGTCTTCTCCAACAACATAGTTCAAAAGCATCAGTTCTTCAGTGCTCAGCTTTCTTTATAGTCCAACTCTCACATCCATACATGACCACTGGAAAAACCATAGCCTTGACGAGATGGACCTTTGTTGGCAAACTAAGGTCACTTCTTTTTAACATGCTACCTAGGTTGGTCATAGCTTTTCTTCCAAGGAGCAAGTGTCTTTTAATTTCATGGTTGCAGTCACCATCTGCAGTGATTTTGGAGCCCCCCAAAATATAGTCTCTCACTGTTTCCATTATTTCCCCATCTATTTGCCATGAAGTGATGGGACCAGATGCCATGATCTTAGTTTTCTGAATCTCAAGGTTAAGACAACTTTTTTGCTCTCCTCTTTCACTTTCATCAAGAGGCTCTTTAGTGGAAAAATAACTTCAGAAAGAATGAAGAGACAGAGCAAAAACAACACCTAGTTGTGGATGTGATGGGTGATGGAAGTAAAGTCCAATGCAGTAGAGAGCAATATTGCATAGGAACCTGGAATGTTAGGTCCATGAATCAAGGCAAATTGGAAGTGGTCAAACAGCAGATGTCAAGAGTGGACATTGATATTTTAGGAATCAGTGAACTAAAATAGACTGGAATGGGTGGATTTAACTCAGATGACCATTATATCTACTTCTGTGGGCAAGAATCCCTTAGAAGAAATGGAGTAGCCATCGTAGTCAACCAAAACATCCGAAATACAGTACTTGGATGCAATCTCAAAAACAGTAGAATGATCTCTGTTTCCAAGGCAAACCATTCAATATCACGGTAATCCAAGCCTATGCCCTAACCAGTAATGCTGAAGAAGCTGAAGTTGAATGGTTCTATGAAGACCTACAAGACCTTCTAGAACTATCACCCAAAATAAGATGTCCTTTTCATTATAGGGGACTGGAATGCAAAAGTAGGAAGTCAAGAAATACCTGGGGTAACAGGCAAATTTGGCCTTGGAGTACAAAACAAAGCAGATCAAAAGCTAACGAGTTTTGCCAAGAGAATGCACTGGTCATAGCAAACACCCTCTTCCAACAACATAAAGAAGACTCTACACATGGACATCACCAGATAGTCAATACTGAAATCAGATTCATTATATTCTTTGCAACCAAAGATGGAGAAGCACTATACAGTCAGCACAAACAATACTGGGAGCTGACTGTGGCTCAGATCATGAACTCCTTATTGCCAAATTCAGGCTTAAATTGAAGAAAGTAGGGAAAACCACTAGACCATTCAGGCATGACCTAAATCAAATCCCTTATGACTATACAGTGGGAGTGAGACATAGATTCAAGGGATTAGATAAGTGCCTGAAGAACTATGAACAGAGGTTCATGACATTGTACAGGAGGCAGTGATCAAGACAATTCCCAAGAAAAAGAAATTCAAAAAGGCAAAATGGCTGTTTGAGGAGGCCTTACAAATAGCTGAGAAAAGAAGAGAAGCAAAAGGCAAAGGAGGTAAGGAAAGATATACCCATTTGAATGCAGAGTTCCAAAGAATAACAAGAAGAGATAAGAAAGCCTTCCTCAGATATCAATACAAAGAAATAGAGGAAAACAACAGAATGGGAAAGACTAGAGATCTCTTCAAGAAAATTAGAGATAGCAAGGGAACATTTCATGCAAAGATGGGAAACATAAAGGACAGAAATGGTATGGACCTAACAGAAGCAGAAGATATTAAGAAGAAGTGGCAAGAACACACAGAAGAACTATACAAAAAAGATCTTCATGACCCAGATAACCATGATGGTGTGATCACTCACCTAGAGCCAGACATCCTGGAATGCGAAATCAAGTGGGCCTTAGAAAGCATCACTATGAACAAAGCTAGTGGAGGTGATGGAATTCCAGTTGAGCTATTTCAAATCCTGGAAGATGATGCTGTAAAAGTGCTGCACTCAATATGCCAGCAAATTTGGAAAACTCAGCAGTGGCCACAAGACTGGAAAAGGTCAGTTTTCATTCCAATCCCAAAGAAAGGCAATGCCAAAGAATGCTAAAACTAGTACACAATTGCACTCCTCTCTCATGCTAGCAAAGTAATGCTCAAAATTCTCCAAGCCAGGTTTCAACAATACATGAACTGTGAACTTCCAGATGTTCAAGCTGGTTTTAGAAAAGGCAGAGGAACCAGAGATCAAATGGCCAACTACTCTTGGATCATCTAAAAAGCAAGGGAGTTCCAGAAAAACATCTTCTTCATCTTTATTGACTATGCCAAAACCTTTGACTGTGTGGATCACCACAAACTGTGGAAAATTCTGAAAGAGATGAGAATACCAGACCACCTGACCTGCCTCATGAGAAATCTGTATGCAGGTCAGGAAGCAACAGTTAGAACTGGACATGGAACAACAGACTGGTTCCAAATCGTGAAAGGAGTATGTTAAGGCTGTTTATTGTCACCCTGCTTATTTAACTTATATGTAGAGTACATCATGCGAAATGCTGGGCTGGATGAAGCACAAGCTGGAATCAAGACTGCCGGAGAAATATCAGTAACCTCAGATATGCAGATGGCACTGCCCTTATGGCAGAAAGTGAAGAACTAAAGAGCCGACCACCACCTACACAACCATATTGAGAGATCACAGCTTTCAAGATGTTCTTTCGGTCACTGGCTTATATATAGGATGTATGATGGTATTGTGTGAAGAGCTCTTGGCTGGAAGAGTCAGAAATAGTCTTATTTCCATACTCAATAAACCACACCACCATGGATTTTTATTTCCTTACCTCTAAAGGGACAGGGTCAGAGGTGATGCCATTTCCACAGTTCTTTTCAACTTAGTGGCTGGTGTTTCTATAACCCTAAGACTATGTCACCAAATGGTATCACTTGAGACTTAATAAACATTACTGTAGAAGTGTCTTCTGAGCATGTTGCTGTGGACTTGCAATGCCCTGCCCTTAGTGGGATGGGCTTCATCAAGAATTTTCCTAGGGCACCAAATTAAGTCTAATAATACTTAATAGCGAGGACTCTTACCTAATTGGGACAGTCATGCTCACTTAACCGAGATGGCTCTAGGTGATTGCATGTTGTATCTACAGAACCGGAGGTGACGGGAGACTGGTGATGCTTTGGGCTTCTTCAAATAATTCTGTTAGTGCCAAGTCAGCAGAGCAGGATAGAGAAAGCAGATTCTTCTCCAGAAGAGTCATCTCTCCTCTTTGGGAAGAATCAATTCTCCCAGGAAGATTACCCATCAGTTCTCCAGTAAAAATCAATTAGTAAAGGGCACTCTGACTTTCTCATTGATAGGCTGGTCTGGTATGTCGAGTGCTCGAGATAGGTATGTACCACAGCAGATAGTGTCTGCCAGAGAGAGTCTTATAATCTACATTGCAAGACAAACCCACATAAAGATGGGAGGCAGGAGCTGAATCTGACGCTGAGTTAAAGGGAAGGCTTGAAACGTACACAAACAGGCACACACGCCTATTAGTCAAATTTTTAAAAAGGCATGAGATTATAGATTCTTCTTTACAATCTTCATAACCATAACAGAAATGCTGAATTTAATGCCCGATTGTTTCTAACCATCAGTCTTCTCTGTCGTTAAATTGAATGATGTCTCTGTTTCTTTGGCTTAAGATTTGTTGCCATTGTATCATAAAAATCTTGATTTTTTTTTTCAATATAGTTCATTTTAACTCCTCCACTTGGCCTATAAGACAATATTTTCCTTATAAATAGCAGTTAGGGAAATTTTATAATGTAGAACTTTATTATTATAAGACCTAAAAGAAAGCATGGTTAAATTTTTCTCATGTGTTTGGACACATGGACCTAGGAATTGTGAACTGATTTCCCTCTGTGGAGATTTTGACTTTCTCTGATATGTACTGATACTATGTAATAGTGAACATCTCCTTGACAATCTTGATACTCCTTGAGTGTTGAATAGTCCACACATAGCATTTGTTCCTAATCCAAATAATCCCAAATCACATGTCTCATATAATCACTGCAGTTGCCTACAGCAGACTCACACTGATAACTTTTTTCCAGAGGGGTGGAGCCTTTAGATAATTCATTTAACAAAGTTAAAGGTGTAAGTTTAATTATTGCTTTTCAGCAGTTTACATTACATTTGGGCTCAGTAACATCGTTGAGATTTCTTCCACCCAAAGCAGGAATGCTCCATGCCCTTGATTTAACCTCCTCTGAACCAGGTGCTCACCTACACTGTTATTAGCAAAAGTAGTTTACAGCTCACTGCTCATGTAGGAACTTACTTCTCTCTACCTGTCTTACTGAGACACTGAGGCTGGGGCAAGAGACAAGTAGAAGTTAAGCAAACTAACATGCTGAAGTCAGGTGGATTTCAACACCCCAAAGACACATGAGTGACTTTTTAGCAAGGACAAGCTTTTATTCAGGACTCTTCTTTCCTTTCCTTTGGTACCTTCTCACCCTCATGTCTGATCTGTACTCAGCAGTGAATTGACATCTTTCACTACAATGGAACTCGATAATTTTGGATATATTAATAAAAATAAAATATTTACTATCTTTAAAGAACCTATGATTTTGATTTAAAATTTTTAATTATTTTGCCCTTGTTATAAAATCTTAAGTTTATGAGACAATGCATGTTTGTTTCATAGTAATTTAAAATACTTTATGTGACATTGGAAAGTTGTCTCTATTTGGAAAGCAGAGCAATTATGCCAGCAGACACTCAATCAATGACAAATGTTGTTTATTAGATAACTGCTAAGAATACATTTTGTAAATTAACCCGTATAATACTTTATCAGTATTCTGGTCTCTCTGATGATTGTTAAACATGCCAACAACTTCAAGTGTTAAATAAATAGCTTCAGTCCAGAGTCAATATCTTTCTCTTTGTGGCTATATATTATTACATTCTTTATTCTCCTAAATAAGGTCATCTTATGACCCACAGAATTCCTAGGAATCTCTAACCCACTTTGAAAATCAGATTTATTGGATTAATTCATAAGGTCAAAGTTCTGCCACTGCTTCACAGGCACAAGAATTTCTTCAAGTATAGGTTCGGGTTACACCTTAGATGCAGAAGAGTTCTACATTTAATTTTGGACTTTAAAAGAACCTGGATAAGAGCAAGAAGGATTGTGGATGTGTTACTGAGGAAAGAAAAGTTTAGCGAGAGTCAGAAGGCTGGTCAAGGATGCAAAAGTGCCTCAGCACTTTTCTGTGATTCTGTGAATCATTTATCTGTGATTCTGTTTAGACTTCAGTTTCATGGGTTTTACAGTGGAGGTGCTACACTGAGTCTCTCTGGCCACATGTGTGTGTTAGTCACTCAGTTGTGTCTGAATCTTTGTGACCCCATGGACTGTAGCCTGACAGGCTCCTCCGTCCATGGAATTCTGCAGGCAAGAATACAGGAGTGGGTTGTCATTCCTTCTCAGGGAATCTTCCCAGGGGATCTTCCTGACCCCGGAATCAAGCCCCGGTTTCCTGCATTGCAGGCAGATTCTTTACATCTGAGCCACCAGGGAAGCTCTGACCACATAATAGGATGTTAATGCCTTTTGCTTTCCATGTAGATTCTCTAAAGACTATATATGGTGATCTTCAGAACCCAAGAACTGGTAATGTAACAAGGTCACTTTCAGATTTATGAAATATCAAAAGTCTACCAAAGTTAAGGAGAGATACAAAAATACTTTACCTTTAAAAAATCTAGCAAAGGTAAAAAAAAAAATCACATTTAAATAGTTGCCTTTTTCATTAAAATAAATTTAATTTATTTTAGAAATTAAGACAATGCCAGTAAATCTCCATATTTATTCTCTACTTTGGACTACATTGTGCCCTCCAAACTCACATGTTGAATCCTAACCCCCAGTGTGACTGTATTTGGAGACAGACTCTTAAGGAGGAAACTAAATTTAAATGAGGTCACAAAGTTGGGTCCCTAGTCTGCTAGAACTGAGGAACTTATAAGAAGAGGAAGAAGTCTCTCTCTCTCTCTCTCTCTGCCTGTCTCTTTTTTCTCTCTCTCTGTCTCTATGCACACAGAGGAGGCCATGTAAGGATACAGCAAGAAGATGACCATCTACAAACTAGAAAGAAAGATCTCACCATAAATGGAACCCATTCAAACCTTGATCTTGGACTTTCTAGCCTCCAGAGCTATCAGAAAATAAACTTTTATAGTTCAAGACTTGTAGTCTTTTTTTATGGCAGCCCAAGCTAACTAAGACATTCTCCATACTTATTAAAAGTACAGAGAAATGAATAAAATGTGCCATAGAGATCCACAGGAGTCCTCAAAATAGTCCTTTAGTGCTATTCTTTGCAAACACTTGACTATCTGGAAATCATGGCATCTAACACCAAGAAAACCCCACTCTATTGGGTTGCAAAAAGGAAGGTCTGACCCTGGTATCACCCTAGTTAATATTCAGGCAGTGTATACCACAGGCTTCCCAGGTGGCACTAATGGTAAAGAACCCGCCTGTCACTGCAGGAGACAAAAGAGACGTGGATTTGATCCCTGGTGTCAGGAGGATCCCCTGGAGAAGGAGATGGCAACCCATTCCAGTATTCTTGCCCAGAGAATTCCACAGAAGAGAAGCCTAGCGAGCTACAGACCATCGGGTCACAAAGAGTCAGACATAACTGAGCGACTTAGCACAACACAATGTACACCACATGTGTAATTTTAAACTAAACAATGGCAAAGCCTATCTATTTACAGACACTCACGATGATCTCTTGAGATTCATTCTGTCCAAGATAGAGAAGGGTATGGGTGTTCCCTCCAGGGTGGGGTATCCTATGGGGCTGCAATATCATCACTACCAGCTTTCTTGTATTTGTAGGGGTTGTTCTGCCTTCTTTCAGAGTGAATGAGTATAGGGACAAGTAAATAATAATAATAATAATAATACATAAGTCAGAGATGAATGTTACTAGAATCTAAAGAATGTAATTGAGACACCACCCACAAGCACAGAGAAGCTGAAGTTTAATTGACTTATCTACAGAGCTCATTCACAGGAAGTAAATGAGGTCCAGAGGAGGATTATTTGAGAGTTTCTTGTTGACCAGAGCTAAATTATTTGTCTTTAAGTGGCAAGAGGATGGGGGCTTCCCAGGTGGCTCAGTGGTAAAGAATCCACTTGCCAATGCAGGAGACGTGGGTTTAATCCCTGGGTTGGGAAGATCCCCTGGAGAGGGGCATGGCAATGCAGCCAGCGCTCTCCAATTCCACTGTTCAATCTCTTACCCAGTCCATTACACATAAGTCCTTTTTCTGTGGAGAATATGATTGGGCCTAAATAATGTATGACACAGATTCCACAGTATAGCAAAATACATTATAATATCTGATAATGTGTGCATATTACTCGATGGAAAAACAACATGAAATATGAGATATTTATAAAAACACCAAAACCATTCCAAATTACTGGGTGTTATAGAGTAATTGTTTTTCTTCCTTTGTAAATTATCTGGGATGAGGACAAGTCAAATGATCTCCACATGTGTTCTAAAGAAATAAACAAACTTATTTACTTTCCTTGACTGGTTCTCATTTTGTTATCTCTTATAGAGGTGCATTCTTTAAAGCAAAATAATGATTTGGCTGTGTGGCCATTGTCAAAATCACTTGTAAACACTCTTCCATAATGGAAAAGAATCAACCTTGAAATAAACTAAAACAGCTATTTTTTCTTGACTGAAAGTACTGCCTAAGAAAGAATTTTAATTTACTTTCAACTATCAAAGATATTGTTTTAATTATAGCACAGAAGAGCAAAGTAACAACAAAAATCAATCTCTGAATTTCTAAGAGGATCATTAAGGTTGTTCTAAGTCTGTATGTCTGAAATTATATAATATGGATTTTAATGTTATTTGAACTTTCCATTTAAAAAGCATTGGCCCTATAAGCAAAACCCACCACAGATAATGACTTTTCATTGTAGTTTTTCACATGGTTTGTAGTATCCATTCAAACCTCATGATGAACGGATATCTGGATTTTTATTTCCCCAGTAAGCTAGTAGCGAATTACACTTTTGAACAGTTCGTAACTTAACATTTTTAATTTTGACATAGCATTCATGAAGAAGAATTCCATTTGCTGCCGACAGGTAGCGCTGTACTTTCCAATAGGTCTTGTGAATACATTTCGGTCAGCCCAGGGCATGCTTAGGTAAACTGTCTCACCTAACACCACAGCCCTTGTCGCTTACGGTAAAGATAAAGTGGCGAGCTTAGAGTAAAGGCTCAGCAGGGAGGTGGCTCACTCTGGAAATGGTACTGGATGGTACTAAGAACGTGTCATTGGTTTCAAGTTGTATTTCTCTTTCTTGGAGTAAGATCTTGCAAGAGAATAATAAAGAGGCACAAAATAAGGGCAAATAAAAATGATCCAATATGGAAGTTTAGGGATCTTAAACAAGATCCTCCCATCTGTAGAGGTGACCATTCTATATAGGTGAAAGATATCCCAATTTTTAAAAAATCAAACCTCTGGGGAAGAAATATCGTGAGTTACCACACTAGTAAGTAATGGCTCTTGCTATGTGTTTCCTAAATTCCTTCCATAGTACTTCATTGTGCATGTCCTTTTCTTTAGTCACCCATGGAAATGAAGCCCCTGGTTAGAGGAGATCAAGATTGATCAAGATTGACCAGACAAGATGTCTGGTCATCATTTTTTAAATAAGAAATTTTCATAGGCTTATGATAGGTCTTGTACATAAACATTTTCTTCTCTATAATGAATAATCTTACTTCCTTGCATCTTTCCTCATCTCCTCTGATTTCAAAATCCCGTGTTCATTTGTGAGCTAGAAGAAGCAATAGGCAAAGGATTAAAAGTTAGGGCTCTAGTTACATTCCTGCCACATACTATGCCGTTGGATGAAACATTTCAACCTTTCTGAGTTTCATCATTAATAAAGTGTTGAACTTTGGACAGATTTATCTCTGAGTCTAGCTCTAAAACCAAAGTTCTGATACTTCCCAGAAATCGAGCTAGTTCTTCCAGGTTAGTTAGGGAATTTAGAACTGGACATAGCATGCTGATGTTAAATATAGAAGTTAGATCACCATGTGACTTACTTTATTATTATTTCTGAATCCTAGTCTCACAATGATGTTTGTAAGTTGTTGGACTTCAGTGGTAAAAGAATCATGTGATTATTCATGTTAACCTCAAGACTTTTTCCTGCTAATTTTGTTCATCCTTATTAGCTTTGAAAAAATGTTTAGCTTTGTTTTTAAGGGTATCAGCTGAAGATTTACCTAAATAACACTCATTTTGTTTGCTACTGATTATTCCTCCAACATATTATTTCATTATTATAACCTGGGCAACCATGGACTAGCTAACCTTTCCATCTGACAGTGCATCATTTGCTCCCTTAATTATATTTCTCACAGATCACTAAGGAAAATATTTAGCAGTATCAGAGCTGGTGCTGGTTCCAGACAATTGCCACCAGTATTGACTCTGATCCTCTGATAAGTTCTTTCTGCATAGTAACCATAAGTTGTGTGACTCATCCTGAGTCTATGTTCCCAACTGACTTATTTTCCTCTCCCTGTTTATTTATGTTTAGCGTATATGCATTCTATTGATATGCTTCCTTTGACAGACAGAAAAGCAGTCCAAGTTGATAGGATGAATCCTAGGAACCTGCTTAGGTAAAAGAAACTTAGCATGGCAGGAACATGAAAAAATAAAGGCAACCCCAAAATCGTAGCCCAACTGAACTGTATCATTTACTATATTAAATGTAAATGGGATAAAATCTCCAGATAAAAACAGAATTATCAGAACAGAAAATAATACAAACCCAACTGTATGCTGACAATATAAAGCACACTTTAAATGTAGAGTCATAAATAGTTTAAAAATAAAAAGATAAGGGGAAAAAACCACCATCCAGACACTAATCAAAAGAAAGCTAGTTTGACTGTATTATGTCAAAATAGGCTTCAAATAAGAAGTATTACCCAAGATAAGGAAGGATATTTTATAATAATAAAAATTGAATTTGTAAAAAATACTAATATGGCAATTTTGAATATAATACAGCTAATAACAAAGCTTCAAAGTAAATGAAACACAAATTGACAGAAACATATAGGGAAATAATCACAGTCATCATGGGAAACTTTAACAGCCAACTGTCTGCAGTTGATAAATAAATTTTTAAAAAATCAATAGCAATATATAAGATTTGAATGGCACTGACAACAAGTTACCTAAAAGACTTTTCTAGAATACCACATCTGACAGATGCAGAATATACATTCTCTTCAAGCATATGTGGAATATTAAACACAAAGACAATATGCAGTCTATTAAAGACTTTCAATATATTTAAAAGGATTGAAGTCAGAGTATTTTATCTCACCCCAACAGAATTATATTAGAAATCAATAACAAAAAGATATCAATGAATTCCTCCAAATATTTGGATATTAGGAAATATTTCTAAATGATTCACTGACCAAAGAAGAAGTCACAAGAAAATTTAGAAAATATTTTGAATGGAACAATAAAAACATACAACACATTGAAATTTGTAAGTTGCAGCTAAGAGTGCTTAAAAGGAAGGTCATAGCTTTAAATACTTATATTAGAAAAACAAAAAAATCTCTATAATTAATTATCTACCCTTTCACCTAAAATTATAGAAAAACAACTTAAGGCCCAAGTAAGCAGAAGAAAGGACATAATAAAGGTAAGAGCAGAAATCAATGAAATGAATCTCAAATAATAACAAAGTTAACATTTGGAAGAATTGAAAATTGGTTCTTTCAAAAAAATTAATTCAATTGAAACCTCTATCAAAAATTAATCAAAAACAAACGATAGGGAAAAAATACCAAAATCAAGAATGAAAGAAGGGCTAACCCCATCAATCCTATAGACATTAGAAGAATAATAAGAAAATACTATGAACAGCTCTGTGCCAACAATTTCAACAATATAGATGTAGACAAATTCCTTGAAAAACGTTATTTCCAAAATGGATACAAGAAGAAATATATAACCTGAATAAGAATATCTGTGTTATAGAAATTGAATTTGTAGCCCTACGTTGGGACCCAAGTGCTATAGGCTGATGGAAGGCGGGCAGTGGGGATATGGTTCTTCCCACTAATCTAAAATACAATCGGAGTCATAGGCCATGTACTGTAAAGCTGTTCAAGATCTCAGACATTATCTAGGTCAGCTCTCTAGTTTTACAGGTGGAGAAATTGACATCCAGAGAGGTTAAATATTTGCCCGTGATCACCAAGCTAGTTAGTGGTAATCAAAATATCCATATTTCTAACACTATGTGAAATCATTATATGGGCATATCTCTCACACTTACAGTTACTTGCTGTTTTCAAAGTTCAAAAGTGAGTGGCCCATTGGCGCACACATTCTTCAATCTCCCTCAATCCCTTTAAGACTTCATCTGATAGATACTCGAACCAGCTTTAGAACAGAAGGGAAAGAGTGTGTAACTATGCCCAAGTCCATGAGGGCTGGCTCATAACTGAGAAAGAGTTTTATGACAAGGAACTGTGTTTCAGTTTCTTCCAGTCGCTTCTCCATAGAGGTTTTAAGACCAGAGCAGGGAATGCAATGCATCATTGAATTGAACCATGAGGTGAACACAACCGTTCATTTGCATTGAGTTTAAACATAGTAATTTCATTGGGCTTAAAAAAAAAAAAAAAAACAATGTGAGGGTCATTTATATTTTCAAGATGTAAGCAAAATTTTACCCTCCAAAATATAACCTCATTGTTTTTACTCCTGTGTAATTTTAGAAAACCTAGAGACCATGTTTTTCTCCTAGATTTCTTTTGAAGACTGGGTCCACCATCTGATGATCTGTTTATATTTTAATGCAAACTGACTTTCCTCATGGTAATAAACAGTGTCACAGGACTGTGGGGGGGGGGGGGAGAATAGTGGATATCGGGGGCCTGGAATTACCCATATCATTGACCCTCAGAAGGACTTCCTCTCTTATCCTTGCACCAGACATTTTGGACTATTATAGAACAAGATTTTGTTTCCAGAGTTTCCCTCGTCATTCACCTCGATGTGTTTCAGAGTCCTGCGAGAATTTCTGTCAGCACCAGTCAGTTTAGGAAGCCTCAGGAGGTCATACAGTCCATGGACAGCTCAGTAGGTGAGCTCCAGAGAATTGCAAAGTCTGCTGATTCCCTTTCCTCCAAATCTTTTGACCTGACTTCCAGGCCCTCTGACTGAGAGGTGTAGGCTAGGTAGCACTCCCCAAGACTGCTAAAAATAGGAACAGAGAACTCAGCAGGGGAGGTGGGGAGCAACACTGTGAATTTGTGTATGTATATGGAAGGCATCATTTCTGGAACGTTTCCAGGATATATTAATTGGGCAATAGTTAGTCAGCTTTTTGGGAAAATGAATCAAAGTTGAATGCCTTCCATTGTACATTATAATAAATAAGCCTCTCTTTAGGATGCTAATACTAGCCTTTCTTTCTAGTTCTTGTTTTTTAATAAAAATAAATACATTCATATTTTCCCTAATTTTCTTCTTTTCTCATCATGGCAAGATTTATGATGTACTTTGAAATTTGGTTTTGAATGTCTCTTTTAATTATATATGAACCACCATAAGTGCCTTGGTTCCAATGTGTTAAGAGACTTTAGCAACCTTGTCTAATATGAATCTAGACATCTATGTAGGACTTGATGACAAGGGGGACTCCTGAGAATAGTCATTGGATTGATTCCATAGCATCGCTGTGACAGTGTGGAAGCACCATGGGGCATTTTCAGAAGCAGCATGGAGGCTATAAGCCAGAACAAAGTGCACTGGCATAAATCCTCAGTAAATATTTATTAAGATCAATGGCTACATACAATGTGCTGATGGTAGCCTTTTGCTCTCAGTTATAATTAAGATGAATTACATTATTGATGTATTAGGACCTCCTCTTTGCCTTTAAAGCACAGGACAGGACTTTTTTTTTTCCAAGATAACTTACATATCTTGCTAGTTACCAGACACTGCGCCAGTGCTTGCTCATAATGCTTGCTCATTCTTTTAACCTATAGCCAGTCTGTAGTGGTTTGGTGACAATGATGTGACCCACAGAGAAGTCTTGGTTAAGTGCCAGGATCAGATAGCTGTGAATCATTTGACCTCTACTCATATGGACGGTTTGAAGGCACTAATAGTTCATAATCACATTCAACAGCTCTCAATGAGTAATAGTCAGCATTGGTAAAAAGCGGGGCCTCTTAGAGAGGATTCCTTGAAGGTCAGAGGGAAGAAGGAGGACCCAGAGGACCCTCAAGACTAGAAGATGTTTATAGAAGGCAAGATTCTTGTTGGCCAGGGGTAAAGGAATAATCTTCTTCTCTCTTATATATGTTTTCAAAAATTGGTAGTTGCAAGACTTTATCTAAACCTTCATTGTCTTAGATATTCTTGAGTACTATTTTGGGTACATTTTCCAGAATGCCCTCTTCCCTCAAAGTAGTTTCCTTCAAAGCAAAGAATAAGATTTGGAGTTTTAACTTACACCTTGGAAGTAAAGAATATTTAACTGAAAGCATCTTTAAAGAAAAGAACATAAGACATATTGAATAATTCAATGAAAGCAAATGAAATAATTTTGCTCCATTTCTGCAACAAAAAGGAAGAGAGAATTTATATTGTCATATTTTTTACAGCCTTTAACAGTCATAAACTCTTTGATAAGTACTGTGTGCTGTGTGCTATGAGGTCACTTCAGTTATGTCTGACTCTTTGCGACCCCATGGACTGTAGCCTACTAGGCTCCTCTGTCCATGGGATTTCCAAGGCAAGAACACTGGAGTGGGTTGCCATTTTCTACTCCAAGGGATCTTCCCAACCCAGGGATCAAACCCATGTCTCCTGTGTCTCCTGTGGATTCTTTACCACTGAGTTTATGATCTGAAGTACTAAATCCACTGTGCTGAAGTCAAATCAGTTGTCAAAAGGAAACATCTCTCATCCCTAAAAACCTGGTCTGGAGTGGTGATCCTCAAATTCTGGGTCTAGAATCACTAGTGATCCATTATAATCTTTGTTCATGGATCATTCATGATTCAAATTCTATTACAATCCCATCTAAAGCACTTAACTTTTAAATAAATATTACAGACTGAGAAACAGACCCAGACATCTTTTTATAGGTTTGTCATCAAAATTGTTGCAATTCAACTACTAGTTCTAGGCACAGAAAACATCTGTGGACTTTATTTGTTGACTGGTTGGTTTTATTTACCAAAATAGTAACCTTCTGCCCAAACATAAATTGAAAGCTTCTGGTCAGCAAACTGAGGTTATTTAACTTGAAAATCTACTCTCTGTCTTTGTCTAAGTTAATGACTCCTTTCAAGTTGCTCTAGCCAATTATTTCCCATTTCCTCACTCTGAGCTCAGAAATAATAAAAGAGTGGTTACTAAGTGTTTTGTTTATAAGTTTGATCTAACAAGAACTGCCTTTTCAGTAAACAAACACTAACCTCAATGAAGTTTTCTCATTTCCTTAGTTAAAATATTTTAACATCAGGGACAACAATGTCTACAAAGGATTTTTCCAGAAATTTGATAGGTCATCTGTGACTCCATCTTTTTAGTCTTGGATTAAAATATTGAATGCCCCTTGACCATGGGCATAACCATAAGGAACTCAGTTCTGTGTATCTCACCAGATTGGCAACGAAGCTCTGGTCGTGTCTGAAAGATGGCCTCATTACTGTTCAGTAATAATTTTTGCTTTTCTTCGACTACTCTTGGAACACTGAAAATGATTTATCTTTTGAATATTGAATGCATGATTTCCAAAGAAAACCATTTATAAAGAACTCATTCTTTTAAAGTTTTTTCTTAGGGAAGTTCCTTAAATAGTTTTCATATTGCACTGGCAAACTGATATAGAGTATATTTGCATGTTTAGTAGTATCAGTGAGTCTTATCATCCTGTGTTGATTCTTTGAATGTTAATCTTTTGTTCTAGCCCCAGGAGATCCTGAATTATAAAAGAAGTGTCATCAAGAATCAATGACACTGGAGCTTGGAAGGGGCAGTTGGAAAGAGCTATATGTGCCTTACAATATACAGAACCAAAATTGTGTGACCTGGGTTTCTAAAGAATGCAACAAATTCTTTGTCGAATTCTTTTCTGTAAACAGAGAAAAGGATAATCAGTTGGGCAATGACTTATTCCACATTCACACAGCTGTGTCATTTCCTGTCAGTTAAAGGGTGAGGGCTAAGTCCACAGAGCAGCAGTAACTCATATTAGCATTCAGCATTAATGAGGAAAAGCAGGACCAAATTCTGCAACCTGGGCTAGAGTACCCTTACCAAACAGCCTACACAGCTTATTGCAATGCCCTTGATGGAACAAGCAGCCATAATTTTGAAATAAAAGATTCCTCTCCAAGAGGACAAATTCTTCCCAAATAACAAGTTCAATCCATTGACTTTTTATCAACATTCTTTCCTCAATTCCTCTTTCTCCAAAAAAAAAAAAAATAATAATAATAATAATAATCGCCTCCTATTTGGTTGATGTTACATAAGACTGTTTATTTATGTATGCAGAGTACATCATGAGAAACGCTGGGCTGGAAGAAACACAAGCTGGAATCAAGATTGCCGGGAGAAATATCAATAACCTCAGATATGCAGATGACACCACCCTTATGGAAGAAAGTGAAGAGGAACTAAAAAGCCTCTTGATGTAAGTGAAAGAGGAGAGTGAAAAAGTTGGCTTAAAGCTCAACATTCAGAAAATGAAGATCATGGCATCTGGTCTCATCACTTCATGGGAAATAGATGGGGAAACAGTGGAAACAGTGTCAGACTTTATTTTGGGGGGGGCTCCAAAATCACTGCAGATGGTGACTGCAGCCATGAAATTAAAAGACGCTTACTCCTTGGAAGAAAAGTTATGACCAACCTAGACAACATATTGAAAAGCAGAGACATTACTTTGCCAACAAAGGTCCATCTAGTCAAGGCTATGGTTTTTCCAGTGGTCATGTATGGATGTGAGAGTTGGACTGTGAGAAAGCCGAGCACAGAATTGATGCTTTTGAACTGTGGTGTTGGAGAAGACTCTTGAGAGTCCCTTGGACTGCAAGGAGATCCAACCAGTCCATTCTAAAGGAGATCAGCCCTGGGATTTCTTTGGAAGGGCTGATGCTAAAGCTGAAACTCCAATACTTTGGCCACCTCATGTGAAGAGTTGACTCATTGGAAAAGACTCTGATGCTGGGAGGGATTGGGGGCAGGAGGAGAAGGGGACGACAGAGGATGAGATGGCTGGATGGCATCACCGACTCGATGGACATGACTTTGAGTGAACTCTGGGAGACGGTGATGGACAGGGAGGCCTGGTGTGCTGCGATTCATGGGGTCGCAGAGTCGGACATGACTGAGCGACTGAACTGACTAACTAACATAAGACTAGCTGAGTGACCATCTCCAAAAAGGGACAGTTGTGAAAGTGGCACCCTTCAGTACAGAGCAGGTCACAATTTTTACACCCTGCTATTATTTTATATTAAACTTCATGTATCTGAAGCTACTTCATATCCACCATCATTCAAAATTCTCAAACAGAATGCCTATGAGCCATACTCATATTTTCTGACATAATATCTCTGAAGACGTCCTGAACGTTTTCTTGTTCTTAAGTCATCTCTTGACTCTGTTGATGCCTGTAAGAGACCGGGGCTTCCTCCTCAGGACACACTTGCTCCTTCAAACACTTCTTCTGGAGTCTTAGGAAAGGCAGGCAACCATGAATAAACAATTAGGATTATGCCTTTACAATATTCCACTGTGAGCTCAGATCTCCATAAATACCTGAACCAGGCAGAGGGGTTGCCTGTTGTGTTTCTAAAGAAGAATGTTCAAAAGTAGAGAGCACGTGGGTTTCTTAGCAGCCTTCTTGCGGGACTTAAAGGAGGCAGATAATATCATCGCCTTGTAGGGAGAAACTAAGGAAAAAAATTCAGTGTTTGCTCAAGGTCAGACAGCGCGTTCATTTAGCCGGGGCTAAAAGCCAGTGTCCTGACTTGTAGTCTGGTGCTCATAGAAATAACACAGAGCTATTGTTGTATATCAGGTCTATGCCATGCCTAGATGGCAATTCTCTTTCAATTAGCCCTCTCTCCACGCCTGGAATCAACCCTTTTTGTGTTAGATGGGATGTAGTATGAGAGGGGCTGCTTCTGTGTAATATGTAAAGAGTTCACCAGAGAGGAAAGAATTCTTAAGTTCAAACTTCTTAGGGCACCTGAATGCTGAATGTTCATGACATATTGAATATTAACCAATCCATATTGAAACGTTTGCTATTTTTTCTCTTCTCTTGAACCTAGGAGTTAATCAGAGAAAGGAGAAAGTAATAGGAAACAAGAAGGATAACAAAAGACAGGGCATGAGGTAATTCATGATTCCCTAGATGGGGCTACATGTCTTCCAAATGAGTGCTTTCCTTAGGGAAAACCTTTCACTGCAGTCTAAAATTTTAGTCTTTCCTAGGACTTTAGGTGGCGCTAGTGGTAAAGAACCTGCCTGTCAATGCAAGAAACATAATGAAATGTAGGTTCAATCCCTGGGTCAGGAAGATCCTTTGGAGGAGGGCATGGCAACCCACTCCAGTATTCTTGCCTGGGGAATCCCAGGGACAGAGGAGCCCGGCAGGCTGCAGTCCATAGAGTCACCGAGTTGGACACGACTGAAGTGACTTACCACACGAAGGACTTTAGGTTTCATTTAGATCTGAAAATCTCATTGAAGATAAGCAGTTTCATCAAAGTTTCATAGTTAGTGGAAGGAGAGGTGAAAATTTAGAACTGGAGCCATTCATTCATTCATTCAAATAATTAAGTCATTACCCTGCTTCACACTCTCCTGTGTCTGACTATCTGTTTCCCTTAGGATGAAATCCAAATTCTATGATCCTGTCTATTTTCTTCCTCCTTCAATGGTCCCACTGACTCCAGCCTTCCTTCTGTTCCTTCCACCTGCCCAGTTCTTTCCCTGCATGTAACTTTTTCACTGTCTGTGCCCTTCTCATAGCTGATTCGTTCTCACCATTGACGACTTAAGCTCGTTACAGAGGTGTTGCCAGGCCTCTGGGTTTGATCCCCACCTTCCTATGCTTCATCACACCATCCTGTTTGGTCTTCATAGAGCTTAGTGCATTCATTCTTATTTGTGCACTTGCTTACTTCTTTATTATCTTTTGTCTGGCATATGTGTGTGTAAGAGCAGCAGGCAGGCTGGCTTGTTTACTTTTATATCTACAGTCCCTAGAACAGTATCTGGCATATTGTTACTGTTGTTTACATGCTAAGTCCTGTTCGACTCTTTTTGTGATCCCATGGACTACAGCCTGCCAGGATCCTCTGTCCATGGGGTTTCCCAGGAAGAATACTGAAATGGGTTGCTATTTCCTTCTCCAAAGGATCTTCCTAACCCAGGGATTGAACCCGTGTCTCCTGCATTGGCAGGTAGATTCCACTGACCCCAGGGAAGCTCATCTTGCATACAGCAGGTGCTTAATAAATATCTGTTGAACTAAATGCAAAGTGAATTTTAAAAAATATTGAGTATCTACTACACACTGAATAGTAGAGACTCAGTGTGGAAAGAATTCTTACCCTAAAGAAATTTGAAGCCTGGTGACTTCGGGCAGTTGGGTTTCTACTCAATTACACAGCCGCTAAATTTCACTCAGCAACTGGCAGATTCCTAGAAATTCAGGTCACCTGATTTCCAAAATTGGTCTATGATTCCAGATTATTCATTAAAGTGATGAGGTCTCTCATTTTGCCTGGGCCAGATCCTATTTACAGCTGTTGTTCTGACCATCAATGGTACCTCCTTTTGCTCTCAAAGTTGTCCCAGCATATATGATGAATTACATGGTCATCTTACTGTCAGCCAAGTACTAATAATTCATAACTTATTGTTAGTTAGAGAAGTTTAACTACATAAACTTCATCAGTTCAGAAATGTGGAAGATCAAATCATATCTCCAGAAAGAAGCAACTTCCTAAGTTAAAACTCTGAGAAAAAAAGGTGGGGGTTAAATCTATTCTCTTAGCATCAATTAGTCAGTCCATTAACAAGGCCAGAATTTCCCAAGATATGTTCAACAATTCTGAGAAGTGCAAATAAGAGTTACGTGTGACATATTAAGTAAGGTCGAGGATTCTTTATGGTGTCAGAAACTACCCTGCAAACTTCACTTACATTTCCTCATCATTACTATTAGGATTTTACAGATGATGAAATTAAGGCTTTGAGAGGTTAAGTAACTCATCCAAGGTCACACAGATACACTTCTTTATGTTTTCCTGCTCCCAACCACTATGTTCATTGCTTCCCAAGCAAGTAAATATTTTGATAATTTTGGGGAATGCTGGGTTAAACTCTGTTGGCAGGCTACTTTTCTACAGAGCCTCTTACTGTTGTAATATATCAAAGGGCATGGTATATCTTCAAGGGGTGATACAGGCATAGTGTCTCCATCACTCACTGGGACATAAGACCCTTTTTGTGAGGACCCTTTCTGCAGTGCAGACTTTGGCTAGTGCTGCTTTAGGAACCTGAGCAGGGCCAGCAATCCCTTTTTCTGTAGGTCAGTTCTCTGTGTATATGAACACAGCCTTACAAACTGAGTCTGAGTTAGTCTTCCTTTGGGGAGCTCCAGTTTTCTTTGCTCTGAAAGGAAGAAGAGACAATCCTTAGATCCCTGAGGCTTCATGGCCCTAGGGTTAATACTTACATCTGTGCTTTTAACCATCTTTCATTGTGCCTTTTCACTCCCCATACTGAACTTTCTGATTTTTCACCTTATCTTCTCATTTACAAATCTAGAAATGTCCATCAGGAAACCTATACTTTTTTTTGGCTAATGTCCTTAGTACAATAGCTAAAACCTCTGCAAATTTTGTCGGTTGTAACAACATGGATGGACTTGGAGGATATTGTACTAAGTGAAGTAAGTCAGAGAGAAAGACAAATGTTGTATGATATCACTTATATATGAAACCTAAAAAATAAACTGGTGAATATAACAAAAGAAACAGACTCAAAGATATAGAGAACAAACTAGTGGTTACCAGTGGGGAGAGGGAAGGGGAAGGAGCAAGATAGGGTTAGGGGATTAAGAGATACAAGCAACTATGTATAAATTGAATAAGCTACAAGAATACATTGTATAGCACCAGGAATATAGCCAATATTTAATAATAACTATAAATGATGCATAATCTTCAAAAATTGTGAATCTTTATGTTGTACACCTGAAATTCATATGATATTCTAAATCAGCTATACCTCAATTAAAAAATTATAAAAATGGGTGAAACCTTTTGATCACTTGGAGCACAGGAAATGAAGATGAGTAAAGAAGGACTTTTAGAGGGAAGAGAGAACAAATATATGGCTATTTTTAGTCCTCTCTGAGACTTTCAGGTGGGTGGGTAGGGGGGGGTGGATGTTGAGGCAGTGGAAATGGAGTGGTGGGTTGCACCTGCATTTTTAAGCTAAGCATATCTGCATTTTCCGGGTCAGTCAAGGGTGCTTTGATTTTAGGGAACGGGAGACTACTGATAAACGAATTAAAGGGCAGGGTCAGAATCCCTCCTATCCCCTCTTCTCACTGAAACAGAGGCAATGGCTAACCTTGCATGCTTAGGTCCCCAGTGTAGTAGGATTGAGTTTTCCATTGGCTTTTGTTACTCAGTTATGATCATCTTCCACTTTTTTTTTCTTCTACTCACAAACCTCCCCTCCCCTCTCTTCCAAACCTTTCCCTCTTCTCCTGAGTCACTGAAACAGGGGTTCCCAAAGCCAGTCTGTTGCTGTGACCCGAGCAAGCCAGTTCTGGCATCTCAAACAACCTGGCTTAGCTATTGTTCCGTGGCCTAAATACCTGATGCAAAACCTTTCCTAAGAAAATACAAGCACTTAACCCTTCCCCATCCAAGATTTGCTTTCAGTGTTTTATAACGATGTTTTGGGTAAGAAATGTTTTTGCTTTCATAAATGCCCACGAGGCTTCCGTAGAACAGCCCCCATGAAAACGTTTATCCAGAAATTCTAATAAAAGTCAATATGCACAGTCAATTCCGTTTCCCACTTCCTCCTGGACTTGTACAGTCCCAATCTTCAGCACAGCGTCCTTGGGGTCCTCAAGTCGTCGCCGAGCTTTGGACTGGAAATCGATCCCGCATGGTCACCCTAGAGGGCGCACTGTCTACATTTTCTGCAAGTAACTAGGCGACGCTGTCTCCCAGGCTCCATAAAAGGGGAGGAGGCGGATCAGTTTCCTTCTCTCATTGAGAAAGAGGATTGGAAGGCCGGGGGTATAAAGCCGCGCAGAGAGCGTGAAACAAAGCAGTCGGATCGGAATTGGACTTGGGAAACGCCGTTTGGAGTCAGGCATAAAACTTGTTGGAGGAGAGTAACGAGCCTGCTCCTCTAGCTCTCCTCGTCCGCGTGGCGCCTCAGGGGTTCCCACCACCCTTGCGGTTTATTTTTATATCTGCTTTTTGTAGAGAAAGAAACATATACATATATATATATATATATATATATTTTTTTTTTTTCTCTGAAGTGAAAATTCCTGTTTCAAGAGAAAATAAGACAAGATCAATGAAGGAGAGAAGAGCCAGCCAGAAATTATCCAGTAAATCTATCATGGATCCTAATCAGAACGTGAAATGCAAGATAGTAGTGGTGGGAGACAGTCAGTGTGGGAAAACCGCGCTACTCCACGTCTTCGCCAAAGACTGCTTCCCTGAAGTGAGTGTGGCCGGCTGGGGCTGCGGGCGGGCTGCGGGGAAGGGATCCCCATCTCGAGGTGGGTTTCCCTGGCTTTCACCCTTCACCCGTTTCTCTCTCTTTTTTTTTCAGCCGTCTTTCTCACCGCTTATTACTTTCGCCCCGGTTAGTTGCCGGGAAACGAAAAGTGGGGTGGAAGCGTGGAGGGGTTTGGGGTGCGCTTACACATTCTCCTGTTAGCTTCTGAAACTTGTTCGGTCATGTGTGCAGAATCTGGGGTTGGGAGATTCGGATCCTCCACTCTTGGAGAATCCGGGTGGGGCGAGAGGGAAGTTAGGGCTTTCGGAAAGGATCTGCGTGTTTAGTGTGAGATGTGGTGCGTGTGCATTTGGGTGGGGGGGGGGGTCTTCGTTTTTTAATGGAAGAGTAAAGAGACTATTTTCAAAGGGTGTACTGCAGCTGTCTTGCATTTTAAGATAACCTCTTTGCCCTCTTTACTTCTGTCCATTTTATCCAGAATTACGTCCCTACAGTGTTTGAGAATTACACGGCCAGTTTTGAAATCGACACACAAAGAATAGAGTTGAGCCTATGGGACACTTCGGGTAAGAGAATCATCTGACCGCGTGGCGCTCGGGCGGGTTTCCAGGCGTTCAGAGGGGTGCGCAAAGGGTCTCGGGGCCCCGCGTTTCTGGCACGCTCTCGGCACCTGCCAGCGCCCGTTCTGCGTTCCTCCGTTAACTTTGTTTCTTACGAGGGATTCCCTGATGGATGAAAATTTTGCCCCTTCTGAATGGGGGTGGGGGGAAGATATTGGGTCGGGCAATAGCTGTGGGAAGAAAAGGAAGCTCCGTGCCCAAAGGGTCACCCCGGGATGTAAAATGCTTGTAGCCGGGTGTCCGGGGAGCGGTTGGCTCGCGGAGCTGTGCCCGAGTCCTCTCGGGGTGGCCAGAGTAGCCAAATGTTAGGGGGGATGTGTGCGCCTTGTCGGTATCAACTGGCTCTAGGATGCGAGCGCCCCTCCAGGATCTAACCTGCTGCTTGGCTGGTAGGCTGGGAGCACCGAAAGGGTGGTGGGAGGTGGGAGAAAACCTCCGAAGCCACGCACTTACGTGCGGATTCCGCGCTTGCGGAGAGAGTAGGGGGCGCGCAAGCATCCGCGGCGCTTGTGACGCCTACTGCCAGGAATGCGCCGGCGGCGCGGGTAGCACCCGGCGGGGGTCCCGGGGCCTCCTCTCCTAGCTGCCCGCCGCCCGCGCCGCCTCAGTGCCGACCTGCAGATCTGAGCTCCCCTGCCCCCGTGATCACTTGGTGTCCTCCGGCCCACACCGTTCCCTCCTAACCCATTGCATCACCCCTCTCCAGTGTGCGAGGCCGCGGGCTGCCCTATTCGCCTTTGACCTTCCCATCCAGTTGAATTATTGGCACGGTGAATTATTTTCTAGTGTCTGGGGTTCAAGGCCGGGTTTTCGCCTTCCCACGCACTCACGCACCAACCTGGCACGCAGCTGTAGAGAGGGCTGGTTACACCGCGAAGGGGAAGGCTTACCCGCGCGGATATTAGGGGTTCGGTCTGGGTCAGGCGCGGTGGGGGCGGTAACATCACCTAGACTCTCCGGCTGGAACCCGGGGACCCGCCGACCCTGCTGCGGTGCCTGGCGGCGTAGGAGTGCCTTTTCCAGGAAGGGTGTAGCCTCTGGAGGAGGAGGAGGAGGAGACAGCGGGAAGGCCCGGGGAAGGCCCTTGAGCTTAGGTCTAGGAGTTTAGCAGGGAGCTGGGCTGCTGCGGGTGAACCGAGCCAAATCCTGGGTGAAACTGGCGAGGAGGAGCGCGCAAGTGCCAGCACGCAGGCTTTACTGTCGGGCGGGGAAGGCCCGCGAGGTGGACCTGCGCTCAGCTGGGAGGGGCCTCGCGTAGATGCTTGTGGGCTGTGCGAGCTTCCCACCACCCCCGGCTGTAACCTCTGGAGCCCCGGAGGGACTGAGGCGATTAGAGAACACAAGGAAGAGGCCAGACTGACAGGGTCGCCAGAGGCAGTCCCTGCACAAAGGCAAGTGAGAAGTCTCGCGCGAGCGCCTCTCACGGTTGTTGCCAGGTGCTCCGAGGGCTGCAGTAAGATGCGCTGATTTTGTTTCTCCTTGGAGAGTCGGGCTCTTCCTGGAGCCTCGCCAAGGGTAGCAGAACCAAGACCTCACCGGATTTTATGCTGAGGATTGCACACACTCTCAAAACTATAGGGAAGGTGGTGATAGACGGAATGCTTGTTTCAGTCATTTCCATCGTCAGATTTGTACACAGCCTAGTTCTTAATGGGCTCCAATTACCAGATATATCATGGTATTTGTTATGCATTGTGGGCAGGACAGCTGGTATGGTACCAATAATTAACACCAACACTCAACCCCCTCTCCCAGTCTGTTTGGACCTAATGCAGGATAAGAGTGATTTAGACATGGGGGTCTGTGAGTCTGATTCGGTCTTTGATACAAGAGCTATGTTTAGATTTTAAGCTACTGCTTACACGGATATCTAGGTTCGGATTCTCTCCCTCGCTGAGTCTCGTTTCATCATCTGAAAAAAGGATACAGAAGCAAATAATGTGCAGGATCATTCCTAGCTGTAGACTTCTTGGCTTTGGGTCACCAGACAGGCAAATCTTTTTGTTTCACAGATGTTGGTTGGCTTCAGCTCTTAGTCCCCGTGGATCTGGCATCCCACGCCCTAGTTTTCACCACCCATGAAGCCAGCCAGATTCTGAACAGAGCCACTGCTTCCTGGTGGATTTAGGAAGGAGACCCATTTGGGCAGGGAGGGGGCATGGGTAACCTTAAAGGAATGTTGGGTTATTTACCCCTTCCTTGTCTCAAGCTTCAAGTCACAGGACCACCAAAGGAGATTTTAAATTGGGCGCCCAAAGGGCTAAATTGACTTTTTTTTTTTAAGAGAAAAAAGACACATGCTTTTCAAAGGCTAGGAAGTAAACAATGTAGGCAGTTTATAGTTGGAGGCTATGCTTCACATGTGCAGATAAATACCACTTCAGATAGTTTCAAATATTTAATCCAAACTCTACCGCTTGTTGTCTCTGCACACATAGCCTCATACCTTGCACACAATAGTCACCCAATAAAATCTGTTGAATGAACAAATGAATAATCATATGCATCGTTTCCAAGGAGATGAGATTCCCTGACATTTATCATCACTGAATTACCTGTGCACAAAGAATGGCAACTTTATAAACATTGCCTTTCATCAGATTAAAGATAATTACCTGAAATGAAGTCTGTTGTGAAATAATCACTGTATTTTTATTTAATGAAACAAAACATATGTGTATTTAACTAAAATGTGAAGGTCTGAAAAACCTGTGATTAAGAAAATATCACACTGCAAATTTATCCAGTAATGAAATTGTAGGGCAAGTTTAGATTAAGATTTATATATAGTGGAAAAAAGACATAAGGGAATTATTTAGAATCCCATTATGTTGTTTGTGAGGTGAAGTGTGAGTTAATTAAACACAGTCATGAAGCACTATTTGGATTCTAAGACTAGACTACTTCCACCAAAAATGGTTTATCATTCATGAGTGAAATAAATGTAACAAGAGCCATTTCATCAGCAACTAATCATTAACAGTTTTTCGTTTCATCTTAAGCTTTTCATGGCACATTTCTGAACAGGGTGATTTTTTTTTTGACAAACATTTGACATTTTCTTTGCCCACTAAGACATTTGTTTAGTTCAGGTTGTGAAAATAACTGTATATGTCTGATGCCTCTTGCTACATTTATTTTTTCCAACTGCTATCAATTTAACTCTGGAGAAAAGTTTTCCCCTTCTAGAACTTTATGAAAGTTAGAAGAAAAAGGAGGCATGTAACTTCTCTTACATAGGGAGAGTGATGACATGGACTGTGTTCTTTCAATGGCATTCACATCCTGCTTAGCCTCCAACCAGATATTAAGAGACTCTCTCCCCTTTCTTTCTGCACCTACTGTGTGCAGGCCCTCTCTGAGGCCTTAGAGATTATAGTTTTAATTCAAATATTGTCCTACCTGCTGATCATACACCCAGGAGAAGGAGTTTCTCCCCATTTAGTTTGGCCCATATGCAACCTGTGATGAGCCGATTTTGTCAGATTCTTGAACCCAAATGCCCTTTTCATCTGGTTGCTGTGGATTTCCCTTGTCAGGCATCCCTAATGTTGATAGATCCCCTGATCCTCCTCAGGTAGAAAATGCTTCTAGCTGCCCCCAGCGCACACACCAATTAAAGCAACCACAAGTGGCAATTTGCCAGTTGGTGTCTTATGGCTGCTTAAAGTTATTTCAGTCCCTCTAAAAGGAAACATAATTTGAAAAGATACATGCACTCCAGTGTTCATGGCGGCACTGTTTACAGTAGCCAGGACATGGAATCAACCTGAATGTCCATTGACAGAGCAGTGGATAAAGGAGATGTGGTACAATATACAATGGAATTTTACTAAATAATGAAAAAGAACAAAATGCCATTTGCAGCAACACGGATAGACCTAATGTCATACTGAATGAATGAAGTAAGTCAGACAGAGAAAGACAAATATCATATGACATTACTTATATGTGGAATCTAAAAAAATGATACAAATGAATTTATTTATAAAATGGAAATAGAGTCACAGACGTAGAAAAACTTACAGTTACTGGGGGGTATGGAGGGTGGGCAGGATAAATGGGGAGATTGGGATTGACCTATAATGCTACTATAAATAAAATAGATAATCAACAGGGACCTGTCTACAGCACAAGGAACTCTACTCAATACTCTGTAATGGCCTATATGGGAAAGGAATCTAAAAAAGAGTGGATATTCCTATGAAGTGAAGTGTTAGCACTCAGTTGTGTCCGACTCTTTGCAACCCCATGGACTGTAGCCAACCAGGCTCCTCTGTTCATGGAATTCTCCAGGCAAGAATGCTGGAGTGGGTTGTCATTCCCTTCTCCAGGGGATTTTCCTGACCCAGGGATTGAACCTCAGTCTCCTGCATTGCAGACAAGATTCTTTACCATCTGAGCCACCAGACAAGCCCTGGATATATGTGTAACTGATTCACTTTGCTGTACACTTGAAACTAACACATTATCAATCACTATACTCCACACACTATTATCACTATTAACACTATTATCAGTCATGCTATACTCCAAAAAAAAAAAAATGTAAAAAGAAAAATCCAGGAAGCAAAGCCTTCTTATAAATAAAACAGCATTGTGAATCCTCCTCTTAAAGGGGGGATTTTAAAGGTAGTTTTCAGACATAGGTCTATGATTTCTTTATTTTAATGAGAAATATTCACTTTTTATTGATGATAAGCATTTTGATTAAAAGTTGCAGAAATGCTCCTATTGGTTTTTAAATTCACTCAGTGAGTTTCTGTAAAACAGTGGGTAATGGTTTCAACATTTTGATGTGATGAGACCAAAGTAGTCTTGTGCTTCAGATTCTTGGCCACATTCGCCAAGCATAGAAGCAATTTGTAGCATGAAGCCAGTGCCTACTAATAATAGAAATCCACCATTTAAGGATCACCATATCTTTTCCTAAGTGATTTGATTGCAGTGTAATTTCAGGACATGTGATGTAGGGAGTAATAATCATTCATTTTAGCTTTTAACCAAGGCAAGGTAATGCACATTTTATCTAAGGCATATTATTAGTTTTTAAAATACTCAATTTAGCTGCTAATATTCCCCCATGATAACTCCTATACACTTTTTTTGAATCCTGTCCTGATACAAGGTTCTTGTAGGCCACGAGTGCTAACGTTAACACTTCCTGTACTAGTTTTTAGCAGTATTAACAGGAAAGGTAATATTCTTTAACTTTTATACTTAAAGGAAAAGGTAAGAGAGCAAACTCTTGATTACTTGTGACCTGACTTTGAGGACATTCCTCGACATTCATAAATCTATATTGTTATGTTCGTAGATTATGCATCAAGTTTGAAGAATGGTCTCAGTGATAAGCACTTTTGAAATATTTAACTGGAATGGGAATATCAGCAGTGTAATCAGTATATAATTAATTCAGAAAAGCAGCGTCCAAAGGGTCACTGGTCCCTTTTTTGTCATTTAATAGGCAAATTAACACATCAGTACTTATAGAAATAATTGAAACCGGTAAACATTTTTTAGAGCTTTTTATGTGCCTGAACTCTGCTAAATGCTGTGGGAGCTGGAAGAGGGTGGTGCAACACCTGGCTAGCACAGTGCCTGCCCTCAGAGCACTCAGTCTAGTACTTGTTCTTAAGAGGGTGAGCCGGGAGGTTCTAAAGCTGGACTCACTTAACAAGAAGATCCAAAGAAGAGCCGAAGACTGCAGCGCCAGCCCAAGGCCTCTGACTTGTGACTCATTGTAGCCCACCACAGTTTCTTCTTTATCTCTAACATTGTAGCCCACCACAGTTTCTTCTTTATCTCTAACAAGTTGACTCAGTTCTTAAATCTGTAATATCCCTGCCTCTTGAAAACGTGCTTATTATGTTAAATGGCTAGCAAGGAAACCAAGATTCTGAAAGTTGAAGAATTTTAACTTCAGTTAACCTTCTTAGAGAAAGGAAGAAAGGAAGAGTTTACACAGAAGCCAAAGAAGCGTGGGTGCTTGTGTTGTGAGTCAAAGAGCAAAACTGCACAAAACTAGTTAGATCGTAAGATAGTAATGAGCTCCAGGAGCTTAGAATTTCAAAGTCAGGTTTGATTCTTAACTTGAATTTTTTCCTGAAACTCTGTAAGAGATGTGGGTTAAGACAAAACAGCTCTGAGTTAGGATGGTGATATCTGATAAAAAATACCTAAAACTATATTTGGAGAACTGTCTACTATGCAGTGGTTTCTGTTTATATCTTTCAAAGTTTATATCTGTCTAAAACTGTTTTCTTGCTAAGTTGCACATTTTTGGTGAGGCATCCAGATTGGTCATTCTGATGCCACCTGTAATGACCAGATGTTTCCCCATTAATCCAGTTCTTTTGCATGTAGCTATAACACCAAGGACCAATAGTTCCTCCAGTTAGCTCATGGTGCCTGGTGGGCTGTGCCAAATGAATTGCTTGTGTCGCCACCCTTTTCTGATGCCCTTTAAATGTCAGCCATTATATGCTGGCAGCCTTACTCAGAGACCCTCTTGACAATACAGGAATTTCAGTGGCACAAAGGTAAGCTGCCTCAGAAGTCCAACCAGGAGTTGTACACGTTGGCTTTGAAAGATAAGCCTGATGACATAGTGTGTGGCATAGCAGCTTCACTCATGGGTTGTTACTGAATAATAAATAATATTTTTAGATGTATGCCTATCTGCTCTTCTTTCTAAAGCTCTGTGACTTGCTATAGTTTCACTTTAAGTGAAATATTTCATTTCTTATTTTTTTAAAGTATCTCAGTAAGATTGGGATTTTAACCCTAAACCTTTATTTAAAGCTCAAAAAAAAAGTCTTATTTCTACCTCTTTGACTTTCCGTATAACTACGTATCTACATTGTTCCCCGAAACTGAAAATACTGATTCTGTTTTTATAGCAATATAAAAATAGAATTTTTATATAAATAAAATATATATATATAAATAAATAAAAATTTATTCTAATTTTATAGCAATAGAGAAATGCCCCCCAAATTTTCATAAAATCTGTTTATAATTTCTGTTGATCTTAACCTATAGAAGAAACAAAATATCCTTCCTGGGAATACTTGTTGCATGTTTGAGGGCATGATGCTTGTAGTACAAACTGCTTGGAATAAAAGAGTTCAACAGTCTTACAACGGAGCCAGACCAAAGGTTCTGCTTGGACTTGATTCACATTCCTGAGATGATTGCTGATTGGAGCTTTTACTCTTAAGTGGAGATGGCATCAGGAAATAGAATCTTATAAAACTGGGCAGTTTATCCGCATGGTAACTGCTGTTGGGTACAAATATTCTCTTAATCACAAAAAAATACCAAGATCGAATGTGTTTCCTCTGCCCAAAATATGCAGTATTCCTGATTTTATTGTTCTAGGTAGGAATTTCTTATGGCGGAAAGTGTTTTTCAATTTTAGGTTCGAGTATTAATAAAGAAAGTTGCATTAATGAAATATTCAACTAGATGAGTTTTCAGTTCTCAAGCTCCTATAAAAGCTTCCCAGTCTTTGAACTGGTTTTGCAAAAGGTTCCACAAAGCCTCCCTTTTGGGCATTAATCTTCAAACATATACATTTAATTATGTACATATATGGTGTGTTCTATCTTTGTGAAGAGATGACTTAAGCAGACAGGTATGTATCTGCAAAAGTAGTTTCTGGGTGAGGCACTTTGTGACTATTCTTGGGCTGGAAAGACTGCTCTCGCCCAGAATTAATGATCTTGAAGACAAGGATGGGTAGACCTGAAGATTCAGAAGCCTTTTAGAACTTTGCTGATGTTTGCCAAACTGCCGAAACTCAGAGAACCTCACAGAGCTCTATTGCAGTCTTCGCCCTGCAAAGCTTGGTCCTTGTGAGGTTTGGGGACACATTTTGTGTATGTAGTGTCCTTGTTTCTTTACAGTGTGGAATTTTCTGAAAGTTTCCCTTTGATGATCTGACACTTAAATAGAAAGGACCTTGGAGTAGTGCTAGGTACTTAAAGTTACACAAAGTATAAGAGAAATGCTGCATCAGAACTAACATGTGCATGAAGCCTACTTCACTGGTGAGAAAGTTTTATTCAATAAGCAAAGCTCAGTACCTAGACTAACTGAAATGGTAAAGAAGAAAATGAAAGTGTTAGTCACTCAGTCAGTCCTTTCTGACTCTGTGACCCCATGGGCTGTAACCCACCAGGTTACTCTGTCCATGAAACCCTCCCAGCAAGAATACTGGAGTGAGTTGCCATTCCCTCCTCCAGGGGATCTTCCCGACCCAGGGATTGAACCCTGGTCTCCTGCACTGCAGGCAGATTCTTTACCATCTAAGCCACCAGGGAAGCCCTTGAAGTTCGGCACTTTTCTACATAATACAAAATCATTCAGTGTTCTTTCTTGCCCTGTGTTTAGTTCTATAGTTACCTTGGAAGTTTTTCACGTGCTTCTTTATTTAAAATAAAGAATCTGTAGAACTTAATCTTTTCCTGTTTGGCTTAACAGAATGCTTTAAGACATTTCTGATGGGATGGAGGAGGAGGGGCTGCTACTGTTCCTGTCTCATTGGCTTACTTTCTGCTTCTTTCTCTGGGGTCACTTCTGCCTCCCTGTATTGCTTCTCACTTCACAGGGGCATTCCTGGAATTCCTCTTCATTTTTTTTTTTTTGGCTGGTGAGTTATCCCACTCATGCCTGTGATGGCACCGTGCACTCTTCAGCTTGGCTTTTCCTCCCTGCTTTGTGCAGTAGTTTGGCTGTATAGGCAAGAATTCCAGGTGCTTAGACACAGAGCAAGAACATGCAAGTTGAACTGGATATTTTCTTTTCCCCTGAAGGTTCTGCTTAGCTGCTGAATTGTTAGATTCTTCCTGGCAGGACAGTTTTTTTTTTTTTTTAAATCTGTATCAGTTTTCCTTTTTACTCTGAAAAAAAGCAGACCATGGATTTTTCCATTCAAAAAAAGTTTTAACCTTGCCTTATCAAGCCTTATAATAAATAAGTGATCTTGTTGTTTTTAATGACAAATTATTCTTGTGGTTAGGCAGATTATGCTTATAACTAATAAATGTGGAGCTCAGTTTTACTACTACCTTTGGACACTCTTGGTTGATCTGAAAGCACTGTTCATTAGCAAAAGTAATAGGACAGATCAAAGTGTCATTCCTAATTAGATCTTGTTAAAGCTCTTAACAATGACTTCAGAACCTCAACAAGCAAGGTGGTTTATTTCTCATGAACCTTAACCTATATATTTTTTACATGTGTGTTTTCATTCAAAATATGAAACCCAATAAAAATAAAAGCAGAATCAAACTTCCATAAGAATGTGGTTTAAGTTGCAGACTTCATTTATTTTAAAGTCAGGCCAATGTCTACATTTTTTAGATATTTGGGCACAATCACTAAGCACAGGGGGCTTCTTCCCAGGTGGCTCAGTGGTAAAGAATTCGCCTGCCAAAGCAGGAGACATGGGTTCCATCCCCAAGTTGAGAAGATCCCCTGGAGGAGGAAATGGCAACCCACTCCAGTATTCTTGCCTGGGAAATCCCATGGACAGAGGAGCCTGGCAGGCTACAGTTCATGGGGTCCCATGAGTCGGACACAACTGAGCGACTAAACAACACCACCACTAAGCCCTGGAAGCTGCTTCCTTGATTCTAGGAAGCCCGTGTCTCCAGCAGTGAAGGAGGCCTAAAGACAAAGCCACATCCCCTTTGTGGCCTTAAAACGGGAGCAGGAGGGAAACCCAGTACACGGAAAGGAGGGCAGGGTGGTCTCTGCAGACATGTGCTGGCTTAGAAGTTAAAACCATTCCTCTGGATTTTCTCTGCAGTTTGAATTTTAATTACTCTGTTTTAGTACCTTTGTAATTCTCCAACTGTCGTTCCTTAATTTGTGTTTGGAAAAGATGATTTTCACTGTTTTGTAACACAGTCTTAGATCAGAGATTAGGAGTGTTTACTTGCTTTCGTCTTAGTCAAAGTTTCTGTCCTCCAAAGTTCAGGTGAACTGGAGACTCAGGTGAGCTGGAGACGGGAAAGTAACCAGAAAGTTTTCTTCCCAGGGGGAGTGATTTCCAAGAAAGGAGATTTCTGAAGGCTGATTAGGCTTCTGACAGTCTGAATTGTTGCAAATGGGACTTTCTGGATTTGAGGTCAAGTCATCTCCTGCTTGGAGAAGGCAATGGCATCCCACTCCAGTACTCTTGCCTGGAAAATCCCATGGATGGAGGAGCCTGGTAGGCTGCAGTCCAAGAGGTCACTGAGGGTCGGACACGACTGAGCAACTTCACTTTCACTTTTCACTTTCATGAGAGGAGAAGGAAATGGCAACCCACTCCAGTGTTCTTGCTTGGAGAATCCCAGGGACGGGGGAGCCTGGTGGCCTGCTGTCTATGGGGTCGCACAGAGTCAGACACAACTGAAGCGACTTAGCAGTAGCAGCATCTCCTGCTAACTTTGGTAGAGCAGAGGAAATCCTCGTGTATGTGGCTGGTATTTGAATTCCCGCTCTAAGATCTGGAATTTTCTGATTCTGTGTTTGGAAAAAGAGATTCCCTGATGTTTATGGCATAAACTGTGCCCAGGTTAGACTTTGGACTCGGAAACAGAAGCTGTGATTGAGAAAGTCTGAACTTCACAGAACAAATATGGAAATCCCAATGTGTCTGTGTAGAGTGATAAGCCATCTCGTTTCTGAGTCCTCTCAAAAATGTTGAAGTTGATGGAGTCTTTGTGAATTTTTCTCTTAACCTCAGATATTTTTTTTCTTGAGTGACTGAAAAGGCAGCAGCTGCAGCGTGTCATTTTCAGAAACAGCCTTATTGTAATAAGTCTTACTGTCTAAAATGGCGTGATTGCTTATTTTTTTGGCTGTAAAGCCTTTAAACTTTGGCAAAATACCTTTCTTTTGTCAGTCTCTGCTTCATCAGGGTCCTGATTCCAGATGTGGGCAAGGAACTGCTGCAACTCAGGACTGATTCTGGCTTTGGTTGGTCTGTATTTATTCACACTTTCCTTCCTTATGCCTAGAACATTTCCCTTCTTCCTGGCTTGGTAGACACACGTGGCTTGAAATTGTCACTGCTGGTGAAAGGCCACAGCATTCCTGGGGTTAACCAGTGGGTCCTGGGCACCCACCATACCTGTGAAAAGAGAATGGTGCACCCTAACCATACATTGTAACTTCGACATCTCAAGAGCAGCCTCCTGAAGATTTTTGTTTTGATAGAAATTTAAAAGATTATTTGAAACGCCTCTTTAGTCTTTCTCTTTCCCTGTCTTTGACTTTTGAAGTTTTGATTTATCAGGGGACAACATGTCATGTTTTTCTGCTGGAAATGGAAGGTGATGTCAAAATGAAATTGGGTTTCAAAAAGACTGGTAGCTTAGAGGTTTTTTCCTCTATGCTGGAGTCAATTTTATATATATATATATAGTGATATATATATAAAATGATTTTCCTGTTGTGCTTGTGCAATGTCAGTATACTGAAAATGATTTTTCAAAACAAAATAAATAGCATGACAAACTGTTATTTAATTTTAAAATTGGCCTCATGCAATCGCGCATCGTTGGGGGTTCTTAAAAGAACAGAAGAAATGTCCTATATAATTAGAAGAGGGTTCTGTGGTTAAATTAATTGGCTGGTAACTTGAAGCTTTAGGATTTAAATTAGGCTAGATTTAACTCAGTCTCATATCCTAGGTGTTACTCCAAGAGATGGAACTGTGTAAAAAAGCAACAGAATTCAGTATGGCAGTTATTACATTCTTTCTCTGTAACAGGAAGAGTCTATATAGGGTTTGGGGATAAGTTTTAAGTAAGCATGCTCAAAGGTCATGGCTCATTGTAACCTGGAGACAGGGTGGTGCGAGATGAGGTTCATGATGGTTCTCTATGCATAGCTGAACCTACCCTTTTCTTCTCTCCCTCAGCCTCCATTGTATTTACAGAATGATCTTGAATTTGGGGCTCCTTCCCAAGAAGTAGCTCCAGTTATGGTGCTTCCTACTTGCACTCAGCTTGCAATAGCCCAGCCATGTGCGTGTGTGCTCAGTCCCTAAGTCGTGTCCGACTCTTTGTGACCCCATGGACTGTAGTCCACCAGGCTCCTCTATGCATGGGATTTTTCCAGGCAAAAATACAAGCGTAGATTGTCTTTTCCTACTCCGGGGGATCTGCCAACCTCCTGCACTGGCAGGCAGATCCTTTACCACTGAGCCACCTGGGAAGCCCTTAGCCCAGCCATATCCATAGTTAAGACTTTTTGATCTCTTACTAAGTGCGGGCACTGCCCAGGTTCACTTAATCCAAGGTAGATACTGTCGTCGTCTTCATTTCATGAGTGAAGAATTGAAGAAGCAGTGACCTGAAGCTACCTGCCCCTCCCCTGCAGGGGTAGAGGTGGATTTGCACTTCAGGACATTGGGTCCCAGATGCTCTGCCCTTGACCCAGCTGCCTTTCGGGCTCTACTCTTTGAACTAAAGATCCTGGCTCCTCCCCTTGAATTTAAGTCAAACAGTGAGGCTTCCTTGCCTTGTTATAGAAAGAAATATAGTACTGTTATAGATGGTAAAGAATCCACCTGCAGTGCAGGAGACCTGGGTTCAACCCCTGGGTCAGGAATATCTCCTGGAGGAGGAAACGGCAGCCCACTCCAGTATTCTTGCCTGGGGAAATCGCATGGGCAGAGGAGCCTGGTGGGCTACAGTCCATGGGGTGGCAAGGAGTCGGACACGAGTGAGTGACAGCACGCGTGACTCTTACACAAAAACTCGAATGAAGTTTTTGGCCAGCCCAACACTACTGGACTTTTGTTTGCTTTCTTTTCCGAGAATTAGAGGTGATGGGAGCCATGTGACCCTCCAAAGATTTAGCTTAAAAGGGCAAAGTTCATGCATGACTGGCAAAGGGGATTTTCATCTGACAACTTGTATATTTTGTTTCTTCTCAGGTTCTCCTTACTATGACAATGTCCGGCCCCTCTCTTACCCAGACTCAGACGCTGTGCTGATTTGCTTTGACATCAGTAGGCCAGAGACTCTAGACAGCGTCCTAAAAAAGGTAAGTTCTAGGGAGTGATGACACAGATCAGTACTGGCTACATGTAAATTAGAAGCGTTTGGTTGACTGGGAGCTCAAACACTCCAGTTAATACCTTGTTGTATGTTCTGCAATTAAAACACTGAAAAGGACACTCTCACATTATAAAAGGGTTTCCACTCATATGTGACCTAAGTTTTGATGATGAACCTGCTTAACATTTGATCTCATTTTAAGAAACAAAATACCTTTTTAAGAACCTCTGTGTTATACTTTGGGTGGCAGTGGTACGGCTCACAATAACAATACTCTGTTACTGTTCAGTGTGTCTTCCTTCTTTTCTTCCTTCTTTCATTAATGTGTAGACTGTGCTTACTTTTCAGGTTTATATATACAACCTCGATTCAGGGCTTGAAATGAATGCAGTCATAGCTGTTTAGTTTAAAAAAACCCTGTATTTCAGTAATGATGTTATTTATTAGAAACAGAAATACAATGCATAGGGGAGAAATAGGGCTATGTTTCCAGGCAATAGACCAGGTGACTTGTGATCGGGGTGTTGTCGTACACTAGTAAACACAGTGGTTGTATTCAGGTTGTAAGTGATATCGCATGGCTAGTGTCCGGAGACAAAGGTAAGGGAGGTTTGTCCATGGCGAGGGGACCCTAGGAAGCTCTTGTCCATAGCTAGGGGACCCTAGGAAGCTCTTGTCCATGGCGAGGGGGCCCTAGGAAGCTCTGTGTGGAACCCGGGGAAGGTCAGGAAGAAGGGACCGTGTTGCAGGTGGTCTCTGGTCCTGGCCAGGCCAGGAGAGGGAGGAGAAACCTAGGACTGAGCCCCAGGATAGCTAGAGAATGCACATGCCTGTCCAAGGGCCAGTGCGGGGCAGCCTCTAGTTGACTCTTCAGTCCTGGCCTGAATGCCATGACATTTCAGCATCAAGCCTTTCTAAAGCCCCCTTCTCCTCCATGCACTCGGGCTTCATCAGAGGATGTGCTTGAAAGCATGGCTGTGTCCTTGTATTTTGTCTGTTTTTATTAGTTTGTTTTTCCCTCTTATGTTTGACTACTAGCCTTGTGTGTCATGATGAAATTAGGATCTAAGGTGAATCAACCCCTCCTCCCAGCCCCGTCTCTTTACTAAACATGACAAACATGGTTCAAGGAAATACTAATTTCGTAAAAGATTAAAGCCTCTTTTTAGCTTTCTAACTCGTTTCAGTGTTGAGTAATGTTTGTGTCTTAACACAAGCGATGGGAATGTCAGATTCCAGCAGGAATACAGCTTTCCTGCCTTCGAAGCTTGTGAACAATTGCTAGACGTGAGGCAGTCATCACACAGCAAAGAATGACAGAGCAGCTTGTTTCGTGCTTGTCTGTGGATCAAAGAGACTGCTTATTTACTGGAGTTCTTATGTGATGTAGTATCGGGCTATGCATAATTTATGGTGAAAAACCCTGCTTCTGTTTTATTTTGCTTTTGTCTGCTAAGACCAAATGAGGAGTGACTTGGCCTTAGAGATATTAATGAATGTATTTTACGTTTGTGTGAGGTTTAAGGCTCTGATAACCCCTGCTATGGGTTGTCTAGATTAGTTGAATCCTTTAAGTCCTTGAATATCAAAGAGGTTAGAGTGACTTAGAGCTAGAGAGATCTTATTCTTTTTTTTTTTTTTTTCCAATTCACCTTTTAGTTCTTACTCCAGGGCTGTCTAACACATGGTAGATGCCTCTAAATAATACTGGGGGGAAAGGGAGGAAGGAGAGGAAAAGGGAGAAAGGAGGGAGGAAGTAAAGTGAAATGATAGTCACTCAGTCGTGTCCAACTCTTTGTGACCCCATGGATTGTAGCCCACCAGGCTCCTCCTCAATCCATGGGATTGTCCAGGCAAGAATAGAGGGGGTTGCCATTCCCTGGATTTTGGTGCAAAGTAGGTATTACTCCCTTCACTACCCTGGTGTATTTTGGACTAGAGTTTATTGCCCACACTTCTGGATCCAGAAGTGTCCTCTAGAGATCTTTTAAATTACTCATGCAAGATGTCCCTTTTATGTAGTATTATAGACATGACTTCATCACCCTCCTCTCTTGTGAATTCCTTTCTGGAAGACACAGCTACATTGTAATCATCTCTGTAACCACCACAGAATTTAGAGCACTGAACGCATATTTGTGAACGTGGGCAGGGAGAGTCAGGCAGAGATTCCTGACCTCAGCACCTCTGATCACTCCTCTTCAATGCCAGAGCTCTCCTATGAACTGTCTGAACTCCTGACTCCCATCCCGATGGTCATCTCCAGCTTGAGGAAATGAAACCACAAAAAGTCATCCATTTGTTCTTCTAAGAGGACAACTGGAATTCCCTGCCAGCCATTTCTGGAAGTTCTTAGAGTTCTTGTTGGGCCATGAAACAACTGGCTGGGGTAGACTAAATTAATGACTTACATAGCATAAAACTAACTCGAGGGCATGTGAGCTCTCGAGGACCAGATGCCTCTCTGATAACCCAGGAGATGGGCATTTGCAAATGTCATGGTCTTTGTTGATTCAACCACTCCAATGGAAGCTCCTTGAAGGCAGGAGATCCTGCTGTATTAACTCTAATCTCCAGTCTCTGAAATCTCAGTAGAGATTTCAATGCAGGGTGACTGCTCTGTTTTTCTAGGTGGGGTCAGTGAATGCGTATCTCTGCTTGTGTTGACTCTTCCCATGCTGGGAAGTACCAGCTAAACATATCCAAGGACATAGTGACTTGTTAGAATATATAATTTTTCTTAAGTCATGTTTATCTTTCAGAGATGCCTCAATAATTAAGAAATTGCCTTAGCTACTTTCTGATAACACCCAACACGTCTCTTACAGTAGTAATGAGTCACAGAGAAAGAGAACAGATAATAACGTGCTTAGTTACTTAGTCCATGAGACTTTCCAACAAGAATACTAGAGTGGGTGGCCATGCCCTCCTACAGGGGATGTTCCCGACCCAAGGATTGAGCCCACATCTCCTGTATTTCAGGCAGATTCTTTACCTGCCGAGCCACTGGGGAAGCTCCATAGATAGTAGTATGGTTCCCTAATGTAGCACTAGTGATGAAGAGCCCGCCTGCCAATAAAGGAGACCTAAGAGACTTGGGTTCAATCCCTGGGTCGGAAAAAATCCCCTGGAAAAGAGCATGGCAACCCACTCTAGTATTCTTGCCTGGAGAATCTCCTGGTTCCTCTGTCACCAGGACAGAGGAACCTGGTGGGCTATAGACCAAAGGGACTCAAAGAGTCAGACACGACTAAAGCGACTTAGCACACACACAATGGGTCCATACTTAAAAGCTGCTGCTGCTGCTGCTGCTAAGTCACTTCAGTCATGTTCGACTCTGTGTGACCCCATGGACTGCAGCCTACCAGCTTTCTCCATCCATGGGATTTTCCGGCCAACAGTACTGGAGTGGGGTGCCATTGCCTTCTCCCATACTTAAAAGCAATAATGTTTAATATCTACTCGGCAGATAAATGCAAGTTTGCGCCTTCATCTGAAGTGACACTCTCTTTTAAACCTCCCTTCTATCCTATTTCCAGTGCCTGCCAGTAGAGAAATTGTTTTCCATTGTATGGATGCCAGCACTCCGTTAATTCTGCATCTTCTTTTCCCCCATAGTGGAAAGGTGAAATCCAGGAGTTCTGTCCCAACACCAAAATGCTCTTGGTTGGCTGCAAATCTGATCTTCGGACCGATGTCAGTACATTAGTAGAGCTCTCGAATCACAGGCAGACCCCGGTGTCCTATGACCAGGTATGTATATAGTCAGTGCGCACATGTGGATTATAAAGAGTGACAGAAATGAAACATCACTTGTAATAGATAAACTAAAAAGTAGCTACTTTTCTACAGGGTCAACCAAGGGTACCACCAAGTGCAAGCCCCTCTCCTGAGATGGAGAATGAGCTCCCTGTGTCCAGACTGTGCCCATCTGTAAACAGAGGTGGAAGGGGCTGGTGTGTCTGTGCCTCTGGCTTCACAGCAAACATCCAGGCCCCTTCCTGGCAGTCCATTGCTCAGATTAATGTAAAAACTGCCCAGTGAGCATCAGAGTGATCCGGGACAAGGTTGGGCCAAAATTATGGTGATATTTTGATTGTGAGTTTCTCTAAAAGCTTTCCAACATTGAGCAATTGACTGTGTAAGGATTCATATGTGTACATGTATACATAAGGCAAATTTGAGAGAAAACCCTTTAAAATGTTCTGTCATTCAGCAGAAGAATCATGTGATACTTGATTACTTGAGGACAGAAACAGTGGCTCATATTCAACCCTTTGTATTTCTCTGCAACTCTCACTGGCTTTAAAGTTAAATAGATTTAAGAGAGAATGTGGTCAAAATCAATAATACTCTTAAAGAGAGTTAATCTTATTTTACATTCAGCAACATAATACAATACTACAAAAGGCCATTGTCAGTAAAATAGAGCACCCCCCAAAAAAACGTCTTTTAGAGTTTCATCATTCCTGCAGGCATTTCTCCCAAGTATTTACAAAGAAGGAGGATTAGTTTTAGAAGTTCATTCTCTTAAAACTTCCAACCAAATTCTAAAGACAGTTCCTGTTGAAATAGCTAGAATTCTATTTATTCATTGTTTGTCCAATCATACTGTGGTCTTCTTTGTCCTTCATTCCAGTTAACACAATTCTGGCTATTTAAATAAGTTATTTTGATGTAGACATGCTCTTCTTGGGTCCCCTTGTTGTCTGGTCCACATTTAAAAATTACATATTTTATGTCTCCTAAATTATAGATGTGTAACAGTATTATTCCTTTCCTCAATTTGTTTTGGCCCTTAATCATATAAGTTTCAAAACTGATTCTAAATTCTCTTATGGCTGCTTTTTGTACAGCCTATTAGCCTTGAGTGCCATTTGCTCAGTTGCTCAGTCATGTCTGACTCTTTGTGACCCTATGGCTCAGAAATTTTCCTGGCAAGAATACTGGAGTGGGTTGCTGTTTCCTACTCCATGAGTGCCATTTATACTCAAGAAAAGTTGAGTTCCCCATGAGGTGGTGAAATAGGATGGAAGAGCCAGATGACTCTACCAGAGCTGTGTGAAAAATGCAGCATTTACATCCATGATCTTTAGCTTTTTCACTCTTTGCCAGCAGTAAGATTCTCTGGGTAATTCTATACTCTGCTGTAACTTGGAAGACCTAAGTGTCTAGTTACCCTAGGTTACAGTTGGTAGTGAAGATAAACCACCTCCTAAAACTTCTACTTCCTGACAACACCCCATACTGACTACCTGATGATTGGGCTGTTTATTGATAACCCAGTGTCATTAGACCAACCTTTAGCACCTCTGGGAAGTCAAGCAGTGCCTACTGAGTGATGACAATTGAACATCTTAAGACTGGTCCTTGACTGCAAATATTTATGCAATAATAAAGAAGGCAGTTAAAATGTTAAAAATTCAATTACATATTAGAAACATTTTGTGATGCATTATAATTTTGAGGTATTGGAATATACTTTCTAACTTTCCCCAGAGACTTATTGCTGATCACAATCCCTTTTGTTTCACAGGGAGCAAATATGGCCAAACAGATTGGAGCAGCTACTTACATTGAATGCTCAGCTTTACAGTCAGAAAATAGCGTCAGAGACATTTTTCACGTGGCCACCTTGGCATGTGTAAACAAGACAAATAAAAACGTTAAGCGGAACAAATCGCAGAGGGCGACAAAGCGGATTTCACATATGCCCAGCAGACCAGAACTCTCGGCAGTGGCTACGGACTTACGAAAGGACAAAGCCAAGAGTTGTACTGTGATGTGAATCTTCGGTTATTTTTTATGAGGACAAGGAAATTAAGTGTAAAAACCACCACCAACAAAACAGAAAGGTGAAGTCTGAACAAAGTGCACAGCCAAAGTCACGTGTTCTGGAGGCTTAGGAGGCATTTGGAAGGATTGTTCATCTTTTTGGAATCCTGTCCTTAGATTTGGCATGTAGAACAAGTGGTGGGAAGTGAGTTCATTGAAGAGTTTTGAAATGTGACTTGAAATATATGCCAAAAAAGAGAGATTCAGATGGGCTAGAGGTTGAAGAAGAGGAATGCGAGTACCTCCAAGAAGAAAAATCACACTCTGAATGGTGCTTGCGTGTTTGTTTTCTTTGTTAGAATCTATTCACGGATCTCTACTTTGATTTAATTTTTAAGTGTTTTAATCTCCTTTACAAAAAAGTATATATTAATATACCATCCTCATTGGGGAACTGGCACTGTGACCTTAGCGTTTAGTTTTCTAGAGGATGTGATCTAATTTTCTCCTAGCTCATCATTAAAATGGAAATTGTATCAGGACCCATGGGATATCCAGAGGAAAAGTTGGTGAGGCTTTGAAATCTTGCTGTCCTGAAGATAGTTGAGCAAGATGGTTCTCAAGGAAGGCTTTTGCAGTGTTGCAAAGTGCGCAGACCAGCACTACAAAGATTGAATAGGTCAACTAGAAGAAAAGTGTCCATTTTTATTCAGTCTGAGGGTTCTGTTCATCCTTGTGATTGTCATTAAAAAGTGGTAAATTGCTCAATGTGATATTTTTGTGTGCTGTTTAGAAAAGAGGGTGTGTGATTTTTTTTTTTTTTTTTTTTTGCCATCGTTGATAAAAATGCAAAGTCAAATAAAAGGTGTCTTGGTATGATGTCATAGAATGATCCAAGGGGGAAAAAAATGTAGGTACTATTGATATTTTCACCTGATGAGATAACGAATGAAGGATAGTAGCAGAAAGCACAGTTTGTGAGTTAAGTTGTCTGGATAAGAAACCAAAAGTACTAAGCAAAAGGCCTATTTTGGGATGAAGTTCCAAAAGTTGGCAACATTTGAAAATCGGTTGGCTTATTTCAATATCTTTCAATGAACATGATAAGAGTGGCCCTCTGTTCTATGCTTTTGAGAATCCTTAGAGGAAAATTATATAATGTCAGTCCTACACTATTCTAGAGAGTGATTGCTAAACCTCAATCAGATTCTGCCAAGGCCGTGTTCCATACTTGATCACTATTGTTACATAAAATAATCAGCCTTTAAAATAGTTTACAGATATTTTTTAACCAGTTGCTTTTAGAGCTTCTTTCAGAGAAGAAACCAGATCCGACCTTTTTATTGTTGGCGCTTGTTGAAAACGAGCTTTCTTTCCAATGATAAAGCTTCATTTTTGAAGTGTTGAAGCTGTGCTCCCATTCAGTTGTGGCAGGAGAGGAGATTAAGGTAATTACAACTCTCAGTCTGTGTCTTACAAGCACTTTGTTTTGTCTCTGCAAGAAAATACCATTCCAGTCATTTTCCCCAAGAAATACAGACGTTTTACCAACATGATATGCTCTGATTAATGCAGCATTATGCTTTGGGCAGTATTACGAAATAGCTGGCAAGTGCTTTCTGTATTTAAATATTGTAAAAAGAAAATAAGTTATAACTGTTATAAAGCAGAACTTTCATTGCAGTTTTTTAAATGTTGAAGTCACTTTGTATGTTTGTTTGGTCAATGTTTCTGCAGTATTTATTAAAACATACTTTTTTTTGTTTCTTCAAATAAAAAAGTAACCATGTCTTTGTCAAAATGTGAGCTGCCTTTCATTACCTACTTCCTGATTTAGCTGTTTATTTTTCTTTAATAGAGTTGATTACAGAATCTGGCCTCACATTTCCTGGATGGGTAGGCCTTGGAATTATTTGCTTCTTGGCAGAAGTTGGAATTTCTTGGGGGAAGATACATCTGTGTATATAAAAGTTTTTCATGATGATTTCAAGATCTCAAGAAGGAAATGAAGTGTAATTAAAATAAGTAATTTGATCATAAACAGAAAGAGCCACCATAGTGCCTAGGATTAATTCATAGAAAATGTGGGGATTTCCTTCAACCCTTCAGTAATAACAATATGATACAGTCTTAGGTCCCAGGTTAATTCTGATAATAGGGCTAGTTTGTTTCTGTGGCCTCTGTAGCCCCAAGCCTCAATTCCTAATCCAGCATGCACCTTGCAAGGTGTGTTCTTGTTCACAGAGGCCTGTTGTGCAGATGACCCCAGACTCAGCTATTGCAACAATTAAAGAAAACAGCAAAAAAAAAAAAGGCCTTATTTTTTGTAGCAGCATCTCTATGTAACACAGAACAGCACAATTCAGGCTTCTTCGGTGACCTGAAAGTTGTAACCTCAGCATGAAAAAGCTTAGGATCAAGAGAAACATGGTGGCCCATGAACCCAGTCTTTTAACTGAGACTCTTACATGCAAGTTTTACAAAAATGTCCAGAGATACTCCATGTGGGTACCTCACAGCTATTTAGGAAAATTCAGCTATTTCTACACAGTTAAGTCACTTCATATAAAAACTACATCCTTGTGGCTTTTAAAAAAATTGGAATATAATTTATTTATAATGTATTAGGTTTCTGCTGTACAATGAATCAGCTGTGTATATACATATATCTCCTGCTTCTTGGGCCTCCCTCCCCTCATCCGTCCCCCCGCCCCCACCCCTGCCAGGTCAGCATAGAGCACCGAGCTGAGCTCCCTGTGTTAGACGGCATTTTCCACTAGCTAGCTATTTTATACATGATAGTGTATATATGTCAATCCTAATCTCCCAATTTGTGCCACTCTCCCCTTCCTCCCCTGTGTCCACATGTCCCTTCTCTACATCTGTCTCTGTTCCTGCCCTGCAAACAGGTTCATCTGTACCATTTTTCTAGATTCTACATATATATGCATTAATATTAAAATATTTGTTTTTCTCTTCCTGACTTCACTCTGTATGACAGACTCTAGGTCCATCCACATCTCTATGAAAGGCTTTAGAAATCTGAGATGTAGTGACTTGCTTGAGACTAATTCTCAGAAACCAAGGATCTAACAAGCACAACTGAACAAATGAAAGAGCATTGACAGTATGGGATAGTCTCATAAAATTTTTTAAAAAGCCCAGAATTACCAAAAATATCTGTAACTCATTCTTGTCGGCATGTAGTAAAGGGAATAAAAAGACTTTCCTAATCCTTGGTGTTGAGTAACTTCTTAGGCATAACATCTAAATTGGGCTTGCAAGAAACTCGTTTCTCAACAAAGACCGACACAGGAGAAAAAACCCAACAGTTGAGTTTCTGCTGACCTTGGCAGTATTTTATGGGCTGTACAGTAATGTTTCCCTCTGGTGAATTGTTCTTTTCCAGTGGCTTTAATTTGTTCAACAGAAAAGAAAAAAGTTGGTCTTCAGCCCTAGGCATGTATGCTTTCCTTTCCTCCTCTGAATTTTTGCTTCAGCAAACATTTATTCTAAGCATTCTGTGAACATTCCTTTCTATTGATTAATGATCATGATTAATGCCTCTTTAAATGCTAAAAGGTGATTTTCAAACTCTGAGTAAGACTTTGTGTCTCACTTCTATTAATCTTTCCCAGCAATAGGAATAGTTGCTTAGAAGATTCTCACCTTGTAAGGAATGTGCCTTAAATGCAAATTTAGAAATAACCCAGGGAATTATTTTTTATTGGAATAAAAAAAGAATAAACTCATCCTTAAGACTCCTGAAACTCTTAACGTTCCATGTCCTTTTTGATGGGCTATTTTGACATTACAATTCTGTTCTAAATCTAGCTTTTATTTTTGTCCTTCCATCAAGCACATATTTACTGACTGCCTACTATGTGCCTGCCACTTTACTAGGCTTGACACATAATTATTCCCAAAACAAAATCTCTGTCCCAGGGAATTTATAATTGATTTGAGAGAGACAGTCATGAACAAACCACAATGCACTATGTCCAGGTATGAGCTCTGTGGACATTGACTGAGTCTTAGATACTGGCTGATGGAAAACATTCCTATATGTAGACAGGTACCAATGCAATACGCTGAAGAATTGATGCCTTCCAATTGCAGTGCTGCAGAAGACTCTTGAGAGTCCCTTGGAGACTCCCAAGGAGATCAAACCAGTCAATCATAAAGGAAATCAACCCTGAATATTCTTTGGAAGGACTGATGCTGAAGCTCCAACACTTTAGTCACCTGATGCGAAGAACCAACTCTTTGGAAAAGACCCTGATGCTGGAAAAGACTGAAGGCAAAAGGAGAAGAGGCAGCAGAGGGTGAGATGGTTAGGTAGCATCACTGACTCAATGGACATGAGGTTAAGCAAACTCCGGGAGATAGTGAAGGAGAGGGAAGCCTGGCGTGCTTCAGTCTGTGGGGCTGCAAAGAGTCAGACACAACTTAGTGACTGAACAAAAACCACCACCGATGCAATAGTGACATGTTACACCATACTTAGAATGCTATGGTATGATGGTGCAAAAGAAGTTTGCAAGTGCATCCTAATGGGTGATATCCATAAATGGTGACTGTGGAAGAGCAGTGTGAGTGTAAATGATGGTTGCCCGTCATCACTAACCTATTTGTATAAGGACTTTAGATTTTTGTGCTAGGTTAGAAGCCCAATAGGAGACTACATTACTACATAATCCATGGTTAGTTGAATCCAAGAATATGGAACCATGGATACGGAGGAAACATGGATGTCCAGAGTTATGTTGGCTCTGAGTTGCATTTGAATTTTCAACTAATAAGGATGGGAGCTCCAAGGTCTACATTGTTCAAAGGTCAACTGTATTATAATATTAATACAATATATAATACTATGATTATTATTTTAAAATACCCCAGTTTTCCAGTCTTCCACATGAATGGTGTAGATGTGGAAGATGTGGCAAATTGCTGGTGAGAGGAGGCTTCTTCATTCCTTAGGTTCCCGGAGGGGCAGCTTATTAAAAATTTTAGGTTCCCTTCAGCTCTGGGCACAAAATTATTCCCTCTTTCATTACTGCTTGTTCTTGTTCTTAGCTATGTAATATCCCTTTCTGCTTTTGCTGCACATAATACCCATGAATATGACTTCCTACAGAACTATAGCATAATAAAAAATAAGTAGATGTAAGCAAAGATAAGGTAAAGTGGTGGACTGAATAATGGCTCCCCAACCAAGTCTCCCTCCTAAGCTCCAGTAACTGTGAGTGTTACCTTATTTGGACTTCGGGTGCTTACTTACCAGAAGGACTTCGGGCTTCCCAGGTGGCTCAGGAGTAAAGAATCCACCTGCAGGAGGCACAGGAGAGGTGGGTTTAGATCGCTGGGTCAAGAAGATCCCCTGGACCAGGAAATGGCAACTCACTCCAATAATCTTGCCTGGAAAATCCCATAAACAGAGAAGCCTGGTGGGCTACAGTCCACAGTGTCAAGGAGTCGTACACGACTGAGCATACAGCACGCATGCACTCATGCATACAAAGGGACTTTGCATTTGTGATCAGTTAAAGATCTTGAGATGGGGAGATTATTCTAGATTATCCAGTTGTGCCCACATGTAATCATACTTGTAAGAAGGACACAGGAGAAATCAGAGTCAGACAGTAGCAACATGGCAAGACACTCAGCAGAGGGACAGAGAGATCTGAAGATACTGAGCTGATAGCCTTAAAGACAGAGGAAGGGGGCATTAATCAAAGGATGTAGTTGGCCTCTAGAAGCTGGAAAGACCAAGGAAAGGGATTCTTCCCTGGAGTCTCCAGAAAGAATGCCATCCTAAGGACCTGTTGTAGATGGCTCACCATAAGAACTATAAGAAAATAAGTCTATGTTGTTTTAAGCCACTAAGTCTGCGGTAATTTGTCATAAAAGTGATCAGAAACTGATACAGGCATGTTAACTAAACTGTCCTCTTCCTTTACCCCTCACATTTGCCTCTTTAATTTTTAAATTTATTTTTCTCAGTAGTTGCAGCACTCTAGCTCTCCATTAACAGTTGTGACATGGACTTAGTAGCTCTGCAGCATATGGAAGCTTAGTTCCCCAACCAGGGATCAAACTCAAGTCCCATGCATTGGAAGGTGGATACTTAACCCATGGACCACCCAGGAAGTCCCACAATTGACTCCTTTAAAATAATGAGGCCTTGGCCTTTGCTCATTGAGTTGCTACTACGGACCCAAATTACTCCTTTTAGGAATTGCCTACCCACCATTCCTAATGAGTGTTAAAAATCTCCCCTTTCTTCACTTGGTATCTCCCAATGTTCCTGGACCAGTGTCTCACCCCACTGGCTTCTTACATGGACAGTCTTAGCAAATGGTCCCTCTACTATCCTTGGAGCTCCTTTTGGGTAGATGATATTTATAGCCTGATCCTGGAAGACATGGAGATGTCTTGTGAGGTGAAATAGTCAATGTCTGGGATAAAATAAACCTACAAAAATTTTCAATCACAATTTTCCCACAAAATGTTTTTGTGGAAAATTGGAGAAGTCAAAGGCCAAGCTTCAGATTCAAACAATGAAGATGAAGTTTAACGTGAACACATGTAGATAGCTAAAGTGTCAAGAGGCAGTGAATGATTAGGGGCAGAGGAGCAACTGGGGCTGGTTGGGAAGCACTGTAGCTTGAGGAATTTTAGAAGTTTCTTAATATATATATATTTTTTGGTATTTATTCCCCTCCCCTCCCCTGCCCCACCCCACCCCCACCCCACCAGGAGTCTATTTTAACACTTTAAAAAAAAAAAAAAGATTTTTGGTCACATTGCACAGCATGCAAGATCTTAGTTTCCCATCCAGGAATTGAACCTATGCCTTCTGCATTGGAAGGCAAAGTCTTAACCTCTGGACTGCCCGGCAAATACCTCTTACTTTAAAAAAAATATATTTTATTTTAACCTTTTTTTAGAAGCTATTTTTTTAAAAAAAACTTGATGAAAGCTATCAACACTTTTGCTCAAAAAAAAATGCACAGGTGTACACATCCATATAAGGAAGGCATGGCATTGCGCTTCAGTATTCTTGCCTGGGAAATCCTGTGGACAGAGGAGCCTGGAAGGCTATAGTCTATAGGGCCACACAGAGTCGGACATGACTGAAATGACTTAGCATGTACACATCCATACAACCATAACACATCACACACAAATCTCAGGAAGCTTACAGGCTTGCTGTGGTAGTCATCCATGAATCTGTGCACTCCAGCTTAGCATTTCCTGTGGCTAGCTCCTGTGGACTACAAACCAGAGACTGGAAACCCAGCTGCAATAAGGGACTAGTTTTCGGTCTCTAGAAGGAGGCTGATGGCAAAGATGAGTAGGCCTCCTGAGTGCTGTTCTCCCAGACCTTCATGGGTGAGCAGAATATTGCATGAAGAGGACCAGTTACTGTGAATCAATCATTTGATGGAACTGGAGAACTTGGTTTCTTACAAGTCCTGATGTGGCACCACTGGCTAATGAAACAGAGCTTTTCCCAAGGTGAAACATTATACAATGAGATCATTGTGTAAGGGACGCCCTTTGCTTTTGTGGAGCCAGTCACTGATGTAGTCAGCAAACACTTTTTCAGTATTCTGCATGAGTCAGAAACTGAGTTCTGTGCTGGGCATAGAGAAGGATGAATTAGACCTTGTTCTTGTGAATGCCAGTCCAATGGGTGAGAAAGACAAAGATAAATACAACCACAATTCAGAGTGATAAGTAACATTGGGGACGTATAAACTGTCTTCTCCCTCTGTTGTTATTACTGTTATTGAAGTCCTCTGCTCACATCCTAAATTGCAAAGACAGATTCTAAGAAGCATTGGAGGACAAAAAAGAAGAGATCACATTGCAAATGGTTACTATTTTTGCCCTCTGTAAATGGATGGAGAACAATGACAAGTCCAATTCTGTCAGTAAAAGCCATGTGCCTCATTCTCCTCCAAATGCAAACTCTCTTTTTCCCCAAGATTAAAAGGGAGAAGTCTCGAATGTTCTCCTGATCTCATGTACAGAAGCTGGAGGGTATTACTTTCTTAATATCAATATTAAAAGGAGTGACACATTTTCTTTTTTTCTTAATGTATGTATTTTATTGAAGTGTCACTGACTTACAATGTTTCAGGTCCACTGCAAGGTGATTCAGTAATACACATATGTTATTTTTGAAATTATTCTCAATCAAAGGTTATTATAAGATATTGGCTATGGTTCCCCATGCTATACAGTAAACCTTTGTTACTTGTTGCACATCTATTTTTCTTTAATTAGAAGTCTAGCATTCTATTCATACTAAGTCAAACAAGTAGAATCAAAATGTCATAAATTTTTTAAGTTCAGTTCAGTTCAGTCTCTCAGTCATGTCATACTCTTTGCAACCCCATGGACTGCAGCACACCAGGCCTCCCTGTCCATCACCAACTCCCAGAGTTTACTCAAACTCATGTCCGTTGAGTCAGTGATGCCATCCAACCATCTCATCCTCTGTTGTCCCCTTCTCCTCCTGCCTTCAATCTTTCCCAGCATCAGGGTCTTTTCCAATGAGTCAGTTCTTCACATCAGGTGGCCAAAGTATTGGAGTTTCAACTTCAGCATCATTCCTTCCAATGAATGTTCAGTGCTGATTTCCTTTAGGATAGACTGGCTTGATGTCTTGCTGTCCAAGGGACTCTCAAGAGTCTTCTCCAACACCACAGTTCAAAAGCATCAATTCTTTGGCACTCAGCTTTCTTTATAGTCCAGTTCTCACATCCATACATGACTACTAGAAAAACCATAGCTTTGACTAGATGGACCTTTGCTGGCAAAGTAATGTCTCTGCTTTTTAATACACTGTCTAGGTTGGTCATAACTTTTCTTCCAAGGAGCAAGCGTCTTTTAATTTCATGGCTGCAGTCACTATCTGCAGCGATTTTAGAATCCCCAAAAATAAAGTCTGCCACTGTTTTATCTATTTGCCATGAAGTGATGGGACCAGATGCCATGATCTTAGTTTTCTGAATGTTGAGTTTTAATCCAATTTTTTCACTCTCTTATTTCACTTTCATCAAGAGGCTCTTTAGATCTTCACTTTCTGCCATAAGGGTGGTGTCATCTGCATAGCTGAGGTTATTGATATTTCTCCCAGTAATCTTGGTTCCAGCTTGTGCTTATCCCGTCCAACATTTCTCATGATGTACTCTGCATATAAGTTAAATAAGCAGGGTGACAATATACAACCTTAGGAAAGTACTCCTTTCCTAATGTGGAACCCGTCTGTTGTTCCATGTCCAGTTCTAACTGTTGCTTCTTGACCTGCATACAGATTTCTCAGGAAGCAGGTCAGGTGGTCTGGTATTCCCATCTCTTGAAGAATCTTCCACAGTTTATTGTGATCCACACAGTGAAAGGCCTTGGCATAGTCAATAAAGTAGAAGTAGATGTTTTTCTGGAATTCTCTTGCTTTTTCAATGATCCAACAGATGTTGGCAATTTGATCTCATAAATTTTTTAGTTAGGCAAAAATTCATAAATTTTATAATATATAATATACATATAATATATATTTATATATATGTATACAAAAGCTTTCTACTATGTTTGATAAAGGCTTGAAAAAGAACATTTAAAAAAAGAAGAGATGGAGAAATTGAAAAGCATAAGCTAAATGAAATGGGAATACTGAATATGAATAGAAAAAAATGAAACAAACTAGATAAAAGATCATCATACAGGAGTCACACGTCTTATTAATAAAGACATAAGTTCGACAGTGTGTGTGTCTCTAGATAAGAAGGGATACATATAGTAGAACCAATTAATTTCAGGAGCAAAAGAGCAATAACAGCTGAGCTGTCCTAAAGCACAGAATTCAGCAATTCAAATCCAGTCTTTAAGTCCATAAAAATGGATAAAGAAAGTGCCATCTTTCCTTCTCATACCAAGCTATTTTTCTGTGTGAAACTCCCAAAATGCTCACCCCAGGGTCTGTTAAACCCACCTTAGGCAAGAGTTACTCATTTTGTCCACAGTTTTAAATGGAAGATGATGGAAAATACCTATAACGTTGACTTTTTTTTTTGGCCTTGCCACACAGCTTGCAGAATCTTAGTTCCTCCACCAGAGATTGAACCCACACCTTCTGCAGTCAAAGTGCAGTCCCAACCACTGGACTGTCAGAGAATTCCCCTATAATGTTGACTTAATTTGGAAATAGGTGACTGGAGGAAAAGAAATAGTTTACCTCTATGCTTAAAGATCCCGGAGAAGGAAATGGCAACATACTCGAGTATTCTAGCCTGTGAAATCCCGTGGTCAGAGCACCCTGGTGGGCCACAATCCCACGGGGTCGCAAAAGAGTCAGACACAACTTAACAGCTAAACAACAACAATAACAATGCTTAAAGAATCATCTGGATTTATTGAAGTAAATTTTCCAGCTGCATGGTTCAGAATGTGGTTGGCAAAGCAAGATCCAAAAATAAAACTTATCCAAAAATGAAACTGTCAATCAAAAGGACCAAAACTTGTTAGGTGGCCCTTTCCTATCATGGCTGCTTTTGTCATATTCTGAAGTCCTGCCAAGGTGGGAAGAAAATAGTTTCTGGATAGAATGTTGACAATTTCCTTGGCATCTCTTGACATCATGCAAGAGAAAAGTTGGGTTGGATTTCCAGGCTGCAGTCCATGAGGTCGCTAAGAGTCGGACACGACTGAGCGACTTCACTTTCACTTTTCACTTTCATCATTGGAGAAGGCAATGGCAACCCACTCCAGTGTTGTTGCCTGGAGAATCCCAGGGACGGGGGAGCCTGGTGGGCTGCCATCTATGGGGTCGCACAGAGTTGGACACGACTCAAGCGACTTAGCAGCAGCAGCAGCAGCAATGACACAAAACAGGTTGAGGGAAGGTAGAGAAATAATAGTTTGTGAGAGACCACAGAAAGAGTAGTAAATAGTAAGTTTCTAGAGAGCAGACCCCAGATCTCTGCTTTTTTTGTATGTGTTACCCCCTTTAAGGGTTACCCACAATTAGATGGTGATAAAATCTTTTAGATGATAATTTAAATATGGGTCTATTCTAATCAAACCCCCTCTCCCTCTAAAATTACCAATGGTGTTGTTTCTCATAAGGCTGGGATAGGAGAAGTATCATTTTAATTCATTTTTATTTACATTATACCTAGGTAAATGGAGATCAAAGGAAGTGATAAGAATGGCTGGATAGAATTCAATGACTGCTACCCTCGCTGGTAAGACAACAGAAATAAGCCTGAAACTGTGGCTAAATCAAAGACTCTCACAGTCCATGGACCAGTTGACCCTCCAAATGGACCCTTCAAGTGGGTTTTAATCTGATCCCAAAGCATATAGGCAATCATTCTACAAGGAAATTATTTATACATATGTAAGATGGGGCTTCTCAGGTGGCGCTAGTGGTAAAAAACACATCTGCCAATCCAGGAGATGTAAGAGACGTGGGTTTGCTCCCTGGATTGGGAAGATCTCCTGGAGGAAGGCACAGCAATACACTCCAGTACACTTGCCTGGAGAATCCACATGGACAGAGGAGCCTGAAGGGCTATAGTCGATAGGGTTGCAAAGAATCGGACATGGCTGAAGCAACTTAGCACACACACACACACATATAAAATATAAACTTTTTTCCTCTCAAATAAAATGGTACATTTTTAATGTATAATCTTTTGCATTCTTTAGTTTGCATGAAAAATTAGGAAAAAAGAGAAAAGCAGGCCACTGTTACACTCTCAAACCTTCTGCTAGAAGACTCTTCTCTCTTTCCATGACTGGCAACTGTTGTCTGACAAACACATTCTGACCTTTCAAATCTCAACTCTGATAATACTGATAGAGATGTATTCCGACCGACATCCCAAGTTGGGTTAGATGTTCCTATTATCTGGATTTATGATACTTCCTATATCATAGAATATATCACAGTCTAAGGAGGCCGATCTGTCTTATTCATCATTATAACCAAACATTTGGGCTGATTTATGGCACATGGTAGGCTTTTAATAAACATGTGCTTATTGAACAGACCACAAAGTTACTAATTCCATATTTTCCCTGTCTATTTTTAACCCACCTGAGGAGAAAGGAAGAGAGAAAACAAGGGCTATGCTAGTCTGAAGCTAAGAGATTAAAACTGAGCAAGAACATGTGCTGAGTTAAACATAGAGCTGGGGAGGGAAAGATGGAAAATGATAAAAATAGAATATGGAACATAATTAACTGTATTTGATAAAATAAAAGAATCTAGGACATTTTTAATATGACCCCACGTGAATACATGAAAGAAGTAAGCAATTATGTTTAAGAAAATATATTTAGTCTTGGAGTGGGAGGTAACAACAAATAAGAAAGTCTTCAGGAAACCTGGATCTCATCTGGCATGGCATTTTCAGAGGGCCTTAATGCTAAGTGTGATGCTGGAATCAAGTCTTTCAAACAGAAGAGGGAGTAGAAGGGCCCAGAGTAGAACTTGTTATAAAATAAACTTAAGAAAAATAAGAATATTCTAAATGCAAAAAGGAACCCCATTACTGCTTTCAAGGAATCTATGTCATTTCAGGATAAGAAAAGTAATAAGGCTTGCCTTCCAAAGATGGTTCATGGAATTCAGGTTTGTTGTTCTGCTATCATTAATCAACTGTGAGAGCGTGTAGTCAATATTTCTCATTTTTGTTTAGGAAACGAATAATAGAAGCTAACAGAAAATATAATCAAAATACACTTTGCTTCAAAGAAGAATTTGCTAATGGGAAACAGTATCAGGAAGGACATTGAGGGAAGTCCTGGATTCTTGGAACAAGCTTCTACTTTGGTGAAGGGGAGGTTGATGAAGACTTCCCATAGCAAGATCCCTTCTAGCCCTCGACGTTATAATACATGGCATCATGAGCTCAGAGTACGCACCTCAGTGTCATAGATTCTCACAGAGAATCAGGTTCAAATCCCGGCTCACCCACTTCTGTATTGCTAGATATAGATGAAGCTCGATTCTCTCTCCTAAGAGATGGATATAATAATACCTAAACATAGGTTTGCCAAGAGCATTTTAATTTTATTCCTTACTTTCTTCTTTCCTTCCTCCTTTCTTTCTCTCTCTCTCTTCTTTTTCTTTTAATGTGAAAAGAATGCTTATGATGAGATCTACTTCTTAGCATATTTTAAAGTCTATGAAAAAGTTGGCTTAAAGCTCAACATTCAGAAAACGAAGATCATGGCATCCGGTCCCACCACTTCATGGGAAATAAATGGGGAAACAGTGGAAACAGTGGCAGACTTTATTTTTCTGGGCTCCAAAATCACTACAGATAGTGACTGCAGCCATGAAATTAAAAGACGCTTACTCCTTGGAAGGAAAGTTATGACCAACCTAGATAGCATATTCAAAAGCAGAGACATTACTTTGCCAACAAAGGTTCATCTAGTCAAGGCTATGGTTTTTCCAGTGGTCATGTATGGATGTGAGAGTTGGACTGTGAAGAAGGGTGAGCGCCGAAGAATTGATGCTTTTGAACTGTGGTGTTGGCGAAGACTCTTGAGAGTCCCTTGGACTTCCAACCAGTCCATTCTGAAGGAGATCAGCCCTGGGATTTCTTTGGAGGGAATGATGCTAAAGCTGAAACTCCAGTACTTTGGCCACCTCATGCGAAGAGTTGAGTCATTGGAAAAGACTCTGATGCTGGGAGGGATTGGGGGCAGGAGGAGAAGTGGACGACAGAGGATGAGATGGCTGGATGGCATCACTGACTCGATGGACGTGAGTCTCAGTGAACTCCGGGAGTTGGTGATGGACAGGGAGGCCTGGTGTGCTGCGATTCATGGGGTCGCAAAGAGTCAGACACGACTGAGCGACTGATCTGATCTGATCTGATGATGTAGTATTGTTGTCCAGAGATACAGTGTTGCACAACAGATCTCTGGATCTTATTCACCTACTTCGCTTAGGTCTTTGCATGATTAGCACTATTTCAGGAAAGCTCTTCTTAACCCCATCAACAATGTCATTTTCCTAATGAAACACTCTCATGGCACCCTCCTTCTTATCACTCATCACAGCTATAAACTTCAACATTTTTGTCTATAATTCTTTTTATATATAATTCTTTGATTAACTTGTGTTCTACCTAGTCCAGTACCTGGAACCTAATAGATGCTCAATAAAGTTAGGTTGCTGAATGAATAATTAAAAGAATGAATAGTTGACTCTTGAACAACATGGATTTTAACTATGTAGATCCATTTATATGCAGTTTTGTTTTTCAATAAATTCGTGCTATTACTACAAGGTCTGCAGTTGATTGAATCTATAGATCCAGAAGCGAGAATGGGAGGGTCAACTGTCAAGTTTTTCAGGACTTTTGACTGAGCTGGTGGGCACCCCTAACGTGACCCTAAATCCCCGAGGTTTCAAGGGTCAACTGTGTACATGTAAGAATAAAGATTAAGAGACAAGTAATGGCACATGGTTAGCTCAATGCCTGGCCTTTGGGGTGATGCCATATCCTCTGCTAGTAAAATTTTGCATTGTCCTCATGGGAAATATTATCAGGATTTTTTTTGTTGTTTTGTTTCTTCAAAATATATGTAACTTCTACAGCTGCTAACAAACTAGTCCAGGAGACATTTTGAAATGTTTAGGAGCTAGGAGACTTCCTAGTACAGTTTCTTCTGTGTTTGCTCCTCCAAAAGATTTATCTTTCCTCATCCTCCAATCCCTGCCCATAACCCCGCCAGCCCTGCAGACGAACATGCCTCAAACAAGTCTATCCGAAACCACAGGGACCACATCCTTGAGTAACAGATAATTACACAGTAGTGACTTTTTTTCTGGCTCACTTATCTATAATTTTTTCATCCTCCCTGCTTTTTTCTCAGTGTCTCATAGTTCTTGTTCTTTTAACCTCATGTAGCTGCTTGTGTTTCTGTGTATTGTTTGCCATCCTGGTGGCATTCTCACAGTGCCCCAGTGTACTCCTGAAACTGAGTGAAGATTATAGGCTCTTTTTTTTATATGGTTAAAAATATTAAAAGCTTTTAAAAAGAAAAGTGGAACCAGTTTCTTGAGAACACAGTTCTCTAAATCTGAATTCCTTTCTGTGTGTATGGGTGCACTCAGTCCTATCTCCTTGTGACCCCATGGACTGAAGCCTGTCAGGCTCCTCTGCCCATGGAATTTTCCAGGCAAAAATATTGGAGTGGGTTGCCATTTCCTGCTCAATGGGATCTTCCCAACCCAGGGATTGAACCCTCATCTCCTGTGTCTCCTGCATTGCAGGCAGATTCTTATCTACTGAGCCATCAGGACTTCATTTTGTCATGTGAATGCATGTAATACAGATCACTCAGCTGCAAGATCCCTGAGCCCAGGTGCCATATCCCAAAGCCTTACACAGTATCCAGTGTAAAATGAATGTGCTGTGCTGTGCTTAGTCACTCAGTCATGTTCGACTCTTTGCGACCCTATGGATGGTAGCCGACCAGGCTCCAGGGAAGAGACATTGAATTCTCCAGGCAAGATTACTGGAGTGGGTTGCCATGCCCTCCTCCAGGAGATCCTCCCAACCCAAGGATGGAACCCAGGTCTCCGACATTAAAGGTGACTTCTTTACCATCTGAACCGTATTCAACAAACAATGAAAAAAATTATTATACACTAAAAACATGGGCTTTCTTTATCAAGAAATATATTTTAGCAGTGAAATACACTTGGATGGATTTAAAAGTGGACACACTTAATGCTCTATAAGAATTAGAATAATTGAATTACATTGTAATATAGGATAAGATAGTATATTAAAGATGGAAGAGAATTCTGAATTGCTTCATCATGACCAGAGTAAAGAGTAGCACATTTCTTCCAAAAATATAAGCTATTTATGTTGCATTTGGCATGGGGTTTAAATTGTTATTAAAATTATTAAAGCCATTACTAAAAGACTAGAGTGCTGGCTGATATTGCCTGATGGATAAGAACTGTAAGTATTCTCTGAATTTCTCCTTGGTATCTTTGATAAACATTCACTAAGTATTGATTTAATGGTTGATTGAACTAATAACAGAGGAATTTCCCTGGGTTGATTTACCCACTGTTTCTCTCCTATCTCCTTGATCCTTCTAATGAGCAACCTGGTTTGGTGGAAATCATTAGCTGACGTGTGCCCTTTAAGGGAGTGGTTCTACTAGGGCTGGTTAGAGAGTCAAACCAAATCTTCCGGGAGCATCAATATTTGCTCACACGTCAATATAAAATACACTGAAGAAAGTCCTGACTTTTCTTCTTTTCAGGTGTGTAGATCTCTGTATAAAACTAAACAGTGAAATTAACCCAGGTGTAACATTCCCACGAAACTCAGGTTCTCTTCTCTGTAAACTGGTAGGAGTGTCTCTTGTGTTCGGTGATTCTGAGAGAATTCCTTTGTGTTAACCACATACGGTCTTCTAAAATCTTCCTGTTGTAGAGGAGTTTGACCAAACCTAGCATCTGCCTTAAAAACTAACCTTAGATCAGAGTTTGCTTTTTCTTTTTCCCACTAGATGTCATTCAGTTTTAGAAGACCTAGTTAGGCAGCTATCCTAAGAGATAATTTTGAAAATTGATGGTAATCAGTTTAAGATTTAAAGTGCCTGAGGACAGTACTTTGGAGAAAATAAAATTGAGCTCTTATTCGATTGCTGCTTCTGTGATGATTGCAGTGTAGGTGAACTTTTAAGATGTAGAAATCCTAGCCACAAAGCTTGTTCTGTAGATATCTGCTCTTGAAATAAATTAATTTCATAAGGAATCTATAAATGTATTCTTAGTTTTCTAAAATAAGACATAGGAAATCAGGTCCTCTAGAATACCAGCTATATAAAATGCCCATCTTCTCTTCCACCCACACTCACCCAGGACTGTAGCTTTGCCTTTTTTCCCATCTTTGCTCATTTACCAGTCTTAATACTCATATCCTTCATGTTTTATTATCTTTATTTACCCATTCAGTCTTGGCACTTGGCAGTGAATCAAGAGCCAGATGACAAAATTATTTACTCTTGGTACAAAGGTCCTGTAGAAAATACCCACACAATTATCCCCTAAGTCTCCTCATCACCATCACCATTAAGATCATCATCAAGACACCACTTAACTCCCCTCATGGCTCCACCTCCATGCCCCCCACACCAGATTCCCTTTTCTGTTTTCTTTTTCCTAGAAGAGTGTTCCTTAATTTTTCCCAGATGTAAAGATTAAAATTAAAATAAAACATAGCAGAAGAAAAATGGAACTAGTTTCATGGAAGCTCACTCTCTAAATCTAATTTCCTTTGTGAGGCCTTTAAAAATGGTATTTGTTTATTCATGAATATCTTGCCATATTCCAAGAAGGATTAGGGGTGACTCAGGAGATGCATTTAAAACATGATAACAAATAAATACACTGAAAAAACATGAAGAAAGGAAAATAAATTGGATCAAGACCTATATCACACAGATCTGAAATTGTTTTAAGATAAACCTTATTTTTGGCCTTGATTTTCCTAGTAAATCAAAAAAAGAGGGAAGCCTTCCTTTAAATAGTTTAGGCTGCAAAGGCTATTTGATTAAAGTGATACAGCTTTAAAGGCAGCCCTAATTTCAAATAGAATGACGTTTAGTAAATATCTTTACTTGAGAGGAAAGAAATTCAAAATTCCTTGGATATTTGTTTAAAATTTCATTACATTTCCAAGGGGCTTTACTGATTGGTGGCTCAGGGTAAAGAATCCACCTGCAAGTGCAGGGAACACCAGAGAAGTGGGTTTGATCCCTGGGTCAAGAAGATGCCCTGGAGGGCACAGCAACCCACTCTAATATTCTTGCTGGGAGAATCTCGTAGGAGCCTGGTGGGCTGCAGTCCAAAAGCGACTGAGCATGCACGTACGAAAATTTTCCAAAATTTCTTCTCTGCCAAAAAGGTCTTTTTAAATGAACAAAATTACATCAAACATGTTGATTATCATCTAAGCAACCTTTTAAGAGTAACACGTAGCCAGAACTGTGTGTCATGTAAGTTATGTTTTCTGCCCTTGAGGATGTCACAGTCCAATTGGGAAGGTAGGTGTGTACACATATGTCTAGCAGAGCAAGAGTATCCTAATGGAAGGATATACAGAGTTGCTCAATGTGGTGGATACATGCTGGATTGTAAAAATCTCAGAGACGGGGGTTCCAGTGCTGACTCACCCACTTCTCCATGGCTAGATATAGCTGAGACGCCATTCTCTTTCCTAAGACACGGTTATTATAATACCTATAACACAGGTTTGTGTTGAACATCTCAACTTCTTTTAGCTCTTAGCATAATTAGCCCCATCCCAGGAAAGCTCTTCTTAACCCTTCCAACCCGTCACTTTTACTTTCCCCATCAGACACTTTCATAGTACTATGTATTCCCTCCTTTTTAGCACAATCACACTGTAACCTTATGTTTACATCTGTGACCCTTTATATAATGCATGTCTCAGGTACCTAGCCCAGTTTCTAGAACTAGTAGATGCTTGATGAATGAACATTTGAATAAATGAATGAATATATTCATGAATAAAGATTAAGAGATGTAACCTAGCAGATACTTAGCTTAGCATCTGACCTCTTGGGTGATGCCATATTCTTGGCTAGGAAACTTCTCCCACTGTTCCCAGCAGAATATATCGTTATCAATAGTTCTTTAGCTGTGTGTCTAGAATTTCATAGATAGGGTTATGACTGTAACCTAGACTAATTTTCATTCCACTCTATGCCTTGTTATGTTGATGAAGTTAAGAGTTCCATTGCTTTCCACTGGTAGATATATGAGTTTATTTATTTTTATTGGATTATAGTTGTTTTACAATGTTGTGCTAGTTTCTGCTGCACTGCAAAGTCAATCAGCCACACATATACATTTATCGCCTCTTCCTTGGATTTCTTTCCTATTTAGGTCACCACAGAGCATTGAGTAGAGTTCTTTTTGCTACACAATCTGTTCTCATTAGTTACCTATTTTGTGTGAGCATGTGTGCTCAGTCGTGACCGAGTCTTTGTGATCCCATGGACTATAGCCCGACAGGCTCCTCTTTCCATAGAATTTTTCCAGATAAGAAATACTGGAGTGAGTTGCTGTTTCCTTCTCCAGGGAATCTTCCCAACTGAGGGAGTCCCTTGAGTTTCCTGCATGGGCAAGCGGATTCTTTACCACTTGTGCTACCTGGCATAGTGGAAAGCAGTTATCTAATTTAGGGAAATGAATTTAACTCTTGGTATTAGGGTTAGGCAATCAAATCAGAAAAAACTTTCAAACATTGTACCTTGAATCATAGTTTACGTTTAATATTTACTTCTAAGATCTAAGTTACAATAGCAAAAAGAGCCTTTTTTCTTTTAGATCTTCTAACACAGTAATGAATAAACTAATCCGTGTATTCCCCATATAAATATGTGCTCAGTTTCTCAGGTGTGTGTGCTCACTTGCTCAGACATGTCCAGCTCTTTGCAACCCCATGCACTGTAGCCCACCAGGTCTTGTGTACATGGGATTATCCCAGCAAGAATACTGGAGTGGGTTGCCATTTCCTGCTCCAAGGTATCTTCCCCACCCAGGGATTGAACCTGCGTCTCTGTGTCTCTTGCATTGGCAGGCTGAATCTTTACCATTGAGCCACCTGGGTAACCCCCTTATTCCCCATATGTTGAATGCTGCTGCTGCTGCTAAGTAGCTTCAGTCGTGTCCGACTCTGTGCGACCCCAGAGATGGCAGCCCACCAGGCTCCCCCGTCCCTGGAATTCTCCAGGCAAGAACACTGGAGTGGGTTGCCATTTCCTTCTCCAATGCATATGTTGAATAAATGGCCCCAAATAGGAATATGTGTCTCATGAGAGCAGTTTTAATTTCAGGATGACAGAGGAAACATCCAGGCATATAATACAAAAATCCTCTTCATTCTTTGCCCTCATAAATAATTATCTAATTAATGTCTGACCTAACCTGTAAGTTTGATGAGCGGTCACTGATTTTTCTTTCCTGGCATAGTATATGTTCAGTTCAGTTCAGTCGCTCAGTCCTGTCCAACTCTTTGCGACCCCATGAATCGCAGCACGCCAGGCCTCCCTGTCCATCACCAACTCCCAGAGTTCACTCAAACTCATGTCCATCAAGTCGGTGATGCCATCCAGCCATCTCATCCTCTGTTGTCCCTTTCTCCTTCTGCCCCCAATCCCTCCCAGCATCAGAGTACTTTCCAGTGAGTCAACTCCTCGCATGAGGTGGCCAAAGTACTGGAGTTTCAGCTTTAGTATCAGTCCTTCCAAAGAACACCCAGGACTGATCTCCTTTAGGATGGACTGGTTGGATCTCCTTGCGGTCCAAGGGACTCTCAAGAGTCTTCGCCAACACCACAGTTCAAAAATATCAATTCTTCGGTGCTCAGCTTTCTTCACAGTCCAACTCTCACATCCATACACGCCCACTGGAAAAAACATAGCCTTGACTAGACGGACCTTAGTTGGCAGTATCTCTGCTTTTCAATATGCTATCTAGGTTGGTCATAACATTCCTTCCAAAGAGTAAGCATCTTTTAATTTCATGGCTGTAATCACCATCTGCAGTGATTTTGGAGCCCCCAAAAATAAAGTCTGACACTGTTTCCACTGTTTCCCCATCTATTTCCCATGAAGTGATGGGACCAGATGCCATGATCTTTGTTTTCTGAATGTTGAGCTTTAAGCCAACTTTTTCACTCTCCTCTTTCACTCTCATCAAGAGGCTTTTTAGTTCCTCTTCACTTTTTTCCACAAGGGTGGTGTCATCTGCATATCTGAGGTTACTGATATTTCTCCCTGCAATCTTGATTTCAGTTTGTGCTTCTTCCAGCCCAGCGTTTCTCATGATGTACTCTGCATATAAGTTAAATAAGCAGGGTGACAATATACAGCATTGACGTCCTCCTTTTCCTATTTGGAACCAGTCTGTTGTTCCATGTCCAGTTCTAACTGTTGCTTCCTGACCTGCATACACATTTCTCAAGAGGCAGGTCAGGTGGTCTGGTATTCCCATCTCTTTCAGAATTTTCCACAGTTTATTGTGATCCACACAGTCAAAGGCTTTGGCATAGTCAATAAAGCAGAAATAGATTTTTTTCTGGAACTCTCTTGCTTTTTCGATGATCCCGCGGATGTTGGCAATTTGATCTCCGGTTCCTCTGCCTTTTCTAAAACCAACTTGAACATCTGGAAGTTCACGGTTCACGTATTGTTGAAGCCTGGCTTGGAGAATTTTGAGCATTACTTTTCTAGCGTGTGGTAATTGTGCAGTAGTTTGAGCATTCTTTGGCATTGCCTTTCTTTGGGATTGGAATGAAAACTGACCTCTTCAGTCCTGTGGCCACTGCTGAGTTTTCCAAATTTGCTGGCATATATAGTATATATATATAGTATATAGTATAATATATGTACTATATACATGTATATATAATATAGTATGGGTACTCAGCAAATATTTATTTAACAAAAGAATGTATGAATGAATGATTAAATAAATGAAAATGGATGTACAACCTCAAGCAATGCTCTCTTACATTTAGGGGAGGAAGCTTATCTGACCAACAGGATCTCAGCATTACCCATTCATTTTTGGGAAAACCTCACCTTCAGTCACTAGTTTGAATTTTGTAAGCTATTAAACTTGGTTGTTACCTGGTGTCGATGTTCACCACACAAAAGACCAAGAATACACTTATAGAAAACACTACTGGGAATACTTCTCATGACAATGAGAGAGTATAGGGCCTCTCAACAAGAAAGTGTTAAGAGTGACTTGTAAGATCTGAGCTTATGCCAGGTGACTTGAAGAAGGATGCAAGGAGGAGAGAGCTCACTCTGGATTGAGTGCTGTCAGAATATGGGATTAATTCTATGGTTGGATATCTTAATGAATTTTAAATAGAAAAAAAAGAAGAGAGGGATACTAAATCTGTCATTGGTAAATAAGCAATAATCATTCATATTATCTGGGCAAGGAGATAGTTGATACTTTGTGACATTGATCATGCTCATATTTTGTCATGTTCAGACATTATTACAGAGTAGTTTTGCTTTTGCCTAGATCTATCATGGTCCCAGAGTAACCTGGTCTGATGCTGATGTTCTGTGAAATTATTGGTGTTTATTAAGACAATACCAAGACCTCACTGTGAATGCTGGGCCAGCTGCCAGGTGTTAGGGACTTCTTCTCACTGGAAAAGTGACATAAATAACTATTACCATCTATTTGATTTAGGTTGAACTGATTTCTTAGTTTCCTTAGCAGAGTCTAGTAATTAAAAATTAGTCAGAAATGGGTTGCTTTCACAGGGTAGGAAAAGGGGTAAGTTTTGAAACGGGAAGAAGGCAGAAAGGAATGTCTCATTAGAGCAAACTTTGGAGGTGGGAGATTCAAAGACACACGAAACATAAGAAGAAGAAAAATGAATCAGAAACTTTAATCTGTGTTTTGAATTCTTGAGATTGAATTTTAGAAACAGGATTTTGTAAAACAATAACAAAAAGTTGAAATTTAAGTTTTTTGCAAAGTTATCCAACACTGTTACTGAGATACATAAGAAAGTAGTGTAAATGACAACACGGGACTGCATTTCCTACACAGAATGCTGTAGTCAGTCCTACTTCATAGGTAAAATTTCACTTTTATTTTAAATTATCACTTTAAAAATACTTGGGGTTCACTGGTAGCTCAGACAGTAAAGAATCTGCCTGCAATGCAGGAGATCTGGGTTTGATCCCTGGGTTGGGAAGATCCTGTGGAGAAGGGTACAGCAACCCACTGCAGTATTCTTGTCTGGAGAATTCCATGGACAGAAGAGCCTGGCAGGCTACAGTCCGTGGGGTCACAAAGAATCGGATATTCCTGAACAACTAACACTTTCTCTTTCTTTAAAGGTGCTTACATTTCTGTCATTCTCATTGCTCTCTGAAGGTAAATAATAAGTACCACTAAAAACAGATCTTTATTCTTAGATATTACAATGCTGAAGAATTTATGTATTTAAGCATATTTAAAATCTGTCTTTGTAGAAAATCAATCAAGCAACTGAAAGATTATATCTCTATTCTTTACATAGTTTTTTTATCATCCATCATATCCTGTCAGTGATGTTAGCTGGTTTTGGCTGGTTCCCAAGACCTTTTTACAGGCTTTCATCTTTAGAAACTCAATTGCTTCCTGTATGGGTAAACTCCGGAACATAAAACCTGCCCTTCCACTCATTTGGAGGTGAAACTTATGTCAGAGCTTATGCATGCCTTTTTGCTGAAGACATGATTATCCTTCTAGCGTCTCATACATAAAAGTTCCCGACTCTCCCATCATCTTCATCAAAGGGCATATTGCCATGTAAAGAGCTCTAAGTACACCATTAGTTTTATTTTAGTCTCTCAAGTTTCTTTCATTTACATGTGTGGTCCTCTCCTTTCCACAATTTTAGCACAGTATTTATATTTTTTACTTGAGGGAAAACATATACATATATACCCACATTTGAGGTATCCTACTGAGGTCGATTCTTTGCAAAGACACAAGAAGCATACCATTAAAAACAAAACTGCTCAGAGATGTCCCTGAGCTTTCATCAGCACAGCCATAACTAAGTGGAGATTTGTTCATTACCTGCTTAATTAAAACATTCCTCAGTTTGGTTCTCCATATTAGACTACAATCATTAGACAATGGCAACATCTTTGCTTCACTACGTGTTAGATAGACCTGCCAGATTTAAGGCAAACGTACTGGTCCTTCCTAAACTTCTTCTATCACCAATTTGTTTTGGTAGAACACTAAGTATGCCTGTTTAGAGTTGAGATAATTATCACATAACTTAAATAAAATGCCAGCATAGAAATAATGTACATCCCTGTTGTTTTGGACCCATGTAATTCACAGTCAATCAATTCTCTGACTCATTAAATTGCTAACTCTGTTTAAAATATGACCGTGCTGATAGTGCAAGACAGTAGTTTGGTGCAGTAAAGGGTAACTGATACCTGAACAGTTTTTTTGATAGCAATTTTTATTAACTCCCAGTAATTTAAATCACAATTCATATTGCAAATATGTACATATAGAAGGGACATGACATTTAAAAGTTGGATTAAAAAAAAAAATCAGACATGAACTGATGTGAATACCTTGGTGAACAAACTATTATTTATGGAGCTGTTTGACATTTTAATATTGCTCCCAATTGCTTCTGGGATTTTTTTTAACTATGTAATTAATAGTTTTTGTTGGAATTTCTTATAAGCAAAAACAACATTGTGTATGTTGTGTTAATCACAACAACAACACTGTGTTAGTCACTCAGTCGTGTCCAACTCATTGCAATCCCATGGAATTCTCCGGGTAAGAATACTGCAGTGGGGAGCCATTCCCTTCTCCAGGAGATCTTCTGGACCTAGGGATAGAACCCAGGTCTCCAGCATTGCAGGCAGATTCTTTACCATTTGAGACACTAGGAAAGCCCAAAAATAATGTTAGAAACTGCTAAATAAAAATTGAATTAAAAATATATAGATAATACCAAAAGTAGAAGTTGGAACCCATTTTTCATCTATTTTTCTTTCCTAATAAACATTCTACATAAGCTGGTGCAAACTGAAGGGGATAAAAGCAGAAAAGAATTCTTACTTGTTCAAGTGTTTACAAGGCCAGTATAATCTTTGCCTTTGTAATTTCCTCTGAAAAGTCTGGGATTCCCTTAAGCAGCGTTAGACTGAAAGCATCCGGGTAGGATTTGAAGCTTGGTTCCAGATTGTCTGGAGATACGGTTCACCACAGTGCACGTGGCCCGTGCATGTTGCTTCCTCTGTCAATACAGTACACACCTCCTACCCAGTACTTCTCTTTTTTAGGATAAAACATTTCCAAAGTTCCAAACTGTAATGTCAAATTTCATAAACTTGGTTTTTCAGCTTCTATCTAAAAAGTCTAGAAATTACTCTGAAACCCATGTAAGTATAAGCAGTTCTACAGTGTTCAGAAATTATTGGTTGGATATACAACGTATTGGTGGTCCAGCTTATTCCAAGAAAATCTAAAGATTTCTTTCAAATGGCTCAATATGTGTTTCATAGAGTATCTGGAAGACAAAGAAGAAACTGAAAACCTAAAACATCAAAAACCGTAACCGACAAATGACTCACTACTAAGATCTTAGATAATTGGCATTAATTATAAAGGAATCAGACGGAGGGAAAACCTCAGGGTGCAAGTCACAGCAACAGTGCAGTTACATGGTATTCACTGTATTCCTGGTTTGGTTCTCAGACTTTCCTTTTTCTAATCACTTAATCTTCAAAACAATCCTGTAAGTTTGGTTACTACTATTTTCCCTGTTTTTCAGTTGAAGGAAGCAGAAACACAGAGAAGTTAAGTGACTCACATAAGGTTAGTACACGGTGGAGCTGACAGCGAAACCAAGAATATCTATACTCTTAATTAAGATAACATGCTACTTCTTCGTATATCACAGTTTTGTTTTACACAAAAGGGGTCACCTAATAAAAGTACATAAATGCTTCACAACTCTCCTAATATCCATCCATTACTTTAAGACTTAGTACATGTAATAGTGAAGAACTGGGCAACCATCACTATCTACCCCTGGGTGCGTCTCCATGGCCGACCATCCTGTCAGCATCTTTCTATGTGTATACAAATTACGTACAACCCAGGAATAGCTGAGAAGAAAGAGCGGGGAGGTATAGGCTCGTTACACTGCGACACCTCAGTCCAGGAGAAGTAGAGAAAGAAAACTGGAGTCTGCTGAAAAGAGAAGGGAATAGTAACAAGAAGATTCACAATAAGATCTTGTCTTTGAAAATGATTGTCTGTAGCCCTAAGGGGAAAATGTCTGTAAACATCTGCAACCTAACAAAATAGCAAGGGAAAATATGTATTCTACTAAGCAAGGACTGACAATTATTAAAAAGAAAACAGGTTGAGATTAAAAAAAATAAAATCTAAGTAAAGTATAAAAGAAACTGAAGGGGACTTCGCTGGTGGTCCAGTAGTTGAGAATCCGCCTGCCAATGCAGGGGACACAGGTTGGATTCCTGGTCCAGGAAGACCCCTCATGCTGCAGGACAATTAAGCCGATGTGCTGTAACTACTGAGTCCACACTCTAGAGACTGTGCTCAAAAAGAGCAGCTCATCGTAGCTAGAGAAAGCCTGCAATGCAGCAACAAAGACCCAGCACAGCCAAAAGCAAACTAACTACTAATTTAAAATATAAATAAAATAAACTGTCTTCTTTATAAAAAAAAACTGAATAAGTAATCAATGCAAGTGTACTAAATATAAACATGGTACAGTAATAGCTCATTATCCTTAATACCTCCGCATCAGTGAAAGCATTAAAGAGTCGCTATCCATAGACAAAACTAAGAAACCTGCATAGATGAAGAGGAGGACAAAAAAATTAAGAAAATTAGAGAAAATTTTCTGAGGAGAAAACATTCCTGTGGGGAATGATAAAGTACAAAATCAAGTAGACTGAGGGTTAAAGAAGGAACTGTGAGCAACGGTTTGAGTACAGTTGAAAGTGAAAGTGAAAGCCACTCAGTCGTGTCTGGCTCTTTGCAACTCCATGAACTATACAGTCCTTGGAATTCTCCAGGCCAGAATACTGGAATGTGTAGCCATTTCCTTCTCCAGGGGATCTTCCCAACACAGGGACTGAGCCCAGGTCTCCTGCATTGCAGGCAGATTATTTATCAACTGAGCCACCAGGGAAACCAAGAAATACTGATGAAGCTTCTGCAACTACCAACAATGAGGACCAGTTACCACCCCCAGGTCAGAAGGGGTGAGGGAGCAGCAAGCAATGAACCCTGGAGAAGGCAGAAAAAGAAGGCCTGCAGAAGTTGTGGTCAGAGCTAGATTCAGCCTTGACCCAGCGGGGAACAAGCTCAGGAAATAAATATCCAACTTTTCCTGCCCCCTGATCTTCTGAAGATATCTCCCACTGGCCAGTGACAACTGAAAGGTAGAGGGCCAGGAAAATCAGTTATACAATATAAAGATCAGGTTCCCAAAGCATAGAACATAGTGGAAAAGATGGAGACAATCTGTGGGACAAATGGAAAATATCCAACCCAGTGAACTACGTAGAGGGGAAGGACAGAAAACTAGCGTGTGTGCTGTGCTTAGTCGCTCAGTTGTGTCCAGCTCTTTACGACCCCATGGACTGTAGCCCACCAGGCTCCTCTGTCCACGGGATTTTCCAGGCAAGAATACTGGAATGGGTAGCCATTCCCTTCTCCAGGGGATCTTCCTGACCCAGGGATCAAACCCGTGTATCCTGCATTACAAATTCTTTACCATCTGAGCCACTAGGGAAGCGCAGCATATGTGAAACTGTGTGTTTAAAAAAAAAAATGGAATAGGAAAAACTTGGAAAAAAATCATAAAGGAAAGTTTTCCTTAGGAAGCTCTGCATTGAATGGGATCACCATGCTGTAGATAATGAAAACAATTTATGTCTAAATGTATCTTGGGTGAAGTAAAAAAATAAAACCATATAAAGTTCAAAGAAAAAAATTTTACTACAAAGAAAAGAAAAATAAGCCAGTTTCAATGTGCATAATAGAATGCCAAAGCTACAACAATAATAACAGACCTGAAAGGTTTTGAAAGGAAACAATTTTAAGTCAAGAATTTCATACTGTGTCAAATTTTCCTTTATGTGTAAAGAAATCAGAAATGCACAGATATGAGTAGGCACATAAAATGTAGTATCTATGTTTCTTTCTTAAAAACATTTCTTAAATATATACCGTGAGAGAAAAAATAAAATGAGTAGCTAAGAGATCATGTTATAAACTGGAGCTGGTTGTCAAAATTAAAGCATTAAACACACACACACCCACAACATATCTATAAGTTTAGCTATAAAGCAAAATATAAATGTCAAAATATTATCAAAATATGTAAAAGAATTGGAAGGTAAACATTAATACCATAAAAATAATGATATGGATTCCAAATCTAAAAATGCTATCATGTATTCCAAATCTAACCTTGTATAAACAAATAGGAAAAAGGAATAGAAACACTGCTAAATTTCTTATCTCACATAAGAGAATATGTTCTTCACTCTGCCAATAAATAATAGTAGGAATTATAATAATAATACCACCATCTTTTACTGAGTACTTACTCTATGTCAGGAATTGCTCTGAACTATTTACATGAATTAATTCACTTCAAATCTGAAATAACTCTATCAGGTGTGTGCTGTCAATATCCTCGTTTTTTAGATGAGAGGACTGAGGTTAGGTAACGTGCCCAATGTAAATCAAGTAGGTTTTAAGTCTGCCTTTTAAATCACTATCTTACTACGCATGTTCAACAGGAAATGGATTGAATGAATCAAGAAACAAAGCGTCTGAAAATAAAACACCTGTCCTTTTACTGTTATAAAAGCATACGTGTTGATGTAAAGATATTTATTTTTAAGCACATGTACAAAACCTTATTACTACATAGTAGAATCTGCTTTTGCCTTCACAGCATACTTGTCAAAGTGCTGTCTATAGTGCCAAATGATTACAGTGGATTAATCCATGTCTCCTCAGCCTTTCAGTACAAGCTCCAATAAATTCCCTCTTTTAAGTCATATGGCATTGAGAATCCTGTCATTTGCAATTGAAGGAATCCTAATTTTTATTTTTTTAAGTTTCAAACTACATATCATTTTTTAAACAAAGATACATATATACATATATACATAGTGATTAAAGTCAGTGGTTGTTATTCATCATTATTAATAATAGTTATATTTGGACAGCAGGATTGAATGACTTTTAAAATCTGTATTTCCAATGTTTCCCTTGACAGATATGTTATTATTGTGTAATAAAGGAAAAATAAATTCTTGAAACAACAAGATAATTATGTTTGGATATCACTTCTCTCAAACAAATTTTTTATACTTCTTGCAAATCAAGCAGTTTTTCCCTCATGAAAGTACACATATTACTGAATGGATGATGCCAGCATTTACGAAAAACAAATGACAGTCTGGAGGTTTCTGACCATGCATCTCCTCAGAGAGATGGCAAGAAGTTGCAAGTTAAACTAGATTTCCTCTTAAGATTAATTTCTTGCCAGTTTCAGTACTTGAATGAAGGATAATTTCTCTAAATTTTATAACATGGAAAGTCACAAGATTATTTCATTAGGAAAAAATATTTAAACTACTCATTACTATTTAAGCACAATTGCCTAGGAAAAAAAATATACTGATGCTTCTACTCCATGTCCAGATTGGCCAACCTGGTCTCTGGTCAAATAAGAAAAAGAAAGGAGTTAATTGTTTTTTTGTTATTAGAAAATATTTATTATATTTCTATATTTCATTGTACTTTTCATATAACAAAAATAAATATATTAAAAATAATAGTCAATGAACATCTACTAGGTGCCAAGTGCTTTACATACATTATTCCAACTCTTTAAGTCAGGATTCAGGTGGGGACACTGAAGCTCAAAGGGAAATACATATACACATTTGATCCATATAGTTGTTCATAGAGGGAATATAACTGCTACTAGCAATGATTTATAGCAACCACTGACTTTAGACAGTATGTATATATGCATATGGGCTTCCCAGGTGGCTCAGTGATAAAGAATCTGCCTCCCAATACAGGAGATGCAGGTTAGATCCCTGGGTCCAAAAGATCCCCTGGAGTAAAAATGGCAAACCATTTCAGTATTCTTACCTGGAAAATTCCATGGTCAGAGGAGCCTGGTGGGCTACAGTCCATGGGATCACAGAGTTGGACATGACTGAGCAAGCACGCATGTATACTTATATGTATGTGGGTTTTTTTTTGCATTTATGTATTTGTGCAAATTTACATATCTAATATATTGTGATGTTGGTATATGAACTCAAACCTATTTAATTCTCAAGCAGCTTCAGATCTGCACTATCCTGCCTCTTAGTAGGAGCTTATGTTCTGCATTTGAAAAATGCTGGTATGTGGTTTTTAGTTATGAGAGATCAAGAGAGAAATGACTGGAATTAGTTAAATAATTTTTGAAACTCTTTCCTTTAACGCAGGTAGACCTCAAACTCCCTTGCCATTAGCAGGGATCACAGGCTGAGGAAACAGGTTGGCTTCCTCCAAGTTTTACTTCATCGTCTCCAGGTTACCACAAAAAATCAGAAGAACATGGTAGGCATGCTGAGGCTACACTTCAGAGGCTATACTGAAGGTGCATGAATAGTAATAATGTTTGCTATATAAAGAGTAAAATTAGAGACTTCTGATTTTTAATCAGGTCTTACATTTCCTCTTATGTGCTAGAAAATGAAAAAAAGAACATTTCTCCTCTCATATCAAGGTAATCTTATTTACTCTCATTTTAAATCAAAATACTAAAAGCCTATAAGAAAAGGTTAGAAAGTTAACTTTCTCTAGTTCATTCTCTAAGTTAATTTTCTGTAATTGTAGATTGCCTATCAGATCAGATCAGATCAGGTCAGTCGCTCAGTTGTGTCTGACTCTTTGCGACCCCATGAATCGCAGCACGCCAGGCCTCCCTGTCCATCACCAACTCCCGGAGTTCACTGAGACTCACGTCCATCGGGTCAGTGATGCCATCCAGCCATCTCATCCTCTGTCGTCCCCTTCTCCTCCTGCCCCCAATCCCTCCCAGCATCAGGGTCTTTTCCAATGAGTCAACTCTTCGCATGAGGTGGCCAAAGCATATACTAAATAAATACTAAAATCTCTAAGTAAATGACCAATAAATGTCATTTGCACATTAAACTCAAAATTGGGGCAAAGTAGTTAAGATAGAGTGATGAGAGAGGCAGGGTCATGAAAATTTTATATTTATGAAAGACAGACCAAGAAGAGATGGGTCAGAGCATCCATCTCAACAAATGTAATTTTAGAAAGATGCCATAATTAAATTTAAGAATGAGAGTCTAGAATCTAAAGTGATGCCTATATTAAAAAGTAAATAAGCAAACGAAAGGAAACCCAAACAGAAAGACTATACCAGAGGCTAAGGTTAGATGATATCATTGTTTGTTTGCTTTGTTTTTTAACAAAAGGACTTTGCTTTTCTGGTAAAGGGATTATTTAGTTTGGATACTAGGCTGAGGATGTTTCTTTTCTGAGGAGTCAAGTTTCTCTTTCCAGATGGTTTCTCCTCCCTCCACTCAAAAAAAAATTGCTTTTATGGTTATTGATTTTGATTAATGGATACTGTTATGGGAAACCATTTTCTCTCCCTTAAAGAACACAGACCCCTATGATAAGGACAAAGTTTAGGTTTAAAAGGTTTGTCCATCATTAACCAATTGGACTGAGGAGGACTATGCCTAGTTCTTTGCATGATTTGAGATGATCTAGCCTCAGTAGTAGGATTTTCATGGTTAAAGTCTTTTAATTTCTTTTCATTATGTGGCTAGAATACAATGGCTAATGAAGGAAAAGCTCTTGATTGGGGGCCTAATTTCGATTCAGCCATATAATTAATGTTCCTGGGGTCAAGCTCTCGCCTAGTGGATGCCCCGTGGGCTTCCAATGGCTGAATCGAGGGAACTGAGCAGGGGGAAGTCATCTTTGCAAGCCCAGCTGGGCTTCCCCAGTTACCCCTGCCTGGCTCAGCCAACTCTACTGCATCCCTAAGCCCTGCTGGTTATCTGTTATCAAGCAGAGCCAGAGGAAATTGATGGAGACAGTGCCAATATCAGTGCCCCTGAGGCTTTCCCCCTTTGCCAACCTTAGCTGTAAAGAAACTGGTCTCATTCTCTGTTAAAGCTATTGATTTTTTTTCCCCCTCCCTCAGGCCAGTCCTACATTATGCTCCTTCCAGGGTCTGAGAGCTGTGTCTTTCACCAATGTTTCTTTTAGAACATTCATTTACAGAATCAAAGAAGAGCTCCCCTGGGTATCCTGTTATCTTGCCAGTTCTGACCTGAAATACAGCTGGAAAATGCAAGGAGGTCTGTAAATAACAAACCTGACCTTCATCACTTAGCGCTTCCTGGAATGCTTCTTTTTCAAAATGACTCTAAGAAAATCAAGAGAGAGTGTTCACTTCCTGCCCACTTCTTCTCTGGGTACCTGTATTTAAATCCCCTCTGGCTATGTGTAAATGATATTTATGGTTTCTATTTCCCTGTGGTGGATATACTTTGTAACTGGTGGTTCCTGTCTTGAATAAGTTACTCATTCCTTTGTTTAATCTGTATTTGTCTATTCAAGCAATTCATTCATTCATTCAATAATTACCTTATTATTTACTTATTTACTTCATACTTCATGTGACAGATGATGAAGTTTCTGTATGGAACCACACAGAGATGGTCCCTTTTCTTATGGACAGAGTAGTGAGGCAGATAGTAAATAAAGAAACGTGCTGTGTGGTATTAGGAAAAAAGCACACAGTGTTTTAAAACAGTACAGCCATTTAGATAGGGGAATCTGCAGAAGTGACATCCAAGGTGACACAGCTGGGGGCTGGGACATTGCTCTCCACATGTCATGTCTGTGAAGACTAATAGGAGGGAATAATGGGAACTGGACTGCAGGCAAGAGACGAGTTAGGAAGCTGATGCTCAAATATGAAGAGAAAAGATAGCTTGCCTAATGATACAGCTAGGACTTTGAAAGGAACTTATGATATTCTTGTCTCATTTCATCAACATACAGAAATAGCAAATAAATTTTTATTTGGAAGAATTATTTTATTTCAAAGTAGTCAAAATTTCTGATAATTTTTAAAATAAGAGTAGGCAATAGAGTAAAATATACTATAGATGAAAAAGAGATTATATTCTACTCACCCACCAGCTCTTCTCTTACCAGGCCCCTGTTAGCAGTGAGTTACCCTGCCCCACTTCCATTCTTGCGTGCATGTATGTATGCATCAGTCAGTCAGTTCAGTCGCTCAGTTGTGTCCAACTCTTTGCTACCCCATGAATCACAGCACACCAGGCCTCCCTGTCCATCACCAGCTCCTGGAGTCCACCCAAACCTATGTCCATTGAGTCAGTGATGCCATCCAGCCATCTCATCCTCTGTCGTCCCCTTCTCCTCCTGCCCTCAATCTTTCCCAGCATCAGGGTCTTTTCAAATGAGTCAGCTCTTCGCATCAGGTGGCCAAAGAAAGTATTGGAGTTTCAGCTTCAGCATCAGTCCTTCTAAAGATTATTCAGGGCTGATTTCCTTTAGGATACACTGGTTGATCTCCTTGCTATCTAAGGGACTCTCAACAGTCTCCTCCAGCACCACAATTCAAAAGGATCAATTCAGTGCTCAGCCTTCTTTATGGTCCAACTTTCACATCTGTACATAACTACTGGAAAAACCATGGCTTTGACTGTACAGACCTTTGTTGGCAAAATGATGTCTCTGCTTTTTAATACACTGTCTAGATTTTTCATAGCTTTTTTCCCAAGGAGCAAGCATTTTTTTTTTAAATTTCGTTGCTGAAGTCACCATCTGCAGTGATTTTGGAGCCCAAGAAAAGAAAATCTGTCATTGTTAACACTTTTCCAGTGATGGGACTGGATGCCATGATCTTAGTTTTTTCGATGTTGAGTTTTAAGCCAGCCTTTTAACTCTCTTCTTTCACCCTCATCAAGAGGTTTTTTACTTTCTCTTCGCTTTCTTCCTTTAGGGTGTCATCATCTGCATGTCTGAGGTTGTTGGTATTTCTCCTGGCAATCTTGATTTTGGCTTGTGATTCGTTCAGTCTGGCATTTCACATGATGTATTCTGCATAGAAGTTAAATAAGCAGGGTGACAATATACAGCCTTGACATACTCCTTTCCTAATTTTGAACCAGTCCATTGTTTCGTGTCTGATTCTAACTGTTGCTTCTTGACCTGCATTCAGGTTTCTCAAGAGATAGTTAAGGTGGTCTGCTATTCCTATCTCTTTAAGAATTTTCCACAGTTTGTTGTGATCCACACAGTCAAAGGGCTTTAGTATAGTCAATGAAGCAGAAGTAGACATTGTTCTGGAATTCCCTTGCTTTCTCTATGCTCCGGCAAATTTTGGCAATTTGATCTCTAGTTCCTCTGCCTTTTCTAAATCTAGTTGGTACATCTGGAATTTCTCGGTTCACATACTGCTGAAGCCTAGCTTGAAGGATTTTGAGCATTAGCTTGCTTGCATGTGAAATGAGCACAATTGTATGGTAATTTGAACATTCTTTGGCTTTGCTCTTCTTTGGGATTAGAATGAAAACTGACTTTTTTTTTTCTAGTCCTGTGGCCACTGCTGAGTTTTCCAAATCTGCTGACAAATTGAGTGCAGCCCTTTAATAGCATCATCTTTTACAATTTGAAGTAGCTCAGCCGGAATTCCATCACCTCCACTAGCTTTGTTGATAGTAATGTTACCTAAGACCCACTTGATTCCACACTCCAGGATGTCTGGCTCTAGGTGAGTGACCATAGCATCATGATTATCTGGGTCTTTAAGACCTCTTTTGTATAGATCTTTTGTGTATTCTTGCCACCTCTTCTTAATCTTTTCTCTTAGGTCCATAACATTTTTGTCCTTTATTGTGCCCATCTGGCACGAAATAGTCCCTTCATATTTCCAATTTTCTTGAAAAGATCTCTAGAGATGACCTGGGGGGCTCATTTTCAGATTTCATGTATTTTTGCTTTTTCATAGTGTCCATGGGGTTCTCTAGGCAAGAATACTGGAGTGGGTTGCCGTTCCTTCCTCCAGTGGACCACACTGTCAGAACTCTCCAGTAGGACCTGTCTGTCTTAGGTGGCCCTGCATGGCATGGCTCATAGTTTCAATAAGTTATACAAACCCCTATGCCATAACAAGGCTGTGATCTGTGAAGGGGTTTGATTTTTACACTTAGTTTTTTAATTCATTCAAAAATTACCTTGGTATATTGTTTGAAGTGAGATCACAATTTATATTTTCCCCCAAAGTGTTGTTTGTTGAATAATTCATCCTTTCCATACCATCATCATGTACCAAATTCTCTCATAGACATGTCTTTTTGCAATCTATTTTCTATTCCAGTGGTTTATTTATCTATGGGTTTCCCAGGTGGTACAGTGGTAAAGAATTGCTTGCCAGTGTACAAAATGCAAGAGGTGCGGGTTAGATCCCTAGGTCTGGAAGATCTCCTGGAGGAGGAAATGGCAACCCACTCCAGTATTCTTGCCTGGAGAATCCCATGGACAGAGGAGCCTGACAGGCTACAGTCCTTGGGGTCACAAAGAGTCAGACACAACTGAGCACAGCAGCATTTCTCTATTATTATGGCTGCGCCACACTGTTTTATTAAAGTTGCATGGTATTTTGACATCTTATATGTAAGAGCCCAAGAGTGGTGGTTAAGATTATAGTCACTGGAATCAGACCAAATATGACTCCAAACTCTGGAGAATAATAATCTATTTACTCTCAAAGCTGTTTATGATCAGTGCATTCTGACATCAGTAGGATACCATTTTCAGTATACTGGACTTCAGATTATGATTAAAAGTTGATTTGGTGTTGACTTTCAGTGAGAGATGTGTATTAACCAATTTAGTTAAAAAAATGGAATTTTTTAAAACACCACTTTAAAAATTATCTTCTTTCTTATAAATAATTAACTTGAACACAATGGTGGAGAAATTGCAGCTGGCCCTGTGGATCCTTTAAATCAGTCAGTTGGGAAAATGCCATGAGCAAAACCTCTTGAATAAGCTAAAAGAAAATTTTACAAATATTAATATTATGTTGCTGGAATTATGTTTGCAGGCAAAATATGATAAAACTGAAAGTCACAGACTCTGATTCTGCAAGGGGAGTCTGATAGATGGGCTGAGTAGGGAGATAAATATACGAAGGCTTGATTTGAACTCATAAGGAAGTTGGCACCAATTAACTGAAACGCCAGATCTAGTTTGTGTTTTAGGGAAATTTGAATTGTGAAGTCCAAGAGAAGGATTTTAAGGGTAAAACATTGGAATCACAAAATGTTCCTACTAGTTCAGCAATATACTATTCAATAAGCAAAATGGCCATTTATCCTAAAAATAGTAGGCACTCACTATCATATACTACCCAGTTTATCGGACACTGAATCTCTTTTAATAATACCTAGGGCAAACTTAATGCATGCAGCTAGAAAAAAAATAAAAGTCTTATTGAGGCATCCATAGACATCAATCCCCCTCACTGTTCGCTCTCCCTCTCCCTCTCTCATGCGCTCTCCCTATCTCTCTCTCTCTCTCCCCCAAACACACACACAGACACACACCCAGTGCACTGAGAGAGAGCTGTCAGTCTTGGCAGGGTTAACCAGGGGCATAAGTAAACATGGACCGGGTTACTCTCTTTTTCTCCTTTCCTTTAGTCACAGAGCCAATCCTATTAAAATCTTCCTCTCCCGAGCTTTCCTTAGCTGTTTTCCCCCACCATTCCTGCTGTCACCATCCTTGTCTAGGCCTTGATGATAGCAAGAGTGGACTAATTATCTTCTTCTATCAGCCTTCCTTCTACCAATCCATCAGCTTCTCCAAGAACATATTTACCTTCTTGAATTGCAATCATCATCCCATCTCAAAATCTTGAATGGCCCCTATTTTCTGTAGAACAAAGACCCAACTCTTTATCATGGTCTTTAACAACCTGTTTCTAAACTACCAGTCTCATTATTGTACATAAAGTACAACACAGTGAAGCAAACTCCCTATTCATGGCTCCCCACAGTCTCCAGGCCCACTCTTCTCTTCCTGTTTCCACTGTTTTTTTTCATTTCCTTAAAAAAAAAAATCTAAATCCTTTCCCTCAAGGTCCAATTTATAGTCTTTCTCTTTTCATGACCTTCCTTAACTTCGCCATGTCAACAGCTACTCCTTGCTCTGAACTGTTTTAACAAACCTAAGTTGAGTTGCTGGGTAATATTAATTTTGGAGATTTGGGGAATATTGGGAAGTAGAAGGTGGGCAAAGAATATGGCCTTTAATATTGCAAGTGGCTTTCTATCTCTAGAGGTAGAGATTCTAATTAGCTTTTGTGGAAGATTGTTTTGGGGAATAGTAATCATTAATTTTAATCAAATATTTGGACATATGGTAAGATAGAATCTTGCTCTTTTGAAGCTAGATGTGGGTACATGATTGACTTTGGCCAATGAATAGAGAAGTTAAGTGATGTGTGATACTTCTGGTTGAGACACATTGAGTCAATGTGTGATTTTCTGAATTTTTTCCCTCTGCTTTATAGGATGATATAGAGAAGAGCCCAGCAAATCACCAAGTCACCTCTCCTGCATGAATCAGAGTCCATCAAAGACTCACGATGACCTCGAGCTCACCCATGATTAGTAGATAGCAGGAATAAGAAATTAATCTTGATTTTTAAGTCATTAAGATTTAGGGGTTGTTCCTGTGTATCCTGAATATGCTGCATATATTCTAGCCTATACTGAATAACACATTAAGAAAATCTTCAAAAAGCACCTCTAACTTTGCAAATAAAGGAGGTGCCCTTCCAGTTTAGGGGTTACTCTCTGAAAGTATAATTTGCTTAAATGCAATTTTAAATTACTGAGAGGTGAGCTGAGAGTTTATATCATAAAATCAAGAGTGAAGAATCCTAGTGCCAGCTCTTAAGAGTCATTTCAGGACTCCAGAAATGCAGGGCAGTGCTTGGAAGATCTACTAGGCAGATGAGCATGTATATTCTTGGGAAGAGCGGGGCATCTCTCATTTCCACAGCAATTGGAGCTGCTTGAGCTCACAGAGGGGGGACTTTCGGAGCATCCACAAGATAGGTTGTTGCCTGAGGAGAATCAGCAACAGGATAACAAACAAGTTCTTTGGAAGACCATTGATACTGGCAGAAGGAACTGAGTCACAGAGAAAGATCATAGCAGTTGATTATTTACTGAGGGAGAATGACTCCAGCAGACAGACTTTTATGAGCACAAATGAAGTAACCCTTGTGGAGCCTCAGAAATAATTAGGGGATATTATGGAACTAGGAGTTTGAGTCAATGTCATTTGGACCATAAAATACAGTTGACTTCATTTATTACTGGACAAGCTGAGTTAAGTTATGTTAATGCAATTACTATATGAAAAGTTTGTCTATCATTATTAGTTGGTTTATAACGATGGATTTTCATTTCACATTAAAATCTCATCTTCACAAATGCTTTGCTTCTTGAAGGCAAGGACAATTTTTAAATTCAGTGGGCACATAATAGGGGATTGTTAATACTGATATGAAGTTGTATAAAAGTTTATTTTGAGCAAAAAGAATCATTTTATTTTCACTGTGGGTAGAATTACATGTACTCTAGCAGACTGAGAATCTGAATTTCAACAGTAGAGAGGAACTTAAACATAATTTTGTCCAGTGTCTTCAAAATGGGCTTGGAGGAGCCCTTCCTGTAATTTCAACAGGACATCAGATGCCTTAAATTTTTTCATACAAAAATTTGTATGAAATTTTTGTATGAAAAATATTTTATGAATATTGTATGAAATATTTTATCTTTTCTGTTAGTGGTTTCTATAGGCAAATTCATTTGAGAAAATGAGTCTGCTGTTAATGTAAGACTGACCTAGGCCTTTGACTAGATTGATATAGTTCAACTACCTTATTTTATACAAGTTCAACACATGTTAAATGATTTGTCCAAGGACATATTTCTGGTAAAAGCAAAGAAATCAGGTCTCCTGGTAGCCAACCTGGTGTAGTCAACCACAGTTATTCTTATTGATTTGTATTATTTATTTTTTAAATGCATTGCTTAATTATTCTGCAGTTCCAAGTGTTCATCGACAGAAGAATGGATAAAGAAGATGTGGTACATATATACAATGAAATACTACTCAGTCATAAAAAATAATGAAATAATGCCATTTCCAGCAACATGGATGGACCTAGAGATTGTCACACTGAGTGAAGTAAGTCAAACAGAGAAAGACATATATGATATGATATCACTTATATGTGGAACCATTTTATATACTTCTGCTTTAACCAGACACTTAAAAAACCTCAGAGATGAATGAAGTACAGTAATGAGGAAAAAAGGATTTTGGTATAGTTGGAAAAGTCCCTAGTCTTAGAATCCTACCTTAGAGTTGGCAGTAATCTGATTTGTCCTTCCTGTGATGTGTCTGTCCCCTTCACGGGACCACTGCTGATGGGAAATTCTGCATAAGTGGGGTGACTGAGAGAATCAACCTCTCATCTTTGAACAATAGAGACTGTTCTCTGGTTTAGTCTTTCATTGAATTTGAGTTTTTTTATTGAAATATAGTTGATTTATAATTTTGTGTTAATTTCAGTTATACATCAAAGTGATTCAGTTATATTTTTTCAGATTATTTTCCATTATAGGTTATTACAAGATATTAAATATTGTTTCCTGTGCTCTACAGTAAATCACTGGTGCTTCATTGAACTTAATATCAGTAAAACAGTCTAACCATTCTCTTGAGAAGGCATTGCCAGTGGACATACTTGTGTTTAGCTTGACTTTGGGGGAATTAAAAAAAAATTAATTAGTTACTATATTTCACAATTCAAGTGTGATGCTAAGCAGAAGCTTCCCCTTTTACACAGGAAATGAGCCCTTTAGTTTTCCACAGTCCCCACCGCTCTATATCGCTGGGCCTGATAACCTCTCTGAACACGGGCATTCAAGATGGGCTCCATGTGCCATGCTGTAAATATACCATGTTGCCATGTTTGCCATTGAGACCCCATGGATTTATTACGCAAATGTTCAGACTTTTCCTAAATGAGTGTATTAAGGACCTGAAGAATGGTACTTGCCTCTTTCAAGTTCCAGTTTTGTGGTTCATTAGGAATGAAAGGGAGAAAAATGGGTCAGTGAAACAAAAAAGGGAGGGAGAAGCGTGTGAACGGTGAGGTAGAGCAGCAGTATGAATAAAAGGAATCCATGGAAATGTATGCACCCAGGAAGCAACCCACAATGGGAATGATTTTCGTAGTGGGGAGACAGTTATTTACACTATCTGGGAGACACAATCAGACACAGCAATCTCACTTGTGAAGCAGAGGACAGTCGTTGTGTGGGCTCGAAGTGGACTGTCCAGCTTTGGAGCCAGGTCCAGATATGGAGATGTGCTCGGCTGGTGGCAGCAAGTCCAAATGCAGATGGACGCTGCCTCTGTCAAGCCAGCTCTCACCTTATGGCAGCTCTCTGGGATGCAGTCTGGAAACACCATATGGGATATAGCCTTCCCACATAATCCCACAAAAACTGTCTTACAGTCACACATTATGAATATTTCATTTTTCTTCACAAATCCACTTCCAAGGTGTGGAATATTCCTTTTCTTTTTTCTTTGCTTTCCCAGTCCTTGGTTTAAATGATTTTCACTTAGCTAAATTGAATGCTTCCTTATCCAATTTAGGATGTTAGTAGAGGGTTGAAAATTATTTACTGTCATGGAAATTAATAGGAATCTGCTGAACTTCTTACTATGCACAGAACAACTGAGTAGACCCTTTTACAAGAAGCAATTGGTTTGACTTTCTTTCTCTCGTTCCGTTTTTTTTTTTTTTTTTTGCCAGAATTGGACAGATTTTTTAAAAGCAGAGTTGGCTAAATTAATTTGGTGCTCTGGTTTCCTGGAAATGTGGCCTCTCTCTGACCCAGCTTAAAGGGATAATCTTCAAAGCTTCTTTCTTATTCTATGGTTTAATTTTAAAATATTAACCATCAGTCATTTTAGTTCATATATTGTTTTGAAATCCAGCTTTGTGGCTATTGCTTTGTCTCTTGATATTAGAAGAATCATTTCATCCTCCTAGAGTTACTGATAGCAGCTGGCTGACAGGACAGAGCGTACTACAGACTGTGCTGAAGAGGGAGGGGAAAATACCATATCTAATTAAAGCAGCGGGGAACGTTTTTAGCAAGGCAAATTGTAATCCTTTATCTGGAAACGGGCCAGGGCATTAGGGTTAACAACCCTGCTTGTGAAAAATAGTCATAAAAAATATATACCCACCCTAGTTTTATAGATCACAAGTGTCTGGGATGTCCAGGTTGACACTTCATTTAAAAAGCCTTCTTATAGTCAGTATCCCTAACACCTGCCGAACAACATGACAGAAATTTAGCAGCTACAGAAAGAAGGTGTCAGCTTCAAAAATTGGATCCTATTTGTCCTGGATTTTAGCAAAAATTCTAACTATAATCTTGGGGGAGAGGGGCGGGTGGAAATCAATTGTGCTGGGAACAGGGCATAAAACAGTTAAAAACTGTTTCTTTTAAATGGATCCTTCCTTTCTGGGTCAGAGTCCCAGGAATCAACCCCATCTGCACTACTTTCTAGCTATGTCCCAGTGAGACAGTTGGCTCACCTCACCCTCAGTTTCTTTCTTTGGAAACTGAGGGTAACGATATTCACTTGCTTCCTTCTCTGAATCATAGTGAGGATCAGATCAAATACCATCAACCCTGTGAAAGCACGTAATCAACTAGAGCAGCTTGCAAACTTTGCTGCTGTTGTTATGGTATTAGTGCCTGCAGGTCCCAGCTACGGAGCAACATCGTAAAGCCTTAGTTGGAAGGCTTATCTCTGAATTGGCAGGCACGTTTCTTAAGAGTAGATTTAATCTATCAACCAAACCTTCCGGTTTAATTCAGTGCCTGGACCCAGACCCAGTGTCTACGTGTTTTTTTTAGTTATACTTTGAATTGTGTCTGAATGAAATAAGAGACCCTATGGGGTAGATGGGGACTCAACAGGTTGAGGCAGCTGTTAACAGACAAGCCACATAGATTCACAGGGGAAGCTTTGGGGAGAGGATGTCAAAATTCATATATTTAGGAATAGAGTTTAGAAGTGTAACTAAGGGTTGAGTAAGAAAGTTCAAAATGCAGCCTCTAAATTTGGGCAAAATAATAAAAACAAAACAGGGACTAGGATTTTCGTGTTTAGAAATGCCTAATATGCTGCCGTTTCAAGCTGTGTCATGCTTAGCATGGGTTCCATCCCAGAACTTATGTTTTGTTTCTAAGGAGGCAAATTCTAGCTACAGGATACTTCTTGGAATGAAAAATAGAAAGAAATCCTGAGATGAATAGCAAAAGCACTGACTATATCTATACTCATACCTACTTCTGACTATATTATTGTTTTAATAAGAATACCTACCAAATGTAAAAAATATACTTAATTGTGTTCCTAATCTTTACATTTTAGAACTTTTCAGATATTGATTTTAAGACCAAAAAAAAAAAAAAAGAAACTTCTTCACTTACATTCAAATTTCTTTTGCAATTGCAAAGATTTTGATCCAAATGCCTATTTTGTTATTTAGAAACGATCATCTACACAAGAGTTAGGATGGAAGGGATGTTTGGTCTGCTTATTTGTTGCTGTTGTTAAATTAATATGTTGTGTTCAAAGAGAAATCAAGGACAAAAAATTCAGAAATAACATGTTAGACAGTCAAATTCAAATAGTTTATCAAGAAAAGTGTTTTTCTTTACTGATTAGATGGTAACCTGCAGCACCCATGAGTCATTTTCATTCAACAAAAGTCACAGCCCAGATGTGAGAGGCAGGTAAAGGCCTGGGCTGAGCCTGCCAAATACTGTACAAATTTGCACGTTTTTCCCTTTATGCCCATTCTCTGCTCTGCAACTAAAGTCGACCTTGCTGTCTTGATTCTGAGTCATCCTTCGCAAGCACACCTGGAAAGCTCAGGTCTTCTTTAGGGCAATGTCATTGTTTTACTGTCTCCAGCAAACTCTGGGCCAGAAGGCTCATCTGGTCTCAGTGTCATTCATGTGCAAAGTAGAAACTGAACTGAACACATTATCTCTGAGCTGAAATTGGTCTCTCCAACAGTACCAGCCTCTTGAAGGGGTGGCACGCACTTGAAGGTTGGTTATTAGTTCCAAATGCTGCAGAAGCATCTGCTCTCGACTAGCTAGAAATCATGTTTAATAACAAGAAAATCTACTCCAGCCAAATCTCTGTTGGGAGGGCTCGCACATGAACAAAAGGCCCCCACTTCCCCTGATTTCCATAACAGATGTAGTATCTGATGCATGACAGCTCAGCGCAGCCCTGCGCCATTATTCCCTTACATATCCATCTGCAAGAAACTGCGCTTTCATTTTATTAATTGCTCTAGTGGACTGCACGTTATTTTTTGTTGCCCAGAGAGTATTCTGTTTGTGCTTCATGCTACACTGGTCACAATAATAGTTACTTTTCTTAATGTTAAAGGTTATTAGCCTTCTTCTTTCACTTTGCTATGCATCTTCCATACCCAATAAACTATTAATGTCTCCCTGGGGGGTTGACAGTTTCACTTAAGTTGGGTTGGTCTGAGCTTCCCATCCCTGGTGCTGCTTCTTTGTCTTCTTATCCAGTATTCCTGGGACAAGCCAAATATGGGGGAAGGTCATTAGCAGGATCCTCAAGACTGAATGCAGTTCCTAGCACTTTGAAAAAAACTGCATAACAGAGCATTCATTTTGACAGTTTTGAGTCGACAGTCACTTTAAAATCACACACACACACAAAACCACAGATAAAAATATTTGCTGCTTTAGAAAGACAAATGCTGTTAATTTGTAATTAGACCAAGGTCAATTTTCTCCTACTGGTGAAGCTTGAGGTGAAGGGTGAAGTTTGCTTCTTGATCCCACCAGCGGGCTGGCTATAACACAGCCAGCCACCATCCCCTATCACTTAGAGGCTGCATCACAGAAGCTACTGTACTGATAACACTAAGTGGGGTCTGGGGGGGTAGGGGTCAGGGTGGGGGGGTTGATAAAGTGCCTAGAAGGGGAAAGAGTAATGAAAAGATAGAATATAGTAAGCAGAAGAACCGTAAGTATAAAATAATAGTAATAAAAAATAATCTCCACATTTCATTTATTCAGTAGAATGTTGATTTATTTATTTTTAAAATAGGATGTACATGTGAATTTTCATCCTTAAAAGACTCTTTAGCATTTAAAACATCATAAATTGAAAAAAAGACATTGAATTTACTACTGAGTCCAAAATCACATGCATGCAGCTATTGTTCAGGTTTTATCAAAAAAAAAAAAAAAAGGAAAAAAGGATATAGCACACCAAGGGCAAAGTCACAACAACAAATATGCATGAATCTGCCCAGTCAAGCTCATTTAAATATAATTTGCATGTTTGTGTAACTAGTCATGTAGAATTTAGACATGGAACAGCAGAATAAATGAGCTGTCCCTATCACCAAAATTTCCTGAGTAGAGTATCAAAACATCAGAGCAACACTGAAATCTTGCAAATGGTATAGCAAAAGTGAAAGATTACACACAGAGAAAGAAACTTATGCTTCTATTAACTATCCCTTCTATGACGTGTAATGTTCATGCCTACTGACTCCAAAAAAAAAAAAAAAGAAAGAAAAAATAAAACAAAAACAGCAGCAAAAGCTACAACATATCTACTTATAAGTGTCATGTCACTGGAAATCTTTCAAAATATTTCTTTCTGGACCTGGCACATGTCCACTTATAGACTCATTCACAATTTTAAAAATGTAAGTATAATAATCCTTCTAATCATCTATGTTATAAGCTAATGCTTTGATCTAAAACTTCTTTTTTGCATAGGGTTATATTTTGAAAAACTGTCACAAACAAGTCTGCACAACTGAATCAGTAACATATGAAAGTGTGCTGTGACTATATACTATTATTTAGCTTCTTCTTGAGTATCTTTTAGAAGATTGACCTCCCCAAATACTAATACCAAGAAATAACATGTTTAATATATTTTGCTAAATATTATTTAATGGGAAAAAAAATTATTTAAAAAAGTATTTTATTTGTATTTTTATGTATTGCAATGGATAGCAAGAGGAAGAAGGAAACAATTCATAGCTAATAAAAGAGAAGCTTATCAGTGTTCAGAGTCTGTCCCTGACCTCACCCCAGTCCATTTCTCAGCCTACTTCATACGGAGGGAAATTTCTCCCTCAGTCCCGTCCCTGTAACTGAAGTCGCAGCTGGCAGTCATGAGAACTAATCAGAGCAGACCCTTTTGAGATTTTGCATCTTGAAGTCTATGATGGTTGCATGGGTCTCTGTTATTTCCCTTCTGCTTCCCATCCCAACTTTACCCACGCCGCATAATTGGGCTAATCCTCAGGGACAGTTCAAGACCAGAAAGAGATTTCGAAGAAACTCCATTCAATCCCTGCGTTTCACAGATGAGGAAAAAAAGTCTCAAAGCATTGACTGTGTAAATTACTTAAGAACCATATGAGTTTGGGATTCTATTTCTGGATTAGAAAAAAGCTTATGATCATCTAATTGACAGAATAATAAATGTGCTACTACATATGTGTAAGCTTTTGAAAAACATTCAACACACTCATACAATGTGTGTGATAGTCTTATCACTCCAAACTCTCAAAGAGGCTTGGTAAGCATCCTTATCTCAACTGGCCATGATAAGGATAAAGGAAATGTTCTGGGTCAATTAGCAGAAATTCAGGCAAAATGGAAGGGTGAGAAAGAGGTGGGGAGAAGTCTGTTTAAACATCCACTAGAGACATTTCCTGTCTCCCTACTACGTGCCAGGCATCACAGCTCAGAAGATGAAAGACAAAAAAAAAAAAAAATGAAAGACACAGTTCCATTCTTCAGAGGCTGATGGTCTGGCTGGGGAGGGAGATGTGAAAGGTAGTATTCACAACAGAGTCACACAGGGTACTTTGGGGGCAGAGCAAACACATTATCTGAGAATCACACCAAGTTTGACAGAGAAGGACCGTGTCTCACTAGGCTCTGAAAGGTGAGCTTGGGTTTGAGTTCATCAGTTACATGGGAGTAAGTGCATCCATCGTTAGGGCATTGCCTACAGAGGTGACTCTCAGGATGAGGGGTTTCTTGGAATGTTTTTAGCAATCCCCTTTGACTCCTCCCTGCTCTACTCTTCAATATTACTTTTCATTATAAACAATGGAGAGTTATCAGGAAATGCTTAGTAACATGTACATAAGAAGTGTAGTTACACTCCTGTGTATAAAACAGATAACTAATGAGAACCTACTGTATAGCACAGGGAAATCTGCTCAGTGCTCTGTGGAGACCCAAATGGATAAGAAATCTAAAAAGGAGGGGACTATGTATATATATAGCTGATTCACTTTGCTGTGAACACAATGCTGTATAGCAACAGTACTCCAATTAACTTTTAAAAATCTGGAAAAAAAAATATAGCTAGAACAAAGCAATAAAATAGACTTAATAAGTTAGAAGATAATAGAAGAACTAAACCAGTACAGTAATATTTTTTAAATGGAATTATTTCTTCAAAAACCCATGCCAGCAGTTATGGTCCAGGTGTACCCTATCAGGAAGAGTGATCCATAATACCACTAACATGTCATTAAGCTTGGGTTATTTAAGCCACCGTCCCTGATTCATCTTTTTTAATTTTCTCCCTCTCTTGCACACAGTGTGTAGATTTGTGGCTAATGGTGATCTATGTCTTATTCCAAAAAGATAAATGAATGACACTTGAATGACAGATAGCTGTGGACCCGGCAGCCATGCTTTGCTCCAGGAGGGAGAAGAGGTGAATGAAGAAAGACTCTGCAGCCTTCTGCAAAAGCTACAGAAAGAGAATGAGTTTGCAATGTAAATGTAGATGCACAGGGAAGGCTTTTCTGCCCCTCTTTTTTTTTTTAATTTTATTTTTTAATTTTTGTCTGTACTAGGTCTTCGTTGCTGTATGGGATACTCTCTAGTTGCAGTTCTCGGGCCTCTCATTTTGGCAGCATCTCTTGTTGCAGAGCATGGACTCTAGGGCATAGGGGCTTCAATATTTGCAGCTTGTGGGTTCAGTAGTTGTGGACCCCAGAGCTCAGGTTCAGTAGTTGTGGCTCATGGGCTTAGTTGCACCTTGGCATGTGGAATCTTCTCAGATCAGGGATTGAACCAATGTCTCCTGCGTTGGCAGGAAGATTCCTTACCACTTGAGCAACCAAGGAAGCCCTGCTGCTGCTGCTGCCGCTGCTGCTAAATCGCTTCAGTCTTGTCCGACTTTGTGTGACCTCATAGACGGCAGCCCACCAGGCTCCTCCATTCCTGGGATTCTCCAGGCAAGAATACTGGAGTGGGTTGCCATTTCCTTCTCCAATGCATGCACTCATGCTAAGCTGCTTCAGTCATGTCCAACTCTGTGCGACCCCATAGATGGCAGCCCAACAGGCTCCTCTGTCCACAGGATTCTCTAGGCAAGAATCCTGGAGTGGGCTGCTGTTTCCTTCTCCAAGGAAGCCCTGCTCCTCTTTCTAAATTAACACAAGCTCCTCCTGAATGCACACACACTTAACCCTTAGCACTGGAAAATCCTGGCTCAGTCATTTTCTGCCACCTTTCAAAGGTGGCCTTAAGACAAGCTCACTTCCTCTGTTAGGTCCCCCCAAACTCACAAAAATCTTTGGAATGAGAATGAAAACTGCATCTCATTAAGTGAGTAGAAGGCAGTTCAAACAGAGTCAGAGGAAGGAAAGTGGGGCAAGTGCTCCATAAATTAATATTATGAAAGGAGGAAATTTCCCTGTGCCCCTGCTGATCAGCATTCTTGATTTGCATAGAAAAATCCAATGACGAAGCCTTTTAAATTTGAGCAGTACTGTTTCCGCTCTAGGTCATTTCTTACTAGAAAAGAAGGTGAGAAAAACCTGGGGGCCTTTTTGGGGTGCCTAGAGGTGGGGTGTACTTGAAAAGGAAACCTAAAGGAGCTTAATTCTATTCATCACACCCTTTCATTGTCCTTGAAATGGAGGCACGGTGTTTCTGCCAGTGCCCAGGCTGAGGGAGCTGGCAGAGGGACTCAGCGCTGCAGGGCAGTTGAGGCCTTTCAGTGGTAACAGCTTTTCTCCCAGTGTGTCCGGGTAGGAGTTTGAGTTGACAGACAGCAAAGGGCGGGGAGGAGGGAGGTTAGACAAACAAGTTGAACAACAGTCACCCTTCTCTCCATAAGGGAACCTTGGCTAGAGGACAAAGGGAGCACAACTACTCTGGAAAAGAGGCCCTGTCCTCCTGCCTTGGGTTTCTTTAGTGAATGCAAGAATTCAAGCACAAGGCACCCGGCACTCTCTCCCTGTGGGTCAGCTCTTTGGGGGCCTTAGGAAAGGAGAAACTCCCTGCAAACAGGTCAGAGGGCAGAAAGAAAGCCTTTGTGGGAGCTTGTTAAAACACTATAAAGATGGGAATTCCTTGGTGGTCTAGTGGCTAAGAATCTGCCTTGTGATTCAGAGGATGCGGGTTCATTCCCTGGTTGGGGAACTAAGATTCCACATGCCCCTGAGAGCCCATGTGCTGCAATTACTGAGTCTGTGAGCCACAGCTAGAGAGCCTATACACCTCATGATGCAATGAAGAGCCCATATCACAGCCAAATATACGAAGGGTTTTAAAAAAAAAATCAACATGACAAGGATGAAAACTTATTTCGCAAACCGTGAGACTATAAAAGCTATCTTTTCCCACCACCCAAATGGTGCCTGGTGTCCAGACGGTGTGCCAACGAGCCATGTTGAAAGCAAATAAAAGAAGAATGGGTGCTGGTATTTGAGATATGATCCAATGTCTGGACCAACTGATCTCATATCTCAAGCTGTGTGGTGCTCTGCTGCAGCTGATTGGGAATTCTCCATCCTCTTGAAATTGCTGAGTGGCTGTTGGAATTTGGCAACTAAAGGGGATGAAAACTATTTCCATTTGAGCTTTCGCTGTCACATGCCTGGAGCCATCCAGTGACACGTGGAGTGGCAGACATTAGTGATGCCCACTATGAAATCTCACAATAGAGTTTTACATGATCTTCCATAAACACGTCTCTGAGGCATGGGTAGGGTCATTAAGCAGAGCCTGTGAAAGTCAGGAAGTTAGTCTGACAAAGTCAACACATGTATTTCTTCTTTGCTTTGCCTTCTGTCAGCATATGTTTATATGTTATGACAGAGAAAGGACCACAGTGATTCTCCTGCCTTGAATGTTATTCTAGCAACAATTCCAAATAAAAACACGACTCTGGGTATGGCTAGTGAATGGGTCTCCAGAGAAATGTGAAGGCTCACTTTATAGGCAAATTAACAAACAAGTTGGTTTATCTGAAAAAAAAAAAAAAAAAAAAAAAAAGGATGTGTAAAACCCAAGCGGTTGAGTACGGTCCCCCAAATGGAAGGCCCACACGTGCTAGGGTCCCAAGCAACTTGATAACTATTCCAGACTGTTTCTTTGTGAAATCCCTCCATGGGAGGAATATATGATGTATGAAATAAAGATGCCCCGGCTCCACAGAGAACACAGAGAGGAGGCTTTGGGCCATCGTGTGTGGTTACTGATGGACTTCGGCAATTTGGCAACTAAAGGGGATGAAAACTATTTCCATTTGAGCTTTTGCTATCACATGCCTGGAGCCTTCCAGTGACATGTGGAGTGTGACCTCTGGATACAACTTCTATTCAATTGTGTGGTGCTAAACAGACTCCCACAACCCGAAACACCAGCACCCACACATCCTCTTCTTCTCCTGCCAGAAACACATTCTCTCACCCAAGTTCACTTGTAAATTTCTTTTCAACACAAACACTTCCCCACCTCAGCACCCCGACAGCCGGCTAGAGTGGTGACACCTCGTAATTACAGTTATGCAGCAAAAAGCATTGGAAAATCTGGTGATAAACTGCTTGAATTCTGTGAAATTACTGTCACCAGTACATCCAAAGCTTCTGCGAGAGAGAGAACTCGCAGGTGTGCAGGTGCGTCAAGACTATTTTTCCTTTTTTTTTTTTTAATGCAATTTCTGTGATCCAGGTTGGGTTGCTATTCTATGCTAGGAAATTTACATTCACTCAAGCAGCACTGAAGACATGATAGGAGGGTTAACACTGTAATCAGCTAAATGTGGACAATCTTAGTGGTGGATTACTGTGAGAAATTATGAGCTGTAGGAAGCTCTACCCATTCATTATCAACAGAACATTTCTCCTTAAAGATGCTTGATGTATGTAAAGACAATTAAGAATGGCATTAGTTTAGTTAATAATATGATAATTTGAAAGATAACAGTTTAAAGCAAAACAAACAAACACAAATCTGTGGGCAATACATTTTAAATCCAAGTTACATTGAGAAGAATCACACTTTGGGGAATTTTTTATCATTTGTTGCTCTGTCCTCCAGTAAATCTAATTAAGCATTTGGAGCTATGGATCTGTCAGGATATCTACACATGAACACCTCTGTCTGCACCTGTCCTGTCTGTGCTGTGTTCTTAGTCCCTCAGTCATGTCCAACTCTTTTCGACCTGATGGACTAGAGGCCACCAGGCTCCTCTGTCCATAGAATTATTCCAGCATTTTCAGGCAAGAATGCTGGAGTGGATTGCCAATTCCTTTTCTAGGAGGTAGTCCTCACCAGAGATCGAGCCCATGTCACCTGTGTCTTCTGCATTGCAGGTGAATTTTTTACCTGCTGAGCCATTGGGGAAGCCACCTATCTTCTCTGCTATGGACGGAATGTTTGTGTCCCCCTAAAATTTGTATGTTGAAATCCAGTGTTTAATGTGATGTTATTGGGAGGTAGGGAAGTGAATATGTCATGAGGATGGGGCTCTAATGAATGGAATTAAAGTCCTTATAAAAGAGGCCAGAGGAAGCTCCCTTGTCCTTTCTGCTCTGTGAGGTCAAGGGGGAAGACAGCTGTCTATAAGGAAATAGGCCCTCACCAGACATTTCCCAGCCTCCAGAACTGTGAGAAATAAGTGTGTGTTGTTTATAAGCCACTCAGTTTATGGTATTTTCGTTATAGAAGCCTGACTAGACTAAGACACCACCACAGCACTGTTTCTCCCCCAGCCACCATTCTCTGTCCCTTTGGGAGCCATCCTATCTAACATGACTGAAGGCATTTTGTTGACTCAAGCCGATCCTATTGGAACATCAAGTCCTTTTTTTTAATTTGTTTATCTATTTATTTATTTTTGCCTGTGCTGGGTCTTAATTGCTGCATGTGAGCTTTGTCTAGTTGCGTCAAGTGGAGGCTACTCTCTAGTTTCGATCTGAGAGCTTTTCATTTCAGTAGCTCCTCTTGTTGCAGAACGTGGGCCCTAGAGCACAGTTTCAGTAGCTGTGGTGCACAAGCTTAGCTGTCCCACGGCATGTGGGATCTTCCCAGACCAGGGATCAAAACTGTGCCCCCTGCATTTTCAGGCAGATTGCCATCCACTAAACCACCAGGGAAGGCCCAAGCCTCAAGTCTACCTGACCACAAGGCCCCTACTCCTATTGAGCCATCCAGGTCTTGCCTGGCTTCTTAACTTGGAACCACAATACAAATGAATCAGACTCCATTGATTGCTAACTTTGTGGGATTAAGCTCTAAAGTTCCTTGCCAGGTGGTGGGGAGGTGGACAGCTGTGAGAGGAAAAGAGCAGCTCGCTGCACAGAGAGGCAGAGATGCAAAACAGACTGTCCCCCCCTCCCCCTGCCCTAGATGACAGGTGCCACATCAAGCAAATAAAAGTACAGGATGGGCAAAAGCAATACATAACATGCAAGGGAATTCCCGTGAGGTTATCAGCTGATTTCTCCGCAGAAATTCTGCAGGCCAGAAGGGAGTGGCATGATATATTTGAAATGTTGAAAGGGAAGAACCCACAGACAAGATTACCCAGCAAGTTTCTTGTTCAGATTCAATAGAGAAATCAAAATCCTTACAGACAAGCAAATGCTGAGAGAATTCAGCACCACTACACCAGCTTTGCCACAAATGCTAAAGGAACCTAGTGGGGAAGGGTGTAGGGATGGGATAGATTGGGAGTTTAGGGTTGACATGTACACACTGCTATAATTAAAATAACCAACAAGGATCAACAGTAAATTAATTGCCAAGAAAAGAAAAAATACTTATTTATTATTTGAAATTCCAATAAATTTTTTTTACTATATAAAAATAAAAATGCAGGATGCTCACTTAAATTTGAATATCAGTTAAACAACTAATGCAATATTTATCATTTTCTTTTACTATAGATATTTCTCTACCTCGGTACCCTGACAGCCAGCTATCGTGGTGATACTTCATCATTGGATCTCAAAATTCAGACTTACCTGGCATTCTGTGTTTGATCTGACAAACTTGTTCCAGATATAATTCCCAGGTGACTCAGATGGTAAAGAATCTGCCTGCAATGGAGGAGACACAGGTTCGATCCCTGGTTTAGGAAGATCCCCTGGAGGAAGAAATCGCTACCCAGTTCAGTACTCTTGCCTGGAGAATTCCATGGAAAAAGGAAGAGTCAGCCATAACTGAGCAGCTGAGCATGAGCACAAGCACTCCAGGTATAGTGCCCCCTGTTATTCCTTGGTGTTCTAGATACTCTCTTGCTTTAGGACTAGGCGTGGCGTGTTCTGTCCACCTGGGCTGTCCTTCCTGCACATACCCAGCTGGCTAACTCCTTCATCCCCTTCAAGTATTTGCTCCACTTTTCAACATTTTCTCCTCAGTAAGGGGGGCACTGACCTAAATCTCACACTCACCACCTCCATCCTTACCCTGGTCTTAACTTTCTTTTCCCACAGCACCTATCACCTGAGCATATTCTATGCCTTAGTTATGCATTATGGCTACATTTATTGTCTCCCTCAGCTCAAACGTAAACTTCATGCTAGCAAAGAACTGGCACATCCCAGACACCAAATACCTGATACAGAGTTGGTGCTCACCAAATGACAGAGAATGTGCTGTTTCAGATTTACATTATTTAAACTCTTCCAGCTTATAACTGCCATGCATGCATGCTAAGTCACTTCAGTCGTGTCCAACTCTGTGTGACCCTATGGACTGTAGCCCCCCCAGGTTCTGCTGTCCATGGGCTTCTCCAGGCAAAAATATTGGAGTGGGTTTCCATGGCCTCCTCCAGGGAGTCTCTTATAACTGCCATTTTGCCTCCATTCATTCACATTCCAGATTTTTGTACAACTGAGTCCTGGCTTATATGAAACTTTCCAATAACTGAGGAGAGTCAGTGCCTTCTCCCCCAGGCTCCTCATTTGTTCATTTATTCATTCAAATAAACATGTGTTAAGGGGTCCTGTGCTTTCAATGGTATGCCAGGCATGGGAGGTAAACAGAAGCACTAGATCCAGACCTTGCTCCTAAGGCATTCACAATTTACAGTGAGACTTTGAGCAAATTCATTATGGTCTGTGGGCTTCCATTTCCTCAACCATCAACTGGAGATGGGAATAAACTGGAGGTGCTCACTTTATGATTATTTTATGCAGATAATCTGAGGTAGAGAAGAGACTTGCTCAAAGATACACTGTGATAGATACAATAATAAGAATATGCACAAAAGAGAAGACAAAAACTAAGAAGGAAGTGATTGACTCCTAGGAATACAGAAGGACAAATGATTTTTCAAGTGGAAACACGTGGGCACCAAAGTCAAAGACTGATGGGGAGTCTCAGAGTCTCATATTGCTGGAATAATAGTGGATGGTAGTCAGTGGAGAAAATAGTTAATATCTAAGTTGTGTGGGGAGGGACTTACGAAGACTATCGTATGTTGTAGAAGAGTTTGGGACTTGATCGTTGGGACATTGGTGACAGATACCATCAGACTTGTGTTTTCAAGGGTGGGTGTGCAAGAGCATGTACAGAGTCAGAGGCTGCTGCAGGAAGGTGGGTGGTTAGGAGGCTATTAGAAGGCTGTTAGAACAAACACAGCGAGTGGGCCTGATCAGGTTTCATGAGTAGAGAATTGCCTGATGCTGCCTGTTTGTTCTCTTCTTCTTATTTATTTGACTGTGTCAGGTCTTAGTTAAGGCTTATGGGACTAGTTCCCTGATCAGGGATTGAACCCAGGGCCCCTGATTGGGACCATGGAGTCTTAGCCACTGGACCACCAGGGAAGCTCCTGTTTGTTCTCTTCTGATATGCTTCAACTTTTGAAAAAACCTCTCAAAGTGTCTGCATTGAGCCTCACGCATTCTCTCCTCTGATGAAGATGGATTGAGTTGGCCACACGGCAACACTTTCTGAGCTACACTGCAGCCATAGTTGGTAGTCTCCTTCTTGCCAAGAGAGGCTGTGAGTGGATTTTAACCTCTTGGCATAAACTGAAATGAAAGGATCTTAATACTGAGAGCATAAATTCTCCACACCACCTACCCTTATTCTTCTGATTGAACAGCTCACTTTGGGGTTATGATTCTGGAGACTAAATAAAGCTCTTTGCATACAATTTTCATCTTCCCTTTCCCTCCTTTTTTGGGATCACATGTAAACATTAAAATAGAAGTTTTCTTCAGGGCAAAAGCTATCTTACCAGAAATCAGCTACTGTATAACCATTTCAAAGACAACACTGAAGGCTGAAGGCAGAGAATTTTCGGTTTGGTTTTGCTCTTCCCCGAATAAAGGCAGGTTAGACCACAACTTTGTTTTGCTTTTGAACAAAAGTTTTGGTGTAAGTTTTGCAAAGAAAATGCTGTTCCCTCAAAATGGTTATAAAACAATTTACAGATGTTAATAGGGAAAATGCTCTGTGCTCAGTCGCTCAGTCTTTGTGGGCCCATGGACTCCTCTGTCCATGGAATTCTCTGAGCAAGAAAATTGCAGTGGATAGCCATTCCCTTGTTAATCTTTGCTTTCTTAGATAAGTGGAAACTACTTTTCCAGTTCCCTTAAGATATAAAACAAACAAAACAAAAAGATAACAAAACAGCAAAAACAAAAATTTATTGGCAGATTTTTACTTCTAAGTTTTGTTTGAATAACTTCTGTGTTTTTTTGTAAGTACCAAGTTCTTACTTCAGGTTTAGAGCAGTCTTAAGTAACTTGAGACTGAACACTTTAAGGACACACATAATAGAAGGAAACATTTGAAGCCTTTGTTTACTTATCAAAACCACATTCTGTAGAAGAATTTAGAGCCAGAGCACGAACGCAATTTTTTGCTATTCCCTCAAGAGAAACTGGAGAATTATTTCAGTGAGATGGGAAATCATATTGAACAATGTGTTAAAAAAGATCGCAGTGAGGTTGAAACTTAAAATTATCATCCACAGTTGCCTAAATTTCAAAATTTAGAGGAAATGAAACTTTGAAAGTTGATGTAAAACTCCTCAGACAAGGAAATGAATAGTCATTTATTTAAGAAGTATTCAATGTGTCAGATACTTTTCTGGGCTCTGCAGGAACTGGGATAAATTGAAAAGGTGACTGACCCCAAAGTGCTTAAACTTTAGTGAACTTTTAGCATGGATGCAAATTAGGATTTGGGGGAAAGAAGAAAGAAAGCTAATATATCTTGGTTCGTACAATGATTTAGGCAATGGTTGCTTTCTTTCAATTATCCTGCCTTTTCATGTCTCAAAATTGCCCCATGGAGTAGGTGTGGAAGGGTCTGTATTTTTACAGATAAAATTTTTAAAATAACACAGGGCCTGGGACTCCCCACAGTCCAGCGGTTAAGACTCCATGCTTCCACTGCAGGGGGCCTGAGTTCGATTCCTGGTCAGAGAACCAAGAGCCTTGTCATGAGGTCAAAAAGTAAAAAAATAATAATAATAAAAATAAAGTAAAACTGGACTTGCTCGCATAGAAATATCATCAACTTGCATCTAGAATGTTAAATTTATTTTAGTGGTTTAATTTTTAAAAAAAACAGACAAAGGGTTGTATCTTCTAGGGAAATGCTTTCCAAGATCTTTCTGATATAACATACATGGGGAATGATAGTATTTGGGCTGCATCAGGAGTGAATGGAGGAGGCTTCTTTCAGCCAGAAAGAACAAACCTCCTCCATGCTTCTCCTTTGCCTGCCAAGGCTGATGGAATCAAAATTCTTGAGAAGCCTGCATCTCATGTGGAGATGGTATGTTAGCTGGCTCTGTCTAAAGCACTCAATCCGTTAGCAGAGGTAAAGAGCCAGAAGAAAAAAAAAAAAGAAAAAAAAAAAAAAAGCCAGAAGAAAGATTGTGGTCCTCCCTGCTTCAATTCCTTTAGCCTGTTTCTACCCCTAGATCCTCACTAAAAGGCCAACGACTCTCCCTATTTGCATCATGTAAGAGTCTAAGTAAAAATGAGATAAATATTGTTCACATGCAATAGAAATAAATCTACCCACTAAATAAATAAAATAATCCAAAGACAATTTGCAATGGCCAGAAAGATTCTTTATCAGGAACGTGCTTATAGGAAAACAAAACTGTTGTTTCCAAATCCTAATTTTAAAAAATGAGATGAAAGTACTGTGTCTTAGGTTTCCTGTCTGCTCTTTTCTTACATATATTAAAATAAAGGCAAAAATCTAAACAAATTTTAATATGTATTTTTCAGGAGTGAAATCTGCATGGAAAGCAGAAAAGAAATGCTTTCAACTGTGTGAGGTCTTCACCAGCAAGGTGTCAATGTTATTTTTAATTATAACTTTCAACATTCTTCCTCTTGTATCTTCCATCTTATTGGTTGCATAATGTGGATTTAATATGCTAAATCTTCTATTTTTTTAAGGGTTTTTTTTTTTTTTTTTGGTGTGGACAATTTTTAAAGTAAAGTCTTTATTGAACTGGTTACAATGTGCTTTTGTTTTATGTTTTGGTTTTTGGTCATGAGGTATGTAGGATCTTAACTCCCTCTCTACTGGAAGGCAAAGTCTTAACTGCTGAACCTCTAGCGAAATCCCTAATATGCTAAATCTTGTCTCCTGGAGCTGCCTTACTGCTTTTTTCATTCCAAGGTAGGATTTCATACACTTACACAACATTATATGTCATTTATATATCAATAAACTTGGAGGGGAAAAAAGGCCAGAAATAAACTTTCTGAAAATATTGGTAAAATATTTAAACATGTGACCCTGAAAGTAAGCTCTGGACATTAAGAAAATTTGTATATGAGGAATATTACACTTTTTAATGATTTTAATAGAAAATTAACTATATTTAGATAAGTAGAATTTCACCAAAATTGGTACATTTTGCATGTTGAATCTGTGACATTATGCATGCATAGACATTGATAGATATTTTGGTTTAAAAAATGAGCATCGGTTTTTATTATAACCCTTCACTAGAATGATTTCCACCAGGATGAATATAGCTATGTGGTCTCATTTATATGCTGATTAATGTTATCACGTGGGATGATGGAAAGACCTGGATCTATGTTGCAGCCTGACCCTGGCTCTTGGTGACTTAACTACCCTTAGCCTCAGTTGCCTTATCTGTAAAATGGAAATTTACTTTAGAAATTATACAGTGTAGTAATTAGCATGCTGTAGCTGTTCAGTAAATGTTGCTTTTCACCAGCTAGTAGTTTCAAGTCCCTGGGCTCAGAGAAGCAGAGGAAATTAGAGCTCCCCCTTGGGTACTGAAGGTGACACCTGGGTGCCTGGGGCTAATCTCTGTAGAAGCTCTTCTCTCAGGAATTTGACACAAGTCGAATCAGCTCATTATTTCAGGCAGCTAGCTGGTTCTATATCACTCTTAGTCCTGAATTTGTTCTTGTTAACATTTTGTAGTTTGGGGCCTAATTGAGGGTTTTCCAACACATGCTCACCATGCATTTTGCAGTTTGGCAAAATCTATGAAATATGTTCTTCTCAATCCATGACAATTTCCTCTATCAAAGATTTGGCCTGAGGAGTTTGACTCTCCTTACTACCAGATACTTACAAGTCAGACACTGGGAGGGGAGCTTATAGACACTGAAATTGTATTCAACTCAGTGGTAAAATAGCTCAGTGAAAACAAATAAACAAAAACCATTCTCTAGACTTGTTTGACCAAAAACTAATCCAGAGTTGCTGAATTCAGAATCATTTTTGGTAGTTTAGATAAAACAAAGGTGGTATTTGGGCTAGATGGAATATTTTAGTAACAATCTTCCCTAATTAGAGCAAAATTCCTGCTTAGAGAGCTGTTGAGAGCCTGAGATTTTGAGGTTTTTGTCTTTGTTTCACTGTTAATTTCAGAGTTGGGTTCTCTCCCAGATATTTAATCACTTACTCCTTGGTTTAGTCAGAATTAGTTAAATTGTGCTATGGTAATAAGTAACCCCATCGTAGACGCTTAAGTTTATTTAAGTTTATTAAGTTTATTGACACAGAAGTTTACTTATCATTCATGCTCTGTGGTTCACATTGGTCAGTTAGAGCTCTGTTGGCGTTCCTAAGCACACCAGGTAGATAGAGGCTGCAGCACCTTGTAGCTCTTGAATCTGAAACATGGGACCTCCTTAGTCCTGATGATAGGGGAAGAGGGAAAAATTAGAAAATTGACCATGTCTCAGACTAGGAGTATTAATGAACCACATCCGTTCATATTTGATTAGGTAAAATTGAGACTAGCAGAGAAGCAAATTGAATACTTGGTGAATATTACTATATCTCTTATTTCTCTCACTTTGGTAATTTTAAAATTAGTGCTCTAAGATTCAGTATTTATTTCCAATATAGGTAATGAACCTATAATTCATCATTATGAACCCTAAATTCATCAACATTTGTAATTAAAACAATTAAATTTACTCTTTCCTCAAAGATAGTGGGGACTTCCTGGTGGCTCAGATGGTAAAGAGTCTGCCTACAATGCAGGAGACCCAGGTTCAATCCCTGGGTCGGGAAGATCTCCTGGAGAAGGAAATGGCAACCCACTCCAGTATTTTTGCCTGGAAAATCCCATGGACAGAGGAGACTGGTGGGCTACAGTCCATGGGGTGGCAGAGTCGGACACGACTGAGCGACTTCTTTCACTTTCACTTTCAAAGATACCGGGCTTTCTCATCGACTTTGCTTTATAACACAATCCAGTTTTCTGAGATTTCCATTTAATAAATTTCTTTTTTAAATTTATGTATTTATGTTAGCTGTGCTGGGTCTTCGCTGTGCATGTGGGATCTAGTTCTCTGACCATGGATCAAACCCAGGCCCCCTGCATTGGGAGATCAGAGTCTTACCCAAGAGACCACCAAGGAATTCCCTCCATTTAATGTTTTGAATCATATTTATCTATTACTAACTTATACATTGGCTTATCTGAAAAAATACATTTTTTCCTTCACGTAGCAACAAATGCACTGGCAGCCTGATTATATGGTTCACATTATATGGGAAAGGGCTGTCACAAAATCCCAAATCCCAAAAGCTTCTTTTTAAGCAAGAGTCTAATCATTTTTTCGCCATCCACTACCTTCAACAATAGAGAGAGGTGGGAAACACTTCTTCCTCTATATCGAATATGTGTTTTGCACTCTCAAAGGAAGTCACAGATAATATATGTTTTATATGTTTCCAGTTGTTGTTGATCCTGAAGGAGTAATACAGAACTAAGAAAGTTGTCCTTACATAAATCATCTTTATGAAATGACAGCACTTAGCAAACAAGAGTTCACAGTGACCAAGTCCCAGATACACACTCATAGCATCATCAGCATGACAATGGGTTTTAGCTGTGGGCATGAAAGAATGTGAGTGACTAGTTGTGTGTGTGCATTTTAGAGAGACACCAAGGATTGGTTGATATTCAGGGAACTTTGTGAATTCATGTCAGATTACTTGTAGTACTAAAATTCCCAAATTCAATCTATTGCCAAGTTTTATTAGTTCTCCTCTCTTTGGACTCATTCTTTTTGAGCTTTCTTCTTTCCCCCCCCTCCTCCTTCCACTTTTTAAAAAAAAATTATTAATTAATAAATCAGTTTGGGGGGGTGTTGCACTAAACTTTCATAGTTACTCTCAGGCTTTCTCATTTTAGAGGCTTTTCTTGTTGCAGAGCACAGGTTCTAGGCACGTGGGCTTCAGTCATCACAGTACTGCAGGCTCAGCAGTTGCGGGTCCCCGGCTGGAGAGCACAGGCTCAGTGGTTGTAGCACATGGGCTTTGTTGCTCCAAGGCAAGTAAAATCTTCCCAGACTAGGGATTGAACCTATGTCCCTTGCATTGGTAAGTGGATTCCTCTCCACTGTACCACCAGAGAAGTCCTCCTACTTTCCTTGTAAGTTTTGTTTCATTGCCTTCCGAAGGAAGTTCATTTGGTGGGATGGCAGTGCATCTATATGTGACCTGATGACGCTTATCTCTAGTTTGAACATCACACAACTAGATAGGATGGGAAGGAGTCATTGGCCTCTGCTGGCCTCTTCTAGGGGTTGTGGTGAAGAAGTTGTAACATTTTTAATTATGCCTCCATGACAGATACTGCAAATTGACTCCTAATATCCATCTCCCCTTTCTCCCCTAATCACAGAACAGACACCTTGTAGCTGGTAACCTGGCCAACTATCTCCCTCACAGCTAGATCAAGCCATAGATTTTGGCCAGTGAAATATAAGAAATGGCATGTTCAAGAGACACTGATGTATAGAACACTCTTTTGGACTCTGTGGGAGAGGGAGAGGATGGGATGATTTGGGAGAATGGCATTGAAATACGTATAATATCATATATGGAATGAGTCGCCAGTCCAGGTTCGATGCATGATACTGGATGCTTGGGGCTGGTGCACTGGGACGACCCAGAGGGATGGTATGGGGAGGGAGGAGGGAGGAGGCTTCAGGATGGGGAACACATGTATACCTGTGGCAGATTCATTTCGATATTTGGCAAAACCAATACAATATTATAAAGTTTAAAAATAAAATAAAAAAAAAAGAAATGGCATGTTCAGACTTTTGAGCAGTTCACTGAAAGAAACAGTGGTTATGTATATTTGCTCCTTACTCCACAGTGCTGGCTGGAATTCAGAGATGCTGCTTCGAGTCTGAATTTTTATCTTGGGCCTTTAGGTAAATGTCACAAGCTAAAGATGAGATGGTAAACAGCATGAAAGGAGGAGTCTGGGTTCTTTATCACTTCCTGACAGCGACCTATCAGCCCTAGCCCACCATCTTCAGGCTCTGTGTGCATGTGTGTGTGTGTGCACGCGCATGCATTTTCACGCATGCATGTATCACAGAAATATATTTCTACCTGCTGCTGCTGCTAAGTCACATCAGTCGTGTCCGACTCTGTGCGACCCCATAGATAGCAGCCCACCAGGCTCCCCCGTCCCCGGGATTCTCCAGGCAATAACACTGGAGTGGGTTGCCATTTCCTTCTCCAATGCATGAAAGTGAAAAGTGAAAATGAAGCCGCTCAGTCATGTCCAACTATTCATGACCCCATGGACTGCAGCCTACCAGGCTCCTCTGTCCATGGGACTTCCCAGGCAAGAGTACTGGAGTGGGTTGCCATTGCCTTCTCTGATTTCTACCTTACTTAAACCAATTTTAAACAATTAATTAATTAATTTTGGCTGCTTTGGGTCTTAACTGTAGCACATAGGATCTTCAATCTTTACTGAGGCACATGGGATCTTTCAGTTGGGGTCTAGTTTCCTGACCAGGGATCAAATCCAGGCCTTCTGCATTGGGAGCACGGGGTCTTAGCTACTGGACCACCAGAAAAGTCGTTCCAAATATTTTTTTGGTTTGTGGGACCTTAGTTCCCCAACCAGGGATTGAACCCTGGCCCTTGGCAGTGAGAGTGTAGAGTCCTAACAATTGGACCGCCAGAGAATTCCCAAGCCAATTTAATATTACTTTTTGGTCACTCCTGGTAAACTCAGACCTAACACGTTCAACAAATAAAGGCATTGATGGTCTTAACAAACATGAGCCTTTATTCTTGCTCCTTTATGTCTATGTTGAAACCCTGAAGCTTTGAAACATGTTAGGGAGCAGGTTTACTCTGGTATTTGATGGCTCCATGCTCTCTCACTCGACACATTTGTGTAACTAATAGCTGTTTCCAAGATTCAGTGCATTGGTTTCCTCTTCTCCCTTAAACCTCTCCTTGGCTTATCTGCCAGCTGCTCATCCTGAGAAAGACAGCCAGTCTCCCTCCAGCTCAGCAGTTCTGAGCCAGACTCATTCTGTGAACACAGCTGGGAGAAGTCAGGACTGGGGCTCCTGCTGAGGAAGGGCAGTGGGGAGCAGTGGCTCTACAATGCTGACCTCTTCAGTGTTCCCTCTGCAGTCACACTTAGCCAGGCTCCCGTCACCTTATTTCCCAATTGTGGGCCCAGCCTCCAGTTTTCTGGTCCACACTGCAGATGGCTCACAGACTCATCAAGGGTGAACACAGGGTAAGCAGCTATAGGTTCTTATTGGTTGATTGATTGGTGTTCATCTGCTGTTCCAGGAGGGTCCATTACAGCAGCTTTGGAAGAAAAGACAGCTGCCCCCAAATGGTCCTGGTCAGTCCACCCTTTGTTCTGTCAATCAGCCCTTCTCTCTGTCACCAGACAGGGCTTTGCCTCCACTACTGCTGCCAGCCTAACATTTCTAGACTATCTATCTAGGATTTATTAATAGAAAGTGGGTGTATATGCTTCTTCTTGTGTATCCAACAAAAGGAGTGAGTAAATTGCAGTGGCAAGACAAAAACCCAGTCTTTAAACTCCAATAAAGTTGGCTAGGCTTAAATTTGAGAAGGAGAACACTGGTGCTCACAACTCACAAGCAATGGACTTTGCTTGCTCATTTCTTGGCATAGCGACATAGCTAGCCTCTGAGTCAGATAGGTTCCTATTTGTATCACTGACTATCTGTGTGATTTGGGGCATGTTTTTATTTATTTATTTATTTATTTTACCTTCTTTAATCTCATTGTTCTTTCTTTGTCAAACAAGAATATCAACATATCTATTTTTAGGCATGTTATGAAGATTAGGACTAATGCACAGGAGATGAAGTGACTGGCACATGTTAGGAGTTCAATATACATTAGACATTTACCTCAATTCAGTTGACATCTATTGATTCCTTGCCACGTTCAAGGACCTGTGTTGAGTGCTGGTTAGCTATTGAGTTGACAAGCCTCAGGTGTGATGTTCTACTGAGTACAGCCAGCCTCTTCCTTCTCTCTTGTCCTCATCTTGCCACTTGACTGAACATGTTGGTGTGTGCTGGCCACAAACTTCTTCTGATGAGAGCTGGGTCAGGTCAGGGCAGTCAATTTTTTTTCCCCCACATGTTTTTGCAACAGGCCTAGTTTCCAAAGTGAATATCTGGATACATTCTATAAAGCGGTCTCCAGGAAAAAAAAAAAAAAAAACAACAAATACTTGCAGCTTTGCTCTGGGTTTTTCGTTGAAACAGATGAATCCATGATGCATGAAAAGGCTGTCAGGCTGGCTGAAGGAGGCTGAATGCTGGGATAAAGCTGGGCGTCTGTTACTCCACGCCCCAATGTGAGGTCTGTTCTCCTGGGTGAAGCAAGGCTTGGCCAGACAAGCAGTACCATTGTAAAGTCCTGACAATAGACAAGCAAGAGGACTTGGCAGTGATGGAAAAATCCCCACCCCCTTTGAGTTTTATAGGAATGGGAGCTGGGGTCCAAAGCCTGCCTTATTAGAGAGAGACAAATCACCCAAACCAATCTTTATTATGAATGCCGAGCTATTGAATTTCCTTGGCTCTGTAAAGCCTATTGATTTTGTGACAGTCAAAGATAAGTTATGCTCATGAAAGCTTTTTTTTTTTTTCCTCCTCCTTTTCCCTTCACAACATATTTTTTCAGACATATTGGCATTGGGGATTGTAAGGAAAACTGTTATTGGTTTCTTTGGATTTAAGAGTAGGTCAGGGCTCAAGTGAGGCTCTGGACTGTTTTTACAGTGGTTTCCAGTATAGAATAGATGAGGTAGGAACCGCCAGGGCTGGGGTTGCTCTCTTATGTTATTTCAATCTCCAGCAGGAATGCTCCTGGCATCCCAGGCATTTCTGGAATTTTGACATTAGCCATGATCCACTAACTTACTCTGTCCTGTCTCTACTACACCGCTCTCCGCTGATTGACCTCTATTCCCTTCTCACCAAGCCATACCATAACGTCAGTCAACCAGGACTTGAAAGGCAGAACTTGAGAAAACGCTGCACTGCAGAATGTGATGGTATGTGTATACAAGAGGGTATTCTGCATAAATCAAAGGTAAAGATTTCTTAAGTGGTAGGTGTTTATTTTTAAATGTACAAATACAATTCCACATTTTACAAAGATAATAGATCCTCTCTTGATAATTTACTCAGAATTCTACCATGTTGTAAAAAATATTTTTGGCAATGCATATACTTATGTAAAAGAAAGGCATGGTGGCTTCTATAGCTAGTGAATTTTAAAGAAAATTGTGACAAATGTATCCAGACAATAGCATATATGATGGTTCAGATACCATTTTAAATCACAGAAGATAAGATTTATACATACTCGATATTTCTAAATGTTCAAATATTGGTGGTATGGTTTAGTCATGTCCGACTTTTGTGACCCCATCGACTGTAGCCCACCAGGCTCCTCTGTCCATAGGATTCCCCAGGCAAGAATACTGGAGTGGGTTGCTATTCCCTTCTCCAGGAGATCTTTCCCACCCTGGAGTCAAACCTGGTCTTCTGCATTGCAGGTGGATTGTTTACCGCCTGAGCTATGAGGGACAGTGGTGTTCAAATATTGAATAAACATAAATGAAAAGTCCTTTAATATATGCAGTGAACTCTAAGGCCTGATTACTACTCAGCAACTCATTCATTCAACAAATAGATGTTGAATACCAACAATGTGCCAAGCACACAATAAGAATATTGTGGATTAACCTCTTTCTATTTTTAATTACAATGAGCCTAATTCTGTAATCTATCAACTAGAAAACCCATATTTGGATGAACCTGGGAAAGATGGAGGTGAAAATTCCCGTCACATATTCTTTTCTCTCCTTATCCTACTTCCCTTAGAGAGAAGACACTCTGTTTCCATAGAGTAGAAATCTAGAGAAAATATTTTGGAAGGGCTCATAAAATACTAATTCTGTTTCTGCTCCTCACAATCAATATGTGTGGAGTGGCTTTCCCCAGAGTTGATAATCAAAAACATTTTTTTTCCCCTTCCAATTAAGAAGCATCTCATGGGAAAAATGGCACCCCACTCCAGTACTCTTGCCTGGCAAATCCCATGGACAGAGGAGCCTGGTAGGCTGCAGTCCATGGGGTCGCTAGGAGTCGGACACGACTGAGCGACTTCACTTTCACTTTTCACTTTCATGCGTTGGAGAAGGAAATGGCAACCCACTCCAGTATTCTTGCCTGGAGGATCCCAGAGATGGCGGACCCTGGTGGGCTGCCGTCTGTGGGGTCGCACAGAGTCGGACACGACTGAAGCAGCTTAGCATAGCATAGCATAGCATAGCATAGCATAGCATGGGAAAAAAGGTAGAGAGCTATCCCAACTGGCAACCATATATCTATTTTCAACAAAGCATTCAATCCACTTGACAATAGATTATGTATAAGAAGGAAGGAAGGCTTTGCCCCCTTCATAAAAGTAAAATCTTTTTCCATGAGTTCAGATTAATTGAAGTGTATATGCCTTGTTGTAGAGTTAACAGAAAATTCCACCATTTAAAGATATTTTCTTTAGCAACAGGTCAGAAGCTCAAAGAAACACATTATTTAGGGGTCAGACATTGCTCTTCCAGGAATCCTCTTTCAAAATATGTATCTTCTGGGATTTCCCTGGTGGTCCAGTGGTTGGGGGTCTGCACTTCCACTAAAGGGACCGGGGTTCAATCCTTGGTCAGGGAACTAACATCCTGCATGTTGAGCGGTCTGGCCAATAAATAAATAAGCCATTTCAAAATATACATGTTCTGAATGGAATGCCAGTGGTCTGGAGATTTGGTATGGAAGAGAGAAGAACATTCTACAACTTGGACATTTGCTGGGAGGGTTGGCACAGAAGAGGGGCTGTAATAAGAAGGTCTGGGTAGCCAACTTCTAGATCAGACAGCAAGAGCTAATGAAGCAAGACATAAACCAGAGAGGGACAGAAGGACATAGAAAGAAAGCTTCTCTATAATTTTGTATAGTGACTCTGGACTCTAATCATTACTGCTCTCAACCCCATCCTTCCAAAGGTGGCATTATAAAAGAGAATTTCAAAGAAAATTTTCTAACATTTACACTCATTTCACTTAATTAGCTTTATATTTTAACTGTGTGTAGAAAGGATTCCCACAGTTTCTGCTTCATGCACATTTTTTTCTGGTAGTCTTAGATCCTTTTAGATCTTAGACTTATAGTCTCTCTAGACAAAAATATATGCAGGTCAGGAAGCAACAGTTAGAACTGGACATGAAACAACAGACTGGTTCCAAATAGGAAAAGGAGTACGTCAAGGCTGGATATTGTCACCCTGCTTATTTAACTTATATGCAGAGTACATCATGAGAAACGCTGGGCTGGAAGAAGCACAAGCTGGAATCAAGATTGCTGGGAGAAATATCAATAACCTCAGATATGCAGATGACACCACCCTTATGGCAGAAAGTGAAGAGGAACTCAAAAGCCTCTTGATGAAAGTGAAAGAGGAGAGTGAAAAAGTTGGCTTAAAGCTCAACGTTCAGAAAACGAAGATCATGGCATCTGGTCCCATTACTTCATGGGAAATAGATGGGGAAACAGTGGAAACAGTGTCAGTCTTTGTTTTTTGGGCTCCAAACTCACTGCAGATGGTGACTGCAGCCATGAAATTAAAAGACGCTTACTACTTGGAAGGAAAGTTATGGCCAACCTAGATAGCATGTTCAAAAGCAGAGGCCTTACTTTGCCAACAAATGTCCGTCTAGTCAAGGCTATGGTTTTTCCTGTGGTCATGTATGGATGTGAGAGTTGGACTGTGAAGAAAGCTGAGCGCTGAAGAATTGATGCTTTTGAACTGTGGTGTTGGAGAAGACTCTTGAGAGTCCCTTGGATTGCAAGGAGATCCAACCAGTCCATCCTAAAGGAGATCAGTCCTGGGTGTTCATTGGAAGGACTGATACTAAAGCTGAAAAACTCCAATATTTTGGCCACCTCACGTGAAGAGTTGACTCATTGGAAAAGACCCTGATGCTGGGAGGGATTGGGAGCAAGAGGAGAAGGGGACAACAGAGGATGAGATGGCTTGATGGCATCACCAACTTGATGGACATGAGTCTCAGTAAAGTCCGGAAGCTGGTGACGGACAGGGAGGCCTGGTGTGCTGTGATTCATGGGGTCGCAAAGAGTCAGACACGACTGAGCGATTGAACTAAACTGAGACAAATATAGTGAGAAAAGAAAGTGTTTGAGAATCAGACAGATTAGAGTTAAATTTCTGATCCAATATTTGCCAGTCCTGGGGCAAATTACTTGACCTCTGAAAGTCTCAAATATCTTATCTACAAAGTCAGCTCTACCTTCTGTCTCTTAAATCTACTGTAGTAAAGTGAATTAAAAAATAAAAAAGTAGTTGACACATGGTGAGGGCTTGGGAAAAAGTTGACAATCTCCTACCTTCAGTAAAGACAATACTTACCAGCCCCTTGTTATGGGGTTGCTCGTACCAACTTCAGCATCCTCAACCCACTGACTTTTAGATCTTTTGGCTTGGCTTGACCACAGACTTGCTTGAAACAGTAGAATGTTAGTGGAGTGATACAGTCTAATAGGGACTTTTTAGAGTATCATGTGATTCTGCTCACCCCTTGGAGATTCTCCCTTCCATCAAAAAAAGCAAACCCCAGTTAGAGCCCCCACAAACAAGAAGGCATGTGAAGTCCATTCAAACCTAGCTGAATCCAGCAGAGCCCAACAGATTCAGGGACAATCTCGAGATTCAAGGGCAGGAAATACGTATTTTGGGACTTCCCTTGTAGTCCAGAGGCTGAGACTCACCCTCTCAATACAGGGGGTCCAGATTTGATCCCTGGCCTGGGAGCTAGATCCCACGTGCTACAACCAAAGATCCTACACAGCCAATAAATAAATGTTTTTAAAAAAGAAAGAAATACATAGTCTGTTGTTAAAAACAACTGAGGTCTTAATCTTGTTTATTGCTATAACAAAAGCTGACTGATTTGTTCAAAGACATCTCCCCTGGTGGCTCAGATGGTAAAGAATCTACCTGCAATGCAGGAGACCTGGGTTCAATCCCTGGGTCTGGAACATCTTCTGGGGAAGGGAATGGCAACCCACTCCAGTATTCTTGCCTGGAAAATTCCATGGACAGAGAAGCCTGGCAGGCTACAGTCCATGGGGTCCCAAAGAGTCGGACATGACCTAGCAACTAACATTTTTACATTTACATGGTGTTCAAAAAGCGTCTGTGCTCCACACCACCTCTCCTCCCCACCTTTCTCTTTAAAAAGTTTTTGTTCAGGTTAAATGTGAAAATGTAAATAAATCCTGAAACTAGTAACTGACATCACTGTTTGCTTCTCCTTCCTCCTTATCCTCTGCCTAGTTTTTTTTTAATTGGTCTCATAATTTCTCTGGTACTTATTTGGGATTTAGATATTAAATAGGTGGAGCCATTAGTTAGATTTTCAAACATCATCATGGTTCCTCTAACTATCTTAGGATCGAGTAATTGGATCAGTTTTACTCCCTAGACTTTATCCTCCTGAGACCCTGGTGCCAGTTTAGAAGTTTCAGCATTAGATTAGTGGTTAAATGCCCTGAACTCTGTTCCAGAAGCAACAGAGAGGAGCCTTGGGCTTGCCAGTCCCCAAATATTTAGCTGTGCTCCATAGAAACAAGCAAGAAGGAGATGGAAATAAAAGACCAAGCCCCAAAGGAGGGGCATTGTTCAGTGGGTACACTGCCTAAACGGACTTCATTCTTAAACCAGTCTTTGTCATGTTTGCCTCAATCAGGCCCCACGGTTGGCTACAAAGAGAATCTGGGATGTACTGTATCACTGTATAGGTTGCAATATAAGAGGTCATATTAAATCCATAATCTGGAAGTAAGCTTTGTGAGCAGACCCCAGAGGGGTCAATGAAAGGGATCCACATACAATACAATTCTCAGACATGTCTATAGAGGGTTAAAAATCCAAAGCTCAGAGTTGGAAGAAAGCCAGGTTGGGAGCTAAAGAGACCTAATTGGATGGAAATTAGAGCAAAGGCTCAGACATGGGAAGCTCAGATAAATTTTCCCTGATGGCTCTCCTCTTAGCTGCTCTCACGGTTTTATAGAGGCTACCTGTCTGTAGGGGACTTTAACCCGAGTACCCAAAAAGTGACATTTAGCTTCTGATGTACTCCTATAGTAGGAGGATGTGGGGTGGTGAACCCGTAAGACCATAGAGTCAGTGTATCTTTCCAGAACTCAATAGAAGAGTAGTATGTGAGAAAGGTAAGACAAAAAGGGCCTCGTCACAGGCCTGCCCTCTCATATGTGAGGATTTTGGGGCGTCCATCCAATATTCATAAATTGATGCTGTCTATCCAGTACAGAATCAAGGCTGTTTCAAAAATCACCTCAAATGTGAAAGAATTCAGGAAGCTAATAGTATTTACTTTCATTCCATTCTCTAACTTTTGGGGAGAAACAAAAACCCTTAGGTTGAATTGAGGGAAAAATACACCTCAGTTTTTTTCGTATAAAGGTGTCCATTACATGAAAAAAAAAATTCTTTGGTAAATGAAAATTTAATGAGAGAGACTGGTAAAGTCTCTTGTGAGATGTAGGAAGCTTCCGTAGGTGAAGGAACTTTAAGAGAGAGCATGCTGTATGAATAATGCAATAGCTAGACTTCTCCATCTCTTTCTGCAGATTTACATTTCTGAAAACAAAGGGTCAAAGTACATGGGAAAAGCATCTGAAGCCCCAGAAACCACTAAGCCAGCGGAACCAACCTCCACAATATATTTGCAAGCTGCCTTCCCAGCTTAATTCCTCTTACACACTCTCTGGGCTACAACAGACTACCCCAGGAGGCCTCCTGCAAATGCCCTGAGCTTTCCCTCCCCCTCCTGCACTCCAGCTCAGCCCGCTCCTGCCATGCATCTTCCATGCAGAAGACCATGAGATGCCTCCTCCTCCACTGAGCCGCCTTCGGCTGCAAGTGACATCTTTCCCCTAAATTTCATGGCATTTTGTCCATCTTTCTTGATGCTTAGAAGTTCCTGCTTTTTATAATTATTATATACCATATCACTTATACTAGACTACAAAACCCTGAGGGCAAGGATTGTACCCAGTATCATCTCTGTGTATCAAAGGGACAAAGAAAATGCTCAAATCAATGTATAGGGGCTTCCCTGGTGGCCCAATGGTTAAGAATCCACCCTTGCCAGTGCAGGGAACATGGGTTCATCCCTGGTGCAGAAAGATTTCACATGCTGTGGAGCAACTAAGCCCTTGTGCCACTACTACTGAGCCCTCATTCACCCTGCTCCACAATAAGAGCAGCCCCTGCATTGCGAAGCCTATGCACCGCAACTCAAGAGGAGCCGCCACTCGCTGCAACCAGAGAAAACCCTCACACAGCAACAAAGACCCAGTGCAGCCAAAAGTAAACAATAACAGCAACAAAAAATTCGACAGGTACACACTGCTGTATTTAAAAAATGGATAACCAACAAGGACCTACTGTACAGCACAGGGACCTCTGATCAACGTTATGTCACAGCCTGGATGGGAGGGGAGCTTGGGGGAGAACGGATACGTGTGTAAGTACAGCTGAGTCCCTTCGTTGTCCACCTAAAACTATCACAACATTGTTAATTGGCTATGTGCTCCTGCTCAGGCGCTTCAGTCGTGTCTGACTTTTTGTGACCCTATGGACTGTAGCCCGCCAGGCTCCGCTATCCATGGGGTTTTCCAGGCAAGAACACTGGAGTGGGTTGCCATGCCCTCCTCCAGGGGATCTTCCAGAACCAGGGATCCAACCAGTGTCTGCTGCATTGCAGGCGGATTCTTGACTGCTGAGACACCAGGGAAACCCCACATGGCTGCACTCTGATATAAAATAAAAAGTTTAAAAAATAATAAAAAGTTTCTTAAGAAAGAAGATGCTCAGGCAATTAATATATTGATAGAAGTAATGAGAGGAAAAATCAACCAAGTATCAGCTTTTTAAAAATGTTTATCGCTACCTCGTGTTCAAATTTATGAATAGTTCTGTAAAAAGTGTTAAGGCACAAGATTTAAAAGAGTGAACTATTTCTAGAGGGCTTGCTGCAAACTAATGATGTCCTACTCAAATATCCAGAGGCAACCACTTTCAACTGTGTTCGCCCTCTCTTTTCTATTACTTCTATATCTCTCAATGCATGATTATCCTTCCTCTGATATTTTTACTCTTTGGCCATATCTATTGATTTCCTACTTTAAGATAAGAATTTATCTTTCTTGCTTCATTCCAGTCTGTCACTCATGCCAATTTCTTGAGAACAGCCCCTAATGCAGTTAAATCTTAATTTGGTTAGAGTAATAGGGGTGACACAAAATCATGTGTAGTGTACCCTGATTAACTTTCTTCTTCTTCAAAAAAAAATCACTGGAGTTAATAACTGTCCTGCCCTTTCTTAGTTTTCTGTAAACTCATGAGTAATGAAACCCCAAAATCTCACTCAAATGTTTAAATTCCCTCTTGGTATTTTCAGGCATTACCAGATGTCCAATCAATTTTCTCTTATTGAATAAATATCTCTTGATTCCTGGACTGGTGTCTCCTACTGCACAGTGGTCCTGTGGGAATTCCCGGCACCACCATCACCGGAATCCCCTGGCTTGAGTTGGAACTCATGTTTTATCTTCTTTGATTTAATGGGAATAAACTCTCAGAAAGCTTCCTAGGAAACAAGCAGAGAAAATAAATTTCTTAAGATCTGGAAGCTCTGGGAATTCCCTGCTGGTCCAGTGGCTAGGACTCTGCATTTTCACTGCTGAGGGCATGGGTTCAGTCCTTGGTCGGGGAACAAGAATCCCATCAGCCTTGCCTCTTGGCCAAAAAAACACAAAAACTGGAAGCTCTGAAAATATCTTTGTTCTAGCTTCAGGCTTGACAAATAGTTTGGCTTTGTAAAGAATTCCAGTTGTAAAGAATATTTAGTCAGAATTTGCTTCCATTGTCTTCAGACATCTACAATTATTGTTGAGAAGTCCAAAGCATTCTAATACGCAATCTAATTCCTATGTAAACATTTCTTTTCTCTCTGGAAATGTGTGTGGTCTTTACTTTTACTGTGAAATTTCACTGTAAAATCTTTTACAGTGAAATTTTTTAAATTTCACAGTGATATACCCGAACACAAGTATGTGATTGTACATTGAGCTGGACACTAAGTGCAAAGTTTAATAATAAGTATTAAAAAAAAAGGTTTTTCAGAAAAGCTTAGTGCTCTCACTCCTGGGTGGCTAGAGTAGGTAGCGAAAGGGCAGGGTTCGGTCCCTGTCTGGAAACTGCAAACCATGTGGCATGCCCCACCCCCACAATGCATATCCAATTATTTTCTAAGCCACTTAGAATTTGTTTATTATTACAGAATTGCTTTGAAATGTAAACAACTGAAATTTGTATTTACACACTTTTTTTTTTTCCTGACAGGAAACCCTGTGGGTCCTTAGGTGTTTTTAGAAGGTGAAAGTAAATGGTAGAGATGTGTAATCATGATATAATTACCTGTCTGAAAGCTTGAAACCTTGAACCCCGTTGAAATGCCAGGAATTTCAACATCAGAGCTGGATCCTGTGACAGGAGCAGCTGAGGGACCATAGCAGGAAGGAACTCAAACAAGTCAAACAAAATAATTAAAGATCTAAAGACTTGAGGTTGTTTGTGTCCATTCTTATAAATTCACAGCTAAGTCTTGACAAGACAGAATGTGGCAGATTGCTTAGCACCAGCAAATATGTAGGATACAATTTGTCTATAAGAAAAATGCTCTAAGGCCATTTTTCACTGGCATTAGGGAAGGAAGGGGAGAGGCCTCCACAAATATGAGATTTAACATTTATGCAGGACTATCATAATTTCTCCAACATAAATCAACATAAAGGGAGAGAAAGAAGAATGTTGCACTGCTCTGTAAGGAAAAAAAAAACCTATAAATTAGAGAATATAGAATTATAATTACAGAATGTTCTGATTAAATCACTTATAAAATGCAGTATATGGTAAAGGTCACTAAACCTTAACCAGTGATATAATTCAGATCTGTCAAGACACCTCCAATTATTCCCCAGGGAAATTAGTCTGTCGGTTACAGAGCCACTGCCACTGATCTGAGCAGGCCAGATTGGGACTTGGGACTGGCCATTTGGGAGCCGGGAGAAGACCTTAGGATATGGGTGAACATCATTGCCCTCTTTGATCAAATCTTCTTCCACAACTGCTGCCATCAATCACTGATTTCTTCCTTTCTCAGGTCCCTCCCTTCCCTTCTGGACAAAGTGAAATTTTTGGCTCTGAAATACTTGATTTGAAATGAAATATTTCCACCACTTCTATTTTTCTATCTGTATTTCCTTCTTCATTTTCTTCGTGGCTGATTCAAACTGGCTTTCCCGGAGGCAAAAATTTCTAGTCCAACTCCCTTAGGGAAAAAATCAAAACCCAAAAGACACAGATTTTATGTGTTTTGAAATGATACATAAGAAAACAATATTAAAAGAGGGTGGGAAAGGCTGAGCTGGTGGAAGGAGAGGCATTGTATATAATCATACATGTTAATTGTTTTTACTGAGATTATTTTAGTCCTCTGAGAAAAAGAACTATATCAAATCATTCCTTGTACAGTTTTCCTGATCAGCGTGTCATCTCCCTGTTCCACACACAAGCCTGATTATAAATACATGTGTCTTACATCAGACAGGGATGATAGAAGGAAACAACAATTATGTATTATTTATCATGACATTGATATCTTTATAAAACGGTACACTTCATGTTAAAAAAAAAAGGTTTGGTAATGGAAAAAAGTTGTGTTTTATCACAGATTTACTTCAAATAATAAAAGAATTCAGTTGTGTGTGTGTCTATGTGTTTACCCATGAATATGAAACAATAGTATAAATGTCTAAATCCTGAATATTGCAATGCACATATTTTTATATTATTAAATATTGTTTGAGAACCTGATCTTTACTGTCATTATTTACACATATCTTAAATTCTTTAAGCAATTGTTTGTTTTTTTGGACATTAACGTATTTCTGAAATTCTGTTTATAAGTTGCAGTATTTTGAAATTTCATTACATTAATCTTTATTTTTTCTCTGATTGTTTTCTTTGGATAAATCCAAGGAGTGGAAATATTGAGGTCAAAAGACATGCTTGCCTCTGGCATTTATATATATAGCCAAACTACACTTCAGAAAGGTTGTATTGGGTTTCATTAAAAGTGTGAGTGTGCTTTTATATCAAGCATCCTTTCAAGGCCAGTTACCATTATTTTTTTAACAGTGCTTTTTGGAAAACTGGTTAGTAGTTTCTAGAAAAGTTAATCATATGACTAAGCCATTCTTGCTTTAGTTTAAACTTTGATTGCAAATAAGGTTGAAGTTTTTAAAATGGTGCTTGTATTTTTTGTGTGAATTACAAGAGCTCTCTATGGATAAGAACATTGATCCTTTATAAGTATTTATTTAGTTAGTTACTTATTTGGGCTGCATGAGGTCTTAGTTGCAGGATGTGGTGTCTTCATCGCCGCACATGGGTTCTCTAGTTGTGGCCCACTGGCTCCAGAGTGCACGGGACTTCAGTAAGTGTGGCCTATTAACCCTTTATTGACTTCTAACAGTTATAGTGAAATACAATGGACACACAATAACACACATATTGAAAGTATACTTTTGATCTATGAAAGTATGACCATAAACATAGTAATGAACATATTATATTCATTAGCCCCAAAGTTTCCTTGCATCTCTTTGTAAAACTCCTCTCTTTCTACCCTACTCTGCTACTGTCACATCCCAAGGCAACTGCTAATTTCATTTTTGTCACTATTGATCATTTTTCATTAAAAAAACCTATACTATATAGTATGTACTCTTTTTTTCTTAATCTGGCTTCTTTCATTAATTATGATTATTTAGAGATACATGTATGTTCGGTCATATATCAATAGTTTATCTTTATTGTTGTTTTAGTATTGCATTGGATAGATATAAAACAATTTGGCCATTCACCTAGTGGTAGCAATTTGGATTGTTTTCAGTTTTGAACAGTTACAAATACAGCTTTTCCACATATTGCTATACACAGTTTTATATGAACAGATGCCTTCATTTCTCTCACGTAAAAATCTCAGAGTGGATTGACTGGATCACATGATAATACATATGTTTAACTTCTCTAGAAACTATCAACCTGTTTTCCAAAGAGGTCTTACCACTTTATATTCTTGTCAACTACAAATTGGCACTTAGCAAGAGCATTGCCAATGGCTGAACAACAAGGCATTTGCCATCTGCCTCTACTGAGATTGAACCCCGTGCTGCTATAGCTGTTGACCTTCAACAACCCCTGAGGGATCAGGGTGGAGTGAGGCACTCTGTGCGCCAGGGAATCTGGTGGGACAGGTCTTTAGATAGTCTTTAGATGTTTTTAGAAACAGATTTTTGATCTCAATCCTTGTATCTCCTCATATCTAGAGAAGCACCAAATCCCTTCATGGTGCCATCAGACCCTCATGACTAACAAAAAACCTTTTGTAAATTGAGTGCTTCATGGTGTTGAACTCCGCCTTCACCAAAACTTTATATATTGACTTTCCCTGACCGCCGCTGTGGAGCAGTCTCTCAGAGCTACCTGAGATGCTGCCTCCCAGGCTGCAGTCCTCATTTTGTCCCAAATATAACTGAACTCACAACTCTCAAGTTGTATATCTTTTTTTAGTCGACATTTTCATCAACTAGATTTAAGAGTTTCATTTGCTTTACATACTCTCTAACACTTGGTATAGTAAGTTGCTTAAATTTTAAACATTCTGATTAAGTGTGGCATGGTATTTTACTGCAACTTTAATTTGTGTTTGCCTAATGACTAATAGGGTTTCCTTGGTGGTTCAGACTGTAAAGAATCTGCCTGCAACGCAGGAAACTTGGACTCAATACCTGGGTCTCTGGGTTCAAACCCTGGGTCCAGAAAATCCCCTGGAGAAGGAAATGGCAACCCACTCCATTATTCTTGCTTGGGAAATCCCATAGACAGAGGAGGCTGGCAGGCCTCCTTGGGGTCGCAAAGAGTCGGACACGACTGAAGCAACTTAGCACACATATTGGAAAGAAAGAAAAGTTTTATTCACTGTTGATATGATTGCCAGTATATAACATCAGATGGAATCTTTAAAAGCTAGTAGAATAAGGGAGTTTATCATGGATGGAGGATAAATTTCATACATAAATCAAATGTAATTCTATATATCAGCAACAAGCAATAGAAAATTGAAGTTAAAATACAATTAAAAAGAACATAAAATTTTTTATTTAAAGGCAAAAGAATATAAAAATTATGAAATATGTTGGGATAAATTTGAAAAAAACATTGAGACATTGAAAATTATAAATAATTGCTAAAGAAAAATTTAAAAGACATAAATAAACAGTGATATTATACTTTGTTCAAAGGACCAAATATTCAATATTTTAAGATAGCATTTCTTCTGGAAATGATTTATAGATTCAATGATATTCCAATCAAAATCCCAGCAGGCATTTTGTAAAATTAACAAGCTGATTCTGATATTCATATGGCAATGCAAAGGCCATAGAATAGTCAAAGAAACTTTGAAAAGGAAGAATGATGTTGGAAGACTAACAGTATTTGATTTTAACACTTATTGATACACTAATTAAGACGGTGTGGAATTGGTGTGAAATAGTAGACCCATGGCACCCCACTCCAGTACTCTTGCCTGGAAAATCCCATGGGCAGAGGAGCTTGGTGGGCTGCAGTCCATGGGGTCGCTAGAAGTCGGACACGACTGAGCGACTTCACTTTCACTTTTCACTTTCATGCATTGGAGAAGGAAATGGCAACCCACTCCAGTGTTCTTGCCTGGAGAATCCCAGGGATGGGGGAGCCTGATGGGCTGTCATCTCTGGGGTCGCACAGAGTCGGACACGACTGAAGTGACTTAGCAGCAGCAGCAGTAGACCCATAGGTTGAGGGAGCAAAATAGAAATTCCCATACATAAATGGGCAAATAATTTTTGACAAAAATGGAAAAGCAAGGTAATTCAGTGGAGGAAGAATATCTTTTCAATAAGTGGTACTGGGTCAGTTGGATATTTGAATGCAAAAAAAAAAAATAGCTTCAATATATACATTATAAAATATACAAAATTTAACTCAAAATAGACTATAAACCTAAATATAAAGCAAAAAAACTATAAAACTTCTATAAGAAAACACTGGAAAATCTTTGTATATTTTGATTAGGCAAAAATTGCTTAGATATGTTACTAGAAGCACCATTCAAAAAATGTTGATAAATTGGAATTTATAAAATTTTAAACTTGTGCTCTTTAAAGACACTACTAAGAGAATGAAAAACCAAGCCAAAGAGGAGGAGAAAACATTTAAAAATCAGTTATCTGGTAAAGATTTATATTTAGAATTTAAAAAAGAAACAAAAAACCTCTCAAAACTTAATGACAAGCAATTAACTCTTTTTTCTCCCTGATATTTGTGAGATTGTCTTCCAAGGTTACCATTTAATTTCTATTTTCTTTTTCCCCCCACCCCTCTTTATTTGGTTTTGTTTCAGTCTTAGATGAAAACAAAATGTTTAGCATTGCTCCTTATATCTTTTATTTTTTTTAGTCGTTTCGAACAGAGTGTTTCATACTTTTTACATCATCATATTTATCAATTAAAATTCATTTGTGTGATGGTGATTTTTTAAACATAAAGGTTTTAATTTTGTTAAGTAGTGGGAGAAGGCTAGATCTCATCTTAAAATTGACTTTGTATGTGGAAAGATAGTTCCTAAACTGTAAGCCACGTGCAATTTTGATGCATCCAAGTTGTTCTATGTTAAACAGATTATACCATGAAAAGTTGCCATATCTTTGACCCTGGCTTTGTACCCCAGTAAACTGTGTGGTGAGGTGATTGGTGTTCATGATAAGCAGGGAAAGTCAGAGAAATGCCTTGGGGACATTCTCAAAGACAACTTGGAAATCAAGAGACATTTTAGTTAGTGGGATCTTGTGCCTACTAAGTCGCTTCAGTTGTGTCTTACTCTTTGGGACCCCATGGACTGTAGCCTGCCAGCCTCCTCTGTCCATGGGACTCTCCAGGCAAGAATACTGGAGTGGGTTGCCAAGCCCTCCTCAGGGGATCTTCCTGACCCAGGAATTGAACCCACGTCTCTTGTGTCTCCTGCATTGGCAGGCGGATTCTTTACCACTAGTGGGACCTTAGAGACAAGTTTTAACCAGTCCTGAGGAAATTGAATATGTTGGCAGGTGACTGAACCAGTGCATAGCAATCAGGAATTGGGAACTATAGGAGGGTAGAAATAACAGAAAGAATACACATCTAAGATGCCAAATTCCCCAGCCTGCTCACTTTTCTAATAACATTGCAGTGACACTGCATATAGCCACGGTCACCTCAAAATTCAAAGCCCAGCCCTCCTACAAGTAGTGGGATCACTGCCCAAATCATCATCCTTAAATACTGAAGACAATCAATTGATGGTCTTTATATACCTGTTCTCGGTTCATAGTTTTTGTTGGAAACTTACTGCCTTTTGGAAGAATGATGCATTTGTCTTTCTCTCCCTTCTCTATTTTCTCACAGTAAACATCAGTTCTGATCTGTTAAATGTTTTAATGTTTTGTGGAATGTAAACTGATTTTTAATGTTTTAATGTTTTGTGGAATGTGGCTATTACTTTCATTCTCACATGCCTATGGAGAGGGGTTATATGGAAACTTCTGAAAGAATAACCTCTGAGATGTCTAAGTTAGGATGAGAAGCCTCACTAAACCACACAGGTGAGCTCCTTGAAATCCCCAAGGGTCCCGAGGATGTCCTCACTTGAGTCAGCTATCAAACCTTGAGAAAGTTATTTGAGTAATGAACAACATTAATAAAATCAATAATGATTGATTCAGAGAAACCAATTTATCCTGGCTACAAGCACAATCAAAAACAGTAGTCTTCAAATTTATTGAAGTACCTCCTAAAACAAGTGTGGGGAAAAAAACGCACATAAACACCATCACATATTTTAGGTAGAAATACAATTTTTACCTTAAAATATAGAGTTAGTTGCTCAGCCGTGTCTGACTCTTTGTGACTTCATGGACTGTAGCCTCCAGGTTCCTCTGTCAATGGACTTTTCCAGGCAGGAATACTGGAATGGGTTGCCATTCTCTTCTCCAAACCCAAGGATTGACACCGGGTCTCCTGCTTTGCAGGCAGATTCTTTAACTTTTGAGCCACAAGAGAAACCCCACTTAAATTCTTAAATTTCAGTAGCAAACCATGACATTTGTGTCATACTGTAAACAAAGACGTTTTAAAATAATAGTTACCATTTAAAATGTATCCAAATAGTCAAAATACCTTACTGAGTTGATAACCACTCTCATCTGTTTTAGAACTGTACAGTGACTTTTGCTTTAACAGTATGAAATCATTCATTGTTTTATTTTCCCTTAACCAAATATTTCCATTTTATTTTTTCACAGCATCCTATCCTAATATATTTATATCTGAAAAAAATTTATTCATAATCTTACCATATTCTATGCCACAATAAATACTTACATATTGAAATTTTATTTTTGGTAACCACAGGCCGTAGTTTAAACATTTTTCTAGATTTAGTTATTATTACAATTAGTTTTTATACACAACTGTAAACAAAATACACACATTAAAATATTGAACAGATTAATAATCAGTAAACAGATTAAAAAACACAAAGGAAAAAAGAATTTTTGAAAGATATCCCTTAATAAGAAAGAGTAGGTCTTATTTTTTGATTGGTTCTTGGATTTATGAATAAACATTTGGCCACATCATGCGAAGAGTTGACTCATTGGAAAAGACCCTGATGCTGGGAGGGATTGGTGGCAGGAAAAGAAGGGAACAACAGAGGATGAGATGGCTGGATGGCATCATGGACTTGATGCACATGAGTTTGGGTGGACTCTGGGAGTTGGTGATGGACAGGGAGGCCTGGCGTGCTGCAGTTCATGGGGTTGCAAAGAGCTGGACACGACTGAGCAACTGAACTGAACTGAACTGAACTGAAGCTAGAGTAAGATGGAGTTCAGCCTAAAAACTATTCCTATTTTGCTTAAATAAGCATAAGCATTAAGAAACCTTACGTACTGAAATGGGCTTCCCAGATGGCTCAGTGGGTAAGGAATCCACTGGCAATACAGGAGACACAGGAGACATGAGTTAGATCCCTGGATCAGGAAGATCCCCTGGAGGAAGAAATAGCAACTCATTCCAGTATTCTTACCTGGAAAATCCCGTGGACAGAGGAAACTGGGGAGCTACAGTCCAAAGGGTTACAAAGAGTTGGACATGACTGAGTGACTAAACACACACAAGAAACGTTATTCACATAAATAAGTAGATTAAAAATGGAAGGAATTTTCTAATCTCACTCAAGTCTTTGAGTTTTTTCCTGATGGGAATAGTTGTGTTTTTTCTCTTGCAAAGTGAGAGATCAATCACAAAAGGAGGTTTAGAAAAGTAGAACCACTGATGAATTCTCAGATAAATTCCTTTATTATAAGGAAAGAGTAATATAAAATTTGAGGATCTGAAACTTTGATCCCATTAAAATTATCAACTCTGTGGTGACCCAAGGATGAAAGAGCAGAGAAAAGCAAGGAGGGTCTTGGAATGCAGGAACAGAAAAACCAGACCCTTATCGTCCTTCCCTCCCCCATGTTGTAACTATTAATGCATTTCAGGTCCTCCTGAGCAGTATAACCTGTCTCCCCTTCTACCCCATCAGTTCAGTTCAGTTCAGTCGCTCAGTTGTGTCCAACTCCCTGCGACCTAATATTCATTCTCTACTTCCCAGTGATGGAATCTATAGGCTTCCCTGGGGGCTCAGTAGTAAAAGAATCTGCCTGCAGTGCTGAGACCGGGGTTCAATCCATGGGTAGGGAAGATCCCCTGGAGAAGGGAATGGCAACCCACTCCAGTATTCTTGCCTTGAAAATCCCATGGACAGAGGAGCCTGGTGGGCTATAGATCATGGGGTCACAAAGAATCAGACACAACCGAGCAACTTACACAACACTTCCCAGTGAAGGAATCTTCAGGTTTACACATAGTGTCTGCTCCTTGCCCCTTGTGACTAGGTGCAGCTAGCTGGCTGGCTACAGTCTGGTCAATGGGATGTGACTGGATGGAAGATATTTGGGGCTGGGGTTGCAGCCTTGTCTCCCCTGCCTGCTGCAGTGATATAGAGATGATGTTGTGATCTTAGACTGCCACAGAGAAGCTTCTTCATGAGGACAGCTGAACAATACGGAAGGTGCCTGAGTCCCTCACACTGTGGAGCTTCCCTGGCAACTCCACATGGCTTACACTTGGAAGGTGAGATGACAGAAATCAACTTCAGACTTGAAGGTACTTTGCTTTTGTTCAGTTCAGTCACTCAGTCGTGTCCAACTCTTTGCAACCCCATGAACCACAGCACGCCAGGCCTCCCTATCCATCACCAACTCCCGGAGTCCACCCAAACCCATGTCCATTGAGTTGGTGATGCCATCCAGCCATCTCATCCTCTGTCATCCCCTTCTCCTCCTGCCTTCAATCCTTCCCAGCATCAGGGTCTTTTCCAATGAGTCAGCTCTTCGCATCAGGTGGCCAAAGTATTGGAGTTTCAGCTTCAATATCAGTCCTTCCAATGAACACCCAGGACTGATCTCCTTTAAGACGGACTGGTTGGATCTCCTTGCAGTCCAAGGGACTCTCAAGAGTCTTCTCCAACACCACAGTTCAAAAGCATCAATTCTTTGACACTCAGCTTTCTTTATAATCCAACTCTTATATATAAAACCATAGCTTTGACTAGACGGACCTTTGTTGGCAAAGTAATGTCTCTGCTTTTTAATATGCTGTGTAGGTTGGTCATAACTTTTCTTCCAAGGAATAAGCGTCTTTTAATTTCCCCATAGGGAGAAGGTATTTGCCTTACTCTTCTCCCCACCCAGTATATGTGCCTCATCCAATCAGCAAATGACCCGCAAGACTCCTATCCCAATCCTTGTACCCTGGGTATAAAAGTGGACTAAGGACCCCTGTTCAATGTTGATTCTCCCTTGAACTGGCCTGCTGTTCTAACAGCATCTCTCACTCTAATAAACTTTATTCTTCTCTCATTCTGCATCATGCCTGTAAATCCTTTTCCAACCCAGACCCAGACCACAACAGGCTCCTGAGTACCTCAGGAAAAGTTTTTCTGTATCCCTAAGCTTACACATGTGTCAATTTGAATATTGCTTGTTTAGACCAGAAACTCCTAAACGTGGTCCTGTATTGGCATTATTTGGGAATTTGTTTCATAGGGCTCACCCTAGAATCCTGCACTTATACATTTTCAACCAACTCAGATGTCTTCCTATCTGTAATTGAGTAAACAGTAGAATTCTTTGCTCCTCAGATAAACAGCTTGCAGAAAAGAGCCCAAAGAATTTAACCTTTTCTAGATTCTCTTTCAAATGAAGAGAACTTCTTACTGTGTATGTGTGCTTCCTGTGTGTTCCCACCAAATGTCTTGGAGTGCAGGATTATTGGGATAAACCTGACAAAGGGACAGAGGACTTAAAGCTATCCTATTGTATTTTCTGATAACATATCTATCTTCTGCACAAAGCTTTAAGCCTCCAAAGGCAGGGGCAAAGTCTTATTTATTCAACAAGGGCAGAAAGATGTTTGTTGTATTGATTTGAAATGGTGCTATTTAAATATAATGAAAGAAGTGATGTGTTTGGTGTCTTAACAGCTATCAGTGATTTTTGTGCCCTTAGGTCAGTGTTGCCAAGACCTTGGAAGGGAACTCAATGCCAGATCAAACTAACTGTGATAAGAAAATGGAAACTGAGGCTGTACAATAAGGAGGAATTGCTGTCAATCACTCAGGACCTCAGAGGCCACCTGCTTTGGAAAAGACTTCAGCATTTTATGTTCATGGGTTTCTTTTTTAAAAAAAATATGTAATAATGAATGTGTTTGGCTAGTTCAGATCTCAATAGCAGTACTTGGGATCTTCGCTCTTCCTCGTGGCACTCAGAATCTTTTAGTTGCAGCCTGTGGGATCTAGTTCCCTGAGCAGGGATTGAACCCTGGCCCACTTCACTGGGAGTAGGGAGTCTTAGCCACTGGACCACCAGGGAAGTCCCTGTCCATGTGTTTAATTCATTTAATATATGCTTCACTAGCCTATTTGGATGAGCTCTACTTTCTGAGGTTTTGATTGTATGAACAAGAGTGATTTCCCTGGTAGCTCAGAGGTTAAAGCGTCTGCCTGCAATGCGGGAGACCCGGGTTCGATCCCTGGGTTGGGAAGATCCCCTGGAGAAGGAAATGGCAACTGGCTCCAGTATTCTTGCCTGGAGAATCCCACGGATGGAGGAGCCTGGTGGGCTACAGTCCACAGGGTTGCAAAGAGTTGGACACGACTGAGCGACTTCACTTTCACCTTCAATATAAATTATGATACTGGTCTTGAAAGAGTTTATTATAACCCTTGCCCAAGATCATAAAGTAAAATATCAGTTTTAAGCTGGATTAGGAGCAAGACTTCCCGTGAGGTGCTTTATTGGTTCTAGCACCCTGCTGTAAGATTTTCTGGAAGAAATTCCTGCTTTAGTAGGGGGAAATTCAACAGACGGCAATGTTGGATTCCAGTGTCAGCACCACTGTGCAATATTTTAGGTGTTGGGTAGATAATTTTATGTCACTAGGTCTTGCTAAAAACCTTATTTGACTCTAAAATTTTATGGTCTGTCATCTTCAAGATATTTCTTGGATGAAATTGAAGCTCAAAAATTCATGATATTTGTGATTTGCTTATTGCTTCTATTATCTTCAATGCCTTCACCTACTCTGCTCTATTCGACTTAGCTAATAAATATTAAGAGGTTTCCCAGGTGGCTCAGTGGTAAAGAATCCTCCTGCCAATACAGGAGATGCAGGTTCTATTCCTGATTTGGGTAGATCCAATGGAGTAGAAAATGGCAACCCACTTTAGTATTCTTGCCTGGAAAATTCCATGGACAGAGAGCCTGGTAGGCTGCAGTCCATGAAGTTGCAGAGTCAGACACAACTGAGCGTGCATACAAGAATCCTTTTATTGTTCTGCCTGGGGGTTCATAGAAACTTTAAAGGGTGTTTTAGAGTTTGGATTTTGAATAGGCAAAGGGAAACAAATTCTAATAAGATAGCTTTGCTTTATTTCATATAAAAAACAAAATTAAAATGTATGTTTTTTTTAATTGAACAGAAGGGGCTTCCCAGGTAGCACAGTGGTAAAGATGCCACCTGCAAATGCAGGAGATAGAGGAAATGGCAACCCACTCCAGGATTCTTGCCTGGAAAATTCCTTGCACAGAGGAGCCTGGCGGGCTACAGTCCATGGGGTCACAAAGAGTTGGACACTACTGAGCACTCACACACATTGAACAAAAATAATAGGTAGAGTCAAAAACTGTTAAGATGTACATATATATGAAAAGTCTTTATTTTTCTCAGAGACTTCCCTTCCTCACACAGAGCATACTCCATCCCTGTAGTCCTCAGTGCCAAGCTAGGATGATCTGATTGTGGGCGCAGCAGTTCCTGTTTCGAGTTCCTCTCCTGTCTTCTTAAACACCTTCTTGATCGCAAAGAAAGGATAATTGATCACTAAGGAATCCACTTCCAACTCTGCCAGTCACATAATTTTTTTTTTTTTTTTTTAAGATATGCTGATTCATGGGGTTGCAAAGAGTCGGACGCGACTGAGCGACTGATCTGATCTGATGGGAATTGAGGGGGAAAACAAAATCCTCTTCCCATGGGGGTGGGGTGAGGTTCTGGAGTTCTTTAGAAATGGTTTCATCAGAGGCCTAATAACTCCTTTGAAGGACCAAGTCTCTGCATTTTTTTTTTTTTTTTTGTCATTGTGTTCGCATCTATGCTATTTTCTGCAGTAATTTACTTGTCAGAAAGATCACAGGAAACTAGCAATTTACTTTGTGCACAAAGCATTGTGTGGCTGTGGCTGCCTTTTCTCATAGGACTGTAATCTTTTATTTGTCTAAATGGAAAGATGGATGAGTAATATCACTGCTTGGCATGCCCGGGGGGCTATTCGTCCACACCTCTTGTGCCTTCATGGCACAGCTCTTCTGATTGAGACACCCCTAGAAAAGGGAGCTGCAGGACCTGAGAGAAAGACTCTTAAGTGAGGATCTCCAAGATGGGTTGATAACCCCTGGAAACCAACCCATACAACTGGAAATGTTTACCTTGCTCAGTATATCTTAGTCTCATTATACAACAAAGTGAAGTTGCTCAGTCATGTCCTGATTCTTTGCGATCCCATGGACTATAATCTACCAGGCTTCCCTGTCCATAGTATTTTCCAGGCAAGAGTACTGGAGTGGGTTGCCATTTCCTTCTCCAGGGGATCTTCCTGACCCAGGGATCGAACCCAGGTCTCCCGCATTGCAGGCAGATGCTTTACCCTCTGAGCCACCAGGGAAGCCCCAACAAAACTCTTTTTTATACAACGAAAGAGTTAAATAAAAGTCCTTGCTTGGCTTATGCAAAAAAGTTGATAAGCATATTAAACCTTTCACAGTTGGCCACATTTAAAAATAAGATAAAATATGCATTGCCTGTGGTTGACCCCCCTCCCTTTCCCAGCCAAAGGCAAACAAGCCACAGCATCTGTTAATTACTATTGGGTTTCGTTCACAAAGATGTTTCAATTACCTCCTCTACACACACTACACCTCTTAAACCCAAACTCCATGCTGAATGAACATAAACAGGATTAACGACTTCATAATTTTCCCAGGCTTCATTCTTATCCACTTGTTTTACGTAACAGGAATCAAAATGAAAAGCGTTTAAAATTTAATAAGGAGGTTTCACTGGAGATAATTATAGAGATGTTCAGAGACTTTAGAACCCTCTTTATTATCAGAAATAGTTTGGAGATTTTATTTCAACTTTGTGCAACTTACAGTATGAGTACCGCGGCCCAACAATTGTGTTGTCTGGGGTGGGAGGAAATGTTGAGGTCAAGGTTACATGTATGCAGATATTAAGCCCTCAAGGTCATCATCTCAAGCAACAAGGAACAAAAAGTAGAGTCCTTCATCTGGTAAATGTGGGTCCACCAAAAATCCTACAGCAAAGATCATATTTAAGATTGAAATTTTGAAAGCTTTCTAGCAATTTGAAAAGTGAAATTTTTGTCAAGAAGAACTCATTCACTCCCCTCTAACCACACACTTCCTCTCTGGGAGGCAAGTTCAACAAGGATCTATGAAACATCTATTTCATGTTTAAATATTAAAGGTCCCAAGATGAATAAGACATGTCTCTTGCCCTGGGAGAGCTGATGTATTATTGGATAAGTCAGGCAGATTCAAACTACTATAACACATTGCAATAGGTGGTACTAGCAATGCAGATGAAGTACTGTGAGGCAAAATCCCCTCATAATATACGTTGTACAGACTTTGTCATATGTATAAAAAGATAGCAATTTTTCTACAGACAGTTTGGGAAATAATATTTGTGTCTAGTGGCAATCCTGAAATCAACCCTGAATATTCATTGGCAGGACTGATGCTGAAGCTGAAACTCTAATACTTGAGCCACCTGATGCAAAGAACTGACGCATTGGAAAAGACCCAGTGCTGGGAAAGATTGAAGGCAGGAGGAGAAGGGAACAACAGAAGATGAGATGATAAGATAGCAACACTGACTCAATGGACGTGAGTTTGAGCAAACTCCAGGAGACAGAGGAGCCTGAAGACAGAGGAGCCTGATGTGTTGCAGTCCATGGGGTAGCAAAGAATCGGACACTACCTAGCCACTGAACAACAGCAACAAAGTAGCAACTAATTGTGTCTAGTTCACAAAATTTCTGAGTGAAAAAATAAGTCATTCATTCATTCCTCCATTTCAAACATAATGAAGGACAGGGAAGCCTGGAGTGCTGCAGTCCATGGGGTCACAAAGAGTTGGACACAACTGAGCAACTGAAGGACAACAACACTGGGACTTTCTCTTTGCCAGAAATGTGCTAGGTCCTCAGGCTACCAAGATAACTTTCAATTGGCTCCTGTTGCCAAGGAACTGTGTACTGGATATCAGAGTCCTTGAGTGGTACGTGGGTGTTCAAATATTTTTCTGTAGGCAAAAGGAGACGTGAAGATCTGGTCACTTCTGTTATTCAGCAGGAGAATAAATATTCTGATAAAATCTTTGGAGAGTGGTTGGGTTGGAGTGGGGAAAGGCTGAGTCAGAGAAGCAATGACATTTGTTCAGAAGATAAGGGCTCAAACTAGGGTAGATAAGTTAGATCTGGAGGCAAGAAATTTAAAAGATAAAGTAAAAAGGAAATAGGACATACATAATTCAAGAAATTTTAACTGCAATTAAGAAAAATTGACTCTCTCTGCTATATTTAAAATGGATAACCAACAAGGACTGTACAACACAGAGAACTCTCCTCAATGTTATGTGGCAGCCTGGATGAGAGAGCGAGTGGGGCTTGAGGGAGAATGGCTACATGTATATATATGGCTGAGTTCCTTCCATGTTTACCTGAAACTATCACAACATTGTTAATTGGCTATCAGTTCAGTTCAGTTCAGTCGCTCAGCCATGTCTGACCCTTTGCGACCCCATGAACTTCAGCACGCCAGCCCTCCCTGTCCATCACTACCCCAAAAGAAAATAAAAAGTTAAAAATAAAATCTAAGAATAAATCAGACAAACCAAAAAAAAAAAAAGAAAAACTGACTCCAGTTATGTATGAAGAAAGGATTTTATTAGAAGGATTTAATCTGACTAGTCTGGAGAATCAGTGTGAGGCTTGAGAATCGGATTTAGAAAATGTGCAGCACAGGCGCACTCTGGACAGTTAGGAGCAGGGAGGATTTCCACTATCTTAGAGTAAAGATGAGTCCCAAATGCAATGGCATTGCTGCTGCTACTTGGCACAACTCCCTCTAAGGCTGCTACCCTGGGTCTGTATTCTGTTCCAACTCTGTTAAACCTGTCTGAACTCAGAATTCTGGGTGCCAAGCCTGAGGCTCCGGGGAGATGGGAGGGGCAATGTGCCAATAATTCTGGTGTATTCTTTCCACCTGGAAAGGGAGCTTTGAACATTGAATAGCCTCCTGATGACAGTTGTTGACTCCAAGGGTGTTAAACCTTTGTCATCAAGACTCCAGGGGATCTGAATTTATTGAGAGTTATGCCAATAGGACACACATCCTGAAGGAATGCTATAGTGCTGATGTGCTTGGTGCTCAGTCATGTCCGACTCTGTGCGACCCCATGGACTGTAGCCCACTAGGCTCCTTTGTCCTTGGGATTCTCCAGGCAAGAATACTGGAGTGGGTTGCCATTTCCTCCTCCATGGGATCTTCCCTACCCAGGGATCGAACCTGCATCTCTTGCATCTCCTGCATTGGCAGGTGAATTCTTCACAGCTTGAGCCATTGGAGAAGCCAATAAAATCAGAGGTGACACCACCCATCAGGTCAGCCAGACCTGCACACAAGAGCTGGCACACAGGCTGATTTGGGCTCCAGGTGGCGGTCTAAAGGCCCAGAGCCCTGTAAGCATCCAAGGGCTGAAAGTCCTTGGCGGCAGACACCAAAGCAGGCACGACCACAGGACACACACCCAGATGGAATGCTACAGTGAGTCAGGAGCAAATTAAATCTGAGAGAACTAAGTAAAAGCCCCAAAGTAAGAGATTGTGGTTTCTAGATAACAGGACAGAGGTCAGAGCTAAATATAAAGATGTGACTTCCTTTTTCCGGCAATATTATGCTCTGACAACTACTATCTGCCCAGAACACAGAACGACCTGGAAGAATTCTCCTCATCCCTTAGTGCTGTTACTATTATTTCAGTCTCCTGAGTGTTTCTGTATTGTGTTCCATTCCCTGGTCTTTCAAAATGGTATTTTATCCCACAGTTTGGGAGGAAGTTAATCTTTAGTTACCCAATCTCAACACTGATAACTCAGAGGAAAGAATGTGCCAAGAATGTTCTTGTATACATCCTACGCTAAGACACTGCTGTCTTTTCATAAAGTAAATCAATCACTTTTGGGTGTCTTCACCAGTGATTCCACACACAGATAAGAGATCAGTGGACATAAGCTAAATATTTTTAAGTAAGAGATCTCCCAGCTCCTGAGTGCTTGCTATCTGATGGACTGAAAAGAAACAGAAGAGGCGAGAAGAGGTATTCATATCTACAGTCTCCTCATTCATCTTAACAGTTCACCCTCACGTCATTCTCCACCTCCAAAGCCCGGGGTGCCGCATGCCTGCTGCCTGATACATCTCTGAGTGAGGGCTTCTCAGGTGCCCAGGTGGGCTTAGCACGCATAGCACGATACATCCACTGATGCTTCTGCACAGATATTTCAGTCTGGGATTATAGAGAGACTCAGGGTGGGTGCGCTTCCTGGAAGGCTTAGTGGTAAAGAATCCACCTACCAATGCAGGAGACTTGGGAGATTTGGGTTTGATCCCTGGGTCAGGAAGATTCCCTGGAGGAAGAAAGGGCAACCCATTCCAGTATTCTTGCCTGGAAAATCCCATAGAAAGAGGAGCCTGGTGGGCTGTGGTCCATGGAGTCACAAACAGTTGGACATGACTGAGTGAGTATGCAAGGGTGGGCAGAAGGGAACAGAGAAAGGGCAAAACAGGAGTGCCTTTGGGTCCTTTTTCCACATTTAACCAGAGCAACTCTGATCTTTTTTTTTTTTTTTTTGTAAATTATTGCTGTTGTTTCTCAGTCACCAAGTCCAGCTCTTTGGGACCCCATATACTGCAACATGCCAGGCTACCCTGACCTTCACTATCTCCTGGAGTTTGCTCAAACTCATGTCCATTGATGATGCCATCCAACCATCTCATCCTCCGTGGTCCCCTTTTCCTTAGCCTTTCCCAGCATCAGGGTCTTTTCCAATGAGTCAGCTCTTCGCATCCAGTGGCCAAAGTATTGGAGCTTCAGCCTCAGCATCAGTCCCTCCAATGAATATTTAGGATTGATTTCCTTTTGTATTGACTGGTTTGATCTCCAAGGGACTCTCAAGAGTCTTCTCTAACACACAGTTCAAAAGCATCAATTCTTCAGCGGTCAGCATTCTTCATGGTCCAGCTCTCATATCCGTACATGATTGCTGGAAAAAACATAGCTTTGACTATATGCACCTTTGCTGGCAAAGTGATGTCTCTGCTTTTTAATATGCTGTCTAGGTTTGTCATATCTTTTCCTTCAAGGAGCACATGTCTTTTAGTTTCATGGCTGCATCAACTTTACATAAAATTTCCTTTAAAGACAGAGTTCTGATTTTAAAAATAAGTTTACAAATCATTGCTTTTTAATTGGCAATTCTCAAAACATTTTTTATTTCAGGACACTTTTACACGTTTAACAATTGTTGAGAACCTCAAAGGGGATTTATTTATATGGATTTTATCTACAAATACATATACCACATTTGAAATTAATGCAAAAACTTTAAAATATTTATTATATATATTTTTAAAGAATAATAATAAATGAACATAAATATCATATTTTTGTGAAAAATAACTTTTTTTTAATCTTTGATCACACAGAACAGTATGTGGGATCTTATTTCTCTGAATAGTAGTTGAACCTGTGTCCCTTCCATTGGAAGCCCAGAGTCTTAATTACTGGACAGCCAGTGTTGTCTAAAACTAACTATTTTTTCTGAAACAATGAATGAGAAGAAAGGAATATTTTACACTTTTTGAGAATTTCTTTATTGTCTGGCTTAGTAGAAGGCGGACAGAGTCTGTTATGATATGTTGTTTTGGTAGAAGTGTATGAAAAAAAAAATCAGATCTCATAGAGATATATAATTGGAAGGAGGAGAATTCTTTTAACAGATTTTCTAGATAATTGTGACTATTCTTTGACAGTAGACCAAAATTCAACAGTTAACAGCTTCTTAAAAGTTAATTGTAATGGGAAATCAAAACCCATATCAATAAACATTTTGAACTCTATAACATTAAAATATATTTTTCTACCTGACACTTTGTATGGATCCATGAATAACTTGATAGCAGCATGCACTGGTCATTTGGAAAATATTGGCTAACTATGGAATTATGTTGCTTTTGAGATTGATACAGTTCATTTTACAATCTCAAAGATTCGATCCAATTATATTAACCACAGATTCCATCAGAAACATCTCTAAATATTGGAAGCTGTTAAACTCAGAGTGGTTGATTACAGGTGTTCAAAATTATAATTTTTGCTCGAAAGCTTCATTTTATTCTTGCTAACAAATACCATCAGCTATTTTCCTTTAAGTGACAGGCTCACTTTACTTTCAGAAAATGTCTGCAAAATATCTGTTTCTGAATAACCAGTTTGTCTGTTAGTCATTCTTTCAAGTTAAAGTATGTTTCATGGAAAAAGTATCTAGTTCAGCTTGCAACTGAAACTAACACACCAGTGCTTTTCCTCAGGGCAACCAACATACTTTTGTAAGCAGCTTAGAAGTGCCTTCTGTAAACTTATCATTTCATCACACAGACTATTAAAAAGACACGTACTCAAAGGTAGAGATTAATAAAATGAACACATATTTTATGTTTCCTCAAGGACATTCTTAAGTGAAATTGGGCAAGCAGGGTTTGTTTTTTTTTTAATGAGTGCCTGACATTGAAGTATATAATAACTACCATTGGCACTGCCTTGATTCCTACTAGTGAAGTGAAAGTCACTCAGTCATGTCCAGCTCTTTGTGACCCCATGGACTATATAGTCCATGGAATTCTCTAGGCCAGAATACTGGAGTGGCTGGCCTTTCCCTTCTCCAGAGGCTCTTCCCGACCCAGGAATCAAACTGGAGTCTGCTGCATTGCTTGTAGATTCTTTACCAGCTGAGCTACCAGGGAAGCTCTTATTCCTACTAGGGCATCAGCAATTTTACTCATATGGGTTCTAAATTTTTTTAATTTGTTTTTTCCCATGAGAATGCCATTTATGCCTGAACTTCCCAAAATCATCACCAAGGATTTACTGAGAGGTACATAAGGGAATGAGGAGCCTCAAACTGATTGAGGGGACTGTCAGGAGTTAAAGGAAGGAGAATGTGCTTTTTTAGCAATAATGAAAATGTCACTAGAGTGAAAAAGATAAATACCATTTTAATATTATTATGAAAACATACACACATATATCTATAAATATGTATGTACATTTTACACACATATGCATATATGTGTGTACACATATACATATATGTGTGTACACATATACAGATATATTGCTTTGCAGTATTTGTGTCACAGGTTTTTGATTAATAGGTGGAAAAATTATTTAGATAGTTGTGAAAAGTGAAGAATTGATAATTCCATTTATTCTTGGTAAAGCTGTCAGCTTTCTCTGGCTCCTGAGACTAAACTGATGAAGTAAGTTTCTCCACTGAAAGCATTCCTGGACAAATGGATTGCGTGTGTGTGACCTGCAGGTCTGGAGGCACCCTTGTTTAGCTTCTAACTCACCGTGGGGCAGAGAAAACTGCAGGAGCCCTTGTGGAAGTTAAGGGCTGAGCATCTCCTCTGCCAGGAGCTCCTCCACATCTGCACGCCTTATGGGGCTCCCTGATGGAAGAATTGATGCTTTTGAAGTGGGGTGTTGGAGAATACTCTGGAGAGCCCCTCGGACAGCAAGGAGATGAAACCAGTCAATCCTAAAGGAGATCAACCTTGAATAGTCACCAGAAGGACAGATGATGAAGCTGAAGCTTCAATACTCTGGCCACATGATGTGAACTAACTCATTGGAAAAGACCCTGATGCTGGGAAAGATTGAGGGCAGGAAGATAAGGGGACAACAGAGGATGAGATGGTTGGATGGCATCACCTACTAGATGGACATGAGTTTGAGCAAGCTCCGGGAGTTGGTGATAGATAGGGAAGTGCTGCAGTTCATGGGGTCACAAAGAGCCGTACATGACAGCGACTGAACTGAACTGAACTGATGGTCTACACAGGGAACTTACTACCTCTTCTGTGTAACAGGGCTAATTCCATTCACTTCTAACCCCCAGTGAAACTATTTTGAAACCTCCTCCTGACAGGTGCTAAGTAAAGAAATTATTTCACTTAACTGGTTTATTGATTGAATTGAGTAATTGATTTTATGGTCTCTACTTACATCACTCCTTCTTTGTAAAGTAAAAGACTCTAAGGAACTCATACAAAATTGAATGTGGATAAAATCCTAGCAGAATATCCTAGAAATGAAATATCTTGGTAAAACGTATGAGAATTTCAGCAGTCAGCAGTCTGTCACTGCCTCAAATTCTCTGGCTCCTACTGGTCTAGTCTAAGCATCACCACTAATCTTTTGTCAGAAAAGCCCCCCAGTTATGTGAACTCATTTCTCATTGATCTACTCTGCTGACAACACCATCCATCACTGTGATGTGGGAGGTAGAGCCATGAGACCTTAAACTGTGAAGAGACGAACAATTAAAACCAAGTGTTTTTCTTCAGTTTGCAAAGAAAGACAAACTAAAACCTGCTACCTAAGATCAAATAAGTCCCTCTCTCAATTTTGGCAATGCAGTCGTGGGAAAGAGCACCACCAAGTTGCGTCCATTGTGGAGTGGTAGTTTGTGTGTGTGTGCTCTTGTGTCGGAGCACACACTCTTTGCGACCCTATGGGCTATAGTCTGCCCCAGCTCCTCTGTCCATGGGATTTCCCAGGCAAGAATACTGGACTGGGTTGTCATTTCCTCCTCCAGGGGAACTTCCCAACCCAGGGATTGAACCTGTAGCTCCCATGCCTGTATTGCATGGATTCTTGACTGATGAGCCATTGGGGAAGCCTTAACTTGGATTGATTCTCAGTACCTGCTGAACAACAACATGCTTTGATTGGCTTGAGTGAGCATACCAAAGTATCTAACACTCATTTCTTACCACCAATCATAAAAAAATACTGAGTTTAAATTTCTGCTTTAAATCTAGCATTCGGAAAGAAAATGAAAAAAAATCAACCCCTACCATGGTATTTCCTGAAGATGACCTTGTCAGAGTTCCGATCATTACCATGGCAGCCGAGGTCAAAGGGTAAATTCCACTTGTGCAATTTAACACCCTGGCTTGCTCTGGGATTTATGCAACTCTGAAGCACCAATGGCCAAGTTTTCACAGGCTTTGAGGAAAGCCGCCTGCTTGCATAATGTTCAGGTGCCCCTGCTTTTTGAATATGCACAACTTCCCTTCATTCATGCAGATTTGGTAATTGTCTATTTAATCACCTATTTGCAGGCACAATTACTCAGTTTGGGCAAACCCACACAGCATTTGCATATGTAAATCTTGACTGGGGCTCCAACAAAATGACTGCACCTGCAAACTGCAGCGGGCCCATTTATAAACCCTCAGGGGGGATCAGCCTTGTCCCAAGAGGGAGAGGGAGACCAAATGGGCTTGAGGTCCTAATATTGAGCATTAATTGTGTGTGTAATGAAACTGATTCTATTTTAAGCCTAAAAAGGAAAAAGTTAGAAAGTATATTGATTATTCTCTAATAAGTGGAAAATATAAAAATTTTTAATGGGAAAATAAAGGAAGAAAATCAGAACAAAGAGCATTGAAAGAAAGAAAAACAGTACAGAGTTGAACCTTCTCCCAAAACTCTCTGTTAATATAACATTTGTTACTGTAGATATTTAAAAGAATAGAATTTTAAAAATTGGAGGCCACAAGGCTGAAATTGAAGTAATAACCATCACTGATGGAAAATGGAGCAAGTGACATAAATGCAGGGCTTCATGAAGATCTCTTTTTCCTCCCACTGATAATAAAATTGCCTGAAGGCCTGATGGGTGAGATTACTTTCTGTTCACAGAAAAGTTCAACTCAGCTATCTGGGGCTTCTTCAGTGACCTTTATCTGTCAACATAGATGCCCAAGAAAATGTTGGGAAAATGAACATGTGTGCAGAGAACAGAAGGAACATAAGGTTTTCACACACAGGAACTTCTGGCCACTCTGAAAACAGTTTTTTGGGTTTAGTTGGTCTCATTTGAAATGTTGTTTAAAATTCAGGTTATTAGGCCATCCCAAAGACTAATTCAGTAAATGTGGGACTGGGCCAGAGAATCTGAATTTTATCCAAGACTCAAGGGAATTCTGATATATGTGAGCCTGAAACACTGATTACTATGACTTTCCAGGAAACTAATGTGTGTGTGTGTGTGTGTGTGTGTGTGTGTGTGTATTCTCACCCCCCAACTCCCACCAACCCCCCACCTACCCATCTCTCCATCTCTCCCTACCCCCCACCCCACTATCACCCCAAACAAACAGAAAGCTCTTCCTGATTCTAAAAATCCAGTTCCTTGACTGCTGGGTAATAAACTTAAAGGGCCACAGCTGATTTTCAGTGTGTTTTGTAACAGCAACCATGTTTGCTGTTACAGTATTGCTATTAATAGCACTCAGGGATGGGTATGCAAAACTGTCCCAAACTGCATCTCCTTTTTAGAGGCCCAGGGAACCAAGAGGCCCTAGTTCAGCCACATATCTCCCTGGAACAAGTCCAATTCACAATGCCAGGCTGAAAGCTAAGTAGAAACATTCTTAGGTCATGATGGTTTATCATTTGTTATTGTCTTTTTTGTTAATATATTCATGTATCTTTTCCAGTGGTTCTCTATGTATAGTTTTTCTAACAAGTCAAGCATATATGTATCAATCCTGCCATTACTACCTGTTATTTTTCATTTGCATTTCCAACGTCATTAAAAAACCTTTTGATGTAGTTTTGTCTGTATAATATCCCATCTTATGAAAGTATTGTAATTTATTTTATTACCCCCATTTTAAATTTTAAACATAGACATCATTTCCACTTAAAATGTAAATGACCCTATGATGAACATAATTTGTACACATTTTAAAATTTGCTTTAAAAATATTTATTTATTTATTTATTTAGAGCTACAGGAGGCTATTGAGGAGGCTACAGGAGGATCTTGAATTTTTATTGGAATGGTTGCCCTAAGATCACCCTTCCTTTATCTTTTTTATTTCTATTTAAGTATATTTGATTTAATATTTATTTAAGATAGGTTGTTGAAATAAATTGATACAGAGAGAATAGTATTACTAGTTGGTTTTGATTATAGGAATAGTTTTGCAATAAATAAATAAATTTCTTTGGTGAATTTTGTTTCCACAAAGAGAGTAATTTATTTTGATTCTTTTTTCTTTTTTCTTGACCACACTGCTTGTGGGATTTTAGTTCTTCAACCAGGGATTGAACCCAAGCTCCCCAGTGGTGATAGCATGGGGACCTAATCACTGGACTTCTGGGGAATTCCCTGATTCATTTTTTGAAGGTGATGTGTTTTAAAGGGTCTGATTTGTTACAGTGGCTGTGATAACCAGAAAACATCATTTTCCAAAATGTCTCTAATGAGAAGACTCTCAAAAGAGAAGGACAGCTAGATGTTGATTATCTTTGATGGAGACTTTTAGATAAGTTAGCTGAATTAGATGGACTTGGAGATTATCATATTAAGTGAAGTAAGTCAGAAAGAGAAAGACAATGCCATATGATATCATTTATATATGGAATCAAAAATATGACAAAATAAACTTTTTTACAAAACAGCAACAGACTCACCAATGCAGAGAATACTCTTGTTGCCAAGGAGGAGGCGGGGTGGGGGAGGGATGGATTGGGAGTTTGGTATTAGCAGATGAAAAAAAAAAGTTGAAATAGTTTCTACAGAAGGGACGAAAATAAGTCCTACCCAATTATCTCATTTAATGCTCACCTGCAAGATAGGTATTATTGTCTCCATGTTGCAAAAGAAGACACTAAGGCTTAGAGAAGTTAGGACTTGTGCCCGAAGTTACACAACTAAGAATTGATAGAAGCAGCATTTGAACTCTGGTCCTTCTTACCCAATTCTAAACATTGCTCTGGCTGCATTCAAGCAAGCAGGAAAACTGACATCTTCATCCATTCTCTCCTGTGACTGTTCTCCCAGAGGAAGGGCTGGTCATTAGTTCCTCTTTCTACCACTGACCTTGAAAGCCATCTATCTCTTCCAGTAATTACTTGGATGAAAATGGTGAACCCAGCTGCTTCCCTGGTGATTCTTTAGCTCAGTCTCATAAAAGCTGCCTTTGTAAAAGCTGCTGCTTGTCTCTTTCTTTTACTTGATAATTCCCAAGGGCAAGATTACCTACTGCCAGCTGCTCCTCTCTACATGCAAAGGGATTGAGGAAAATCAAATGCTGATTAAAATCTACACATTGTCTTTCCCATTGCCCGCCAGTGAACACCAGGAAAAATCACTGGAGTCATAAGACATTGGCTTCAATGTTTTTCAGTAATCCCCAGCAGGATTATTAAGCTGATGAAAACAAGAAACAACAGAATAGTTTCCTCTAATCCACATGGAGATTGTATCCAGTGTTTCTCTCCATTCTGCCTCCATCCAGGGGTTTTTAATTTAAAACTTAGCTGTCATAGATGCACTCATGAGTGTCTTTCCTAGTCAGGCTGCCTATTAGTAATACTTAATCAGGAAAGCTGCCCCTCCAAGGATATCAAGAGACTTTTAGGATCTCTTGTTTATTGTATGCAAATTGAAAATTTCCTGCCTAGGTACATCTTTTACTAATTAATTTTTGGTAATAGCCATGTATTAGAAACACTGTGCAAACACATCTCATTTTTCAATAGTTGCAAAGGGTATGCATGTCTACTTGTTCCCTCTAGAGCATCACAGGAAAGCATTTTTAAGGAGTGCTTAATTTTCCTAAGAGATACTTGTGTTGAGAATTAATGTCTGTATTATAATAAGATGTTAAAACAGGGAACTACCTGACTTAATAGCGACAGACAAGACCACATGATAACTATTAGATACCAAATTAACAGAACAGAATATGCAGAATTTTTGAAAGCCATTGTGGAGGACCAGTCCCATGGCTCTTAGAATCTTGCATGATCAAGAATATTTCAAAAAAGAATCAGAGAGTAGAGAGAAATGTTGTAACCACTTTGGAAAGCAATTTGGCAGTATCTTCATAAGTTAAATATAAATTTACCATGTGTTCCAACAATTCTACTCTTCAGAATCTTTCAAGAAAAATTAAAGTATATGTCCACACAGAAACTTGTATACAAATGTTGATAGCAATATTATTTATAATAGCCAAATACTGTCAACAACCAAACTGTCCAATAAACAGACAGTAATATACCCATACAAAAAAGATGTCTTTTTCATTATAGGGGACTGGAATGCAAAAATAGGAAGTCAAGAAATACCTGGAGTAACAGGCAAATTTGGCCTTGGAGTTCAGAATGAAGCAGGACAAAGGCTAATAGAGTTTTGCCAAGAGAACGCACTGGTCATAGAAAACACCCTGTTCCAACAACACAAGAGAAGACTCTACACATGGACATCACCAGACAGTCAAAACTGAAATCAGATTGATTATATTCTTTGCAGCCAAAGATGGAGAAGCTCTATACAGTCAGCAAAAACAAGACAGTGAGCTGACTGTGGCTCAGATCATGAACTCCTTATTGCCAAATTTAGACTTAAATTGAAGAAAGTAGAGGGAGGAGCCAAGATGGTGGAGGAGTAGGACGGGGAGAACACTTTCTCCCCAACAAATTCATCAAAAGAGCATTTAAACGTCGAGTAAATGCCACAAAACAACTTCTGAATGCCGGCAGAGGACATCAGGCACCCAGAAAAGCAACCCAACTCTTCGAAAGGAGGTAGGAAAAAATATAAAAGACAAAAAAAGAGACAAAAGAGGGAGGGACGGAGTTCCGTCCCGGGAAGGGAGTCTTAAAAAGAGAGAAGTTTCCAAACACCAGGAAACCTTCTCACTGCCGAATCTGTGCCGAGCTTTGGAAGCACAGAGGGCAACATAAAAGGGAGAAAAAAAATAAATAAACAATTAAAAATTGCAGATTGTGAGCCCTACGGTAACTCCCCCAGCGGAGAAGCAGCACAGACGCCTGCACACGGCATTAGCAAGCGGGGGCTGGGCAGGGAAGCGGGGCGCGGGCTGTGTCCCTTAGAGTAAGAATCGGGCCGAATGTCCTGAGCGCTATCTGAGCGAAATAATTTGGGCTAGCAAACCAGACCGTGGGATATCTACCACGCGAAAAGCCAGCCCTAACCTAAGACACCGCCAGGCCTGTGCACAGAACAAAGGACTGAACAGAGATAGCCGGCTGCAGACCTTCCCCCTCCGGTGACAGGCAGCCAGAGCCAGAAGGGGGCAATCGCAGCCCCAGAGAGACACTATCTATAAAACTGTAAACAGGCTTCTTTGCTAACTAAAACTTCTTGGGGGTCTGGACGGTCAACATCTGCCTGAGAAGGTGCGCTGGTTTTACACCCAGATAACCAAGTGGCGGGGAGGCGATAAGTCGCAGCATTGGCGCCTGCCAAACACATCACCTGAGCTGCTCGGATCTGGGAAGAGCACAAAACGCAGGCCCAACCGAGTCTGCGCCTCTGAGGACTACCCGAGTGCCTGAACCTGAGCGGCTTGGACCTGGGAGCTCAGCCCAGGGCCGGCCTCTGATTGTTCCCGGCGGAACAACCTAGAGCCCGAGCAGTGTGGGCAGGGAGGCTACACGCGCTGTGAGCGGGGGCAGACCCAGTGTGGCTGAGGCACTGCGAGCGCACGCCAGAGTTATCTGTTTGCAGCATCCCTCCCTCCCTCCCCACAGCACGGCTGAACAAGTGAGCCTAAATAAAATAAAAAAAATAGTGTCCTCCACCGTCCCCTTTGGGTCAGGGCGGGAACCAGACACTGAAGAGACCAGCAAACAGAAGAAGCTATAACAGAGGGAAACGCCTTGGAAGCTACAGGCCATAGATTAAAACCCTGTGGTTACTACGAACTACATAGGAAGGGGCCTATAGATCTTGAGAAATATAAGTCAGACCAAGGAACTAGCCAAAAATGAACTGAACCCACAATACTCACAACAAAACCAGAGAAAGACCTAGATATATTTTTACTATTTTTACGATCAATCTTTCTTTCTTTTTTTTTTAATTAAAAAAAAAAATTTTTTTTTAAGTCCTCTATTGCCCTTTAATTTTCACTTTTGTAACTATTACTTTGCAAAAAAAAAAAAGGACCCCTTTTTTTTTTCTTCTTCAGCAAACTTCATATATATTTTATAATTTTTTGACAGTGTTTTGTTTTTTTTTTTTCTTTTTCTTCTTTTCTTTAACATTGTATTTTTGAAATTCCAAACTCTACTCTAGGATTTTAATTTTAGCCTTTTGGTATATGTTATCAATTTTGTACCTATAGTTTTTTTCATAATTTCTGTGACTTTTTTTTCCCTCTGTTTCTTTCTCTTCTTCTTTTGTATAACATCGTATATCTGCAATTCCAAACTCTACTCAAGATATTTAATTTATGCTTTTTGGTATTTGATATCAATTTTGTACCTGTATTTTCTTTATAATTTTTGCAACATTGCTTTTGTTGGTTTGTTTGTTTTCTCTCTTTATTTTTCTTCTTCTTTTTTTTAACATTGTATTTTTGAAATTCCAAACTCTACTCTAGATTTTTAACTTTTGCTTTTTGGTATTAGTTATCAATTTTGTACCTGTAGTTTCTTTATAATTTTCGCGACGTTGTTTGTTTTTCTTTGTTCGTTTTTTCTCTCTTTCTTTTCCTTCTTCTTTTCTTTAACATCATATTTTTGAAATTCCAAACTCTACTCTAGATTTTTAATTTTAGCCTTTTGGTATATGTTATCAATTTTGTACATATAGTTTTTTTTTTATAATTTCTGTGACTTTTTTTTCCTTTTTTTTTCCCCTCTGTTTCTTTCTCTTCTTCTTTTATATAACATCATATATCTGCAATTCCAAACTCTACTCAAGATTTTTAATTTATGCTTTTTGGTATTTGATATCAATTTTGTACCTGTATTTTCTTTATAATTTTTGTGACATTGTTTTTGTTGGTTTGTTTGTTTTCTCTCTTTATTTTTCTTCTTCTTCTTCTTTTTTTTTTTTTAACATTGTATTTTTGAAATTCCAAACTCTACTCTAGATTTTTAATTTTTGCTTTTTGGTATTAGTTATCAATTTTGTACCTGTAGTTTCTTTCTAATTTTCGCAACCTTGTTTGTTTTTCTTTGTTCATTTTTTTCTCTCTTTCTTTTCCTTCTTCTTTTCATTAACATCGCATTTTTGAAATTCCAAACTCTACTCTAGATTTTTAATTTTTGCTTTTATGTATTTGTTACCAATTTTGTACCTTTAAGAACCCAATCTTCAGGACCCATTTTTCACTAGGGAACGAGATTACTGGCTTGACTGCTCTCTCTCCCTTTGGACTCTCCGTTTTCTCCACCAGGTCGCCTGTATCTCCTCCCTAACCCCTCTCTACTCCACCCAACTCTGTGAATTTCTGTGTGTTCCAGACGGTGGAGAACACTTAGGGAACTGATTACTGGCTGGATCTGTCTCCCTCTTTTTCATTTCCCCCTTATCCTTCTGGCCACCTCTGTCTCCTGCCTCCTTCTTCTCTTCTCTGTATAACTCCATGAACATCTCTGAGCGGTCCAGTTGTGGAGTGCACATAAGGAAATGACTACTGACTAGCCCACTCTCTCCACTATTGATTCCACCTCATCTCATTTGGGTCACTTTTAACTCCCTCCTCCCACTTCTCTTCTCCATGTAACGCTGTGAACCTCTCTGAGTGACCCTCACAGTAGAGAAACTTTTCATCTTTAACGTAGATATTTTATCAATGATGCTGTATAGAAGGAGAAGTTTTGAAACTACTGTAAAAATAAGACCGATAACTGGAAGTAGGAGGCTTAAGTCCAAACCCTGACTCCAGGGAACTCCTGACTCCAAGGAACATTAATTGACAGGAGCTCATCAAACACCTCCATACCAACACTGAAACCAAGCACCACACAAGGGCCAACAAGTTCCAGGGCAAGACATACCAAGCAAATTCTCCAGCAACAAAGGAACACAGCCCTGAGCTTCAAGATACAGGCTGCCCAAAGTCACCCCAAAACCATAGACATCTCATAACTCATTACTGGACATTTCATTACACTCCAGAGAGAAGAAATACAGCTCCATCCACCAGAACATCGACACAAGCTTCCCTAACCAGGAAACCGTGACAAGCCACCTGCACAAACCTACACACAGCGAGGAAACGCCACAATAAAGAGAACTCCACAAACTGCCAGAATACAGAAAAGACACCCCAAACTCAGCAATTTAAACAAGATGAAGAGACAGAGGAATAGCCAGCAGATAAAGGAACAGGATAAATGCCCACCAAACCAAACAAAAGAGGAAGAGATAGGGAATCTACCTGAAAAAGAATACCGAATAATGATAGTGAAATTGATCCAAAATCTTGAAATTAAAATGGAATCACAGATAAATAGCCTAGAGGCAAGGATTGAGAAGATGCAAGAAAGGTTTAACAAGGACTTAGAAGAAATAAAAAAGAGTCAATATATAATGAATAATGCAATAAGTGAAATTAAAAACACGCTGGAGGCAACAAATAGTAGAATAACAGAGGCAGAAGATAGGATTAGTGAATTAGAAGATAGAATGGTAGAAATAAATGAATCAGAGAGGATAAAAGAAAAACGAATTAAAAGAAATGAGGACAATCTCAGAGACCTCCAGGACAATATTAAACGCTACAACATTCAAATCATAGGGGTCCCAGAAGAAGACAAAAAGAAAGACCATGAGAAAATACTTGAGGAGATAATAGTTGAAAACTTCCCTAAAATGGGGAAGGAAATAATCACCCAAGTCCAAGAAACCCAGAGAGTCCCAAACAGGATAAACCCAAGGCGAAACACCCCAAGACACATATTAATCAAATTAACAAAGATCAAACACAAAGAACAAATATTAAAAGCAGCAAGGGAAAAACAACAAATAACACACAAGGGAATTCCCATAAGGAAAACAGCTGATCTTTCAATAGAAACTCTTCAAGCCAGGAGGGAATGGCAAGACATACTTAAAATGATGAAAGAAAATAACCTACAGCCCAGATTATTGTACCCAGCAAGGATCTCATTCAAGTATGAAGGAGAAATCAAAAACTTTTCAGACAAGCAAAAGCTGAGAGAATTCTGCACCACCAAACCAGCTCTCCAACAAATACTAAAGGATATTCTCTAGACAGGAAACACAAAAATGGTGTATAAATTCGAACCCAAAACAATAAAGTAAATGGCAACGGGATCATACTTACCAGTAATTACCTTAAATGTAAATGGGTTGAATGCCCCAACCAAAAGACAAAGACTGGCTGAATGGATACAAAAACAAGACCCCTACATATGTTGTCTACAAAAGACCCACCTCAAAACGGGGGACACATACAGACTGAAAGTGAAGGGCTGGAAAAAGATTTTCCATGCAAATAGGGACCAAAAGAAAGCAGGAGTAGCAATACTCATATCAGATAAAATAGACTTTAAAACAAAGACTGTGAAAAGAGACAAAGATGGTCACTACATAATGATCAAAGGATCAATCCAAGAAGAAGATATAACAATTATAAATATATATGCACCCAACACAGGAGCACCGCAGTATGTAAGACAAATGCTAACAAGTATGAAAGGAGAAATTAACAATAACACAATAATAGTGGGAGACTTTAATACCCCACTCACACCTATGGATAGATCAACTAAACAGAAAATTAACAAGGAAACACAAACTTTAAACGATACAATAGACCAGTTAGACCTAATTGATATCTATAGGACATTTCATCCCAAAACAATGAATTTCACCTTTTTCTCAAGCGCACATGGAACCTTCTCCAGGATAGATCACATCCTGGGCCATAAAGCTAGCCTTGGTAAATTCAAAAAAATAGAAATCATTCCAAGCATCTTTTCTGACCACAATGCAGTAAGATTAGATCTCAATTACAAGAGAAAAACTATTAAAAATTCCAACATATGGAGGCTGAACAACACGCTGCTGAATAACCAACAAATCACAGAAGAAATCAAAAAAGAAATCAAAATTTGCATAGAAACGAATGAAAATGAAAACACAACAACCCAAAACCTGTGGGACACGGTAAAAGCAGTCCTAAGGGGAAAGTTCATAGCAATACAGGCACACCTCAAGAAACAAGAAAAAAGTCAAATAAATAACCTAACTCTACACCTAAAGCAACTAGAAAAGGAAGAAATGAAGAACCCCAGGGTTAGTAGAAGGAAAGAAATCTTAAAACTTAGAGCAGAAATAAATGCAAAAGAAACAAAAGAGATCATAGCAAAAATCAACAAAACCAAAAGCTGGTTTTTTGAAAGGATAAATAAAATTGACAGACCATTAGCCAGACTCATCAAGAAACAAAGGGAGAAAAATCAAATCAATAAAATTAGAAATGAAAATGGAGAGATCACAACAGACAACACAGAAATACAAAGGATCATAAGAGAGTACTATCAACAATTATATGCCAATAAAATGGACAATGTGGAAGAAATGGACAAATTTTTAGAAAGGTACAACTTTCCAAAACTCAATCAGGAAGAAATAGAAAATCTTAACAGACCCATCACAAGCACGGAAATTGAAACTGTAATCAAAAATCTTCCAGCAAACAAAAGCCCAGGTCCAGATGGTTTCACAGCTGAATTCTACCAAAAATTTAGAGAAGAGATAACACCTATCCTGCTCAAACTCTTCCAGAAAATTGCAGAGGATGGTAAACTTCCAAACTCATTCTATGAGGCCACCATCACCCTAATACCAAAACCTGACAAAGATCCCACAAAAAAAGAAAACTACAGGCCAATATCACTGATGAACATAGATGCAAAAATCCTTAACAAAATTCTAGCAATCAGAATCCAACAACACATTAAAAAGATCATACACCATGACCAAGTGGGCTTTATCCCAGGGATGCAAGGATTCTTCAATATCCACAAATCAATCAATGTAATACACCACATTAACAAATTGAAAAATAAAAACCATATGATTATCTCAATAGATGCACAGAAAGCCTTTGACAAAATTCAACATCCATTTATGATAAAAACTCTCCAGAAAGCAGGAATAGAAGGAACATACCTCAACATAATCAAAGCTATATATGACAATCCCACAGCAAACATTATCCACAATGGTGAAAAATTGAAAGCATTTCCTCTAAAGTCAGGAACAAGACAAGGGTGCCCACTTTCACCATTACTATTCAACATAGTTTTGGAAGTTTTGACCACAGCAATCAGAGCAGAAAAAGAAATAAAAGGAATCCAAATTGGAAAAGAAGAAGTAAAGCTCTCACTGTTTGCAGATGACATGATCCTCTACATAGAAAACCCTAAAGACTCCACCAGAAAATTACTAAAACTAATCAATGACTATAGTAAAGTTGCAGGATATAAAATCAACACAGAGAAATCACTTACATTCCTATACACTAATAATGAGAAAACAGAAAGAGAAATTAAGGAAACAATTCCATTCACCATTGCAACGGAAAGAATAAAATACATAGGAATATATCTACCTAAAGAAACTAAAGACCTATATAGAGAAAACTATAAAACACTGGTGAAAGAAATCAAAGAGGACACTAACAGATGGAGAAATATACCATGTTCATGGATTGGAAGAATCAATATAGTGAAAATGAGTATACTACCCAAAGCAATCTATAGATTCAATGCAATCCCTATCAAGCTACCAACAGCATTCTTCACAGAGCTAGAACAAATAATTTCACAATTTGTATGGAAATACAAAAAACCTTGAATAGCCAAAGCGAATTTGAGAAAGAAGAATGGAACTGGAGGAATCAACCTACCTGACTTCAGGCTCTACTGCAAAGCCACAGTTATCAAGACAGTATGGTACTGGCACAAAGACAGAAATATAGATCAATGGAACAAAATAGAAAGCCCAGAGATAAATCCACGCACATATGGACACCTTATCTTTGACAAAGGAGGCAAGAATATACAATGGATTAAAGACAATCTCTTTAACAAGTGGTGCTGGGAAATCTGGTCAACCACTTGTAAAAGAATGAAACTAGAACACTTTCTAACACCATACACAAAAATAAACTCAAAATGGATTAAAGATCTAAACGTAAGACCAGAAACTATAAAACTCCTAGAGGAGAACATAGGCAAAACACTCTCTGACATACATCACAGCAGGATCCTCTATGACCCACCTCCCAGAATATTGGAAATAAAAGCAAAAATAAACAAATGGGACCTAATTAACCTTAAAAGCTTCTGCACATCAAAGGAAACTATTAGCAAGGTGAAAAGACAGCCTTCAGAATGGGAGAAGATAATAGCAAATGAAGCAACTGACAAACAACTAATCTCGAGAATATACAAGCAACTCCTACAGCTCAACTCCAGAAAAATAAATGACCCAATCAAAAAATGGGCCAAAGAACTAAATAGACATTTCTCCAAAGAAGACATACAGATGGCTAACAAACACATGAAAAGATGCTCAACATCACTCATTATCAGAGAAATGCAAATCAAAACCACTATGAGGTACCATTTCACACCAGTCAGAATGGCTGCGATCCAAAAGTCTACAAGTAATAAATGCTGGAGAGGGTGTGGAGAAAAGGGAACCCTCTTACACTGTTGGTGGGAATGCAAACTAGTACAGCCACTATGGAGAACAGTGTGGAGATTCCTTAAAAAACTGGAAATAGAACTGCCTTATGATCCAGCAATCCCACTGCTGGGCATACACACTGAGGAAACCAGAAGGGAAAGAGACACGTGTACCCCAATGTTCATCGCAGCACTGTTTATAATAGCCAGGACATGGAAGCAACCTAGATGTCCATCAGTAGATGAATGGATAAGAAAGCAGTGGTACATATACACAATGGAGTATTACTCAGCCATTAAAAAGAATACATTTGAATCAGTTCTAATGAGGTGGATGAAACTGGAGCCTATTATATATAGTGAAGTAAGCCAGAAAGAAAAACACCAATACAGTATACTAACACATATATATGGAATTTAGAAAGATGGTAACAATAACCCTGTGTACGAGACAGCAAAAGAGACACTGATGTATAGAACAGTCTTATGGACTCTGTGAGAGAGGGAGAGGGTGGGAAGATTTGGGAGAATGGCATTGAAACATGTAAAATATCATGTATGAAATGAGTTGTCAGTCCAGGTTCGATGCACGATACTGGATGCTTGGGGCTGGTGCACTGGGACGACCCAGAGGGATGGAATGGGGAGGGAGGAGGGAGGAGGGTTCAGGATGGGGAACACATGTATACCTGTGGCGGATTCATTTTGATATTTGGCAAAACTAATACAATTATGTAAAGTTTAAAAATAAAATAAAAAAAAAAAAAGAAAGTAGGGAAAACCACTAGACCATTCAGGTTTGATCTAAATCAAATCCCTAAATACAGTGGAAGTGAGAAATAGATTCAAGGGATTAGATTGATAGACAGGGTGCCTTAAGAACTATGGACAGGTTTTTGACATTGTACAGGAAGCAGGGATAAGGCCATCAGAAGGAAAAGAAAAGCAAAAAAGCAAAATGGTTGTCTGAGGAGGCCTTACAAATAGCTGTGAAAAGAAGAGAAGTGAAAGGCAAAGGAGAGGAAAGATATACCCATTTTAATGCAGAGTTCCAAAGAATAGCAAGGAGAGATAAGAAAGACTTCCTCAGTGATCAGTGCAAAGAAATAGAGGAAAACAACAGAATGGGAAAGACTAGAGATCTCTTCAAGAAAATTAGAGATACCAAGGGAATATTTCATGCAAAGATGGAAAGAAGGACAGAATGGTATGGACCTAACAGAAGCAGAAGATATTAAGAAGAGGTGGCAAGAATACACAGAAGAACTATACAAAAAAGATCTTCACAACCCAGATAATCATGATGATGTGATCACTGACCTAGAGCCAGACATCCTGGAATGTGAAGTCAAGTGGGCCTTAGGAAGCATCACTATGAACAAAGCTAGTGGAGGTGATGGAATTCCAGTTGAGCTATTTCAAATCTTGAAAGATGATGCTGTGAAAGTGCTACACTCAATATGACAGCAAATTTGGAAAACTCAGCAGTGGCCACAGGACTGGAAAGGTCAGTTTTCATTCCAATCCCAAAGAAAGGCAATGCTAAGAATGGTCAAACTACTGCACAATTGCACTCATCTCACATGCTAGTAAAGTAATGCTCAAAATTCTCCAAGCCAGGCTTCAACAGTACATGAACCATGAACTTACAGATGTTCAAACTGAATTTAGAAAAGGCAGAGGAACCAGAGATCAAATTGCCAACATCCACTGGATCATTGAAAAAGCAAGAGAGTTCTAGAAAATCATCTACTTCTGCTTTATTGAGTACACCAAAGCCTTTGACTATGTGGATCACAACAAACTGGAAAATTCTGAAAGAGATTGGAATACCAGGCCACCTAACCTGCCTCCTGAGAAATCTGTATGCAGGTCAAGAAGCAACAATAAGAACTGGACATGGAACAACAGACTTGTCCAAATCGGGAAAGGAATACATCAAGCTGTATATTGTCACCCTACTTATTTAACTTATATGCAGTGTACATCATGAGAAATGCTGGGCTGGAAGAAGCACAAGCTGGAACCAAGATTGCCAGGAGAAATATCAATAACCTTAGATATGCAGATGACACCACCCTTATGGCAGAAAGTGAAGAGGAACTCAAAAGCCTCTTGATGAAAGTGAAAGAGGAGAGTGAAAAAGTTGGCTTAAGACTCAACAGTCAGAAAACGAAGATCATGGCATCTGGTCCCATCACTTCATGGCAAATAGATGGGGAAACAATGGAAACAGTGAGAGACTTTATTTTGGGGGGCTCCAAAATCACTGCAGTTGGTGACTGCAGCCATGAAATTAAAAGACGCTTACTCCTTAGAAGAAAAGTTATGACCAACCTAGACAGCATATTAAGAAGCAGAGACATTACTTTGCTAGCAAAGGTCCATCTAGTCAAAGCTATGGTTTTTCCAGTAGTCATGTATGGATGTGAGAGTTGGACTATAAAGAAAGCTGAGCACCGAAGAACTGATGCTTTTGAACTGTGGTGTTGGACAAGACTCTTGAGAGTCCCTTGGACTGCAAGGAGATCCACCCAGTCCATCCTAAAGGAAATGAGTCCTAAATATTCATTGGAAGGACTGATGTTGAAGCTGAAACTCCAATACTTTGGCCACCTGATATGAAGAACTGACTCATTTGAAAAGACCCTAATGCTAGGAAAGATTGAAGACTAGAGGAGATGGGAATGACAGAGGGTGAGATGGTTGGATGGCATCACAGACTCAATGGATGTGAATTTGAGTAAACTCGGGAGTTGGTGATAAACAGATGGACAGGGAAGCCTGGCGTGCTGCAGTCCATGAGTTCACAGAAAGTTGGACATCACCAAGCTACTGAACTGAACTGAGCTGATGAATATAGTTCATATAATGAAATACTATTTGGGAACAACAGAACACACTATTTCAACAGAACACACTATTTCACTATTTCACACGAAATAGTGAAACACACTATAACATGGCTTCACCTCAAAATTATTATTCTAACTGAAAGATATTAAAGACCGCATAATGTATGATTTCATTGATATGAAATATGGGCTTCCCACGTGGCACAGTACTAAAGAATCCACCTGCCAATGCAGGAGACACAAGAGACTCAGGTTCAATCCCTGGGTCAGGAAGATCCCCTGGAGGAGGAAATGACACTCTACTTCAGTATTTTTGCCTGGAAAATTCCATGACAGTGGAACCTTGCAGGCAATAGTCTATGGGGTTTCAAAGAGTCAGAAATGACTGAGCAACTGAGTACACATGCATGCATATTGATATGAAATATCCAGAAAAGGCAAATCTATAGAGATAAAAAGTAGCTTAGGGATTGCATGGATGGACCTAGGTGGAGGAACCAGTACTAACTGAAAAAGTTCATTTTTGGAGTGATGAAAATACCCCATTTTAACATTTTATTATAATATAGAGGTTGATTCTTAGTACAAATACCTCTTGGGAAAAGTTACACATTCTTCAAAAATGATTTCCTGTGGTTCTTTAGAATGAGCAAGAAGACATACACAAAAACTACTGGAAAACAAGGTGTATTTGCACAGTATTTCTAATATATGGCTATTGCCAACAATTAATTAGTGAAGGAGGTACCTAGGCAGGTTATTTCAATTTGTATATAATTAAACAAGAGGTCCTAAGAGTTCTAAAATTGGACTGAGGCAATGGTTGCTCAATTCTGTAAATATACTAAAAATCACTGAACTGTAGACATGAAGTGGGAGAATGTGATGTATGAAAATTGCACTTTAATAAAACAGTTTTAAGAAATGGAGAAAGTAGAGATTTTCAGTAGATCTTCACTGTCCAAAATGGTAGCCACTAGCCACATATAGCTAATCCAAATTGAGATGAGTTTTAATTGCAAAATACACACTAGATTTCAAAGACTAGGTATGGGGAAAAAAGATTATAAATTGGCCCATTAGTAACTTTTATATATTGGTTACCTGTTAAAATGATAATGTTTGTGATATATATGTAGTTAAAATATACTATTACCATCTTTTTTAGAAAATGACAATGTTGGGCATGGTTCACATTGCATTTCTACTGACAATGTTGATGTAGAGAGAACTCTTGGCCCCATACCCATGTCCCCTGGAAGGAGAAGAGAGTCTGCTGCCGTCTGATACCAAACCTACTGAGGGATTCTTCAAGTGGAACTTTACATAGTTGATAGGTGTTCAGTGTAGTCGAGGGGATGGTGAAAGGTAGCCTGAGCAAGTGCAAGTGCAAATCACTCAGCCGTGTCCGACTCTTTGTGACCCCAGGGACTGCAGCACGCCAGGCTTCCCTGTCCATCACCAGCTCCCGAAGCTCGCTCAAACTCATGTCTGACAAGTTGGTGATGCCATCCAACCATCTCATCCTCTGTCATCCCCTTCTCCTTCGCCCTCAATTTTTCTCAGCATCAGGGTCTTTTCTAATGAATCAACTCTTTGCATCCAGTAACCAAAGAATTGGAGCTTCAGCATCAGTCCTTCCAATGAATATTCAGGACTGATTTCCTTTCGAATTGACTGGTTTGAGAGAAACTAATTGAAGAAAATGCTCATTCCCTATCATGAAAATTGGAAGACAAATACAAAAGACTTAGATTCTGATTCCTACTCAGAGCTTGCTTATTCACTATACTGATTGCACTATAATAGCCCTGTCTTCAAAATTCAGGCTGCTGCAGGACGGAATTCCAGGAGGTACTGTTCATGGCTTGGGGCTTCCCAGGTGGCACTAGTGGTAAAGAACCCACTTGCCAATGCAAGAGACATAAGAAACACAGGTTCAATCCCTGGGTCGGGAAGATTCCCTGGAGAAGGGCATGGCAGCCCACTCCAGTATTCTTGCCTGGAGAATCCTATGGACAGAGGAGCCTGGTGGGCTACTGTCCAAGCAGTCGCACAGAGTTGGATACCACTGAAGCGACTTATCTCACATTCATGGCTTAGCCTAGGTGAGAGGTATTGGGACGTCGAGAAGGCCAAAGAACCCACACAGGTGCTCAGCAGATTCTAAGCATGTGGCATCCCAGAGAAGGTGAAGCCAGCTTCCAAAGTCACCAGATAAAATAAGAATTTTTTCATCCCTGTGCTACTCCTCTCTCTTATGGAGGAGTCAGACATTGCCCTACAATGGAATAAAGTGAGAAGGAGATGCAGGGAGAGAGAAGCCAGCTTGTTTGTTTTCCTCATCTCAGACTTCCCTGAGCTGGAAGTGGGCACAAGATCTGATGTTGAATCGATTTCTGGCCATTGATGAATATACTTTTCAAGATGCTAATTTCTGATTTAAGAACTTGTTTATGATTTAAAGAGGCTGTATGATTGTGATTTAGTTAAAAGTCAGGAAAAGAGTCATGGAACTGCCTGAGTTTTCATCCAGGGGCAATAGAATGTCAATAAATCTAAAGTGACGGTGATAGAATGGCTGAGTTCTGATTATAAGTCAAGTTGTGCTTGTTCAACATAATGACTGCACTGTAATGACCTCTCTCTTCAAAGGCAAGGCTGTCACAGTGCAGAATTCCTGAGAATGGCATTTCCTGGAGTTTATAGGGCAGAACCTATGCTCCCTGTGGAGTCTCATGAAGGTGGGTGTGGTGGAGAGTCAGGCCAGCCAGACCTGTGTTTTCGGTAAATGATGAAAAAAATATAAAAAGTACTAAGTCTAAGGTTCAGTCTCAGACTAATTCTAATTCCCAACCATGTGTTTTTTTTCTCTACAAGAGGGTAAAGGGTCAAATTCAGGTAAAAATCATTACCTTTTGTGAAATAGGATCCCTTGTTCAAAGGCCTGTGGGCTTTACAATGATTCCTAAAATCAACAATGCCATTGCTATGATCAATAATGTGATCAGTGCCTCATTAATTGTTACTAAGTGAGTGTCAGAGACCAGACAAATGAAACACACCTACACACATCTGAATCCCATGGCCTTTGGTGCTATGGTTCGGTGTTCCCAATGGACACTGCTTAAGTGAAATTGGGTATGAAGCGTTAGGCCTAAGAAATTAAGCAAATTAGCTATGGGCATTATCTAATATTTATCATCAATCTAGTTATCTAATACTCATCATCAAACTGAAAATATATTTTTTATTTTTAATGTTATAATAGTAAGTTATTATATACCAAAGTCATGCTTATTATTTCTGAAGATTCTTTTAGGGACATATGATAAAAATATGAGAAATCAATAAAATACTGTATTATTAAATTTCTAATGAGAGTGTACATACTCAGTCCTGTCTGACTCTTAGTGATCCCGTGACTGCAGCCCACCAGGTTCCTCTGTCAGTGGAATTTCCCAGGTAAGAATCCTGGAATGAGTTGCCATTTCCTTCTCCAGGGGATCTTCCTGACCCAGGGGTTGAACTTGCATCTCCTGTATTTGCAGGCAGATTCTTTACCACTGAGCTACCTGGGAAGCTAGCTCCTCACATAACTTTAGATTTTCATGCCTGTGTTCTCTTAATCGACAGCTCAGCTCTATTTTTTACCTTGCAAATTGCATCTGATTTTCCTTTTGAGCGCTGGCCAGACTCCACCTTGTTCACATGCAACGCCTGAGTGAGTTCTCAAGAAGATAAGAGTCTCTGGATGACAGCACAGTGGTCATGCCTCAGGTGGCAAGTTTATGTGTTAATATTCTGACCACTCAAAGAAGCAAATGAGACATAACACACAGAATGCAAACTAGAATTACAGCCAGCCTGCCAGAAGTCCATGCTCGGCCAACCACCTTCCACATCCATTTCCCCAAGTGGCCAAAGGCGGGAGTTAGTTTCTGTTGACGACTCTATCCCGATTCCACATCAGGATCTTTGCATGTGTCCCTGTCACTGGATATCTTCTGTGCATGGCTGCAGCCCTTTTATCTTTTAGTGAAAGTCGCTTAGTTGTGTCTGACTCTTCGTGACCCCATGGACTATACAGTCCACAGAATTCTCCAGGCCAGAATACTGGAGTGGGTAGCCTTTCCCTTCTCCAGGGGATCTTCCCAACCCAGGGATAGAACCCAGCTCTCCTGAGTTGCAGGCAGATTCTTTACCAGCTGAGCCACAAGGGAAGTCCTTTTGTCTTTTAAATCTCAACTGAAATGCCGTCTTATACCACCCAATTAAGTTCTTCTATTGCTTTCTATCTCTAACCTTTCTTTTTTCTTTAGTAGCACTAATCATATTTTGAAATTATTGTATTCACTTGATTTTTATTCATTCTCATTCTAACATATGATCCTGAAGGCAGGAACTCAGCTATCTTGTTCACAATTTTATCTCCAGAGCTGACCTCAGTGAGTTAGATGAATAGATGGATAAATGAAAAACATCTCTTGGCATCTGGATGGTAAAATTTAGGCTTATTTGGTCAGACAGTTCAGAGGCAATATCAGATAGAGATTAAGAACATGGGACCTGTGACTGTGGATTTGCTGGTCACTAGCTGTGTGGCCTTGGACATCTTATATTCTTTTGAGCCTTAGATTCCTCAGCTGTAACATAGTAACCAACTCACTGAGTTGTTGGGATAACAATGCGTGGACAACATTTGGCAAGGTCTGACTCCTAGTTGTTAATCAATGAGTCTTATCTATTTTTATTTAAGATCTCCAAAGGAGGATATTCCAAAGTCATTCCAGATAAACTAACAATGTATAAGTCCTGTTTGGAATGCTCTGCTGAGCACTTGTATGGCTCCTTTGGCCTTTCCCTGTGCCTGAGCACTCCTCGCCTAAAGATGTGGCCCATCACCTTCAACAAAGCCGTCTGATAAATTTGTTAAAAATATAGACCACTAGCTGCACTCCTGATCTACTGGATTAGAGCGGAGCCCAAGAACTCGCATTGTCATAAACTCTCAGGGTAAGTTTACCTGATAAAATCCAGGACCCCAAGTTAAGTTTGAATTTCACAGAATCCAGATGGCTAAAAAAATTATACTTGGTGTATCTGAGATTCAAACTTAACATAATTTGTATTTTTATTTGCTTATTTGGCACCCTATCCTAGGGAGAAGCTTTTACACAATAGTTCAAGAACCACTGGATTTTGAACTTCTGGTAGGAATTTCATGAGTGAATTAGAAATAGCTCATGTGTTCATAAATTTAGAGAAGTGCTTCTGAGCCACTGGCATCATCTGGGGTGGTTTAAAAATTATTAGTTCCCACCTCCAGAGGTTTTGATTTAATTGGTCTGAGGTGCACCTCAGGTACTGGGCATTTTTTAAAACTCCTGAGGTGATTCAATGTGCAATCAAAGCTGAGAAACAGGACTGGAAGAGAGAGAGAGATGAAGACACAGCTGAAATTCTGATTATGAACAGATGGCATTAAGACTAGAATATAACATTACACCCTCTGAACATCAACACAGAAATTGTTAAGGCATTTTAATAATTAAAGCCCTCAGTTTGTGGTCAGTGCTTTTCAATTTTTTTTGTGGTGGGGTGGGAGACAGGATTGAGGTTACTAGTGAGGGGAGGATAATGTGGGGGTGAGATAGAGGCTGGCTATCAGAATCTTTAGGAATTTTGTCCCAGTACTCATGCCTGTGGGATTCCTTGGTGGCTCAGATGGTAAAGAATCTGCCTGCAATGCAGGAGACCCAGGTTCAATCCCTGGTCTGGGAAGATCCTCTGGAGAAGGAAATGGCTACCCACTCTAGTATTCTTGCCTGGAAAAACCCCATGGACAGAGGGGCCTGACAGGCTACAGTCCATGGGATTGCAAAGAGTTGGACAAAACTTAGTGACTAAACAACAACACTCATGCAGCTAATCTAGTCCAGCCCTTATCCAAGGAATTCTAAGCATTTCTCTCTCCAACCCTCATTCCTAACTAGGAAGTCAGAGAACTGTAATTCCAGTTAACAGCTGATTCAAGCTGAACTAGAAGGGGAGAAAAACTTGAAGGTAGCTTAGGACAATCAAGAAGGGGAAAAAGAAAGTAAACAAATATTTTAAATAAACAGAATCTGCACATAGTATAAATGGCCGCAAAGTAATTAATATTGAGAAACGTATTTTAGTGTGAAAGTGAAAGTCCCTCACTTTCACTTTCGTGTCTGACTCTTTTCAACCTCATGAAACTATACAGTCCATGGAATTCTCCAGGCCAGAATACTGTAGTGGGTAGCTTTTCCCTTCTCCAGGGGATCTTTCCAATCCAGGGATCAATTTTTGTTTGCCTCTGGTCAAATTGGGTGGAAAGAAATAAATAATAAGTAATTAGTAGAAAGAAATATGTAAAACTAATAAGTAGTTAGTAGGTTCTAAGCAAACTTTTCTTGTGTAAAACCACACTTAGATCAACGGTAGCATGTGCTGGGCAGATCACCCTGTTCCTTAGTTAATTGTAGCTTAAAGGCATCAGTGCTATGTCTCTGCCATTTACCTGAGGATAGCTTCCTGGGGAGGAGTAAGGATTTAGAAAAATTAAAAATCTTCTTTGGAACTGTCCTGGCAGCTTTCAGATCTTTCTCAGGCATGGAATCTTTTAAGCAAATTCCTTTGAGTAAAGAAATCTGCTCTTTTTTTGCATGGAAGTATAATTTTCTCATTAATTTTTACTCCTCTTTATTTGCGTTGTATTGTGCAAAGGACTAGGTAGCAAATAAATGGCTGGACTGATTATGCAGGGGTTGGACCAAGGAGAACCTAGAAATATTTTAGAGAATATTAGTAGACTTACTATGAGCTCCAGGGCTGCCAGAGGACCAGCCAAGTGACAAGGGTCACTCATATGAGTGCGTGGGAGGCCTCTAGGGAATGCCATTGCCATTGAACCTCCACTCAGCTCTAGCTAATTATTGTTACCATGACAATAATACATTTTAAAACACTTTAGCAGAAGCTGATTGTTGATCCTGATCTTTAAAAATCACCTGAGGACATTTAAAAATACACTTATGTCTGAGCCATACCTGGGCATTAAATCAGAATCTCAAGGGGGATGATTGGCATTGGAATTTTTTTTTTTTAAGTTCTCTAGGTGATTCTAATGCACAGCTAGAGTAAAGAACTGCTAGCCTAGACAACGTGGTAAGTTGTGTGTGGTAATATTAAATTACAGATCAGATATAGAAGGCAATATGAACTGTAAGTAATTCATACTGCAATGGTATTGGCCAATATTATACCAAAAAAGTCACGCTGCAGAAGTGACTACTATAAGTGCTTCTGTCAGACCAACATCAGAAGTTTAGTTAATGAACATATTAAATGCCAGAGCTTTCAAATTTTTTATTTTTAAAATTTATTATTTATTTATATGTTTACTTATTTATTTTTGGTCACACCATGTAGCATAGGGGGATCTTAGTTCAGGGATAGAATCCACTCCCCTTGCAGTGAAAATCCTAACCACTAGACTACTAGGGATTCCCCTCAGAGCTTTTTTAAATCAGCAACTTGTTCGTAGTCATAAAAGATCTCAGGAATGGACTCTTGGTAGAATTCAAGACTATTTTAGAAACACTTCTCAAACCTGTATACAAATCTAGTGACACCTGTAAGGATGGTACACAAAGCCTGACCCCCACATCCAGCCATTGGATCAGAGCATGGAAGTCTACCAGTGCGGACACTGGGGGTGGTAGAATCCTGTCTCTGGAATCTTCTGGGGGTGAATATTTTTCCAAAACACCTAAAATGATTAAGACCTGGGTAGAGCTTCATCAACCTCACAGAATAGTTAACTTGCCAGCAGATCTTCATTCAATAAATACTAAAGTGGTGCCAGATGTTGGTTTGAGACTTACTGAGAAGCTGGGAAGAGTAGCTAACTCCCATCTTTCTGAAAGTTTTTACTGTTACTCTTTACCAATCAGGAGAACCCAAGAGTTATATCTTACTCAACTGGTTTGAGTCAGTTTTGCAATAGTTGTTAAAGAACAATATGACCCAGTGCTGTTAGATTCTCTGATTTATTTTTTTAAGACAGAAAAAAAAAATTTATGTGAAAATTTTAAATATTACAAATAAATTTAAGTTTGCAAGGAAAAAACAAAGAAACAAAAACTCTTCAGTAGAACCAACACCTTCTCTCTGGGCCAGATTGGGCCTGCAGGCCATAAGTTCGTGCTCCGTGGCCTTGGCCAGGTAAGAGCCAATTCCTATAGTTAAACCTTGGGTTCAGGCTTAGCAATCTGAAAACTCAGGGGTCAGTCTAGGCAGGAAGATGAAAATTGGTGATGGAGACCAGAGTAAAATGATCGCAGAAATTTAGAAGGTGAGAGAACAAGATAGTGATGCTAGTGGACAGAAATATTGGCAGGAGACTGCTCCCCAGCACCACATCCACTTTATCCAGAAATGGAGCCGTTCTCAAAAGCACAGTGAGAAGTAAGTTTGTGAAAATGCCAGGACCTTCTATGGAGTAGGCAAGAGGAGAAGGGTTACAACAGGGGAGAGACTGATTGGCTTATTGACTTCACCAATATTGCACTGAGCATCTGCTGTGTACATAGCCTGAAGAAGGAAATGGCAACACATTCCAATATTGGAGTGGCAATCCACCCCATATTCTTGCCTGGAAAATTTCACAGACTTAGGAGCCTAGTGGGCTTTAGTCCATGGGGTCACAAAGTGTCAGATACAACTGAGTGACTGAGCATTCATGTACACAGTCTCGGATTAAGATCTGGAACAGGGGGGATATTTGGTGTGCAGGAAAAACACTCCAGTGTTTCCCTTTACACACACATGAAATTCTTCTGACACCAGTTATTCTGGCTTTTTTGTTATTTTTTCCCCCTACACCAAGCAATTCTCAGAGATACCAGCTGAGTGTCCTATAATTCAGTTCAAATCTCACCCTAGCTACCTGGAGTTAGTGTCAGATTCCATAAGCTAAGGGCTCAGTCCTATGTGACTGTACCCGTTCAGACACCAAGCAAGTCCCAGGTTGTCACATGTACTTCTGATCTACTGGCTATGTATTAGATTTCCCATGACTCCTTCCTTGGATTTAATCATTTGCTAGAACGGTCCATAAAATCACGGAAACACTTGCTTTTACCAGTTGATTATAAAGGATGTATAAAAGATACAGATGAACAGCCAAATGAAGAAATGCACAGGGAAAGGTACACCAGAAGGGGCAGGGAGCTGCTGTGCCGTCTTTGCTTACCACTCTCCTCTCACCCTCACGTAATCACCAACTTGGAAGCTCTTCAAATCCTACACATTGGGGATTTTTATGAAGGTTTCTTCACATAGGCATGATCAATCATTAACTCAGTCTCCAGTCCTCTTCCCAGAGGATGGGGAATGGGGTGGAAACTGCCAAGCTGCTAATCATAGCTTGTTCTTTCTGGTGACCAGTTCCTATCCTGCAGCCATGTAGGAGCCAATCAAGAGTCCCTTCATTAGAACAAAAGACACTCCTATCACCCAGGAGATTCCAAGGGATTTAGGAGGTCTGTGTTGGAAACCAGATCAGGGACCAAATATTAGAACAAAAGATGTTCCTAGTGTTCTTATAACTTAAGAAATTACGAGGATTTGAGGAGTCCTATGCCAGGTGTTCTCTCTCTCTCTCTCTCTCTCTCTATATATATATATATATATATATAGATAGATAGATAGATAGATATAGATAGATATGTAGATGTATTAGTACACAGTTGGAGATCTTGAATTTCTAGCCAAGATTAGGCATATAGAAGACCTCTGAGGAAGTCAAGAGAGGTTGTCAGAGACCCTGAGATCACACAGTAGAGCACAAGCCCAAGTTAGGGAAGGCTCCTGGGAGCTCTGGGGACCTGTGCACTTGGGGGGACTCCTGATACTCCTTTCTGTTTAACTTCAGCCAAAGGTGGATCCCACACTAGGGTCATATGTAGGTGTCAGTAGAGATCCCTGTCCTCAAGAGACATGGGATTTAGCGAAGGTGACAGTCAAATACAAAGCATGCTGCAGAGGGAGCACAGAATGCAATGGAGACAGGAAGTGCTGTGTGTAATGTGACAGTCTAAGTCAGTCAGCTAAAATAAAAATGAACAGTCTGAGTGATTTATTTAGATGTTGAGATATGTTCTGTGTGTGAATTCAGGCTCAACTCATGCAAATGGGGGGAAACTCACCATAATGGGGGCCAAGAAAGCTGGTTTGTTTGGATGAGGGAATAGACATTTCCTTTTTCTTTTTTTAAATTGAAAAGTAATGCATAAAGGTGATAAACTATCCAATCAGGTCTAAAAGAAAGGCAATAAAACTTTAGTTTTCTTTCTATCTTAAACCCCCTATCTTGAGAAGGAGAACATTAAATCTCACCATAAATTCTGGTCTGAGACAGAGAGCTGTGAGGAGTCCAAAGTACTTAAGGAAGCGTTGTCCCCATTTAGATCACACCACCACTGTCCTACCACAATACCTGGGGTAACAGGAAAATTCGGCCTTGGAGTACGGAATGAAGCAGGACAAAGGCTAATAGAATTTAGTGAAGAGAGCACACTGGTCATAACACCATCTTCCAACAACATAAGAAAAGACTCTGCATGTGGACATCACCAGATGGTTAATGCAGAAATCAGATTGATTATATTTATTGCAGCCAAAGATGGAGAAGCTCTATACCATCAGCAAAAACAAGACCAAGAGCTGACTGTGGCTCAGATCATGAACTCCTTATTGGTAAATTTAGACTTAAATTGAAAGTAGGGAAAACCAATAGACCATTCAGGTTTGACCTAAATCAAATCCCTTACGATTATACAGTGGAAGTGAGAAATAGATTCAAGGGATTAGACTGATAGACAGGGTGCCTGAAGAACTATGGAAGGAGGTTCATGACATTGTGTAGGAAGCAGGGATCAAGACCATCCCCAAGAAAAAGAAAAGCAAAAAGGCAAAACGGTTGTCTGAGGAAGCCTTACAAAGAGCTGAAAAAAGAAGAGAAGCTAAAGGCAAAGGAGAAGAGGAAAGATATACCCATTTAAATGCAGAGTTCCAAAGAATAGCAAGGAGAGATAAGAAAGCCTTCCTCAGTGATCAGTGCAAAGAAATAGAGGAAAACAACAGAATGGGAAAGACTAGAGATCTCTTCAAGAAAATTAGAGATACCAAAGGAAAATTCCATGCAAAGATGGTCTCAATAAAGGACAGAAATGGTATGGACCTAACGGAAGCAGAAGATATTAAGAAGAGGTGGCAAGAATACATGGAAGAACTATACAAAAAAGATCTTCATGACCCAGATAATCACGATGGTGTGATCACTCACCTAGAGCCAGACATCCTGGAATGTGAAGTCAAGTGGGCCTTAGGAAGCATCCCTATGAACAAACTTAGTGGAGGTGATGGAATTCCAGCTAAGCTATTTCAGACCCTAAAAGATGATGCTATGAAAGTGCTGCACTCAATATGTCAGCAAATTTGGAAAACTCAGCAATGGCCACAGGACTGGAAAGGTCAGTTTTCATTCCAATCCCAAAGAAAGGCAATGCCAAAAATGCTTAAGTGAAAGTGAAGTGAAGTCGCTCAGTCATGTCCGACCCTCAGTGACCCCATGGACTGCAACCCTCCAGGCTCCTCCGTCCATGGGATTTTCCAGGCAAGAGTACTGGAGTGGGTTGCCGTTGCCTTCTCCAAAAAAAAAAAAAAAAAAAAAGCTGCTTAAACTACTGTACAATTGCACTCATCTCACATGCTAGTAAAGTAATGCTCAAAATTCTCCAAGCCAGGCTTCAACAGTACATGAACTGTGAACTTCCAGGTGTTCAAGCTGAATTTAGAAAAGGCAGAGGAACCAGAGATCAAATTGCCAACATCCATTAGATCATCAGAAAAGCAAGAGAGTTCCAGAAAAACATCTACTTCTGCTTTATCAAGTGTGTCAAAGCCTTTGACTGTGTGGATCACAACAAACTGTGGAAAACTCTGAAAGAGATGGGAATACCAGGCCACCTGATCTGCCTCCTGAGAAATCAGTATACAGGTCAAGAAACAACAGTTAGAACTGGACATGGAACAACAGATTTGTTCCAAATCAGGCAAGGATTATATCAAGGCTGTATATTGTCACCCTGCTTATTTAACTTATATGCAGTGTACATCATGAGAAATGCTGGACTGGATGAAGCACAAGCTGGAACCAAGATTGCCAGGAGAAATATCAATAACCTCAGATATGCAGATGACACCACCTTTATGGCAGAAAGTGAAGAAGAACTAAAGAGCCTCTTGATGAAAGTGAAAGAGGAGAGTGAAAACGTAGGCTTAAGACTCAACATTCAGAAAACTAAGATCATGACATATGGTCCCATCACTTCATGGCAAATAGATGGGGAAACAATGGAAACAGTGAGAGACTTTATTTTGGGGGGGCTCCAAAATCACTACAGATGGCAACTGAAGCCATGAAATTAACAAACACTGGCTCCTTGGAAGAAAAGCTATGAGAAATCTAGACAGCATATTAAAAAGCAGAGACATTACTTTGCTAACAAAGGTCTGTCTAGTCAAAGCTACTATGGTTTTCCAGTAGTCATGTATGGATGTGAGAGTTGGACTATAAAGAAAGCTGAGCACTAAAGAATTGATGCTTTTGAACTGTGGTGTTGGAAAAGACTCTTGAGAGTCCCTTGGACTGCAAGGAGATTCAAGCAGTCCATCCTAAAGGAAATCAGTCCTGAATATTCATTGGAAGGAATGATGCTGAAGCTGAAACTCCAACACTTTGGCCACCTGATGCGAAGACCTAACTTATTTGAAAAAGACCCTGATGCTGGGAAAGATTGAAGGCAGGAGGAGAAGGGGATGACAGAGGATGAGGTGGTTGGATGGCATCACCGACTCAATGGATATGAGTTTGTGTAAACTCTGGGAGTTGGTGATGGACAAGGAAGCCTGGCATGCTGCAGTCCATGGGGTTGCAAAGAGCCAGACACGACTGAGCAACTGAACTGAACTGAACCACTGTGCTAGGTGAAGGAATAGGTTTCATAGGATGTTGAAGCTAGAAGGATGACTAGATGTTTTTTTCTAGCAAACTTGATTTTACAAATGAGAAAATCAAAGCCCAGAGAGTTTATCAGCTCAGACGATCCCTCAGCAGAGTACTGGCTATGTTCTGTCTAAACTCCTTGCACTCTTAACACTCAACTGTCACAAAGTAGTGTTGGGTACAGGCTTCTGGTGCATCTAAAAAGAAAGTGGATCATGCAGTATGGTCCATATTTTGCCATAATACTGGGGAAAGCTAGCTAATTTCTAATAAAAGAGTGGACACTATTAAAACTCAAGGGACTTCTCTGATGGTCCAGTGGTTGAGAACCCACCTTCCAATGCAGGGTACACAAGTTTGACCCCTGGTCGGGGAACTAAGACCTCACATGCTGTAGGGCAACTAAGCCCACGCATCACAACTAGAGAAGCACATGAGCCGCAACTTGCAACTAAGACCTAGCCCAACCAAAAAGAAAAAGAAAGAAAGTAAAATAACTTAAAAAAATCAAAGTTAGACTTTTTTTTTTAACAAATAAATGACTAAAGATACAAAGAACGTCAAGTATACACTCAGTGCAGAACAGACTGAAAAGATATTTAGCAATATTAAGCTTATCTATTTTTAAGTGTTAAGAATTCAATTCAAAGACTTTTTTAAAAGCATCTTTTCTTACTGTGTATTGTATTAGATACTGTGGAGTTTAGAAAAGTCTAAAACACATCCCCATCACACAGGAATCAGTTCAGTTCAGTTCAGTCGCACAGTTGTGTCTGACTCTTTGCAACCCCATGGACTACAGCATGCCAGGCCTCCCTGTCCATCACCAACTCCAGGAGTTCACTCAGACTCATGTGCATCGAGTCGGTGATGCCATCCAGCCATCTCATCCTCTGTCATCCCCTTCTCCTCCTGCCCCCAACCCCTCCCAATATCAGGGTCTTTTCCAATGAGTAAACTCTTCGCATGAGGTGGCCAAAGTATTGGAGTTTCAGCTTCAGCATCAGTCCTTCCAAAGAACACCAGGACTGATCTCCTTTAAGATGGACTGGTTGGGTCTCCTTGCAGTCCAAGGGACTCTCAAGAGTCTTCTCCAACACCACAGTTCAAAAGCATCAATTCTTCACTGCTCAGCTTTCTTCAGTCCAACTCTCACATCCATACATGACCACTGGAAAAACCATAGCCTTGACTAGATGGACCTTTGTTGGCAAAGTAATATCTCTGCTTTTGAATATGCTATCTAGGTTGGTCATAACTTTCCTTCCAAAGAGTAAATATCTTTTAATTTCATGGCTGCAATCACCATCTGCAGTGATTTTGGAGCCCCCCAAAATAAAGTCTCTCACTGTTTCCACTGTTTCCCCATCTATTTCCCATGAAGTGATGGGACCAGATGCCATAATCTTCGTTTTCTGAATGTTGAGCCTTAAGCCAACTGTTTCACTTTCCTCTTTCACTTTGATCAAGAGGGTTTTAGTTCCTCTTCACTTTGTGCCATAAGGGTGGTGTCATCTGCATATCGGACGTTATTGATATTTCTCCCGGCAATTTTGATTCCAGCTTGTGCTTCTTCCAGCCCAGTTAGGGAATATTTAGACTTATCTCACAAAGTTGTTCTGAAGATTAAACTAAGTGAGATAAGGCATGTAAAAACTTTATGGTTGTCAACAATATAAATGCTTGAGGATAGTAACTAAAAGTAATAAAGCAAATATGGGAAATCATTGAAACCTTCTTGTAGGAGGGGGTAGCATCATGCTTTTTTTCTGATACAGTCTCCCATTCTTTGTGACTTTCAACAAGTGTGGAATGTACACAGCTCTTCCATGTTCTTGAGCAGTAAGAATGCATGGAAAAAATTTCCAGTTCTCTCAAGTCATCAACTCAAATGCAGTTCCTGTTATAAGTATGAAAGATGAAAATGGGCTAAGAAATAGCCAAGGGCTAGGTGATAGAGATATTGACAACCGTGTTCTAGCATTCTCTGAGAGCTTGGCTGTGCCCTCCCTGGGGCTGCGCTGGTGGCCATAGACCAAGGGATCAGGCATGTTACTTTGGCTGGTGGCCAGATCACCCTTGGACTTTAGGGTGACAGACAGTGTGATAGTCTTGCTGCCCTAATAGAAAAACTGCTTTCCTTTTCTCCTTTTCCTCTCTGCTTCTCCCATCACCTTCCCTTCCTTCTCCCTCCCTGACTTTTTTCTTCCCCTCCTCCAACTCCTCTTCCTTCTCCTCCTCCTTTTAATTAGTCTCCAAAGAAAAATCCATTTTTAGAGATTAGAAAAAAATAGCTCTCCATCTTGTAAGCTTTTGTCTTCTATATATTTAACAACCTAGACACAGTTTTACCCAGAATGGAAGGAAGCAAAGAAGGAAAAATGCATTGATCTGCCAGCAGACTTGGAATAAAAACAAATTTCTCATGCTCAGATCTATATGAGCTAACTTCATTGTCAGGGTCACTATGGTAACTGAGGGAGGCTGTTGTCCTGGTGCCCTGGGAGACACTCATCCCCGGTGGCTGACATCTTTACCTAGTCTGCTGCTTTTCACTTGAAACACCTGGGGCATATTTGTGTCTTAAAGCCTGGACACCAGTCATTAGTTGTAGAGCCCTTATAAACTATGGGGGTGACATACACAGTTTCCTAAGGGACATGATGATGAAAATCGGACCGTGTGAGTATTTCCTGACACCAGGCACTGACCAAGTTCAAGTGCTCCACTAGCTGACTCTGCTGTTTTTGTGACTCAGTAACAGACATGCCCACAGGAAAGAGACCACAGGCACATGTGTGATACCATGAGAAATGAAGCAATAAAATCGCTGCAACATCCATCCTGGTGATTGTCACACCTCAGGATATCTCCCAGTATGTTAAACAGTGTCATAACATTCCCTGTACAAGTCTGTACTGAAAATAAATACATATCATCTAACACTTGAGGAGGGCTGATTAGAGGAAAAAAATGTCACAAAAGAATAAAAACCAGTGTTACAGTGCTAAAGTAGTTAAGAATTGTTCAACTGGATGTGTGATTAGACCAGTGCTATGGCCATTGAATGTTTTTTGATACCTGCTTTTTGTTTACTGGTCTTCATGATAGCCAGCCACCAAGTGCTGGCTGGCTGTCTGCTCTGTCTGCCTTCACTGGCCAGCGGTTGAGCCTTGGAAAATGTGAAAGTCCTCGAAAATCCCCTTCTGTTCCTGATCCCTCCCATACTCCTTCACACGGCTTATGTTTCAGCCACAAATGACTCTCCTGTTTAGACTTGAAATGATCCATCAGGACCCTGTGTTGTTGACAGGGAGGGCTCCGAGGCAAGACGGCTTAGGATGGACTCTCAGCTGTGCCTTCATCACACTTGAAATTTTGGGAAACTGACCTGGCTTTCTGGGACCTGAATTTTCAAATCCTATATAAATAAACGCACCCACCTCATTATTGTAATTGTAAGAATCAAAAGAAATTGATACACGAAAGTGTCTAGAACAGCATCTGGCCATAGGCAGTCCTCAGAAATTGTAATCTAGTGTTATTACAGAGTTTTGTGGCTTTGTTATTTTCTCTGCCCTAAATGCCTTAGCTTAATTGTTCTTTTTTCTCTTTCCCTGTTCAGATATCTAACCCTAATCTCCTTTCTGAGAAAACTCAGTGGCTTGCCTAAGCCAGGCTGACCTTTTTCTCCCATGCATCTCTGTGCCATTCACCTTGAATTTTCCATTTTCACATTGCTATTGTCTGTTTTGCCTAGCTGTAAGCTTCTTAAGGACACGGTCATTGTATCTCCTTCATGTTTGTTTTTCCCATGGAAGGTTTCAATCAATGCTTGTTAAATGAATAGATGATAAACTAATCAACCAATCAGATATTGTTTGTTGTTATTGTTGTTTAGTTGCTAGGTCACGTCTGACTCTTTGCGACCCCATGGACTTCAGCACTCCAGGCTTCCCTGTCCTTCACAATCTCCCAGAGTTTGCTCCAATTCATGTCCATTAAGTCAGTGATGCTATCTAACCATCTCATCCTCTGCTTCCCTCTTCTCCTTTTGCGTTCAATCTTTCTCAGTATCAGAGTCTTTTCCAATGAGTCAGCTCTTTGCATCAGGTGGCCAAAGCATTGGAGCTTCAGCTTCAGTATCAGTCCTTTCAATGAACAGTCAGGGTTGATTTCCTTTGGAATTCACTGATTTGATCTCCTTGCTGTCCAAGGAACTCTCAAGAGTCTTCTCCAGTAATTCAAAAACCACAATTCTTCAGCACTCAGCTTTCTTTATGGTCCAACTCCACATTTGTACATGACTATTGAAAAACACATAGCTTTGAATATATGTGCATATATACATATACACACACACACATTCACTGTGTGTGTGTGTGTGTATATATATATATATATATATATATAAAATCTACTATATACAAAATCATAGAATTGGTGACACTTGGAAAAGATAGGAAGAAAAGCTTACTGTGTTCATTTATTATGAAAGGAATGATGAATTTACTACCTTTTACAAACTGCCACAGGAAATGATTTTCTATATTCTGACTCAATTCACTTGGCATATCTATACCAGGCCTAAAGCTAAATCTATACAGTGCTAGATAGAGTGCATATTTGTAATTCATTAGTCAGTGAGATTATCGTGGGGAAATCCAGATAGGGTAGACTCTACTGTATCTTTTTAGAGGGTGTGTGTCATCCATTTAGCCTCTGTGACCACTTCGATTCCCAGACCCAGTTCCAAATCTGTCATTCCTCTTTCCACAGCCACAGATGGCTCACCCCATTGTGAAAAGACCCATTCACAGGAGGCTCCACAGATGAACTTTCGAGGGGCTCACATACTATTACAGCTGCATATACACTGAGTTGGCCACGGACTGCAGGATATTGACCCAAAACAATCCCCGAGGGCAACACAACCAGAAGAAAATCCCTTTCCATACGAGTGGAATTAGAAGTCAGACTTTCTGGAAAAATCATGGCACTTTTTCATGACTTTTCTTCTTATCAGTGAGTCTGCCATGGCACCAAAGTTTTTCTTCTCTCTTGTGGATTTCTCTTTTTTCCCCATTTTCCCTGAAGGAACATTCTAGCATTTTAATGAGGGGACATTGGGCAGAGATTCAGGACATCTGGGTTCCAATCTCTGTCCTATCACTGATGGAGGCATCTCACTTCATGGATCTGGGCCTCAGCTTGAGAGAAAATAGTTTCCCTCTTTCCACCATGAATACAGAACAGTTTGTTCTTAGAGCCTCATAATAAAATAAATACTCTGTTAATCCAACAAAATGTGTCCCCTTTGGAATATGATCATTGAAATCCCTATGGCTTACATGCATCTGGTTTTCAGTTATTTTAAAAGGACATCCTTTCTTCTACACAGGAAAAAAGTTGAGCCAAATGATGTCTCTAAGAGCTAACAATTGTCTTGGACTAGTTGTTCTCTTTTTTTCTTTATCTAGTTGCTTATTTCTGGGAGGCAAAAATTACAATTATAACACATTCTTTCTACAAAACTATCAGGTGTAGTATTTGTTTCTTAAGAGCATGATACAGATTTTATAATAATAGTGATTGTTAGAGAATATTATATCAACCCAGGTGAAATAAAACCATATCACCACACTCGATACATCTGTTAATAAGAAGCAGATTTTAATAGCAGAAATACAACTTTAACTTTATTGGCTCATTTTGGTGACTTGGAAGACTTTTACTGTAAGAGTAATAATAGGGGACTTCCTTGGTGGTGCAGTGGATAAAATCTGCCTGCCAATTCAGGGGACACAGGTTCCATTCTTGATCCAGGAAGATTCCATGTGCTGAGGGGCAAGTGAGCTGGTATACCTAGAGTCTTTTCCAGTGAGTCAGCTCTTCGCATCCAGTGGCCAAAGTATTGGAGCTTCAGCTTCAGGATCAGTCCTAAAGCATGAACACCTAGAGCCTGTGCCTTGCAATAAGAGAAGCCACAAGCAATGAGAAGCTTGTGCACCACATCAAAGAGTAGTCCCTGCTGGCTGCAACTAGAGAAAGCCTACACAAAGCAACGAAGACCCAGCACAGACAAAAATAAATAAATAAATAAAAACTATTAAAAAAATAGAGTAAGAATAGGATGCAACAACCAGGGTTGTTATATTCCAACTACACTGTAACATTTAATTATTGGCATAATTTACATATACTGCACATAAAACCATTATATATAACTATTATTAATTAATCCTAATCTGCAAAATTTACCAAAAATTGTTTTAATTTTATTAAATGTGCTATCATTATTCATACTAAATAATTATATATTTCCATCATTGAGATTCATTTTATGCAAACAAATGGATTCTTTTCAAGTTAATGAATCATGAACTCATTAAAGAGTATGTTACTGGAATTAACATTCCTTTCATTAATTACAATTTTAATATGGCCTCTACTAGAATTTATAATGGAGAGAGAGTGTCTTTAAAATAAAACACAGCCCTTTATTCTTGACTAATGATGAGTTAGGTGTTGAACTTGCTGAATTCTTCCTTCCCCAGCCAAGGAAGTGAGGAGAAAATAGGCATTTGGCATAATCTCTGGACCATGTCCCTGGACCAAGTATCCAAAATTAATGTGGATAAGGAGGATAGTTTCCCATTTTCTATGGACACAAGATGTGCAGGTCTCAAAAGGATACCTCACAAAAATGGGAGTGTTGGTAGCTAAGCTTTCTCGGGTTCCTCTAGGGAAGTTTCTCAATGGGATGATGTCATTATTTTGGGAAGGAATATGCTTGATTATGTGGGCTCTTGAGACCTATAGGCCATTTAGCATCTATGGCCTTTTCTAGTGAAATGACAGTCTTCCCCTCCCTCAGCCACTACTGTTCCACTGATTCACCAATTTAAACTGCCTCAGTCATTTCCAAACATCTCTACCACTTAACTCTCTGTAACCAGATAGGATTATGCACGATGCCTGGCCTTTGGGCAGAATGTCTACTCACTCCTTGCATTCATTGTCTTAAAAAATAAAATCCAGGTAACTGCTCGGGTACTTAGTGAAATGACAGGTTTTCCATCAAGTTGCCAGGCCTTCTAGCCCTATGCCATATTCTGGAGTAGGATTTTCATGAAAAATTAAGGGCAGCCTTACTTGTGCCCTGAACATGAGTATATTTTGGTGTTAAGTCTGTCATATGTTGTGCGCCTCACTCTCTTCTTCAGACCGTTCTCTCAGCATTGGAACATTAAGCATCTTTGAAAGCATGTAAGTTCCTTAGGGATGTCATAACAAATGACTACACACTTGGTGGCTTGTAAAAACAGAAAATTATTCCCTCACAGTTCTGGAGGTGAAAGTCTGAAACCAAAGTATTGGCAGGGCCATGCCCCTCTGAAGACTCTGGGAGAGAATCCAGCCCCTGCCGCTCTCCCAGCTCCTTGTGGTGGCTGACAATCCTTGGTGTGCCTCAGCTTGCAACTGCTTTTCTAGCTCTACTGCCATCTTTCTTCTTCCTTTTGGACTTTGCTGATCTTTGTTGCAGTGGCCTGGCCTCTTTGTTCCATCACACAGGCTTTTCTCTAGTTGCCCTCGGGGGCTTCTCTAGTTACAGCTCGCGGGCTTCTCTCATTATGGAGCGCTGGCTCTAGGGCATGAGGGCTCAGTAGTTGCAGCGTATGGGTTTAGTTGCCTGTGGCTTGTGAGATCTTAGTTCCTTCACCAGGGATCAAACATGTATCCCCTGCATTGGAAGACAGATTCTTAACCACTGGACCACCAGGGAAGTACCTCTACTTCCATCTTCACATGGCCTTTTTCTCTGAGTGTGTCAAATCTCTTTTTTCTCTTATGAAGTCATCAGATATAGAGCTAATCCTAAATTCAGAATGACCTTATTCAAGATCCCTAATTTGATTATATCTGCAAAGACCTTATTTCCAAAAAGTTTCCATTTTCAGATACCAAGGCTTAACACTTGGAAATATCATTTGGGGGTCAATCCCCAAAGGTATTCCCTTGAATCCCCTACAAGGAATGAGTTGAAAAGTAGAGTGGAGAACTCAGAATAGCAGGTAGCAAATGCTGAGGAAACAGCTCCCATATTTCCTCAGGTGACCTAAGGCATCAGGACCACATTTACCTTTAAGCTGGGCTTCCAAGTTGATGTCCTGGATCTTCTTTGCATAATATGATTTTCTGCACAAAGCGAGGAAAGAAAATGTCAGTAAAGAATGTTTTCTGGTGCAGATAGCTTGAGATACAGGGCTTCCCAGATAGAGCTTGAAGTAAAGAATGCAGGAGACATAAAATTCTGTGAGTTCAATCCCTGGGTTGGGAAGATCCCCTGGAGAAGGGCATGGCAACACACTGGTATTCTTGTGTAGAGAATTCCATAGACAGAGGAGCCTGGCGCGTTACAGTCCATAGGATCACAAAGAGTAGGACACAACTGAAGTGATTTGGCACGCATACAGCATGAGATACAAATATAGTGGCTAAACAAAAAGGAGGTTATTATTCCTCATATATCAGAGAATCTGGAAATAACTATTATTGATGGTTCAATGGCCTAAACTTGTCAGGGCATCTCTATAACTATCTTCACATCTGTCACTTCACAAGATAGCTGGCTCAGCTCTGAGTTACAAATACATATTCAATATAGCTCTAGATATCTTTTATCCAAAAAGACATAGTTTTCCCTTGAGTCCCTGACAGACAGCCATTTGCATTTCCCTGGCCAGAGCTGTGTCCATGAGCCTCTAACTGCAGCGAACACAAGGAGTGGGGGTGTTGAACTCCTCTGGGCTCTAGAGTGAAGGACACAGGGAAGAAGGGAGTAAGGCTGCCTGCCAGTTATGCTGATGAACAGAACTGCCAAAGGGAGAGGGGATTCTTCCATTATTTTTACATCTTTTCAAATACCAAGATCAGAGGAACAGGGTATGAAACACAAAGGATGAGTAGAATAGAATCCCAATGCTAGTTTTGCCATTATTTGTCTTTGAATAGGTGACACCTCACTGGGAACCAGACACTAAGCGAAGTAGACTCTAAGGTCATCTCTAACTCTGAAAGTCAATGATTCTATTAATCCTTCATCAAGAAAATATTTCATTTTGACTCTTTTTTAATTCCAATGGTGACTTGGCTACATCTAAAAGCACAGATCACCACTGATGGAATCAGAAGGAACCAGGGAGATGTAGTTTACAACTCACTCATCCCATGAAATATGGTTATATGGTAGTAAGAGAAATTTTTAATCTTTCTATTTTTCAAAAAATTATTTATTTATTTGCTTTCGGCTGTGTTGGGTCTTCATTGCTGTGTGGGCTTTTCTCTAGTTGCGGTGAGCAGGGTCAAATCTCCAGTTGGAGTGTGCAGGCTTCTTATCGTGGTGGCTTCTCTTGTTAGGGAGCATGGACTCGAGGGTGTGTGGGCTTCAGAAGCTGCTGTTCCTGGGCTCTAGAGCTCAGGCTCAATAGTTGTGGGGAATGGGCTTAACTGTTTCATGGTGTGTAAGATCTCCCTTGACCAGGGATGGAACCCATGTCTCCTGAATTGGCAGATGGATTCCTTACCACTGAGACACCAGGGAAGCCCCAAACCTTTCTGTTTTATTCTTTACTTTTACATTTGGTTTTTAATCAAGGTGTGTTAACCTTTTTCAGAATATAACCAAGATATATAATGGCCGCAATCATTAAGAGGTTTATTTTGTAGTAATTGCAAAATTAGATGAGAGTCTAGCAATTTCTGAAGTGGTGTTTTTTGAGTTTGTCAAATAAGCCTCTGCCTGCTTTTTATGGGAGGTGGATTTGCTGTTGTTGTCTTCTTGGCAGTGCCGTGCAGCCTGTGGGATCTTAGTTTTCCTATCTGGGGCCACGGCAGTGAAAGTACAGAGTCCTATGACTGGACCTCCAGGGAATTCCCCATGAACCTCTGCCTTTTTTGAAGCTGGAGGTGCTGCCCTTTCTCTGGGCATCGCTGAGTCATTTGCATCCTTCTCTCCTTGCTGGGCCCTGCTGAGTAAGACATTCTTTTTCTTGGGTAGCAGAAGTCCTCACTCTATGATTTCCTCAAAGTACTGACTCATGAGGCGACTCTGATGAAGCTGTATAATTTTCCATAGAAGTACATGAGCTCAATCAAGCAGGAAATGAGGCCCTCAAATTAAATCAAAGACTATGGCAGCATTTCTGTCTGCTTTTCCAAAACTCCATGAGAGACATGGTTTCATTTCACGTGGTATGAAAAATCAATAAGCAAGGAGTGATTTCACTCATTTAAGGGCAGCATGACTAAAATTGGCTGTGGAGAGCCCACAGATGGAATTCTGACAGTCATTACATCTTTGACAATTTAAGAAGTGCACAAGTAGATGATATATATATATATATAGTGCTGGAATTGTGCTTAAAATATATTTTTTTAACCTGACATACAAACATCAAATATTTGACTTCTATGTAGTAAATGGGAGAAAGTGAAAGTGAAAGTCGCTCAGTTGTGTCCAACTCTTTGTGGCCCCTGGGACTATATACTACATGGAATTCTTGAGGCCAGCATACTGGAGTGGGTAGCCGTTCCCTTCTCCAGGGGATCTTCCCAACCCAGGGATCAAACCCAGGTCTCTCACATTGCAGGCAGATTCTTTACCAGCTGAGCCACAAGGGAAGCCAAAATATCAGTTTAATTAGAAAAGTCCAGTAGGAAAGGTCTATTGCAGTGTGGAAGAGTAACATGGCGAGCTACATTTAATCCTACCTATGCTGTTCTTGGCTCCACCCCATCCCTCCACATCCACTCTCATCCTGACTATTAAATGTATTGCTTCAGCTCGCAGTACCTTCCCTTCAACCAAGGGCACTAAAAGATGATATGACTGGACACTCCTTCAAACTGTTTCTGACCAGAGTGTGGGTGAGTAGCACCAGGCTTCCTAGTAAGAGGCTTAAGGAAGTGATGTTCAAACTCATTTGGTCAGATAAAGGGAAACAACACAAAATGTATTTAATTTTCATTAAGGAGAAAGATATCCCCATCACATCTATAACTTTTATCATAAGTAGTTTTAAAGAATATAATTCTTGAAGTAGTTCCAAAGAATATAATTTCTGACATGTGGATAACATTGACACTTAACAATGAAATGATTGTTTCCATCTTTTAAATGTATTTAGTGGAATTTAGATAACTTACTAATTTGATACTTATGATCACTTATTTTTAAAATACAGGATCATGCTACTCTTAGTGGTATGAAATTTTATATTGTTCTTTTTTATGCAAACTCATATTTCTGTTTCACTTTTTCATATTTTTATGCTTGAAAGTCTTTAATCACCCTATACCTGTTTAAAAATAATATGTTTATACATTTAAGTGTAAATTTTTAAAATTTTCTGTGGGCATAGATTCTCACTGTTTAAAATAATCTGAATTAAGATAATTATTATTAGTATACAATTGTCTCAAGTAACGTAAAATCATTAAAATTTGATTATTTACTAAGCATGAAAAGCTAAGTTGTAGTGGAGCTGTGTTTCTTAAAAATATAAATAGAGCTTTTAATAAATTAGTTCATAAATCCATGAGCGAATATTATATATTGTTAGAATTAAACAGGATTCAGCCTTAAGGTGATGGCTATTTTTTGTTTTTATGGTTGTATGCACTAAGAAAACTTGCTTGTACAAGTAGATGAGAATGGAAGGAGTTTTATTATAAAAATGTCACTCAATGCCTTTAACATTTTCTGAGTTACATAACTTCACAGATAGCCATAATAAAAAAGTTATTTCTAATGATCTGTTCATTTGATAGCTGGATTAGACCTTCCTTCAATTTTGTTGATGGTAATGATTTGGAAACCACATGACTCACAAAGGAATTTGTTGGCCACTAGTAGAGTTATTCACTTTCTCAAAATTGGTCCAATATTTCAATTTAGTCTTTGAGTTGTTGCCCTGGTGATTTCTACTCCCCAAAGGAAGGGCCATGGTAAGATTCAGGGAGCCAACAAAGCCACACTGGGTTTGGGGCTGCCAATGGCTCCTCTTCCCTGTGCTATCCTCATCCAACTACACAGGCAAGAAACTATAAAAAACGGTGATAGTCCTGTTTGCACAAGATGGACCTAGTTTGTATTCAGATCTGGGTACTATACATTGACAATCTGAAACAATCTGTATCATAAGCAACATGAAAAGCAGGCCTTTGGAGAAATTATTTTAAAAACTATTCTGGGAATTCCCTGGTGGTCCAGAGGTTAGAATTCAACCCTTTCACTGCCAGAGGCCTGGGTTTGATCCCTAGTCTGGGAACTAAGATCCCAGAAGCTATTTGGAGTGGCAAAGAAAAAAAAGAAAAAAATATCAAACTACTTTGTCAGGAACAGAAATGGCATGGTAAGAAACTATTTGCCTATCTACAAATCAGAGAAAAATTAAAATTGTTAAGTGTTCTGCAATAGAGCAAAGTTAGGATCAATGAACCAATCAACAGGAGAAACTTTTGACAACTGTGTGTATGTGTCTGTTCAGTCGTGTCTGACTCTTTGTAGCCCATCAGACTTCTCTTTTCATGGAATTTTCCAATCAAGAATACTGGAGTGGGTAGCCATTTCCTCCTCCATGGGATCTTCGGGACCCAGGGATCAAACCCATGTCTCTTGCATCACCTGCATTGGCAGGCGGATTCTTTACCGCTAACCCCACCAACTGTCACTGCCCAACAATGCAGTGAGTAGACATTTTCCTCTCCACCCCCATGACCACTGGAAAGGATCAAGCAAAGACTATATTGTTTTCCCCAGGGGTGCTGTAGAGAAATGTCTCCATCACGCAGTGGAGTGCCTCAAATGACCTATAGGGACCATCTACTTTTGAGATTCTAAGAACTTTAGTCAAAAGAAAACAGAAACTTAGCAGCAAGAATAAAGCAGCAGCTGCCTTGAAATAATAATATGTTATCTGTTCATAAGTTGTGATGCTAGTTGCCTAGCCTAGTGGAACATAATCTGAACTCTTTTTTTGGACAGTGTCAACGATTTGCATGAATTAACCACACTCCTCCGTATAATCCCCTTTGTGGCCAAGTGCATGCAATTCTGAGACCTCTGGGTTTGGAACTACAGTCTGTGGCTAAGGCATCAAACCAAACTAGGCAGCCCACTTGGGGATCAAAGCAAGAAACTTGGCTGTACTCAATCAATTCTCTGACCAAGTTAGCTAATCACATATTCTTCCCTTACAGTTAATCTCAACTGGGGGTTGGGAGCTGAGAGCTTCATTTAAATGCTACACTTGATGCTAAGACCCACAGAAGCCAAACAGGTAGTTATCTAGGTAGGCATTTGAATGATAATCAATTCTGAAAGGCTCCAGTGGTTCTGGGTCATCTTAAAAAAATTTCACTGGGCTTCCATTTGCCCACTTGTGGCTTATGTCTCCAGGTATTATAATTAATATATTCATTTGTTCTGCATTTTAAAATGTATAACATGCTTTCATGTGCAGTGATTTTACTTAATCTCATCAAACTTGCTGCTTGATAAGGTTTTGTTTCTGTGCATCACACAGTTATATCTTCCCAAAACCAAAGTCTCCAAATGATAAGTGGATAATTCAGCCAAATTGTTTTATTTCAAAATTCATGTACAACACATATGATTGTGTATAAATTTTAATATAAATGAATATTTAACTTGGAATATTTTACTTCAATTTTTAATTTACATGGATTTTTCTTTATTTAGAAACTTAACTTTTACAAAATAATATGTGCTCATTCAAAAAATCAGCTCTACTGAAGTTTATAAAAGTTCTTCTCTCTGCATTCCTATAATTCCACTCCTCAGATATAAGAATGATTAACTGCAATTAATCCTTAAAAACTTGTTGTTGTTGTTGTTTAGTCACTAAATTGTATCTGACTCTTTGTGACCTCAGGGACTGTAGCTTGCCAAGATCCTCTGTCCATGGGATTTTCCAGGCAAGACGACTGGAGCGGATTGCTGTTTCCTTCTGCATAAAGACCTCTTAAATAAGAATACAAACAGTTTCTGTATTACATGTTGGAATATAGCATCCATTTTTAGGTTTAAGTAGTCACTTTTATCAGAAGAAGGCAATGGCAACCCACTCCAGTGTTCTTGCCTGGAGAATCCCAGGGACGGGGGAGCCTGGTGGGCTGCTGTCTATGGGGTCGCACAGAGTCGGACACGACTGAAGCGACTTAGCAGCAGCAGCAGCAGCAGTCACTTTTATCAAAATGATAAAAGTACAGATTGCATGAGTGCTAAATCATGTTCAACTCTTTGTGATTCCCATGGACTGTAGCCCACCAGGCTCCTCTGTCCATGAGATTCTCTAGGCAGGAATACTGGGGTGGGTTGCCGTGCCCTCCTCCAGGGGATCTTCCCAACCCAGGAATCAAACCCCAGTTTCTTGCATTGCAAGTGGATTCTTTACCACTGAGCCATGGGGGAAACCCCATATTTATAGATTAAGAGCCAAATTGTTCTCCACAGCTTATTCAGGAATTAGTAGTCCCCAAACACTACCCTTCTTATTATTTCCTGAGGCAATGATTTAAAATGTTTAGCTATTTATTTTGTATTTACAGTTATATTTCCTGGTAGAATGGTTATATCGCTATTTTTCTTTTCAGTTTAGACATTATTTACAGGCACCACCTCACCTTACCCAACACACAAACCACTTTACCTTATTCCCATCTTACAGATACACTTTATAGAGTATTTTGTGTAGATCAATATTCAGTATTTACATTACTATGAGTGTGCATAGGCTCTTCACATCTGAGCAATGTGGAAATCTATGATTAGCTTTCCTTTCTTGCAATCCTTTTTGTTTCCCTAAGCTTAATAAGGACTGCCCTGGTGGCTCAGATGGTAAAGAATCTGTCTGCAGTGCAGGAGACCCGGGTTCTATCCCTGGGTTGGGAAGATCCCCTGGAGAAGGGAATGGCAACCCACTTGTTTTCTTGCCTAGAAAACCACATGGACAGAGAAGCCTGGCGGGCGTCAGTCCATGGGGTTGCAAAGAGTTGGACTCAACTGAGTGACTAATACACATATAAACTTAATAAATTTTTTTAAACTTATTTGCTTGCTTATTTTTCAATGGACTTGTCACTAAGGCATCCCTAAACTCTCCTAAACCAGTGTAAATCTAAACTCAATATGTTTAAAGATAAACATTTTCCTTTCCTTCTTAAAGGAAACTCTTCGATAAATATATGTTAAGGGAATATCTTTTAAAAGGGAATATTCCTTTTAAAAGGAAATTTGAGTCAATCTATTCTGACATTTCTCATTTATACATAAGCCTATTATTCATACAGTATATATATTTTATAATAGTCATTATTTGGATTGAATATTATACCAAACTATGATTGCATATTATTCATCCTTTTCTGAGTATTTCTTACTGTTTTGCATATGACCAGTTTTCAATAAAATTTCCATGTAGATACAAAATAAAATATGTCTCAAGGGTCAGTGACAATTAGCAAAGTTATTTTTGCTATAATATAATAAAAAAATACTATAATTTTCCTTGACTCTGTGCTTTCCATACATCTCAACAACAACAAAACACCTGTAGGTAACAATCTTCCAGAACTTGTGAAACACATTTGTATTCTGCAAAGCCCTTTGGGAAAGCTCTTGTTGAGTTGGAAGTGTTAGAAATGGAAACGATAGTGATCCTAACAGAAAGAATTCTCACTCATCTATCTCAAGCAGGTACTTACAAGTAGTTGAAATCTGCTTATCTTTCCCTGTCTTCCCACCTCCTCATGCCCACTTTGATCTATATCTAGCAAACCCAGTGTACAAATAATATATATTTTTTCTGGACCATGCTTTTTCTCTTTCCAACCCCTTTCATTTCTTCTTCTGTAATAACCAGTTCCTATTGTTGCTTTGACTTGCTTTGTGAACTACCTCTAAATTGACAGTGTTCCTGACCTGTAGAGCTGGAGTGGCCTGAGGAAAGAATGAAATTCCATTCTGTCTATCACAGCATTCAAGCCCAGCAATCCCAACCCCCTGAAGTCGGATCTGTCTCTGGTGTGCACATTATAATGAGATGGGGTGACTAGAGGACTCCATAAAGTGCTATTTTTTTTTTTTAAACTATGAACCACAGGTGAATTCCAACAATTGTCAGAGTAAGGATGACTATTGTGTGTGCCTCTGGCCACCAACTATGTACCTGGGTTTTTCAAACGTGCAAATGATCTATTTACATGATAGATGAAAGGGAATGACAATGAGAAAACAATTAGAAGGTTTCACATGCATCTTGACAGTAGTCTATTTCATTTCATTTCACAAACACTTTTTAGATATTCTTCAGTTGCTGTTATCTACAAATGTAGATAAGTTCTTTGATTCAAGCTCTCCTTTCCATTCTTTTAGTGTTTTACACAACCTGGATGGAATAGCAAAAGATGAATCACATCTGGTTGCGGGGGTGTATTGACTTACAGCCCAGTTTCATGTTTTCTCCCCAAGATACACCCATGAGCTCTACTCCAGGACTGCTTTCAGCAACTGTAATGTGCTTAAAAGATTTGGGTTTCTAGGATCTGTTAATATAAGAGTATGATTAAGTATTTGTGTAATGCAGACTACATCATGGTCCTTGTTTAAAATGACTTTATGACAAAATTTTAACCAGGCATTTCAATAACCCAAAGTGATAAATGCTCACATTTTCATTAACAGCTGAGGGGAACCATCTCTATAAATTATGAGACTCTAAGCTCTCAGTCTTTTTAACTAAAGTTATATATATAGTGCCTTGTATAATACTTGTTTGGTGCTCAATAATCATTTGTTGAATGAATGAGTCATCATAATCAATTTAGTATTAGTCAATGTCAGTGTGAATTTATCAGTTGCCTTTTCTGTTGGAGTACTAAAGTGCATAGATTCCTAAATATCAAATCAAGGGGTACATCTTAACTCTTTTTTTAAAAACAAAATTTTATTTATAAATTATTTATTTGTGACTGCACTGGGTCTTAGTTGCTATGCTTGGGCTTCTCGTTGTGGAGGCTTCTTATGTTTCAGAGCATAAACTCAGGGACTCATGGGCTTTAGTAGCTGTGGCTCATGGGCCTAGTTGCCATGTGGCATGTGGAATCTTCCTAGCCCAAGGATCGAACCCAGGTCCCCTGCATTGGCAGGTGTATTCTTAATCACTGGACCACCAGGGAAGTCCCACACCTAACTCTTAATGGTTTGCTCTGCTGCATTTCATTTATTAACTACTCCTTTGTTGTTGTTGTTCAGTCACTCGGTCATGTTCTGCTCTTTGTGAGCCCATGGACTGCAGCACACCAGGCTTCCCTGTCCGTCACCATTTCCCAGAACTTGCTCAAATTCATGTCCATTGAGCTGGTGATGCCATCCAACCATTTCATCCTCTGTCATCGCCTTCTCTTCCTGCCTTTAATCTTTCCCAGCATCAGGGTCTTTTCCAATGAGTTGGCTCTTCACATCAGGTGGCCAAAATCACTCCTTTGTCCTCAGTGATTTATTGAGTGATTCAGTGATAAATTATTCCTTTATCCTCAGTTATTTAACTCTCTTCATGGCCTGTTCTCTATCAGCAAATAATTTCTGTTGTCTTGTTGGTCTTCTTCATGGGAGGCACTTCTTTTACTCACTGTGTAAATATCAGCGTTCAGTGTGTCTAATAGCACCTGCTCCTCCCACGATAAATTTTTCCCTGGGGACATCCCACTCAAGCTCATTATCAGTTATGGATTGCATGTGGCACATAAGAGAATGAGAAAGAGAGGCTGCAAGAGACAGGAGTTTCTTTTTCTTCCATCTGACAGGGAGGTCAACCTGAGAAGGTATGGCGGCTCAAGGACATGAGGACTGATACCTGGCTGTCCATTAAGTTTCTCCCATGGTCATTCACAATGCAGCTTTCGCATCTCCAACAGTAGAACCTGCAAATATTCAGGCATCAGGAGAACAGACAAAGGACAAGAGGTGGTAGAGTCTGTCACCCTTCTTGGGAGGATTAAAGCAATCTCCACTCAATACCATGAGCTTCCTTTTCATCAGCCAAAACCCTGTCACAGAGCTACACCCTTCTATAAAAACACTGGGAAATAAATTTATTTATTTTAAAATTTATTTATTTATAATTCATCTGTTTTTGGCTGTGTTGGGTCTCTGGCTGCTGTGTGAGGGCTTTCTCTAGTTGCAGAGAGCAGGGGCCACTCTCTAGTTGTGGTGCATGGGCTTCTCATCACAGTGGCTCCTCTTCTTGTGGAGCACAGGTTCTTGGCATGTGGGCTCAGTAGTTATAGCACAGGAGCTTCATTGCTCCATGGCATGTGGAATGTTCCTGGATCAGGGATCAAACCTGTGTCCCCTGCATTGACAGGTGGATCCTTATCCACTGAGCCACTAGGGAAGTCCTGTTTTATTTTTAAAATCAGAGTTCTGTTTGTAAGGAAGAAGAGAGCTAACAAGATTTATATTCTGATAACTCTCAAAGTATTGCTTTAACTCTGACCTCTACTCTGGATTTATTTATCCAGATGCTCATTAGACATCTTGTTTGGTCACTCAGGTATGCAGTGTGCTTAGCTGCTCAGGCATGTCCAACTCTTTGCAACCCCATGGAGCCTGCAGTCTCCTCTGCCCATGGGGATTCTCCAGGCAAGAATACTGGAGTGGGTTGCCATGCCCTCCTCCAGGGCTCAGTGGTGTCCAGCTCTTTGTAACTTCATGGACTGTAGCCTTCCAGGCTCCTCTGTCCATGGGATTTCCTAAGCAAGAATATTGGAGTGGGTTGCCATTTCCTTCTCCAAGGGATCTTCCCAACCCGGGATCGAAACTGCATCTCCTGCTTGTCAGGCTTATTCTTTACCACTGAGCTTCCTGGGAAGCCCCCATTAGACATCTGCACGAGCACAAAAAGTCACAGTGCCTCTCAAATGCAACATGTCTAAATCCCTAAACTTTGTTAGCATATTTGAGTGGATTTCCTTCCCTCACCATCTCAGCTGCATTCACTGAGTCAACCACATTTTTTTTTTTTAATATCTATTGTATAAGCAGCATGCTAAGAGGTGGCTTTACAGATGTGAATGAAACATGTGCTGTGTGCTAAGTCATTTCAGTCGTGACTGACTCTTTGTGACCCTATGAACTGTAGCTCACTGTAGCTCACCAGTGACTGTAGCTCACTCAGAGGGACAGAATCCCTCTGTCCATGGGATTCTCCAGACATGAATACTGGAGTGGGTTGCTATGCCCTTCTCCAGGGGATCTTCCCTTCCCAGGGATCTAACCCACATCTCTTCAGTCTCCTGTATTAGCAGGTGAATTCTTTACCACTAGTGCCACCCATGGGGAAGCCCCATGAATGAGACATATTGTCTGCCTAAAGGAATCTAGACCTGGGGTGGGAGGTGTTGGGGCTACCCAGAGGGCTTCCCTGGTAGCTCAGCTGGTAAAGAATTTGCCTGTAATATAGGAGACCTCGGTTTGATTCCTGGGTTAGGAAGATCCCCTGGAGAAGAGAAAGGCTACCCACTCCAATATTCTGGCCTGGAGAATTCCATGAACTATGTAGCTCATGGGATCACAAAGAGTCAGACATGATTGAGTGACTTTCACTTTACTTTCAAAGGGATCTAGAAGCTGCCTAAAGGATTTCACAAGAGGATGATGTTAGGTGCTGCTCAGATCCCTCTTCAGGGACATCCTTCCTTCTCTTAGCTGCTAGGTGGATGCTTGCTCTTCCAGAATTGCTCTCAACTAAAGGCTTCATTGCCCATGGTCAAGCACACTTCCCAGGAGAAGCTGATTGAAGAATGAGAGTGAAACCGCTGCTCTCTTGCCTTAAGGTAGGGCCAATATGAACTGTCTCAGCTCTGGAGCTGACAATGAGGTCAGCTGAGGCTTACGGGGTGACTGCATCACAATTCCATTGCTCTGTCTGTTCAGTTTTACTTCATTCAATCAGCCAAAGAGGGATTCCCCCGGGGACTTCCTGAAGGCAGTCCTTTATATAAGAGTCTGTTTGCCAGAGGATCTGATATGCAACAGGGTGCCAGGAGTGGACCTAGGAAACAGAATCTAAAAATGGCATTTTGGAGCTGGGTGAGGGGCACTGTTATGCCATCACTTAGGTAGCCAGTGCACTAATGATAGCCCTGGCATGCTGTATTGGTCCCACTGCTACAACTTGCCCAGCTCCTGAGCTGGAATGGCATCATGGTGGCGGAACGCATCTGGCCTTGAAGCAGTTTGGGGAAAGGGTTATTTTAAAAATTGAACTAGAGGATTGTTGCTGGGGGCAACTGATGCACTATAGAAAGAATGTCAGGGTGAGGATGATAAATCAACTATGAAGGCCAGAGGTGCCTCCCTGGTGGCTCAGCAGTAAAGACAGGAAATTTGGTTTTGATCCCTGGGTCTGGAAGATCCCCTAGAGGAGGGCATGGCAACCCACTCCAGTACTCTTGCCTAGAAAATCCCATGGACAGAGAGGACTGGAAGGCTGAAGTCCATAGGGTCACACAGAGTTGGACATGACTGAAGTGACCAAGCAGCAGCAGCATGAAGGCCAGAGGTTCTTTTTGGCAAATAAAGACATTCTCATCTGCAACCAGAGGGCAGAGAAGAATGAAGATCAGAGCCATAACTGAACTTAAGAGTAGCAGAATCTTGTGTGTGCATGTGCTTAGACATGTCTGATTCTTTGTGACCCCATGGACTGCAGCCTGCCCATCTCCTCTGTCCATAGGGATTCTCCAGGCAAGAATACTGGAGTGGGTTGCCATGCCCTCCTTCAGGGCTCAGTGGTGTCCAACTCTTTGTGAATTCATGGACTGTAGCCCACCAGGCTCCTCTGTCCACGAGACTTTCCAGGCAAGAATACTGGAGTGGGTTGCCATTTCCTCCTCCAGGGGATCTTCCAGATCAGGGATTGAGCCACGTCTCTTATACCTCCTGTATTGGCAGGTGGATTCTTTACCATTGTTTGTGCCACATGGGAAGTCCCAGCAGAATCTTAAAAAAAGTTAAATTCTCAGTCTCAGCAATTCAGCTGTACTAAGTTCGGGGTGTTAATTGGAAAGGACTGGGATTCTGGGCTTCTGTTTCGGTCCAGAGATTAAGAATCTGCCTTACAATGCAAGGAACCCTGGTTCAATCCCTGATCTAGGAAGATTCCACATGTAGCAGGGCAGCTAAGCCCATGCGCTACAACTACTGAGCCTGCGTTCAAGAGCCTGAGAGCTGAAACTACTGAGCCCAGGCACTGCAACTACTGGAGCGCAAGTGCCTAGAGCCTGTGCTCTGCAACAAGAGAAGCCGCCGCAGTGAGAAGCCTGAGCACCACAGTTAGAGAGTAGCCCCCATCGTCACAACTAGACAAAGCTCATGCACAGCAATAAAGAACCACCGCAGTCAGAAAACAAAATAATAAAACAAATAAATCCTCACACAAAAAGAGTGGGACCCTGGAACTGGGATGGGAACATCCAGGTCAATGTATTAAAAAAAGCCTTGCATCCTAGGTTCCTCTGTATCGGTTAGCTCCACAGAAGTGGCCCATGACTCCCTGGGAAAGCCTAACTCTCCCTCCTCTTTGCTTATAGATGACAATGAGGGTTCCGCTTGCAAGACAACATGACCTCCCTTCAGGATGTATGCCACCTCTCTTTCGGGACAGAGAAGAATAACTGTGGCTAAGTCAGACATAATATAGTGAGGAAACCCTGAGTCTTCTAAGACAGGAGATGGACGACACCACAGAGAAGCTACAGAATCTAGCTAGGGCTGTGCATAAGGGACTGAAGATGCTCATCAAGGAGGGCAGAGCATAACATTATAAAAGGAAAACTCAATATAGTACTAAGCTGTGATATAGGACTTAATACCCTGGCAAGGACCCCAAGAGGCTTGGCCAGTGTGCACCTAGGCTGACTCTTGGGAGCTGGGGGACAGTGGTGGTCCATGCTCAGTACAGTATAAATACCAAGACTGCCAGGACTGACAGTCAAAGAGGGTATTAAAAGGCTCAGAAAAGTGGACTGCTAGTAGATAAGTCTAGAAATTCCAACAGCCAAGTCTGTTCTGGGAGTTGGTCTAGAGGATGCTCCACTTACCGAAGTGATAAAAATGTGCTAGGGAGAGTGTCCCCAGCACACTGAGATGCTCAGTGATGGCTACTCTGTATTGGCTGAGACTGACTGTACAGAGGTGCTCTTACAGACCTGGGCTTCCTGATAGCAATGAAGAAGATGGGAACACAGAGACAGGGGCTAGGGATAGTGCTTAGCCGGAAGTCAGGTTGGCCCAATTTCATAATGAGTAGTGAGGCTGGAGATGCAGCCAAGAGAGCTTGACCTGTCAAGAGCTATGGGGATGGTTAATGGAACACAGCATCCTCAGAGGCAAGATTGAAAGTCAGCCAACAAGGATATTGCTCAATCAAATTACTGAAAGAAACTGAGGATGAATATCAGAAGGCTAAAGGAAACTGCTGCCCCAAATATTCATGATTGCATTCCCAGTTTATAGGCTGGGTCTCCAGTAGGAAGGATGCTGCTTCTGATCCACGTGTCTGAGTTGTTACACAAAAGATGAAGTATTTCCTATGAGCACATACACTTCAAACTCAAACCCACACATCACAAATTATGATCCAAAAGCAGCTCTCAATATCAGACTTTACCTCTTGTATTCTTACTTAAATTTTTTTTAATGAAGCATAAAAGGAAGAAAAAATATATTGAATAGGGTCTGTAACTTCAGAGTGATATATACTGTAGACCTCGCATTTCTCTCTCTTTTTTTCCCTCCATTGTATCTTAGATTGGATTGGAGATTTCCAAAACTGACATTGCCAAGAGAAATTCAAGTTTGATCAGCTGAAGAGTAAGGGTTGTTGTTGTCATTCAGTCACTCAGTCATGCCCGACCCTTTGTGAACCCCTGGACTGCAACACACCAGCCTCCCTGTCCACCTTCTCCTGGAATTTGCTCAAACTCATGTCCATTGAGTTGATGATGCCAACCAACCATCTCATCTTCTGTCACCCCTTCCTCCTTCTGCCCTCAATCTTTCCCAGCATCAGGGTCTTTTCTAATGAGTTGGCTCTTTGCATCAAATGGCCTCAGTATTGGAGCTTCAGCATCAGTCCTTCCAATGAATAGTCAAGGCAGTAGGCAGCAAATGGTGCTGGGGTAGAAGGATGAGGGGGAAGGGAAAGGAAGACAACATTCTTTGAGTTGAGCTTTTTGGGATACCTAACAACGTTTGTTTATACCACGGGCTGAATCGTCAGTTAATTGATTCAACATTCAAATACCTACTGTGGGCCAGGCATTCTCTAGGTCTTGAGAAGTCAAAGCTGAATAGGGTGCCATCTATGCTCTCTTGTAACTTCTATCAAGAAACTGAGGCCACTAAACCAAAGATTACATTATTTTAGCGTGACTTTGAATTTAGCAAAAGGATACAGGAGACAGTGGTTGAGTAGCCTTGTTATATCTGTGGCCTTTTAAAATCATTTTCCTTTCTGTATCTGAGGAATATGTCAGCAAGTACCTCTGAGGATCATTTCTGAAGATGCAATGAAACAAAGCACAAAAAGTGCTTAGCAGAGTGCCTAGCGTGTTGTCAGTGTTCTGTTAGTGTTTGCTACCATTGCTGCTGTTGTTACTATGTGCAAGTTAAGAAATGCTTTGAAAAAATTGTATTATCCAGTTTTTAAAATTTTTAATGACTTGGACTCTAGCTTCTAGGGATTAATTAGGAAACAAAAGTGTCTAAAGCTACAATACCTTTGATTTACGAATAAGATTCTCAGTCTTCTACAGGAAAGATTTTTTACTTTTTGTTTTAATGAAAACAAACAAACTTCTCTTTATCTCTATACAACTTTTTCCCATCCATTAACTGAGTCATTCACCCCTTCACTCACGCTCATGAACTCAAAGTGCACTCAATGAGTGCCTGCTCTCCTCTGAGCAATGTGCTAAGTGTAGGAGACACCAGGGTGAAAAGCAGTCCTTGTCCTTAAAACACACTAACTCTTTTCACTCAGCCACAACCCCATGAGTTATAGATTGTTGTTGTTGTTTTTTAGTCACTAAGTTGTGTCCGACTCTTTGTGACCCCACGGACTGTAGCCTGCCAGGCTCTTCTGTCCATGGCATTTCCCAGGCAAGAATACTGGAGTAGGTTGCTGCTGCCTTTTCCAAGATATCTTCCCCACCCAGGGATCAAACCCATGGCTCTTGTCCTGTCTCCTGCATTGCAGGTGGTTTCTTTACTGCTGAGCCACTGGGAAAACCCTTCATTATAGATTATTAGGTTCTTTTTTCAAATAGATGAATCCTCAGGTCAGAAAGACTAATTCATTTGTCCAATTATAGCCAGAGAGGGGCAGGGCCAGACTAGGGGCCGAGTCCTTCGATTGACGATGAAGCCTGTGCTTTTTTTCTTTGCCAGACTGGATAGTGTTCCAGGTAGAAGGAATGATCAATCTTCTTGTGACTAAGCAGACTTCTATAACCTGAAGTCTGAGATGTGATGTTTAACCAAGTCGAAGCAGCCCCCACCCACACTGGCACCAAGAGAGGCTTTTGTAGGAGAACGTTTGGCAGTAACCAGGACAATTGTTCTGGTCACTTGAATGTAAAAAATATGAAGTTGGACGAGAACAGTTATCTTAATAGACCATGAGTTTATAAATAGCTGTTGGGCGCAGACTACATATCAAGAAGAAGCTAAAAAGAAAGAACTCAGGTGTCAAATGGGCGTGATATACTCAAGTTTGCCAGTGCTGTCTAAAGTACCCTGAAAGTTGAATCCAAGGGAGCATCAACACCACTTGTGTCCAGAGCAGAACTGAGCAATGAAGCTCTAAGACCAGACAATTTGGATGGGCCTTATAGAAACCTTAACTATCAAAGAAACAACCAGTAAGGAACAAAATTCATTTAGAGTATTAGATTATATACACTTTGGGAGTTTTGTTTCAAAGAGTAAAAAAACGAACCTCTCCTGACATTTACTGTAGCCACTAAAACTGACTGCCTCTATCTTTCCAGGGACCAGAGAAGGCTACTGTAATGAATCTGCACCGAAAAATAAGGCACACACACGTGTATATGCATGACCTCTGTCAAATATTTTTGTGATTAATAAATACAATGGAGATTGAAATTCAAAATCCATGAGGTTTTAGTCCTTAGTCCTGCTTTCTGAAAATGCTTAAAATACTCTTTGATTTTCATTTGACATACTTCCCCTTCCATCTGTTTGGAAAGAACACAAGAACAGAAGACACAGAACAGAGAATGGCACAATTTCTAGGAAAGGGTTTCAGGTTTCAGACTGACCATGAAAACAGCCAGTGACATGAATTTCACTTCCTTCAAGTTTTTAAAGGAGGGTGGGGTCGGGGCCAGGAGGTGAGGGATGGACAGGATGGGAAGGCCATCAGAGAAAGTAATAGATATGCAGACACTTTCTTTCTAGACAGCCCTAGATGAAGAGCCTGCCATCTGATTGATGAGATCAATGCAGGTAACTTAACGGCGTAATTCATTCTCTGAATGATTTCTTTAAACAAGAAGCCTTAATTATCTGTTGTGGCTGACTCTACAGACTAAATTAACCAAATAACCACAAGTTTGCCTTTCTTTTTCTGTCTCGGGTAGATAATCATTTTAAGAATCAGTGAAAGCTGCTGTACTAATTAGAGGATGGTCTGAAAAGACCTTAAAAATAACTAACTCCAGAAACAAACGCAGCAGAAGATGTGAGTAAAGATGTTTCCATTCAATCTCATTGCAGAACTGTGCCCAGTTCTCCCAGAAAAAGTGTTTACTTAGCTTGATTTAAATAGAGATTAGGGAGTGAGCAGATGGAGCTTATTTGAGGTTGGCGGGCTTGCTGGTTGGACTGAGTGGATGGAGACTGGGTGGGGAGACAGCAGGGAGGAGGGTTGGAAGGAGAAAAGCAGGATATTCCAAGCAGGGTGGCTGTTTCCAAAAATCCTTCACTCCCATAAAATGCTGGAACCTGGAAGTGGATCTGAATTTGGATTTCAGGAAACCAAAATCGTAAAACATGTTTGACCTGGCTCTATTACGTAAGCAGAAAGAGTGTCAGAGCTAAAGATCTAGGTTCAGAAAATCCGCTAAACCAGATTGGGCTACTTTTGATTTATGTGGGGAATTCAGCTGATGATGGTCTCAACCTTCAGCCCTCACCTTCCTTTCAAACTTCTCAGTCAGTGATTCTAGGAAGAAAAAATAAAATTCATATTCTGGGGCATAGATGGTTAGATGAACCCTGTCCAAAAGACTTTTCCATTCTGTAACTCTCTCAGATGCAGCAGCCACAACTCACATGTGACAACGGAACACTTGAGTATGAGGGCTGCTTTTTTCATTCCTGTTGTCAGATAAAAATTCAGTAAATTAGAAAAAAATGAGGATAGATTTATTTTTTAATAGTAAATCTACCTTTCAATGATGGGCTTCCCAGGGGGTTCAGATGGTAAAGAAACCACCTGCAGTACAGGAGACCTGGGTTCAACCCCTGGGTTGGGAAGATCCCCTAGAGGAGGGCATGGCAACCCACTCCAGTATTCCTTCCTGGAGAAAGAATTCTCTTTCTTGCCTTCTCCAATGGACAGAGGAGCCTGGAGGGCTACAGTCCTGCCAATGGGGTCCCAAAGAGTCAGGCACGACTGAGCGACTAAGCACACACACACACCCCTTCCAGTAACACCCAGTGCCACAGAAAGGAACATTTAGAAACTGGTATTTCTCAGTATGGGCTTTCTATTAGGGCTTGATAAGTACAGACATAGTAAAAGGCAGAAAACAAGTGAATGATAAACACTGAGTAATGCAGAATTCAGAGACTAGGTCTATTGGTGCTTTGGTTCAATAAGTTAAAAAAAAAAAAAATCAGGGATCCCAAATCTGTTTCAAAGAGTCAAACTGGTCAGGAATAAAGTCTAAGACAAGTGCAACTACATAGAGAGATTCTGAACTCTGAAAACCCCTCTGTTTTCTGCTGGTTCCTATTTCTTTAGTCATCAAATCCTAGTAGAAATCTCTTATTGAAAAATATCAGTTCTTAGACTTTCTTATTGTACTGGGTGCCTCTGGGAGATAGATTTACTAATATTTTTTCTTCTAGCCAGAAATACATTCTTTCATCTTTACTTACATACTGTTTTACATGGAAAAAAGGAAAAAATATATATATACCACAAAAGTTCATATGCTGTGTTCATTAGCCACATATGGGTACTGATGATTGAATTGGGCAATGCAGATATTGAACATTTTTATCATCACAGAAAGTTGTACCATATGGCAGTGGTCAGAGTATACCATGGAAATGAATTTTTTTCTACCTAAGACTACCAACTGGAGTGTGAGAATAGGGGGGATTTAATCTTGGAAGATTTATAAAGTGAATTCTCAACATAAGTAAACACTAGCTTGATTTTGTATGTTTTGAGAAAGAGAAATATAAAATAGTCAGGTCAACTGTATTTCAAATTAAAAAGCATGTATACAGATTCTTATAAAAATCAGGACTTCAGTTCATATTATGGCTAATTAATACTGAGAAACAGAATTCAGGAGAGAAGTATACACCTGTATATAAAGGAGGGGCAGAGGGAGGGTTAAGAAGTCAACTCTTCAAAGCTGAGGCGTTTATCATTTGTAGGCTCTCTGTGGGAACCAATGAAGACTAAGCACACACCTTTCTGTAGGTGTCATGAAGAGAAGGGGCAGAAAGGAAAAGAAACTAAGAAAGAAGCAGAACTGGGCTATTGGGGTGTAGGTCTTGATTGTGAATAAATTATTAGCTATTTTCCCCTCTCTTTGAAATTCAAAATGCATAGGCCAAACTCTCTGAGGATGCTGGCATGCCTTCCCTGGAGAACTTTAATCTCAGGACTTCAGTGACTCAAGCCAGAGAAATGTAATCTCCCAGAGCACTTGTTGCAAGAATGAAAGCAAAGGGAGCCCTTGATCTATTATGTAACTGATGTCTGCAGAGGGACTTTGAGAGACCAATGTGAACTGTGATATAGAAATATCTCATAGATTTCAGATACTCCTCAGAAAACACAGGACCACAAGACAGTGAATAGATTACACCGTGCCATTAACAGAATCTCACCCTCTGTAAAACATGCTATTTTGCCTCCACATTGTTTCAATTTTCATAATCTCTTCAGAATTCCAATGTGAGTAGTTATCCAACTGGTTTGTAGAATACATAGAAGGAAACATATTTGATATCTGGGACAGAGTGACTGTAGAAAATTCACTCCAGACAAGCACAGCTATGGAAATGTCAGTCATCCCAGTTACAACTTTGTGAGTGATCCATCCAGCCAGCTGGACACTCCCCGGAGCCCTGGGATCCCCACTGACACTGTATGCTATCCACTGGGGTTTGCAGGGTGGGCATGAAGTAAATTATAGGCAAATGGACAAAAAGCACTTGAAGACATGGAGTAGAAAAAGAAGCAAAATTATTTTTTCATTTTTTTGTCCACACCATGTAGCATACAGGATCTTGATTCCCCAGATTGGGGATTGAATCCATGCCTCCTGCACTGGAAGTGCAGAATCTTAACCTCTGGACTGCCAGAGAACAAACTTATGGTTGCCAGGGGGGAGGGATGGGGGAAGGGATAGTTAGGGAGTTTGGGATCAACATGCACACTGCTATATTTGAAATGGATAATAACCAACAAGGTACTATACTGTATAGCACAGGAAATTCTGCTCAGTGTTATGTGGCAGCTTCGATAGGAGGGGAGTTCTGGAGAGAATGGATACATATATATGTATAGCTAAGTCTCTTTGCTGTCCATGTGAAACTATCACAACATTGTCAATTAGTTACATTCCAATACAAAATTAAAAGTTTTAAAAAATTAATTAATTTTAAAAAAGAAAGAGAAAAGAAATGAGAGGGAAGAAAGAAAAGATGGAGAGAAGAAGAGAGAGACAGAGACAGAAAATATAAGTGATGGGGAGAAATGTGATGTCGCCTGAAATCATTTTGAGTGCCACTCAATGAAGCCATGCTTGCTTTATATGTTTGTACACAGTTATCAGCCTTTGACTGTGTGGATCACAATAAACTGTGGAAAATAAGAGATGGGAATACCAGACCACCTGATCTGCCTCTTGAGAAACCTATATGCAGGTCAGGAAGCAACAGTTAGAACTGGATATGGAACAGACTGGTTCCAAATAGGAAAAGGAGTACCTCAAGGCTGTATATTGTCATCCTGCTTATTTAACTTATATGCAGAGTACATCATGAGAAACGCTGGGCTGGAAGAAGCACAAGCTGGAATCAAGATTGCTGGGAGAAATATCAATAACCTCAGATATGCAGATGATACCACCCTTATGGCAGAAAGCGAAGAGGAACTCAAAAGCCTCTTGATGAAAGTGAAAGAGGAGAGTGAAAAAGTTGGCTTAAAGCTAAACATTCAGAAAACGAAGATCATGGCATCTGGTCCCATCACTGCATGGGAAATAGATGGGGAAACAGGGGAAACAGTGTCAGGCTTTATTTTTTGGGGCTCCAAAATCACTGCAGATGGTGACTGCAGCCATGAAATTAAAAGACACTTACTCCTTGGAAGGAAAGTTATGACCAACCTAAATAGCATATTGAAAAGCAGAGACATTACTTTGCCAACAAAGGTCCATCTAGTCAAGGCTATGGTTTTTCCAGTGGTCATGTATGGATGTGAGAGTTGGACTGTGAAGAAAGCTGAGCGCCGAAGAATTGATGCTTTTGAACTGTGGTGTTGGAGAAGACTCTTGAGAGTCCCTTGGACTGCAAGGAGATACAACCAGTCCTTTCTAAAGGAGATCAGTCCTGCGTGTTCTTTGGAAGGAATGATGCTAAAGCTGAAACTCCAGTACTTTGGCCACCTCATGCGAAGAGTGGACTCATTGGAAAAGACTCTGATGCTTGGAGGGTTGGGGGCAGGAGGAGAAGGGGATGACAGAGGATGAGATGGCTGGATGGCATCACCGACTCGATGGACGTGAGTTTGAGTGAACTCCGGGAGTTGGTGATGGACAGGGAGGCCTGGCATGCTGCAGTTCATGGGGTCGCAGAGAGTCAGACACGACTAAGCGACTGAACTGAACTGAACAGAACTGAACTGACACAGTTATTTGTCCAAGAGGCATATACTGAGTATTTATGATGCCAAGCCTCTAAGGGGGTGCCAAGACTTGTCAAATGGACCAGAAAGTGTACCACTGAGGATGGCCCAAGAATCATCTCTTTATAATTTCAGCACTGAATTATATTAGAGAGTCAAAGAAATGCACCGAGTTAACAGTTAAAATAAAAATCTCAGTGAAAGAACAGTAATAAAATGGTCCTTTTGAAATGCTTTAAGCCTAGTATTTCTCGTCACTCATTTCTAATTCCACCTTGAAATCTCTTCTGGCTTCTCTCACAAATTCTTAACAGTCTTTCCACACTTTATATCAATTACTACTTTGACAGACTATAATAAAGAAGTCAATTTGGCCTGCCTTTAGTGGCTTGCTGCTTTGTTATTAACCTTTTTTTTTTTCTTACTACACATACTATATTTCAATTTAAAGAGAACCAGAAAAACACAAGTGCACCATTGCCCAATTAGACTTGGGCCTGAAGCTGAAGATCATAGTTTATTTTCATTTTTTACCTTTATTTGGGAATGATGCAATGACCATCCATTTCTGACTGTGACTGGGAAAAATTTTTTTTTTCTCAGTTTAAAAACAAAATCATATCCTAGAAAGAAAAAAAATAATAAAATAAAAACAGATTTAGAAAGCCCATGTGCAAGAGGGACAAAGTGGAAAACTACAGAAAACAAAACATAATGTAAATCACAAAATAAAAACCCTTGAAGGCCATGCAAAAACCTGCACACAGATAATTATATCAGCTTTATTCATAACTGCCAAAAGCTGAAAGTAACCAGGATGTCCTTCAGTAGATGAATAAATAAATAAACTGTGTTTACATCTAGATAATGTAATATTACTCAACATTGGGAGTAAAGGTCTATCAAGCCATGAAAAGATATGGAGAAATCTTAAATGCATATCACTAAGTTAATCAAGCCAGTCTGAAAAGATATATACTGTGATTCCAACTATAGGACATTCTGGAGAAGACAAAACTATGGATGTGGTAAAAAGAGCCGTGGTTGGCAGGGTTAGTAGGGGTGGGGAGAGATGAACAGGCAGAGCACACAGGATTCTGGGGACAGTGAAGCTAGTCTGTGTGCTATTCTAATGGTGGGTACTATTATCATCATATATTTGCTCAAACCTATAAAATGCAGAACTCCAAGAATGAACGCAAAAGTAAACCATGGTCTGTGGGTGATTATGCTGTGCCACTGGGAGATGCTGATGATGGGGAAGGCTGTGCAGGAGTGGGGCAGGGTATATGGGAAATCTCTGTGCTTCCCCTCAATAGTGCTTCGAACCTAAAACTGCTGTGTAAAAAGTCTTAATAAAACCCCAAACCCCATAACTAAATCAATAAAATTAACTGATTAAAAACAAACAGTGATTATGCTTTAACCAAGTCTACCTAATCCTAAAACATCTAGAACCCAGTGCCCTAGAAATGGTCCCACTATTCAAGTGGTTCCTGTAGATGACCCACTTTGGCCCTCCACCTTCTGCCACAGATACACACAGGAGTGGGCCCCACCAGCACGTTTTTCTTGGCAATTTCCTTGTAATAACTTCTCCTTCTTTGCCAGGGCTTGGCAGCCTTACCTTTAGCATCTGAGGGCAGAGTCTGATTCACCACTCAGAAGCTGGGAGATGGCTTCATTGCTACTGCAAAATCTTCTTAGAACACAGCCTCCTAATTTCAGCAGGCTTCACAGAGTCTGCCACATTTTTGCTCATCACTTCAGGTAATGTGACCCTTCCAGAAGAAGCACCAGTGGATGGCTCCAGCCCAGGCCTGGCGGCTATTCTCTACTTACCTGGGCTCCTGCATTAAGCAGTCCTGGGTTAGGCTTACTAAGGTTCTTGCTTTGCCAATCCAGCATTCATCCTGGGCCGCTTTACTGATGAGCATGGATATGCTAAAGAACGCTATGGAAGGAGCCACATCACTGTCCCTGTCTGCTCTCCTACAGAGACATAGCTGTTGCTCTTGATTCACAGCCACCCAAACCCATCATGATGGATGCAGCAAGCACAAAAGGACAACTGACTCAACTCTGGACCTATATTCTTTCTTAGCATCTTTCCTCTGGACACCAACCTCAGACTGGCAGGCAGTTTCTGAGTTTCAAAATCAGATGAGCATTTAGGCACTTGAATGAGAACAATACGGTGAAAGTTTTAAAGCTCTTCAAGAAGAGGCTTGTATGGTTAATATTTGAATTGATATAAACATGATGGTTAGAGGAGAGAAAGTGAGTTGCTCATTGTATTACAAAATGGGAAATCAGAAAGGGAAGAACTGATATTGTTAAAGTAATTAAGACAGGAAGCCATAAAACTGTGGCCATAATGCCTTGGCAGCTGAGTAAACCAGAGAAATCTAAGCCAGAGTCAGTTTTGGTAAATGCTTCAAGATTAAGAAGTTGAAACTTGAGAACAACCAATCACAAACAGAAAACTAGGCTTTCCCAAATAAAGCAACTGCTTAAGCTATGAACTGAACTGAACTGAACTGAAAGTCGCTCAGTCGTGTCGACTCTTTGCGATCTCATGGACTATACAGTCCATGGAATTCTCCAGGCCAAAATACTGGAGTGGGTAGCCTTTCCCTTCTCCAGGGGATCTTCCCAACCCAGGGATCGAACCCAGGTCTCCCGCATTGCAGGCAGATTCTTTACCAGCTGAGCCACAAGGGAAGCCCACTTAAGTTATAGTCAACCCTATAATTTCTTGCATCACTTCTGTGTCTGCTCCCTTTGCTTCTTCCAGCTGAGTGCCCTTATCACTTGCAGTTTGGTATTGCCACGTTTCAATCTGTGTGCTGTGCTTCATTGTTCAGTCATGTCCTACTTGCCATGGTGTCACAAAGTTCCAATCTATATTGAGTTCAGTTCAGTCGTTCTGTCATGTCCGACTCTTCATGACCCACGGATTGCAGCACACTAGGCATCCCTGTCCATCACCAGCTCCCAGACTTTACTCAAACTCATGTCCATTGAGTCAGTGATGCCATCCAACCATCTCATCTTCTGTCATCCCCTCCTCCTTCCACCTTCAATCTTTCCCACCATCAGGGTCTTTTCCAATGAGTCAGTTCTTCGCATCAGGTGGCCAAAGTATTGGAGTTTCAGCTTCAGCATCAGTCCTTCCAGTGAACACCCAGGACTGATCTCCTTTAGGATGAACTGGTTGGATCTCCTTGCAGTCCAAGGGACTCTCAAGAGTCTTCTCCAACACCACAGTTCAAAAGCATCAATTCTTCGGCGCTCAGCTTTCTTTATAGTCCAACTCTCACATCCATACATGAATACTGGAAAAACCATAGCCTTGACTAGACAGACCTTGTTGGCAAAGTAATGTCTCTGCTTTTTAATATGCTGTCTAGGTTGATCATAACTTTTCCTCCAAGAAGCAAGCATCTTTTAATTTCATGGCTGTAGTCACCATTTGTAGTGATTTTGGAGCCCAAGAAGATAAAGTCTCTCACTGTTTCCATTGTTTCCCTATCTATTTGCCATGAAGTGATGGGATCAGATGCCATGATCTTAGTTTTTTGAATGTTGAGTTTTAAACCAGCTTTTTCACTCTCCTTTACATTTTCTGCCATAAGGGTGGTGTCATCTGCATATCTGAGGTTATTGATATTTCTTCTGGCAATCTTGATTCCAGCTTGTGCTTCATCCAGCCCAGTATTTCTCATGATGTACTCTGTATCTAAGTTAAATAAGCAGGGTGACAAAAAACAGCCTTGATGTACTCCTTTCCCAATTTGGAATCAATCCAATGTTCTGTGTCTGATTCTAACTACTGATTCTTGACCTGTATACAGGTTTCTCAGGATACAGGTAAGGTCATCTGGCATTCCCGTCTCTTAAGAATTTTCCACAACTTGTGATCTACATAGTCAAAGGTTTTAGTGTAGTCGATGAAGCAGAAATAGATGTTTTTCTGGAATTCTCTTGCTTTTTCTATAATGCAATGGTTATTGGTTGATCTCTGGTTACTCTGCCTTTTCTAAATCCAGTTTGTACATCTGGAAGTTCTCTGTTCACGTACTGTTGAAGGCTCACTTGGAGAATTTTAAGTATTACATTGCTAGCATTTGAAATGAGTGCAACTGTGCAGTATTGCCTTTCTTTGGGATTGGAACGACAACTGACCTTTTCCCATCCTGTGGCCACTGCTGAGTTTTCCAAATTTGCTGGCATATTGAGTGCAGCACTTTCACAGCATCATCTTTTAGGATTTGAAATAGCTCAGCCAGAATTCCATCACCTCCACTAGCTTTGTTCCTAGTGATGCTTCCTAAGACCCACTTGACTTCTTACTCCAAGATATCTGGCTCTAGGTAAGTGCTCACACCATCGTGGTTGTCTGGGTCATTAAGGTCGTTTTTGTATAGGTCTTCTGTGTATTCTTGCCACCTCTTTTTAATATCTTCTGCTTCTTTTAGGTCCATATTGTTTCTGTCCTTTATTTGCCCATCTTTGCATGAAATGTTCCCTTGATATCTAATTTTCTTGAAGAGATCTCTGGTCTTGCCCATTCTATTGTTTTTCTCTATTTCTTTGCATTATTCACTTAGAACAGCTTTCTTATATCTCCTTGTTATTCTTTGTAACTCTGCATTTAGATGGGTATATCTTTCCTTTTCTCCCTTGCCTTTCACGTCTCTTCTTTTCTCAGCTATTTGTAAATCCTCCTCAGACAACCCTTTTGCCTTTTTGCCTTTCTTTTTCTTCAGGATAGTTTTGATCACCTCCTCCTGTACAATGTCATGGACCTCTAGCCATAGTTCTTCAGGGACCCAATCTATCAAATCCCTTGAATCCATTTCTCTCTTCCATGGTATGCATCAGCTATATGTATACATATATCCCTTGCCTCTTGAGCCTCCCCTACTGCCCACACCCCACCCTTCTAGGTCGCCACAGAGCACCAAGCTGAGCTCTCTGTGCTCTATGGCAGCTTCCCACTAGCTAATTTATTCATGGAAGTGCACATATGTCAATCCCAATATCCCAGTTCACCCCACACCCTTACTGTACCCACACGTCCATTCTCTAAGTCTGTGTCTCCATACCTGCTCTGCAAATAAGTTCACCTGTGCCATTTTTCTAGATTTCACATATATGTGTTATAATTCAAACAGACACATGCACCTTGCTGTTCATTGCAGCACTGTTTACAGTATCCAGGACATAGAAGCAACCCAAATGTCCATCAACAGAGGAATGAGTAAAGAAGATGTGGTACATATATATAATGGAATATTACTCAGCCATAAAAGGGAATGAAACTGGGTCATTTGTAGAGACATGAATGAACCTAGAGTCTGTCTACAGAATGAAGTTAGAAACAAATATCCTCATTACCTTTTCCCCTTAAAGCTCCCTTTCTTCTGACAGACACCTATCATTTAAAGATACCAATGATCTCAAAACTGACTTTTCTTTTCCCCCTTTGCACTTATTTTCTGTGAATTTCTGTACTCAGATTTAACACTGTTAGCCTGGGCCTTAGAATCAGACAGATCTCAAGTGGACAGTTCCACGACTTATGAAGCGTATGACTGCGAGCGAATTGTTGAAATTTATCCTGTTTTCCCCAAGCATGCTTTATGGGGTAACTGGCAGAATTCAGTAAGTTCATGCATGTGAAAGTATGTCATCACTGCGTGATTATACCCGGCGCCTTGCCAGGCCTGGTGGCAGCCTCCTTTCCCACAGCCTCCTCACCCTCTTGTAACATTCTCACCATGTCTTCCCATTGTGCTGTAGAATCTGGGTTTTCCTCCTTCTTTAAGTGCTACCCCCAAGATCTTTTCATGAATGCCCTTCATCTTTTTACCTCTAGATATAGGTGAGCAGCTAGGTGGCTTTCTTGGTGCCTCCTCACCCATGCCAACAGCTCCAGGGGATCCCTCAGATGCATGGGTCCCACCTGTACAACTTCACCCTGAGGATTACTCTCAAGCTCTCAACCCCATTTCCCCCTGCCTGCTTGATATGTTTCTGTGAATGTCCAAACCTCACCTCAAGCTCCACTCCATACTTCTAAAACTCTGCATTCTTGTTACACAATGCTTCCACCCCTTGGATCATCGGGAACCATGGATTTGCCTACACCAGCCTTATCACGTAGAGAAACATCTCTATTGGCTTACATTGCATTGACTTGTCACACCTTCATTCATAAGATGGTCATATGAAGAGAAAGTCTGCAAATAACAAATGTTGGCTAGAATGTGGACAAAAGAGAACCCTTGTACACTATTGGTGGGAATGTAAATTGATGCAGTCACTATGGAAAACAATATGGGGGTCTTTAAAAATTAAAACTAGAGCTACTGTATGATCTAGCAATTTCACTCCTGGGGTATACATCTGGGAAAAAACAAAAGCAGTCATTCAAAAAGATATATGTACCCCAATACTCACAGTAAATCTGGTCCCTGCACCCCCAACACCAAACTAAACCTTGGAGACAGAGTTTTGGGTGAAGCTGAAAAGAATAGCTTTTTTGCTTTGCCAGGCAAAGATAGCCACAGTGGGCTAACATCCTCAAAACTGTGTCCAAACCCAAAGAGGGTAGTGAGGAGTTTTACAGTAATGTTTCAAAAAGGCATGATCAGCTTGTGGACATTCTTCTGATTGGCTGGTGGTGAGTTAAGTAGGAGTCAGCATCAGCCTTCTGGTTCTGTCTGGTCTGGGGCGTACGTGCTTATGAGCAGCATGCAGTTAACCTTTCGCACCTGGTGCGGGTTTCAGTATCTGACAAACAGCTCAAGGATATTGTTATGTATACCCCTTGAGAGGGAGCCAGGACCCTGTCCCAGGGCTGCACCATTTTTTCTTAATTGCTTCTCCCTTGCCTCTGCATCCACTCCTTCCACTGATTAGCAACCATTTGAACCTGCTTGTTAGAACTCAGGGAAGGCCAAGGAGCCTGAATAAAGCCTATTTCTTGTAATAAATAAATTGGGGGGAGGGGCACACAGAAAGGCTTCTGTACCCAGAAGCCCCAAAGGGTTCTGCTTGGTTTCAATAACAGCACTATTTACAATAACCATGATATAGAAGCAACCCAAGTTCCACCAATAGATGAATGGATGAAGAAGATGTGAGATATATATATACAGTAGAATATTACTCAGCCATAAAAAGAATGAAATTTTGCCCTTTGACAATATAGAAGGACCCAGGGAACATTATGCTTAATGAAATAAGTCAGACAGATAAAGATAAATATATGATATCACTTATATATGGAAATTGAAAAATAAAACACAAGAATGTATATAACAAAACAGAAATAGACCCACAGATAGAGAAAACAAATGTATGGTTTATCTGTTGGGAGAGGATAGGGGGAGGGGCAAGATAGAACTGTGGGACTAAGAGATACAAACTGAAATATAGAAAATAGATAAACAACAGGCAGGGATATATTGTATAGCACAGGGAATTATAGCCATTATTTTGTAACAGCTTTTAATGGAGTATAATTTACAAAAACACTGAATCATTAGGCTGTACACCTGAAACTAGCATAATGCTGTAAATCAAATAAGCTTCAATGAAAAAATAGAAAAAGAAAAAAGAAATGTTATTTCTTATGATGTTCTGCATTAAATTTCTTTTTTACAATGATGTTTACAATTTATAAAATTGGAGGAAAGAATTTGTAGCTTGTAAATAAAGAACATAATCTAATCATTCACACATATATGCTATCGTAAAGCTAGGATATATGTAAAAGGCAGACCAGAATGATCATGCATCCTAGCTCATTCAAAGACAGCGTCTGAACCTAAACATATTAAGCCACAATGGGGTCACCACAGAAAAAATAAATGCTGTAAGTTTGCAAGCCATAACAGAGAGACAGGAAACAGAGTCATACTAATTAAATTAATATATGGCATCAGCAGGGCAATGACATTTGTGAACATCCCATGTGTGTGTGCTAAGTCGCTTCAGTACTGTCTGACTCTTTGTGACCCCATGGACTATAGCCACCTCCAGGCTCCTCTGTCCAGGGGTTCTCCAGGCAAGAGTATTGGAGTGGGTTGCCATGCCCTCCTCCAGGGGATCTTCCTGACCCAGGGATCAAACACACATCTTTTATGTCTCCTGCACTGGCAGGTGGATTCTTTACTACTGAGCCACTTGGGAAGGTATGGTTTTTCGCATCATTTTGTAAGTGCAGACCGTCTCCTGATGATCAGCTCGTTGCCTCTAGCACAGCCTGGGCTTCTTGTGAAAGGCAAACACAGATGCAGCCTAGAGCTGCTGGGTTGTACAAGCTTATGGGCCAAAATTTCTGCGGTCTTTAGCCAAAGCAGAACACCAGTCCATTGGCACAACTGAAAGCACAATTTAAAAGCATGCATAAGTGCCAGCATTTACAGGGATTTAAAAAAAGACATTTGTAGAGAGCAAAATACCATTTTTAAACCTGGTTTTGTTGGGCCTTAATTAAAGAGGCCTTTCCCCCCTTTTCTGCCACTTGGGCTGTGGGATTGCAGCCTCTCCTGGCTTGGTGAAGGATTTCATTGGTTCTCGGGCTAATTAGGAAGGACTCATACTGCTCCCCAGCCTCCTGAAAGGCCAGAACAAAGGCGGCTGCTGGTAGATTGCAGTTCTGCCTCAATTGCAGAGGCTCAGGAGTAAAAGAAAAAGAAAAGCTTTTGAATAGAAAAGCCTTTTGATGCTGTGAAAGAAATTAAGAAGTAAAACAGAGGCCGAGCCGCTGCTGCACACAGCTCTCCACACAGACTCATTGTGTATAGGAACAAGGTCAACAAAAGCTTGTCTGATACCGAACACCTTGCACTAAAGAGGCATCTATTAGCGCCCGCTTCCCGGGCTCTCCTGCTTCGGAGCACTTTCCCAATCAGACCGTCTGGTGCCGCGATAAACACAGATAAATAGGAGCAGCATCACGCTTTCATGGAAACAATTAATGCATGATTTCCTTGTTGATTGTTTGCAAATATAGCCCAAACAATTGTGTTTTCTTCTTTGGATCAAACGAAAATAAAGCTGCTCAGAAAAAAAGAAAAAATCACCATCATTATACTAGCATCTCATTGTTCCACCCAAATTTCAACACCTCTCTCTCTCTCCATATTTTAAAACAATTGCAGTTTAACCAAATAATGTGAGGGAAAATGCACATTTTTTTTCCTCTGTAGAAGAATGGAAATCTTAAATGTTGATGAATATTTTTTTTAATTGCATGGATCAATTAGTTGCAAGTAACTGAAGTTAAACATGCCCATCTGTTCTGAAACATGCAGTCTTTCCTCACAGGGCTTCCAATGGAAGTCCTTTGTCTAATTCTATGATTTTGAAAATTGGGTGTCTCTTTTTTTCAGACCTCTAGTTCCAAACAATGATAATTATCCTTTATTGAGCCCTTATATGCCACCTACCATGCTAAGTACTCCACATGCATTATCTCACTTAACTTCCCAAAATCTATGACTTAAGCACTATTATTACCTGCAGTATACAGATGAGGAAACCAAGGCTCTGAGAGGCTTAACATGAGAAGAAAGATACAGCTATTGGGGTATGGTAGCGATTTGAAACCATGGCTTTCTACCTTCAGAACCTAAACTTTCAACACTGAGCTATTACGGTAGAATTTTAATTTTTTTTAATTGAAATATAGTTGATTTCTGTTTCAGATGTACAGCAAAATGATTCAGCTATATATATTTGTATATATTCATATATATATGCTTTTTCATGTTCTTTCCCATTACAGTTTATTACAAGATATTGAGTATATTTCCCTGTTATACAATAGGTTCTTATTGTGTATCTATTTTACATATAGTAGTGTGTATCTGCTATTCCCAAATTCTCAATTTATCCCTCCCTTCCTTCCCTCTTTGGTAACCATAAGTTTGTTTTCAATGATTGGAGATTATTTCTGTTTTGTATATAAGTTCATGTGTCTTTTTTTTTTTTAGATTCCACATATAAGTGGAATCATAAAGACATTTGTCTTTCTCGGCCTGACTTCATTTAGTACGATAATCTCTAGGTCTATCCACATTCCTGCAAATGGCATTATTTCATTCTTTTTAAAGGTTGAGCAATATTCCACTCAAACGTATCTTCTTTATCCATTCATCTGTCAATGGAGATTTAGGTTGCTTCTATGTCTTGAGTATTGTAAATAGTGCTGCTATGCAGGAATTTTTATATTAATGTGTGAGTAATAATATAGAATTACACAATCAGAAATTATGTAACCCACACTCCTCAATACGCTGATAAGAAATTAACTTCAGAGAAGTTGGAGAATTTGTTCATGCTCACCTAGCTGATTTGGTGAATTACAGTTTCCTAATTTCACAGAGCTTCTGCATGGGAATGTTCTCTAACTACAGTGTGAATGAGGATCACAGCAAGTATATATTCTAGCAGATACTCCCCACCACCACAGTTTCTCATTCAGCTGGTGTAAACAGAGTCCCAGCATCTGCTTTTCTAACAAGTTCCCAGATGAGCTGATGTGGCTGGTCTGGGAACCACACTTTGAGAACCACCGTCCTAGCATCACACTGCTTCTCACTCAACTATGAAGTGAAAAGACTGATAAAGAGGATGAATAGACTTAAGCAGCAAAATAGTTGTAATTTTAGTCAATTCAACTAAATGAGTCTCAGAGATGCCATCTTGCATTTTGCATCCTTTTTATCCATTTGATGGTCACATGAGAAAATCTGGGAAAGGCTAAAACAAGGCAATCATTTATGGCAATGTTACTTCCAGTGCAAATATTTCCTGGAGATTCTTCCTAAGATCTTTGGACTCATTTTCCTTTTTAAAAGGTAACTGCAAACTCTTCAAGTTTTCCTGCGTGGCTTAAGTTCCTTTCACAGTTCCCCTAAGTCATTTTTAATACAGAGATTTGGTAATTCAGCTGTGTAATTTATCTTTCCAAGGGCCAAGTACCACCTCACTTCTGTGCCAATGATTCAGCATTGAAATGTAATTTACTAAGATGATTATGATCTGGTACACTCATTTCTTTTCTCAGGAAAATTGAAATATCTATCAGCCAGAGTGTGTTTTTCTTATCCTCTTCCCCCAAATAATTTTCACCTATCCAATTCACACTCTGTGATTGCTCAACCTGTAAAATAATACTTACTCAAACCTGTTTATTATCTGAGAAGGAAATGAATGACCTTGAAGGAAAACTTGAATAAGTCCTGCTCTGTCCTACAAAACTTTTCATGTGGGTCATATCCCAGGCCTATTTCATCAGAAGGCCAATGGTCAGGCACCAACCCCATCCATTTGCTGGTCATTAGCCTGTATAAGGCTTCCCTGGGGCCTCAGATGTAAAGAATCTGCTGCAATGCAGGAGACTTGGGTTCCATCGTTGAGTTGGAAAGATCCCCTGGAGAAGGGAATGGCTACCCACTCTAGTCTTCTTGCTTGGAGAATTCTATGGACAGAGGAGCCTGGCAGGCTACAGTCCATGCGGTCACAAAGAGTTGGACACAGATGAGTGACTAACACTTTCACTTTTACTTCAGCCTGTATGTGGAAGTCAATTGAGATTGTCATTGTGCCAAACAGGTGGCCTCATTGCAATTAATGCCAGTTACTGTTTTTTATCATGTTATTTTGGGATCTATTTGCTGCAAAAGTGACAGATGAAATAGGAAGAAATAGGACTTCTTTAAAGTGGGTAGAACTAAGTGGTCTTCTGAGGAAGTCTGGAAAATATTTAAATGGAAAAAAATAATTATGAATTGGTGGCAAGCGAACTTGTTTCCTTCTTAAATATGACAATCCTCAGACAGTCTTCACAGCAGCCTTCTTCCCTTTGAGTTGAAGCCATTTCCAGGCAATGAGACTATTATAGTGCATGCTTGGAAAGATTCCAGTGGCTTCAAGGGTAATTCAAGGCTCCCACAGTTAGTGTGATACATTAATACAGTAACAGGACAAGAACAGGAAGCGCTGTTAGCAATAACAATTATAATATAGCAAATGCACTTGGAGTGGTAGAGATAGCCTGTAATTTAACATTTGCCCTTGCAAATGGAGAATTTTAGTATCTGATATTAACTGGTTTCCTAGCAATGATAGCAGGAAGCAACCAGTGAGATGAATGTGAGGGCAGAAACAGAACGTTGTAGAGCAGGGACAGAGAGTGGAGGACCCTGGACAAGACCAAAGAGATGTTACCCTGGTGGGGAATGATAGACAGTTGACCCTGACAGCACCATCAGAGATTTTGTTTGTGAGTTGGTAGTTTTAAAAATATGTTTCTGAAAGGTGATTCTACAAATGCAACCAAGGTTGATCTAGAACAATACAGCTAATAGAGCTGCAAATAATTTGTACTTTTATGGGTCTTAGGCAATTCTTAGTAAGCTTGAAGTTTATTTCAAAGTCCCATGTTACATTTAGCCTACTATATATAATCTCAAAATCAGGAAATGCAGGACTCAGAGAAACTTAACCAATATTTAGAGTAATGATTGATGTTTGGTTTAGGCAATTTAGATATATTTATGTCAGAAGTGATCATATCATTCACTAAAGTTTTTCCAGCATTTAAATGCTTACAACAAGTTCTTGCAAAGTTATGGAAAAAGTAAATTGATCATTGAACTTTCCTATATTTCTTGTATTAATGTTCTTTCATCTTTCTGCCTTCTCTAAGCTGTGACTTGGCTGTTAAATTTTTTATAAAGCGGGAGCTCACTCTTTTCTGTACACACTAATTCTTGTGAGTGTTAATTGGTGCTCAAAGAACAAAGAGCCTCATGGTCAAGAAAACCTGGGAAATGCCGAATACCAAATCCTATCCTTGGAAAGTCACAATACTTCATTAGCATATTAAAGGCTCTGAAAGGTCTTGCAGTAAAAAAGAAGCCTCTCTAATTTTGCTGAACAGTTAAACAAACATATATGAGCCTGGCTAGACACTTTTCCTGGCACATCTCTTAACATATACCAGAAAAAAATGTCCTCAGGCCCAAGCTGGGAAGTGTAAGTGTTAGCAAAATTTCAAGTTACAACCTTCTCTGAACTACTTACATTTTAATAGGAGACTTTGTAAAGCCTTCTTTATGCAAAGGATGTGATAAATAGTGAAGCTATTATGTGCCTGTTCATGAAGATGAACTTTAAAAAAATACAGAGAAATTTATGAAATCATGAGACAGCTGCCACTGTTTAATACTGATTCCAAAATAATGTGACCTATGTATTCCCAAACCAGGCAACAAGCAACCTAGAACACACACAAACACAAACACACACAGCACCAGTGATACCTAATTTGATGTTGACTCTTATTTCCATTTATCTTGAGTGTTTCCTCAGGATGCTGTGTGTTTAGAGACAAACAGAGCTCCATTTCAAATCCTGGCTGTGCTACTTACTTACCACTTGACTGACTTTGGGCAATAGAATGAACTGTTTTCTCCTCTATGAAATTAAATATTTACCTAGGAATTGTTACTTGGATTCAGAGGGCTAATGGGAACAAAGTACCTAGCATATAATAGGTACTCAATGAATTACAATTTCCCTCACAGCCCTGATTTTCCTTCCACATTTTGGAGTCGGTCAAGGTCCTGAGAATGACAGCATTCTTCTCACTTACTAATGATAAACTGCTGTTGCACTGAATAAATTGTAATAAAATTAATGTTCCTGTCTATCACCCATTGTGAGCTCTGAGAAGCAGCTTCTGTGTTTAATTCACCAGGCCAGGTCTTCAACATATTAGGAGCCCAGTATGCTTGTTAAATAAATTAATAATCTCCAAAAAAACAACTGTCCTTTATCTTTCAGTCTACTTTTTCTTACTACTAAGGATGGCTAGTCAAAGCTACTTTGACTTGATGTTAGCTCTCTCTTTGCAATCATGTTTCTCCTCTGAAATAATACACACATCAAAATATCAGTTTAATACACATAAATTAGTTGCTCATTGCACTGTGATATTAGTTAATTTAGAAATTGCATTATAGATTTCTAAATTAAAGAGATTGCCTGGCTGTCACTCACATCACACACAATGAACGCCAGCATCAGGCATCACCTTTTTCCAACTTTGCCAGACTGAAGGTCATTATCAATTGCTGTTTAATCAGCCAAGTCATGCATATAGACAAAGGTTAACTGAGCATGGACCAATCTGACTTCCTTTGTCATCGCAAGACAATTTGCGGCTTAATAAAGCCGCTCTGATTGCACTTAACAACACCTGCTTTAAAATCCAGCCTCATTAATAGCACAGTAATGAGTTAGGGGTCTTCTGGCAAGGGCATGATCAAAGACAGATGATTTGCTTTCTGATTAAATGACCTAAATAACATACAACCAAGCTCCCCAGTTTCCTTTAGGGAAAGTCTTTCTGGGAAAAGTTATGAAAGCTATTGGCATCTTCAGATAATGATTACTAAAAAAAGAAGAAAAAAAAAAAGAAAGACTTCTCCTTTGGCTTTCACTGTGATGTGGAACCACAGTGAACAATAAATGAAATTGAGCCAAACCATGTTCTTGACCTCTGAGCTCACACTTTAAAAAACAAAATAGCCACTGAACAAAAAAGCAAAGAGAGATAAAACTCATAAAACAGAAAGGGAATTTTTGGAAACTTTATGAAGGCAGTATATTAATATAAAGACCATTTTTTAGAAACAACTGTGTTACCAAAATAATAAAAGTGATTTGATACTTTTGTGTACAATTGAGTTTTGGAGTTTAGTGTTAACTTACTACATGATATAAGGCAAGTCATTTGTTTCTTCTGAATGGCCATGTGTTCTGATCTAATTCAACCACTAACTGAACTTCAAACATTGGAAATCTTGCACTTTTCTTTTTGCATTTCTGTTCTTATTCTATCTGTACTTAGAAATGTCAACTAGCCTGACTGCCTGCCCAAGAAAGGAGAAAGCTTGCTATAACCTCTACTACAAAGGCCAGTGAGGGAATAGAATCTGTTATCAGAACTTGACCAAGAGCAGCCAACCTACAGTCCTGCCAGTGACCAAAGCTTTTGTTTATCAGGTGGTCAATCCGAAGTCTTCTCAGGAATGGAAGAAAACTGGAAGTTCAGAGCCTAGAATAAAGAGGTTGGGAGAGAAGCTGAAGTAGACACACATACACAAGAAAATAGACATATTTTAGCTGAGTCACATTCAAGTAGGAGCATAAGAACAAATCTCCATTAGATTTTTGGGAGGATTAAAATAAACTGAAGTATAGGACTTCCCTGGCAGTCCAGTGGTTAAGACTGTGAACTCTCAATGCAGGGGGCACAGGTTAGATCCCTGGTCGGGGAGCTAAGATTTCTCTTACTGCACAGCTCAACCCACCACCCCCACGTGGAGGTATAGTTGATATACAATGTACGTTAGTTTCAGGCATACAACATAGTGACACAATACATAGACTGAACGTTTCTTGAGTGTAGGGAGCAAAACTTACATTCCTTTCACCATCTTCACATCACTAACAAGAGCATAAAGTAAGAGCTAGAGCTTCTGTGTGAAATGTTATTCTAAACTTCATCCTTAGAAAGAAATCACTTCAATGATCAGGAAGGTGCTGCTTCTGCTGCTAAGTCGCTTCAGTCATGTCCGACTCTGTGTAACCCCACAGACGACAGCCCACCAGGCTCCCCCATCCCTGGGATTCTCCAGGCAAGAACACTGGAGTGGGTTGCCATTTCCTTCTCCAATGCTTCAAAGTGAAAAGTGAAAGTGAAAATGCTCAGTCGTATCTGACCCTCAGCGACCCCATGGACTGCAGCCTTCCAGGCTCCTCCATCCATGGGATTTTCCAGGCAAGAGTACTGGAGTGGGGTGCCATTGCCTTCTCCGAGGTGTTGCTTAGACAAGTTTTAAATATAGGTATATCAATAGTTAACATTTTCTTCTGAAAAAAATCCCCCAATTAGTTTTCTTTTTTTCTAAGATGATTCTAAAAAAGTATGTGGGTGAGACAGTGAATGGGAGACAGATGATGGTGTTCTGGTCCAGCCCTGTGGCTTTCTCAGGAGGGGATAAATTGAAATCTCTATGAAACTTGATATCCTCATCAGTCAAAAGGGAATAATATGCCTTCCACTACATCCACTAAGTGGCTTTCAGGAGCAAAGGAGAAAATGAGCTTCCATAGTGCTTATTTATTTCCAATATTCTATTGTACTTCATATTTCACAATGTATTAGAGGAAATGGATTGTACAGGCTCTCAAGAACCAATTATTAAATGTTGAAGGGTTTAGTGAACTGGTTGTTATAGGGAGACATTATTAAATATTAAATTATGTAACTTACAATTAAATTATATTTAAAATATAATTTAATAATTTTGTTGCTTAAACAAATAGTCAAAACTCACACTCCCTAATTATTTTACTATATATTGTTATTACGTGTGCTTTTGAGGTATTTATGTGTGTTATCATTGGATGGTAGAAATATTGTATAATAGTGTGCATTTTCATATGTCTTCCAAGCTTTACATTCAGTGAATCATGTTGTTAGCTTGAAATTGGCCATGATGAAAGTGTTTACACCATGAAAATCAGCAAATGCTACAAATTAGAGCTTTTTTTCCAGATAGCCAGTTTTAAAATATTTATAATTCACTGTGTGTATTTCACCCACTTGTGTATTAATATTTGGAGAAAAGAGCTGATTCTGAACCTATCTTTATCTGTCTCACAGTATGGGGTACCATGTTTAATCAGTGCCTATCAGAATCCACTAGGGAGTTTTATAAAAGAAAAAAATAATCTATTGTCTGGACAGCTCCTCTTGTAGATTTTTAATTAGTTGGTTTGGCGATATTCTAGGAGTTTTCTTTTTTAAGCTTCCTCTTGAATTTGTTGTATATCAAATTGAAAACGGCTGGCCTCAGTGTCTCCTTGAAACTAATAGGCATTGAACAAATGATTGTTGAACAAAAACCTGATGTGTTAACTTGAAAAACCTGTAATGTACTGTCTGAAGATAATGTAAGAAACTTGTAAGGAAGATTCTCCTTAGTTTGCTATAGTTCTCAACTTGCCTAATTTCCTATGTAATGGAACCTATGGAGACAAACACCTTTTCACTAGAAACCTTTTAAATTTTCTACCATGAATATGTATAAGCCATTCAGAGCACATACATAATGTTTATGATTTCAGTTCAGTTCATTTCATTTCAGTTCAGTCGCTCAGTCATGTCCGGCTCTTTGTGACCCCATGAATCACAGCACGCCAGGCCTCCCTATCCATCACCAACTCCCAGAGTTTACTCAAACTCATGTCCATCGAGTCAGTGATGCTATCCAGCCATCTCGTCCTCTGCCGTCCCCTTCTCCTCCTGCCCCCAATCCCTTCTAGTATCAGGGTCTTTTCCAATGAGTCAACTCTTCACATGAGGTGGCCAAAGTATTGGAGTTTCAGCTTTAGCATCAGTCCTTCCAATGAACACCCAGGACTGATCTCCTTTAGAATGGACTGGTTGGATCTCCTTGCAGTTTATGATTTAGGTCATAACAATTGTTCAGTTCAGTTCAGTTCAGTTCATTCGCTCAGTGCGACCCCATGAATCACAGCACGCCAGGCCTCCCTGTCCATCACCAACTCCCGGAGTACACACAGACTCACATCCATCGAGTCAGTGATGCCATCTAGCCATCTCATCCTCTGTTGTCCCCTTCTCCTCCTGCCCTCAATCCCTCCCAGCATCAGAGTCTTTTCCAATGAGTCAACTCTTCGCATGAGGTGGCCAAAGTACTGGAGTTTCAGCTTAGCATCACTCCTTCCAAAGAAATCCCAGGGCTGATCTCCTTCAGAATGGACTGGTGGGATCTCCTTGCAGTCCAAGGGACTCTCAAGAGTCTTCTCCAACACCACAGTTCAAAAGCATCAATTCTTGGGCGCTCAGCTTTCTTCACAGTCCAACTCTCACATCCATACATGCCCACTGGAAAAACCATAGCCTTGACCAGACGGACCTTTGTTGGCAAAGTAGTGTCTCTGCTTTTCAATATGCTATCTAGGTTGGTCATAACTTTTCTTCCAAGGAGTAAGTGTGTTTTAATTTCATGGCTGCAGTCACCATCTGCAGTGATTTTGGAACCCCAAAAAATAAAGTTGACACTGTTTCCACTGTTTCCCCATCTATTTGCCATCAAGTGATGGGGCCGGATGCCATGATCTTCGTTTTCTGAATGTTGAGTTTTAAGCCAACTTTTTCACTCTCCTCCTTCACCTTCATCAAGAGGCTTTTTAGTTCCTCTTCATTTTCTGCCATAAGGGTGGTGTCATCTGCATATCTGAGGTTATTGATATTTCTCCCAGCAATCTTGATTCCAGCTTGTGCTTCTTCCAGCCCAGCGTTTCTCATGATTAGTGAGCAAATTAATTTTTTAAAATATGGCTTTATAATTTCTCAATCTGATTTTTGAAAATTGCCTAAATTAACCTTTTTAGAGTAAAATATTTAAAGCAATTTTTCTTTTTCTGCAATTAAAGTGAAAGTCACTCAGTCATGTCTGACTTTTCATGAGTCCATCGAATACAGTCCATGGAGTCCTCTAGGCCATGATAATGGAGTGGGTAGCCTTTCCCTTCTCCAGGGGATCTTCCCAACCCAGGGATCGAACCCAGGGCTCTCGCATTGCAGGCAGATTCTTTACCAGCTGAGCCACAAGGGCAGTTAGCTGAAGCTCAAGTATAGGACTATAGGAAATTGTCAGCTGCAGATGACAAACCATAGTAAATTATTTTTGAAGTCCCTAGTTTGGAGGAAGGTAGTCTGATTAAGAAAATGTAAGAATTACTTTGACATGAAAGTGAAAGTTGCTCATTCATGTCTGACTCTTAACTGTTTTCAACCCTGTGCACTATAGCCCACCAGGCTCCTCTGTCCATGGAATTCTCCAGGCAAGAATACTGGAGTAGGTTGCCATTTCCTTCTCCAGGGAATCGTCCCAACCCAGGGATCAAACTGCATTGCAGGCAGATTCTTCACCATCTAAGCCATCAGGGAAGCCCACTGGCTAAATCTTTCCTTAAAAGCAGTAAGAATGCTAGTATTGATAATTTTAGATTTTAATATATGGGCATATCCAAACATTTGAGGACAATGATGATCTAAAATATTACTGGCCAAGGTATTTTACAATGTTATTTTTAACATATCTTATGAGGTTTTACAAAGTTACATACAAGAGGAGTTATTTGATAGTAACTATACAATTTACATGGAATTAATCATGCTAAAACTCCATTTCTAATCTTCAGTCATATTATACCAAGTGTAAGCACTGCATTTATAAATTCATTTCTTAATCTAAACTGTTAGTGTAAGAACCGTACCAATCTCAAATAGTTTTTATGAGGATTATCCTAGTTAATATATATAAAATACATAGAATAATGCTTTGCATGATATGTGTTAAAAAAATATTTGCTAACATTTATTTTATGGAAGTATACAATAAAAATGAGTCCCAGAAAGGCTAAATGAATAGACCCACAGTCACACAAGTTGTTAATTAAAAAAACCAGATATATTGAACACATAATTCTTTAATAATCACATAATTAAAAACTCTTCAACAAACTCAATTATCACCATCCTAAGAAATGACCAAAGCTTAATTTTTCCTAGTAATTTTTACTTAAATCATTTTTTCCCATTTCAAATCCAGTATCCTCAAATGATCTGCATGTTTTATTTTAGTACTAAATTATGATTAACATAAATTATGTCAAAATTCAATTATACTATAGGCTTTTCAAAATCAATTTAGAAATACAGTAGTTCTCTATTTTCCCATGGAAATTGAATTATTTAATTTTAAGTTTGTTAATGAACTGGAATTAACTGATTAATGTACATAGAAAAAAGTTCTATAATAAATGAAATTTAATGTTTAGTATAACTGGAATCTATTGAAACTATACTGAACAAATATACCAATTTATCATTCTCAGTTAGGTCTAATGAAATATAGAACATTAACAAAATTATAATATCCCTTTAAATTTATAACAGTTGTTTTTAAAAGTCCATTAAAAGTATGATGCATTGGGAGTTCCACTTATAGTAACAGAGACTACTTAACCTGGAAAAATAATCTGAAACAGAAACTAGAAAAACTACAAGGGAAAAAATAAAAAGAATGTGTCAAGATCAAGAAGAAAGAAATCCAGAGAGGGCGCCAACATCTGGGGTGATTTTACACTAGAGTGTTCATTCCATTCTTAAAGAAGTGGCTGAAAGTTGAGAACCTGAACAGAGTTTTCGAGGTACATCACACTGGGGGTGGTAAGAAAAGAAATAGTGGGATTCAGGTCTGATAATTAGGGGGACGCTTAGTGGTTTGAATGGGGGAAATTCTGGCAGTCTATAGACATTTTTAGTTGTCACAAATGGAAGGAGGCACACTACGGGCATCTAGGGGTTAGAGGTCAGGGGTGCAGCTAAACATTCTGTAAGGACCAAGAGTGCCCACCTACAAAAGAATTACCTGGCCCAAAATAGCGACAAGGTTGAGAAACACCGTCCTAGGCTCTAAAGTTTTGGATGAACTGGATACAGATCAGCCATTATAAGAACATAAGTCTAGTTTTGAATTATCTCATTCCTGATTAAAATAAAGTAGCATCACATTGCTAGCAGTCCTAGCTTACTCACTTATCAGAGACAGAAGTAAAACCTCTCTAGAATAAGAGTCAGCAAACCATAGACCTTGAACCCAATGCAGCTCACTGTTTGTTTTTTAAATAAAGATTTATTGGAACACAGCCAGACTCAGTCATTCATTTATGTATTGTCAATGGCTGCTTTTATACCACAAAGGCGAAGCTGAGGAGTTGCACAAAGATCACATGACTTACAAAGTCAATAATATTTACTATATGGCCTTAAAGGAAACGCTTGCTAGTTCCACAGCTGGATACAAGATGCAGACTCTTAAGTTATCTGTATAATTTTTCATAGACAGTATGCAGCACTCAAAAAAAAAATAACCCAGGTATACAGAAAACAATACAATCTATCAATAAAACAAAGAATCAATCAACAGATGTTAGAATGATAAGATACAAAATTTAAAATAACTGCACTAGATCGGACACAATTCAGTCAGGAAAACAGACCCAACACTAAGAATTTTTTCAAAGAAAATGAAAAACAAAGATTTATTTAAGTGACTGTTGGGGAAAGATGAAGTAAAATGGGACCTCTGCAGTCATGCTGTAATGATGCCTGGAGATGGACTTTTCACCATAAACAATGGAAACTAGAAGACACTGAATGGAATGGCATCTTCAAAGCAATGAAAGCAAGTAACTACCAACTCAATTCTGCTATTAGTGGAAATATCAGTGGAAAAAATGAGGTCAGGATGAAGACGTTTTCAGACAAATATAAATTGAAAGGATTCAGCAGCAGCAGATACACATGGAGGCAAACAATAAAGAGTATCTTCAGGCAGATACACACTAATCTTGGATGTTGGTTTGGATATGCAAGAAGGGATAAAGTGCATTGGGAAGGGTCATAATACCTTAAGGCATATTGAATGTATAAAGCAATAATAATAATTTGTTGAGAAGTTTGAAAAAATAAAAATTCATCACAGTAATATTGTAAAATATGGGGAGTTAGCAAATGGTCTAAGTGTTCAAAGGTGCTTACACTCACAGGGATTTGATAAAGTACTAAATTATTTAGAATTTGAGACATTATGGATATGTTACACATTTTAGGGTAACTGCTGAAGGACTACTATGTAGTAGCATCAGTTCAGTTCAGTTCAGTTCAGTCACTCAGTCATGTCTGATTCTTTGCAAACCCATGAATCGCAGCACGCCAGGCCTCCCTGTCCATCACCAACTCCCGAAGTTCACTCAGACTCACGTCCATTGAGTCAGTGATGCTATCCAGCCATCTCATCCTCTGTCGTCCCCTTCTCCTCCTGCCCCCAATCCCTCCCAGCATCAGAGTCTTTTCCAATGAGTCAACCCTTCGCATAAGGTGGCCAAAGTACTGGAGTTTCAGCTTTAGCATCATTCCTTCCAAAGATATCCCAGGGCTGATCTCCTTCAAAATGGACTGGTTGGATCTCCTTGCAGTCCAAGGGATTCGCAAGAGTCTTCTCCAACACCACAGTTCAAAAGCATCAATTCTTCGGTGCTCAGCCTTCTTCACAGTCCAACTCTCACATCCATACATGACCACTGGAAAAACCATAGCCTTGACTAGATGGACCTTTGTTGGCAAAGTAATGTCTCTGCTTTTCAATATGCTATCTAGGTTGGTCATAACTTTTCTTCCAAGGAGTAAACATCTTTCAGTTTCATGGCTGCAGTCACCATCTGCAGTGATTTTGGAGCCCAAAAAAATAAAGTCTGACGCTGTTTCCACTGTTTCCCCATCTATTTCCCATGAAGTGATGGGACCACATGCCATGATCTTCGATTTCTGAATATTTAGCTTTAAGCCAACTTTTTCACTCTCCTCTTTCACTTTCATCAAGAGGCTTTTGAGTTCCTCTTCACTTTCTGCCATAAGGGTGGTGTCATCTGCATATCTGAGGTTATTGATATTTCTCCCAGCAATCTTGATTCCAGCTTGTGCTTCATCCAGCCCAGCATTTCTCATGATGTACTCTGCATATAAGTTAAATAAACAGGGTGACAGTATACAGCCTTGACGAACTCCTTTTCCTATTTGGACCCAGTCTGTTGTTCCATGTCTGGTTCTAACTGTTGCTTCCTGACCTGCATACAAATTTCTCAAGAGGCAGGTCAGGTAGTCTGGTATTCCCATCTCTTTCAGAATTTTCCACAGTTTATTGTGATCCACACAGTCAAAGGCTTTAGCATAGTCAATAAAGCAGAAATAGATGTTTTTCTGGAACTTTCTTGCTTTTTCGGTGATCCAATGGATGTTGGCAATTTGGTCTCTGGTTCCTCTGCCTTTTCTAAAACCAGCTTGAACAACTGGAAGTTCATGGTTCACATATTGCTGAAGCCTGGCTTGGAGAATTTTGAGCATTACTTTACTCAGATGAGTAAAGATGAGTGCAATTGTGTAGTAGTTTGAGCATTCTTTGGCATTGCCTTTCTTAACAATAATTAAAAGGTTAGTAGAGGGGGAAAGTTGAATAGTTCTTGAAACTTGGGTTAAAAAAAAATTCAGAAAGGTCAGAAATGAGAGAAAAAACAACACAAATTGAGACATAGTCAGAGACATAAAAGTAATATTATAAATTTAAATTCAAGTATATCATTAATTATGTTAATTATGAGAAAGCTAAAATACCTTGAAAGATGTTCAGTTTTGATAGAAACAAAGCCTAATTGTACCCAGCTTACAAGAGATATATTTTAGCTATGGGGATACAAAAAAGATGAAAGTTCAGGAAAATAACATAAACTAAAACTAGATTATTATTAGACAAAGTAAAATTAAACACATGTATCATGTCTATACTGTAAAGTTCATTGTACTCAAACTTATTTTAGGATTCAGAGCAATCCAAACAAACTCTGAACAAAATTTGTAATTTAACCACCTGATCCTAAATTGTATATAGAAATGTAAGATGAAAAAGACAATGAAGAGAAAAATTCATCCTACAAGATGTTCTAGAAGATATTTAACGTAGAAATTATGTTAAGAGTAGAAAAATGTTAAGAGTGGTATAAAGACACAAAAAGACCACTTAAACAGAAACAGACTTGTGAACATATGGATATTTCATTTATGGCCGAGGTGACACAACCCAGCAGTGAGGAAATGATAGTCTCGTCAATTAATGATACTCAGTCTATTGACCATCCAGTTGGAAAAATTAAAATTGAAATTAAAAAATTAAAATTGACCTCTACTCACATCTTCTGAATATAAAAGGTATAACAATAAAGCATTTAGAAGATATATATAGAAGAGAACTTCATGTCCTTGAAGTAGAAGAAGATATTCTAGGCAGTACATACAAATAGATATCATAAAGAAAATATTGATAAAATGTAATACAGTAAGATCAAGACCACTTCATCAGAAGACACCATTAAGAGTAAAAATGGAAGTCACAGAGTTGGAGGATGTATTTGCAAAGATGGTAATACAGACAAAAGGACTTATGACCTACACAAACCTACACCCATGCTGCCACAAATCAATAGGGAAAATATACCTAATTCAATAGACACATGAGGAAGAAAACTGAACAAAAATTTTACAAAATACATAATCAAATGGCCTACAAACATTTGAAAGAGTATTCAACCTCAGTCTTCTGGGAAATCCAAATTAAAACCACCTCATTATACAACATTATACACCTTCCAGAATGATGAAAATTTAAAAGACTGTAAATAAAAAGTTATTATGAAATAAAAAGCAATGAGTTGTCTCATCCATTGCTAACTGCAAAGTAATATCATCACCTGGAAAATACTTCAGCATTTTCTGTGAAAGTTGACCCAGCTATTTTATTCCTAAGCATGTATCCAAAAGAAATTCATGCATACTTGCATGTAAGCACATGTACAAGAGTATTCACAACAGCAGCATTTGAAATAGTTCCCCCAAAGGAGACAACAGAAATACCCTGTCAACATGAGAATGGATATTTTTTTTATTCCCTCAATTGAAAGCTACAAAGCAATGAAAATTAACAGAGAACAATTTAGGGCAATAATGAATATCAATCAAAAGAAGCTAGACACATGCAAATATATATCTTATTCAATTTCTATGAACTTCAAAAACAGACAAAGCTAATTTATGGTGTTAGAAGTGAGAATAGTGACTATTCTTGGCAGGAGAGTGGAGGATGCTTTGGAATGCAGGTTTCTTCTGGGATGCTGGCAGTACTGTGTGGTGGCAAATGATGTTTTAACAATGGGCCCGGTTACATGGGCACGTTTACTTTGTAATAGACTATTTAGCTCTGCCCTTATGATTTCTCTTTCCTAAATGTATGCATACATTTAGGAAATGTAAATGTATTATGTAAACATAATTTTTAAATTAAACACAATCCTATATGTATTATATAAACATAATTTTAAAATTAAACATAATCCTATATGTATTATGCAACCATAATTTTTAAATTAAATGAACAAATTTTAAATTAGCAAAAATAATTTAATTACAAATGTTAAAACCCCTGTTCTAAATAACTCTCATTAACAAAGAGGCGTATAATCAGATATTACAAACTATGTGCTGATCAAGGAAGTTAAGAATACATCAAAATCTAAGAAGACAGGTAAAACCTTATTTACAGTACTGTCCTATTCAGCAGACGCTAGCCCACCAGGCTTCTCTGGCCATGGGATTCTCCAGGTAAGAATACTGGAGTGGGTTGCCATGCCCTTTTCCAGGGGATCTTCCAGACCCAGAGATCGATCCACATCTCCTACAGCTCCTGCATTGGCAGGTGGTTTCTTTACCACTAGTGCCACCTGGGAAGCCCATTATTCAACTTGGGGTGCCATAACAATATGCCATAGACCGGGTGTCTTAAACAATGGAAAATTTATTTCTCACAGTTCTGCCGCTGCTACTGCTGCTAAGTCGCTTCGGTCATGTCCGACTCTGTGAGACCCCATAGATGGCCTCCTACCAGGCTCCTCTGTCCCTGGGATTCTCCAGGCAAGAACACTGGAGTGGGTTGCCATTTCCTTCTCCAATGCATGAAAGTGAAAAGTCAAAGTGAAGTCTCTCAGTCGTGTCCGACTCTTAGCGACCTCATGGACTGCAGCCTACCAGGCTCCTCTATCCATGGGATTTTCCAGGCAAGAGTACTGGAGTGGGGTGCCATTGCCTTAGACTGGTAAAACCAAGACCAAAGTGCTGTTTTCCAGAGAGAGCTCTCTTCCTGGCCTACAGATGGCCTCACATGGCCAAGAGAGAGCTCTGGGTCTCTTCCTCAACTTAGGGCTTCATATCTATCAGATTAGTGTTTTACCTTTATGACTTCATTGTACCTTTTTCATCTCCTTTCAGGCTCTATCTCTAAATCCTGTCACATTTGGACTTCAACATGTAAATTTTGAGAAGATATAAGCATTAAGTTTGTAACAGGAATGTTCTAATTAAAGAAAAAATATATAAAAGTTTTCTAAGTTGTTCATTTTGGTAAATTTAATAAACTAATAGACAACCACCAAATAAACTAAAAGAAAGTAAGTGGAGAAAATTCATACACTGCACAGTAGTCAGTAAATTTGAATACAAATATTCCTTCAAATTAAGAACTGAAGTGAATTAATCAATAAATCTTAATAAGAGCTTTCAAATAGCAATGTTTTCAGAAATCTGCAAGCACTACCTTCACCTTGGGAATGAGTCTGAAAAGATGGGTTATTTGTTGACTGGTTACCAATGAACCTATCATGCAAATCCTATTTTGGAATAATTACTATATTAGGTTGGCCACATGGTGATATGATTGATTCCTGGACATTGGCCATTCAGACAACTAAAAAATAAAAATATCCCAAATGAAGGCAATCTTGGTTGCTTCAAAGAAGTCACTTAAGCTATGTCATCACTCTTGCCAACCTAGCCAAAGGATTTGTGAAAGACAGAGAAGACTCACTGGTTACAGTGTTATAGAGAATGAATCAGCCAAGTCACATAAAATGAAATAAAAATAAGAGGCTATGTGCGCTTGTTTCCTCAGGTCAGAACATGAATCATTTCCTCTGTTGGTGTGTCTGTGTATCTAGTGATGTCTTATCTGTGTATGTTGAACAATGACTTTACTTAGGAGAGTGAGATGATGGTTCTTTTATATCCTGAAAAGCACTGGTTGTCCTTCCACTTGAAACTAAAATTCTGTTGCGGTAGAAAGCCAACCACAAAGTATCTTTTTATTCTACCTCTTTTATGTATATAAGAGTGTCACTGTCAATCTCTGCTTTGCCAAATCCCTTGTGCTTTCAGTCATGGATTTTCGTTAAATGGCCATTTAACTTGGGCATTTCACCAAAGGACTGAAACTTCTGGGCTCTGAGTCAACTGATTGAAAATATGATTATGACTTCAGCTACACTGTATAAATAGATTTCTGTGGAACTGGCAACTAATCATCTCTTAGAAAAATGAATCTTACTTGATCAAGAAAAAAATCACTTTTTCATATGCTCTTATAAACACACATGTGAACAAAAAAAGAAGCAAACTACTCATGGAGTATCTGCAGCCCCATTACATTATAATATATATGGCTTCCCAGGTGGCTCAGTGGTAAAGAATCTGCCTGCCAATGCAGGAGACACAGGAGATTCCAATTCAATACCTGGATGGGGAAGATCCCCTGGAGGAGGAAATGACAACCCACTCCAGTGTTTCTGTCCACAAAAATCCCATGGGCAGAGGAGCCTAGTGGGCTACAGTCCATGGGGTAGTAAAGAGTCAGACATGACTGAGTGACTGAGCATGCATACCTTATAAAAGCATTCAAGGGACTGAGATCTCTAAGTTAATATGATTAAGATATTATGTCAAAAATTAAGGGGCCAATTATAAAAGGTTCTGAGATTTTCCTCTTACAGCCAAGCAGAAGACACAGCCAAGGATTTATCTTCACTTATTTTACCTTACAACACATATCAACATTCTCTTACCTACATTTTACAGTTTTAGAGTTACTCATGTAATCAAAAGTAAAATACTTCCAGTATTCTGTATTAGTAAATTCTAATACATTAGTAATTAACTTCAGGTTGAGCATAAATTATTATTCAAATTATCTGTTGAAAAATTGCTTATAAAGAAAAAAGAGGTCTTAGAGTTCTCTAATCCAGCAGATAACTCCAGGGTCCATTTCTTCTACCTGCTGTTTTTTCTTCTATCCCTATGGAATAAATTTAAATTGAGTTCATATTTTTAACAAGACCTAGAATCAATGTCTGTAGACTGAGATGCAGATGGATAAAAATCATTAGGTCAAATGTCATAATCTCATTATTTGTAGTCCTGATTCTAGCAATTTTTAAATGTATAAATAAGCACGACTATTCCTTTATAATTATGGTAGAATTACAAATAGCAGAGAAACTTACTGGGGTCCATTCTCTGCTGCTTATGAAATAGCCCCACTGAGAAGGACATTTCCAAATTTCTACCAGTTGGGGGAAGGTTCCTGTTTGACGCATAAGGTAAATGGAGTCTATTAATGTGAAGGTCATATATTAAATTCTGTTGCCTTCACTAATCACACTCTTTCAGAATCTGAGTTTATAGTGTATAAAGTTTCTGGTTCATGTACCATGGTCAGTGAAAAGAACATTGCTATGAAAGCAATCACTTTGTGGATTAAGCCTTTTTTCTTAAGTAAACGGAATTGAATCCATTTACTTAGGACTAAAAAATGTAGTCCTTTTCAAATGTTCTACTGACTGAGCTCAATTCTGTTCTTTGGCTCAGGCATGTTATCTTTGAGAATGCAGAGGGGAGAGAATTTTCCATCCTGGTCACTCTTAAACTTATCCTCTGTAATACCTCATACTATATTTTAGGAGTCAGGTGCAAAGTAAATTGGTCAGGTGCCAAGACAGATAGGAGCCTGGGAAGCTGCATTAGTTTCTGCTTCCACAGTAAAATGGAAGACTGGTACAGAGGTGAAAAAGCGAACATCAGTTGAAAGCACATGGAGGATGCTGCATGCTTCTTGCACAAGACAACCATAGAGCACTCTCTTACCCAGGAGGTTGGTGGTGGTGGTTTAGTCACTAAGTAGTGTCTGACTCCTGCGAGTCCATGGACTGTAGCCCGCCAGGATCCTCTGTCCATGGGATTTTCCAGGCAAGAATACTGGAGTGGATTGCCATTTCCTTCTCCAGGGAATCTTCCCAACCCAGGAATCAAACCCGGGTCTCCTACATCGCAGGCAGATTCTTTACTGACTGAGCTATGAGGGAGGAAGAGGTTAACCCAAGAGGTTAGCATGCAGTAAAGGTGGCTCTTGTCTTTCTGTTACTAACTATGTTACCTGTGCCTCTAGAAGCACTTGTTCTCATTCTTTCAGGGTCTCTAGATGTTGCTGAGATCTTTTAGGTAAGTCTCCACGCTTGATCTAACATAAAATAGGAGAGAATGTGTGGCTGGAAAATCCGCTCCCTGAAATAACATTAATAATAACAATTTGTTGTTCAGTCACTCAATCATGTTCAGTTCTTCGTGATCCCATGTGCTGCAGCACTCCCAGCTTCCCTGTCCTTCATTATCTCCTGGAGTTCACTCACTCCCATGTCCATTGAGTTGATGATGCCATTCAACCATCTCGTCCTTTGTCACCCCCTTCTCCTCCCACCTTCAATCTTTCCTGTCAGGGGCTTTTCCAATGAGTCAGCTCTTTGTATCAGGTGGCCAAAGTATTGGAGCCTCAGCTTCAACCATCAGTCTTTCCAATGAATATTCAGAAGTGATTTCCTTTAGGATTGACTGGTTTGATCTCCTTTCTGTCCAAGGGACTTTGAAGAGTTTTCTCCAGCACCTCAGTTCAAAAGCATCAATTCTTCAATGCTCAGCATTCTTTATGGTTCAGCCCTCACGTCTATACACGACTACTGGAAAAACCATAGCTTTGACTATATGGACCTTTGTTGGCAAAAAATAACAATAATTGGATGATAATGGGCTGGAGGAAGCACAAGCTGGAATCAAGATTGCTGGGAGAAATATCAATAACCTCAGATATGCAGATGATACCACCCTTGTGGCACAAAGTGAAGAACTAAAGAGCCTCTTGATGAAAGTGAAATAGGAGAGTGAAAAAGTTGGCTTAAAGCTCAACATTCAGAAAATTAAGATCATGGCATCCAGTCACATCACTTCATGGCAAATAGATGGGGAAACAGTGGCTGACTTTATTTTTCTGGGCTCCAAAATCACTGCAGATGGTGATTGCAGTCATGAAATGAGAAGACGCTTACTCCTTGGAAGGAAAGTTATGACCAACCCAGATAGCATATTAAAAAGCAGAGACATTACTTTGTCCATAAAGGTCCGTCTAGTCAAGGCTATGGTTTTTCCAGTGGTCATGTATGGATGTGAGAGTTGAACTATAAAGAAAGCTGAATGCTGAAGAATTGATGCTTTTGAACTGTGGTGTTGGAGAAGACTCTTGTGAGTCCCTCGGACTGCAAGGAGATCCAACCAGTCCATCCCAGAGGAGATCAATCCTGGGTGTTCATTGGAAGGACTGATGTTGAAGCTGAAACTCCAATACTTTGGCCACCTGATGTGAAGAGCTGACTCATTTGAAAAGACCCTGATGCTGGGAAAGATTGAGGGCGGGAGGAGAAGGGGATGACAGAGGATGAAATGGTTGGATGGCATCACTGACTCAATGGACTTGGGTTTGGGTAGACTCTGGGAGTTGATGATGGACAGGGAGGCCTAGCATGCTGCCATTCATGGAGTCTCAAAGAGTCGGACATGACTGAGTGACTGAACTGAACTGAACTGAATGAAGCAGAGCTAAATGAGCCTCAACTGGATTGATATTTGCAGAACTGATAAGAGATCGGCATTCTTCTATGTCTACAACTGTTGGCTGATACGCACAAGGAATTTATATTTTGTGGCTTAAGGAAGAGTTTTGTGGATAGCAGTGCAAGAAATCCTAGGAAACAGAAGAGAGGGCAGCCATGGTGAGAGACTACTTTGGATAACATCTATGACCCTGCTGGCCTCTGGACTGAATATGGACTTGTTATAGAAAGAGGGTTTGGGCACTGGTGTGCATAAAAGACTTTGCCAGACTGTACTGGCATGAAACAGTACAGCTCAAGGCTGGAAGAGAAAATCTAAAACAGTGTTAGAAGGATCATTTGAGGTGGACATTTATTATTTGTTTCTGTCCAGCCTCACTTCGACCCTCTGGTAAAGGCATCTCAAAGAGCTTCTTGTCCTCCACTCAGAATCTGTGGAATTTGAGTGGAGTTAATTCTAAGCCCTAAGTGCTGAAGAGGACATATGATTCAAATCTCTGCCTCTTGGTCATATTGATTCATTAATATGCCAACCAAGTCAGGTGAATGGGACAAATTTATAAGACTTTTTTGTTGGGATAAGAAGGGTAGAGAAAATTTTTATTTATTTATTTATTTTTAAGGCATGCATCTTAGATGATTTAATCCTGAAAACTATAGGGCCCATCATATAGAAAATGCCTATCTGAGAGCAAAGTCTACAGAGAGGAAAGCAGGGGTCAGGATGCAAATAACAAAGTCCTACTGGGACTTGGAGTCTTTGAGCCCATTATTTTCTGAAACCAAACACCCTGATGATTTCTGTTGCATTGACTCATACATTCTTTTTTATATGAGCAAGTCTGTGCTGGGTTTCTTTAGTTGTGAAGAAGTTCAGGACATTCTACCCTAAAGTATGGGCTCTTGGCATATAAAATATCTTAATCTGAAGAAATTTTGAAAAAAAAATAGTAACAACAGGAAGATCACTCTGACCTCTTCCCCACCCCCCTCCCCCACCCCACCCCAGCCCTGCCTTTTCTGGTTAATTCTTCACCATTTATTACCCCCTCAACCCAAACTCTTTTGTCCTGTCAATTCTTCACAAATTTATTATTCCTTTGTCTTCAAGTATAAGAGTTTCTTGTTCTGGTTACTTCAGATTTTCATTCTCTTGTGAAGACTGCCAGATACAAGTGGAAATTCAATAAAATTTGGATGCTTTTCTCCTGTGAATCAGTTTTTGACATTTTTAGACCTGGCCAGGGACCTTAAGAATCCACCTGAAATGTGGGAGACCTGGGTTCGATCCCTGGGTTGGGAAGATCCCCTGGAGAAGATAAAGGCTACTCACTCCAGTATCCTGGTCTGGAGAATTCCTTGGACTTTACAGTACATGGGGTCACAAAGAGCCAAATGTGACTGAGTGAATTTCACTTTTCATGGGAAATAGATGGGGAAACAGTGGAAACAGTGTCAGACTTTATTTTTGGGGGCTCCAAAATCACTGCAGATGGTGATTGCAGCCATGAAATTGAAAGATGCTTACTCCTTGGAAGAAAAGTTATGACCAACCTAGATAGCATATTGAAAGGCAGAGACATTACTTTGCCAACAAAGGTCCGTCTAGTCAAGGCTATGGTTTTTCCAGTGGTCATGTATGGATGTGAGAGTTGGACTGTGAAGAAAGCTGAGCACCGAAGAATTGATGCTTTTGAGCTGTGGTGTTGGAGAAGACTCTTGCGAATCCCTTGGACTGCAAGGAGATCCAACCAGTCCATCCTAAAGCAGATCAGCCTTGGGATTTCTTTGGAAGGAATGATGCTAAAGCTGAAACTCCAGTACTTTGGCCACCTTATGCGAAGGGTTGACTCATTGGAAAAGACTCTGATGCTGGGAGGGATTGGGGGCAGGAGGAGAAGGGGACGACAGAGGATGAGATGGCTGGATGGCATCACTGACTCAATGGACATGAGTCTGAGTGAACTCCGGGAGTTGGTGATGGACAGGGAGGCCTGGTGTGCTGCGATTCATGGGGTTGCAAAGAGTCAGACACTACTGAGCAACTGAACTGAACTGAAGAGGTTTGAGGAAAACTTTTTCTTCCTCTACAGTTGTAAGCCCAAATTCCTGACTACTACCACATTCTTCCTGTCTCTCACTTCACCCCACATTGCCCTTCTGGCATCCAGAGGTCTTAGAAAGGCACCCATGGAGGCTGGTCTTGATGCAGTAAGGTCATGTTCCCTTGAAAATCACTGGCAGCAGGAGCAGTGGTGAGAGAGGTTGATGAGATGGAGGAACATGCCTGGGCTTGTTTCTCAGCTCAGGTTCAATGCTATTGTGCTGGGGACTTCTAGAAATAACTGAGGGAGATACTAAGAGAGGATAGAGAGAATGTGTCCAGCAAGTGTAACTCGGGCATTAATTAATATGAATGAGAACTCACTTGGTTCACAGGCTCTAAGCCCTGGGGCAAGAGGTCACAATATAATGACACTGTTGTTGAGAACCTTCTATGTATCAGGAGCTTTACATGCTACCCCTAATCCTACCAACTCCTAGTATTTTTATTCTCAGTGAGGTTAAGGGAGTTTTCTAAGATCACACAACTAGTAAATAACAGAGACTGAGTTTAATCCAAAATTCATCTTTTTTTTCAGGTTCAATCTCTTCTATTCTGTTTCACTGTCTCCGTACAGTTCTGCAGAAATCTGGTCCCAAAATCCCATCAGGGAATTAAAATTTTTTTCTACCCACCAGGAGGTAGAATTTGGTATGGTATTTAAAAAATGATATGCATGTATGTATGTATGTATTTACTGTGGGATCTTTTTAGTTGTAGCATGTGGCTCTAGCTCCCTGACCAGGGATCAAATCCGGGCCCTCTGCACTGAGAACTCAGAGTCTTAGCCACTGGACCACCAGGGAAGTCCCTGGTATGGCACTTATTTTTGTTTTTTTTTAATTTTTTATTTTAAATTGTAATATAGCCGATTAACAATGCTGTGACGGCTTCCGATGGACAGCAAAGGGCCTCAGCTGGTATGGCATTTGTTAACAAGTCCAGCAGAAGCACTTAATAAATGTTTTCTTATGATGAAGAAAAAACCCAACACTTACGACAGCAGGGAAGCAAGAAACAAGTTTAATCCCTTAATTTTGTCAAGAAAGTTTTGTAGAAAACACGAGTTATATTAATGGCTATTTAATATTTGAACATCAACATACAACTTTCAAAAATGGGAAATGTTTCCTTTCACAGGACGAAGATTGCCCTGCTGTTTTTACTGATATTTCAAACTTCTCTCTCTTCTCTCCATCTCCCTCTATCTTTCCTTCTTTTTTTTTCCCCTCTCTCTCAGTATATATATGAACTGAAAATAAATAGATGTGGATTGTGCATTCCTCCATTGTGTCCCTTCATTTCTCTCCTACAGAAGAGAAAATAACTCACCTCAGGATTTAAAGTCATCTCTTTTTCACAGAAGGTAGGAGCCTATGTGGTGTTTGATGCTTCATATATCACCCTGTATGACAGTGACAGCTAAATTCACTGCAGATGTTATTATGGAGTAAAAAGAAGTACTAATGGGCTTTAGTGCTATTTATTCAGGTAGCCCTGCCTCTCTTGAAGTTATACTCAAGAGTGCTAAATAAAATAACCCAAGGAGATCATGACCTTGAATGGAATGAATACACATAGCTTCCCTCAAGGAAGCTTTACCTTACAACTAGGACTTTTGAAAATTACCTAATACCAGAAGTTAAAAAAAATATCTAGTCGAGCTGATGCTTTTAAAAAATTTCTGATGGATAGTTAGAACAAAAGTCCTGGGCTGATACAGGAAGAACCTCAAGATTGACATTACTTCTATTGTCACTCAGACACCAGCTTAAAAAGAATCAAACTGATGGGAAATAAATAGCAGGACTAGGAGGGGTCTCCGTGCATGTGTGCAGGTCCCGTCCAAGGTTCTTTGAGGATCTTCAGCACTTAGTCCTGTGTTTGATTATATTTGCAAATTCAGAGTGCCTCAAAACTATATGGAAGCTTCACGTCCCACAAGTTCTGGGTCTGTCCCTGTGAGAAAGGCATTCCTGGAGTGGCACTAACGCTGTGTGTCCCCATTCTCTGGGCAGAGCCACCACCCCAGCAGGGTGACCAAGTCTCCTACCATCAGTGCAGCAACCTCTTCGCCTCAGTTTCTTCATCTCTGAAATGGGAGTGTTAAGGAAAATAATGTGTATGTGCCCTTTGGGTTCTAGGTGATTCGAAGTGTACTCTTTCATATTTTTTGTGAGCTAAAAATAGTGCAAATAAAGACAAGAAGCAAGGAAAATAGATCTTTCAAAAGGCTTTCAATCTTCACTCCTCTTCTACCTCAATCTGTAAAGTTAATGACAACAGTTAGCATGATGACATATACTTTATAATACTTTTTATAAATAGTTTCAATTGCTAAAACTAAATAATAATTATTTTGACACACATTTAATTCTATAAAACTCCTAAGAGAATAATATATGCACATTTTTTCTAGTTGATACAAAGGCGGTTTAATATGACATCCCACAGGAGTAGAGTGAACTTGAAAACGTCAGCTTTGTTAATGACAAATTTTGAAACAATTCCATTGACTGCAGGGTGATATCAGTCAACTCAGAACGGACAAAAAGTGGGTCTGCTGGGCTGCAGTTTACTTTAAAGTATTTCAGTTATCCAAACACCAGTAACACCGTGTTCTCCAAGATCTCTGAATAGTTATATCATAAACAGAGCTGGATCAAATATACATAACAAAGAAAAAACATTAGCAAGTTCACCACATAGCGTGTGTGGGTTAGTCGCTCAGTTGTGTCCGACTCTTTACGACCCCGTCAACTGTAGCAGGTCAGGCTCCTCTATCCTTGGGATTCTCCAGGCAAGAATACTGGAGTGGATTGCCATTCCCTTCTCCAGAGGATCTTCCTGAGCCAGGGATCGAACCCAGGTCTCCTGCATTGCAGGAAGATTCTTTACCATCTGAGCTACAGGGAAAATCTCACCACATAGGGTCAAAGATAAAAATTCTTGTCCATAGAATTCGTTTTTCCAAGGAGTTTCACAAGTAATTCTAACTAAACCTCTGAGGCAAAGTTCTCTCATGCTGTTAAATATTTTAGTGCATAGAAAGTAAAGGAGAATACACAGAATATTTTTATGAATCCAATGAAACATTGGTTTTAAAAAAAACTAAAAGAGCACAATAAAACAGATCCATACACTAATCTCACTTATGAATACATAGGCCAAAAATGTAAAATAAAATGTCAGAAAACAGAACACACTTGAAATGAATGATATATAAGAAAAGATTCATAACAGGAATTCAAGAGCAATGCAATGTTAGTATATCTAGTAATAGTTTATCACCTTACCAAATCAACAGAGGATATCATGTACATAGAGTTTAAAAAAACCTTTAATAAAATTTAACTTTCATTATTGTGTTTAAAAAAAAAATCCTTCATAAAATATGACTCTAATGCCTTCTACGGTTACTTCCTTAGAAGTTTACAAACCAAAACCCAATGTCTGAATGGTAAAATACTAGGCAAAGTGCAACAGAGGTGAAGGTGTTCACTATTCCTACTTTTATCAAAACTTGTTCTTGCAGGGAATGCCCTGGAGGTCCAGTGGTTAAGGCTCCACACTTCATTGCAGGGGGCACAGGTTCGATTCCTAGTCAGGGAACTAAGATTAAGCAAACTGTATGGCACAGCCACCCCCCAAAAAAAGTTCTGGAAATACTAGTCAATACAATACAAAAAGAGAAAAAAAAAAAGTAGTAGTATAAACAAATTAGATAGAATGCTTAGAAAACAAAGAGAAGCAATCAAAAACTATGACATGCAATAAAACATTAAGTGCATTGACTATTACAAATTTAATACTTAGTCATAATTTTTATGCATAATAAAAACAATCAGTATAAAAATTTAGTGGTGAGAAATTATTCTGTTCAAAATAGCACCAAAAACTAATAAATACACATAGGAAATAAACTTAACAAATAGGCATGATCTAAAGAAAAGACAGTAACAGCAGTTATGAAACCTATGAAAATTTGAATAAGTAGAACAACATTGTTTGTCTAGCTTATCTTTTTTATATTATTGTAAATATACTAGTTATTTCTAAAATAATATATATGTTTAATAGGTTCCTTATTTTTTTACCAAATATTTTTTCTGCATTCAAGGAAAGATAAGCAAGTTTCATTACTAGAAAACTCTTGCAAAAACATTTTTTAATTCAAGAATTTTTATATTAAAAATTTTTTAATAACTAAGGGGAATAGATCTATCAAAATTAAAACATATTATAAAGTTAAAACCATTAAAATACTTCATATTGATCAATGAATGGACTAAGAGATTAATAAAACAAAATGGAGACCACAAAACATGTAAGAATTTAATATAATCTAAGAACATTTCCGATGTGTGAAGGAAAAAATGGGTTATTTAATAAACAGTTCACTATATGGGGAAAAATTGTATTCTCTCTTTATTTCTTGATCCAAAATCGAGTCACAAAAATCAAAGAGTTGAGCATATGTAAGTGATTCACACTCCTTGGAAGAAAAGTTATGACCAACCTACATAGCATATTGAAAAGCAGAAACATTACTTTGCCAACAAAGGTCCATCTAGTCAAGGCTATGGTTTTTCCAGTGGTCATGCATGGATGTGAGAGTTGGACTGTGAAGAAAGCTGAGTGCCAAAGAATTGATGCTTTTGAACTGTGGTGTTGGAGAAGACTCTTGAGAGCCCCTTGGACTGCAAGGAGATCCAACCAGTCCACTCTAAAGGAGATCAGCCCTGGGATTTCTTTGGAAGGAATGATGCTAAAGCTGAAACTCCAGTACTTTGACCACCTCATGCGAAGAGTTGACTCACTGGAAAAGACTCTGATGCTGGGAGGGATTGGGGGCAGGAGGAGAAGGGGAC